>NC_091790.1:37500000-38750000 GCF_041296235.1 Equus asinus
GAAAAATTTTAGACTTATGACATACAAAGTGAATTTCTTTGGAAACAAACTCTGTAAGGGAAATCAGAGTTTTTTAAGAGACCACTCCTCGAATTGATTACTTTTGCCAAATATTAACCTTATTTTCATTCTTTGATTCTTTTAGGACTTTAAAATAGTTTATTTTTAAGACAAACAATTTGATTATGTATTTTGAGAAACTCGCAATCTGTGAGTTCATCCAGGAGTGGCCTGGTCCCAGTGGAAAGATTCATGACAAAAATACACTGAGTATCTTTTAAAATTCTAAGCAGCATGTGCTGAAAGTGAACACTCCCAGAAATACTCCTAATGCCCTGGGGCAACTATATAATATGACCCTGTACTTTATTCGAGTTATCGCCCTGTTGAAAAAAAAATGGAACACGATTCAGATCGTTAGTTTTAAAGGTATATTTTCCAACACTCGTTAACTTCCAACTTGAGGCCAGATAATGTAACATGACAGCTGGTGTTACTTTCTTCTTCCCATTGTTGACATTTGGATGTTTAATTATTCTATTCAGTTAACTGTCTAAATACATTTGCATAAGTTTGCAACAGTATCAGATGGAAGGCTTCATGGATTTGTCAATATTATTTTTGGCTAGCTTAATGGAAAGGAAACACGCTCTGCAAAAGCACAAAATTTTGAACAGAGAAATATGCAAACTGCCCTTCCATCTGCATAAGACATATTTGTTGGTAAAGTATAAAAGAAAAGAAAGATGGGCGTTTAACTAGATTACTCATCTTACAAAATATTCAGCCTTGTTCCTATGCTAAGCTGCACAGTTTCAATTAATCATGTTTGAAAGCTGGAAGAACAAAGACTGTTTGGATGACAAATGAGGCAGTAAATGAAGCTGAGATAGGAATAAAGATTCAAGAGGGAAATATTCTGTTTCTTTTTTAATATGCATTTTGAGATCATGCAAATGACCTGCAACTTGTTTGAAAATCTACACTCTACTACTAAGTTCGACTCTGCACGTCTTTCATGATATCCCGAGACAATTCAGAATAATGCAAAATTCTCTATTTATACTCACCAAAAAGTAGCAAACACATATAAATGCATGCAAGCTAGCCATAAAAAGGGCTAGAGTGGACATCAGAGGTTATTTCTTTAGGGGCCAAAGTTAGCTCCTAAAACCAAGGCTGAATTACAAGTGTTGAGCTAAATGGATGTCTTACAGAACAACAGTCAAACTACTTTCTAGTACTTTTCTATCCGAGTGTCAGGCCACCCAAGAATGAAATCCAAAACTGAATAAATAGGCAGCGACCTCATCTTACGGTTTTCAAGTTCCACTTTATCCTTTATCAGAGCTTCAGGCAAATAATTAACATGTTTTGAGTTTGGCTTATTTTCATTTCCCATATCCAAGGGCTCACCCTGCCTACTCTCGCCCCCAACACACTCCTGGTATAAAAGCTGTTTCTTTCCTGGCCCTAGAAAATAAGCAACTTGAGGGCAAAGACTTTGCCACATTTATCTCTTTATTCTTAGCAGTGAACTGACTGCCCAGAAACATAAACATTTGTTGAACAGACAAAAGAATAAAGAGGAGAGAAAGGCCTTAACTTACTGCCCTTTGATAATCCATGTTGACTGACTTAGAGGCTGCTTAGAAATCCCTTCCAGGTGGAGCCTTGATAGCATCAATCCCACTTTTCAGGGTCCAAGGATCAAACGCATTGTGAAATAAGTTGTATTAAGCAAACTCACAAGAGTTTGTTTCATAATCTAAATACCATTTTATTCACTATGGACATCAGACGACTTCGCCGTTCTGAGAAGGCAGTGTGGAATGATGGAAGCATCAACAGACTTGGAACAGAACATTGTGCCGCCGAGCCACAGCATGGTGCCCTTAGTTTTCTCATTTACATAATGAGAAAGTTGACCTAGATGATTACTAGCATGGTGGTTTGGAGAAATACAGGGTTGGGTTTTCTCTCTCTGAGACCTTGCTTTTCATACCCATGTGAAGCGTTAATGACTCCAGAATCTTTAATTTATAGTACACATCTCTACACCAAACTCTAGATCCACTAAGCAGTTGTCCAGTGGACACCTTCACTTGAACTTAGAACAAATGCTTCCGACTCAACATGTTCAAAACTGAATTCACTGTGGTGCAGAAAAGAGCTTACACAGCAGGCCTGAGAATGCTATCCTTAGACCTGCTTGCAAGATTGGTGTCTGGGAACCTGGATTTTGGAGGGTTCCCACCATCCTCTAACTCGTAAGGATGGCTAACAACATGGTGTATACTGAACACCTGCGTTCCTTCTGGGAGCCTGGAATTTGGTATGTGCCAGGTAGAGGGTGCCCATGTGACCAGGCCCCGACAAAACCCTAGGCACCGAGTCTCTAGGGAGCTTCTCTAGTAGACAACGTTTCACATGTGCTGTCACAATTTGATGCCCGAGGAACTAAGCGAGTCCTGTGTGACCCCACTAGAAGAGGACTCTTGGGAGCTTGCGCCTGGCTGCCTCTGGACTTCACTGCATGGCCTTTTCCCTTGGCCGACTCTGTTCTGTATCCCTCGCGGCAATAACTCCCAGCTGTGAGTATGACTATCTGCTGAGTCTTGAGTCCCTCCGGTGAATCACGGAAGTTGGGGGTGGTCTTGGGTACCCCGAACACAATTATTTTCCTCTGAAAATTGGGTTTTCCTCTTTTATTGCTTCTCTAAGTTAATGACAACCCAACCCATCAGGGGAACAAGCCAGAAATTTGAGCCATTCTGGAATTCTCTCCTCCTCTCCTGTTCATCGAGTCCAGTTCATTCTCCCCCATGATATCTCTTGTACCCGCCTCCTCTCATCTCCCTGCCTCCACCTCAGTCTAGGCCTGTGTACTTCTTGCCTTCATAACCCCCACCACCTCCTAACTAGGTCTTCAGGCCTCTAATCTCCTCTCTCTGTCCACCCTCCAGGTGCTGCCTGATGGGCTTTCCAAAATGTGAACACAAGGATGATACCGCTCTGCTTAAAATCCCAGGCCCTGCAGAATAAAGCTGGACTCCCAAGCTTGACCCTCAAGGCCTCCCATGACCCGGGCCTTGCCTTCCTGTCCAGTGTCACCGCTGACACTCATTCCAAATCTCCTGTTGCCTACACACATGGCCACATGTTACAGGATTTTAGCAACGCTCCCTCTTGCCTTGATGCTTTATATTTGCTGCTTTCCTCTCCCACATCACCTGGCCAACCTGTTCTCATCCATCACAATTGGGCTTAGGCAACCTGATGCCCAATTTGACCTCCCCAAGCTTGCCACTCCTCCAGCCCATCTGCTCGTTATGGGCTCTGGAGCACCTTGGCATCCCTCTGGTCCCTCAGGTGCCTACATATTTACCTGGTGTCCCTCTAGCCTGTGAACTCCTCAAGGGCAAGGTCCAGGCCTTTGGTGTTATTTTGTTTGTCTGTTTTTTCTCATGGCCTAATGGACAGCACTATTCAATAAGTACTGAATGAATGAATCAGAAATAAGGCATTTGGGTGGTCCCACAGTGATGCATTCATTAAGCTAGAAAGGCCTAATGAATCACCACCACTTGCCTGCGTATCTGAAGAACATCTAAGGCAAGAGGATTGGTCATTCCAATGAGAACTCTCATCTGGACTCTTCTTGGTGAGACAATAAAACCCTATTCTCCAGGCTCCCTTTTCTAAACCCCATGTGGTCCTCTACCTTCTGCTGTCCTTCCCCACCCCAGGGCAATGCACTTGATTGTTTATTATGCAAATATTAACTGAGTTGTCTTCAGCAGATTTTTCTGAATTGCTTCCCACAAATTCAGTGCTGTTTGTCTTAGAGATGTCTGCTTGCTGACCTTGGCCTGCTTTGCCTTTCCCTTAAATCCTAATGTCCTTCTCCAAGTCTCTACTGTTCCCACCCTACATTACATGAAGGATTTGCATCTGGAACCAAGCAAAGCCAAAATCCACTGGAAGCATTGACTTACTCGTAAATAAAATTAATGACTCCCGGGTGCATTATGTCATACACTGAGGAGGAGCCCTTCCTTTCTCTCTCGTGGCGCTCATCTATACATGCCCACGGACAGAGAGCACGGCCAACCCCAGGCTGAGGGGTTTAAACGCATTGCTGGGTACTGAGTACTTGAGAAACTGCTCTGGAAAATGCCAATGTCCGTGTAGTCTGATTAGCAAGAATATTTAATCTCTCTAACAGTTTTCAAAAGTAACAATTAGTTAACAAACTGGTACAAGAATAGCCTTAATCCTTGGGAAGTATCTGATAGCTCTGACAGCATGTGAATCCTTTGGGAGTTGTCATTTCTTATAAACAAGAAGATTCTCAAATTTTATATTCTGATTTTATAAAAACCAATCAGCATCCAGTTTAGAACTGTAGATGCTTGGCGTTAAATGGGACCAGAGGACATCATCCCACAAAGAGCTCAAGGGACCTTCTCTGTGTCAGAGACAGAGTCCATATGCCCCAAGTCCTTGTTCAGTGTGCCCACTCCTGTGCCACCCTGCCCTTCACTGAGATGCTGTCTCACTTTTGGTAAAAAAAAAGAAAGAAAAATTTCCTTTAGAAGCTTTGTGAAATGCTTAATTTTGGTGAAGTCCTATCAAATAAATTAAGACAGTAAAAAATAACCCTTGGTCCACACCTGCAGACGCCTTCCCACACAATTGCTTGGCCTGGCTACACCCAGCCATGCAGGAGGGGCAGGAGCCCCAGGAAAGGAGGAGACCAGCGTTTTGCTGCAGGCACGGGGTCGGCTGTGTGCATGAACCACGGCTCTCCCTTCTCACTTGGGCAAGTTACATGGACTCCCATAAACGATAATTTTCATGATACAGCTCTATCTTAGGGGTTAAATGGGCTTCTGTAGGCCAATTACCATCTATCATACTAAAAATTTTGCAAAGGTATGACGGAATTAATGATTCTGGCTGGCCGTCAGCCTATAGGGCATCGTTAAAAGCAGGCAAACAAAACACATTTCTGCAAAGTGTACTGACAAGCTTTCCCTAAGATCAGAAGTGCAGCCTCCACCCCCAGGACAAAGGCCAAAAATGGATGTGACTGACCCTGAAAGTCAGTGTCCTCACACTTCCTGCTCCTCCACGAACCCCACCACGGCCCTGAGCCTCCCAGAGTGTCAAGCTGCAACAGATACACATCCTTCTTATCTCTCTTCGTGAAGGTATTTATATTTCATTAAAACAACATCAATGTGGTAAATCAGCTTAAGCCCTTACTAGGTACAGAAATGAAACAAGAAAAGAAGTTAAAACCAACCCTTCAATAAATAAGCCATAGGTTGTCCCTGGATGGCAACGAAAATAAGGATTTTGTGTACAGCTTTCCTCAAAGGTAAGATTATTCCCTGGAGGGTTTTAATTGACAAAGATAAGGTAGGAATACCATCTTATTGCGTATGTATATGTGTATTTTTCTTCTTAGAAAGTTTAGATCTCCTTGGTCTTGCTGGGGTGGCGTCATTATTTATATTTTGCCCCCTAATCTTCCGTAGTCTGTTCCAGAAGGTGGTAGTTTTCAGCAAAGAACTTGAGGAGACTTACCTTATAATAAAACTTAAGAATTAGATTGATAGAAATCAGGAGCATGGGAAATACATACTGAATAAAAGCCAAGATCTGGTAGGAAAGTAGGCACGTGCTCTGGGCTTCCTACAATTATTAGAGTCAAGCTGTCGATTAGTTTTAGAGCTTCTTGGCAACCAAAGCAAGAAGGGGAAAATATTCAGCCCTAGAATGCGCCTTATTCATATAAAAAAGGCATTTTCCTTCCCAGGGGAAAGAAGCAAAGAAAAAGTTAAAAAAAAACCCAAAACATTACTGTTACTGAGGACTGGAGGAAATTCATTCAATTGCTGGAACCTACCATGTGCCAAGGGCTGGGCCTGGCATTTGGGACTCAGAGACAAATCGGACGTGGTCCCCGCCCTCCAGGACCGAACACTTTATGGGGAAGCAGACACGCACAGAGGCCTCATAACTCGGAGCTGCAGATGCTCCAACAGGAGTCCCGGAGCACAAGGAGTGCACAGAAGCTGAACCCAGAGCACCCTTTTCCGTGAGGCTTCCAGCAGGGACCCCAGGTAAGAGGGCAGTGTCCTGCAGTAGCACATCCGTAAAGTTGTTCCTTACAGCACCAGTGTCCCTCAAAAGAGGACACTGCTCCAGAGGAAAAGACTGTGGAGTCTTCAGATAATCCTCCAAAAATACCATTTCTCAAGCAGGCTTCTGACAACCAGTCAGGCAGCCGGCAGTTCCAGGTTATAATCTCTGCAACGGCCTGGCCTGATTCTATTCGATCATGCTGTCTATGTTTCTAAGCCTAGCCGATCCAACACTTGGCAGGCGCGTACGGTGGACAATATTTTGGTGAAATCGAGGAACCAAATCAAGCCTCACTAAAGAGATGACCAAATCATCCCAAATGGAGAGAGAGGCCGGGATTTCTCTTAGATCACAGTTCTGGAACAGATTCAAGTACATCAACTGTGGGTGACACAAACGCCAAAGTCCATGCCAGAAATAGTGGCTGACGTGATTCTGGCTTAGAAGATACTCAAAGCAAGAGTTTCAACCACAGAAGAATCTCAACACATCACAATTAAAAATTTACCTTGTACAACCAGAAGGACCTACAACTATAATATACAACTATGTACTGGGGGGATTTGGCGGGGAGGGGGAGGCAGAGAGAAAGGGGGGGGAAGGGAAAGAGGAGGAGGGGAGTCAGGGGGGAGGAGGGAGAGGAGGAGTGCGGAGGGGGAAAGAGAGGAAGAGGAGGGGGAGGAGGGGGAGGAGAAAAGAAGTCTGGCAACAGATGTTTGCTCAGGTGCCAATCTTTAAAAAAAAACACTTACCTTTTGAGCAACATAGCTTTCTGCTAACCAACCAGAAAAAATAGTTAGAAAGTTTATCTTAAGTTACCAAAATTTTAAAGGCTATACGGAATTAATGGGTATTAGGCAATAAGGTTTCAGACACCATCTGCTCACATAATGATACTAGTTTTAGACTAGATCACTTGAAGCCACTCTTTCTAACTGGATGGTTACCAGAATCAAGGGTCCCTTTCAGCACAAAGATGGCGTAATACTTCCGTGGAGGCAGTGCTGGCGTGGAATCCTGCTTCTGCCACTTACCAGCTCTATGATCACGGCGAGTTAACCTCTCTGTGCCTTGGTTTCCGCGTGTATATAAACGAGGACACGATATTTCCTACCTAGAACGGGTGCCGTGAGCACCAAATGAGGTAACACGTACGAACTGCTCAGAACACTGCCGGGCACCTAGCGCGTGCTTGATAAATGTTAGCTCTGATTACGGTTTTAATTACTATCATTACAATTTATGTAAACATTCCTTTATTTCTACTTGCTTTTCTCTGCACTTGTACATTGTTGACACTATGCATGAGGAATCTCATTTATTTTCCCACTAAACAAATCAGTTATTTCTCCAAGTCATTACCCATTATAAACAGAGAATCACTTATCTATTTACAGACATCATTCGGTTCTGAAACTATCCAGACATCAGTATATTTAACCCGCCTTTCAATGAATCTTTTTTGGACTACACAGTACATGTAGGGGAAAGGAACTGATTATTTTGGGGCTGGAAAGATGTGAGCTCACGTGCTCAGTAGAGAAGATACAGAAAAACATAAAGAGGAAATTATAATTGAAGATCTGCGAAAATGTACTGAACTACCGCAGGCAGCGTTTTTGTTTTGAAAGTAATAATACATAGAAAGCAGTGTCTGCATGTTGATAACATAGGAGGGAGGAAGATGTCAAGGTAAGATGCAAAGGAGACGGGTGCACTTGAGATGAACTGGAACACTCCATCACTGTCCTCAGCTTGAATCTGTGATCACAAAGACGTGCTAGAGAAGGATTTACGGGCAGATGTTTCTCAGAGCTGCAGAGACTCTGCATCATGGTATCCATGTACCATTAACTGTTTACTGTCCAAATCAAACAAGAATCTGTCTGAAGTTCTAATCCGTGAACTTAATATTATTGTTCTTCCTGAAAACTTCTGTTCTTTTTCCAACAACGCGGTTGCACCAATCTCTTTTTATTTTCTGTCTGAAACACTTCCTACGCCAAAGAAAGATATAAGGTTCCAATTTATGCCTCGAATGAAAACTGAAAGCACTTCAAAGGCGCCGAATACATCTCCTATTGGAGTCCCATTGTTAGGGGGTGTCTCTCTTCTCTCTCCATGCCAAAACCCTTCCATCTCCAAAAAGGAGCGCATTCCATTCTTTATGACCAACTTATCAAAATTAAAATAACGGCCTCCAGCTGTCAAAATAGGTTCAAGAGAAGAAGTCAGTTATGGTCATCATAAATACTAAAGAACTTACAGCTACCAATGCAATGATTGTGACCCACAGAAAAAGTATTTTTAAGTCAATTGTTTTTAAAGGGCATAAAAGACTACATGGAGTCATCTGTCAAATTCATCAGGTAGAAACCTGGGAGGGAACGCCAACAACATCATGGACCCAGGAGCTGAACTCACCACCCTCAGCTTGGAGAACTGACCTTTTGCAGACAAGGCCTTATAAGTATTTTTGGGACCAAACTAAAAGCTGTGTCAATCTGAGCAATAGTCCCCAACGAGAACTTTTCACATGTCACTGTGATTTTACAGCTTTGATGACAAGCTAACTCTTTGCCACTTGGAAGTAGCTTCAATCGTGCCATAA
Source organism: Equus asinus (assembly GCF_041296235.1). Taxonomy (NCBI): domain Eukaryota; kingdom Metazoa; phylum Chordata; class Mammalia; order Perissodactyla; family Equidae; genus Equus; species Equus asinus. The sequence goes on from NC_091790.1 coordinate 37,508,768, forward strand.
AAAAGAAAGAGCAAAGATAATGGAAACCCAGGCTTCTGGTCCCAGCGGACTTCTAATAATTGTGATAGACAGCAAGTAAGTTGAAAGTAGAGGATTCTAATGGATCGGAAATATTTGTGCAAGTCAGACAAATAATGCATGGTGCCTCAAACAGAGAAGAGATTACTCCCTTCATTTGTAAGACAATTCTCTGTTTTTGTGTAATGTAGTTTGAAACAACTTTAAAAGCTTTTGATGTGTAGCAAATAACAGCCCTTTCGGAAATCAACTTATTGAGGCCTAATGACTAAACGGATATAGAAACAGTATTTCATCATCCTCTCCACAGGCGATCCTGGAGTAGAGAAACAACTCATTGGTCCCCTGACTCAGCGTGGAGCGCCCATTTTGAGACTTCGGGCCTTCCTGGTTACCTCGCACAAGATCCATCCTGTAACAGGGCTCATACAGCCTGGGCGAGGGAAACTGCTGGAAGTTTTGCTTTTCTGCATTAAAGGCAGTAAAGAATGACCCTGAGACTTTGCATTGTGGGCAGGCAGAAGGTGGCCCTGCACACCCCCAGGGACCACCATTCACAGAGACTGCCACGAAGGGGGCCCTGGAGCTGTGTAAGGCAGAGGTCTTGGAATGGCCCATCATTCCATTGGTTAAGGGCTTCCAAGGGCTCCCTCCCACTGTCCTCAAGGTCAAGCTCAACTCCCAACTGTAGTGTCTAAGGCTCTCTGTGGTCAAGCTCCTGCCCACTGCTCCATCTGGAATGCTTCACCCCTGTCTCCACCCCAATGAACACTGCCCTTTTTTAGGACACTCAAGGGCACTTCCGGGAAGTTCTCTGCACTACCGCCCTTTCCCACGGGAGAAGTGAGCACCCCTTCCTTAGTGTCCCTTTGCATCCGGGTGCCTTCAGCACATTGCTTGCATGTATTGTTTTGTCTGCCTCCTCCCAGCACTAAGCATCCAGGGCAGGGACTGCGTGTTTCCTGTCTTAGTAACCTCAGTGGACAGTGCATATTAGACATGCAAGAGTGTTCTCAACTTGAAGGGCATTTAGAGATTGTATATCACCCCAGTGTAAAAAACTCCCCAAGTTTTAACCCTGGCCTCTCTCCTGAACTCTGGAAACTAATTCCTAACTCTCTGAAGAACGACTTGACAGGAAGTCCAACAGGCACCTCAAACAACATGGCGCTCACCAGTCCATCACACCCTTTGCAACACCAGTTTGCTACCTTTGCTCTTTCCGGGTCTATCCTTCTAGGTCTTCCAGAGTCACCTTGTACTCCTTCCACAGAAGGCCACAGTTCCTGGGACTTCTACTAGTCTCCTCTCTGCTTCTGCTACTACCCCTGTCCTGGTCCCATGACGTTCACCCAGGCTTTGGCACAGGCCCCTCTAGGTCCCCTGATTTCAGTTCTCCCTCCTTCAGGAGACTGCTGCCAGGTGGTCCTCTGCCCCCAAAATCTCAAAAGCCCTAGTAAGCCCCAGTATGTCATTCAAAGCCCCGATCTCTTTAAAGAGTCTTCTTAGCCTACCCAAAGACTCAATGTGGTCCAAACTAAATGTGGGAGAAAACAAGTAGGATGTAGATGGAAGTGGAAGAGGGATGCAGCGATATTTCACCAATCTCTAGAGAAGACAAAGATCAATATGCTGAGCATAGGGCTGGACATTAGGCATTACGAGCACCCTTTTCCAGGTTCGTAGAAAGTAAGAAAGACAGAGTCAACATGTGGGTATTAATAGCAGTGGGTTAAAAATTTAACTCAATTAAAAAATATTTAACTCAATAATAGAAATATCTGATGATGTTATTATCTAGCATGTTCCCCCAGTGGAGGCTGATTTCATTTACAGTAATTTTATATTTATGTTACAAACAAATGAGCATCAAACCAGAGGAGAAAAGAACCTTGAAATCCACAGACTGGACCGAGATAACCTTATGTGACAGAGGCAAACATTTTCATGAGTCATAGAGTTCCTCTGTCTCATCAATGATAAAAGTTTCTGGAAATTGACACTGCTGCTGGTCACCTTCCTTTCCCCTAAGCATGCCATACTGAAAAGACAGGACGACTTCTCTCCCACTGGACGGACACGCACGGGGCTTTCCTCTGGACAGTGGGGAAAAAGGCATGGTCACAAAGCAATTGGGCAACCTGCTGCAAGGACGTCAGGATAAGAGGAAGTGAGTGGATGCCTGGCCAGGGAAACGGCGTGTTTGGAAGAAAGCAGGAAATTCTGAGGTGGCGATAAGGAAGAGAGTGGGAAAGAGAGCCGAGCTGGGTGGGGAGGAGGAAACTGACCAGATCCTCGGGAATGGAGCAAAAGGACACAGGGACACACACAAGAAAGTGATGCCAGAAGGGGAGGGGCAGCTCGTGGGCAGGTACAGAGTCCACTCTGGTTTATTTCAGGTGTCAGGTTAACTGGCGCCAAGCTCTGGAAACAGGAAGGCCGTTTGCAGAAACTTTAAACAAATAACCTAAGAGTTTCCTTATTTATTTGTGGCGGCAGAGGGGAGAAGGTACGGGAAGCAGAGAGTGAGGGAAGGGAGAAAGGAGGAGTGGGTGATTTTGTAGGAAACAGGTCCGATGCTGAGCTTGTGAGGGATGCTCTGGGCTAACAGTTCCGCATGGTCTGACACCAAGGTGAACTCTTTACTCCACGACCGCTCATCCATTTCATTTCAAGTGCAGCTTCGGGAGCGAATGTTTAATTTTTTTCACTATGTAACTGGCCATAAATCTCTGGCAAATGTGAGGAGTAATGCATTTGATTTAAACCTACAAGGTCTGAAATAATTCACCTTCATGCCTGATTGAGTGAATCCAGTTTATACCCACGCATCCCTAAGCAGGGCCGGTCCACAGAGGAGAAAACATATCCCCACCAGGCTTGGGAATAACTCCATCACTGACCTGAATCGGATCCAGCGGAAACTAAACATTCAGGACATACTTTTACAGGAGAGGGAGTAGAATGGAAAACAAAGTGAGCTTAACTGAAACGTGAGAAAGAACAAAGCGGCAGGGACTCTGCTGGGTGGGGCCGCAGCTCCCTTTCATCAGCCCTCGCCCCCCCCCCCCCAGTCCGGTGAGGCTCCACCCAGCATTGGTTGTGGATGACATCACCAATTTCCCAAAGACGCAGGCAGTTTCCTGCTTTCCAGAGTCAAGCCAGCGATGCCGTCAGGGGTGCACCTGGTCAGAGATGTGGCCCGGTCAGGTCACGCAGAGTGGAAACGGAGGCCACACCAGGGTTCGTTCGTTAAATAAACTGCTTGCTAATTTGACTGATCTTTTAGTCCTTTTTCCTTGGACAGACTTCCACGCTGTGATGGGTCCAGCCCTGACCAATCAAGGCAGGGAAAAATAGCCCATGTACCCATCTGTACTGCCCACAATTGCATCCTTTGCTCAAGAAAGACCGCAGGGACCAAGTGAAGGGTGTAGGAAGGGAGGCGGGAACAGCCCAGCGAGAACCACCGAGGCCGACAGGCTGGGAGCTCTGAGCCGCTGCCTCCTCCAGTCCCCTAGCCAAGACGCCTTTCTCTCCTCATCCCTGTGAGACAAAGGCACTCTGAGTCTGTTTCTCTACAGTTTCAAGCAGCCACTCCGTCCCCCTGAAATGCTCCGACTGGCATCGACCACCCTGTAAACACTGTAAGATGTCTTAATTCCTGCTGGGTGACCTGAGACACAGCTTAACCCTAGGATGCTAGTCCAGATTCTTGTCCTTGATAGCCATCATGTCCTAATTTTATGGCCTATGTTTGTCAATAAAGAAGACTTCATATTCCAGAAGATTTCATGTCCACAAGAAGACTGCTAAATTCTTCAGGAGCCTCTCACTGCCTCAAGGTGATACCAAAGGAAAACAGTTGGACACTCCAAAAGCTCAGTCCAAACGGACTTCTGCTGGAATTCACACTGTCGGACACCTTGCCATCCCGACTGCTTTGACAATGCCTCATTGTGGAAGAAAACCCTGTGAGCAAGAAGGAGGTCCTCATTCTCTTTCCACCTGATGACAGGAAACAAGAAGAGCCCTGCGGCAAATTAACACAGAAAAGACGATCTTGCACTTCCTCAGCAGTCTGGGGCCAGCGAACATCAGACAGAACTAGACAAATCATACTCTGGAGCGCATTTCTTGTCGGAATGTTCTAGATCTTGTGTCCTTTCTTTGGTGGCCCAGCTTTTCAGGCGTTAAAACACTGCCAGCCAGCCAGGATGGGCAAGGAGAGTCCATCTGCCTAATTCCACCTGCCGTACAACTGTTCTGACTCCCTTGCAACTGACTGGCCCTAGTGAAACATTTCTTTCCAACTACTCTTAGTTCATCATCTCCCTGTTTATTGCATTTTCACGTTATAAAAGTGACATGTGCTCAACACAGTAATTTGAAGTAAGCAGAAAAGTAAAGGAAAAAAACTATTCATAATATCACAGCCTGATGTTAACATTTTGGCGTCTTTTTCTATATGGAATGTAATTTACTTCTCAGTAATATCATTTCATATACTTTGCTTACATATTAATATTTTCATGTCACGAAATTTATGCCAAATGATTCAATGGCCCTTGTAAATTACAGAAACTTAAAGATAATATCAACACAACGTGACCATAAGACAAGACCACCTACTAAATTTTGTTTTTGGCACGAGACTGTTTGGGAGACGTTTTAGAAGCTATTGGGTTTATTGAACACTATAAACCATAAGCTTTGAAAGAATTTTGGAAACATAACATAAAAGGGTGATCCGTAGAATACAGGGCTGGAAAATCTTAAAAACAACTTGCTCTTTTCTCCCCACATCAAAGATCTGTATTTGCTAAACTGTTTCTTACAAGGAGATGTACTAAGTGGTGAGGTGCTGGTCAAGGATCTTGGGCTATTTTGTAGCTTTCAGCAGTAATTTGGGGCCGGCCTAGTGGTGCTGTGGTTAAGTTTGCATGTTCCGCTTTGGCAGCCCTGGGTTCACCAGTTTGGATCCCAGGCGCAGACATGGCACCGCTTGGCAAGCCATGCTGTGGCAGGCGTCCCACATATAAAGTAGAGGAAGATGGGCACGGATGTTAGCTCAGGGCCAGTCTTCCTCAGCAAAAAAGAGAGGGATTGGCAGCAGATGTTAGCTCAGGGCTAATCTTCCTCCAAAAAAAAAAAAAAAGGAAAGAAACAGTAATTTGTACACATGTATCATTTGCCATTGCCCCAAAACCTATGAGGCACCACGAGAGACTTCTGCCCCTTGGTTGACGTCTATTCCATCACTGGGCACTTGGTTCAGCAGCTGTTCATCCAACAGTAAATCCACTAATGCATTACACCTATGTATTTTCTACCCACAGTACAATTATAAACGATTTTGTCAAATGCTTTGCTTACAGTAAGAATCACTTTATCTATGGCATAGTCCTTTCCCAAGGAACCATTCTTGTTTCTTAAGATCACTCTTAGTATTTTACCAGCGATGCGCATTCAGGTTTTCCATCTAGCATTATGGAAGATTTTTCATCTCCCCGCACACACTTGTTTGCCCGTCTCTAGTCTTCCTGGATTTCCCCCATTCTCCATGATTCCGCAGAATCTGCTAAAGTGACACCAGATTCAACCTCTGATTTTCTAATAAAGTGATTGATCACATCAGCATTTATATTAAAATCTCAACCCATTCCTGCTCACAGAAAGTATACCTGTTCTTTAGCATTGTTACGTTCTCTGTTGTACAACCTAGTTGAGACTCATTGAAAAATCAGCACTAAGTATTTAGTTAGTATTTAGTTAATATGCCGGAAAGATATACTATAATGTCATATAAAGTAATATGGAGCTTGGTAGGAAGGAAGACAGGCATTTTAGGAAGAAAAAATTAGCTACAGCAAGATGGAAAACACTGCCAGTGAATGTAAAAATAGCAGCAGAGGTCTTGATGTGCGTAAACTGAGTAATCCCTATCCTGGGAGCTTCTATAAAAACAGCATGGGGAACTGCAATGTACGAGTGAAGGGTCTACACCAGTTAATGGTATTTATTATCATTATCATTTTATCGTGGTGATCAATGCCAATTAAAAGCAGTGACTAAACAGAACATGATGAAATAATGAAAAGAAAGAAAACCTCGGCCTATAAGGAAAGATGGAGGATAAAAGTAAATATTTAGAAAGCAAATCTGGAGGGGAAAAAGCCTGAACTCCCCAGCATTTCACCACGTGCTCAGTGCTGGGGGAGCCCCCAAAGAAAGCAGCTTTCTCCACTTTAGGCAGCTGATGGCTAGTAGAAGTGGATAGAAGTGAACGAACAAAGGAAATGGTTTCCCCACAGCTAGCAAGGCTGCAGATGTCTATGGTTCGAGGAGGGACTTTGTGCTGAGATTCTCCACTCTTAGACCTACGAGGGAACTGGAGGGGTGGGCCTCCCTTGAGGACACAGCAAGACGGGATTTCTCCTTGTGAGAAAGCCCACAGCATTCGGACTTGCACGGTTTTATTTACTAGAGTCTATCATGAAAGCTGTGAGAGAAGGACTGGATGTTGCTCATGGCCATGTGGTTTACAACACCTCACGCACGCTGTGGTATGAACGAACGAACGAATGAATGAATGAATGAACACTGCAGACAAACAGCTTTCTGATTTTGGGGCTCAGTTTGGGCTTTCTTTCTGGAGTGGTTACACGAATATGAAGTTCAAAGGCACTCAAATAAGCACACGACGAGTGACTATGAGTAAGAGTGACTCACTACCCCAGAATTTTCCCGCCTGCAGGAGCTCGTGCCTCCAGCGGCCCCATTCCCTCTTCCCTCGGCATCTGAGCAGGAAATTGCTACACTCTGTCTCCCACTCGGGTGACGAATGTTAGAAGCATTTTAGCAGACTGTGGCAGGGCCCAGAATGGGGTCAAGTAAAAGTAAATACCAACCCTTATTAGGCGATCCCAGCCTCCAGCCGTGTGTTTGCCGGACACGCGCAGCTTCCTGCTCTGTCATAGAAAGCAGAGCTCGGAGGCCACCGCCTCCACGAGGACGGTTTCCTGACCTCCAGGAACCTCTTTAGTCAGGCACCACTTCCTTCCTCGCTCCTTACACCTGACTGTTCCAGGAGGATTTCACCACCGTGTACTGTCGCCCACTGCTGTGCCACGGTGTGGAGACACCGTAACTGCCACAGAGGGCTCTCTTCAGGAAACCCAGAAAGCCTGTGGCCCCCCATGCAGGACTGGTCCACACCTTCATCTCCTAACTAGTCACACGTCAAAGAGGCGCAGAGGCAAGGATGGATGGACTAGTGTTCACACTCCAGCCGCGGCTGATAGAATTCTGATTTTCCAGAGCTGGATTACTTGGCTGTGGATATGGTGGTGTTCATTGGGAAGCAGGAAGATTCATCATAGCCTATATTTGCTTAGTGACCCCCTTCAAAGATTTTAAATTATGTTTTTAATTTAATGACTATTAAATGCTCAGCGACTAGTTAAGGCATCACTTATTGATCCATAATTTTTACACCCAACCATTTCCTTTGTTAATTCACTTCTATCTACTTCTACTAGCTGTCAGCTGCCTAAAGTGGAGAAAGCTTCTTTCTTTTGGGGTTCCCCTAGCACTGGGTACAGTGCCTTATGCACACAGGCTGCATGAATGAATGAATGAATGAATTCGTTGGGTGAACTACTGCAGGATTTAGAATCTGTCCATCACAAGACAGGAGAGATTATGAGGCAGGCTAGTTTTCTCCTCAGTTACACCCACCGTTGCCTGCTCATTTGGGAACCCTTATGGCCCTCACCCCTTTCGGTGGTCCAGGCTCTCTGGGTCTGCACTACCTGACCATGCTCTTACTCCTAAGCAGAGGCCTTCATCCACTAAAGCCCAGGAGACCTTAGTACTACGGGGCTGCCATCGCTGAGGCCATTCTAAGGAACAGAAAGCAAGCTCTTCTCAGCACACGTTTTTGTTAACAGAGGTATAATCAAATCACACTCAATAAAACTCACCCTCCCTTTAGGGGTGCACGTCTATAAGTTGTGACAAATGTATACAGACATGGAACCACCACCACAATAAAAATATAGAGTATTTCCATCACCCCAAAAGTTCTCTTGTGCCCCCTTGGCAGTCAGTCCCCCTACTGATCTGAATTTTTGACCTTCAGCTGTGCCTTTTTCAAAATGTCATTCGTCACCTGTTTTACTTGAACCCCTCTCCTTATACCAACATTGCTGCCACCCCTCCCCAAAGCGGGAACTCGCCCGGCTCCTGTGGAACCCCCAGGTCTCCTGTCATGCCTCTGATGGCTCCTTCCAGACCCTAGGAGGGCTCCTGGTGCTCGGTTGGTACTCGTAAATGTCGATGTTATGAGAGTATCGTTCTTTACTGTCTTCTCATTCCCCTTGTGCTTACCCCGGTTTCTTCCCTTGTCCAAAGTCTGCCTTCAACTGTATTCTTCAAACTCTCAAAGTCTTCTCCCTTCCTGTTCCTTGCTTCTGAGTGCTGTGTCTGTATTTCTAACAGAGCCACAGGCTATCCTATATATCCTGTTAACCCTTCTGGTTGTCTATGCCCAAGCCAGACTCATTCTGGCTCTGCCAGTCTGCCTCCTGTGTTTCTTCCACGACCGAGAGCATCACCACGCAGAGGCATCAAGCTAGATGCCTCTCTCCCCACCAACTCCACATGTAGACGGCTACCTTTAAAACAGCGTAAATTCGTCTCTCTCTCTATATTTACTGCTACAGCCACAGAGCCGACCTTTACTACCTCTGGCCTCAGCTGCTGGCTCCCTGGCTCTGCTTCCCTTCCCTCTAAACATTCTCCACATTGCTGCAGAGCCATTTTTTAAAAATACAAATCACATCACATTCTTATTATTATAAAAACTTAAAAAATCCAAACGAACACAAAAAGCACCCTAGAGTGACTCCCCAGTGCCTATGGGATAAAATCCAAGATCCTTAGGATGGCAGCCGAGATTCTCTAAGCTTGGCCTTGTCTTGCTTTCCCAATCCCACTTCTCACCCCTGTCCCACTCCGGGCACACTGCACCACCCTGGGCAGGGTTCGTCATGTACTTCTGTGCCTTCGAGTCATAACTCACTCTACTTCCCCAGTCAAAAGCTGACCCCTTTATGAAGCATTCTTTTTTTTTTTAGGAAGATTAGCCCTGAGCTAACATCTGCCAATCCTTCTCTTTTCGCTGAGGAAGACTGGCCCTGAGCTAACATCTGTGCCCATCTTCCTCTACTTTGTATGTGGGATGCCTACCACAGCGTGGCGTGACAAGCAGTACCATGTCTGAACCGGCAAACCCAGGGCTGCTGAAGTGGAACGCGTGAACTTAACTGCTGTGCCACCAGGCCAGTCCCTGTGAAACATTCTTGATTCTCCTCTTCTACACAGACCTCCTGCTCCTCCCACCCTGGGCAGAACCAGCTGTTGCCTCCCCTGTGCTCTGAGGGCATTCCGAATGCCAACACCTCATGTCCTAGATGCTTCTGTGCTATTCAAACCTATGCTCCTCACACTTTCTCCTCTTCGTATCCCTGGGCCTCACTTGCAGCAAGAATTCAAAAAATGCTTATTGAAAATGTTTTGCCCAATATTACGTGTAAATATCAAGGCAAGAATTCTGTACTTGTTATGACTTTTGGCCTATTCATCGCTTGCTTACATAACAATAGAGCCCAGATGGTTTATTAAAAATTGTCGTAATGTTTCCTGTTTGGGTTTGGATCGATTTGAAATCAAACAATGATGACGGAGAACGTCTTTGCTCTAAATCTAATCCACGGAGCATTCCCATGATGAGAAGTCCAATTTCGGCCCCTGATGGTTACCAAGGAAAAGCTACCCCAGCATCGCGTGGCTGTGATGAAGCACTTTATGTACGAAGCCCATCACCGTGGATTTTAAGTGCTTTGATCAATTTCATTTCTTTGCTATCTCCCCTCCACCCATAGAGAACCTGAAATAAGATCATAATCATCCCATAGCAATGGAGTCCCACTGCCATGTCGTCAAAAACGAGAACTCATGGGATTCACTCATTTTCTAAGGCAGAGCTTCCCACTTGATGTGCTGAGAGAGAGGGCAGAGAGTGAGACACTGATTTCTCCAGCCCTTGAGGGGCTGGGCTTGTCCTGTCTGATCTGAGTAGTCCCCTCCATTTATCCCGCTGCCATAAAATCTCATCGTTTTGTGTGCACTGATGAGAAAAAGGTCCAGAAGCACCATACTAAGCCATCCAACCACTGAAATAGCAGCCTGACTTCTCCCAAGTTATTCTCTTCTGTGTTCTACAAGGGGAATCAGTTTTATGACTCGACGGATCCTGAACACACGATCTAAAAAAAGAGAAAAATCCAAACCACAATGGCAGATATGCCTTTCACAGAGGAAGAGAGTGTTTAGAAAAATAGCAAATATCGTCCATTACCTTCCCAATATCTGATTTGCAAAGCGTTGGCAGAGCGTAAGGATTTTAGGCATCATGACAACACAGACCGGGGGAGGACCTGGAGAATGTTACTCACTCACCGTTCCAACCAAAGGGTAAATGAACCCAGCGCCGATGCTGGCCCGGACGTCACTAATGGGTAGAATGAAATCCTTAGGTACACCTTTCTTGTCAGGCTGGTGAGACAGAGAAAGGTGGGTCTTTGCCATGCAGATGGGCAAATTTCCAAACCCCTGTAAGAAAGCAAAGGAAACGTGTTCGTTGAGCATAAATGCGCGTCTCCTGGATTTGTTTAACTTGCACATCATACAATCCCCGAGGCGCAGACCCAGGCACACAGTAGGTGCTTGTTACAACCTGTTCACCAAGCAAGAAGATGGGACAAAACCTCATCTCCATGTGATCACCACTTGGCAGGTCGAGCGGGTCTATTATTTATTTTGGAGAAGTCTCTTTAAGGGAAGGCATGTTTGGGGGGAAAGTGAGCTATTTTCAGGCAAAGCAGCAGCAGCAGCAGCTGTAGAAACCACTTTCCAAGGATATTAATATCCGGGACTCAGAAAGGTAATCTGGAGAAAGGCTCCGGAATGAGGCTTTTAGTCACGTTGTTGGCTCATTCGGGAAGGCCGGCAGGAAGCAAAGGGTCCCTTTGTGTTGGTTTATGAATCATGGCTATTTGATCTGTGATTACATTCTATGAACTAAGATGAGGTCACTATTTAAGCCTCTTATTTTTGAGGACCAAAGGCGATGCCTGACCCAGAGTTCCAAAGGTGAAAGGGCAGGAAGTCACATGCAGTGTCCCACAAAAAGGACAGTGTCCTCACAGCCTGGTTCCGATTAAAGGCTCCACAGTACCCCTTTAGAAACTTTGCTAATTAATGGCGACTACATACTTGACATGTAACTTTAAAGGAACATTCTCTTCGCAGACAGAGAAGAGGAGTTCGATCTTCAGAGGTAACCCATGCAGAATTTCTTATGACTCAACTTACAACTATCTGGAAGATTTTAGAGTCTTATCAGCTGGGGGGTGGGGCTCTTTTCTGTTTGAAATGCTTATATATACTGATCAGAACTCTGCTGGGGGACAATCACAATTGCTCTGCAGAAGCGGTGCCCCAAATTCTGGGTTTCGGAGATCTGTCAAATATCAAAATAATACCTATGAACTGATGTCAGTTTGCCGATTTAATATTTTGTCAGATATTTAAAAAAATAACCCAATATGCCATATACCATCACTATATTCCTTCACAAAAGAAAGAACTTTTCCTGGGGAAAAAAAACCCATGACAGTGACCTTACTTTACTCATTTCATTGCACATGAGTGAAAATTTCACTGCAGACAAGTGCCAGTGTACACAGCAATGTTTGGGAAGCATTTATGTTTTTTTTAAAGCACAAGCCAAGAGCATACCTGGAAAATTCGAAGAAAAAATGAGTTGCTATCTTACTAAGCCTGGGAGAATACACTGGTTGACACTGGCTATATTTAAAAAGTATATGTTAACTATGATTTATAAACAGGATTTAGGAGTTGGGGAATTAAAAAAGATATAGATCAATGATACTCATCATGAAGCGCTTCTGCCAGCAAGCTCTTGAAGTGCTTTGATCTATCTACCGATCCCTCTATCTTATCACAGCAAAGTGGATGCGTCACTGGAGACGTACGGGTGGCTGAACAGGCTGCCATGGAGTCCACTACACGACCATTATAGGACTAGACTCAAGGTGCTGACTCACAGCTGGTGCCAACTTGCCTTTGTCACGCTCTAGAGGCAGAAGATGATGGAGCCTTCGGCCTTAGTGGTCAACCTCAGCACCAGGCCGAAGAAAAAGAACACCAAACGTCCCCACCTTTGTGTGCCACACCCCTATTTGCGGCACCCCTAACCTGGCACCATCCTGACATTTTTAAGGCAGTAAGAGCCTGCAATGAAGGGGAAACACTACAGATCATCCAAATCTGACCCCACAGCCACACATCCAACGACATTTCAATGTTTCTGGCTGAGCAGGAGGAACTGAAGATCGCACACCACAGAAAACACGGATACTACCCCCGTTAGACACATTTATAACCACAGAAGTCAATGACGTATATATCAGAGGGTATCCACCCTCACCATAACGCTCCACCCAAGGATATTAATTCCATCTCTGTAGACTGTAACGTGGATTAAGCCAAGTTCAGTGGGTGAGACATATGCCCGTCCTCAAGCCAAGGTGAGCACTGCAAGAGTCTAAGGTGGATTTTTTCATAAAAGTAGAACTTTTACCTGTTGCGTGTAACGCTCTATTTTGGCTTGTGCCTCAGGAGAGAGTTCAATATCTTTGGCTCCGTACACAGCCTGGGCGATGGTTCTTATCTTTTCTACAATTGGAAGCTGGAGAAACACAAATGACAACAGAATCGTTAACTTTATTCTGGTGAAAGAATTAAGAAAAAGCTCAGTGGGACTTTCTGTAAATGCTTAAAATTCTCTACCAGATTCCTTCCACAGCAACCGTGGCATTTGAAGCCAACAGTCTTTTCTCCTTCTGTCACCCTTTGAGTATGAAATGTTCAGATCAGAGATGAACTGGCATGTAAGAAGCCTTACATGTTCAGCCATTTCAGCGTCAGCTTATTTAGTTAATCATTTTTATCCACTGCATTGTTTTAAAGGATGTAGTATGTACTATGCTTTTTAATGGTCTGATAAGTCAGAACAAGAGTCGCCTAACTAAATACTTAGAGCTGATTTTAAAGTGAGTCTCAATTCAGGTGACACGACAGAGAACGCAACAATACTAAAGAACAGGTATACTTTCTGTGAGCAGGAATGGGTTGAGATTTTAATATCAATGCTGATGTGATCAATCGCTTTATTAGAAAATCAGAGGTTGAATCTAGTGTCACTTTAGCAGATTCTGCGGAATCATGGAGAATGGGAAAAATCCAAGAAGATTAGATACGGGCAAATAAGCGTGTGCGGGGAGATGAAAAATCTTCCATAATGCTAGATGGAAAACCTGAATGCACATCACTGGTAAAATACTAAGAATGATCTTTTTTTTTTTTTTAAAGATTTAATTTTTTTTCTTTTTCTCCCCAAAGTTGTATATTCTTGGTTGTGGGTCCTTCTAGTTGTGGCATGTGGGACGCTGCCTCAGCGTGGTCTGATGAGCAGTGCCATGCCCGCGCCCAGGATTCAAACCAACAAAACACTGGGCCGCCTGCAGCGGAGCGCGTGAACTTAATCACTCGGCCACGGGGCCAGCCCCAAGAGTGATCTTAAAAAACAAGAATGGTTCATTGGGAAAGGACTATGCCATAGATAAAGTGATTCTTAATGTAAGCAAAGCATTTGACAAAATTGTTTATAATTGTACTGTGGGTAGAAAATACATAGGTGTAATGCATTAGTGGATTTACTGTCGGGTGAACAGCTGCTGGACCAAGTGCCCAGTGACGGAATGGACGTCGACCAAGGGGCAGAAGTCTCTCGTGGTGCCTCACAGACTTTGGGGGCAATGGCAGATGGTACATTTGTATGAATGACTGTTGATACATACAGGAAAGAGCGTTATCCAACAGGAGAAAATAAAAACTAGCCCCATCCTCCCAATCTGACAGAATCCCAAACTGCTTTAAAATGTGTTTTTCATTACTGGTTTTTACTACTGTAGAGTTGTTCTGTGGTCTGGAATTTAAATATTGGACGTTTCAACAAATAAAAAAGAAATGAAGGTGCAAGTCATTATACCCTTTCATTGAAGGACATAAAAGAGGGTCTGACTCCGTGGAGAGAGATACTTTGTTCACGGATGAGGAGAATCAATATCGTACAGATGTCAATTCCCTCTGTTAGTCCAACGCTATTCCAATAAAAATCCCAAGAGCACTTTCGTTACTTGGCTAACCAATTCCAAAATTCCTAACGAAGAGGAATGGCATAAATAGGTGTGATAACTTTAAAAATAAGCGAGACCAAAAGAACAAAGACACAGGACTTGCCTTACCAGGTATCAATCACTCTACAAAACTATGCTAATTAATTCCATGTGGTATTGGCCCAGGACTAGGCAAATGAATCAATAACAGATAAGAAAGAAGCCAGGAGGATATCTCAGCAGGTGTGGGACAGCACATAGTAAAAAGGGCACAAAATGAGGAAAGGCAGACTATCCAGTGACTTTCGGCTGGAGAGAAGTAAAATGAGATTCCTCCCTCACACCAGGCCCCCAGTAAAGCCAACACGGGACAAAGGCACAACCTTCAAAGTTAACTCTCCAAATATTGGGAGAAGACATTGGGAAGTCTCTTTATGCTCTTGAGGTACAGAAGGATTTCTTGAACAAGGTAACAACAGAATACACCCGGAAGGAAATGACTTATAGATTCAACGACATCAAAATTTAAAGCTTCTTGTACAAAGAGGTCAAACATTAGAACAATCTGGGAGAAGATACATACAAATATTTAAAAGTCAAAAGATTCGTTACTAGAAGGAGTAAAAAACCTCCTGCAAATCAAGAAAAAGACAAACCGATATTTAATACTGGGCAAAAGGAGTGACTACTAACCATATCAAAAAAGGCCCCATCTCAGCCCAGTGGCGTAGTGGTTAAGTTTGTACGCTGCCCTTTGGCAGCCTGGGGTTCATAGGTTCAGATCCCGGGCATAGACTTACACACTGCTCATCAAGCCATGCTGTGGTGGCGTCCCATATACAAAATAGAGGAAGACTGGCATGGATGTTAGCTCAGGGCCAATCTTCCACTTTTTGCTTGCGGACAAAAAGTGGAATCTTCCTCAAGCAAAAAGTGGAAGATTGGCAACAGATGTTAGCTCAGGGACAATCTTCCTCACCAAAAGAAAAAAAAAAGAAAGAAAGAAAGAGAAAGGTTCCATCTCATTAGTAATCAAGGAAAGGCAAATTAAAATGATGCAAAACCAATCCACATCCATTAGATTGCAAAACTGAAAAGTATGAGAATATCAAGTGTAGGTGAGGATGTAGGGAAAAACATGCTTCTAAGTCCTTCTAAGTGCTCTTGGTTGAGATGCTAATGGTCTGGCCTGCTGTGAGAGCTTCCTAACTGGTCTCTTCAGTTTGAATACACCCTCCACTCTACTGCAGGTCTAACCTTCCTAAAACGGACCCAAGTAAGACAAACTCAAAAACCTTCAGCTTCCCAGGGCCTACTGAGAACAAAATCTGGTTCTGACACCGAAGCAACTGCACAGCATGTGCTCTGAAGCATCACTGGATGAGTCCTGCATCTCAATGTTTTCTTCTGTCTTCTTTCTTCTGGGCCCTGCACACAGAGCCTCTCTCCCTGTAATCTTCAAAGATCAACGTCTGCTAACGCTCCCCGAGCTCTCTACAATGGAGGCCATCTTCACAGGCCAGCTTCCCCAGGAAGCCTTCGCCCATCCTCCTCGAGCACGTGGAGGCATCCCTCCCTTCTTTGCTGTCCAGATGCTCCTGTGATGCTCTTACCCAGGTGTGACAGAGGAGCAGAGGTTCAACCGGGCCTGCAGTGGGTGGCGGCCGGCAAAGCTCATGCTATCTTGGGGCGCACGGATGGCCCTCAAATGGTAACAGTCCAGGGTCAAACTCTGACACTGAAACCTACAGAACGGCAAGAGGCCTTTTGTAAACTGTGCCATAGGAGAAATTGGAGAAGAACCTCCATCTCTGGAAGGAACAGCTCTAGAAAGAGATGATCGTTGCTTTCCCGGGAGGTGGAATGTGAAGCGAGGACAGAATGAGAAGGAAGTAATTTTCAGCCTAATAGTCAAGGAAAAGCTATAATAACCAGAGCTGCCCCACTAAATAGTGCCTTGTCCATTCCAGTAGAGTTCAGTATACGCCAAGGATGATGCTGGGAACACCGTAGAAAGAATTGCTGCCTGAGTGCAGTGCCTGAGTGCCGGGCCAGCGAGACAACCTCGAGGGGAACTTCCAACGTAAAAGATCCCACAGTGCTATCAGCCGAAGAACAAAGACCGGCCTGTAAACCCTCAGAGGTCAAGGCCCTCCTCTCGTTCACCCAGAGGTGGGATATAACACGACCCCTGGGGGTACAGAGTAGACCCCCCAACATACAGTTCAACAAATGAACGAGCATTTCTGAATTTCCTGTTGACTAAACAAGGATTCCACGTGGTGCAACAGTGACAAAAGAGTGTAAGAGAGTTCAGGAAGTGACGTGCTGAAGACAACAGCGAGAGGGGCCTTCCTACGGGAATCTTAGATGTCACTCGTCAGCATAATACGGTGATGGGCACCGAAGTGCTTGCTGTCGACACTGCACTTAAGTAATGTGATCTCCTCCATTGGTCAATAAATGTCTTGCAAACAGCAACCCTTTTTAAGAAATAAAAGTTAATAGGACGCTGGAAGATATTTCTAGCACCCACACAGCAAGCCCAATGACCACACTCTGTCAGGGGAACTGTGCTTTGTCTCAGGGTACTATGTTCCCCAGGAAGTGTAACAGCAGGTCCTGGGAAAGAGGCAGCGTCCCCATTGCATCCAGTCTCCGCCTGTGCCTCCCCCACTGTGGCCATTCCAGCCCTCCACGGGCACTACAGCAAGCTGGGTGGCTGCTGTGGGGCAGGAGGGCCAGGAAAGACCACGGCCCCTTCTAAGAGCTGGTTAAGTCATGTATCCTCTCTCAATTTGTTTCCTCATCCCTAAGACGGGGATGCGAATATTCTACTGCACGTCATTTTACTGCAAGCACTGCGGAGATGCAGAGAAAGCGTGTTGTAAAGGTCACGCTACACAAAACTAAAGTGATGTTATTATTACGGAGCGAGGGCAATGGGGTTGACTAAAAGAATTATGCTTTCTCTGGAAGGGAAACAAAACGACAACAAAACAGATATTACTATTCATAACATATTTAATGAACAAAACGCACTATTCACTGAACTCTAGATTATGATTTGGAAATAAAGTCAGTGAGTGTGACTCTTGTCTTAAGATAATAATTAGGGGCCGGCCCCATGGCCTAGTGGTTAAGTTCATGTGCTCCACTTTGGCGGCTGGGGTTTCACGGGTTCGGATCCTGGGAGCGAACCCACCGTTCGTCAAGCCATCTTGCGGCAGCATCCTACATGGAAGAACTAGAATGATTTACAACTAGGACATAGAACTGTGTACTGGGGCTCTGGGGAGGAAAAAAAAATAAAGAGGGACATTGGCAAGAGAGGTTAGCTCAGGGCCAATCCTCCTCACCAAAAAAAGGGGGAAAAAAGCATTAAAAAAGATAATAATTGACGAAAAACTCACATGTGAACAAGCTAATAGTAAATGGATGACTAGTGAAGGAATTAGTGTGAGTGGGTATTTACCTGATTTATTATTAGTTTTTAAACATGAAAATATTTCATTTCAAGAAATATATATATTTAATTTTTAATTGTGATAAAACACACATCCCCCAAAATTTACCATCTTAACCATTTTGAAGTCGACAGTTCTGTATTGTTAACTACCTTCACGTTGTTGTGAAACTAATCTCCAGAATTCTCTTCATTTTGCAAAACTGAAACTGTGTCCCCATTAAACACTAACGCCCCCGCCCGCCTCCTCTCAGCCCTGGCACCCACCCTTCCACTTTCTGTCTCTGAATTTGACTACTCCAGCTACCTCAGGTAAGTGGAATCATACGGTATTTGTCCTTCTGCATTTGGTTTATTTCATTCAGCACAAACCTCAAGGTTCCTCCGTGTTGTAGCAGGTGTCTGAATTTCCTTCCTTTTTAAGGCTGTATAATATCTCATTTTTTATCAACAACTTTGTTATCCATTCCTCCGTCAATGGACACTTGGGTTGTTTCCCCCTTTTGGCTGTTGTGAATAATGCTGCTGTGTGCAGAGGGGGACAAACAGCTCTTCGAGACCCAGCTTTCAATTCTTTTAGGCCTAAGGAAATACATATTTTTTGTCAACAGCTAAACTGCCTTCCTTTCGAAGGTTTATTTGAAAGTGTTTGGGGAATGTCAAGCATATGCCAGGCTGACTTTGTAAGCTGTGTAGTTGTGGTTTTATTTCCTGTAGGAAAACTACAACCACTCGCATGGCAGATGACCCAAACTGACGGCAGGAGAGGAAAGCAGGAAGGGGCCAGCAGTGTGAGCGAGTCCCAGCTGGGACGCCTTGCTTCTCCTCCTCATCCTCAGTGCCTGAGCTGCGTGCTTCCCCAGAATTCTGCACTGTGATGCCCCAGGCCCAGCCTCGCCATGCCTGGAGAAGATGAAGGCGTTCCCCAACGGCTCCGATGTGCATGATGCCATCCGATGTGTCTAAGAGAATGCACCATCGACACCTTGGGTGTGACGGTCCTGGAGTCCACGCTGAATAAAGTGATTCAGCTCACATAGCAAAAAATCCCAAGACCAGAGTTCTCTCGAGACTCCTAGTACAACTTTTTTTTTCACTCATACGTACAAGCAAATAAAGAAAAAGAATATCTCAGTAAACATATCTCTTGGGTTTAATATAAACTACAACTGCCCTGATAAGGTAGCTGCCACGGCAGATGATCTATTTATGCTGTGTCAGCAGGCAAGAAACGCCCTGCCGTTTCTCTGCTTGATTTCAGGGAGAAGTATAATCTTTAAAGCAAAAAGAAAAGCCGGTCTTAGCCCAGTGATCTTGACCTGAACTTGATATTATTCACTTGCACTGCTCTGTGGTAGACGATAGTTTTTAGAAAACAAATAAAATGGTAAAATAAATGATGAGTGTTTAAACATTAATCATCCCTGGCTTTCCCCGGGCTCTGTAAATATTTACTCATTCATTTCTTCATCACATCTTTCATCCTTGTAGCCCCTCCGTCTAGGAGAGTGGCTTGTACACAGTAGGCATTCCCAACACATCTGCTGAATGAATAAATAACTATCCACGGCAAGTGCTTTCAAGTCGTCATGGCGTGCAAAGAACTTGAGGGGCTTTGTGTACCAAGAACTCCTGATGGAGTGGGGACAATGACACAAGAGCCAAGTGCGACAGAACAGTCTGTGTGATAAAGGCTCCGCGTAGATGTTGCTATTAACGTCAGGAGATTAGAGATCGGGGGAGGCAAAGAAGCCAGCAAAAGCTGGCAAGGTGTACAAAGGACCTTGAAGGTGCTTGAAGGACGCAAAAGATTTTAACAAGCAATGAAGGGAAAGATTATTCCACAGAAAGAGACAGGCACAAGTCGAGGTGTGAATGGCGGCGAAGGCAAGGCTTATTCTGGGAATAGTGGCTCTTCTTTTTGTATCGGTCACAACCACCTAACATATTCATAAAGCTCCTTTTCAAAGCCTGGCGTCTACAATAGGACCTTTGATCATTTTTGAATGACTACGGAACATATTCTACATCAATTCTCTCCCAGATCTCTTAAATGCACACTTAGGAGACGGAAATATTCTAGAACAGAGCAGTCCAACAGAAACTTTCTGTGATGACGGAAATGTTCTCTATCTGTGCTTTCTAGTCCAGTAGCCGCTAGCCTCACTTGGCTGCTAGCATTTGAAACGCGACCAGTACAACAGAGGAAATGAATTCTTAATTTTAGTTAATTTAAATTTACATAGCCACCTGTGACTATTGGCTACCCTACTGGGCCGCACAGGTCTAGAAAATAACCATGACCAATTTGTTACACTTTTGTACGGTCTTACATGGAGCACACACCATAAACTCTTGCTGGGTGACATCAGAAAGGTAAGCTGGAGGATGTGGTGGCCTTCATGCTTCATTATATTCATTTTGTAGATGTGCCAATCCAGGCTCACAGAAGCTGAGTTACTCAAAGTTAGATGGCCTATCTTTTTTGAAAAGGTCTGAAAAGCTCACTGGAATTATTAAAATAAATTACTTATGTCTTGCTTGCATTTTGTTTTCCCCTTGCTGAGGAAGATTAGCCCTGAGCTAACATCTGTGCCAATCTTCCTCCACTTTGTATGTGATATGCCTCCATAGCATGGTTGATGAGTGGAGCAGGTCCGCACCTGCAATCTGAACCCGAGAACCTGGGCCACGGAAGCAGAGTGTGCTGAACTCAACCACTATGCCACGGGGCCTGCCCCAAGATTTGCTTTTTAGTGGAATAAAATTGATCTACAAATTCCAGAAAAGCGGCTACTTAAATTTTCAAATTACTTTTTGTGAAGAAAATGGACACAAATAACGGGAAATAGAACAGAAGTTAAAAATGAAGCTGTTCCAACTGAAGAAGCTAAGGAAGTATGAAGACGAGAACACAGTGGGATCTCATCTCACACGGAGGGCAGGTTCTAGGTCAGCCCCGTGAGGGTCTCTTGGAAGCCGCGTGAACACACTACACGGTGCTCTACCGTCAACACTCTGCTGTCTCTTGAGCCCACGGCTGCTGAAGTGCTGAACTCGCTGCTGTTTCTTCAGCGGCCACCTGAGTGAAAACTACACTGTCCTCCGTTTCACCAAGACCAGAGAGTGGAATTCACACAAGTCAAACGTTCCTATGTTGGGATATCGGCGAAATGTATTCCAATGCCCATAAAACATTTAAAGAGAAGGATCAATTCAGAAACTTTAAGTTAAATAGCAGTCTCTGGCCACCCAGGAATGATCACAATTTGTACTTTGTATTTTAAATGAAGCATGAATTTTAGGAGATCGAGTGCAATTTGGTAAATAGCCTTTCCTGCACTTCAGATAAAAACATAACATGAAACCGTTGATGTTCGTTTACACCGAGCACACGAAAGGTGCAAGCAGTCACTACAGCACACCCTGGGGTCGCGGGAGTGGCTCTGTGTCGTCACTGAGAACACAGACCCTTGCATCTCTGACACAAAGCATGTTCTTGGCTGAAACCAGCACATCGGAGCCACCAAAGGTGTCCGTGCCGGCTTCCCTGAGCCGGCTCACCGAGCGGCTCTCCCCGTGGGCTCGCTGGCCCACAGCACAGCTTAACCAGGAGAATCAGAGGACTCTCACCCTCCCAAGGCGACCAGGACGCGCGGTGGAGATAGCTGGGCCCTGGGAAAGGAAACAACGTTCACTGCCAGAAAACGTGCCTTTGTCCATGTGAAGTGATGGCGATAAGGAATTCACAAGGATGACCTCATTTACACTCCCAAACAGAACACCCCAGCGACGTCAAAGGAAAGAGACATCCAGGAGCAGGTGACTGTAATGGTCTCTTCTCACCCAGCTGAGGGGGAAGGGCTGATGGTGTCCTGAGCACTCCACTGGGCCTACTACCTGATAATAGCTATTAGTTGATAGGTAACAATTAGCCCAATAACATGTATTTTTATAACATATCTGTTCCTCTTCCCACAAACCTTACTTATAAAAGTCCAATATGAATGAACACAGGCACAGTCTGGGCTCTATTTTCACATGCAAGGAGTTTCCCTCCTCCCACTTCTTTTATAAGTGGCTCTTTTTCTCTTTTTTTTTTTTTGAGGAAGATTAGCCCTGAGGTAACATCTGCCAATCCTCCTCTTTTTGCTGAGGAAGACTGGCCCTGAGCTAACATCTGTGCCCATCTTCCTCTACTTTATAAGTGGGACACCTACCACAGCATGGCTTTTGCCAAGCGGTGCCATGTCAACACCTGGGATCCTAACTGGTGAGCATCGGGCCGCCAAGAAGCAGAACGTGTGAACTTGACCCCTGCACCACTGGGCCGGCCCCTGGCTCTTTTTCTTGATTGTACAACATGAGTCACAGCCCCCTCACCGATCTACTCAAGATGAGCTTCCAAAAAAATCCAGGGCTAAGACTAAAAGTCTCACTCAAGAGAGGAGTCAACTACCTACAAGAAAGGATAAAGAAATCATTTTCTCATAAAAATTATTACTAAAACAAATCTCCAACCTCTCAGATCCTGGGGTGACTGGAAGCTGTGCTGTTGTGAGTGTTTTTTTCTCCCAAATCCTAAGGTTATAGTTTTATCTTTTCAAGGGTCTATTATATGCGGTACCTTTAATGAGAGCATCTGTGATAATATTTAAATAATGTTCCTTAAGTGCTTGCTTTTTAGGTTGAGAAAATGGATACCGTCCCTACACAATGGTCTCATGTCACCAGAATTTAGGCCAGAAAGGCGAGGGGATGGATGGAGTGGTGCTAGAAGGTGAGTGGACAACAGTGGTAGGACTCAGACAGTTCATTTTACATCCTTCAGTCTTTCTCGATTGGTCCATATTCTAGACAAAATAATGCCTGTTTAGAAACTTCCATCATAGTGACATTTCATTTTTCATGCTTGAAGAATGCATTTAAATGAAATGATAGGAATCCTTGTGAGATGCACAAGTGCCACAGATATAGACCACGGCATCTTTCTCATCAGGAGCTATTTCTAGCATCAAGCTAACAAAGCTGGGACATGCTGTGCCAGCGTCACACAGGGCTGAGAAGGATGCGTTGAGAAAGTTGGGCTGCTTCTAACAACAGGTTCAGATCTGATGAGACCTTAGAAACACTGATGAGTGAGGGAGCCCATAGGCTGAGGAGGTAAGTGTTATTCTGCAGGCCAAAGGAGACTTGACAGAAAACCCAGAAGCCAGTGTTGGAGAAGAATCTAGTTTCCATAGAGACCTGAGGTGTGTCTGTAGAAGGATGTGGCATGGTCAAGGGAGGCAATGTGGGAATCTGGAGCTGAATCACGGAAAGAAGGCCAGGGGTGAAGAGGCTGATGAAGGGCTGGAGGCAGTTCAGGTTGGAGGACCAGAGCTCAATCATAAATAAGAAAGCAGAAGAGGAAAGAGCGTAGGGAAGAGAAACGAATTTCTGAATGGATGCTTAACTTACTGGAAAATGCAAAGAGCATCTTTCTATGGAACACTCCAAAGATTCCACTGCAGGGAAAGGGGAAACGAGAGAGCTGAAGAAAGGGTCAGTGGGAACAGGCAGACCAAGGGCAAGTCTGAAGACAGGAAGGAAAGAGCTGGAAGGGGCCAAAGGCCCCGAGTAGGAGACAGCAGTACAGACACAAGGGCAACAA
The DNA here is from genome assembly GCF_041296235.1 of Equus asinus. NCBI lineage: Eukaryota > Metazoa > Chordata > Mammalia > Perissodactyla > Equidae > Equus > Equus asinus. Next base: position 37,532,232 of record NC_091790.1, read on the forward strand.
GGATAAGACACAAGGATAAGAAAGGATGCCCCTTCTCCCTGGAGCACTTTTTCACAATCGCTGTGGAATATAAAAGACATACAGAGATGTGCATAAATATCATTGTAAGTTTTTAAATTCTACAGTGAAAACTATATACACAGTGTGAATGTACTTAGCGCCATGGAACCGTACACTTAAAAATGGCTAAAATGGGAAATTTCATATTACGTAGTTTTTTTACCACAATTTAAAAAACACTATTTTTATATATACAAGTATTTATATGTATGCATCTTTGCATCTTTATTGATTTATTTAAAATTTGAGGCTGTGGTTGCAGATGCTCAGAGTCCAGTTAAGGGATAACTCAAAAACTCCACCACCAACCGGCATATGTTCACGTTTGAATCCGAGGGAAATATAACACAATTTCTTGATGACCAACCAAAACACAAAACAAAAGCCCCTAGACCAGCCCTGCCTTAAACAGACCAGCAGTGCTAACCATCTGGGCAGGGAAAGTGCGCCGTGCAGAAATCGGCCATGCCGGCTGTGGCCGGGCTGAGTCTTCCTGCTCTGTTTTGATCTCTCTCCATCCAGCCCCGCTGTGATCAAGAGAAGGGCTTCCCACAAAGAACAGGAAAGACTCTTAATAAAAACAAACACTCTCCTGTCTTGCTATCAAAATTACACCTCGAAATGACTGCAGGGTTAGAGGAAGGATACAGACAGACACGCAGATGATTTTCAACCTTAACTCTTAATTTAACAAACAATATTCAGACTCCGATTTGCAAGGTGACTCTCAGTGCCACACATCCTTCACAAAAGCGACAGATTTTTTCTTTTCTTTTTGTTTTTTTTTTTGAGGAAGATTAGCCTTGAGCTAACATCTGCTGCCAATGTTCCTCTTTTTGCTGAGGAAGACTGGCCCTGAGCTAACATCTGTGCCCATCTTCCTCTACTTTACATGTGGGAGGCCTACCACAGCATGGCTTGCCAAGTGGTGCCATGTCCGCACCTGGGATCTGAACCGGCAAACCCCAGGCCACCGAAGCAGAACATGCACACTTAATCACTGTGCCACTGGGCCGGCCCCATGACAAACTTTTTCTTATATCACAAATGGCTCCTACTTCTAACTGAGAAGGAATGCTAGACGTCTTGGTTTAATCTGCTGGTGCCCTTCTTTCTTGGTGCACTGGGAGCCTTGGCTTCTCATTCCTGGTTTTAATCTACTTGAACAGGAAACCAACCCCAGAGCCTGACACAGCGACCATGAGCTTTAACACAATTCTCGAAGGTTGACTCAGGAAGCCCTTTCTCCTCCTGGAGTGAACGTGACAGGAGGAAGAGCTGACATTGATCGCCAGCTTCCTATGTTCCAGCATTTTACTCCGAGATGTTTCACTGGGTCCTCACAGCAACCAAGTGGAGTTGGTGTTAATATCAGACACTATTCTATAGATAAAGAAGCTGAGACTTTGAGAAATTAGCTAACTTGCCCAAATTTATATCCGTAGTAGGAGGCCTGGTCGAGATTTGAACTCAATCCCACATGACCCCAAAGCTTTACCCATTTCACTACAGTATATTACTTCTTCCATCGAGTGTCCATTTGTTTGGGGGCAGGACCCTCACCTTCTCTGAGCTTCTGTTTCTGCATCTATCATGCATACCCATGGGACAGGGCGAGGTAGGCCTGAAAGAATGCATGGGCGAGGGATTTATTAGCTAATCAAGTGTAAACAGTCTAGTTTTTCTTTCAGCTGTACATTTTCCTGCATGCTTGCAAATGTGGAGATATACTAGTTAACCGTCAAGATATAATTGTCAAAAGTAAAATTAGACGGGTAAGCCCAGTGGCCTAGTGGTTAAGTTCAGCACCCTCCACTTCGGCGGCCTAGGTTTGTGGGTTTGGATCCCCGGTGCGGACCTACACCACTCATCAGCCACGCCATGGTGGCCTCCCACATACAAAGCAGAGCAAGACTAGCACAGATGATAGTTCAGGGCAAATCTTCCTCAAGCAAAAATCGGAAGACTGGCAATAGATATTAGCTCAGGGCAAATCTTCCTCAGCAAAAAAAAAAAAAAAAAAAGGAAAAAATTTAGAAAAGAAAAAGTCAAAGAGAAGATGATTTTGTGGGGCACTTTTAACAACTTCTTAAAGGGACTGTGATCATCCTAAAGGGCTGAGGGGAATTGATGCACTATTTCAAGTTTAAATACATTAATTCTCACATGATAAACCACCTTTGAGCAATTAGGCCACTGTATTTTATTCCATAATTTTCGAATTATTATTCTAGGTTAATCAGAGCTGCCTCCAGTACCATCATCAAAAGTTGCCTACTCTTCAATTAGAAGCTGTTCTGGTAAGAGAAGTGCAGAACTGTTCTCTAGAGAACATGGGCCGCTTACCTCAATCTTCTATAAAGTTCAGCACAGGCTGCCAAGACAGCAGCTTGCTTCTCACTTTAACTACGAGCTCATCTTCATGAAGCCTCGCACCCTCGCCTCATAGCATCTTCTCTAGCTGTCCCTCTTCCCTTTTGTGGTTTGGAGACAATTTCAACTCCCCATACAAAAGCAATCAGGCCCTGTGCTCCTATTCAAATTCCCCCAGATGAGCTCAGGTGTCTTTCTTCTGCAACACAAGACTGGGGCGGTGGTGGGGCAGGGAATAAGACGCCATCGATCCTGGAGTGAACACACTCTTGGTGGAACAGAGTTGAGGAGTCAGCAAAAGGCACAGAGAAGCCCAGTTTGCAGTGAGGAGCAAAAGCGGCCGGGCGATTTATCCAAAAGCATTTTATCACTCCTTTTTTCCTAGAGGGCAACCCCACATCCATCCAGCTGCAAAGCACCAAAGGGTTGGTTGTGGGGGAAAAAAAGAAAGGGAATAAAAAGGGTTTCAAGAAAACCATTACTTACTTTGTAAAGGTTCACCTACACTGAATATGCAAGAAATCAGGGAAAAAACGTTTGAGCTTGGTTATGACTACACCAGTGAATTCAGATTTCTATACCGTTAACAACTGTAAACGGTCCTATATTATCTAACATCGTCTTGCCAGCGTGAGGAACACAGCCATTACGGAGGCAGCACTAGCGAGCAAGAAGCAACAAGAGCTCTTTGCATAAACCGTCATGCACCAAAAGGCCGACACGCTGATTATCTAATAAACAATTACGCAGCTCCAACCTAATTTCTGTGTTTTGAAAAAAGGGAGAGGGGAATGTTGGCAAAGGAGGCAAGAATCCTGGCCTTGAGGCCAGCTATCAGATGTAGGATGTTAGACCACATTATTATAACATTTTCCCCTTTCACAAGAGAGCAAACGTTTTAACAGCATTATCTGCATGAAGAATGGGAATTCTGAAAAAAAAAAAAAAATTTAAAATATCGGTGGAAAGGAAAAGGGTTCATCTTAGGGTTAGTGCGTGTCTGAGACAGCGTAACTCAGAAACGTTTCTTCTGTTTACTGACCTTCTCTTCACCTGGGATGGTTTCCTTGAAGACAGCCGCACTTTGTGAATCATTCATTAAAAAGACTGCCTTTGCCACTCAGAGTGGGAGGTCCGCGATCAGATGGCGGTGGTCGGAGGCACTCAGAGCAGGCGGGAGAGAGGGAGTCTCCTGACAGTGGCTTGTGTAAATCGGCCATGGGCCATGCTAGGCGCTGGAGACACCCCTGCAAGGCTCTCCCGGGCAGCCAGGCCCAGCAAAGAATCCAGGATCGCCTGGGCCAACTGCCACTGGAGTTGGCTTCACTTGCCCTGATGTGCCCACTGCAGGCGACATCGATCCTATGCTTAACATCTCCAGGATCAGAGAACTCACAGCTCTGATTAGAACGTTTTTCTTTAAGTTGAAACCAAGTCGCCTCTCCCATGGATCTCCACCACCTCTGTAACCCAGAACATTCTAGACTCTCATTCATAAAATGGCCTTTCAATAAGACCAGCCTGTTCTGGGCAAACCATCCCAATTCATTCCTGAAGTCCTTCCTTCCACAACCATTTGGCATGCATTCATGCCACTGTCATCCTTCCTCTTCAAGCAGGTCAGCAGTTACTGCCCCTTTAAGGGGTATCCCCACCCCCACCCCTGCTTTTGAACACAGTACTGAATTCTGAAGAACAGAGCAGGACGGTGACCTCCATCATTCTAGATACTCTCCCAGCTCTGACTTTCTGGCTACGGGACACTGTGTGGGCAGCTTACTTAATCTCTTTGTGCTTTACTTTTCTTATCTGTAAAATGGGTAGATACCACCAGTTCCTGCAGGCATGTTAGGAAGAAGTTAACGTGTGCAAAGTGCCCATGTGGCTGGCGCAAAAAGCCCTCCTTAAGCGGGAGTCCTAGCAATAAGTGAGCATCATCACGCTCCTGTGGATGCAACTGTCGACTTAGAGATGCTGTTGCTAAGCCCCTCTCTTCACTGATGCGGCTGGGTTTTGCATCGGGACAGAAAAGAGGAGCGATGTTGCTGTCTGCGACATCTGAGACACAGACCAAGAGAATCTGGGAGGGATGAGGAATGGGAGACCAGCTATTGGCTTGAAGGCTGAGCATGCTCCCTATGAGGACGATCCGACAGCCAGAGCTGGACCACAAAATTCAGAACAGAGATGGTCAGGCGGCTGCCAGGATAAACGGCAAGGAAGAGTGAGGTCCTGGGAAGTTCAGATTTTCTGACTGAAGACTCATTATCCAGATACGCGTAAAAATATACTAGACAACCCAGCAACTCCATCTCTGGGTATATACCCCAAATAACTGAAAGCAGGGTCTCAAAGAGGTATTTTTACACACGTGTTCACAGCAGCATTATTTACAATAGCTAAAAGGTGGAAGTAACCCAAGTGGACATCCACAGGTGAATGGATAAACAAAATGTGGTCTATACATACAATGCACTATGATTCAGCCTTAAAAAGGAAGGGAGTTCTGACATATGCAATAACACGGATGAATCTTGAGGACATCATGCTAAGTGAACGCTACAGACTGAACGTTTGTGTCCCCCCAAATTCCTATGTCGAGCCTGATCCCCAAGGGACGGTACTAGGAGGTGGGGCCTCTGGGGGCGGGAAGAAGGTCATGAGGGCAGAGCCCTCAGGAATGCTATTAGTGTTCGCATAAAAGACCCTACAGAGACCCCTTCCCCTTCCACCTTGTGAGGACACAGTGAGAAGATGGCTGTCTACGAACCAGGAAGTGGTTCCTCACCCGACACCGAATCTGCCGGTGCCTTGATCTTGGACTTCCCAGCCACCAAAACTGTGAGAAATAAATTTCTGTCATTTATAAGCCACCTGGCCTATGGTATTGTTACGGCAGCCTGAAAAGACTGAGACAGTGAATCAGCCGGTCACAAAAAAGACACATAGGGTATGGTTTCACGTATATGAGATATTTCAAGTAGACTGACAGAGACAGAAAGTAGAATGGGGTGGCCAGGGGCTGAGAAGAGGAGAATGGGGAGCCGTTGTTTAATGGGTACAGAGTTTTAATTTTGCACGGTGAAAAGCGCTACGGAGATTGCACAACAACGTGAATGCGGTTAGCACCACTGAACCGCGCACTTAAAATGGTTAGGACGGTACATTTTCTGTTATGTGTCTTGTATCACAATTAAAAATTAAAGCACAATGAGAGAAAAAAGCTATAGCAGCGGCTCGCCCGGTGGCACAGTGGTTAAGTTCCCACATTCTGCTTCAGCGGCCCGGGGTTTGCCAGTTTGGATCCCGGGTGTGGACATGGCACCTCTTGGCAAGCCATGCTGTGGTAGGCGTCTCACATATAAAGTAGAGGAAGATGGGCACGGATGTTAGCTCAGGGCCAGTCTTCCTCAGCAAAAAGAGGAGGATTGGCAGCAGATGTTAGCTCAGGGCTGATCTTCCTCAACAACAACAACAACAACAAAAAGAGCTCTAGCAGAAATGGACAAGGAAAATACTGCCCATGATTTCACAAGCCTTATGAAATTGCTCAAAAGTCTTGTTCTTGTGCAGATCCTGCATGTTAGCTGTTGAATCCTGTTTTCTAAAACCTCTCTCCCTGAGGCCTGTTATCTGGAAGTAGAGCATATAGCCTTCAAGAGCACAGGCTTTGGGACAAGGATTTGGGGGGTCTGCCCTTGGCAGGGCGACCCTGTCAGATGACTGATAACCTCTTTCACCTTTAGTTTTCTTTCTTTTTTTGAGGAAGATTAACCCTGAGCTAACATCTGCTGCCAATCCTCCTCTTTTTGCTGAGGAAGACTGGCCCTGAGCTAACATCCGTGCCCATCTTCCTCTACTTTATATGTGGGACGCCTACCACAGCATGGCTTGCCAACCGGTGCCATGTCTGCACCTGGGATCCGAACCGACAAACCCTGGGCCACTCAATCGGAACATGCAAACTTAACCGCTGCCCCACTGGGCTGGCCCTACCTGTAGGTTTCTTATCTGCATGGTTGCTGTGATGACAAAATGGAATAGTCTATGCAAAGCTCTCAGCACTGGCCTGACGCACAGTTAAGGTGTAAGACATATTAGCCACCATTATCCTTGTTGTTGGATCTTACCTGAACGTCATAAAGGAACTGGAAACGACTTCCTTCACTTGCGGCTTCTCTCACAGCCCGAGCCAGGTCCACCGACCCTTTTCCGCCAACCGACCAGTGATAGCAGGGGACCGCATCAAAGGCACCAGCCCGCTTCGCGAGCTCACACACCAAGTCTATCTCAGCACGGGTGTCGGTCCTAGTGATGAAAACGTTTGTGGTTTTGCATCTGTATTCATTTAGTGATGTTTTTCAAGAAAGACTAGCTGCTTCTCCAGATCTTTGCTCCTTAACACTGAATATATTCTAAACATCAAAAGTGGTTACATTGTGTTTAAATAAATCAGACTTAAAGAAAAGCATGGGAAAAAAATCCTCTCACAGGACGCAAATATTTCAAGTTGTTAAGGGTTTTATCGAGAAAATTCCATAAGGTTTCTCTTTGATCATCCAGTCTTTCAGACAGAAATGCTGGGTGGGATTAAAAAAAAAAAAAGCCAAAGAAATGGTAACTGACTATATAGATTTCATCTCCCTAATAACATTTGAGAACACTTTAGCTACAATGAAACCAATCTAAATCAAACCAACCAAACAAACAGAAAGAGCTGAGTATTTCTGTATACTTTGAGATGAAGCAGAGAAAGACCAAACAGCCACGAGACACAAATACAGTTCACAGGGTGGCCCAGTGAAATGGCCGCATTTAAAGCAGGGGGCTTAACTTACTTAAAGACATTGAGGGCCACGACAACTGGAACCCCAAAGAGCTGAGTGATCTGAATCTGCTTCTGAAGGTTACAGCAGCCGTCTGCCACCAGCGGGATGTTCTGCAAGAAAACCAGACCCCATGGATCTCCTCCCACCAAACCGGCCAAAGGAAACTGGCAGGCCCACTTGGGCAGGTATTGCTTCCGTCTTTGCTCACTTTACTGTCCTAGGAGCTATGAAAGAAGACTATAAATCACTTTCTCCTCCAAGAAAGATGGCTGCAGAGGGAGGAGGCTCATTTTCGAAATCATTTCTAAGATTATTCTGGGTCCCTTGGCATATTTGGGTTTTGAGCCAGGCAGCTATTTCTACTGCTGACTGTCGGCCAGCACATAAGCGAGGTGCCCACGCTCTGAAGGCTGGTGGACAGGAAGGCACAAGGCCCAGGGAGGGCGAGCAGCGCTGTCCAGCTACGCTCTGCTCCAGTCCCTGGTGCCACCTGTAGGAGGCAAGAGGTACTGCTGCCAGTAAATCGAAGTCTGTTTACAGAAAGCAGTCGGGTAGCCTCAGCAAGTCATAAAGCCAGTTGTGTATCCTCCAAGGTCAGCTTTTTCCATATCAAAAGAACACGTGGGAATAAGCCTCATGTTTGTTTCTGTGCTGGGGACTGTGAGCTCCCGCTCTGATGGCTGCCCAGGGCGTGGGGACCGCACAGAAAGCCTGCATCCACCATTTCTCAAGATCGAAGAGTTAACGGAATGGATCTCATCTCTTCCCCCGACCCGTTCCCTCTTGGGTTTTTGGAAAAGCACTAAGAGGCCACGGGTCTAGGACGCATTCACTGATTGAGAATCAACTGCAAGCCAGTGGTTAACCGGAACGGAACGATTCTTCACATTAGCCTTTTAAACAGCCACTCTTACCTCCTCTGTATATTCTCTCTTCAGAGGGATACCAGCAGTTACCTGAGACAAGAGACAAAATTAAGAATAATCTGATTAAAATGCTTACTCTAATTGATACAGATCTGAAGGAAAAACAAATCATGGTCGCTTTGGGGGAAGGTACATTTAAAAGCACACTTTGTTTCCTCTAAACGGAACTGGCAGCCCCGGCCGAACATAAAGTCTTGTGGGAAGATTTCACCAAACACTGGGGCCTGGGCCCTACCCAGACCAATTACACCAGGGCTTCTGGGAGGGGGACCCAGGACCAGTAAGATTTAAAAACTCCTCAGGTGACTCTAATTTGACCCAATATTATGACCTTTCATACTGTTGCCCATTATCTCAGCATAAAGTGTAATCTGTAAATGATTAAATACCCAATTTACACAAAGTGCATCATCATTCTAAATAAATTCTAAACCACTGTGAAGTGATTGCCATTACTTTTTTTTTTTTCAATTTGTCCATATGCAGCTTTATTCTGAATTAACCACCTATCAAGAGTGCAGGTCCAAAGAGTAGAAAAAAATAAAGGAGCCCATCCAAAAAAGTTCCCTGGCAAGTGTGAAGGAGGGCATGACGTTAGGAGCCATGTCTAGGAAAAGAAATGTTGTCCAGCTTGTGAATGCCATTTTTTTCAATGATTCGAACACTGAAGGCTGGCAGATTCAGGATGAAGTGTTTCTGGAGCTCCTCTAGACATTTCCTAAGAAGCTCCACTGCCCTCTCACGTGAGAGAGTTGGTGTGTAGTATCGGTCCAGGATACTGAGAGTCAGAAAGGCACCATAGCCGTGGGCTGCGAAAGGGGCCTTGGCCAAGGCGGCCAGGTAGTCCATGTAGTAGAGAGCTGGAGCCTCATGCTCATTGTAGCCAGCCAGGAGGAGGTTGACATGATATGGAGTCCGACTCCGGAGACAGTCAGTCAGGTTTCGGCGTGTGAAATTAGCTGCTGCTGTGGGAGACAATTCATAACCATTTCGCATCTTGTAAAGTTGCACATTTTTCTGAATATATTCTGCAAACTGTGCAGTGTCTCCAGCCTCTCCAACACATAGGAGTAAGATTTTTTCACTCATCTTAAACATCTTGTCATGATCGTCCTTCATCTGGACAATATTGCAAGCGGCCACCGGGACGGAGGCAACAAGGACATAGTCGGGGCCCTGGATGCCGATGAGGTACTCCATGCTGGTGGGTGGCAGGAGGCTGGGGGCTGCAGCTTCAACAGAGTGCCTGATTGCCGTTACTTTTGCTTTTATTTGGCCTAGTTACTCACAATAACCTGTGGGGTTGGCAGTTTAAAGATGGGGAAATTGAAAAAGCTGGGAGAAGGCAGGAGTCTTGCCCAAGGTTACACAGCAAATGAGAGGCAGACGGGGACCTGAACATCATGGGGTTCTGAAAACCCAATCTAGTACCTTTCCACAATCCCACGCTGTTATTGTGTGGAGCCCGCTGCTGGTTTTGGTGGGAAACACGACGGGGCATTTGGATTCTCTGAGCACGTGGTGACTTACTCTCCTCTCAGTAGGAGAGACCTTGAGAATATCAGAAAGCCTTTGGAAAGAAGTTGCCTCTGTGACAAATTGTTTTTCGATAACTTGTGGGAACATAATGAAGTATTTTCAGAAGGGTTTTCCAGCAGTGGCGTAGACAAAATTGGAACAACTAAAATGCTAGATTAAAAAAAGAACGTAAAGCATTGCTGAGCTTGCACACATGCAAAGTTCCACAGAATCAAAAATTAAGCAAAAGCAGTAAGAATGGATTGTATACAAATGCCAAAAAGTAGAGAGGATCAATAAAACTGAAAATTGGTTCCTAAAAAGACTAACAAAATCGACAACACTCTGGTAAGATTTTTAAAAAAAAGAATGAAAAAATGTTATAACTGAATGTGCTGTAGACAGAATTAATAGGATACTATCATCCACTTTCTACCAATACATTTAAAAACACAGAGAAATGCATAGGGGTATACCTTTTATTAAAACTCATTTAAGAAGAAACAGAAAACCTAAACAGTTCTATATTCATTAAAAAAATTAATTTATCCATCATCCCTAAGCAACAGACCCAGACAGTGTTAAAGGTGCATTCTTCCCATTTTTGAATAAACCGATTATTCTAATGTTACACAATCCTTATAGAGTATATAAAAAAGAAGGAATCCTTCCCAATTTATGTGGCTAACTGATAAATATAGATACAAAGATCCTACTTAAAACATTAGGAAAGCAATATGCAAAATGTAATTATTCATCAAAAAAGATAATATATCCTCAAGTTGGATTTATTCTAGGAACCTAAGGTTCATTTAATACTTGAAAGCTAAGTAATATAATTTGTAACAATAGTAGGTTAAAGAGAAAAACCATATCATCTAATAGATGAAGACAATTATTCAATATCTATTTAGTATAAAGACTTGGCAAACTAAGACCAGAAGGCAATTTCCCTAACCTGATAAAAAACGTATACTAAAAATCTATAGAAAACATCATACTAGTGATGACCTATTAAAAGCATTCCCTTTGCGATAGGGAATGAGAAAAGGATGGCACCTGTCACCACTATTTAATACAGCATTGCAACTACGAAGACTGGTCAGTAACAAGAAGAAAAAGGATAAAGATGGGAAAAGAAGAAACAGCTGTCATTATTTTTAGGGATGATCGCCACATAGAACTCCCTAAAGTATCTCTAGCTAAATTAGAACAATTAATAAGAGAATTTAGAGAGGTCATGGGATATAAAAGCAATATACAGCACGTGTCACTTAACGACAGGGATATGGTCTGATAAAGGCGTTGGTAGGTGATTTTTGTCGTTGTGCAAACATCATAGAGTGGACTTACACAAAGCTACATGGTCTAGCCTACTACACGCCCAGGCTGTATGGTACTAATCTTATGGGACCACCATCGTATATGCGTTGTATATACATTTTAAAAGATCTAAATCAAGGAAGAAATATCCCATGCTCTTAGATGGAAAGCTGTCTAACCTCCCCAACTTTATCTATGGATTTAATGCCATTCGATCAAAATCCTAAGATTCTTTGTGAAACTTCCTGAGCCAATCCTAAGATACACAGGGAAATGAAAAAAGCCAGTCACAGGCCAGGCACACGTGAAGGACCTGATGAGCTTGCCCTACAGGGTGTCAGCGTGGCATAGACACAATTCTGTTTAGATAGACTAGAGCAAGGGAGATCCCAGAAAAAGACCTACAAGCATGTGGAGAATTGATTTATCACAAAGTAGCCTTGAAGACAAGGAAGGAGGAGGGACTGTGTAAGTAAACAGTGCCAGGCCTATTGGATATTAACACAGTCATGGGTCACTTAACGACAGAGACACCTTCTGAGAAATGCATCGTTAGGCGACTTCATCATCGTGTGAACATCACAGAGTGAACTTACACAAACCTAGGTGGTACAGCCTACCACAAACCTAGGCTGTATGGTACTAATCTTATGGGACCATCTTTGTCTATGTGGTCTGTCCTTGACCGATATGTCATTATGCAGCACATGACTATATAGAAAAAATGAAATTAGATCTGGTCTCTGCACCACACACAAAAATCAGCAATAATGGGTGTAATGGTTAAATTTGTGTCAACTTGGGCCATGGGGTGCCCAGATATTTGGTCAAATATTATTTTGAGTGTTTCTGTGAGGGTATTTTCAAATGAGAATAACATTTAAGTCAGTGGACTCTGAGTAAAGCAAACTGCCCCCCAGGATGTGTGTGGGCCGCATGCAATCAGTTGGAGGCCCAAATAGAACAAAAAGACTGCAAGAGAAAATTCAGACTGGGACTGAACTGGAACTTAGGCTTTCCGGAGTCTCCAGCCTGCTGGCCACTCTGTAGATTTCGGACTTGCCAGCCTCCACGATTAGATGAGCCAATTCCTTATAATACATCTCTTTTTATATAAATATACATCCTTGGGGCTGGCCCAGTGGCACAGCGGTTAAGTGCGCATGTTCCACTTTGGTGGCCCAGGGTTCACCAGTCCGGATCCCGGGTGCAGACACGGCACTGCTTGGCACGCCATGCTGTGGTAGGTGTCCCACGTATAAAGTAGAGGAAGATGGGCACAAATGTTAGCTCAGGGCCAGTCTTCCTCAGCAAAAAGAGGAGGGTTGGCAGCAGATGTTAGCTCAGGGCTAATCTTCCTCAAAAAAAAAAATATATATATACACACACACACACACACATCCTATTGCTTCTGGAGAATCCTCCGTAATACATTGGGTTTAAAAAACTAATTGAAAAGGAATATCTGGATCCAAAATTATGAGATTATTATATATATTTCATATTATAACAGTATTAGTTCTTATACTGCACCAGGAATAGTCGGTACTTTGGAAGACAGAATATGAATTTAAAATGATTGGGGCTAAAATGGGCAAGTTCAAGGGTCCCAGGACTTTCCACTGCACACACTATGGAAAGAAACAAGCTGAATAAACATAAAAGGCAGCCATGGTTATTTGTGTAATGATATCAAAAGGAAATAGAAATTATAACGGATCAAAAACATTACCACAGAGTTGTTTCAAGTATGAAGGAATGACACTGCGATGGGTAACATGACATATAGGATTAAGAGAAAGTTCATTTATTATTCAATCACTGAAAACATTTCCTTGATACCGACTCTGCCAGGCACTAGGGATACACAATTAATAAGACACAGTCCTTAATCTCAAGGGGTTCAGAGTTGAGTTGGAGACACACATACATTCACAAAACAACAGGATGCAGAAGGATGCTAAGCTTCGTCTAGCTTCCTGATTCCTCTTCCATATCTGTGCCTGCAAAGCTTGAGCCCTGTCACCATCATCGCTGGCGTGGAACCATGACTTTAAGTGGAAGTGGAAGAGGCACAAAGAATTAAGGAGGAAAAAATGCAATCACTGTGAAACAGCACATACATTAAGATGAACGGAAATAGGATTATAAATCGCGTCGAGGATTTTTACAGGACAGAGACCAGCGCATGGAAAAAATCTGGACTAGAAGTCAAGAGACCTTGATTTCACATCTGATTAGTCCCCTAAATGGACGTGTGACACTAACCAAGCGTCTGAATCATTCTGCACCTCAGCCATTTCATCTGTATAAAGACGGAACCAGACTAGACAATTTCAAAGCCCTTTCCAGTGTTGAAGCTCTTTGATTTTACAATTTTCAGGGTGCAAAACAGAGAGGGAGAATTTCAAATGCATCTTATATCGGCAGAAATAGTTTTCTGAAACTGGAAGCTGGTATACAGATTCAAAGTCTGAAGTCAAAGAGTGATTGTAGCAACAAGTGGTGTTTTGGGCAAAATCAAAATTCTTTAGGATTCACTATCTTATAATATGTGTTGTGTCAACCTTCCATTTGAAATAACGATGAAACTTTAGGCTAAAACGAAGTGCTTAAGTGTCTCGTATTATGAATGGATTGGGATTCAGAAAATGTTTACCCATCATTAACATTCAGGTCTTCACAGTGGATAGAGAAGGGGGTTTGGGCCCAAGTCCCAGTTAGGCTCTCTGCTGGCCTGGTGACACTGCCCACATCCTTAAACCCATCCAACCTCAGCTTCCTCATCTGTAAAATGGTATAAAATAATGCCTGCTTCTCCAGGACGAAGAATTGCTTAGATGATTAAATGATGCACAATATGGTGTTTCATGATGGCAAATCTGTTATTTATTTTTGCTATGTAGTTAGTCATTGATGATATGACTTTCGTGTACAAAGTATACCAACGAAGAAATCAGATGTGCCAGTTTGTCTAATACCTTAATAATATAAGTGACAAAGAAACTTCTAATTATTTTATTTCCAAAATGATTAACCGGTATAACATTTTTTTCTTCTCCCTCTGGAAATACCTAAAAATGAAAGAGAAAAAGACTACACCTTCTGTGGAAGGAATTTCTTTTCAGATGTGTGTAAATTCTCTATATAAGATAGGTTAATATCAAAAGTCTTTAAAAATATTAAAATTTGTGTTTTCCAAGCAAAGCTGTCTCAGAACTAAGCAATCCAGTGCTATCTCAGAGTTATGAAGTGAAACCATAATAAACAGAAACAGAAAGAAAATAGTTTTAGATGAAATCTGATGCAATGTAGCATCAGTGAACCAAAAAACTCTGTACAAACAGTGAAAAACCTCACCCACAAAAGCCATCACTCTAACCCTTACGCTCTCTGCTCAGGAACCAGAGCCTCACTCCTCTCATTAACGCGGGGTTATCAAAGGTTGACACGAGTTTCAGATATAAATCTTAGGACTAAAAAGCGGTTCCATGATGCTCCTTTCCAAAACACTGCTTAGAAACAACTTGGGGGGTGCTGCTATTTGCTTCAACTTGCTAAACTGTAGGGGCCCCATAATGATGATTTGTTAGAAAGGAGCTGCTTTAGGAAACTGGAGTGATCAAGCAGGCCTGAACGTTTCAAACGCTGAATTCTGCTTTATCTTAATTTTAAAATCTGTTTTATTAGGAAGGGTGGGACTTACGCTTGGCCCGCCTCCGTGCATCTTCAGAGCTCGAACCGTTGCCACCAGCACGACAACGTTGGGCACCAAGCCAGAGGCCCGGCACTTGATATTGAAGAACTTCTCCATTCCAATATCGGCGCCAAAGCCAGCTTCGGTTACTGTGGAGAATCAGATCGGACACTTGCTGTTACCTTTTAAAAACGAGAGTAGGTTTCGGCGATCATGGGTCTGATTCACGTTGCAAGGACAGCTGAAACTCCCCTCTACTTCCGGGTTACATCTTGTTCATATGCAAAGGGAAGGCGATTTTCAAAAATGTTCTACTTGCTCACATTCCCTAAAAAGATAGCTCTCCGCTCTGCTTCACACGACCGTGTGTAACGACTCATCGCCAAGGCCAAGATTTTCCCGCTGGTAAATAACTCAAAACAAAGCTTTTCTCAACACAGATGGGATTTTCAAGTTTTTAATCAGTTTCCAAATTGTATCAAAGGACATTGCTAGCATGATTACTATGGAAGATCCTTTCTCAGTCTTTATAACATGCATAGAGGACTAGTTATTTTAGGGCCACCTGGTCATTTCTGTTGATTGACAAAATTCAAGGTAGTTCAGCGGTTTAAGGAGGTGGATCATCAAGTTTGGCATAAGATAGCATCTTTATTCCACAACCACAGAAGACGAGCATCTTTAGCCATCCCCTCCCCCACCCCTATAGTGCTGGAAATGTTACTGTGGCAAACACGGACACAGCAGACAGAACATCTAACATTGTCTTCCAAGAGAATACTAGTGACACTGGGTCAGCAACAGCATCTTCACACATAAACAAGAGCTCTAGGACCAGCAGTACCAGCAGCCTCTGGGGGCTTATTAGAAATGCAGAATCTACGTACCCCAGACCTACTGAATGAGAATCAGCATTTTAACAAGATCCCCAGGTGAGATGAATGCCCGTTAAAAAAAGCACATTGCTCTAGAAAGGAATACTATTAATGTAATAGAAAGTAAATATTTATGAAATATGAACTATCTATTGACAGTACTACTAAGGCCATAATTTAAGCCAGAGATAGGAATTGGCAGTAAAAAAACCTACTAAGATAAAATAAAAAACACTTAAAATGTGAATGAAGGAAGATATTTGTCTCCAGCATTCACTGAATACACACATTTTAACAAGAAGTAAGGAAAGAGGGGGCCGGCCGGGTGGCGCAGTGGTTAAGTGCACATGTTCTGCTTTGGCGGCCTGCGGTTCGCCGGTTCGGATCCTGGGTGCAGACATGGCAATGCTTGGCAAAAGCCGTGCTGTGGCAGGCGTCCCACATATAAAGTAGAGGAAGATGGGCACGGATGTTAGCTCAGGGCCAGTCTTCCTCAGCAAAAAGAGGAGGATTGGCAGCAGATGTTAGCTCAGGGCTAATCTTCCTCAAAAGAAAAGAATTAAGGAAATAAATGATTAAATGTCACACATAATTTCAAACTCTAAATACATCAACAGTTGTTCTAATTCTTTACAGTTTCCTTTAAGTTCTTCATATGCCTATATAACTTTCACAGAATAGGTAGAATTTCATAGTCTGCCCCTTTACTTTAAAATTATCACAGAGTTTTCTTGCTGTACTACAAACATTCAAAATTTATGATTATATGTGGCAGCTTATAATTTTGTTGAGTTGATGTACCAAGATTTACAAAATTGTTCCCCTTGTTAGTAGATGTTTGGGTTGTTTCCAACATAAACAATGCTGCAAAATATCTGTGCATATGAGCTCGAACCTTTTTCAAATTATATTTTGGAATAAATTCCCACGGGTGAGAGTATGGTGCCAGAGGATATAAAAAATTTTTATGACTGTTGATATGCTTTTGACAAATTGAAAAATATTCCTTTAAAAATATTCAATTTGGAATGGAGATAGCTACAAAGTCATTTTTTCCTTCATTATGTTTTCTTTGAACAAGCGATTTAGCAGAGTAATTTAAAGACGTAAAAGACACTCCTTTTTATATAGTATTTGGGGCAAGTCTAGTGATTTTATTAGCCGTGGTCAAAACTGGAGAAAACCATTGACAATAACAATGTCTACCTCAGTGGTACTCCTGTAAAACCAATGCTCACTTTAGCCTGATGGTGGACCCCAGAAAAGGAATATTCAGATGACTTTGTCAAAAGTCCTTATAGAGTGGCCTCCTGGTGGGGGAAAAGATGGAGAGCAAGGCCATGAGTACTGGACTACAGTTGACCACCCTGCTGGTTAGTATCACAGAGAGATAAGCAGACAGACAGGATCCAGAATCCCCCCCAGCTGTGCATATGAGCTGACAATTGAACAGTGATAATTATCAATTGAACCCTGATGAGTTACTTGATCTATTTCAGACTCAACATCCTCATTTGACTTGCCGGGAGGATGAAGTTAGAGAACACACATAAAATACTGAACTGGGTTTTTGGTGCCTAGTGGGAGCTCACAAAAATGGTTGGCATCATTACTGCCAAAAGAACAATTCTCCCACTTGGTAGAAATCATATTCAATTCTTCAGCATTTGTTGAATTCCTTCTATGTCTTGGCATTTTTCTCAGTGGCAGAAGCCCAGTCTTAGGGTCCCTAACCTTAAGCACTCCAGGGACGTAGCAAGAGAGACCGTCTGCTACTGGACTCCAGAGAATTGGAGCTCAGCACGCCACCAGGGATGGATTTTGCCCAGGAGGTTTGGGGAAGGTGACGACAGAGTCAGGCCCTAAGGGACAAAGAGGTTTCCTCCAGAGTTTCAGAGAGTTGGGGGAGGAGAGGGGAAAAGGAACAAAGGGATTCACAGATAAAGGACAGAGCAAGAGTAGAAGCCAATTTGTCAAGAAGAGAAATGATCTGTGATGACTGGAGAAGTCATTATTTCAACTACCAAGACCCATTCTCTGGTCTGATCAGTTCTGAGGAGGAGAGACTCAAGGAACCAAAGTTTCACACATTTTTTTACAAAGCTGTGCTATTTGAAAAACTGTTCAATGTTGCCCGATGGCCAGAAGTAGAGCATTGCGTACATTTTACATAACGGGGTTTGATTACGTGATCTCTAAGGTCTTTCCAACCGGAAGCACGTTTCCACTTGAAGCTCCCCTGGTAGACTGTAGGCTCCGTGAGGACAGAGACCATGTCTGTTAGAGATCAACCCTGCAACGCATGGAGTAGGCACTGAACAAACAAATCACAACCTAGTTACCGCGTTCGCCTTCCTTCATCAGCTCACTTTGCTTAAAGGAAAAAATCCAAGTTCCTTAACATCAAACCTGAGGCCACCCTAATGTAACCTCAAGCACACACCTCAGCCTTCATCTTCCTCACGCTCTGCCTCAAATTTCACGCTTTGGGAATATCCAGCTTTCTGCAGAGCTCACACACACTATGTTACTTGTCGTCTCCACCCCTCTTCTCCCACCTGGAACATTCCGCTCTGCCCTCTCCCTTCTTTAACTCGTTGTCCAAGCCTCAGTTCAGAGGTCGCATTTCCTGGAAGCTTGCCCTGATCCCCTCAGGCAGAGAGAGCTACTGCCCCTCGCCCATCCCGGGTGCTCCCTCGTGGGGCCCACATCTACCTCTGCACCTAGCATCCTAATTTAGACTCAGGTGTCATCTTGCACGTAGAGCTCAGGGACCCTATCTCACTCATCTTTGCATCTCCAGTACCTAACACAGTACCTGGCGCGTATAAATGAATGAACTGACAAAGATATGAAGAAACTGTCAGAATTGGAGCCAATGACGATATAAAGTCAAGTCTACCATTCAATGGAGATAGGTAGATAGACACAAAAAATAGAATTAAACAGAATTAAAAATATGTTCTTATTCCTCCCTATCAGACCTTTTTCCTAACAACACCAAAACACTTTTAATACAAGGTATAAATATCATATCTGATAAAGATACGGCCATCTCAAGTGTCTACATAGGCTAGCTAAGCTTCATTTCATATTTTGAGAGATAAATTGGAAAAAAAATAGTAGTAACAGAAAACTTCAGTTAGGGAAGAAAACAGGATGCAGTTATAAAGGTCCACAAGCTGTGGCTTCCAAAGGCAAAGGAAATATGGAGGCAAATGATGTGAGGAAAACAGAAGAAAGTGCCAAATTCTCACGCTTTGAAAACTGTTCTGAAATACTGCATGGAATCACTTTTATGTTATTTGTTTTCAAATATCAGCTGCTAGGGAAAACAGAGAGCATGGAAAAGGTATGCTGAGGTACATTAGTAATACAAAAGTAAGGACCACGTGATGTGTCATCA
The DNA here is from genome assembly GCF_041296235.1 of Equus asinus. Classification (NCBI taxonomy): domain Eukaryota; kingdom Metazoa; phylum Chordata; class Mammalia; order Perissodactyla; family Equidae; genus Equus; species Equus asinus. Next base: position 37,551,239 of record NC_091790.1, read on the forward strand.
AGGAGCATTATCTTGGAAATGGACCCTTCAAGGGCTGTGTATCTGTGTCTTAGTACCTCAGAGGCTTTGATATGAGAAGGGGACAAGCCACCCTTACTGGCAAGTTCCATTTCTCAGGCACTCCCTGGGAACTGTCAACATAGAAAGCCTGTAAGTTAAGTTTTCCTAGTGATCTGAAGTAAGCAATTTATTCCCTTCTCATATTTGCTGCTCTTAATAAATTTTAAAAGAGATAGGAGCTAAAGAACTACTTAATGGCGACTTTAATAGAGACGTGTTCTTGAAGCAAGTGCACTTACTCTGATTTAACATTCCTGAAAAGCAGGTAATGCAGACTTCTGAAAGCTGCATATTTAAAAAGGCTTGCAAGAAAATGCTTGCACATGCCACGACAATTATTTGTCTTGGCAATCTCTTTGCAGGGGTGGGGGTGGGGACAGTTATTCAACTTAGAACATGAATGAAAACAGGAAACGCTGGCTGATGTTTATTGTGGAGGCACGGGGGCTATTCGATAGCAATTTTTCACATGGCTTGATTCAAACCTCAAAACCCACAATCTGTTCAGAAAGGAAGTGTCCGGGTTGGGAAGGGACTGACCATTTGGACAAATCCTGTTAGGAACCTGCACAGGAAGCAGAGCTCTGGCTTCAGGTGGAGAATAAAAACCAATACTGGACAGCCAGGCAGCTGGCTTTCCATGCTGATCGGCTAGGGCACCCTGAGTCATGCTGCACAAACTGAACAGCATCCACAATGACAATGACAAAACAGTACTGGCAGGCACACATGACATCTATGAAATTCCTCAATGAGGCAGAGAGATGATTTTTATATCTCAAATTATTCTATCATATAACTTGCAGAAGAAAGTTTCGATGTCAGTTAGGACTTGGATAAGTAATCACCCAGCTGCTAACTTACAAAAAAGCATTAACGTCATCACTACACAGGCGGGCCCTATAAATTATGGGTTCATAAAATTCTGCAGCTGTGAGGGAACTAACCGCCCCGGGGTTCCTATGTGCCGGGGAAGTTACCTTCTTGAGATAAGAGCCCACTGCAGTGTCCCGGGTCCCTCTGATGCCCAGCCCAGAGCTCTCCTTTCTGTATGACACATTTTCTGCCACTTGGCATCTTATTCAAAAGCATTTTCTTTTTTTAGAGCTAACATCTGCTGCCAATCTTTTCTTCTTCTTCTTCTTCTCCCCCCCCCCCCCCAGTACATAGTTGTATATTCTAGTTGTGGGTCCTTCTGGTTGTGCTACGTGGGATGCCACCTCAGCATGGCCTGATGAGCCATGCCATGTCCACGTCCAGGATCTGAACTGGTGAGACCCTGGGCCCGCGAAGCAGAGCGCGCAAACTTAACCACTCGGCCACGGGGCTGGCCCCTCAAAAGCAGTTTCAATTAAACACATGCGTCCCAAAATTTAAGAAAAACTTTCACTTCTTCTCATTCAACAATTACCGAACTTCTGTTATTTTCCCTGGCATTTAAGCAATTACCTACGTACTCATGATTTCAGTTAGTGAGGAAACAGTACATTTTTAACACGACAAAGATGAGAGATTAATTAATTACCTGATGAAAAGGCATATCTTTCTGAGCTTGCCTTTTTCAGTTTTTTTTTTTTTTGCTTGAATTCCCTTTGATATTTTAACATGTTTATTTATTTGCCAGTAGGCAGGTGAGTTTGAATTCGGTTTTGTTTCACGTCTACTTCTCAACGGTCTCATGCTGTAGTACATTTACGGAACCCATTTCTATGGGATCACAAACCATAAGTGTAATCAGTGGTTCTCAGCTGGCAATGATCTGCTCCCCAGCGGGCATCTGGCAATGTCGAGTCACTGTTGGTTGACATAACTGGCACCAAGCAGGCTGAGGCCAGGGATGCTGCTAAACAACCTCTATTGCACTGGACAGTCACCACCCCACAAAAAAACCCACCAAAACCAGAATTATCTACCCAAAATGCCAACAGAGGTTGAGACTCTCTGCTGTAGCTTCGCACTTTCTAGATACTCTTCCTAAGAATGTTATAAATGCATCAGATGCTAGAATAAAAAATTGTGCAAGATTATGATGTGAATGATAACCTTTTACCCCATAAGATCTGAAATAGGAATAATCCCAGTAAAAATTCTGCCCAGCACAGCTGATGTGCTGCATTCATGGTGCCTTCACTACGACATGGCAGCTCCTGGTGATGAAAAGCAGTGTCTCACTGGGTGACTGTGGCACTAACTTCATGAGGAAGGAGGGAGGGATGGACAGAGAAAATCAATATGAGACAGCACAGGGGAGAGCAACAGTCAGTCTTACTGCCAAGAACAAACAGCTATGATGGGGAAAAGCTATTGTAATTAGTGACAAAGCTATTCTGATTAGTATAGGGAAAGGCAGAGAACTCACATTTCCTAACACTGTCTATGTGCCAGGTACTGTACTAGCCTCCTCAAGCTCATTTCCCTCTTCATCACCTGGGAGGTATCTCAGTCCTCTGCTTACAGCTTATGGAGCTAAAGATTAGAAAGTTTAAGTAATTTTTCCCAAGGTCACACAGCTACAAGGCGATAGAGCTTGGGTTGACACCATAGCCCCTGTGATGGCAGTCTATGCCAGAGTCCCTACCCGACACGGCCTTGTCAATAAACAACCCATCACACAGCATTTCTCTAGCTCAACCGCTGGTCAGCTGTGCTCACCACGATGAAAATCTTAACACCTAGTGCTTCTAGAATATTTTGTTACGTAACCTGGAGCTCTAAATTCTTTTCCTGAACTCTGATAGGTAAGTGTGTCCAGACTCATTTTCTAATTGCAATATGGCCCTGCTGTGATAACAGAAAGTACATAATCTGGACTTTTCTCTGTTACGATGTGCCTTTCTTTCTTTTTTTGTTTACTCAATTCAGAAACTTACTTTCACTCTTAGAGCAACTCATTTAGGGATAACAAATCACGTCCTCGCCTAGATCTTGGACTACGTGTCAACAGTGCTGAGCCCTCGCAGTGACAGGGCGTATTCTGGTGAACAAAGAAAGATGTCCCTGAGAGGAAGCTCCGAGGATCAGTACATCTGGGCTTGGTACCCAACGCCAGAGGAAGAGGCCACAGGCAGAGAACACTCACTCTGCAATCTGCCTCTTGACAACCAAATGATCTCCTGGGGGCTAGAAGGTATTTCATCACCTTTCACTGGTCCCAAGATCCCAAGATTTGACTTCCCAGCCTCCTCCAGCCAGGCATCCGCCCGCCCATCACTGGTTGGGAAATGAGCCACTCCAACTCTCCAGCTTGGGTTTTCTTTCCCAAACCGCACGTCCTATAATTATCACCACGAGCACACTGTGGGAAAAAAGGCGGCAGAGACCTTAGATCTGAAATTCTCATTTTTGTTTTTACCTTGGGGAAAACCCTTCTTGGACCCTGAGACAGAGTTCAATTGAGGCACCAAGAGAATATTCCCTTGAGTTTCTGGCTACTTGATACGCCTGAATGTTGTCACCAGAACTGCAAATTGAATTTCCACCTTTCGATGTCACGAAGGAGTCCTTTATTCCATGGATACTCAGAGGATTAGAACTTTTTTTTTTTTTTTTAAAGATTTTATTTTTTCCTTTTTCTCCCCAAAGCCCCCCGGTACATAGTTGTGTATTCTTTGTTGTGGGTTCTTCTAGTTGTGGCATGTGGGACGCTGCCTCAGCGTGGTCTGATGAGCAGTGCCATGTCCGCGCCCAGGATTCGAACCAACGAAACACTGGGCCGCCTGCAGTGGAGCGCGCGAACTTAACCACTCGGCCACGGGGCCAGCCCCGGATTAGAACTTTTAGGTTTCATAGCTTTATAATGGTAATAATTTTCCTCTCCATGATACATGCAACAAACATACATATCAAATACACAACATATTGAGTTTCCCCTTACTTTGGACATGAACTTGATTTTATGGCCCATTAGAGGTCTCACAGAAGAACGAGTCCTTACAATCAGCTTGGCTCAAAAGGGGTTGAGATAAAAAATATGTCTTCCCAGGGCAGATTTTGCTAACTTAATTCTTAAGAGAATTTCTGGTAAACAGAGGGAGAAATAAAACTGTGGCTTTCACTGTCAGCACTTTACTTTCTCATGACAAATCAGAAATAAAAATATAACCTTTGCACAGGAAGAACCAAGGTATATGCTGGACGAGACTTCGTTCTGAAGCACAGTGAGCTATAATTCCTGAACAATACTAAGGGAAATGGAAACTAGACTCTTCAAACTGCCCTTTTCTGCCTTATGTAAACACGTCTATTCAGCTGCAGCTATCTGCAGATGAACTCAGGAAAGCTGAGTTCAAAGTCACAGAAGCATGCGAATTCTGCACTTGAGCTCAAGGTGAGCAGGCCTTGGGGAATTTTAATTATTTTTTTCAGTGACTAGAAGGAGAATTAAGTAAACCAGGATGAATCACTAAATTAACTACAAGGCATTCTTAGAACAGCTGAAAAAGAAATGAATCTTGATTCAGAACATATTAATTTTGAGGATCCAACTCATCTTAACTCTATGAAATTTTACAAAAAATGAAATCCTTTCTGCTGTTTTGGATTTGTCTATTTAATCTATGACCCTCTTACCTTTTGTGGTGAAGGCATTGTATACACACATAGGGGAAATTTGGTAGTAGTACAGAACGCATGAGAAAGTTATTGGGGATTTATTTGGGGAAAGGGAAAGAGAAGATAAAGTGTAAAAAGGACATAGGTCCATCTGAACCACATGTTTTTGGTAGTAATAAAATCTTTGAAAATCCAGAAATGCCACTTAGATGCGGTCTGGTATCAAGACCCAGAATTTCCTTCCTCTAGAGAATTAATTAGTTACAGACACTGGTTCTCATTATTTGGAACCACCGTTAATCATCTTGTTTTGTAAAATGATTTTGACCCAAGCGAAATTTAATTTTGGAAAAACAATGTTTAGATGAAAATTAAATGATACATGTTATTTTTTTACCTCCCTTATAAAAATCCAAATGAATTAAATTCACAAATCCATTACGCAAACAGCTCCCATCTTCTTGTAGGGATCATGAGCATTTGCACAATGTCATTGCTACGACCAGGGTTTAACCCTGCCGTTTTTAGCCAACAGTGGTATCCCCAACTTCTGGCTGGAGGCCTGGAATTTTGGACGATTGCATGAGGGCAGAACTGTTCTCCTGCAGCTCTTGAGAACTAGACAGTGAAAACGTAAATAAATTCTGAAATGATTTGCTATGAACATGCCTTAACTTAAAATGATGGAAAGATGAAACAGAACATTTTCCATTGAGCAGTTTATGAAAACAAACCCAAGGAGGAAAAAATTATAAACATCAAAAGGTAAAATATATCTTATTTATTTTTTATTTTTATTTTTTTGCTGAGGAAGATTCATCCTGAGCTAACATCTGTGCCCATCTTCCTCCGTTTTGTGCATGGGTTGCTGCCAGAGCATGGCCACCAACAAGTGGTGTAGGTCCGTGCCCGGGACCCCAACCCAGGCTGCTGAAGAGGAGCATGCTGAACTTAGCCACTAGATCACAGGACTGGGCCCCAAATATTTTATCTTAAAGGTTCCCAGGAAAAAACAACATCAAGAAACCTGTGATAGTTTTTTTCTGCAAGTGCAAGAAACCCAGCAAGTGAAACTGTGATTAGCTGAGTTTGAAAACAATTAAATACACTAACATCTCTACTATGGCAACTTTTTTATAGAAAAAGAAATTAGAAGGAAACCATTTTAAACTTGATTCTACTAATCTTCCCAATATTCACTAAATACAAGCAGGCAGAGCAGGGATCTTTGAACTGAAGGTAGAGACCTGCTAGCATGTCACAAAAATCAATTTACTGGGTTGAGACTGGAATTTAAAAAAGAAAAGGAAACAGGATAGGAAATATTAGGACACATCGCCCACAATAAGAGACAGTAGAATTGCTTCCTAAGACGTTTGACTCAGCTTTTGCACACACGCACACAGGTGTGCACAGGCATTTGTGACACAAAATGTACTTCACGCTCTGGGTTCCAGTCAAAACATCCAAGAGCCACTGGCCCAGACTCTGCCTTTGTAGATTTCTTATCTAGGAGGAAAGAGACGGACCTGCTGCTTTTACGGGTCATGTCTAGCCCTCCTGGTTTCTCGGAAGGAGATCAATTTAATGATTATTCAGGCCTGGCTCCATTCCGCTCAGCGCTAATTCATATTTAAATCCATAAAAAAACTCAAACTAAAGATAACAACCTGAAAAGGAGGAGTGAGCTTACTTTTTTCCTTTGGTATATTTTCAAAATAACCTTTTTCCTGTTTATAAAATGAACGTATTTTTAGAAATATATAAATCTGATGTGCAGAAGAAAACAAACAGGCATCTTGAACCATTTTCACAGTAATCTGTTTCTGGCTCTCTCTCTACTGTTGACAGAAGAACAAGGCCCCTGAGATGCCCAGGTAGACATTTTTTATAGGGAAAAGGTAACAAAAGGTCAGGAATAATTCTCAGTCCCCAACTCCCCGCTTCTACCCCCATCCCTGAGCCTGGGAGGAGCTGAAACTAAAGTTTAGAATAATTCTCGTTTTGTATAAAAAAAGGGCAAACCCTCAGTTTACCGCCTCTCTCTCCTTGCCTCCTCACGGCATGTCCCCAGGTTGGCCTTATATCAAGAAGCGGGTCTGACTTGGGTAAAGCAGCTGATAAAAATATGGTTATTTGTATTTTACAGGAAAATGCTAAATGTGTATAAATATCTTATTATTATGTTTATTACACTGGCAAAGGATATGCATTCAAACAAGGTTTCATTAGGCCCATCTGGCTTGCAAGTTTCTGAGATGGGTTCCTGAAGGACAAGCGGGGACTGTCCCACAGTGACCTCTACCTACGTGTTTTTATCGTCAACGGCATGGGTGTCACGCTCTCCACACACTTTAACACCCTGATCTTCTCAATTAACCCAACGGGGAGCATTCCTCCCAAACGGTAACATTTTCCAAAATCATATTTTATTGCATAACATTCTGCTCTAAGAAGGAGCCCTACTTTTGGACACGTGTGAAGCTCTTCTTCGGAAATCATCTTTGACCTACTTAGGAACGAAAGTGGGCCAGTCACTTGGGCTGACTTAGAAGACCATCCCGGGCACGTTTGTGCAGAGAAGTCAAAGGTTTGCTCCCCTAAACCCTGCCTGGCCACCTGGCAGATGCTGTCAAAAAGGAAACGGGGATGACGACGTGGATGACTTGGCATTAGCTCAAGTCTGTCCCTGGGAACACTTTTTGAACTACGTCACGATGACAGCAGATTAGCAACTCACCTTTCTATTTGGGAGAGCGTGTAGAATCAGAAAACGTCTTCGTTTCTCCCGTAGCTGGGTGCGGTTGTGGGACCAAGGTTGTTAGTGAGATGTAAACAGAGGCGTTGTATGCAACTTCCAGAATGGCTCCTGAAAAGGGGGTAATGCCTTTTTTTCTTCCTGCTGCCTGGGATAGAGGTGTGATGGCTGGGACTTGTGCAACCATCCTGGACTACTAGGTAGCACAGAACCTATGATGATCAAGGAGTTGCCCTACCAGCCCAGACTGCCTATCCTGGATTTCTTTTATGTGACAGAGAAATAAACTTCTCTTTGCTTTGGGCCACTCGTTTTCACTGTTGCTACTATTCATGGGTGACCCTAATCCTAACGGATTCGTTCATGAAAATAGAGCCTGCTTAGAAACATTATAGCATTTTTCATTTCTATCATTTCAGTTTGCACACTATTTGAACATCATGCAGGGTTTTCTTTCTCTGCACAATAGCAACTCTGCAACTGAAGTCAGGGTGCATTCCTAATTTAGAAAAGATGTGAGATTTGCTCAAAGTTTTGCTCATGAAAGAAAGAGCTGAATTTTCGGAGGCTGAGATGTGGCCCTAACTCTTTGATAGATGCCCCAAAGCTACATCACTGAAAGGAACTGAGAGAGGGCCTGCTCCCAAGCTCCAGACACAGAATAAACTGAGACAGCAGAAGCCAATATGCATGTCGGTCTGCAGTAGCCAAGGATACACATGTAGGACTCCAGAGGGCTTCCTGTTCATCGACCTCAAGAGCTGTTTTCACTCTAAAGTCTATCTCCTTTGTACGTGTATGCGCTAAGCAAAGAAATGCTTTTTGGAGGCAAAAAACTATTTTTATAGTTGTTTTAAATATTTTTAGAAGTTCCATCATTAAACTATTGCCTGAGCCTAAAAAGTCCAAATGATCCACGGTCAAACAAAACATTCACGCAACTTTATAAAACAAACAAAAGGACTAAACAAGACGGGGGGCAAAACTCAAAAGAAGGGCCTCAGATGGCTGGTGTGTGACATTCAGAATGTGTGTGTGCATGGACACCTGAACCCATGAAAAATTAAAAAGAAAAGCCCTCATTTAGTAGAACATGACTGAACATCTCAGTACGGAACACGGAGTGTTTAGTGAATGAATAAGCGATCTCATTGCCCGTGGACAGCAGGCTACACAGGAAGCCACAGAGAAATGCACAGCCTTGTCCGTTTCTCCCAGCTCAGTTTGCAGCAAGTCTTGCCCTGGGCTCAGTCGGCCTGACTCCCCCGGTCAGCTGTGGTCCACATCTCTACCACTCATCCCCGCAAAATGGAAGAGTGTGGGCAGCTCTATGCAAACCATCACTCTTTCTAGAAAGTAACCAACTTACAGCCTCTGACCCACTAAACACGAATATTAACATCCAGATTTAGCTCTAAAAAAGTAAAGACTGGACCACATACTAATGACAACTGCCAAGCTACGACTCTAGCCTCAGCTGCTCTCCTAAATGATAGATCATATTTCCTTCTTTTTTCCCCCAGCATAACTCACAAACATTAACATTTGACCGCAATTGTTTATTTTCCTTTTACAAAGAAGTCAAACGGCACAGAGAGCATGGAAGTCGCCCACGCACAGGCCCCACCCAGTTCAGCTCCCTCTCTCCGTCCCACAGCCAGCAACTCGGATGAACTTGGAGCGTGTCCAGGTCATGTTTTCACACTTCTACATATGGACAAAGGCATAACCAAAATACAGTATTGTTTCTGTTTGAAAAATGTGTTAGACTGTATTTGTAATTCCACAACCTGCTTTTTCACGCAGTGAGGTTTCCCTGAGATCTCGTCTTGTGGAAATACCCAGAAGTGGTCGCTGGTTGCACAGCGCCTCCATCTTTGACTACTGATGGCGTCCCTTCCCAGGGAGGGAGCCCCAAGAGGTAAGACTTTGGCCTCTCACCTATTGTCCTTCAGGAAGGCGGAATGACTTAGCTGGTGGGGAAGGGAGCTTGGAAAAAACACCGTCTTCAATTGGAGGCCTGGTAACATGACCTCCAGAATGACCTCATCTGATCGTGCGCATTTCTCCCTCACTGCATGTCAAATTACTTACATCTTTTCAAGTTAGTTTTTCCTTTAAAAAAAATTACAAAAGTACCACATACTAATTGTAAAAATTTCAAGAATACCAAAAAGGCATAAAGTATAACGTGAAGGTCACCATGACTTCATTTCCCACAGATAAGTAAAAGTAATCATCTGATGCACTTCTCTGATACCCTTTCATTGCATGGACAGATATTTATTTCATAATGTTTTAAAATGAGAAATATATGATAAATATTGTTTTGCAACTTGATTTCTTTTACTTTATATATATCATGAACATCTTTCCACATTCCATATAATCTATTCTTTGTAATAGCCTTGCTCTTATGCCAATAATACTAAACTTTTTTGCTTTTTTCTTGAAGCTTTAAGTTTTAATTTTCACGTTAAAAATTTAATCTATCTTTCTCCTGAATATATTGTGATACAGGATTCTAAAGTTTATACTTTAAAATTAATGGCCAAATGTCCTCACATCATTTAATCATTAATCCATCCATTTGCCAGTGATTTGAAACATCATTTTATCAAATTATTAATTTCTACATATAATGGAATAAGTCTATTAGGTACACACTAAGTGTTCTTTTGAAACGAGTTCTCTTTGTCTAGCCCTCTTTATGATTGTGGCAGGATTACCTTGTTTTCATGTCTAGAGTCAGGTAGATCATCCATCCTTATTCTTTTAAATTTTTCTGGTCAATCCTCATGAATTTTATTCTTCTAGACTCTAGATACATGTTATTAATTTAATGATGAAGTTCATCTTCGCCCACAGCTTTTATGGTAACTATACAAAATAGTGTAATATTGAATAGTAAAGTCTATATAGTATATTATGGCACGGTATAGCATAGTAATTTTATGGTAATTTATACATTAGCTGGACAGAGGAAGGGTGATTGTTTATTACAGATCATTCCCATCCAAGAACACGCCGTATGTCTCATTATTGATTCTTGCTCTGTGTCTTTCAATAAAATTTTATAGCTTTTTCTTCTATGTGCTCATTTCTTGTTATATTTATTCCTAGCAATTTTATAGTTTTGGGGACACATACAAATAGGATATTTTCCCCATTACAGTATCTAACTTTTTATTGTTGACATAAAGGAAAACTATTGACTTTCACATATTTACATTGCATCTGACTAGTCAACCAAAACTTTCATTATCTAAAATACATTTCTTGGACTGATTATCTAGTTATATAGTCATACTGTATATAAATAACAGATTTGTCTCTTCCTTTCCAATAGTTGTACTCTGTTATTGTTCATGTTTTATTACATTGGCTGGGACATCTGGAATAATGATGAGAAGGGTGGTGATCATAAGCATTCTTGTCACGTTCCTGAATACATTAGCTGTGCCTTTCAGTCTGCACTATTTAATATGAGGCTCATTGTCAGCATCTGTTTTACAATTCTATTTACATTTTTCTATTGCATGAGGTTGTTCTTTATTTTTCCATTGAGATACCTCTTTCATCCCTAAAGTTACCTTTTTTTTTTTTTTGCTGGGAAAGATTGGCCCTGAGCTAACATCTGTTGTCAATCTTCCTCTTTTTTTTTCTCCCCAAAGCCCCAGCACATAGTTGTATGTCCTAGCTGTACATCCTTCTAGTTCTTCTATGTGGGATGCTGGCACAGCATGGCTACTGACAGACAAGTGCTGTGGTTCCATGCCCAGGAACCTAACCCGGGCCTCGGAAGTGGAGGGCGCAGAACTTTAACCACTAGGCCATCAGGGCTGGCTCTGAAGTTACTTCCTCACTCTCCTTCATTTAGAATTGGACACACAAGCACTTTGTAATTTACAGAATTCTTTTAAACCTTAGATAGCCTTTTGGATTGATGTTACTTATCAAAGCATTAATGCTGAAAACGATATTTATGGCTGAAGCTGGTAAGAGGTTGACACTTTTAGAAGGCACCAATAATCAATGTGTTTTTCCCTGTCCCAAAAAAGATGCAAAGAGGTCCACAAAAGGATCCATTACTCCTTTAGCAATGGCCAGTTTCTTAATATTCCCTGCTCAAAATTCTATTATATTTTCTTTGTATAAGAACAGCACAATACTCTAATTATACCAAACACTGCTAAAAGCTTAAAAACAACCTCAAATAATTTAAATTTTCCAAACTACAGTTAATATATTAGGTAAGAGTAATTTGAATCTTTTCAGGCTGAAAGTTCTCAGCTAAGACGGGGTAAGAGAGCAGTCATACAGTGTAAAATTAAAACTCATTGCACAGTTGATATTTTTAAAAAACTCCTCACACATCTACAGACAGCTAATTTTTGACAAAGGAGCCAAGAACATAAAATGAGAAAAGAAAGTCTCTTCAGTAAATCATGTTGGGAAAACTGGACAGTCACATGCAAAAAAATGAAAGTAGATCATTATCTTACATCATACATAAAAATTAACTCAAAATGGACTAAAGACTTGAAGGTAAGACCTGAAACCATTAAACTCCTAGAAGAAAACATAGGCAAGTACGCTGTTTGACATCGGTCTTAGCAGCATCTTTCTGAATACCATGTCTCCTCAGGCAAGGGAAACAAGGGAAAAAATAAACAAGTGGGACTACATCAAACTAAAGAGCTTCTGCACAGCAGACGAAACCATCAACAAAATGAAAAGACAACCCACCAACTGGGAGAGGGGATTTGCAAATCATATATCTAATAAGGGGCTAATATCCAACATATATATAAAGAACTCATACAACTCAACAAAAAAAAACAAATAACCCAATTTAAAAATAGGGAGAGGTCTGAACAGACATATTCCCAGGGCTACGTGATGATAAGGGATGAAAGTGAGCAGTAAGGAAGCTGTGAGGCAGCGTGGGAAGCACAGGCTCTGGGCTTCAGGCTCTGCTCTCCCCTGCACCAGCTGCTGGCCGTTGGGCAGCTGCTGACTCACAACGAGGCTCGGTTTCCTCAGCTGTAAAATGGGGGTCGTTCCAGTAACTACGTCCCAGGGGTGTTATAACACATACAAAGCGCCCAGCAGGGTGTCCAGCACCCAGCAAGTCCACAAGGAAGGTAAAGCCGGTTACCACTAGCAAAGACTCATCCATGCCAGGATGTGCCCCAGGTGCTTCACATGCATCGTTTCTGTAAAGTTGCTGTATGTCTTCGATAGTGTTATTTTCCCTCGCTTTACAGACGACAGAACTGGGGCGCAGAAGGGCTGTCAGCTCCCAGTGGAGGGGGTACCGCCCCAGGGTTATAGCCGGTCATCTCAGTGACGGGGAGGAACTGACGGCGTTTGGCGGGTGGGGCCGGGAAGCTGGCCACCTCGCAACATGCAGGAAGCCCCACAGGGACTTGCCTTTGCCACACACGAATTTCCCTGCAGATGCGTTCGTAGCTGAAAAGCCTGTTTATGATTCTAAGAATCTAGAACCCGCCCTCTATTCTGTTTTACGTAAAAACGCACACTAGTTCTTCAAGCTATCACGATGTACTGAATTTTTAAGGAATGCCAGCAAGGGTGAACGTTGGGGGAACGCTGACACTGTTTCCTTTGGAACTTTGCCACGAGCTGCTCACTTTTTCAGAAAATCACTTCAATGATGCCAATAACCACTTGGGACGTCCGAGCCGCCACCCACACACCTCATCCTTCCGCATCTGTGGCCGTCCCGTGTCCTTGTTCCTGCATGTGTGCAAGCACTTGGCCACTCAGAATGTCTTCTACTGAAGTTGAAACACTTCTTCTAATTAATACATATTGAAATACATATTGTATCACAGAATACTTTTATATCACAACTAACACATTATGTTGTGTTTTGAAATAATGTGAAGAAACTTACAATACCCGAGTTTTACTTCAGGCCAGTCAGGTGTTTGTTATAAAAAGAGGGAGTGGGCATGTTAAGTTTGAGACCACTCTGGGCTGTATAACTCGCTCCAAGTCACAGAGCTGATAAGCAAAAGAGCCAGGATTTGAACCTGGCTGTCCCTGGAAGCCATGTTTATAATTTTTATACTTATGAGATGAAAAGTGTGGGTGCTGGGGAGAAGGTGGGTGCTCTTTGCCAGAATGCACACAGAAGGCCTCTCAACACTCCAGCGGAGACTTGAATGAAGCCAAGGAACAAACCCATGTAGTTATGAGAGAGCTTTGAGAGTGAAAACAGCATGTGCAAAGGCCCTGGGGTGGAAGGAGGCCTGGTGTATCCAAACCAGGTGCTAGGCAGGAGGAGGGAAAGGCAGGGCAGGAGGAGATGAGATTCGAGGGGTAGGTGGGGGAAAGACTAGGACTGGGCTTATTCTGAGAGATACAAAACACTGGAGGGTATGAGCAGAGGTGGGGTGGGATCTGACTCAGGCTTCCAAAGGACCACGCTGGTGGCGTTGTGGAAACAGACACTGTGGTCGGGGTGGTGCTGGGGGCGGACGGCTGTTACAATGCCCTGGTGAGAGAGGGTGGTGACCTGGGCCAGGTGGGGCAGCCATGTGACAGGTGTGGTTGGGTCACCGCATTCTGATGGACTGGGTGCGGGGTGTGGAGGAGAAAAAGGAGGCAAGGATGATTTCAAGGCTTTTGGCAAAAGCATCGAGAAGAGTGAAATTGTCATTAACTGAGATGGGGAGGTAGGCTTGAGACCTTAGGAAAGGGAATCAAAAAACGGTTTAGGGATTTTAAGTCTGAGGAGGCATCTGGACCCACGAGCCTGGGAAAGTCCTGGTCAGAGGTCCAGAAGTGCACAGATGGGTGCTCATGTTACGGGGCGAGCGTGTGGACAGGCTAGAGAAGGGACCAAGGATGAGCCTGTGCACCCCAAGGTTCAGAGCCCGGGGAGATGATGCTCCAATAAGAGAGGCTGCACGGGGAGGAGCAGCCAGAGGCCAGCCAGGGAGGCAGATGTTTAGGAGGGGGCTTCAAGGAGAGGGACAAAGAAGTCCTGTCAGATGGAAGAGTCAGAACTGACCGTCAGAGCATCAGAGACAACAGATCCTCAAACAAAAACGTGGAAGGAGGAGAGGTCTGTATGAAGCGCTCTGGACAGGGCCACAGGTGGAAGACAGCTAAGCCCTAAATCAGCCACGGTGAACGGCACTGCAAGGACAGGGTGGGGGTGATGGTGGGGATGCGGAGGGCAGATGGGGAGACACAGTTTTGAAGACCGATTCTTCAGATAACCGAGGTTCAGTACACTGTTCTACACACAAAAGGGCTAAAGGATCAAACTGAGTAACTCATTTCAATAGGATGATAACAGTCCTTTAAAAAGAAACCCACATAGCAGCATAGGGCCCAGCCCCATGGCCCCGTGGTTAAAGTTCTGCACGCTCCGCTTCAGTGGCCTGGGTTTTCAGGTTCAGATCCTGGGCACAGATCTATTCCACTCACCAGCCACACTGTGGAGGTGTCTCACATACAAAAAAATAGGAGGATTGGTACAGATGTTAGCTCAGGGCTAACCCTGCTCAAGCAAAAAAAAGAGGAGGATTAGCAATGGATGTTAGCTCAGGACAATCTTCTTCAGCAAAAAAGAAAAAAGAAAAAAAAAAGAAAAAGATGAAACCCACACAGCAGTATGGAAGTATTAGAACAAAATTTGAATTATCTTTGAATGGAGATATTAGAGATGATTTGAACTCTCTTCTTTACTTATGAAGATTTTCTGATTCTTCTAGAATGATTAGAGTATTACTTTAACAAAGGAAAGTTATTTTTGAGATTGTTTTGTATTACGCATATGTAGGATGTTATCAACATATTTAAATTTCTCGTAGATAAAATTCTTGCACAAGTGCACCAGGAGATAAGAGCAAGATGCTCACTCATCGCAGCAATATAATAACACAACGACTTTATAATAACACAACGACTGGAAACAACCTAAATATCTGTTGACAAGAGAATGGATCAATAGATGGTGGTGTATTCATAGGTATCAGATGCAACGACTTGGATGAGTCTTAGAAACCTGATATTAAATGAAAAGAGCAAGTTAGAGAAGACACAATACAATACCACGTTGTTTTTGTAAATTCTAAACTTTTTTCCTGTTATTTCAGTAGTGAGAAAATAAGACTTTTAAATTAAAAGCTTTGTTTCTGTTAGTTTACCCACATATGCATTTGGCATGGTAACTGTATCAGAACACAGCATACACAGGTCAGCTTTAGGTCTTGGGATTCTTGTGACAATTGGTTGGAATTTAAGGGTTACATGATAACGGCAGGTTAATTTACCTTAATTGCTGTTTTTAACAAAAGTCCTGGATTTGAGCCCTTAGAAGATACTCTGACTTAAGAAGCCAGGTTGTAAATTTAACCAAAGCAAATACATTTATAAAAGCTGCCCAATGAAGTTTTGCATCATTTACTAGCACTTTCATTAAAGTAAATAAATTTAGAGTATAATCAGACGTCACACTATATGGACCCATAGACTCTGCAAGGTCGGCGGAAAGTAACATATGCTCAATGCCTTGGCTCCTCCATTTTTTCAAATCATAAAAAGGTTTGTCTCCCGTCTCTCTCCCCTCGGCAGTGATGCTCTTTCCCACATAAGGAGCTGAATTCCCAATGTTTTGATTCGCATCCTTTTTGGCACCAAGAGTATATTTGAGATGTTCAATACGCCAGTTGAATTTAAGAACATATGTTCTTAATTTCAATGTTTCATGCCACTGCAAAGATTCTCTGCATTGTTTCTCAAAAATTTCCACGTTTAAGTTTCTCCTACTTTTTTGCATTCCAGAGGAGAGCGAGGCTTAGGGGAGAGAGGGAAATATATTGGAATAATATCATGCGCCTGTGAATCTGCTGGGCTCCAGCTCATCTTGCTTTTTCCCCTGGTAACTACGAAGCATTTTAAACAAGGCTTTATAGAAGGCTTCCCCTAACCCAAAGAAGGGTTTTGAAGTAATCAGATCCCCTCCGATCCCCTCTAGGACAATGGTCCTAAATGCCTTTGGATGAGAAAGGATACAAGCAGCAGTGTTTTCCATCGTCCAAACTCTAATTCCTCTGAGTTTCACTTTAACAAATGGACTCACGCAGGTATTCTTCACGGGAAAGAATGAATTAGTATTTGTGAAGGCTTATCTCGAAAGGAAAGATCCTTAGCATCTTACGGGAGTAATAGCAGCCGGCATCCACTGTTTGTGGCAGAATCTGTGCTTTTTGCACCAGTACTGCACTTCGTCCCCAGAACAAGCCTTGAGGGAGGAAGGGGAACCCAAGATCTGGGGAGGTTAAGCGACCTACCCAAGGTCACAGCCAGCACAGGGCAGAGGGCAACTCAAGCACAGGCGGCTGGAGCCTGCTACTCAATACACTTGGCTGCTCTGAAGACCTTGATTTTCAGTGCATTACGGCAGAAAATGACCAACACTCTATACGGATATCCAGATGAACCAAAAAATATTAGTCTAACTTAATATTACCCTAAGTTCATTCCACTGAACCTTTGAAAGACCAGGTTGTAAACTCTGGTGCCTTTAAATTAAGAAATCCTGTCCCTAAGTTTTTAAAATTTTTAATGAAATATTTGATATATACAAAAGAATATGTGTAAGTTAGTAGCAATAACTAAAAAACCTGAACACCATCAATACACAAAATTCAGGATGGTGGGCCTTCTAGTGGGGAGGCAGAGAAATGGGGTCAACGAGGGACCATGACATCTAACGATTTCCTACCCCAAATACACCACAGAGAAAAACAAATAGAGACGAGGCTTCTGATTACAAAGTCTGCAGTTGCTTTACTACAATAAAAGGGAAAAGGTTTATAATCACTTCATATTCATTTGTTGTGTATTTTTCTTCTGAAAATAAATTCTGGAGGACTGCGCTCATGGTGTACCCCTATTCCCGCTGAACCAGATCATAAAGGCCTTCAATTTCTGTTATCTTGACTAGTGAAGGTTCTTTCTTCCTTATCTCAAAGTGCTTCTGGATTAATTCATATTTAATGAGCATTTTAGCAAAAAAAAAATCAAATAGATAAACTGAAAGTGTTCCAGGTGAAGGCAAAGGAATTTTATCCAAAGCATCTTCTAAAAATAGAAATGTAAATAGACAATGTAGAATTTGACCATAAAATTAAACCCTTTCTTTTCAAAGTTCTAAAGGGACCTTTTATGATAAATGTCCAGAGCTGGACAACATAGGATCAACACAGGCGTAAGAACGGAGATTTTCTCTTTTCCAGAAAGACCAGGTACCACTGCCAGGTGACGTTCAGCATCAACACTGAAGAGTCACGAAGAGAAGATGCCGGGAACCCCTTCTAGAAGAAAGCCCTAGTCTCCACGGCTGACAAGCAGGCTGGAGAAGCATCCCCCAGGCTCCTCCTCCTTGGGCGGGCAGAGTAGAAGGCGGCCCTGGCATTTCCTGGGTGAGTGGATCTAAAAGGAGCTCCAGAGGCAGGTCCCAACAGCCAACAGCTGCACTGGCCTTGAACACCTTGGGGCACAGGATGAGGGGAGCAGAAATCCCCACCAATTTACAGCGATTGAGCCTTCTTGGCCCTGTTTTTTAGGGCTGGGGCTGAAAGCTACCTGTGAAAGAATCACTGAGCAAGAAAAGTTTGACAAATTGTATGACTTAAGGAAAAGGGATACCATAAACTGACATAAATTCTGAGACGAGTAAAGGCACATGTAAGAGGCAACATTTTATAAGCCAATGTCAATTATCTTTATGACTCCAAAAGCAAGAAACCAGGAAGAAAAAGGACGAAAAAGAAAAGGTACAATGAATACATTTAAAAGATAAGCCACACATGGGAGAAAATATTTGCAACACATAATGGCAAAGGATTCATATTCAGAATATAAAAAGGATGTTATAAATTAATACAAAAAAGATAACCCAAAAGAAAATAGGCAATTCACAAATGTTCTGAAATGTCCATAAATATGCTTATATTCACAACTATAATGAAATAGCATTTTACTACCACCAGATTGGCAAGACTTAAAAACTTAACAACACAGAGGATGGCCCAGTGGTGGAGGGGTTGGGTTCGTGCGCTCTGCTTCAGCGGCCCAGGGTTCGTGGGTTCAGCTCCTGGGCGCAGACCTAGACACCGCTCATCAAGCCATGCTGTGGCGGCGTCCCACATACAAAACAGAGGAAGATTGGCACAGACGTTAGCTCAGGGCCAATCTTCCTCACCAAACAAACAAACAATACAAACACTGGGAAGAACGTGGAGAAATCAGAAATCTCATAAATGACTGGTGGTAATATAAATGGGTATGACTTGGAGGAACAATTTGGCTTCATCTATTGGTTGATGCTGAGCATACCTGTAACACCCCAAGTCTCACTCCTAGGTATAGACCCCACAAAACCTTTCACACACATTCTTAGAGACATAAACAAGAATGTTCCTAGTAGCATTATTTGTAACAGTACACTGAACGGAATCTAAATGCCCCTCCATGAAGAATGCACAAATACATGTGCTGGATTCATGCCCCAGAAGACCACACTGCAAGTAAAATGAGGCTGCTTTGATCACAGCCACTTGGATAAATGCAGAAATGTAACATTGAACAAAAATAGCAAGTTATAGAGCAGAATTGGCAAACTATGGCCTGCATCCTTCCTGGTTCTGTGTGGCCTGTAATTTGTTTTGACTTTTTAAACTGATTTTGCATTTTTTAATGTTTGAAAAAAAATCAGAAGAGGAATAATATTTCATCACACATGAAAATTATATGAAATTCGAATGTCAGTCTATGAATAAAATCTACTGGAACACAGCCTCTCTCACTCATTTATGTTTTATTTATGGCTGCTTTGCAGTGGAGTATTGGCACCAAGATGCTACAACTCACAAAGCCTAAAATATTTACTACCTAGCCTTTTACGGAAGGAGTCTGCTGATCCCTGTTATAGCACAATGCAGACGGTAACATTTATTAACATACAAAATTTTAAAGCAAGGGCTGGCCGGGTGGCATAGTGGTTAAGTTTGCGTGCTCTGCTTCGGTGGCCTGGGGTTCGCTGCTGCGGATCCTGGGCACGGACCTAGCACCGCTCATCAAGCCATGCTGTGGTGGCGTCCCACACAGAGGAACTGGAAGGACTTATAACTAGGCTATACACCTATGTACTGGGGCTTTGCAGAGAAAAGAGAAGGGGGAAACAAAAGAGGAAGATTGGCAACAGATGTTAGCTCTGGGCCAATCTTAGGAAAAAAAGATTTAAAACATATAAAAATACTATAAAAACATATCTGTGGTTCCCAAATTGATGAGCTCAGGAGCCCCAGGGCACTGCAGTGAGCTCAGAGGAGCCATGGGATATTTTACATTTTGGAGGGAAACTCGGCAATACGCGACATCCGTTGGACACTGCAAGTTCCACTGGTTTGAAGTAGTTCACTGTTTCAACATTATCGCTGTGCATTCCTTTCAGTGACATGACATATTTGCAAAGCTAAATTTTTGGCGGTTGCTGCAGGAAAATGCAAGAACTGTGTGAAAACCAAGGTGGATCAGGAAATGAGGTTTGAATTGTTGACTGATTCCAAGGATTGAAAAGTTGTTGAGTGCCCAAGAAGGACACACATCTCATTAATAAGTTATCTTGGCTATTTAAGAATGCAATAATATTATTGTTTCTTTCCGTTCATGTGTATTCTTTTTTCAGACAGCTACTAAGTTATTAGAACACAAATACCCACTAAGTTCTCTGGACCTAAGTACCTAATAAATGGAAGTCTTAGGTATTTCTTTTGGCCTGGGCTGCCATGAAAAAAATTGCTGAGACACTAGGTGTGTCCTGAATAGGGAAGGTTGGAGAATCTCTGTTGTAAATCCTTTGTAGATAAATATGTATGTGATAAAAGCATAAAAGCATGTCAGGAAATGATAACCCCCCCAAACCAGGATAGCAGCTTCCTCTGGAGAAGCAGAAAAGGAAATGGGATCAGGGTGGGATTCACGCGGAACTCTCAAATATTTCAGTAAAAAAACCTAAATGGAAAACAGTATAGTGGTTCCTCAAAAAATTAAAAATATAATTACCATATGATCCAGCAATTCCACTTCTGAAAAGAACAGAAAGAACCGCCTTGAAGAGACACCCATACCCATGGCAGTCATTGCTCACAACACCCACACACTGTACACCCACGTCCACAGCGGCCATTGCTCACAACACCCACACACTGTACACCCACGTCCACAGCGGCCATTGCTCACAACACCCACACACTGTACACCCACGTCCACAGCGGCCATTGCTCACAACACCCACACACTGTACACCCACGTCCACAGCGGCCATTGCTCACAACACCCACACACTGTACACCCACGTCCATAGCGGTCATTGCTCACAACACCCACACACTGTACACCCACGTCCACAGCGGCCATTGCTCACAACACCCACACACTGTACACCCACGTCCACAGCGGCCATTGCTCACAACACCCACACACTGTACACCCACGTCCACAGCGGCCATTGCTCACAACACCCACACACTGTACACCCATGTCCACAGCGGCCATTGCTCACAACACCCACACACTGTACACCCACGTCCACAGCGGCCATTGCTCACAACACCCACACATTGTACACCCACGTCCATAGCGGTCATTGCTCACAACACCCACACACTGTACACCCACGTCCATAGCGGCCATTGCTCACAACACCCACACACTGTACACCCATGTCCACAGCGGTCATTGCTCACAACACCCACACACTGTACACCCACGTCCACAGCGGCCATTGCTCACAACACCCACACATTGTACACCCACGTCCACAGCGGCCATTGCTCACAACACCCACACACTGTACACCCATGTTCATAGCAGTATTACTCGCAACACCTGCACATCGTACACCCATGTGCACAGCAGCCATTATTCACAATAGTCAAAAGGTGGAAACAACCTAAGTGTCCACAGATGGATGAATGAATAGATAAAATGTGGTCTATCCATACAACGGAATATTACTCAGCCTTAAAAAGTAAGGAAATTCTGACACACGTTACAACATGGATGAACCTTGAGGACATTACACTAAATGAAAAGGCCAGTCACAAAAAGACAAACACCGTATGATTCCACTTTCATGAGGTGTCAAGAGTAGCCAAATTCACAGAGACAGAAAGCAGAACCATGGTTACCAGGGTCCAGAATCAAAACAAACAGACAACTAAAGCACACGCAGCAATACGTTACCATTTTGACACAGCTGAGTGGTGGGAACCCAGGCGTTTATTACATTAATCTGCGTACTTTCCTGAATGATGTCTACTCAGAATATTTCACTTACTGTTTTTTAACGGCAGAAGACTAGAGATGAAAGAAGAGAGAGCGCCTTTAAACAGAAGCATGAGAAGAGACAGGCAAGGTAGAATAAAGGCCAGTCCAGAGAGTCAGGGGAGAAAAGAGCTCAGGCCCCAAGCTCCACAAAAGGTCAGAACTCCTGGAATAATAAAAAACATCCTTCTCTTCTAGGCTTTCCTGAATATAGGGGTTCAAAAACACTGCTGGTGATTAGCAGTTTCTGGAAGGTTAGCACATAAGACTCAGCCACGGTCTCCAATAATCCAGCACTTCCCAGCCTTGATTTCATTATGAGTACGATCACTACAGGAAAAAACTGGAAGGATCATAACACAACCGGAGCATAGGCTGACATCAGTGTTTCTCAATAATGTCAACAGAGCGAGGTATGGGAGAATGAAAGTTTAGAAAGCTGGAAGGTCACCTGACGTCAGCATGTTTTTAAGGGTGGATGAAATTATAGGAACGTTTGGTTTAGTCTGCTTCTCTTCCACCAAAACGAAGGAATATTTAAAATTTCACGGCAATAAACACGGAAACAGAGAACAAGCCAGTAAGTGGGTGTGGCTGCCAGCAGAGTCTCCTGGAGCCCTACTGTGTGGCGAGATTTAAGCTGTTTGCCAAAGGACAGGTGAGGGGAGACGTAGGGAGAAGACTCAGTAAGAAAACCTTTAATTAGCAATATATTAGGGAGAAAGATCTTTTAAAGCAGTAAGGAGAAAAGAAACAGAAAAAAAAGGAACCAAAAGCATTCCACTACTGTTGGCAGACATTCCTAAAAATCGGCACAGTATAATTATAGTGGTACTATTTTTAAATATGACCCTCTGTTATAGACAGGTCATATGAAACTAATTATTTATTAATGGGAGTGGATGGGAATCACTGTAGGCAGAAGAGCCGACTGACCACCTGCGCAGGTGTTGGAGCGAGGAGCCCTGGGGGCGCCTCGTCCGCCCCTTGCTGGCTGAGCGATGGCGGACGTGTACCATAATCTCGCTAAACTTCAGTTGCATCATCCGTAAGATGGGGACAATCACACCCAGCCCGCAGAACCGTTTCAGGATCAAGTGAGAATGTATGTGATGGCTTTAGCACAGGTCTGGAGCTCACCAACTGCTCAGAGAATGAAGCATTTATAACGAAAATATTAACAAGGCCGTTTCCCCATCCTACTCAGTTAGTCTCGGAAAGGCTATGGCTATTCTGATCCCGAAATCCTAATCCTGAAATGTTCCAGGCACGCTCAGTGCACAGTTTCATGGGGCCTTGTCTAATCTTTCTCTTCTGCCGCACGGTCTGTTTGTGCTCACGTACCCAGGCAGCACGCAGAGAAGACAGCCTGGGGCTGCGTGATTTTGTACAGCCAGCAAGGAGAAGACTCGCAATCAGTTAGGTAACCTCTAGACGAGTGCTTAGGACAAGGGTGTACGTGTCAAATGCGGATGGAACATCAAATTCACCAAAGCTTCAGAGATCCCTGGAAGGTAAGGTTAATCAGCTCACAACAGCCCTTAGGCTGTGAGACGCAGACCATGGCTCTGTATCATTTTTGAGTCGTGGTTCCCTTTGAGAATCTAATGAGAACTGTGGAGCCCTTCTCTGGTTGAAAAAAGAAAAAGCACATATATTCACATACATAAGTCTGTATTTAATGATGGAGGGGTGGCTGGTGACGATCAGCTGAGAACGCCTGGCTATAAAGACGACCGAGCGCACGCTGCATTCTGGAGTAAAGGAAAGGTGTTCATTCGAAACTGGAATCAAAAGCAAATTAAGAGAGCCGAAAGCAAATTAAAAAAACCAAGCTTCAGGGGAGCGGGCCTGGCGGCACAGTGGTTAAGTATGCATGATCTGCTTCGGCAGCCGGGGATTCGAGGCCGGATCCCAGGTGCCGACCCACCCACTGCCTGTCAAGCCATGCTGTAGCAGGCGTCCCACACATAAAGTAGAGGAAGATGGGCACGGATGTTAGCTCAGGGCCAGTCTTCCTCAGCAAAAAAGAGGAGGATTGGCGGCAGATAGCTCAGGGCTAGTCCCTCAAAAAAAAAAAAATTAAATAAAAATTTAAAAAACCCCAAGGTTCATGTGTAAATTTGAAATCCCTACAAATGGTTGAAATATGAGATAATTTTTAAAAACCTAAGAACTCACTGTTGTTTTCCTTTTCTTTCTTTCCCTTTTTTTTTGCTTTTGAAAAAATAACACGTGATTAGGGTTTGATGTCAAAGAAACGTGGGCCTTTACAGCACTAAATGGAAGTTAAGTGGACACTCGTGAGGACTGTTGACTAAGAGACAGAGAAATTGAAATCACGTGACCACAGCATTTTTTTCCCAAATCCTCATGAAGAGTTTTGCTCTAGCCTGACAAGTTGATGCAATTAATTAAACTTCACTGTGTTTTAAGTCTAAATGGAATATTGATTCCAGTATCCTGGAATAATTATTGCAGAGCAGCCAAAATAATTCCTTCCTTGTGTGTGTTGGGATAGAACAAAAAATTAGACTGAACGTACCTCAGCAAAATCAGTAGTATGGAGAAAATTCTAAGAAATATCCCTCATGTCTTAAGGTTCCTTGTTAATTAATATGATACTTAATCTCATAAGTGCATTGTACTCATTACTGATGTTCTGTTTCTGGGCTTGTCTCCCACACCATATTATAAATTACTGGAGGGTAAGAAACCTGTCTTAGTCATCTTTGATTCCCAGATCCCACCATATATTACTTGACATATAGCAGAAGCAATAAATGTGTACCAAAGTAAACTATTTCCAAGGACTTAAATACATTTTTAGTTACTTTTTTTCTAAGGCATAGCTAGAACCGAAATTGCTAGAACATTGGCTTATTTTCAGTTTGACCCAGAAATTCTGTCAGATTGCTCTTTTTCGATGAATTACCTTTTCAAGTCCTTTGCCCATTTTTCTATTGGATTAGTCATATATATTTTTTTATCAATCTGTAGCATGGCTACCGACAGACAAGTGGTGTGCTTCCATGCCTGGGAACCGAACCTGGGCTGCCGAAGTGGAGCGTGCCAAAATTTAACCACTAGGCCATCAGGACTGGCTCACAACTGATTTTTAAATGTTACCCAAATTATTAATCTTTTTCTTTTGGGTTTGAGCTTTTTTATATCTTAACAGAGACCATGTCCGATAAACAATGCTTTTCTAAGGACATAAATTCCTCCTCAGGAATCAGATAAACCTACGCCTACTGCATTTAACTTCTGTAGAAGGATGTTAAAATGGGGCTGTTTTGGTTTCACTTTTGTTTGAGGCCCCAACATGGTGTCAACTGCTCACATGCAAAAAAGGATGATGCTAGACCAAGCAGCATTTGCAGAAAAATTGTTTCAACATGGATTTTGCATCACTTAGCCCAACCTCGAGGTGTCGAAAGGGTTGGCAAGGTTAGAAGCCAGGAAAGGATTTCCTCAAAGAAAGTCATCATTGTGCTGAACCCCACTCCCCACCTCCCATCAGGAAGGATGAGGAGCTGCTCCCCTTTTCTCAAGCTAGTGAGCGAGGCTTTAGAAGAGTGACAGGAAATGCTCACTACCTGTGCCTGCCTTAGGGGGACAGTGTGGGGGGTTGGGGTATGAAACAAGTCTACAGGCTGAAAAGAAATCACCCATGGCAGTGGACCAGAGGATAGTGTGAGAGATGGAATTGCACCCCCACCAACAGCAGGTCAGAGGTCAAAAGTCTAGGATACCCGGAGACCAGATGTGGAACCCACAGCAGGATTTTCTAAAAGGAATGCTGCCCCCAGAGGGCTTCTGCCACGCGTGTGGGACCTCAGCTGGAAGAGGTGGGTGCAGACCACTGAACGCAAAAGCTTCAACCCCAGGAGGCCAGAGGAAGCCTAAATGCAGGAAGTCGGGAGACAGGGAAGCAGCCACCTTCCCTCCCACAGTCGGCCAGGGGCCGGCCCAAACGTGGGGGAGAAGCTCGACTCTGAATGAAATCTGGAGATTTTGATTTTTATATAAGACTGGACACACTTTTTTTTTTTAACTAAAATGAGACTCTTTTTATGACTGAAAGTGACCAGAGGAATTTTTAAAAAAATACTTTAGAGGCACCTGATACTAATCGAGAGAGAGGAATCTACCTAAATTTCATCCAAGTGCATGGAATGAAGCAGCCCACCATGGAATGAAGCAGAGCAGGTTTGACCAAGCAATGAAGGAAAAAGTACTGTTTCCAGGGCCCACCTGGTGGCGTAGTGGTTAAGTTCGTACGTTCCGCTTTGGTGGCTTGGGTTTCGCCAGTTCAGATCTCAGGCACAGACCTACTCACCAATTATCAAGCCATGCTGTGGCAGCATCCCACATATAAAGTAGAGGAAGATGGGCACAGCTGTTAGCTCAGGGCCAGTCTTCCTCAGCAAAAAGAGGATTGGTGGCAGATGTCAGCTGAGGGCTAATCTTCCTCAAAAAAAAAAAATGCTGTTTCTTGATCACACCCTGTTCCTGCTATTCAACACACTGGCTTTGCTTCCAACATTCCTCTGGAGCTGCAGCATCTACCACCTTCGTGAGAGTTCAACACTACAGGTCTTGAGTTTTGCAGTCTCTATATATTTACATAAGTCACTGCTGTCACATAGTTATACATAATGGGAGCATGACACATTAATAGTAACATAAAAGAGTTTGCACACCATGTTCATAGCAGCGTTATTCACAACAGCCAAAAGGTGGAAGCAACCTACACGTCCATAGACTGATGAATGGATAAACAAAATGTGGCACACATCCACTGGAATATTATTCAGCCTTGAAAAGTAAGGAAATTTGAACACATGCTACAACATGGGTAGACCTTGAGGACATTATGCTAAGTGAAATAAGCCAGTCACAACAGAGCATATACTGATATGAGGTATCTAGAATAGTCAAACTCAGAGACGGAAAGGAGAAGGGTGGCTGTCAGGGGCTGGGGGGCTAGGAAACGGGAAATTGTTGTCTAATGGGTACAATTTCAGTTTTGCAGGATGAAGAGTCCTGGAGATGGATGGGTGATGGATGCATAACATTGTGAAAGTATTTGACAACTGAGTGGTACATTTAAAAATGATTAAGATGATAAATTTTATGTTATATATATTTTACCACAGTTAAAATCATTATCCAAAAAAAAAAATAAACCAATAAAAAAAGGAAATTTGACTTTCATTAGCCATGTATCAATAATAGGGAGAATAATAATGAGGAGTGGCCAAGAATTATCCAGTCTTACGATGGGTCAGGCACTCTGCCAGGACTTAACATGCATGGTCTCATTTGATCGTCATTTCGAACCTATGAAGCAAGATCTATTACGAGCCCTATTTTACAGATACAGAAACTGAGGCGCAGAAAGGCTAACTTGCCTAAAGTGCCACAACTTGAAAAGAGTTGAGCCAGATAGTTTTGACTCTAGAGCTAGCCCTGTAATCCATTTGGCAACGGACAGATTTCGCTGAATTCTCCTCCACTTCCAGCCTCTTAGACTACAGAGATCATTAGCATAATCGCTGACATTTGCACAGTTTTCTATGACTCACAAAGTAATCTCCCATTCGATACTACTCTTTAAAATACTGCAACATGGGTGTTCTCCTTTTATCAGAAGAAGAAATTGAGCCCCAGAGAAGTTAAGTAACTTGCCTCAGGTCAGACTACCAGTTAGGATTCTGATCCCACAATTTCTAACAGTCCACGGCTACCCATCTATATTGAATTCCTCGTCTGGTCCAAACTCTCATTTCTCACATGAGAATGTCTACAAGGGACATGCCAAGAGAGGCTAATGGCTTGTCCAAGGTCACATGGAGAGCTGGTATGTTTTGCAAACATCATCAGCATATACCTTTAAAGATGCTTTGCTACAATACCCCATATTCTATAAATACATGTTGACAAAGTAAGGATTGGAACAGAGGCAAGTGCTCTGTCAGCATAAAACAGAGTGCTTTCTTCTGGAAGCTCTTTGATTTGCGGAATTGATGCATTAGAACCATTTCACACAAGCACCCAACTTTTCAGTGCCTGCCTCCTTTTCCATTAGCTCTATAATTATGCTGTGATCAATCGAGCAAATCCGTTTAGATGGCCCGTCTAGCCACTCTCATAGTGAAGTTGGTATCGAAGCAGCAAAGTACACAAGAGCTGTACAATTCAGACCTTTGAGGAACGAAGTACATAAATCCTTGTTTGACCCTGACTGCGTGTCTAGAAGGAATTCTTAAAACCATCTCAATAACCCTGAATGAACACTATGATGGCTAAGTTCAAGCTCAGAGCCAAGTTCTTTTGTCCAGCAGAATCTTCTGAGTTTGATACAAGGCTGATGATTAATGTGAAAGAAGCAACTGCTAGATTTCATGATTATAGGTACTAACGTGGTAAACAGAAATTACCTGTTGGCATGTGAAAATCTGCCACTGTAGTCCCTCAGATGTCAAATTAAGGTGTTACTCCAAGAATCCTTTTCTGTTTGTCTTTTGTTTTCTCATAGCCTTAATACCAAGGGTGAGACTGGCGCTGGCAATGACTGAACAAACTCTGTGGCAGAGTTGTCCCCTCTTTCTGGCTGGAATATCCAACAAAAGCCAAAGAGAAGTCCACACCACAAAGGAGAGCTTGACAACAGCAAAAAGTCTCAAGTCTACCAATTAAAATTTCCAAGTTTAATGGTCGGGAATCTCCCTTCCATCCAGCCACAAAAGCACACTCCGATTCGAGGAAGAGCACCCCGACTTCAAGTTATTGTAGTACAATTACTGCTCCTAAAGGCTAACATTTAATGGGCACGCTCTCCTATTAAATTATATACACCATGAGACAGTATGCTCCGTGAAGCCGGCGGCTAAGTCTGTTTTGCTCACCACGTATCCCCAGCACTGAGTAACATGCCTTGTATATGGTACGTTCTCAATAAATATTTGCTGAATGAATAAACAATCTCATTTAGTTTTCACAATAACCCCATAAGGTTTCATAAAATATTGTAATCACCATTTTGCAGATGAGAAATTGAGGCTGAGAGGTCATTAAAATGTGTCCAAGGTCATTCAGCCAGCAAGTGTCAGAGCTTATATTCAAACTCCTAAGTAGCTGACATCAGAATCTATGGGTCAACCGCAACATCATTTCACGCCTGTGGACCAGACCTTAGGGCTTTGCCAATATTAAGACCTTCTAGGGAAGGTGGGCCTAAAAGAATATATTTCAACCCAGTATGGATATCACTCTATTCCAGTCATCATCTTTTTGATATCTTGCCTATTCCACAATGACTTAATTTAAAGGAAATGACTTACCTACAAATCCTTCTTCACCAACCAGTTTCAGGGCAATTTTATCAGCCAACACTGAAGAGTTGCCATGCGCGATGTTAGCAAAGGGGCCCGCGTGCACAAATACAGGTGTCCCCTGTGGAAGTTGAAAAAAGATTAAAACCCTAAAAGACAAATGAAAGAATGTAAACCAAGATCAGGTGGGGCAAGCGAGGTGGGACACACTGTTGGGAAGTGAAACACTCATCTAAACCATTCTGCTTTTATTAATGTAGCATATTTAATGCACAAATTCTCTCAAAGAAAGTTAAACACCATAACTCTCTCAAAGGACCAAAATCCCTGTGTATTCTAGAACAGTGTTCCTCTACACTTAATGTTGAACCAGGGAGAAAAAGCTCTAAGAATCAGTTATTTCCTACTGTAATTTCGATAAGCTACTGTGTTAGCTGCCTCAGCAACTATGAAATTAACTATTGACCTTATTTCAGATTATTCTGTATTCTATTTTTAAAAAGAATGGAATTAGAAACTGATAGTCTAAGAGAGTTATTTCAATGTTTTCTTTTCCATCAAGAAGTTAATAACCTCAAGAAAAACCTAAAGTAAGCAAAAAAAAAATCAATACAATTAATGAACTGTGAAAGTCAAGGCAGGGCAACTACATATAAGTTTATTACAGGCCGTTTTTATATTTACAATAACAAACTTGTTATTCTGATTTTTAAAAATTCTGTTTCAGGGCTAGCCCTGGTTGCCTAGTGGTTAGTTCAGTGTGTTCCACTTTGGTAGCCCGGGTTGGGTTCTGGGGTGTGGACCTACACTGCTCTGTTAGCAGCCATGCTGTGCTAGTGGCCCACATACTAAAAAATAGAGGAAGACCAGCATGCATTTTAGCTCTGGGTGAATCTTCCTTAGCAACAAAACAAAACAAAACAAAACTTTTTAAGTCTTTCTCATTGTTTAATTGTCTTATGTGCTAAAAATCTGGTAACTATTAAGACAACAAAAGCAAAGAAAAACATCACTCATAGTAAAATGTTAGATTAATTCTTACTAAAAAGGCAAAAGAAACCAATATAAGGAATTATTAAAAACTTTAGATTTAATGTCTTTAAACAAAATCTGTGTATATATATTTATTTTTAGTGCCATTTCTATACTTTTCCTTTCCTTTATCAATGAAAACAGACTGTAGCTCTATGTAAAAGAATTTATCCACATGCACTAAAATGTTGAGGCTTTATTCAGAGCCCAGCCAGGGCCACTGGGGTCTGCGTATGGGAACGTTGGCTCCACCTGTGAAAATACAGGCTGCCCTTTCAGTGACATGACACCGAGTGAGGCAGGGGGTGGGGGCCGGGAGCCATGGAAAATTCCCAGGAACCATGATGGGCTGTTAGCTGAACATGTTTCAAAGATGAGAAAGCTGCACAAAAGCAGGAAGGGAAGGGAAAGAAAAATCATCTCCGAGAATGAAAAAGACAGAGTTTATCAAAGCCACTCTGTGAGTCCTCTGTTTACTTCTCCTCCCCAGGTCCTCAGGAGGGACAATGACAGGGTTCTGAAGAGGTCACACAAATGTACGTGGAAATAAAGTTGGTACTCTGAAACTCAAATATACGTGTTTATGGATATGTAGCTATGTATGTTTAGTGTCTAGATCTCTGTCCACCCATCTATAATTTCTCACTCGTATCCAGATAAACCTTTTAAGTGCTCTAAAGAAAATATCGTTTAAAAAAAATAAAGTCTTCATCACCTCCTAACCTTGCCAATCCTAGGACGTGGCTGCCTGTAGTAAGCTACCGGAATTGGGAAGAGAGTAGTGAGGACAAGGTCACAGGCTCCGTCCCTGGGTGGCAGCCGGCTTCACATCTCTACACACTGCAACCCTCACTGTGGCCAAGTGTCTGAGATGCACTGGGCGCTGGTCTCCAGTGGGGGCAGGTGACAGGGTGTGGCTGGATCAGCCTAAACACATCGCTGTTCCTGAGAGAAGTTCTCTAAGGGCTAGATCAACGGCATTTTAATTTTAATTTAAAATGAAAGGCCGCACAGGGGGTTAATCACTAATGCAGTATTAGAACCTTGGTTTTGCACCCAGTGTGGAGTCTGAATGGAAAAATTTGCAGATCATTGTTAGACACTCAAACACAGAGACACATGCGCACACACACTCAACTGGTGTTTGTAGCTATATGATACCGTACACTGAGCGAAATACTTTGTCTGAAAAACTCTATGACTGATCCAAAGATATAAAAATATCTATCAAGAGTTCAGTATTTTATTTTATATGCAGAACATTTAGGAAAGTAATGCAAGGACTCACAAATCCATAGCTTTGGTTTCTCACAAAGCTATGGATATTCTCCATAATGGACTTTTCAAACATTTCATAAGATTAAAACTTCAAAGACGTGTCTGCTTGCCAGAGCTCTAAAAGAGCTTTGTCCAAAGAACTTTCTGCGATGCCAGAAATATTCTTTATCTGTACCATCCAATGTAACAGCCACTGTTACTGGCTACTGAGCACTTAAAATGTAGCTAGTAAAGAAAAGATCTTTTTCATAAATAAATATATAATAGAAATACAGCGAGTCTGACTGCAGAACTGAATTTTAGATTTTATTTAATTTAAACTAATTTAGATTGAAACAACCACGGGTGGCCAGTGGCTACCATATTGGACAGCGCCATCTCGCAACTGGGTGTCCCCTCAAAGCCACATACGGCTAACCCAGGGTAAAATGTTAAGACCTGTCCATTTCTTTCTCTTCTTGATGGCATCTTCCACAGGGAAGTTCTCATCGAGAATCACTGGGGTACCCAGGCCTTACCCCCTCACATTCTGGTTCACTTGGTCTCGGGTGAAGCATGGCATTAGGATCTTTAAATCCTTCCAGTAGATTCTAAGGTGCAGCCAGTGTTGGGAACTACTGACCTCCTGGAAACCTGCAGCGATACATCCTTTCTAAAGCTACTATGGGATTAACCATCACCTGTGCTCACACACAAGCACGTAAGCACCATCTGTACATTAACCAACGATTTTACATCATATTTGCTGATTTAGATTCCTAGTGCCACTGATCAGCCAGATTAATGTGGAACGACTATTTGGGACTCAGGTGGTAGAGTTAAAACACGCAGATATTTTAGCTGAATGCTGTGTTCATTTTTCCAACAACGCCCATTGTCGGTTAGAGTAATGTCGAAATGGCCTGTGTCTTAAATAGAAATATAGACACAAACGTGAGTACAATAAGGACTGCTTAGGGGCAGTCCAACCCACTAACTCATTCGCTAAATGGAAACTAGGCTTTTAGAGTGGGAAAGATCTTAAAGGTAGAAGTAATTTCTAATTTAAGAAAGATAATTGTTTAAAACAATACCCCCAATAATAATAATGTGCTCATTTTTTGAGCAGTAAATGGTATGAGGAAGTAGTATGACCTCTTTATATATATTTTTCTCACTCATTCAGTTATTTATTTAACAAATATATATTTTTAGGAGCAATGTAGTAAAAATAAGTATCTATTTAACTATTCAACAAATGTTTACAGAATACCTAATATGTGGAGGTACTTTCTAGGAGCTGGGGATACGGTGGCGGGAAAGATGGAAAAAGTCCTCCTCTCATCCTGGTGGGAGGAGAAAAACAGTAAGCAAGGAAATAGGAACACTCAGATAATATTCTGCACCAGGCAGAGAATGACAACACAGTGACAGGACAGTGACTGGGGCTGCGTTGGACTGAGTTGCTCCCGAAGGCCTCTCTCAGGAGCTGATATTTAAAGGACATGAGACCCGAGGGATGGGAAGGAGCCAGATACTTGAGGATGAGGAGCACCCCAGGCAGTGTCTGCATGGAGCAGGCCTGGGCAGGGCCAGAGACGAGAAGGAGGGATGAGAGGCGGAAGTGGGGGGCCAGATCCTGCGGGATTTCCAGGCCAGAGTGGGGACCAGGGTAAACTGCCCAAGACTCTAAGCAGGAAGGCAACAGGACCTGATCTGGGTTTTAGAGCTCTCTGGCTGCTGAGCAGAGAAAGGATCATGGAAGAAAGGGTGGAACAGAGAGCCCAGTTGTGAGGCTGCTGCAGTGGACACACTGGTGGCTGAGTGAGGAGGAGCCAAGGAGAGAAGTGGACAGATCCGAGACACACCATGGAGGAAGTCTCTGCAGGGATGAAACAGGAAGGGGAACTCAGACGATTCTTGGGTTTTTGGCTTGAATCACTGACCAGGTTTGGGGAAAGAATGAGTTGGAAGGAAGTGGAGATGGAATCAAAGACCCTTTTTTTATGCATAAATTTGAAATGCCTTTTACCCACCCAAGTGGCTCTTGGTAACTACACCCACAGGTCTGAAATTCTGAGGTCAGGAGATTCAGAACTGGAGTTTGGGGCCATCACCTGGCTGATAATGGGGGAACGTGTGGCTGAATGAGCGAGGGCTCAGGCCTTCAACATTTAGGGGCTGAGGAAGAAGCCAGCAAAGAAGATGAAGGTGAGGCCACCGAGAAGGCGCAGGAGTGTGAGGTGTCACCAAGGGCAGAGGAAGCCAGTGCTCCAGAAGGAGCATCAGCTGTGTCAGACACCGCTGAGAGGTCACGGAGACAAGGACAGAGAAACGAAGATTTGGTCACACACAGAGACCGGTGACCTTGACAAGAGCAGTTAGCAGAGATGGAACCTGAGGTCAGGCTGAAGTTACGGAGGAGAGAGTGAGGTTGCAAACAATATGGTCCAACTGTGAAGAGGAGCAGAGAAATAGAGCACTAGGTGGATGGGGACATGGGGTCATAGGTTTTTGGAACTGGTTTTTTTTTAGGGGGGTGAGGAAGATTGTCCCTGAGCTAACATCTGTGCCAATCTTCCTCTATTTTGTATGTGGGACCCCGCCACAGCGTGACTTGATAAGCGGTGTGTAGGTCCACGCCCAGGATCCGAACCTGTGAATCCCAGGCCGCCAGGGCAGAGCACGCAAATTCAACCTCTACGCCACCTGGAACTTTTTTGTTTTAAGGTAGCTTATATCAGAGCATGTTTACAGGCTGATGGGACGATCTAGAGAGAGGAAGGAACTCAAGCTGCAGGAGGGCAAGGCCAGCTCAGGGGACGTCTTCCCACCCCACTCTCTTTGGACCTTCTAGCTCTGACTGGTTCCACCATTCCTGTCATGTTGTCTTGCATCTGGACTCTCACTTCTGCCAGAGGCCTTCCAGGTGAGAAGCACATTCCTACCCAGGGGGCTTTGCCCAAATGTTCCCCTCTGCCTGGAAAGCTCTTCCTTAAGACACATCTATGGCTCTCTCTCCTGGTTTGTTCACATCTGTGTTCACATATCACCTCATCAGACACCCACATCACTCTCTGTGCCCTCGTGCCCTCTTCTTTTTCTTCTTCAGTGCTTGCCACCAGCTGACACGCTATGCATTGGTTTATTTCTCCATTGCCTGTCTTCCCCAGTAAAATGCAAGCTCCAAGAGGACAGGGGCTGTCTTGTTCCTGGCTGTGTCCTAAGCAGCTACTACAAGGCCAGCCCGTGTTACGTGTTCACCAAACATTAAATCTTCACAATAACCTGTTAGGTTTGTCGTTGTTAATCTCACCATTTTACATGGGAGAAAATGGAGGCTGAGACATATTAAAAAACTTGCCCAAGGTCAGAGTTAGTAAGTGGAGGGGCATACACTCAAACTAAACTTTGTATCAGCTGAATGAACGGATAAATGGATGGATATTCTGCTTGTCTTTCTGCTGTGTCTTCCCCCAATGTACTTGCCCTCTGGTCACTTCCACCTTCCTATTTCTCATACAGTTTGAGGACAAATAGCCCATCTGTACCACTGAGGGTGTGCATTTCCTCCCAACTCCACTGTTCGGTGACATCTGGAAGGGAGCAAGAAACTGGCCACAGTGGGAATATTTACACCACGGAAACTGACAAATGCTACAAACCAGGGAGTTCCCCCCCAAAGACAGCTGGCTGTTAAAACACTTACCAGGACCTCGCTGTCTCTCGAACCTTCCCACTCCCAACCCTCCCACTTGTCTCCCTGTCAACCTGACCCAGATGCTGCCTCCTTGTTTGTCGATGCTCCCCAAATCTCGAGGTCTCATTAGCTAGGAGCAAGGAACTGGACAATGACCACATCAAAGGAGCAAGACAAGTGACTAGGAAACTGAATTAAAATAAAGATATTTTGATGAGAATATTTAAGTTCAATGAAGATAAGAGCAGGGCATGTCATATATAAAAACAAAATCCTTGTAAAAGTGGAGCACAGCACACTTTGCTGGAAAACATTTCTCAGCATTTACTAGGTGTTTGGGAAAACAAACCAAAAAACCCAAAACCTAAGGATTATGAGAAGTTAAGTCAAAAAAAAGGGCAAAATAGAAAACATCACACAACCGTAGCTACACAACTTACTGAGATATTAGACACTGACTTCCTAAGTTTCTACTCTGGTCAATTAGTACTTCATGAACTGAGATAGGAATCATAGCAAAGAATCAGTAAGTACACTTTTAAGTTT
The DNA here is from genome assembly GCF_041296235.1 of Equus asinus. NCBI lineage: Eukaryota > Metazoa > Chordata > Mammalia > Perissodactyla > Equidae > Equus > Equus asinus. The sequence goes on from NC_091790.1 coordinate 37,586,859, forward strand.
TTTTAGATGTCCACAGAGTTACTCTGATGTTCCTTGCAGACTCACATTGACTGGAAACGCTCACATTGCGTGGAGACACACAAGCAACCCAATTAAGGCAAACTCTGTCAACAATTTCCATGAAAAGTAAACCACTTACTTCCAGGGTCTGCATCAGATTTGGTTTTATTGCATCTTTCATCAAAACCGTCAAAGCACCTGTCACCCCCTAAAGGAGAGGAAAACAAAACAAAACACTGATTTAGATTATTGACAAAAGACGATCCGTGCAAGGGTGAATCCCTTGGCTGTTTCTCGCCAGCCTGCCTCCTAGGTGGACGTTCCCACAGGCTGCTGTCACCTCTGGGCTACAGGTGACACAGCACTGTTGCCTCCATCCATCTCTCCCCACTTGAATGGATGTCAACCATTCTTAGACGTGAGAAGGAAGGAATTAGACAATTTCTTCTTGGGGAAGTAGCAGTCATTGCATTTTTTTCAAAACCTTCCTTGATGGTGTTTAAGAGACTTGCCATAAAGCAGATATTTCAGTCCACCTAAAAGTGTTTTTTGGCAATTATGCACGATTTTTTTATTACCAGAGATTATATTATTGCATGAAGAAATTAGACAAAGAATGAAAACAAGAGTATTTACAGAGCAGGAATGAAGAGAGATGAAGGGAAATGTTTAAAGCATCCATTCTGCTGTCCCACCTCTCACAGAGAGAAGGCGCTCCAAAAACGGCTGCATTGGACGGGCTTCTCATTTTCTGTCTCTCATGCTATCTGCCTAGAATAAAGCTGATGCTACTTGTACATAAAATGTGGCTGCCTCCTTCCAGCCCTATGACTCTCTGGGTCGGGCTCCCTCTAAGTCCCCTTTCCTCGTTCAAGGAAAAGAAGAAAGAAGGAAGAGGCAACAGGGATGAAGTCTAAGAACCATTGGAAAAAGTGTGCCAGAGAAGGCCGCCAAGTTAAGTTTTTACCAAAATCCTTTCCAATTTTTCTAAAGACACTGGGCAAGTGTCTTTCAACAAACTGGTCAGGTATTGGAAGGCTATAAAGTGAGCAATAAAGTGAAAAAATAAAAGTGGCATGCAACAGATCTTAACAGATCAGGTGGCACAGTGTAGAGCATCGTCATCTCTCCAAAGCACATTCGTTTATTACTTTCTCCCTCGAATTCTATTACCAACGATATTAACTGTGCCTCTTATGTGATCAATTTCTATTTTTCTAATATTTAATCATGTAAGATTTACAAGAAACTCCAATTTATTTTCTACTTTATTGCACAAAATATACATTGCAAGAAATGTAATCTATCTATTATAAATATATTAACATGTTTTATTGTGAAAGGTGCTGGCCAGGAAGAGCTCAAAGAAATGAGTTCTTTTTTCCTAACACAGAGCAGGTGGAAGAGAAAGCAGTGGTTGGCCTACTTTTCTGCACACCATCCTTGCTTACATTTCCCAGTCAAATAAATCCAGCTCAAGAAACTAAAGGAGGAGGGAAGGTGGACATTTCTGTTGGAGTGTCTCAGGCAGGTTGCCTACCACTGGCTTATTTTTCCGTGACACATTTCGTCTTTTGTTGCTCCTTACACATTGACTGTTATCAAACCCAGGCAAAGAGATCTCCACCGATGTGAGAAGCTCGGTGACTGTAACGTTCACTATGCCACCTGTTCCATAGCCCAAGTCCACAGTGGGGAGAGCTTGGACACATTCTTCTGGGGGATATCAGAATCAATCACCTTATACGAAATTTTCAGAGACCATCCATTTCAATTCTTACGCAACACATAAATTCTTTTGACTAAATCAAAAACAAGCTATAAAGCAGTAAAATGAAAGGACAGAAGATCCTAAGCTCCTCCCTCAATTTTCTACAGAGGACCAACCAACCAGTGACAGCTCCAGCTGGATAAAATGCATCTGAAGAAATTAGGTATTTTTTTGCAAACAAGAAACATAAAAGATAACTAAAAAGAGTAAACTTTGGGTTTCTTCCAGACTTGAGATTTTTATCACATACACAAACAAATTTAGGGAAAAAATATTTGAGGATTAAGTTTCAAACTTCTTCTGACACAAATCTATGGCTACAGAGAAATATATTTAAACAGAAGCTGTAATATGTTAGTTTAGATAGAATTGTTGAGATGTCGATAATTTCTAAAAAGCAGTACTTTCACAGCAAGCTGAATTGGGGTTTTCTCTCCAAGCTTTATACTAAGCATTCCGTAGGGCTGCTGATAGAGACATATCTATTCAATTTACTTGACAAGACCTATGAGATGAGTCAGGTAGAATTCTGTCTTCAAAAGTAGCCAAAAAGTAATCAAGACATGTTGGCCAAGGATTCAAATTACGTCCTAAGCCCTTGGAAATAATAAAATATTAATCTGCCTTTCTCCTCTCACAGCTGCTTTTCAATTGTCAGCGTGCATTTTAGATTCCATTATGTATGTGACTCCATGTGTGGGAAAGTAAGCTTAAAATAGAGTAATGGCAGTCCAAGAGGTCTATGTCCTATCTAAGCACTTATAAGCACGTACAAGTACATGAAATAGCTATACCATCGATGGGGTTGACAGTAAAGGTGGTTATTAAAAAGGAGGAAAAAAATTAGTGTGCCAAATTAGAATAAAAACGGAAAAAGGTGGTAGTGTGCCAGGATATCACAAAAGCTTTACAGAAAGCATCATTCTACTCAAAAGGGAGCTAGGAGGGGCTGGCCCGGTAGTGCAGTGGTTAAGTTCATATGTTCTGCTTTGGTGGCCTGGGGTTCACCGGTTCGGATCCCAGGCGCAGACATGGCACTGCTTGGCAAGCCATGCTGTGGCAGGTGTCCCACATATAAAGTAGAAGAAGATGGGCATGGATGTTAGCTCAGGGCCAGTCTTCCTCAGCAAAGAAGAGGAGGATTGGCGGCAGATGTTAGCTCAGGGCTAACTTTCCTCAAAAAAAAAAAAAACAGAAAGAAAGAAAAGAAAAAAAAGGGAGCTAGGTGAGTAAGACTGATGATGGTGGAGATCTGCTCTTGTAACGTGAAACCTCAACCTAAGTCACAACATTAAACCAGCCAGGGTGCCCAGGGAGCGGGCCGGTGCCCTAACTGTGCCAATTTTCACTTTATCTTCTCTTTCATGAAGGTGGAGCCACTTTAATATTTATTCCTTGGAAAGGCGATTGGCCCTCAATTTAAAGCAGTCACAGATGGCACCCCGCCCCAGGCAGAGCAGAAATCAGGACTGGCAAGAACCAGGAAAAGCTTATGAAATAAATTTCACGTGCTTGGGTTGCAGCCAGGTGCAAACACATTACAAATGTCCGTGAGAACATTCTGAAGCTACAAGACCAACAGGCTTGTGAGGGAAAAATGTGCGTGCAGAAATTCTCTGAATTCCCATGATACGCAGTGATAAGAGGAAGAAAACTTCCATTCTCCTGATTACACAAGAACAGGGACAGCGAGCTCTCTGGAGCTTCTGAGATGAACATGCTCACCAAATCTTCTGCTGTCACGGGCTGCCCACTTTTGTCACTGGCCACCACCATTCTTCCCAGCCGCTCCTTCATGTCCGTGAGGCTGTCGGTCAGGGCCAGCACCGCCATAATCTCACTGGCCACGGCAATATCAAACTGCGCCTGCAATGGCAAAAGCACAGGGATTGGTCAATGATGTCACCATCTGGATGGCCATTTCCACAAGGAGCTGTATTGCAGCATTTATGTTCTCACAGGCCTAAGGGTCTATCCTCCGTGGGCCATTCTTGAATGGACAGGTTTTCTGAGTGTCTAGAGCATGCGCGGTCCTGGGCTTGGGGCTCTTGATGGTGGCCTCCCTAGGTGGCCACACTCTTCTTTGATTTGCTCTGCCGAGCAGGACTTGGCCTGACTAGGCCTCCATTACACCCACTCATGGCACTATGTGGTCTGCTTTGGTATCTCAGTCTTGCAGTTAATGATTAATGTGATTATCTGTGTCACACATGTCTCCACCACTAAATGGCATGAAGCCAGGGACCATTTTGGGGAGGGTTCACTCTTGAATCCCCAACTTAGAGGACTGAGTGTAAAACCCAGTAGGCACTCAATACGTATCGAATGGATAAATGAATGGCCTACTGACCACCTCCACTGTTACTCATCAGTGTGTCAGGGGGGTGCATATGTCTGTCCAGCAAAGAGATGGGGAGCAGACAGTGAAAGAAGACAGTCTGAGGCCAGTTTCCCAAGAGTTAGAGCTCAACACAGTAGGGAGGACACGCTGACTTATGTAATCCACCAAAAGGTGACACGGAATCAATTTTCAGCTATCCCTGAGGGCTTGGCCACATCCGATCTTGAAGTGCCCAGCAATGAATGCTGGAGAGCAGCTACTTTCTGTGGAACGTTCCTGGTCTTCCTAGTCCCTCTGCTGGCTCTGACTCCAAGCTGTACACAGTCTAAGAGGAACTCAAAGAGATGCAAGAAACGTGTGCCTCCCCCTCCTTGTAATTCAGCCACTGGACAAAACCACTTCATTATGCTCTGGCTGAATTCTCTTCTCCCCAAGGGGTGTGTGCGCCAGACAAGTTCAAGCTTACACGGAGAGAAAGTGGCTGTGCCCTGGTGGGATCACCTTATGAGACATTTTATTGTCCATTTCCGTCACTGACAAGAAAGGAAATGAAGGAAATAAGGAGCTTTCTGGCTACTTCCTGGTTGAGATTTCATTAGTCATTGATTTAGTGAAAAAATATTACCTGAAAGTCAAATACAACTCAATTCAATTATTATATTCTTAACATAACCCTTTCCAAACATAAGTGATTTTTTCATTGTATGACATTTAGGATTCTCTGGATCATCATCCCATTATAAACAGTGCATATAAAAAAATGACTAAAAATATTGAGACTTTCTATACAAAACATGAGACTAGAAACACTCTTAAACTGTGTAACTAGTAAGTGGAATTTATAATACACAGACAAGTTCTTCATTTGTAATTGTTACGATTTCAAAATTGTGCATCTTAACATAAAAAATGATACCAACTGGGTCAATTTAAATATCATTCTTACTCATTTTATTGACTCAGTGATGTACCTACTAGAGGGCTGCTCATTTTTGTTTTGAAAATAAAATATTTCAAGTCATCTACAGGTGTAAATGAGATTAGTGTTGTTATTTATCACAAACTTAACACAGGACAATATGCAATGTTGGCAAGGACGTGAATCGACGTGGCTTTTCTGCAAGGTAATATGGAAATAAACATCCACATTTGAAATCTGTAACCTCTTTGACTCTGCAATTGCAGATCTGGGGCCTTGTCCTAAGGATATCAGGCAAGAACACACACAAATCTGTGTGTATGTTTCCTATAGCTTATATGATCACTCAACACTGCAAACATCCCGAATTTCCATTAACGGAACTGGTTCAATAGATTACGGTACCTCTACAAAATGAGTATTACATAGCATTAAGCAATGATGATACGGATCTACCTTTATTGACATAAAAAGATGTCCTTAATAGAGTCTTCTGGTTTCAAAAAGCTGTGAAAGCTCTCACGTATAACATAATCCTTTTTTATTTAAAAGTATGTATGCATAAAGCAATACAAGATATAACCTTGGGCAAGCTACTTCATAACATGCCCACTTTTCTCATCTGTAAACCGGATTTACAAAGTAAATGTGCTAATGTATGTAATGGGCCTGCCAATACACAGCATGGAGTGGGTGTTCAAACCACAGCCATCATTAGTCTTCCATCTCTCTGGTGCCTAGTTACAGCACAAAAACATGCAGAGGAAATGTGAAAGGCCTTCCTGACCACTCTCTTTCTTTCCCAATCCTTTCCAGCGGTAACTAATGTCGGAAGCTGGCATACATCTTTCTAGCTTCCATTGTATGTGTTTATATACATATACGAATACATATGCTGGCATTTTCCTTAACATAAACTGAATTATACTATATGTATTTTACTTCAATTTTTTTTAATGTGTAGGAGTTTTTTTTAACCTTTCCATTTCACTATTGGTATAAGAGCACTATTTGTCATCACTCCTTCTATATAAACTTTATTATTTTCAACTGCCACATACATAGAGATTTTTTTTTCCCATATAAGCAAATATTCCTCCTCTTCCTTCTTTTTTTAACATCTTTAGTCCTGAGGTTGGAAGTGTTGGGTCATTTTAATTTTTTTATTTTTTTTTAGGAAGATTAGCCCTGAGCTAACATCCATGCCCATCTTCCTCCACTTTATATGAGGGACGCCGACCACACCATGGTGTGCCAAGCGGCGCCATGTCTGCACCCGGGATCCGAACCAGTGAACCCCAGGCTGCCAAAGCAGAACGTGCAAACTTAACCGCTGCGCCACCGGGCCAGCCCCTCATTTCAAATTTTAATTCTAACAATCCGTCATCCAAAAGGATTTACTAACTTATATGCCCACTAACACTGTAAAAACTCTCTATTTCCTTGGACCCTGACTAACATTTAACATTAATTTATTCATGTTCTGATAAGCTCACAGGTAAATAAGACTTCACTGTGGTTTTAATTTGCACTTTTATGATTACTTGTTGGCATTCTATTTTTGCTTTTTTAAATTGTCTTTTACTTATTCTCTTTATTTATTTAGCAAATATTTCTTGAACACCTACTACTTAGCATGTAACAAAGTTCTTGGGACTGAAAATCCAGCAGTGAACAAAACAAAAACCTCTGCCCCCATAAAACACATTTTAGCGTGGGAGGCAGAGAATAAACGAGAAGAGCAAGGACAGCAGGGAAAAAAGGAGTCTGGGGACAGACAGTTGCAGTTTTAAAGAAGGTGACCAGTGAAGGCGTATTGAGAGCAATATCTGAGTATTAATTTGTGGAAGTTCCTTTTGTGTTTGGCACCTTAAGCGTTTGTTATATAGATAGCAAATATCCCCTCTCAGTCTGTTACCAGTCTTTTCACATTTTTGTATGTGTCAATTTTTCATACTGAAGATTTAAATTTTTACTATCTGATCTTTACAGTTTCTGTATTTTATGTCAGTGCCAGCTCATATCTACAGCAACTACTACCGAGTTTGACTTATTCCTGCTTATTTTTTTCTATTCAGCATGTTTTACTGTTGCCGCTGCCATTTTACGCTTTCTGCTTAAGGATTCCGTGTTGACAATCCTTTTCTTTCAGAACTCCAAACCAATTGTCCCTGCGTCACCTCGCATTTGGTGCCATCAGTGAGAAACCCGACGCCAACCTGCGTCTTCCTCCTTTGTCACTAATCAGGACTGTTCTCTCTCTGGCAGCTTTTTGGAATTTTTTTCTTTTTTCCCTTAGTTTTCCAAACTTTCAACATGATGTGTCTGGGTCTATGTCTTTCTTCATTCATCCTGCTCACCACTTATTAAGAGTCTCTAATATGAGAATTCATCTTTTCCGTCAAATAAACAAATTCTCTTTTTATTATTTCCTTGAAAACATTTTTCCCTCATCCTCTGTCACTTCCATCTGTAACTATTATAAGCATATGGGAACTTCTTGACGCGTGCCCTGTATCTCCTCACTTTTTGTACTTTCTACGGCTTTCCTTTTGGTGGTGTGTGCTGGAGAACTCCTGGGCCTGGACTTCCCTCTCTAAATCACTTTGGCCTACTTTCTTATTCAGTTCACTAGCTGGATTTTTATTTTGACATCATTGCTTTATTTCCAAAATTTTAAGCGATTTCTTTTTTGCAACAGCCAGTTCCTACTCCTTGTATGATGGCTCTCTTAATCCTCCGAGAATACTGATGGCAGGTTTTTGTGTTTTTTTTTTTTGAGGAAGATTAGCCCTCAGCTAACATCTGCTGCCAATCCTCCTCTTTTTGCTGAGGCAGGCTGGCCCTGAGCTAACATCCGTGCCCATCTTCCTCTACTTTATATCCTTTATACCTGTCTGTGGACCCGATTTCCGATGACCCGGGCCTCTCTCCAGAGATGAGGTAGGATAGCACACAGGACATGCTGCTGCCTGGCCTCCAGTCCTGTAGCCACTCACAGGGCCACTGGGGTCCTGAGGGCGCTCTCTGTGCAAATGAGAAAAGGCTGCCCTTTCCTTAAAAAAGCATCACAATATTCTGCTTCTCTTTGTACCAGACGCTTCTCACTACCAGACAGGAAACAGTACACAAGGAAATCTGTGACTGTGATGTGAGGGGCGTCCCCAGGGCTGGGCGGCATATGCTAGGCACTGGCCTCAGGACCACACTGAGGCCCCAAGCTGCCAGCTCAGCACCCGTGTCACAGGAAGCCCGTCCATCTGCTTCTTGAGAGCTGTCCCCAGTCACTCCCCCTGAGGGTGTGCCAACCCTCTCCTGTTTCTGAGTAAGATATCTATCACTCTGAATTTACAGAACCCCTAAAACATTCCTACTACATTCTGGGCTGTGCTTTTCTCCAGTGATCCAACTCCATCCTCCTATCTTTCAGAACCTTCCCAAAATTACATGGTGATTGAGTCTGGTTTTCTAGCACAGATATGGATTAATTGTTTGAAATCCGTTTATATGCACAAGTTCCAGGATTTGGAGGAGGAGGAAGGGTGCACGGGCTTAGCCTGTCCTCTCAATTCAACCTTCATACTCACTTTTTAATTAAAAATATTTCAAAAGGTCCAAAAGTCTATTTGGTATGAGGACTGAATATCAGAGTAAAAGTGATTCTTTCTTCACTAATAAAAACTTTACAATGTAAAGCCCATAAATCTAAAACTGTCTGAAAACCTAAAGTTTATTATAAAAAAAAATGATTTAGAGGCTTGCTGTACCTGGCAGAAAAATCATCGAATTTATATTGCCTAAGCGCCACTGCCCCACACGGGAGACCTATTGAAATGAGGGCAAACAGCATAATTTATCTTCCACATTTTCTGCATTTCGGTAATAAGACATTATCCTTAAAAGCTCCTCAGGCTATTAAGCCAAATAACTAGGTGTTTGTTCTTTGGTTTAAGGAATTTGAGTAATGTGCCTGAGATTTTCATTTTTCAGCTGTTATGAGGATATAGTACTAAATGGTGGGTGTGCAATAAAATATGTAAGAATTTATATTCAAGAGACATGCTGAGGGGTTCTTCCCAGGAACACGACCCAAATGACACAGGAAAAGGATCGTAATATAATACGGGAGGCTTTCTGCCTCCTGACCCTCTCCCAGTCCTGCCGAAGGTCTGGAAACACCTTGAAATGGTGGGAGACCCACTGGCCGCTGCAGGTGAAGGAACGAGAAGAGAGAAGCAGAGAGCCAGCTTCTGGGCCGGTGTAAATCCAGGAGAGTAAGGACAGAGCCACTCCTGCGAAGAGAATGCCACCTACCTGCCGGGAATAGCCCTTCTCTGTGTTTGCCTGCCCGATGGTTATTTTTCGTAGAAATCGGTCATTTGTATCCAATACTGAAAGAGAAGAGAAGAGATTATTCAATCAATGAACACACACTAGTGGCCCAGTGTGTGTCTGTGCCAGGGAAGCAGTGGAGAGCCCGAGACAAGGTCTGGCTTGCCTGGAGCTGACAGTCCAGAGGGTGGACACAAGGAGGGATCAAAAAAACGAGAAAATATCAGCATTGATAAAAGCCTGAAAAAAAAAAAAAGGGAGGTGATATGATAGAGCATGTCAGGGTGGGGGTGGAGTGCCATTTTTGACTAGGCAGTAAGGAAAAGCACTTCCGAAGTGGTGAGGTTTTACACTGAAACGTGAGTCACAGGAAGAAGCCAACTGGGGCCGGCCCAGTGGTGTGGTGGTGAAGTTCGTGCATTCCACTTCAGTGGCCCGGGGTTTGCAGGTTTGGATCCCGGGAATGGACCTAGCACAGCTCATCAAGCCATGCTGTGGCAGCACCCCATATAAAATAGAAAAGGATTGACACAGATGTTAGCTCAGGGCCAATTCCTCACAACAAAAGAGAAGAAGCCAAGTGAGTTTCTCAAAAGGTTAAACATTGAACGATCAGATGATCCAGCAATTCCACTCCTAGGTATACATTGGATAGAAGTCAAAGCAGGGACTCAAACAGATACTTGCACACCATGTTTGAAGCAGCATTATTCACAAGAGCCACAAGGGGACACAACCAATTGTCCATCAACAGATGAATGGCTCGACAAAATGTGGTATATCTGTACAATGTAATATTATACAGCCAAAAAAGAGAGTGAATTTTTGAGAAATGCTACAACATGAATGGATGTTGAAAATATCATGCATAGGGGCCAGCCCCGTGGCTGAGTGGGTAAGTTTGTGTGCTCCACTTTGACGGCCCAGGGTTTCACCAGGTTCAGATCCTGGGCGTGGACACTGCGCCGCTCATCAGGCCCTGCTGGGGAGGCGCCCCACACAGCAGAACCAGAAGGACCTACACCTAGAATATACAAGTATGTACTGGGAGGCTTTGGGGAGAAGAAGGAAAAGAGATTGACAACACATCTTAGCTCAGGTGCCAATCTTAAGAAAAAAATACAAAAAAAGAAAAGAAAATATGATGCATAGTAAAATAAGCCAGATACAGAAGGACAAATACTAAATGATCCCACTTGTCTGAGATTCCTAGAATAGGAAAATTCATAGAGACAAAGTAGAACAGTGGTTACTGTTGGAACAGACGGCGAGTTACTGTTTCATGAGTGCAAAGTTTTTGCTGGGGATGATGAAAAGGTTTTGGGTATAGACAGTGAGGATGGTATAAGTGCCGTTAAGTCCTGTGAATGTATTTAATGCCGCGGATTACACACTTACAAATGGTTAAAATGATGTTATGTATATCCTACCACAATAAAAAACAAAATAAATCAAGCAGTATGGGGAGGGGCGAAGAAGGCAATCATGATTCGAGCAGGCATCAATTATCTTTACTTTTTTGTTGGTTTGTTTGAATTGCACTGATTTGCATTTTGCTTGTGAAAACTAGATTTGGTTTAGTGAAAACCAAATTTACAACTCCAGGAAACAAAGCCAGAAGGACAGAGAGTTCATTAATAATTTATACGGCTTCAAATAACAAACTGTCCACACTGACGACTTAGATCCAATTTACTAAACGTTTAACAGGGCACTGACAAATTATGTATTTGAGGACTACATCATGTATTTGGGGACTAAAAGCATCTGCAGGATGAAAAATGTTAACCTTTTCTTTCACACACAAAGCACCCGCAGACCTGCCTCGCTGGCCACCTCTGTTGTTCCCTGACTCAGCGGCTGCTGGTCATTTCCTCTACAGACGATACGTCCTCTCTCACACACACACTCAGACACACTAATACTCACACAGACACTCAAGCAACACTCATCAAACACATACAAACCTTCTTTATGATCTTAAGATACAAGGACAGTACATACAGAGAAAGGAATCTTCTCAGTGTTATCACTAGCTAGTACTTAGTCCCAAGACCTACGGTGCAGAGTCATATAAAGTAAAAATATTTCCTATTCTCATGTGTAGGATACACAATGTTGGTACAAGATCGATGGGATCGTCTTACTGGAAATTCAGCTGTTTTCTATTTAGCAAAGAGAACACAAACAAGGCAAAAAAAAAAATGTTGGCAAAATCAACTCCAACAGCAGCATCAAGAGCACAGCTGTGCGTTCACCCCAGCCCCGGCGGAGCAGGCGTCTCTCACACACGCGCTTCTGATGCACGGAGAGAGAGACGAGCCAATGTCAGCGATACGGAAGAGAAGAACCATGCCGACTGAATTCGGACACACACGGAACACAGATCCCAGGAAGTTACCCTTTGTGAGTGATACATCATTCGCAGCCTCTCAGTGCCAGAACCAAAATGGAACGAGAAACATATTTATTCATTCTGGGAACGCTTATTGAGGGCCCACCTTGTGCCAGGGCCCATGCTAGCTGTACAGGGATACAAAGAGAACAAGACAGGAGTCTCTGATGTAAGGTGCTCACTGGCCAAGGGCAGGTACGGAGAGCACAGCAAGTGTTCGGGGGGAGATGTCTGATTTTTCATTCTTTGCTCTAGACGGTCCCTTGAGTACTGCAGTGTGGACTATGTCTTGAGGACCATGCAGAGGGTGCCTAACGGCTTATTCCATCACCATCACCGGCTCAGGGTCTGGGCAGCACAAGGTGCTCCAGTGGCGGCAGGCCCACTATGCTGGCTTCAGCAGAAGAACTGCACTGATTCCCTGCGAGGCTGCCATTTTCGGAACCGAGAACCTGATGTCAGTTCAGTGCGCGTGACTGAGGCTTGGGGCCCTCAGTCTAATGGCCTGTGAGCCCCGGGGGTTCTGATGCTCAGGGAGGGAGGAGTTCACGCTCCTCTGGGAACAACAAAAAGGATGGCTGTCTGCTGTTGCTTCTGCTTATGTTAAGTATTTCTGGAACAGTCTCCAGGCTCCCAGTTCCACTCTGTCACCAAAGCCTTTAAGCTTCTGAGATGAGGCATAGAATGGAACAACCATCAGATTTCTCACACAGGCTGAAACGAATAAATATGGGACATCCTTATGGTCTGAGAAGAGTTCCCAGCCCCACAAGGTCCCTCAGTGTCCCCTCTTTAGTTATCAAATCATCTAAGTATCTAATCTCATCATAGGCTTATATATTTCTAGCTTATATTGCCTTAAAAAAAAAACCTCTACTATGAAATGACCTCAATTCATTTGATGGAGTCTTATTTCTTATATTAATTCATGGGAATAAGAGCCAAACTGCTTATGAAACATCATTCCAAACCCTCTGACCCAGGTGGCTTGTCTGGAGCAATAATATTTTCTTCACTTTCATGCCCTAAACAATAATATGATTCTAGTGTTTATCTGGAATAATTTTTAAATTGTCACTTCCATTAAAATTGATGCACAACCACAGCACGCTTCAGTCCCTTCCTTCTGCACTTCACCCCCAGGTGTAAGGGGTCACATAGTCTCTCTTCCAAGACCCACTGCAAGAGCCATGGCCCATTTCTGACGGCTGCCTTGGCTGGAGCCACAATGCAGATGTGGAAGAAGCCCCACGTGGGTCAAAATTTCTCTTTTAGCATATTCACACACCAGGTTTAGATACACTAATTTCCACCGGCATGATTTTTCTTTCATAAGTAAACTTCCAAAAAAGTTTAAAAGAGTTAATACAAACTCACAAATGCCTTGAAAAAGTTGACTATGCATTTTGGAAATAATCGTGTTATAATAAATCCTCCAGTTATTAAAAAAAAACCAAAACATGGGGGCTGGCCCAGTGGTGTAGCGGTTAAGTTTGCACGCTTCACTCTGGTGACCCAGGGTTTGCAGATTTGGATCCTGGGCACGGAAGTACACACTGCTCGTAAAGCCATGCTGTGGTGACGTCCCTCACAGAAGAGGAAGACTGGTACAAGATGGGTTAGCTCAGATTGGCAATGGATGTTAGCTCAGGGCCAATCTTCCTCACCCCAAAAAATAAATAAATAAAAAATGACGTTAGTTTGTTCAGTAACAGAGGCGTGCTTAAGTTAGTTGTAGTTCATCCACAAAGGAACATTCTAGAGCCATTTAAAATGACTATCACAACAAAGAGCTAACAAAGTGGAACACGCATATTATGATGTAAGTGAAACTAGGAGGATATAATTATAATTGTAATTACACACAAAACACAGATGCACACAAAAACTATGAATAGTAGTTTTATTAGTATAGTAAATATAGTATTCTTTTAGACATTTCCAAAGCCTTTACAGTGTTATTGCTTTCATAATTAAAAAAAAAAACCTTTAGAAGATTCCAAAGAGATTTTCCTTTCCTTTAGGAGTTTGGGAGACAGACACACACAGAAAAACCACATCACACAACTTTACCACAATGGCGTCTACGATCATTTAGGGGCTGCTTTAGCGTCTGGAAAGGACTCTCGTGTTTTAGGAGGGCCACCCAAGGGGGAGGCTGCTGTCATTAGTCCATCTTAAAGAGGAGGGAAACCGAGTAAGTTGTTCAGCCAAAGCTGCACAGTTCACAATGGTAGAGGCAGGATTGGGCCTCCAGCCTTGGTCTCTCCACCTCACTGAATTCTTAATGAACTGGCTGAATGGATGCCCAGGAAGGAGGCTTCAGGAAAGGTTGGACCTGAGCTGTGTCTGGGAGGGCCAAGCCAGGGAGACGGGGTGGGGACGGCTGAACAAGGGCGGGGAGAAGGACAAAGGTGGGCCTGTCTGACCGGAAAGGAGACAGAGAGCACAGGGATATGCAGCAAGACAGGGGTCCTGCAGGCAGGCCATGTCATGGCGATTTTCCCACATGGTATGGGAGGGTTTTCCCACACAGCGTGGAAGCTTCTGAACCAGAAAGTGACAGGACAACATCCCTACAATCTGAGTCTACTGAACTGGGGGATGGAAATGGAAACCTATTCAAAGGCAATTGCAATAAATCAGGCATCTGATCAGAATGTTCTGGAAGTAGGCAGAAATGGGGAACGTGGTGGGTAAGTCTGAGAACAATACAGAGAGAATCAGGGATACGCATCACTAACCCTCTGTAGCACCTTAGGTTTTATCAAGTTCAAAGGCTATTACCACATCCCCGTAAGATTCATTATCATCTCCATTTCCTTCTCCAAGAGACCAAGGCCCAAAACATGTATGTGACTCACTCAGGGTCACGCAGTAAGTTGGTGGCAGGGCAGAAACACACAACAAGGCTCCTGATTCCGCGTTTAGTGCTTTTCCCACTGTCCCACCCTTGGCGAGAGCAGTGTGGGAGAAGGAGGGGAGACACTGATAAGAGGGGCGCAGGGAGGTGAGGATGGAGATAGCGGGAGTCCCTCCATGCTGCATTCGAGGTGTTAGAGGATATTCTAGTAGTGGCTGGAAGCATGTCCTAGACTCGGAGAAAAAATTCAGCACAGAAAATAGAAATGTAAGAGCTGCTTAAAGTTAACGGTAAAGAAATAAAGGAAGAAATTAGGAGGGTGGGTAGAGAGGGCAGTGGGACAAACAAGGGGAGACACAGACATTTAAATTTCTTCTTTTTAAAACAAAGACAAGAGGCCAGAGAAGAAAGAAACAGAGGAGAGAAGTAATTTTCCTTGCCAATCTAAATGAGTGGGAGTGGATGCGACCGAGCCCAGACAGAGCAGTGGGTTTAAGAAGGGTGCAGCCTTTTCTCCCCAACAGGAGGCCAGGATGAGAGAAGAGGAGGTAAAATGATAGTGACTGAAATAAATGGAGGGATTATGAAACACAAGCTGGGAAGAGAATGGGAAGAGGTAAAATCGTGCCTTTGTGAAATTGATTCGAGAGCTTCAGCTGGAAATCATCACGCTCCCGAGCTGGCCGTCAGCACCTACCTCTCTGCCACGTGACAGTGGAGGGGTCGATGTCAAGCCGGGCGAACTTCCTCATTTCCTCTTCTGTCAGCGTGTTGGGATCTGTCTTTTTTATTCCCAGTCTCTAAGGATGCAGAAGAAAAAACGCGATCGGTTTTGGGAGGAAGAGAAAGCAAAATGGAACTAAAATGATTTCTCTTCTCTTATTTTGTCCATGACTAGTAAAGCGTTCTTACAAACTGAACTTTGAGTAAATTGTTGGTTAGGCCAACTCATAAATGCGAGTCCAAATATCTCCTAAGTGGAAGACATGATATTTGTAATATACCCTTAAAATGACAGATCTGAAGATGTAGTGTGGTTGACAGTACACAAAAAACACTGTTTGCTGTTGTCTGTCTCGGCCTGAGGCCCTGGGAGCCGCTCTCCGTGGTCACCATGCACTATGCTCAGAAGGGACATTGCTGTCCATATAAAGGATGCTCCAGCTCGTTAGTTCTTCTTTTCAAATACAAATAGCAGTCATTCAAGGAAAGTTTATGTCTGTGTTTTCAAAATAAGTTATTTGTAATTCACTGAGGAAAAAAACATTAAAACTTTTAATGCATCTATTTCTATAAAGGAAGCATTCTAAAAAAGTGGTTTTTAATGAAGTATAAGAAAAGAATCTGGGAAACAAACTATACGTGTTATTGCTGAAGATAGTCTACTGTGCATTATTTTCAACAAACTCAACTTGTAAGAAGCAAGGGGGTGAATTTTTAAAACCAATCATTACCAACCAGTGGCTGTACATTATATCAGCACAGCTGTGTTTTAGTCTCTGGAAAAGAGCCAGGGGAAATCAATGTGACTAGTAGGACAAGCAGCAACCGGCACTAAGAAATAATATGCACAAGAATGAAGATCACTCCCACGGGTATCTTAGTATCTTGCTGCAGCAAAAGCTGAGTAGACGAATTTTCATAGGCTATACCTTATTTCCTAGATAACAAATTTCACGAAAGAGAGCTCTTTGAAATTCTCATTTGTTAGCTGTGTCAGGGCCTCTAGATGAGCAAAGGAGCCCTCTCATTTTATGGATGGAGAACAGACACCTAAAAAGGTGAACTGATTTGTTCTCTGAGCTCTTTGGCGCAGGATCTGGTCTCAGGCTTCTAGTTCAGCGCTTTCTTGGCTATCTTGTTCCGTTTCTTTAGAGCTTAAGACCCAAAAGAGTATCTGAAAACCCAAATCAAATCAAGTTCAAAATCTCCAGCTCTGACGATTTTTCTGATTTGTTTCTGGGACATGTTCTTTTTAAAGAAACACCGACCGGAAACTTACCTTCAGCCGAGCAAGCTGAATTTTTGAAAATTCTCGGACACCATTCACTGAAGGAACCAGTCGATTATACAGGGCCTAAAAACACAAAACAAAAATAAAACCCCACACAAGTTTAAGGGCCAACCATGAACTCGGACAATTCATAGGATATGACAAAGTTCATTACATTTATGACAAAACTGTTTAGCTAACAGACCCTATTAAAATTCTTGGCTTATATGAACAATGCAGACTTAAGTTCTGTCGTTTTAATAAATCTGACCAAATCTGAAATAATGCACATTGCAAAGAGTGTGCATACATATATATTTCTTGAGCTACAGCCTTATAACTATCAAATTAATATTAATCTGTGTTTGGCTTCAAAAACTCAGGAGGGAGTTACTTTAATTGGAGGTAGTCAGGACCCCTGTAAAACGTGCCAGAAAGTCTCACTTTTATCCATGTCCTATGTCTATGAGGAATTAGCACCCGGTACCGTCCCCTTCAGGTGTGTGATTTACATCTCAGACTGTTTGCACCTGAAGCCCAACAAGGGGGTCTGACCTCTTTAACAACCCATCTCAGAGAGCTGCAGGTAACACCACAGTCTAAACAGACACCTCTCTAATCCCCTTAGTACAGACAGAGATTGGACCTATGGGCAGAACCAAGGGCACTGGTCTACCACCACCTTCAAACCTAAAGACTCATCTCAAAGAATATTTGGCTTGAAAAGTACAGCTAACGTGATTCACCTAATAGCCTGGCAGTGGTCATACACTCATTTGAGAATCTGACCGAAGTATGGATCCTCTCCCCGAGAAATAAGGACATGTACAAAATTCACAATATTTTGAATAAAATTTCAGAGAGTTTACAGACCCCAGAAGTTTCTCCATGAACTCCTTAAGAATCCAGGAATCCCAGGATAAGATGGCCAAAATGGCCAACAAGGAGCCTTTCTCACCTTATCTGTTTGAGTGTTTTCATGCAAAATCCTTGTGTCGATAGCAGCGGCTAGCAAGTTATTGGCGGCGGTGATGGCATGGATGTCCCCAGTCAAGTGAAGGTTGAACTAGAAAGGACATGAAAATATGTTTCTACTTGTTTCAAACAACCGTGGCAGTATTCAAGGACTTTCTGAATAAATAAAATATGCTAACTATATATCCTTATAATAAGCTGAGTCCATAAAACAGCCTAAATTAGCACATCAATGTCAAGGTCTCCCACTTGACAGCAGAGCACTCGAGCAAATCTGTCATCAGAAATTCTTCCACTCTCAAGTTAAGGGTAAAATAATCTGATGGACTTAATATTGGTTTCCTTATTTCATTGACTTTTATGTATTCTTATATGATTTAGAAAATAATATTGTATCAAATATACTTTGGAATGAGGCAGGGAATAACATAAACAGTAATAGAATAATATATGACAGAAAGTCTGAGAAATACAAAAAATATATCACCCTCATAACTCTATTAATTCTGCTATTTTCCTTCCAGTCTTATGTGCGCACATTATTATTTGTAGAATCAGCCATACTTATAATTTGGTACTTTCTTTTTTAAAGAACTCATTCTTATGTAATAATCTTGCTTATGGATATTACAGTTTATCGGAACTGTATAATTGAGTAGATAGACCAAAATTTTTCAGTCTCCCACGCCTGGACTGCTTTCACATTTTCATTTTTGCAAAAAAGGTTATAATTATAAAGAATAGATGCAAATAGCTTTTTTAAAAAATTAGTTGCTAAAAAGCAATATATTTCCAGCAGTGTGGTTACTGGATTAAGGCGCTTGATAATATCACCAAATTGCTTTCTGAATGGGTTGAAGTGCCATCTGCAAAATAGGAGATCAGTTACTTCAGAAACAAAGTAACCTCTGGACTAAAATAGAAGTTAATCGAATAGTTGAAAAAGTGGTGTTCTATTTTAAGATGCATTTCTTTAATTTCTTGGAAGGTTAAACATTTATATTTTCTTGTTAAAATTTTATTTTATAACTTATAAAATACATGATCACTAGAAAAGATGAAAAATTACATACGAATATATATTTTATAACATATACTTGTAATTTTAAATAGTGAGACCATAATACCATAATACCTTTGACCTTAGCTTTTACACCTAGTGTTAATATTACTAGCATTTTTACATCACTAAATAGTCTTCAAAAAATAGTTTACTTGATATCCTATTATTAAACATTTAAGATTTTTCTAATTTTTTTTTTTTTAAGATTTTATTTTTTCCTTTTTCTCCCCAAAGCCCCCCGGTACATAGTTGTATATTCTTCGTTGTGAGTCCTTCTAGTTGTGGCATGTGGGACGCTGCCTCAGCGTGGTTTGATGAGCAGTGCCATGTCCGCACCCAGGATTCGAACCAACGAAACACTGGGCTGCCTGCAGCGGAGCGCGAGAACTTAACCACTCGGCAACGGGGCCAGCCCCTCTAATTTTTTAATGCTACAAATTATGTGATGATAAATGGTTTTAATATTAAATTTTTGCATACACATTCGATTTTTCCTTAAGATAACCTAAACATGAACTCATTTGGGCCAAAGGACATGAATATTTTTAAGGTACTTGATACATATTTCTAACTCCCTTCCAGAAAAGTTTTACGAACATACACTTCCCAGCAGTGCCTGAGTGGATTTCAATCTCTGGCAAAACTTGGTATTATTACTATTTTAAAAAATCCAATTCTGTCAATTTGACAAGCAAAATGATAACTGATAGTGGTTTCAAAGTAGATTAATTTGCTTATTAGTGAAGATAAACATTCATTGGTTAGTTAATATTTCTTTTCTGATGTTTCTTTTGAATCCCTTGCCTATTTTACAATTGGGATATAAGCTTTCCTTTCCAACTGTCTATCTGATGTTCACTTGGACGTCCACAGGCCCCAGACGGGACTCTCTTCTTCTGACCACTGTCCCCCTTTGCCACCACAGTTCAAACCTCACCCCCATTATTTCCCCAGTCCTCCATTTTAATAAATAATTCTACAGAGTTGCTCAATTTAGTATCCTGGATATCAGCCTTGAATTCTCCCCTTTGCTCACCCCCACATCTAATTCTGCAAACATGTCTAAAATCATTGACATCCCTTTTTCCATCGTTACTGCCACCATCCTGGGCCATGTCACCATCCTCTCCCCCCTGGGCTACTTGCATAGTCTCCTCACCGGACGCCTAGTGTCCACTCTGAGCCCCCATCAATCTATTCTCTGCACAAAAGCCAGAGTGATCTTTATAAAGCTCAATTTGCACCATGTTACCTGTCAAGATTCCTTCAATGGCTAACCATGCATGATTCTCCCAATAAAGTCCAGCGTCTTGGGTATGAACTGCAGCAGCCTGAAAGAGCTGGCCCATCGCTGTCCTTCACCCCCCCTCACTCCTCGCTGGCCCACGGGCTCCAGCCACGCTGGTGTCCTCTGGTTCCCTGAATAGGCCAAGCCTTTTCCTGCTTCAGGCTGTTCACAGCGCCTGCGATGCCTTCCCTCATTCTTCACGAGTCTGGCTCCTTCTTGCCCTTCAAGGCTTAGTATTTTCACTTTCGATTCTTCATCTGGAATTTCTTTGACCATTTTCCGCGATTATTTCTTAATTAAGTATCTTCCAGTATGTATTGTCTGTTCACGGTGCTCAGTCATCAAACATCTACTGAGCGTCAGGCACTGTGCTCAGAGCTGGGGAGTGAGGGATGAAGAAGGTACGAGAGGTCCCCGCATTAAAGGAACAAACTGCCCGATTGAGTTTGGCCTACTCATCACAAGGTTGTTCCTTAAATTCGGTCCAACTCTGAGCTATGCAGCTAATGCCACATGACAGCAGGAGGCCAATGCCCTTTCAGTGCCGTCATGTGCTGCATAATGACGCTTCGGTCAACGACAGACAGCGTATACAATGTATACCATAAGACGAGTACCACAGAGCCTAGGTGTGTGGTGGGCGACACCATCTAGGTTTGTGTAAGTACACCCTGTGATGTTCACACAACAACGAAATCGCCTAATGATGCATTTCTCAGAGTGTGTCCCCACTGTTAAGCGACGTGTAGCTGTATTCCTCAGCTAAATCCTGAGCTGTTCTGGGCATGTCCCTTGTACTCCATCCCCAACCTGGCCTCCTGGCTCTGGATCCTCCGGGCTCACGAATGTCACTCAGTCTCCATCAGACGTGAGGCTCGGGGCTATTTTTCTGAGCAATGTCTCGGACTATTCTTTATCCAAATTTTCCCTGTAGTGTCCCTGACACCTAGGCCTCCATGGGGAAACACTTCTCGTCTTCCTTCAGCAAAGACAACAAATATTTCCTAGTGAGGAGCTACCACGTGCTGGGCACTCTGCTAAGTGCTGGGGCCTACAGCCTCTGACTCCCCACGGCCGACCAAACCCGATGGAGCAAACACACAATCTGTGGGGTGGAACAGAACCTAGGGAAGTCCAAGCTGGGCAAGGAGAGCAGAAAAGGAAGGGGAGAACATCCCAGGCTTAGGAAGAAGCTTGGAATCCAGAGACAACAGGGCAGGAATCTGCAATGAGTTGACGGGGTGGAGAGAAGGAGGGGCGCACATGGGAACCTGAGACAGTGAGGCGGGGGAGAAGGTGGCAGCAGCGCCCCGGGACCTGCCATGCTGTGCCGGATGGAGAGTCATGGAGTAACTACTGAAACGCACTAAACAGGAAAGTAACCCGCTCAGACTTAGGTTTTCGGAGGCTTTCTCAGGACCTGAACTCAGAGGCCAACGCAGAGAACAGAAGTGATGGGACCTGGTCACTGGTCAGACACAGGAGACGAGGGAGTGGCCCTGAGGGTGTGGAAGGGGAGCTTGGCGAAATAGGAATCGACACCATGACCCTTTTCTCCGTTTTTCTTTGGGTTTATTTGATTTTGGAGTCTCAGTTTACAGAAGTGAAGAGTCCAAGTGTTCCCGAGCTCGGGATGAGCGACGGAGCTCAGGGCCCACATCCTGTTCTCCAGAAACGCTGAGGCCAGACAAACTTCGGGATTCAGAATATTTTGGAATTCAAGAAAGGTACTGTGATGGACATACAATTTATTTATAAAACACCCCAAGCAGGGTCTAGCTCAGTATCCATTAATCAAAAATAATATTTCTGCAGCAAAACATGAAAAGTCACACCAAGTGGCATCAATAAAAGCCTTAAATAGCTCACAACGCTGTACGTCAGGTTTTGCCACCAAATGAGCCATGAAAACATTTTTGGTTTTCTGAGTCTTTAGGACTTTGGGGGGTGGAGGATATAGGACTGTGGGCCTGTGTTGATGGGAGCACAGAAAAAAGGTGTCAGGAGGGAAAAATGGTGACACACGACACACGTCTCTTTGCAGTCTTACCTCCTCCATGGGGATGACCTGGGCATATCCGCCGCCCGCAGCGCCTCCTAAACAGATCAGGCATCAGTTGATGAGTCACCAGGTACAGCTATACAGGACAGACAGAGCCCCAGGGACACAGCTCCCCAAACTCAACAGGGAGGCTTGTACCCCAAGATAAAATAATAACGGGCAATGAGAAACATTAACTGTCAATCAAAGCACAACAGAAGAGGAAAAAGTTCACGCTACATCCAAGCGTGCGAATTAAGGACTGTGGTCTTTTTGTTCAAAAAAAGAGTAAAAGTAGGGGCCAGCCCGGTGGTGCAGCGGTTAAGTTCGCACATTCCGCTTCGGCGGCCCGGGGTTCACTGGTTCAGATCCCGGGTGCGGACACGGCACCGTTTGGCAAGCCATGCTGTGGTAGGCGTCCCACATATACAGTAGAGGAAGATGGGCATGGATGTTATAGCTCAGGGCCAGTCTTCCTCAGCAAAAAGAGGAGAATTGGCAGCAGATGTTAGCTCAGGGCTAATCTTCCTCAAAAAAAAAAAAAAAGGAGTAATAATAATACAGCAAATGTCATTACAGCAAAATATCCATCAGGATATGAGACTATTTTTTTAATTATTATTAGATCTATGTGGCTATGCTTCAGCTAATTCACACATGTATGTAAGTATCAAAAACTTTGTTAAAAAAAAATCCACCCGATAAACTCAGACTAACCCACAATATACTTCAATCTAGTTTAGATAATAGTATGTAAGATTTATCAGGCTGTTCATCCCTCAAAATAGTAATGTTATTACATTAAAAAGACTTCTCTTTCCTAAAACAACAATGAGGGCTTCCGCGTGCATATCCTGTTTTTTATATGCCATCCCCTTTGGTCTTCACGACAACCTGTGAGCTTAGTGCTATAAGATTTCTACACTTTTACAGACGCAGCTCAGAGAAATCATGACTGGCTAAAGGTCACACAGCGGTTAGAGATACAGCCACGAATAAAACCTCGGCCTTCTCGCTCCAAGTCTAGTGTTTGTTCCACTACATAATGTATGATATTCTACGAGTTATCAATACTTAATGAGTTAGGAGTTATTAATACTTGTAACAGTAATATAAACACAATCCTGCTAAAACCCACAAAGTGCCAAGAACAAAAAGTAATTGCAGCAATAAATGTGATTGTAAAGTGAGTTGAAGAATGATTCATGATAAATCAATGAAGAAAGAGGGGTGGATGGGAAGGGGCCAGATGTGAGCTGAGCCACGGGCCAAGAGGAATTCCATCCCCTCTCTCTGTCCACAGCTGGTCAGTTTCCAGTGCCCCTCAGGCCCCACACAGCAACTCTGATGAGACGAGGCTCAGAGCCCAACCAAAGGGCCTCTCAGTGCCTGCATGGGGAGCCTTTCTCCATGCAGGCAGTGAGGCTAGGATGATCAAACATCACTACAAATGGCACTTTCAGCATCACTGGCACAGAAGGTACCGATGAAACAGGAAGCTTCTGTGTGAGGTCAGAGTCCCAAGCAGGAGCCCCGCCATTGTTTGGGGGCACCAAGGGCTCCACTGACACCCCCCTACAGCTCCCTCTGCGGGAGGAGCAAGTTGGGGTGACCTCCACATACTGTCTGTGCAGGAGGGGGCGCATGTAGGGATGAAATGCACCAGTTCCTGATAAGTTTGAACTCCACGTTTGTTAATGACGTTCTTTTTAAACTTTTCTTCCCCTAAAATTTTGCTCTGAGAAATACACTAGTGACTAAATAAAGTACCTTTAACTCCAAAAGTCGGCCCTTGAGAAGGTTGCCTCAGACAGGCAAATGAGTTGACGTTCAGGTGTGCAGTCAGTGCCTGGACAAGCCCGATCGTCACTGTACTTTTCCCTTCTCCAAGAGGGGTGGGTGTGATCCTGATTTGGGGAGAAAAAATAGTGAATTTAATAATATTTTCTAGACAAGCTACAAAAAAATCAACCCATGAAAAATCAACTAAAATCAACCTACGCAAAATCAACTGAATCAGAGGATATTGGTAAGAGAATATACCAATCCAAAATACACTTAACAATCCAAATTTCTTGGACCATGATGGTCTACCCATATCACAGAGGCCATGCTTAAAGTCTGGATACACACATCTTTGCCAAGAGACCAAAAGAAGTTATTCGGCAGGGGTACTAATAACATTATCAACGTCAAGAAACGGCATAGAATCATCCATCAAAATGGTTTAAATAATTAAGCTGATGTCGTTGCTTGCTGATGGGTAATTTGGCGTTTGTTCTTCCAGGGCCATTTACGGGGGCATAACGTGGGCACAGGGCCTAACTCAACGGTCCATGAGTGAGCGAGGCTTGGCCAGACACTCAGGATTAGAAGGGATCCTAACGTCCCCACTCATCCACCTCCTTCTAGATATCAGTGCCCAGGGTTGTAGCCGCCATGTTTGAACACAAGCAGCGATGGAGTTCATGACCTCCCGGATGGACCATTCATTTCCAGCCAGGTTTTTTCTTTAAAGATTGGCACCTGGGCTAACATTTGCCAATCTTTTTTTTCTTCTGCTTTTTCTCCCCAAAGCCCCTAGTACATGGTTGTATATTTTAGTTGTGGGTCCCTCTAGTTGTGCCATGTGGGATGCCGCCTCACTGTGGCCTGATAAGCCACACGTCGGTGCTCAGAATCCAAACCAGCGAAACCCTGGGCCACTGCAGCGGAGCGCGTGAATTTAACCACTCGGCGAGGGGGTCTGTCCCTTCCAGTGAGCTTTTACAGTTAGAAAGTTCTTTTTCCTAAAGAGGAAATGTCTGCATTCCTGTAGCCTCCTATCTCTTGGAATCAGACACACGAAGCCCCACCCCTTCCCATACTACAGCCTCTCAAATATTTGGAAAGACTAAGTCCAGAGATTCTGAGGACACTACACTAAGGCTCTGAGGAGCTCACTGTTGACTACAACCCCCTACAAAACCCAGCATCACAGGTTCAGGACAACATCACAGAATCAAGTTATAGGACAGGTGTGTACTCCACTCCCAAGTAAGGCCTCATAAAATAGGTCCTGAGCTACTCTAACCATTGTAACAAGTTTTAAAAACTGTCATTTGGGCTTGCAATTTGGTCCTCCATGACTCAGATGGTGCAAATCAGGTTGCCTAGGATATTCAACCACAACAAAACCGGTGATAGAGTTTCCTGACCCACAAAACCTAATTATGTGACCACAAAGAAGTAATGCCCTTACTTCATCATCCCCAACCATCTCAGGCCACCACAGCAATCCAAATATGTAAGCACTACTATGGGCCAGGCTACTGACTATGGGGACACAATGATGACCACGTTGGACTCCACTGCTGTCCTCACAGAGCTTATGGCTGCCAGAGGATGTGCCCAGACAAACTAGCAATTACAATGAACGTGATAAATACTAAGACGGATGGATAGGACAATTAGACTGTATTATGAGAGCACCTGGAAGGAGACTCTAATTAGATTTGGAACACCAGGGAAGGCTTCCTGGAGGAAGTAACATCTAAGCTGAGATCTGACAAATGCATAAATATTAACTGGATAAAACTGAGGCTGAGTTTGGAGTAATTAACGTGCTAGGCTCTGTGCTTTATATTTATCAGGTTAATTATTTTTATCCCCACTTGATAGATGAGGAAACTGAGGCAGAGGGAGTTTAGGTCACTTGCCCAAGGTCACACAATTAGTAAGCAGAAGAGCTGGGAATCAAACCCAGGAAAGTCCCCCGACATCACTAGGTTATTTCTATGGATGGAAAACATTAACTATAATTAGCAATTTAAAGCATGGGAATGAGTGAGATTACTCAATGAGAGCGTGAAAAAAGATAAAGACAGAATTGTTAGGAACATTTCCTCCTGAGGAATAGTCAGAAGCAGAGAGACCGAAGGAAACTAGGGAAAAGCAGCAGAAAGTTAGAAAAACCCTCAGGAGGAGGCAGGGGCTTGTCAGGGGAGCCTCGGCAGGACACCAAGGGTGGTCCAGAGTCAAATGTGTGGGGTCTGAAGCCGGGTGAGGTCCGAGAAGCGGTCACTCAATTTAGCAACGACACTGCTGGTGACCTCTGTGCAGGTGGAGCTGGTGAGCCAACCCGAACACAGCTCGGTGAGGTCAACCTCAGACTCCTCCAGCCACACGACACTGGGTCAACATGAAGACTCAGAGTTAGAGGAAGGTGTTTATGGGTTGAGCCAACTTTCTAGTTCCTTAGGTACAACATGAAGAAAAGCAGTGAAAGAGCCACAGGCATCCCAATGTCACCACAGCCTGTAAAGAAAATGCAGTGTCAACCACAGGGTAGTGGAAGTACCATAGTGAGCACTGACTGTCTGCAAAGGACGAGGTGGTTGACTTCAGCGTGTCACATGAAGGATTAAAGGATCATTCCCAAGGAGATGCTAAATCAGTTGCTGGAGACAGCCCAGAGCCGGCACGCCCAGAGATGACCTCTGCGCAACTTCAGCTAACGTCCAACTCTTAATTAGAAACAGAGGGCTGCTTAGCCTTCTGCCAACTAAACGATTCAGGAAACTCAGAAAGGAGGAAGTATTTATTCGGAGCAATAAAAGGAGAGCTCTGAGAAAATCTGTTGCACGTCATTCCTACATTTGGTATCAAAATTTGGTTTAATTGTTGTACCAGTATCTTGAGCTCGTTTTCCAAATTATCAAGTTGACTTAGAAAAGACCAAGAGCCATGTTAACCTAATTCTATGAGAGCTTATAGTTTCTGGAGATGGAATTGTAATTGCTATTCACCCCTCCCTCAACTTGACCCAGCAGATTTATGTGCCCCCTCTGATATCCCACAGCATTATCGTGTGTTTATGGTGTAATTTTTGCGAGGGCATTATGCTAAGCTTCCTGACACGTCTGGCTCACCTACCAGGCCACGAGCTTACTGAGGTGAAGGACTATGCCCACTCTCCTTGATTTCTGTCACTCGTCCAGGGTACAGATGAGTAAGAAACAGTTGACAAACAAATGACATGGGGCTGGCCCGGTGGCACAGCAGTTAAGTGCACACGTTCTGCTTCAGCGGCCTGGGGTTTGCCGGTTCGGATCCTGGGTGCGGACATGGCACCGCTTGGCAAGCCATGCCGTGGGACGCGTCCCACATATAAAGTGGAGGAAGATGGGGATGGATGTTAGCTCAGGGCCAGTCTTCCTCAGCAAAAAGAGGAGGATTGGCAGTGGATGTTAGCTCAGGGCTAATCTTCCTCAAAAAAACAAAAAAAAAGAATGACACTGTTGCTAAGACAAATATTTATTGTCAACTACAGTAAAAATGTACTGAAGTCCTCTGTGACAATTTGGACACGATCTGAAAGAAGTTGACCATGTACTCAAAAGTCAAAGAGATAGCTTAGGCAGACAGAAGTCGTAAAACTCTGAACTGCTCTCAAAATCTAGAATCTTGTTAAACACATATATTATTGCCATCAGCCTGGGGTCTAACCATGAATTCCAAAACTATACGCTCAAACACTGTATGAACGTATATCACTCATCCCAGGCATCTTCACGATTTGAGGGTTTTTAACAAGCCTTGTATTATCTAGCGATAAACTCTATGTTCCATTTGGTTGTTTCCCATCACACTTGACTGAGGTCAATAGTTCAAAGGCCCTGTCAGTAGTGGTTTCTTCTAAATTCTGCAAGAAGTGCAAATAAAGGAAAAACTCACAGACAGTCAAATAGTTACCCAAGGCAGAAAAGCAGAACCTTAGAAAAGTTAGTAAAGGTTTCTACATAGACCAAAATGAGTTGAAACATTAAAATAAAGAAAAAACTCAAATCAGGTATTTGGCACTCTACAGAAAAAAATGAAGCGCCGTGAATGATTTTCATTTTTCTTTAATGTGAAATTCAGTCGACTCACAGACCGGTTTGAGTTTCTTTTTTAACGGCTCTGTCCAAGCAATTCAGAGAAGTTCTAGAAACTTCTGCACAGAAATCGGTAAAGGGCCGATGGAGACGCATCCTGCACACACATTCAACGCCCCACAGCTGCAGTCCGAGTCAAGTTCTCAAACAAATTCCTTTTCATTAGTGTAACTGGGAAAATATGTAGAACCCAAGAGCCCCTAAGATTCTTTTGGCATATTTCCCTGAATAATTCCCAATGCTTCTCGTTTTGTCAGGCAAAGCAAATACAGTGATGTGTAGGTGTAAATACCAAGCGATGTGTAGCTGATGAAACACAGATGATGCTGATGGAGTAAGAAATTCTAGTGTTTGAAGAACAGCTTTTTAAAACGAATTAATCTGTTCTGCATTTGGGTTATTAATAGTAAAAGATTTTCTTAAAAAGCCCGTTTTATATTTTAATCCCATTCTCGATATATTTAAATCACATTTATACATAAATTCAAATGTACAAGAACAAATAGATTGTTATTTAGGTTTACGGAAAAATTACTTGGGTATCTGAACTCTAAAGCATGAGAAAAGATTTATGTTATAGTATTCAGAAAAAAGGCAGGACACAAAATGGTATTTATGGCATGATCTTAATGCACAGATAAAATCCTGAAGAAAATATAAAAAATTTTAATACTTTTCACTAAAGAGGTTTATTCTCCTTTTTACTTTCCTTTATGTTAAGTTTTTATACAATAGGCCAATATTTTCAAAATAAAAAAGCTTTCAGAAAAAGGAATGATTTTCCATTTCACGGAGTGGTCATTTATATTTCTGTAGAAGTTGCAACAGTGTGTCTAACAGCTTGCTGATGTCATTTTTCCATAATTGACCTGACCAAAAGTAAAACTATGGAGGTGATTTTTATTTCAAGTGAACTTTTCATTTTCATTTTTTTTTTCTCCTTTTTCTCGCCAAATCCCCCCAGTACATAGTTGTATATTCTAGTTGTGGGTCCTTCTAGTTGTGGCATGTGGGACGCCGCCTCAACATGGCCTGATGAGCGGTGCCATGTCCACACCCAGGATCTGAACCAGCGAAACCCTGGGCTGCTGAAGTAGAGCACGCGAACTTAACCACTCCGCCACGGGGCCGGCCCCATTCATTTTAGATTATAAGCAAAATGATGGTCTGTGTTCTAGGCTGATCTCAAACATCCAGCTATTAAAAGATTAGAAAATGAAGGTAATTTACACACTTACAAAAATATGATTTGCTGTGCTGGTGGGGGGAGTTTATTCCTCCCTTATGGAAGAGAGTGTGGTATATCTTTTCCAAGAACCATCAAGTTCTGCTGGAGATGCATGCGTATCTCAGAATCCTACCCTCACAGCTTTGTTTTTCAATGCAGTTGAACAGAATGCAATTTAACTTCTGTTCCTTCATCGGTCTTTGTTAAGTAAGGGAACTTATACCACAACGTCAGAAAAAGAACTGTTGATCTCCAGGGGTTAAATTTGTACTTGAGAATTCAGGTTTAATTTCATCTACAACATGGCAGCCCAGCTTCTTGAGCTCAGTTACACACATCCGTGCTAGCAGAGAGACAATGTGGAGGAACATTCTACTGGGTGCGGACCAACACGGGGCCGTAATCCTAGGTAGCCAGGCTGGTGGTCACTCTCCAGCCCGTGGCTGGAGCCCAGGCCTTGACGATGTGACATCAAGGTTGAAATCTGCTAACGATACCCTCAGAGCTTTTGTTTAGAAGCATCAATTCTGTGATCCCAGCTAAGGCCAGGGGCATGTCCGGATTTGTGTTTTTATTTCTAATACTGACAAGTCCAAACCTCAGTAAATCACAGCCGCTCCATATGAAAAACTCTGGCATGAGTCTCCCTTTGCAAACTGAGAACACACCCTCTCGAGTTTTCCTTAAGTCTTCTTACCCGAAACGGGGTGAGGACACCAGCACACCCACCAATGCACATCAGCCTGGAAGAAGGGGACAAATCCGCAGACAAGATGCTAAACTTGCTTTAGACGTTCTTAACGTCCAAGAGTTTGTTTATTCACTGCAAACGAACTTGCATGAAGTATACTCCCAGGAAAGAAACACTGACTAGATGTGTGCTGGGCCCCAGGAGTCCTCCGAGGAGGCAGCTGGCTCCCTTCACGGATCTGGCCCAGAGGGGGCCTACAGGTGGGACCAACATCTCCCCTCGGCAAGGAGCTTTGCTGCAGCTCTGTTATGGGGACATTAGGGTTGGGGTCCTAAATTGGAAAGGACCCCATTAGGGTCAGGAGTTCAACTGGAAGGGAGCGGGAAGCCTGAAGGAGAAGGTTTAAGCCACAGGGAACTGAGACGCTACGGCAAGGGAGGAATTCCTTAAAACTACGGCTGCCGAGCGACTCTGAAAGACTGTGGCTGTCCACCTCTCCTCAAAACAGTAACAGGAGGAGGTGGAGAAAGAGGAGGAGGACGGGGAGTGGGTGGGAAGGGAGAAGAGGGAGGGAGAGGAGACATGAAGGAATTATTAAACCATTAAAGAGGTGACACTATGGATGCTATCTTGCTTTATTTGAAGCTTTGTTTGTTTGTTTTTCGGTGAGGAAGATTGGCCCTGACCCAACATCTGTTGCCAATCTTCCTCTTATTGCTTGAGGAAGATTGGCCCTGAGCTAACATCTGTGCCAATATTCCTCTATTTTGTATGTGGGACACTGCCACAGCATGGCTTGATGAGTGGTGTGTAGGTCTGCACCCAGAATCTGAACCTGCAAACCCCAGGCTGCTGAAGTGGAGTGTGCAAATTTAACCTCTATGCCAGCGGGCTGGCCCCTATTTGTAGTTTTAAAAAATTGAATTCACCTCTAGGCATTTTTCCTAGGGAGACAATGGACAAATCTAACAAGACGCATGCCCAAGTCGTTAATTTCAGCACTGTTTATAATGGCCGAAAAGGGGAAACAATTTAAGCGTCCATCAACAGAGAATTGGTCCAATGAATTATGGGGCATCCCTATGATATTTTCAAATCATTTTTCTGCCTCCATATAGTTGAAGAATTAGAAACATGCAGTACTATCTTACCAGCAACTGAGCCAAGGCAGTGCCTCTCAGGGCTAGGAAGATGTGTAAAATGGAATCCACCTTCATCTCAGGCATTTTTACCACTGCACCCCCCCCCCCCGGGACTCCCTTCCCTAGCACTTTAAGAATGTTGGATGTGAGCGGTGGAATATTATGTAGTCATGAAAAAGGACAACACAGCTCCATATGAACTCCCATGGAGCTGGGCACATGACACTTTGTTGACTAACCAAGTCACAGACAGAACAGCACGTGTGGGATGGTCTCATTTGATGGTCTCAAATGTTAAAAGCCTGGGTGGTAGAATTCAGGAAGGTTTACTTTCTCATTCATACTTCTGTATTTTTGGAATATTTGTACAATGAGCATGCATAATTTTCTAACAAGAAAAAGAAATAAAGCACTTATAATAATCATTAGATATGTAAAAAGGAAGTTAACGATGAGTCAAGTCCAGTTATTAGAAATGTCTCTGCCTGTTAACAAATAGGTTTTTGTACCTCAAGCCTTGGCTTACATATCATTTGCATGTCTATGCAATGAAATTTCAAGACAACAGAGGAATTTATATGGTCTCATGATGATTCCTCAGGTCACATTGAATGAATATTTGAAATCCCTTGCTTTCTATCATTCTTCAGCTAGTGAATGTATTTCTTTTTAAAAAGAGAGAAATTAAAGCAAACCCTCCTTTTCACAAAAACTGCACATTTGCCTTTTGTAAAATGACCAATGCAAATGAAAATGGGCCAACATTAACTCTGAAATGCAAGAAAAGAGAAACAATGAGTTTTTGTAAATACAAAAATGAGAAATATTAAGGATATTAATAGAAAAACATGAGTTTCACACAATGATTTGTACATTTTCCATTAAAATGTTTTTTTCTGAGAACACACACAGAAAATCTCTACTCCATTCAAAATATTTCACTTTAAATTCTTATTTTGATTTTTATCATGAAAAGCTAAATGAAAAATCCAAAGTGGAACAAGGGTGATCAAGATATCTTAAGAGAAAGAGAAAATAAAGGGCTGGATTAGGAACTCCCTTTGCTTTATCTTTTGTGGAGGAGGTTAATTTGTTTTGCGCCGAAAACAAAAACTTACCTCATGTCCAACAAAGGGATGCCAAGTGAAATGGACAAAATAACGCCACATTTGAGAATAGGATGGATTTGATGGGTGTGACGACAGATATAAAGATAGAAGAGAGTTTTATAAACAGGCCCTTTTTAGTAAAATAGATTTGAAAAGTGGTCTTACCCAGCCACTAAGACGTATTTTCCATCTGCTTGGTCCTTTAACCTCTCCAGCAAGGACAAACGGACTTTGGCTTTGCTTTTGCCATAGATCTCAATTTCATCTGGAAGCAATCCTATCTCCTTGGCGAGGACATCCACGGCTTTTGGAGTCTGTGCTCTTGAAATCTCAATATCACTGGGGGGAAAACACAGAAGAGGCAAGAGTCTTCTCAGCTTAGGTGGTCGCTGCTTGAGTGAAAAACAGCCAGACACCACGCCAACACTTAAATCAATGCAATGGCTTTGTGGTCCTTTGTCCAAGCAGTATTAAGCACAACTGCTAACAATTAATGTGCATGAGAATGGTACATTTCTTTAGAGAAGCAACTCCTAAAAACTCATAAAGATCCTAGAATGCTGCCCAGGTACAAAGATGACACCTACACCCAAGGAGATGAGAACTGTATATTACAATGTGTCCTTCGGCCTCCTGTAAGTATAAATCCATTGTGGAGTACGATGCTTTCTGTGGGTCATCAGTGCACTCACTAACCACAAATACATGGGTTATTGCATAATGCTCTTATTGGGCTAGGATCATGTGTCCCTTGGCTATTCAAAAATGTGGAAATGCTATTGTGTTTTATCTGTGTCCATACTTTCGCTCTCTCCTTCCTATTTCAAGTCTGAAATCATATTTCAAAATGTTTAATTAATTGCATAACTGTCGGTAAATGGACCTAGTGGCCAAAGCTCAACCTCAGATGCAGGAAATTTTAGGAACTCCAGAGTGTTACTGGGCAAATGATTTAACTGTTCTCTTTCACTGGCAAGATGAGAACCCCACTGCTCATCTTACAGGAGTGCTGCGAACGTCAGCATGTGCTGAGCTTCTCAGAGACAGCCTTTCGGGGCTCCTGAGCTCAGCCATTTCTCTTCATCCATCTGTCTGTCTGAACATCTGTTTGAGAGTGCGACCTGGCAGGCCCAAGCCAGACCTTAGGAGACCAGGCATCAGAGACTTTGTCTTAAGGGCTGACATCTGAGGAGAGCGCAGTGCCCCGACCGTCCTGGAGCCCTTATCTGGGGGCACAGCAGCATCCCCCAGTGGAGGCCAATCGCCCTCTCCACTGGCAGGCAGCCTCTGCTCTGGTTTTTTCCTGTTGCCGCAGCTGACAACTTACTCTCAGCCCCCATACTATTCTCCACAGCGGTCTGACCTTGGGGCAAGAGATCACAGTAAACCTGTCTCCAGTCCTGACTTTTCTGAAGGGCGCTAGAGCAGCTCGGAGAGGGGAGAGCACGCCTGGGGCCAGACGTGGGCTGAGCTCTGTGCGGAGGCAGCAGTAGTCCCCTCCCCAGGCTCGCCTGCATCTTCCCTCCCAGTCCTCCCTCCAGCCCGCCACTCACCACCGTCCACACTCCTACTCCACTTTTGCTTCCCTGGCTCTATCTTTTTTCTCTTCCTCTCCTGCCACAATCTCCTAAACTGAACAGCCCACTCTTGGAAAACCTCCACGGTTTTCTCTTCCCTAGCTAAAGAGTGCTAGTGACATCATCTTGATTTTTTGGCTGATTTATAAACTCCTCAGCCTGTCTCTCTTTCCCCAGGGGCTCTAGAATTCAAATTTGGTGAAGCAATTAAAGCACTTTTTCCCCAAGCAGAATTTATTTTGATTTATACAAAGATTTTGGTATACGATTGGGGGGGGGGTCCATCTCAATTTTTTTTAGCTTTCTGTAAGGAGAGTTTACTCATTTGCTTTTAAAAATTAAGGTCCTATAACAACATAAGGAACTGCAAAAATAAGATATTTGATGAAACAGATTGTAAAACTACAGGGGTGATATTACAAAGAACAACAGGCCTCGGAATCCATGTATTAATGAACACAGAAGATGACTATGATGTTTAGTCTATTTCTGGGGCAAAAACATAGCCTGGAGGGTTTCACCAGCCTGGGGCCTTATAATCAGACCACAGTGTTCAGCTGACTGCCCAAGGAAACAGAGGTCAATTCTAAAAAGCAACTGGTTATCAACTGAAAAATGAGTCAATTACTGGAGGTTTTATCTACCGACACGCTGTGTATTCCAATGCTGGTGGACCGGCCCATGCAGAGATGGGCTGGCAGGATGCACACCCTGGATGAAGGGGCTGGGCCCGACTCACCGGAGGGGAGGCAGTCAGCGAGGATTCATTATGAGGCTGGAAAATACATTTCTCTGGCTCAGATATCATATCTAACTAATTATTCTAAGTCACATGCTGAGACTATGGCCTGCAGTCTGTATTTCCAGATTTATACAGAGAGAATATGTAGCTTACACTTCATTAAATACCACTGAACAAAATACCCATCTGCACTCTCACAGAGCATCCTGTCAGACAGAAGACAGCACCACGTTCTCATGAAAGCTGAGCTCACTTCCCACATGGAACAGAGTCTGGTTTGGCTGGTCATTTACCCCCAGAGGAGAAACAGACCTGGGCCTTAGGACCAAGCTGACGTGTGTATTGGGCATTTCCAACACTGAAAAGGTCTTCCAAATATTACATTACTACATTTTGTCAAATCAAAGACATCGTTATTTTATGGATCGCTAAGAAGAAAAAACATCGGCATTGAACACAAGATAGACCATCAACGGTCATGTGCCTCCTGATCTGAGAAATGAAAAAGTACGCGTCCTAGAATTTATAGAATATGGTAAAAAAATGCCCATTATGACTTAATTTTGGAGGGCTTCAGAGAAAAAATTGTACAGTAATTTGATTAGAGAAAATTATCTACCCACAAAGCCGTAATACCGTGAGTTGTACCCCCACCCAATGGATAACCTCAATATCTAAGGCCCTTTGGCAAGCTGACATCAGCGTAGACGAATCACCCAGATACCTTGGCACGGGGGAGAGAGGCTGAAGCTTCAAGCAGTGAAGTCTCCACCTGGAGTACTGCTGCTCCCGGAGCCATCTTCTGCCACTACTGACCACGTTCTTCAGCAGGGACAGAAAAAGGAAAGCATGTTACAAACGTACAAGCTGACAGTGATGTGTCTAAACCATGAAAATACCGTTCAGGGATGTTATGTCATGAAAAAGATGATAAAGTTGCACTATAACCCAAGTGAGTATCAAGAATAATTTTATTCACATAATTAAATCGCAGGTTTTTCTTAGAAAGGAAAATGTGAGCTATTGCACCATTAAAATAGTTTAAGAGCTCACTAGACATGAAGTATATGGTAAAATTATACTGAGTGGGTTCTCCATCTTCATTAGGAAAAAAATGAGGAAAATATGAGAATGCATGAATGATCAGCTTCCAGATCCAGCTTCCAAAATTTGCAACCCCATTTCGAGTACAACCCTCCTACAGTTGATATAATAGAACAAGCAAATCGAATCATTAAATAGTGAAACACACACACACAGAAATAAAATTTGGCTTTCGTTGAGATGTAGCACATAATCCTTACAGAAACATATTATATCCCACTTTGAAGTAAAAAGTTGTAACTGTGTACTACTACGTGTGTAGGAAAGAAATGAACTACAACTTGCTTCTGTTTAATTCTACTGCGGCAGGAACTGAGGCCCAGCTTTCTCTACTGCTGCTCAGTGCCACTGCCAGCAGCCATGACCACGGCAGGCTCCGGCATCACCAGGACACGAGAGCTGCAGATCTTGGGCTCTGGGTCACACAGATGGTGGTGGCTCGAAAAGATGTCCACAAATTCTTTAAGACTCCTGTCCTCAGGAGGTGAGCCTTGGTGGCTCATTTATAGCAAAGAGGAAGAAAGGAAGTGCCAGCCTGTGACTTTGAAGATTAGGTCATAAAACCTACTGCGGCTTCCTCCTTGCTCTCTCCTTTGGATCACTCATTCTGGGGTAGGTGAGCAGTCCTATGGAGACGTCCACATGAGGAGGAACTAAGGCATCTTGCCAACAGCCAATGAGGACTTAAACACCACAGGCCAACAGCCATGTGAGTGCGCCATCTTGGAAACGGATCCTCTGGACGCTGTCAAGCTTTCAGGCGACTGCAGCCCCGACTTATCTCTTGATTTCAACTGCATGAGAGACTAAACCAGGACCATCCAGCTAAACTGCTCCCAAATCTCTGACCCCAAGAAACTGTGAGGTAATAAATGCTTCTTGTTTTAAGTTGCTAAATGTAGGGGGTAATTTATTACATAGCAACAGACAACTAATAAGGAACCCTGCTTTGGGTCCCTCCCTCATGCCTCATGTGATAAAAGGCAAGTAACTTAATTTTTCTGTCTCCATTTCCTCATCTATCAAATGGGAGTAACATTTCATAGGGCTGTTGTGAGAATTAAATGACATTATGTGGGTAAGGTGTTTAACACCGTGTCTGCTAAACAGAAAACACTGGCAAACTGTTAGCAACTGTCAATCAAAGCTCTAAACTCAAAAATTCTCAAACAGCTGCGTCAAACACACCTGAATCCGCAGAGCTGCCGCGAGAAGAGACACATCGTTGTCCGCGATGAGGCCGCTAAAATGTACCACGGGAGAACCACATCCAAGTTTCCCTGTTAAAAAGTGAGGAAAGAAACATTTGCAGCATATTATCATTTATAACTAATTGCGTGTTGTAAAAAGCCAGCACGTTGAATCTTGTTCTCATTTTCAGCCAAGGATGTTAGGATGTCACGGCACAGCGATAGGTAGGCCACCAGTCCCTGACGCACCTTGGGGCTCCTCACTGGCCCACAGACTTCAGAGTTAGACTGGATTAAAATGTCGCCTCTCCCTCTTACTAGCAATTGTGACTTTGGGCCGGTTAGTTAATGTTAATCAAGCTCATAAAATTTCATGAGAATTGAATGTGATAGGGTCTGTAAAGTGCTTGGCATGTAGTGTGTATGTTTAA
Organism: Equus asinus; assembly: GCF_041296235.1. Classification (NCBI taxonomy): domain Eukaryota; kingdom Metazoa; phylum Chordata; class Mammalia; order Perissodactyla; family Equidae; genus Equus; species Equus asinus. Next base: position 37,623,969 of record NC_091790.1, read on the forward strand.
ACAATACATATGAAATAAAAGCAATTTCACTTATGAATATAAAGTATAAGGAGGACTAGGGGCCGGCCCAGTGGCAGAGCGGTTAAGTCCGTGCACTCTAGTTCCAAAGCCCAGGGTTTCACGGGTTCAGATCCTGGGTGTGGACCTGGCACTGCTTATCAAGCCATGCTGAGGCGGTGTCCCACACAGCACAACCAGAAGGACCGACAACTAGAATATACAACTATGTCCTGCGGGGCTTTGGGGAGAAGAGGAGAGGAAGAAAAGATTGGCAGCAGATGTTAGCTCACGGCCAATCTTCAAAAAAAAAAGAAGAAGGGGGACTGAAACTTTCGTAGGACGAGCCCAGCCAAAGTGTTATGTGAAAGGTCAGGCTTTCTTTGCTAATTCAAGAAATCCCTGCTAGAAAAGTAATGTGACCAATTTTCCATCAAAACTGAGAAATTACATTTTAGGATATTAATTTTAGGGATTACCTGGATTTCCAAATAGGCATTTATAAGAACTACTTTTCCCTCCTTTAGTTGCACTTATGAAGTTTATGAACAGCAAACACACACATAAAATGCCTACATCCTCCCGCAGAGAAAAGAAACATTTCTAACGGCAACTGTTTTGAACTAAGAAATTATCTTCTTTTTTGGGGGACCGCTCTACTTTTAAATTATCCATTTTTCTGACAGTCCTTTGCAAGAAAGAGCACAAAATACTTCAGGGTACGTGTTTTGTGATGTTCTGTTGTCAAATGTATTAAGGGTCTTGGAAAAATCATATCCCCCGGGTACTGTTTAAAGATTAGCAACACTACAGTTTTATAAATCATATTTAGGCAAAAGCCAAGAGTCCAGGGGAGGAGAGAGATTTGTTTTGTTTTGTTTGAACTACTAGAGATCTGATCTCAAGATCCCGTCCAACCACTACGGAGAATACATACGCTTCTCTCTTTCTTATCTCTATCTTTAAATGATGGAGAAATAAGAAAAACATACATTTTAGGAGCTAGTATCAATTTATAAATGCATGTTCCTAGAATACAACCACAAACAACCAGATGAATGAAGAAAATTTCACCCACAGAATTACATAGTGATTAATTCCTCCCATAAGCTCAGCCACCGCCTTGCAGAAAATAGAACATGCCTAAAATCAACAAAGATTTTTAAACACAACGCAAAGTGAACATACACTTTAGAAGAATCCTGTAGGAACCAATCTTTCTCTTTTTGAAGAAACAGTTATCTGAATTTCAGTAATGCTTTTAGTGTATTATTTTCTTCTCTTTCCATTCTATTCCATCCAATAAAATTAAATGAAATGCTTTTTTTTTTTTTTGAGGAAGATTAGCCCTGAGCTAACTGCGGCCAATCCTCCTCTTTTTTTTTTGCTGAGGAAGACTAGCCCTGAGCTAACATCCATGCCCATCTTCCTCTACTTTTATATGTGGGACGCCTGCCACAGTGTGGCTTGATGAGCGGTGCCAGGTCCTCACCAGGGATCTGAACAGGTGAACCCCGGGCCCCCAAAGCAGAAGATGCACACTTAACGGCTGCACCACCAGGTCAGCCCCTGAAATGCCTTTTTAATCAAAAAACGTACAACGCTTATCCTAAGATGACTGGATCAGAAGTTACTGTTATTTTCTTCTGTGTACTATTCTATACTTCACAAATTTTCTATCACGAACATTGTTATTAGATTTGTACTAGGAATCAATGTATCTTAAAACCAAATTAAATGTTCTGAATCCAGGGGATTTGAAGCAATTAAGATGGTAACTCAGTGACTCAGGAATATGTTCTTAATAAATTTCATGGCTAAAGAGAATCGAGAAAGGAAATCATTACCTCACTGCCCTGCCTGTGTAGACGTAGGCCTCCACCAGAAGGGTTGTCTACACTGGCCTGCGAGTCCAGCAGGGGGCCCATCCCAAACCAAATGGGTCTTTTCACTTCCCACTATCACTCCCCAGTAACTCACGGTTGCTTCAGGGACGAATCAATGAATCACTTTAAAAGATAGCCTTTCCTTCATAGTTTCTCTATCACAACCGAACTTTCTACAACAGGAAAATCTAAGGCTAAAGTGTTAGAATGCTTTCTCTGCAAATCAGAGCAGCCCTCTCGCTGACGGGAGCTGTTTTGAGATGACCCTGGGAATTCTGCCAGAACAAATGAAACGGGAGGGACCAGGGCACATTCGTCTGTCTTCCTGCCATCTCTGCTCCGTTGGAAACGTTTCAGCCTTTCCGCAGTCTGGCCCAGGGCACCCCTCTCATCACAAAAGCACTGTCTGAACCCATAGGCCGAATTCTAAATATCTTCTCCTCCTCTAGGAGAACGAGCCACTCCAAAAAAATTTATGTGAAGTTTTGAACACAGGAAGAGCTAAAAATTACAAATTAGTACAGATAAAAATTTCAAAAGACACTGGTGATTTTTAAGTTTTTAAGCTAAATCTATTAACCTTTTAGGATAAACAGTAAAACGCAATAAATGAAATTTTAGTAGAATTGTTGTGACAATGCTCTCAAGAGTGTCACTCGGAGCTTAAAATATCTGAATTCCACTATCAAACGACAATGTATTACTATTTTTTTAAAGGAATACAATACAAGAATCTTCAAAGAAAGGAATATAATTAAAATATTAGCCTCAACTTCTATGAGTAGCTTTTTTGAAATGACTGAAACCAAATCAAGAAGGAATTAATAGTGTTGCATATTCTAAATGGCTTGAGCCTTTTAAAAATGTTAAATACATTGTACTGAAAACTAATTAAAATTTGAAATGAAACACTGGCAATAATATATCTCAAGGATGGGTCCAAAACATCCAGAATTTCCTGGAAAAAAATTTAAGGAAAACAGGTAATAGAAACAATGGATTTTAGAATAATTAAAGTTCAAAAGTCATAAGCAAATATCCTTCTTTTATTCTAAGTATATTAGGATAATGATTAAGTTACACGCGCAGCTAATTTCTCTAAAGCTGCCTAGCTTACATTCTTAGGACATCCTGGAACCTCTTCCTTCCTTGGGCTTGATTTTTCAAACACTGACTTATGTTCCGCTAACATGATGTCTGAAAATTATTTCGTGTGCTGGCAGTGTGGCCACAATGAAGTGGAGCGAGCGTGTGGAGGGAGTCACCCGACATTATTGGCAGCTACTATGAAAGAGGTGCTGCACCTGAGGTGGTATCTCAATTAGCCCTGCCAACAGGCTTGCTTCCATCTTACCCACAAGGAGACTGAGGATCAGAGAGCTTAAGTTATTTGCTCAGAGTCACACAGCCTATTAGTACAATGCAATTAAGAGTTAAAAACAAAACAAAACCCTCTTCTTTTTGAGTCAGATCAATCCTGACTCCAAATTGCATGTTCTTTTCACTACAGGGCCGTGAAAGGGGAGGTTCTTGGTCCCTCAGGATCTGCCAGCTCATCAGCATGAGCCCTGGGATGCAGTCCAGGTTCTGCTCTCGCTCTGCACTAAATAGAATTATGTTCACTTAAAATGACGCTGTAAACCACTCTGATCCACGAAGTTGCTGTGTTGATGCTGCTCTCTGGGCCCAAGACGACAGACCAGCGTCTCCTTCGTGCAGTTTGGTACATGTGAAATAAGCCCTGGTGGAGGGCTATAAACTAGTCTTGCTGGAGTGAATTCCGCTCTTTAGCAAACAGAGCATGACACAATCGCAGCCCACTTCTTTCATTCAAAATAATTTTTTTAATAAAAAAATTTAGTTATTTTTATAGCTAGAAACCTGAACACTGATATGACCCAGCTTTCAATCTAAACATTAGAGTCAAGCCATAGAAAAGTGAACAGATCCAGCAGGTTAACTGTAATTGTTTTCCAAGCTCGGCTTCTGGGATACCAGCCATGGGGAAAATCTCTCCTGGGATTATATATTCAATAAAATGCCTCTACAGAATTACCTCATCATAAATCACCACATCCCACCTATTTTTACAAGGGGGGTGGAACCCTGTACCATTAAGATGAATATGAAAATCTCATTATACAACGCTGCCTTCGCCCAATCAAAGTATATTAAAAATTCTTTTGCTCTTAAGCTTAAATAAAAGCACCCTTCCTTTGAATAATGTTTGAAAAAGTCTATTCATGTGTTTAAAGTGGCAAGATTATGTATAAAAGAGAGCAAAAAAGTCTTTCTTCAATTTACTCATAGATTAAATTTTCATACTAATCAAAGCTGCTAAAATTAAAACTTTGACAATTGAGAAATCTGATGCTCTTCTAAACAGTACCAACTGGAAAATGTTCATCCATTTTAGCAGCATAGCATTTTCCATTTTTGTCTTTGCTCTGCCCGCCCTGTTTTCAAGTGGGAGACGAGTTGAAGGAAATGTCTAAATCTACAACCAACTTGCAATGCAACGAATCTGACTCCAATTCTGAGAGCTCGTTTATTCACTCATTCAACACGGTGTTTACTGAGCGCTTACTATGCATCAGGTGCTATGCTGGGCACGAGGTACTCAAAGAAATTCTAGAAATTGAAGAGAACCACCACTGCTGGACCAGATCAATTTAAAATAAACTAACTGCCATCAGTCTACATACAGAATCGTTAACTCAAAACATAATGCCTTCATCTTTTTTCACCCAAGAGAATCGTTATATTGAAATCTAAGGACTTTAAGAATGCCTTTAGTAAATGTCCTAAAAAGAAACATTAAAAATAAGGCACAGATTTATTAATAAAAAACACATCACTTTTATATAATCATGGGGATTCCAAAAGAACAGTGAAGTTGACTCTCCTATCTCCAGACAGGACTGTGCCAAAATTGTCCTAAATATATAAACTCTAATAAAAAAAAGCCAGTAAATATTATAGTAAAGAAGCATGAACTAAAAAAAACTAATGTCGTAACCGACTCTCCTAATCCAACTAGGATTCTGAGTAGAGGAGAAATCTACCGTGTCCACTGTTGATGGGTGAAGCATTGGTTTTTTCAGGAAAAAAAAATTTACACTCAGAAACTACATACATACACGTTCAAGAAGTTATTTAGCGCGTGCCTTCTATTTGCTAAAAAGAGCCATCAATCCCACATTCATGTTACATTGCACTTCTGATTGCTTCATTCATCCCTGTGCTCTCCATCCAAGAGCTGAGTACACGAGCATTCTGGGAAATTCCTGAGCATCTTGCCTTGCACTCTCCAATCCACCCCACCCACTTCAGCCCCGAGCGGTTTTCACTCTGATTCGTCAATTCTGGGAGGAGCTACATTCCCAGAGAGGAGGATCCAATATTTCCCTTTTTGAAGAAACAGCTATCTGAATTTCAGTAATACTTTTAGTATCATATTTTTTTCTTCTCCTTCCATTATATTCCAATAAAACTGTTTATTGCCTTTTTATGGAAAAATGTAAAAGAGTTATCTCAAGGTGTCCGGGTCGGAAGTTATATTTATTTTCTCCTGGATCCTATTCTCTATTTCACTCTTTTGTGGGGCTGCCTAGAAGGTTTCAGGATCTAGAATTCCAGTGTGGTACTGGCAGAGGGGAAAGAGGGCCGAGGCCCCCACTCACGCTGGCCCGAGTTCCGACCAGCTTTGGGGGGAAAAACGCTGGCCTGGAGTATAGGCCTCTCCATGCTGAAATTTGGAGGCCAAAGCAACAAGGAAGGAGAGTTTCCTAGCCTCCCTCTGCCACTGTCTCTTGCACACACGTTACTCAGGGACTTGAGGAGGTCGGCTGAGTGTGGTCCAAAGCTTTCTTAGCCTCAGAATGTCTTTCTGTGAATGAGAAAATGTCTCCTGTCTGGGCCGGCTCCTACTGCCCCCTTGGTTGGGTGTCCTGGTGCTGGCACAGCTCCAGGTGTCCTAAAGGTAGGCCTGGTGGGGTCCGGGTCATTTCCTTGATCCTTTGGAGAAATACCATCAAATATCAACACCAAGCCTAAGCCCACTTCTGTTTCTAACGGTGACTCTCACACTGCTCTGAGGTGACTCTGGGCCTCCAAGGAAGTGCCTGAGGGGTCACTGCAGGAGAATCAGGGAGACACGAGGCCTGGTCTCCATTCCCTCTTTCATCTGCTTTCACCTGTTGAGATTCAGCTAAGATTTCTTTGAGAGAAAGGATTTTGCTGCTTTCTAAGAGATGGCGACGACCACTATTTCTAGTTCACCTTACACACGTACAAATTACATACTTTAGGTCACAGCCTGCGCCACTGCTGGATGCTGGAGGCCAGCAGGTGGACATTTCAACATGGGAGGAGGAGAAGGCAGCCACTGCAAATGGCATTTGGCTTCTCTTTGCCTGACAATATGGTTCCAATATCAGGTGATCCCAAAAGTAGGCAACCAACCTTCTAAGTTTCTTATCTTGTGTATGTATGTTGACAATGACTAACATTTCAGGAACATACTCTCTTCTGAATAAGGCTGACATTTCTCATAACAATCTTACCTACTTTTGTCAGTGGCCTGGCACCTATTTTAAAACATTTACCTGATAGGAAGTCATGGGAACAGTTGAGAACAGTCGTTCCTGGTTGGATCCAAGAAAGGGGAATCTCCTCTGGCTTGGGCGAGCCTAAGACCACGATGTCAGCCTCCTGAAGCTAGAAAGATAAAGGAAAACAGCACACACGTTTTAACCCGTAGCATAAAGATCTGCCTAACGATCGATGTCAAATGACTTCAAGGTGATAGATGACAACTGCATCTAACTAACAGAGTTTAGTTCCACACCGATGACGTGGCCAGAATCGCTTACTAACTTACTAACGTAGCACATTTTGGGACAAATAGAAGGTGATTACCATATCCTATAAAGAAAAGGAGACCTTAAGATTTCTTCAAAGTACTACTTCCGCATGTACACGATGTGGAGTACCATCATTCACGTTTTCACCACCAACTGCGATATCAAGAAAAAAGATGGGACAAAGAAAACCATCCTGATGGAAGGAGGGCCTGAGAGGGGCGCAGATGGGGGGGGCATCCTGATTCACACAGCGGCTCAGGAGGAAAACGGATTGTCAGAGCGAAGCCCCTTGAAGTTCTGACCAGGGTAGGGGGCCTGGCAGCCTGTACAATTGCACCATCCAAATGAGACCCATATGGAATTTTACTCGATTCATGAAAGAATTTTCAAGAGCTTGAGAAAGAATCTCATTTTCCCTAGGCCCTGGTTAGTCTCGTCAAACTGCTAGTTTTTTTTTGGAGAAAAAGGAAAGAATGCAACCACGACTACAAAACACATTCATCATGTCCGTCCTGGTCGTATTTCGATAAAAGAGCACTGGAGAAACATTCTGGTAGGCAGGTTACATCTGGGGTAGGGTAAGAGCTTGGCTGTGACCTCTGTCCCGGTACCAACTAAACAACCGATGATCTCGAACTGGATCTCCATGTGGAGGGAGAGATGTGAGGAAGGAATCTCAGACCCGTGGGGAGAATGGCTACAACCACATGCGTCAGCCCAGTGCTGTCAACACCCTCTCGCTGAATATCCCAAATATGTGAGGTCGGTGTTACTATACCCATTTAACAGACCAGGAAACTGAGGCTCAGCTGGTCTAAGTACCTCTGTGGTACTTATGGTACGTCCTGTTTCCCCTAGCAGACTCAGTGTTGGAAATACTCTATGAGGTAGAAAGAGAGGCAAGCTGCCCACCCTCCCATCTCCAACACCTATGGTCCCCACCCCCCAGGCTTTTTCTGCCGACTTCAATGCCCTGCAACTGCCTGCAGACTCTCTAGAATCAGAGCAGAAGACAAAACACAAAAGTAGCCCCACTGCTATTACCACCACTTGACCACCGCCCCCCCCCCCCCCCCCAGTACACGGACATGCCTCACGCGTCCTCGTCCACTCCCAGCTCAGACAGGCTGCCGGCTGAAGCTCTCAGGGGAGAACCAGGTCGGCTTCTGCCTGAGAGTCCGTAACACTGTTTGGGCAGGAGGCGGCATCAGCTAAAGTCCCTTAGGAAGCTTGGGACAAGAGATGGCAGGGAGAGGAAGCAAGCCCATGCCAGAGCTACCTGGTTTATGAACAGACCAGCCAAGATCAAGGGCAGCTCCAAGTTCCCCTGAGAGAGGAGGAACACGGTACCAATTTAAATGCACGGCTTTTCAAAGGGTGGGCAAAAGCAACTTTTAAAAGTTGTCGTTAGTGCCGTAGAGTCCAATCCTAGTGACCCTGTGGCCAGCAGAGCAGACCCCTGCCTGGTGTTTCTGCACCATCCTCTCCCCTTCCAGCGCTGTAGCAGACACTGCCCTGCTGCTGTTTGCAGGGTTTTCATGGCCAATTTTTTGGAAGAGTGTGGCCAGGCCCTGCGTCCTAATCTGTCTTAGTCTGGAAGCTCCGCTGAAACCTGCCCACCATGGGTGACCCTGCTGGTATTTGAAATCCCGGTGGCATTGCTTTCAGCATCACAGCAACACGCAGCTGCCACAGCAGGACAACCGACAGCCGGGTGGTGTGGGTCCCTGACCAGGAAACGAACAGGTGCTGTGGCAGGGCTGCGCGCCAGATCTTAACCACTAGACCACCAGGGCCGGCTTTTCAAAGTCAACATCCCAGAGATTTGATGGATTTGAGCACACAAACAGGGAAAAGTGAATTAAGATTCACCGAGAACCCATGAAGGAGCCAAACGGTGCTCGCTGCTTTTCAGTACCGCACTTCATCAAGGCACAGGAAGAAGGCAACCAAGGTCACAGTGAAATGCTGTTGCCTTGAAACAGTGCATTGACTGTATTAATCCCACTAAAGAGAAGAGAAATCCCCACTGAAATGTTTGCCTGAACACATGCTACAGGGCAACAGCGTGAACCTGAATTCAGAAGCTGACAGCCAATACTACCAGCAATCTAGCATGTTATTGCCACACATGTTCTCTATGCATAGATCTGAAAACAGCTAGACTTCTGGGTGACATTATATTTAGGGGGGAAAAAGGGTTCTTAGAGAAAGAGGATTTTAAACATCTAAGAAAACGTATTTCTTCATTGACCTACACCACTGCAGATATTCAACCACAGTAACTGTCACCGAGAAACACAAGTGTTTGAGACCATGGCAAATGATGGGGAATTAAGAAACCAAATTTTGCTTTATTTTCACGCACAATCGCATCAAAACCAGAACATGTGAAAACATCTTTAAAAAAGAAGTCAGTAAGAACAACACTGAAATGTTCATTTTGGAAAAAACCAAGGATCACAGTTCACAGAAGTCCCATAAGAACATTTAGTTTCCTCCAGGTGGTGTCTTTGATGCAACCTGTTCTTTTCATTACCTATAAATCTCAGAAATCTTATTCTGATCCCTCAACTCCATACCTAAATACAGCTCTAAAGTAGGCTGTGCTAATAAGCAATGGGGGGATGGCTGATCCCAGAGAAAAGACAAAAATCTCCTCCCTTTGCAATGATCACATCGGAGATGCTAATGCTTTCTGGAAAGTGAAAGTACTGGATGCTTAAATCAATAAATAATCCACTGAGGATCAAGGAAGATTTTAATGAGCTAAAATTCAAGGAGAATTATCGTCTCGCTGGCTGTTTCTCCGTGCCTCCTCCCAAATGGGAAAGACCCTGGCCAAAGCCTGGCTTGAAACTTTACCTCATAACAAAATATCGCTTTCTCTGCTGAGACTTGAGTAGAAGCAGCTTCAAGAGAACCGCCCACTCCCCAGGCAGAAGACCAAATGTTAAAACGATAGTTAAGACACAGAGACGCAGACAGTTAACGCGGAGCATGTGGGAGTACCATACAGTTTGGAGAACATGAAAAATATTTTTCTCTAACTCACTGATTTTTAAGGGGGGGCAAGAGTCAGAATATGAAGAGGGGAGAGGGAGGGAAAATGTGATTTGCAAAGTTATAAGGAACATCATAATTTTGTATTTAGCAAACTGAATGCTAAATTTAAAATTTTTAAATTTCAACTATCAAAAGTACAGCCCCAAACTCTTGGCTAGAAGACAGAATTTATCTTCTGCTATGAATATTTCTCGAAAGGGTACATATGAGAGTCTCAGGTATGAGATTTGTATATATACCAAAAGCTGGGATGGTAAAAAAAAAAAGGTTGAAAAATATTTTTTGAAGAATTGTGGTTTATATTACCTGTGACATGTTTCTCTATCTTTCAAAAGTTTTCAGCACAGTTCAGAAAGCAAAGTTCAACACGAAGAGATTTACTTTAACAATCAGCAAGAGGCAGTTTCTCCAGCAAAGACGCACTTCTAAAATGACAGTAGAGAGAACTAAAGAGATCCAGGATCTTTAGTGGATGTACTCATTCACCTGCCATCTCTAAAGTGCCACTTGAGGCAGACACTGAGGTTGGTGAGACCCGGAAAATAAAAATCCCTGCCCACAAGATTTTAGAGCTGGGATCTTCAAGATGGGGGGGAATGGGGCAAACCACTGTGACATGAAAAGAATGGATTAAACATTTGATTTCTACTTATTTTGCCCACACGGTTCGGAAAGTACACTTTACTAGTATCTAGCATCTGGATCGACATCCGCATTCTTATCAGTCCCTGTGTGTCGCCAGAGCAGCTGTCACACACAACACGCACAGGGAGGGGTCCCGAGGGACAGAAGTAGCCTCGGACTTTTTCTTTCACTTTCCATGAACTGGGACACACGGTGGTTTGCAAGCAGGTTAAGTGGCCTCACAGATCCCATTACCATGTTCCACAGAAGATTCTTCACGGATGACAGGGGGGCGTCTGTGAAATCTTACATAGCATGGAGGCTCCTTGACTGTCTCATGGCAAAGTCATAAAAAGAATTAGGTATTTTTCTTTTCTGTGAAGTGTCGCTTTTTTTCCCATAAATGCTAAATTAATTTGCTGACGTTTTCTTGATGACAGGCAAGTAGCTGTCAGATGGGGCTACCTTGTCTGGTTGCCCACAGCATCAGATGGTTGCCACACCATCACACCTTCCAGAGCAGGAAGATTACTCTGGAACCTGGACTGAGAACGAGTTGGAAGAGGTGAGAGCATGATACTGAAACACACAAGAGGAGGCGGCTGGTAGGAAGCTGGATGCACTGCACGGGCTTGGAACAGAGGACGGTCTGGGAAGATGAGGTTGTGGCCTGGCATGCATCGGCAGATAAATGTAGTTAAAACCAGAAGTTTGGACAAGATTCCCCGAGGGACACAGACAGAATGGACAGAAAAAGGGGTGAAAGTGCATCCCTGGGGTGGCTGCATCTTAAATGGTAAGAAAAGGGGAGAAATGACAAGACTCTGGTATGGCCAGGAGGCAGGAAAAGAGGAACCGGAAGGTGTCTTCATGCAGGCTAAGGAGAAAGGGTGTGGTCCACAGGTCTGAATGACGCGCAGTGGCCAAGCAAGCTAAAAGCAAAAAAAGATCCATTTTCGGCAATTAGGAAGTCATCAGTGACTTTACCATAGAATGGGCATTCGCAACCACGCCTGTTAAATCCTTGCCATTTGAGTTGACTGTATTCCCAGCATCTGGAGATTTCATTCATGCAGAGTTTTTCATGAGCAGAGGCCCTGTTTATTCATAACTTGTTATTTTAACTTAGAATGTCCTTTTCTTTGAATTAATTTAACATCTACCAGAGGATTATTGGTTTGTATCTATGGATCGATATCCACATTTTCTTGAAATATTAAGCACACTCTCAAATAGAAACGTTAAAATAACTGTGTAATACTCTAAAATAAGAGTGTCAAATCATTTCCATTCAGATGTTGCAATATTTTGGCAAGATAAGAGAATGACAATTTCAGCAAAAGGTCCTCGCCCTGCTTCACACGCACCAGGTGACTGCATCCCGGGAGCATTCTTTTCCTTTCAGGAATTGAGTATATTTCTGGTGTCCACTCTCATCTGTGATCCGTAGAACAGATCACTGGCTTTTAAAATCAAAAGAGCTTTCTTATGGTTATTTCATAAATCAGAATGACTACAAGCCAAATGGACAATTAGGGATTATAATTACAGCACTATATACCACATTTTTCCCCCAGAGGATAATAAATGACCTTCCTTTTTCAAAATGTTCCTGAGTTCACCTCCTCCATCATTCAACGTATTTGTTCAGCGTATGAGAAGAGAATACCAAAGACATTCAGGTGTGTCCAGAATGATAGAAAAGACAGCTAATCCCTCTTCAAGTGAGCTTGATACTCACGTAAGTAATGAGTGACAGATGATAAAATCAGGAAAATGCAACTCCAAAGATAATAATGGACATACTTGGAATGATTCATGAAAAATAATTCCCTTCTTCACACCCTAGGAAAAAAATTAAAAGGCAGAGAGAGAAAGTCTGTGGGTGCGTGTGTGTGTGTGGTGAGAGGGAATTTGCTATGACAAAGACTCAGAACCACGTGGCACAAAAATGAGGAAATGCCCAAGTGGCTGTTCCCAGAGTGACACCACCCACGCCGTGTGTCGCAGAGGCAGGACGGCCCGCACGGTTCACATATGTCAGTGCCTGCCGCGGGTTTAAGCTAACTCAGATTGATGTGGCTGTGGGAAATGTAGCTCTGCATTTCCTGACACGTTTGTGCTTTCCAATTCTGAACCTTGGATTGCACATCAACAGATTTCTGCATTCCACATCTTTTGAGTAAGTCTCCAGGCCTCAGTTGCCTCGTCTGAAAAGTGAGGAGAGTAAGGAATGGAGATGCAGTGGCAAGAGGGCTGCAGGCGGAGTCATAAGACCTGGATTCAAACCCAGACTCCGCTCCTTTTTTTAAAGATTTTATTTTTCCTTTTTCTCCCCAAAGCCCCCCAGTACATAGTTGTGTATCTCTAGTTGCGGGTCCTTCTAGTTGTGGCATGCGGGATGCCACCCCAGCATGGCCTGATGAGCGGTGCCATGTCCATGCTCAGGATTCGAACCGGCGAAACCCTGGGCTGCCGAAGCGGAACGTGCAAACTTAACCACTCAGCCACGGGGCTGGGCCCAGACTCCGCTCCTTCTGGTTGATGACCGGGGGCACCCTGGATAACAACTCGTTTTCAGAGTGTAACTTTATGAGATAATACAGGAAAAAGCTTTGAAAACTAAACTTTTACACAAATGTAAGGTGCTTTACTGTTAGAGATTATGTTCAAGACCTTCTGATTAAAGTATTCTAATTCTACGTCCTTAAAAAGCGTTTACCATGGAGAAGAAGGGGTGGAAGATGGAGGCAGGCTCTGCTGATGGTGGCATGACACGTCAGTGGGCTGGAGGTGAGGTTACTGGCCTGTGCTCTGCAGGAGAGCCTGGGGCCTTTCTGCTTCTGTGTAATATACACTTTGACCCATCTAAGATGACTAAGATTGTCCCTTTACATGGCCCCCTCTGGATCGTGTGCCCATGAGTTTCAACAGATTCTCTCACAAATCCTTCTCTCAACACTACTAAAGATAAATGGCTTGATTTGGAGGCTTTTAAAAGAGTTCTATTTGTCTCCTTCTCTGGTGTGAATACATAATGCAAGGATCAGGCAGAAGCAAGAGAGAAAAGAATGGGAGCTGATAGCCAAAGGCACCTGCAGTTCATGAATACTGAAAGACCTGTCAAAGAAAGCTCAGGTCACTTAGTCACACATTACAGAGTAACCCTGGTATTTGCTCAGCATGAGACCTGCAGTGCCCGGGGTTGGGGGCTATCCTTCCATCCACCCACAACAGGTGCGACAGGAGAGGGACTCCTCTTCGTGAGGCTGTCCTGCGCGTCCACATATCTGAGCAGGGTGCCCTCGTCCAGCCCTCTCAATAGGATGGACACTATCCCTTCTGAAGAGGGGTCACGAGCCCAGGCCTCAGGGAGGGAACAACACTCAGTCTATTTCAGCTTCCTTCTCTTAAAAGGATGTCTGTGGGACTATTAACTGTTGGAATAAAACGACAGTGAACTCAACACAAGTCCAGTGTCTTGGGCCTTGGTCCCTCTGATGTTCCACATCCAAGCTGTTTTAAAACCCAAAATTTTGGGGTTTTAAAGATCAGAGATTAGACTTTATGTGATTATCTGGAATAACAGATCACATGGGACAGTGGCTAAAAACACAGGCTGTATTGCCACCTCCATCTTTTTTAAATTATAGATATTTGGAAAGTCTCGATTTCTCTGAGCCTTGGTTTCCTCATCTGTAACATGAGAAGACAGCCCTGCCTCATAGGATGACCGTGCAGCATCAACGAGGTAACATGAGGACAGGAGAGTGTCTGGTTCACAGAAACCATCAACTCAATTAATGTTAGCTATTATTGCCATTACAATATGTTACTGTTTTAAGTGTAGCCTCTTCTATTAAAAAGAATTATCATGCTTATCAAAAACCATGGAAGCCAGAAGACAGTGGGATGACATATTTAAAATGCTAGAAGAAAACAACCTGTCAACTGAGAATTCTATATCCAGCAAAACTGTACTGCAAAGATGAGTGAGAAATTAATGCATTTGCATATTAACAAAAGCCAAGGGAGTTCATTATCACTAGACCTGCCCTACAAGAAATGCAAAAGAGAATCCTTTGGGTTGAAATGAAAGGATGCTGGACAGTAACTGCAAGACGTATGAAGAAATAAAGATCTCCAGAAAAGCCAGTATCATTGTGTTTTTGGTTTGAAACTCCACTTTTATTTCCTATGGGATTTAAAAGATAATGCATTAAAAATTAATTTTAAAAAATTATCATGTAACTCACTCATCTAGCCCAGTTTAAAATCTAGAGGTTTTTCTTTCTCAATCTTTGGAAAAGAGATTATTCTTTTTTCAAGATTTCATATGTATAATACAAATATATTCAGAATTTTCCAGTTCACTTCTAAAAGCCATTTATAAGCCATGCTATGCACTAAATTTAAACTGGAAATGACTCTGTGATCATTTAGCTTTGCTCAAAAACCTACACACTTTGATCCTTCAAATGTGAAAGACCCATATTTTTTCCTTATTTTGTTAGTGCTAGATTTGAGGGTCTCTTTGCTCAGAAGGAGGAGAAATGAGATCCTCTGAGAAAAACGAAATAAAATAGTTCTCTTATTTCTAGGTTATTTCTTACACATGCAGCTGGGATGGACCCGATTCGTCACAGCTGGAGGCTGTTTGACCATCATCTTCCAGCTGTGTGTAACTGCACAGTCAGAAGTGGTTCCCCAGCTAGGGGAGCGAGGCAGGGGTGTGCATGCAGAGCCCTGGGTGCCTGTCACCCTCTCTCCCCTCGAGAGGGGTACCACTCTGCCTCATAAACACTAAACGCAGAGCATTCTCTCACCTCAGATTGCTTTTGGCATCAGGGTGAACTCATTAGGGTGAGGAAGAGGATATCTCCAAATCCAAGCCAGTTCTCACCGGGTGGATGGCTCTATCTGGGTCCCCACATAGGGGTCCCTTCCACTCCAGGGGCCAAGGAAGCTGAGTGTGGGGCCTACATTTGGGGGGAGGAAAAAGGGCGATTCCTAAGCCCTACCCGAAAACATCACACCCAGTGTTCTGGCTTCCTGACATCTGATGCTCCACCACACGAGGCTAATTTAGACAAACGCCCAGACATTCTTCCCCTCCCTGACATGGAAATGCACACCGCATCTCAAAGCCCAGAAGGGATGCTCTGACACAAAGCAGGAACTTATTCTTCATTTTCAGTGATACACTCAGACGGCATAAGCTATGAAGCTGCCAAATACAGAAGTCTACTCCGTTTTCCGTCAAACTCTAAAAAGGCAAATCTCGGATTCTTCACACTGAGGCTCTGCAGAGATTTTACGCATAATCAGTATGCAAAGAATATCTTTAGATTCAGGCAGGCGGAGAGAGAAAGGATCCATCTCTATTTAGCTAACTCGATGGAACTATTCCTCAAAATTGTAGGGCCTGGAAGGAATAACTAGCAAACCAGGAATCCCCAGCAGACAAGATTAGCAGTGGAGAGCTTCTGAGTGGCACAGGAGTCCCAGCAAGGAAGAGGCCCACAGGTGGCGAGCACAGGGCTCTCCCTTCCATTCCTTAAAGCTGATAACCTTCCTGCTGAGTGAAGCTGGGCACCCACTCTCGCTGGGACATTCTCTCTTAGTTTTGCTTTGGTTTGGTTCCCTCGGCCTCCACATATCAGTGGGAGACCTCACAGATAGAGTGACTCCCTCCTTCCCCGGGCCATACATTGGAAATATGTATATCAGGCTATTTTATCAGTTTATCTCCTTACGATTTCATTGATCCACTTGCCCTTCCACATTATGGATCATTACACAACTGCATGGTGAAACTTGCCAGTCTTTCCTGACTCACCATTAACAGCAGCCAAGATATTAACGTGGATGTTTAGAGGTGCCAAGTCCTGTGCTGAGCCAACTTACATGAGGTAGGGAGTGTTATGACCCCCACTCTTTGCACGAGCAGACGAACTCAGAAAAGTGAAGCAACAGCTAATGCTGTTTGTCACCAAAGCCAATGTTCTAATGCTTGACAAGAACACAAATGTTGTGTCTGACTCCAAACCTTCGAAGGCAGTTCCTACTGGTTGCAGCAGGCAGTGACCGTTTTCGGGTCATCCCAGACTTGAAAGGCTATGTATAGTCTAGGAGGTGGTAAACAGGATTCTGGAGTTACACAGTCACCCCGATCCCCAGACCCCTCATGCCCTTGGCTTCGGAGATCTCCAACTGGACAGCCAACAGCAGTCTTGTTCCATGTCAGGTACAAATAAGCACGTAAGAAATGCTTTTCAAAGATGATTTCCTTCGACCTGACACCCATAATCCTTTACTTGCCCTTTTCTTTCTCTAACATTTATCGTGGCTGATAATGAGAAGCTAAATGGACTATAACCTTAGAAGGCACGTTTTATTCACTGACGGTGAAATGAGACAAAAACCCCAATCTGTTGTTAAATTTATACTTTCAGTGTTTTTCACAGAGACTTTCTCAAGGGGGCGGCAAGGCGGGACACAGCCTGTCCCAGTTGGGTGCCCCAGGATGTTAACTCTTGCTTAGGTGCTCTCTGTACCGGATGAACTGCCAGCCCTGTGGTCTCCCCTGACCCTCTGGAACGAAACGCAGCAATGGTGAAAAGTGAATAGTGAAAGTCAAATGTCAGGGAAGAGCATGAGGCACATTCCCAGGGAGGAGAGTGGCTAGTGAAGTGCTAGAGGCTGGCATGAAAACTGGAAAAAGAGCCTTTATCTTGTGGTGGTCTGTCGTATGTAAGTAGGCCAGGTAGAGAGGACCAAATACCAGAGACCAAATAACTTCAGGACAAGTATGGGAAGCCCTGAACCTTTCTTTCCGTATTTTTGGCTAAAAAGATGAAGCCATAAAAAGAGTGTAAGTTGAAAGCCTCTCAGATTCACAGTGGTACCGTTACAAGTAGCCAGAACTTAGCAAACGGTGTGTGCACCATCAACCATGAAAGACAACCCTCTTGGCTGTAGGAAAACAGGAATGTTACCCAATTTCTAGGTCTCTGGAGAGTAAAGCCACTTAACTGTTCTCAAAGTTAGGATGAGATTTATCCCAAAGAAGAGTCCAGGTGATTTATGTGCATAATAAAAAAGTACTTTGAAACATGCCTTTGTTTTTCAAAAATACAGACACAACTAGCAAAAGTATCTGTGACAGCTGTGAAAACATTCAATCGCCAATGAAGGTTTTTTCTCTTTTTCACTGCAGCTGTTCAGTTCAAGGCAAGGTTTATTTTCCTCTTCCACTAAGTTTCCAAATCAAAAATTCTGGGCTCTAAATCACAAAACATTGTCCTTGAATTTTCTTGAATAGGCTGCCACCATGTGGTGGCCACTAAAAAAGGACACAGGCTTGAGTTGAATTGCAAGACCACGGTTGAGAGCTGTCTTACAACAAGAAAGAATTGCACGTGTTAGACGCGCCTGCACTCAGGCATCGCCAGCCTCAGTGGATACCTGCCCTCCCCGGGCAGAGCCACAACTTGCTCATTTCCATTCTCACGCTGCAACACGAGGAAAGTGTATTTTTAGATTTTGTTCTGCAGTAATTTATTGTGCTTTCTGTTTAACTTTAATTTGCTCGAAATCTGTGAAATGCACTCATTTTTTTAACTTACAAACTTATTACCTATTTCAAATGTGAAAATGTAAAAGAATAGCATAACACATCTAGACACCCCACCTTCGCCCAGTTTAAGAAAAAAGGCACGACCAGCATAAGTGAATTTCCTTTCTCTCTACATCCACATCTGCTTTGTCCCTGTAAATGGTTTCCTGATATGGTTCCTAGTTCCCATTTGTTTCTTTATACTTTTACTTTTTATGTATACAGCCCACATTATTGCTTTTAGACCTAATATAAACGGAGTTATATGAAATACATCCTTCTGCAACTTGCTTTTTTTCAGTGAATGCTGTTTTACAAAATTCTTCCATGCTAATCTTTACAGCTCTAGCTTTCTTCAAAATTGTCTTGTTTTTGTCCTCGTGCCTCCAAATAAATTTTCGAATTAGGTTGTCAAATTCTACAAAACAAGAGTATGTCAGGATTTTGATTCAAACTTATAGATTAATTTGGGGAAAATTAATATCTTTAAGATATTGAGTCTTCTTACCCATGACCATGGTTTCTCTGCTTTTATTTGGGTCTTCTTAATGACTTTCATCAAAATTATATAATTTCTTTCAAAAGGTCAGAAATAACTGTTGTTAAATACATTCCTAGGTACCTATATTTTTATTGCTATTAGAAATCGTATTTTTTAAAAAATTAATTTTCAAACTGTGGGTATGGTGTTTAGAAATGCAATTGGGTTTTGTATGTTGCTCTTATATCCAAGAACCCAGCTGAACTCTTATTACTTCTTAGATTTTTTAATAGATTCTTTGGGGCTTTTTATGTAGAAAATCATGTCACCTAGGACTGATGACAGTTTGTGTCTTCCCCTCCAACCATTATATATCTTCCTCCCTTCTTTCTTTATATTACTGCATTGTCTAGGAATTCCCATACAGTGCTGATTAAGAGTACTGATAACAGGCACCCTGGTGTTTCCTAATTTTAAAAGAAATTGTTTCTAATATTTCACTACTAAATGAGATACTTGCTGTAACATTTTATAGACGTTTTATCAGGTTAAGGAATTCCTTTAAATTCCTAATCTAAAAGGTTTTTTAGAAAAAATCATAATGGGTACTAGATTTTATCAAAGGACTCTTGTGAATCTACTTTGGTGAGAGTATAGTTTCTAATCTGATAATGTGTGAATTACACTAATAGATTTTAATAGATTTTTTTTTTTTTAAAGATTGGCACCTGGGCTAACAACTGTTGCCAATCTTCTTTTTTTTAAGGATTGGCACCTGGGCTAACAACTATTGCCAACCTTTTTTTTTTTTCTGCTTTATCTCCCCAACCCCGCCCCGTACACAGTTGTATATCCTAGTTGCAGGTCCTTCTAGTTGTGGGATGTGGGATGCCGCCTCAACGTGGCCTGACAAGCGGTGCCATGTCCACGCCCAGGATCCGAACCCTGGGCTGCCACAGCAGAGCGCGCGAACTTAACCACTCGGCCACGGAGCTGGCCCCTTTAATAGATTTTTTTGATGTTAAACCACCCTTGCAATCCTATGAAAACCCCACCCTGGTGTTGGATCTGGTTTTCTAATATTTTGCTAATATTTTCTAATATTTTGCTCATCTATGTTCATAGGCGAAATTGGCCCGTAATTGTCCTTTAGCATCCTGTCCTTGTCTGGTTTGGGCACTCAGAAAAAGCTAATATTTCTTAATATTTTGCTCATCTATGTTCCTAGGTGGAAATGGCCCGTAATTGTCCTTTAGCATCCTGTCCTTGTCTGGTTTGGGCACTCAGAAAATGATTTAGGAAGTGTTCTGTCTTTTCCTAGTCTCTGGAGAAAAGATTATGATATGTTCTTCGACTGGCAGAACTCACTTTATAAAACCAGCTACTGCCTTTTTGTTTGCTTGTTTGGTGCGTAGAATGAGTCAATGTCTTTAATGTATATAAGGCTATTCAATTTTACTTAAGTCCATGTGGTAAGTTACATTTTCTAGAAAAGTCTTCATTTCACACAAATTTTCAAATTACCAGCAAACAGTTCATATTCCCCTTTTTAAAAAATAATTCCTGTTTCTGTGGGTATGTCCCCTTGCTCATTCCCAACATTGCTGGTGTTCTCACTTCTTGTCTTGATTATTTTGGCTAGTGGAATGTCTATTTTGCTAGACTTTCCCAAGAACCAACTTCGGCTTTGTTGAGAATCTCTCATACATACTTGTTTTCTATTTCTTTAATCTCTGCTCTTTATTGTTTTCATCCTTTGAGATTTTCTGCTGTTCTTTCTCTGACTTCTTAGATTCAATGCCTGGTCTACACATTTCTTGTCCTTCTTCTCTCATACAAGCACTTAAGGTTTTATGTTTCCAACACGAAAGATGCTTACCTTGCTTTGAAGCTGAGGTGTCTTCCACTGGGAGCTCATCGTCATGGACCCTTTCCTCTGGAACAGGCATTGTAGGGCGGCTTCCAAAGACCCGTGGGCTCCTATTACCAAGATCTTCTTCCCATCTAAGTTGACACCTAACCGCCAAATGGAAATTCAGTATTATGATCAAAACTTCAGACCCTTCCTCCCATACAGCTTTCACTTAAGGAAAAATAATCATTTAAAACTCGGCCCTGTGAGCACCAACCTATATGACTACAGTCATGAGCCGTGTAACGATGTTTCAGTCAAGGATGGACCACATACACCACAGCGGTCCCATAAGATTAGCAGCACACAGCCTAGGTGTGTAGTGGGCTGCACCATCTAGGTTTGTGTAAGTACACTCTCTGATGTTTACCCAACAATGAAATCGTCTAACAATGCATTTCTCAGGAAGTATCCCGATTGTTAAGCGATGTAGGACTGTATGAGCTAGGAGTCATTCTGTAATCAACCCAAATCCTCTATTCAGACCCTTTTAGTGTTGATTCTTACTGCTGAATTTCTTCCTAAAACGCATTGCTGTATTTCACTAGCCATGATTTACTCTTTCTTTGAGAATTTTATGATAGAATGACTAAGAATCATCATCCTGATAATCCACATGATGGAAAAACAGTCCATATGGATCATCTCAGATATTTGAGCTTAATGGCTAATGACCTAAAGGTATATCTTGGAAGTTAATCTTCTAACAGTACTCTGGTATATATTTTGGAATTTTCTTTGATTGTTGCAAGTTCAGGTGTGAGATAGGGGCATCTGCCCCTTTTTTACTCAAGCTGGAATAGAGAAAAATTTAGTTAGTTGAGTTTTTATATACTCAGCTAGAAAGTCTTTAAACATATGAAACATTCAGTAACAATTTACTCTTTAAATTTGATAACCAAGAAAAAGAAATTATTCATTTCTATGTCACTGACATAAAAGTGCAAGGTCAAGGGGAGACTGGTGGAAATTAAATATTGATTTCTGAAAGAGACAGCGCTCATTGATAAATCTATGTTTCTACACCTTAAACAATATCTAATATCTTCCTCATTTAAGCCTTAAATATAAGCCTTATCTGGGTCTAAATATTGACAGATTTGAGAAGTTGAAACTTGAAACATTTTTCAATGCAGTTATTTTGACTGTTTCATGAGAAAAACTGAGAATTTGTTTAAAACAGTTTAATCTTTAAAACAGTTTCATCTTTATCAATTTCTCTTCAAAACTGTAATACAGTTAATCTCATTAGAAAAATTTGCCATAGTCATTCATATCTCCCAAAAGGTGAGAAAATAAAGAAAGCCCACACTGAGTATTATTTCCATGTTTCAATTAGAATCTTCCAGAAACAAACCCTTATTAAAAAAATCACGTAAATACCAATAAATAGAAAATAGCAGCATTTCTGAAGGACATCATACCTGACTTTTCAAGAAGTTCAATTACAGCTCTGGCCACAGGTGAAACAAAGCATTCATGGGCATCCCCACGTACCAGCTTCCCCAGGTTTATATCTGTCACTCTGCATCCGAAAATAAGGGAACTGGTAAATCAAAACTCACTCATCTGTAATTCCCATGGATTAATTGCAAATAACATCCAAGTCAACGTTTGATATATAGGACATATTAGAAAATTAAATATAAATTAAAGAGTGGGCAGGAATAAAGGCCATTAGCTTCTTAGAGCAGCCCCTCGGGAAAATTCAACGTGGTCCCTGTGAGTCGGGACGACCCTGGCATCCTGGTTCTGCCTGTCCAGCAGGACCACAGCTTGAGGCCGTGTGGGGCTGCACTGTACACCTCCAGGGAGCTCCGTTCAATGGACCACATGGAATGGTGCCCCTGGAAGTGTGCGATGCCACGGTCCAGCAGCAGAGCCCACTTTCCCCTTGAGGAAATTGATCTCTCAATTAATATCAAAATCCAGAATCAACCCTAGAAATCTGGGGTGACCCGGCAGGACTTGGATTCACAGGTCTGATCCCCTCTCGAGGTGAGGACTTATCTCCTCGGGAAATCAAGTGAAAAAATGAGTGGTATGTACTTTCCAATGGCTTCTGTGCCCTTCCTTGTTCAAATCTAGGATAAAACAGTCCATAACTATCTAGCTTAAACTGATGATCTCAATACAGGTGAATAACAAAATGGAGACACTTAAAAAAGTTTTCATAATTCTCCCTTTTATGAAAGGTTTGAAACTATGCCTTGATACCTTCAGGGTGTAGATGTTTTCTAATTGATCAGGGCTTCTTCTCCCTTTAGAGTTAGTCTACTACACAATCAGATTTTCATGATGACTTTTCAACCTGTGTTGGGGTCTCCCCTAAGTCTGAGTTACGACAGAAGGCTAGAATAAGGAAGAAGCCTGGGTGTCTCGCTGAGGCTGTGGCCTCTCCATCCAGCCCTGCAAGACGAACTTTATAAATTTGCTTACAACCTTATAATGCTAAATATGCTATGTTCTTTTGGGCCACAGTACGAAAGACTTCCTATTTTCACGTAGGAAGATGAGGCTTTTAATCCGTAGGCAATGTCCCGATTTCCCGGATGGATGGGCATTCCTTGTCCCATAAAGTTTATTTCACACCATGATGTGAGTCCAAGACCAATATGAGAACACCTGATATTTATAGTTTTTCCCTCAAATTGCAAATAAAACCTTGTGTTATGAATAAAAGTGCTTGTTTTGTCTTTCTTAACGGGCCTGGGACTAAGGCAGAATATGGTACTGCTGGGGAATCGGGTCTCTGGGCTTTTTCTCTGGTCTGATAGAATTATCAAGGAAAAGCGATTAGAAGAGGAGAGCTGGCCAAGGACTCTGTACGTCAGACAGACACTTATCAAATGAATATGATGGTGGAAGGAGATTACTTCCAAAGGGCACCCAAGCACTACAAAAAAGGCTCGTGTAGTTTCCCAAATATGCAACTTTTTTGTACAGAATTTAACAAACCCTCAAACTCTGGAGTATTTTCAATGATTTCTTTCTCATCTTAATTACTGATACAGTTGAAACAGTGGAATAAAAAAATATCACAGTAGAAAAACTCGTTTACCACTAAGAGTTGATTTTCTTTTATACTTTCTTACCCATCCACATCTTTTTCTGGTTTCAAGGCATTGAGGACTTTGTTGCTAAACGAGCTCTCGGAGATCTGAAGGGCAAGGCCATGTACTCTGGTGTCTTCATTAATCTTCAAGATTTCATCTATAATCTAAAGAGAGAAAAAACGAAAGTCAGTTTTGCGAACATTAGCCCCAAGAAAAGCAGTTTTATATAAAAACAGATTCATAAAAATGCATGTGCTCTAGTTTCTTTTCCACTCCCCATTAAAGACTTGGTATAAAACAATGAAGAGGTCTATTTTCTCTTTGTACCATGTTTATAAAAGCTCAGAAAAAGCTTGGCTGAAGTTTTTAGTGACTTTCGGTCTTTCTTATCGCTCTACTCTCTGCCAGAACAGAACAAAACCAAACCCAAGCTCAACAGCTAATCAAGTTTAGATAGCAAAAGACAATTCCTTGTCAACAGTCATAGTGAAGCCAAACACACTGCCAACTTCTGGGGAGGCCACGAAGCATGAATCTTGAGCGTTGCAAGCCAGCCCAGACAAGCCTGTGTGTCAAACACAATGTGTCCAACAAAAGCTCACAAATCATGACATCCGTGAAGTTGTCACTCAGGCCCTCATGTTCTCTGGACCTGAATGGCATGGAGAAAGCATTTCCAAAGGCTCATGAAAGACAAACTCTCAGCACAGATATCTCCTTTTTGTTGGAAACACTAAAATAATTCACTATTTATGAAAAAGACCAAAGTACAGTTTGGGAAGCTAATGTAAGAGCTAATGAATGGCTCGGTATGTCTTTAAATGAGCAATGCTCTGCCCTCTGTCTATCTCTATTTTATGCCAGGAGATAACATACTGATTCATATCACTTATCAATAGTATTTATTTCTAAGTAAGAGGGCGATTAGCCCCCGGATATGGATCTCACTGTGAGGAAGCGCTGGTTTACCATTTTTGTTTCACTGTCTAGCAAAAATCACTATGGTGTTTCTACCTGGTAAGAGAAGAAAAAGCTATCTGATAAACAAAACCCAGAAAGAAAATTTTTATTTCATTTATTCATCATTCTTTCATTCATTCAACAAACGTTGAAGGCTTGGAGCCCCTACTTTGTACCAGTTCTAAGTAGAGGAAGCACAGTTGTAAACAAAATGCCTGCCCTCAGGGAGCATATATTCTAGTGGGGAAGACAAGACCAAAAATAATAATCATAACAATAGACTAAGCCCTAAAAGTGGTAAATGATGTAAAGAAAAATAAAGCAAGTTAAGCAGAGTAGAAAACTAACAGTGATGGCGGGGGGGTGGGGAGGAGGTGGTCAGAGGGGGTGACACCTAAATGGAATGAAGCAGGGAAACTGCTGTCACCTGTATCCAGGATTTGGTAGATGCAGTCACAACCACAAAATCTCAACTGATAAATCAAGATCCTTACTCTTTTCCAACCTAATAGTAATGCTACCATACAAATTCACATTTATCAGAATTTCAAAGAAAAATAGGGAATAAATGACTCCTTGTTAAAATATAAGTTGAGGGGGAAAAAAGTCAAGGGCTATCAATACGAGTGGCAAAACAACCTAAAGAAACGCAAATTCTACCGCTGACAATGGGTGTCCTGCAAACGGACAACACATTTCTCCACATTTTGTTAACTCTGGGATGACAGGTGTCAATATTTGTAATATTTGTGACTTTCAGGAACCAACCCTGAAGAGATTGGGGGCCTGTCTTTGGTCTCTGTCCTTCCTTTTTCTTGCTGGTGACAAGAACTTGTTGAACTGAGCCCCATGATCCTGGAAAACAGGGAAGGTTAAGAAATGACCCCCACCCTCTGTGTACCAAGGTGGAGCAAAGAACCACCTTCCTCATTGGACTTAGACAAGACTCACTGATGCTCCAGGGTCTACCTAGGGCAAGGCCAGACATACTCCTTCAAATACCCATTCTTTGTCTCATAAGTGATTAGCTGAACTACTTGCCCCCACTGATCAGTCAGAAAAGGCTTGTCAATCAAACTTTGGGTAAGCGCTGCTCCTTCCCCCAGGTTGCTAAACTTTGGTCTACCCTCCCTTGGTTAGCAGATAACCCCTTTTGAGCACAGGCTGGCCTCAGGGCAAAACATTCTCTGTCTACTAGCCCATCAAGCCAACCTTTCATCCCACTTTCTCACACTGATTCTTTCGAGCCTTCTCTATGCCTCCTTATAAAAGAAAAACCCTTCTGCCTAACCCTCAGAGGCCTGCAGATCTCATGGTGAGAGAGCATTCGCTATTTCAATACTCCCTCTTCCCACCTTGCAATAATCCTTTTGCATTCTCTCTCCTGACTAAGTCTGGATTTATTTTTTAACTGACTCCAGCTAGAACGTAGATGTGATACGTAGAGTTGAGTCCGCCATCTTGGATATGAGGCAGCACAACAAAGATGATGGAGCAGCCAGATGGAAAGAAAATGAGTTTCTAATGACTCTGTGATGCCACCACACCAGCCAGGGGCTGTCTAATTCTACACTTTATTCAAGTACAAAAAGAATAAACTTCTGTGTTATTCCAGATTCTGTTATTTGAGGTTTTTCTACCACTTGAGGACACACTCAATCTTTACAGCCACAGGAGGACTAGACCCTGGCATGGCCCGTGGTCCAGTTTCTCACCACCTATGGGGGTGGCTGCTTCTTCCAGGCTTGAGATGTTGCTGGTGAAGGCTGTTACTCCTTGCTGGCAAAAACAACTGAATCACATGCAACAGGAGCAAAAGAATCCCAGGGTTGCTTCTTATCAGCTGCCCCAAAACGCCACTCAAGGATTCACAGAACGTTAGCCTGGAAAAGACCCTGAAAATGATCTTGTCCTCTTCCTTTATTTTATTGATAGGGCAACTGTGACCCAGAGAAACCAAAGAATGACCAAGGTCAAATACCCTGTCAGGACAGAGCAAACCAGAACTAGTCCTCCCGACACTGCCAGCCGGACAACGTCCACTAGACGATGCTGCTCCTACAGCTGAAGAAACACAATCAAAGTCACTACATCACAGCGCATGTCTTCAAGAGAAACACACAGTAGGGGACAAACAGATCAAGGAGCATTTCCACTAGAGGGAAAAGTGAACTCTTTCCTCTCAAAGTTCAGTCACAAGAAAAGGCTGATCTGTTCCGACCACAAGTAAGAGATGCTACCAGGCACATTAGGTCTAAAGGGAGGAAAGCCAAGTAAGGATTCAGGGGCAGTGCTGTGGTTACCTCATCTTCACCGCTGTCTGGAGGAAGGCAAATGTGAGTGATGTTCAGACCAGCCTGAAAAGAGAACACGAGGTACTGGATCACTGGAAGAGAAGGCATCGTCAACAAATTATCACGAATGTTTGAGAATCAACCATCCTCACCTCTTCAGCCAAATTCTGGTTTATTTCTTGCATCAAGTTATCATCACCTGCCTTAGGAGAGGAGAGTAAGAAGAACGTAACAGCATAAAAATATCTTGAAAAGGCACAAAATATAATACAGAGACTAAATTTGTGATTATAAATTATCTAATCAGAAAGATGACAGGGAAAATGCAGAAAAAGGATCTTATTGCTCACAAAAGGGGACTAACGGCTGGTATTTATTAACCTATCAGTTTCTCAGGCTTTCAGATTATGTCCACTTTTTTCTTTGAGGAAGATTGGCCCTGAGCTAACATCTGCTGCCAATCCTCCTCTTTTTTGTTGAGGAAGACTGGCCCTGAGCTAACATCTGTGCCCATCTTCCTCTCCCTTATATGGGGGACACCTGCCACAGCATGGCTTGATAAGCGGTGCATAGGTCCGCACTTGGGATCTGAACCAGCAAACCCGAGGCTGCTGAAGCGGAAAGTGTGAACTCAACCACTGCACCACTAGGCTGGCTCCAAATTATGTCAGTTTTTTTTTTATAACGGCCCTGGTCAGGCATATACAGCCACAGGGCCAGCATCCCTTTTAAATGAGGACCCGAAGACCAGGGTTTAGGTTATGTGCCCTTACGTGGAAAGCGACTGAGGAAGCAGACCCCAGGAGACCCAGGCTCAGATCCACTTCTTTTGCTACACTTCTCTTTCCCCTATCTTTGTAGGGGATGTGGAAAAGACCCCAAAGGACGCCAGGGACTTGAGCCTAGCTCTACAGTCTTGAAAACCACAGCACTGATGGATCTAGAGGCTGCGATCTTGACACATGGAGTGCACGCCAAAAACGACAGCAGCAGTCCGACTGGGGAGCTGTGTTAGGTTACGGGCTTGGCTCGCCTCACCATTTCTCTGCACCTGTTATCACACGGGGGCGCCAATGAGGACGGCAAACAGTGCCACGAGCGGTGAGGAACGAAGGGGCGGCGCCAACAGAGGCACATGGAATGCAAAGTCCTCCTGACATGTAATGACTTTTGGCCCTTTAAACTCATGGCAGGCTTTAAAAGATTTAGTAGTAAGGTTACCAAATACCACGTCTCAGCAAGCTTCTGTCTTCCACAGAAGCATTTATAAGCAGCCAGGGACCACAACACACCCTGTGTAATGTAATTTACACGGGTGTCTTACCTCCTGACCTCTTAAAGCTGCCCACACCAAAAGCAGAAACACTCACAAAAGAAGACAGGCTCCAGGAGGGCAGTACCTAACCTGTAACCCTGTGGAGGCAACATGAGCAAAGGATGGGGAAACAACAGCACTTCCAGCCACGCCATCTCTGCCCTCCATTAAGCCCAGAGGGGACTTCTGTGACAAGAAATGCAGCTGGTCTTCTAAACAATTATCTTCTAAATGGAAGGGCATTCTAAAATAGCAGGACTGAACCACGCTCTCGGCTTACCTGAATAATAGCAAGAACTGGCTTAAAGGCAGGGTTTTTTTCTTGCAATAAACTCAGAACTTCTTTTGAATTCTGAATGACTTCTCTATGTTGAGAAAGAAAAACAACATACAGTCACGTCTTTGTTAATGACCAGAAAGGGTGGAGACAACACATTTCCCTCAAAAGTCTGTTACTATAAGTGAAAATAGACAACATAAGGATGCGCTCCCTGCGTGGAAAGTGTGGGGGGAGGGGAGCAGGAAACAACCATGAAATACTCACGCCGCGTGAAATGGACAATCTAATTTTAAAAATAAGCAGAGGTGGACAAATTAGATGTTAACAGAAATTTTCCAGGGCCGCATTTTTCTCTTGTATTTTCCAAGCTTACTGTAATAAAAACTTTGGGGTTCTTTTTTTTTTTTTTAGGAAGATTAGCCCTGAGCTAACATCTGCTGCCAATCCTCCTCTTTTTGCTGAGGAAGACTGGCCCTGAGCTAACATCCATGCCCATCTTCCTCTACTTTATACGTGGGATGCCTGCCACAACATGGCTTTTGCCAAGCGGTGCCATGTCTGCACCAGGGATCCGAACTGGTGAACACCGGGCTGCCGAGAAGCAGAACATGCGAACTTAACTACTGCGCCACTGGGCCGGCCCATGGGGTTCTTTTTAAAATAATCCCCTCCTGCTCTATATTCCTCCCGTACACATTGTGGGGGGGGCGGGGAGGGTAGCAATAATAGGGGTCTGGGGAGGGGGTCTGCTGTTGGGTAAGAAGTGGTGGGTCAGGACAAATTCCAGGTCCCAGAGTTTAAAGAAGGAATGGGAAGGGAGAGGAGGGAAGGGAAGGAATTGTTGAAAGAACACTGGGGCGGCATCAGAATTTGATACCCTCCCAAGGCCTCCTAGGAGTGAGCCTCTCCTCTCACTCCTCTGAGCGCCCACAGTCTGCATCTGGACCTCCTAAAAGCCCCAGCAGGGGCTGCCTCCTCCTAGCACCATTGGGAAGAGGAAACGGGTGCCAGCGCAGGGCGGGGCAGACCTAGACAACGTGGCACAAGTCAGGCTGTCTTTCTGCAGTCTTCTGGGAGGAGCAGTTTCAGAGAAATCCTTCCCCACCATCACTACGAAATGTTCCTCCCTCGCATAGGAAGTTGGCCTCGTTTCTTCCTCTCACAATAACAGACAAAAGGCTCAGCCGAGGCCGGTCCCGAGCCTCAGGGTTAAGACCATCTTTAAGTTTGGCTTTCTGTCTCTGACAGGGTCTTGCACACACACAACAGCTTTCACAAAAGGCAAGGCCAAGGTCCAGCCACATAGCATCAGCAGCAAATCGCCAAGGGCAAAAAGGCACCCGGGGGCTGCCCCAAGTTTTGAGAGAGGAAGCTGAACATTAAGTGGAGGGCACTGTTCTCCAGTAGGTGGACGAGGGGAGGCTGCTCAGAAAACCCTAAAAGGCTTCGAAACTCTCACCCAGGAGGAGGCTTCCTGCTGCCAGCTGGGCTGGAATAAACGGAATAGGTGGCCACGCAACTGTGCACGACCTACAAGGTTTCAGTTTGTTTTGTTTCTAAACGCTTGGGAATAAAGCAACTGGATTCCCAGTGAAATAATCATGCTGTTGTGTTGACTAAATGAGACTGTACGTGAAAGCTTACAAAGCACCTTCTAAAAGAGCTCTACAGTCCTCCGTCCAAGAACATGTGGCTGAGGCCAGGTGCTGCTCCTGCTCCTCTGCCTTCTGGGACCGCTAATTTGGGCCACGTTGGGTCCTTATTTCTGTCTAGTCTGAGAAGGCACTGGAGTGTGGGTCCCAAGTGGTTCTTGGCAATGTGCATGAGGGTCATCTGGGGAGTGTGGTAAAAAGAAAGGTTTCTGTGCCTCACCCCAGAAAGGCTAATTCAATAGGTCTGGGTGGAATGTGCAATTTCAACCTGGGGTCCAGGCAGCTCTGAAGCACCAATAGAGTGAAAACACCGCGCTGGACCAGCCTGCGGGCCTTCCACTGACTAGCTTGGGCAATCTGCTGAGTCTCTCATGAACCCCAGTTTCCTCATCTGCAAGATGGGTACCACAGTGGCTCTTTACCTTTGTTCTTAGAATTGTAGGCTTTTTTTCCCCTGGCCTCCAAGCTACCCTTGAACACAAAAAACACTCCTTCCTACAGCAATAATTTTCCGGGAAACATTTGTAGTCTTGCTGCTCCTCAGTAATATGAAGGGAACACTTGTATAGAAGCGCAAATCTGCTGCCAAGCTAATGTAACAAAGGTGGCTAGTTCCAACACGACTTGTTCTGTGGGGAATGTTTCATCCTCTGGGTTACTCAGTATTCTGATAGTGACAAGCAAAGCCAGCAAGAAAGGAGTCACAAGGCTCAATGAATCTAAAAAGTAGCATAAATGTTTCTCATCAGAGATCTGCCCTCTGGGGAGAAACTTGCCTTGTCAAGATCCAGTTGGAAGAAATGTGTCTCTAGCTGGGCTGCCACGTGTAGCTAAAACTCAGAACTGTATTAGTAAAGATAACAATTTAATAATAACTTAAGCCACCATCAGCAGCTTTATTATTATTTTTTTTTTTTTTGGAGGAAGAGTAGCCCTGAGCTAACTACTGCCAATCCTCCTCTTTTTGCTGAGGAAGCCTGGCCCTGAGCTAACATCTGTGCCCATCTTCCTCTACTTTATACATGGGATGCCTACCACAGCATGGCGTGCCAAGCAGTGCCACGTCCGCACCCGGGATCCAAACTGGCGAACCCCAGGCCACTCAGAAGCGGAACGTGCGCACTTAACTGCTGTGCCACTGGGCCAGCCCCAGCTTTATTATTATCGTGTGTGTGTGTGTGAGGAAGATTGGCCCTGAGCTAACATTCATTGCCAATCTTCCTCTTTTTGCTGGAGGAGGTCCTCTACCCGAGGTCCACACCCGAGATCCAAATCTGCGAACCCCGCGTTGCTAAAGCAGAGCGTGAGAACTTAAGCACTACGCCACTGGTCTGGCCTCCATCAGCTTTGTTATTAATACTTACTGCTACTGTTACACTGAGGCATCTCCTACACTGCCTCCACTGAGGCTCACTGCTATCCCTCTGGCAGTCTGTGAAATAATGCACATGAGCTGCGCACAAGGCTGCCGGAACAATGACCAGGTTTCTCAGCCTCCCTTGCAGCTAGCTGTGATCACGCCAAAGGGTCTGGGAGGCAGCTGCTGATAATGTTATTAAAACTACCAATTTAAGTATGTTCCCAAATGTTGAGCCTATTTATTGATAATAGGCTACACTTCAACTTTTTCAAAGGCAAAAGAGGTGCTTGTCTCCAAATACAGGGAAGACTTCCAAAACAGTCTCTTCCAAAGACAGCCTCAGTATTCCGAGAAACAGTCCAGGTGAAAACCACCATGGACCAGTTTAATGGGGTCAGCTCCGTGGCATAGTGGTTAAGTTTGTGCACTCTGCTTTGGCAGCCCGGGGTTCACAGGTTTGGATCCTGGGTGTGGACTCATGTACTGCTCATCAAGCTATGCTGTGGCAGCATCCCACATACAAAATAGAGGAAGATTGGCACAGACGTTAGCTTAGGGCCACTTTTCCTCAGGAAAAAGAGGAAGATTGCCAATGGATGTTAGCTCAGGGCCAATCTTCCTCACCAGAAAAAACCAAAATAAGCACCATGGAGCAGCTTAATAAACCACTGTACTGGCAATCAAAGGCATATATGTTCCATATATTGTAACAGTAGTGATAATAAAGCTGATAAAGATGGTTTAAATTATTAGGTACTTCCTATGAATAATACTTCCACGCCATTTCCTCTTCTTTAATAATAGAATTCTGAGTTTTGGCTGCACATGGCCGCCTAGCTAGAGAGCACATTTCCCAGTCTTGTCTGCACTTTGATGGGGTCATGTGACTAACTTCTGGCCAACAGGTTGTGACGGCCGACCAGAAAGAGGCCAGGAACATGCGGGTAAGAGACTGGTACACCAGCAACTTGGCCCCTTTCCTCTTGCCGGCCAGGAAATTCGAGTAGCTGCCTTTTACCCAGGGCCAGAGCAGTGAGGAGACATCAGAGGGCCATCCCACCTCCCTGGACGGCTTCCCTCTTGACAGGAAGTGCACAGTTACTTGGGGTATCTTTATTAAAGCAGACTGGCCTGTGTCTTACATATGCACAGGTTGGGTCTGGGAGCGCTAATCTTCTTTCCTGTGCTACATCCAATTTAAGATAGAGAATGAAAGACACACCCTTGTTTTATGAACCACTAAGAAAAAACAAAAAATGCCCCCAGTTAAACCACAGAACTATGTTAACACAGTGTTTACAGACATGCGTCGCTTAATGACGGGGATGCATTTTGAGGATTCTGTCGTTGTGTAAACATCACAGAGTGCACTCACACAAACCAGGATGGTAGAGCCTACGGTACACCTAGGCTGCAAGCTACTAATCTTAGGGGACCACCATTGTATATGTGGTCCGTCGTTGACTGAAACGTGGTTATGCGGCGCATGACTGTATCCTGTAAGTATTAAGAGAATTTTTTAGACTTATTTAGACATAGATTTTTTTTATTTGCCATAAACCATTCATATAAAGACATAAAAAGGAAAACATATCAAACAAATGACTGAAGTATTCCCAAAACTTCTTTACATTCAGGATCTGACTTTTTGAGTGACTTTTTCGACTCAAGGTCCTTAGTGTCACTTTCTTTTTTCTTTTACACAATATCATCCTCAAGGCCATCAAGGGTGTTGGCGGTATATCATTTCTTCTTTTTTTTCATTTGGCTGAGGAAGATTCGCCCTAAGGCAACATCCAGGCCACTAACAGAGCGGGGTAGGTCCCTGCTCAAGAACCAGGCCTGGGCCGCCAAAGCAGAGTACACCGAACTTAACCACTAGGCCACCGAGGCTGGCCCTACATGTCTTTATTTTAACTTAAACCTTGTCCTATGGATAATACCTGGAGCTTCCTGATGCACGCCTTTTCGATGTTTTTTGTTTTAAAAAAATCTATGAAGACATGAGCATTCTCACGTTTAGCTTCTCACATTTTTCTTTCCTTATAAGTAGTTTAGAGCATGGAACACCAAGATAATGTGGAATTATGCTGCATTAACAAGGTTAACAAGGGGCCAGTCCCATGGCCGAGTGGTTGAGTCTGCGTGCTCTGCTTCAGCAGCCCAGGGTTTCGCCAGTTCAGATCCTGGGCACGGACATGGCACCGCTCACCAGGACACACTTAGGCGGCCTCCCACATAGCACAAGCAGAAGGACCTACAACTAGAATATACAACTATGTACTGGAGGGCTTTGGAGAGAAAAAGGAAAAAAATAAAAAAAAGAAGATTGGTAACAAATGTTAGCTCAGGTGCCAATCTTTAAAAAAAAGGTTAATGACTGCAAAATATTGCACAATCAACCTATATTACTGTAAATTAATAAAATTTGGGATGTTTGGTTTATGGTATATTTGAAAACCCTTTTATAGGAGGTGAAAAGTTCCTTTTGGGAAGAAGATTCTAACATATAGCACCTGTCGCATTCAACCCCTTGAGGTAGAAATGTTTTTACCAGCTTTGCACAGCGCCTGGTCATTTGTAGGCGTTTCATGAATATTTGATAATTGAACAGAGTCAAAAACTGGTTTGAGCCCAAAGCATGAGAAAAGCACATTGAGACACAAAGGACAGAAGTTAAGAACAACAGTGACTAAGTCGTTTCTAAACTTCACAGCACCCGCCCTCAGGAATCCAGCGTCACCGACTGCACAGTTTCAGAGTTCCTGTGCAACCGGTCAGGGTCGAGACCCCGTGCCCCTTTTCCATCTCTTGGCTGTGGGTGTTCCAGAGAAATTTACTCCGAGTGAGATTTCCAGTGACCTTGTACGCTAAGAATCTACGTGGTCATGTGAGAGTCGGACTGTCACACCCTCCTCTGAAATTCTGTTTAGACCGAAGCCTTCCCCATGCCTGGTTTCCATGATGTGAGAAGAGCAGAGTGCAACCCAGCCTTCAGCGGTGGGGCTGAAGTCAGGGCAGGTGGAGGAGACGGGCCCAGCATGCTGAGGTTTTTAGGTGCCGAAAGACAAACTTGCCCACTTCCCAACAGTGGTGTATGCCCCTGGGCTAAGTCCACTTTATGTACCTATGAAAATCCGGGCCCGTGAAGCAGAGTGCGCTGCTTAACCACTAGGCCACCGGGCCGGGCCCAATGCAGCATTCCTTAAAAGACAACATCCTATTTGTCCCTGGGGTTTTCATCAAGTTGCTGACACCCATTCTGCACATTTTGACAATGGAGCTTTCTTGATTCTACCAAACGCCAATGGAGACTTGTCAGACAACAACCAGAAATCATATTACTTCCTAAAACTGCCATGACTTGTTGACAAAAACATTGGACATTATGGTTATCTAGTCAAAACAACAGGTCACTATGCTTTTGAGGGACCTTATTCTTTAACCTTTCTGATACACGTCCATGAAGTGAATTGAGAACTAAGACTTATTGGTTCTAGGTGACATCTAGCTAGGCCCACGTGCCCCCTTTCCTCCAAGTCCTGGGGGAATTCCTTGGAGGATGGTTTTGTTAGATGAGGCATATACGTCAAACAGGGACAACGATGTATATGGTTCTGACCAAGCTCCCAGAGGTACAGGCAATGGCAAATACGCTGTGACAGCCACCTGGCCAACTGTGATTAAAAAACACACCCAACTGAAAGATAAATACCAGTGTTGTAGATCCTAAGAATGTGCTTCAGTCCAGCGCGGGGAATATAGTCAACAACGCTGCAATCACCTGGTGTGGTGACAGATGGCGGCTGGACTTACCATGGTGATCATTTCATAATGTACAAAAATATCAAGTCACTATGTTGTACACCTGAAGCTAATATAGTATGGTATGTCAATTACAATTCAATTAAAAAAGTGTCAGAAAAAAAAATTTTTAATGTGCTTCCTAACAGCACAGAAATAGTCACAACAACCTTCTAGAGCAGGTGATGTCCTGGTTTCCACTTTGCAGAGGAAGGACCGAGGTCAAAGAGCTTGTCTGAGCTCTCACAGCTAATAAGTGGTGGAGTCACGGGCGCCTGTCTCTTCACCACACATCCCATGAAGCAATAATTCACTGCCCAACGCTTCCTTCTTCTAGTTTAGACGAGGAGCTGACAAACGTTGGCTCACCTCCTAACAATGGGTTTTATATTTTAATTGGTTAAAAAACCACTGAAATAATAATAATATATTGTGGCATGTGAATATTATATGAAATTCAAATGTCAGTGTCCATAAACAAAATTTGGAATTTCATCAATCAAAAAACTGTGAAAATTTGTTTTTTCTCTTATAAAAGTACCTACATAATATCTTCTATTTTACCTCTTGGTCTGCAAAACCTAAAGTATTTACTATCTAGTCCTTTGCCAACCTCTGGCTTAGAGAGCTGTAAAAATATACAATAATAATAGCCAAGATTCGTAGAGGGCTTAGCATGTGACAGTCCCTGGACTATGCATTTTGTAGACCACCTCTCATCTCATCCTTTGCACAACTCTGTAGGACAGCCCATCGCTAGCCACCCCGCTCCAGCCTCCCGGACTCCTGCCCCGCCCCGCGCAGTGGGAGAATTGAGACCGGCCAGCCCAGCCCAGCAGGATCCTAACCCACACCCCTACTGTCCATTCTACTCATCTCCGTTGTCCCGGCTTTAAATGAAAGAATATGCATGAATAAAATCCCCAAATGACCTCGAATCTTGCGTCATTCCTTCAGCCACCCTGCCACAAATGCCTGCGCTGTACCAGGCCCCGTTCCCAGCAGGAAGGGTCCAGCCGTGAACAGGACAGACGAGGCCCCTGACCCCGCAGAGCTTTCACTCCAGGCAGGGAGACAGACAATCAACGAACAAGAAAGTTTCAAGTGGAGGCAAGAGCCATCCAGAAAATATGAGGGAGATGGAGGGGTGGTCTCTGTGTCCTACACTGTCTTTAGACCCTCGCCCATTAAGAAGAGCTCAGCTGTACACTCGTTGAAATCGAATGACCCGGAGAAGCCTAAAGTCACTACAACACTCAGAGAGAAGCCAAGGTAAACTAAACAAAAGGCTCCTTTAGAGTCATCGGCCACATCATAAAGAGGCTTGGAAACACAGGGGGGAAAGGCAACCACTTTCAGAATGAAGGACAGAAGGCAAGAAGGGGAGGACGTGAGTGGATGGAGGTGGAACAGCCTCCGGGGACATGGCATCCTGGAAGGAGGAATCCCAGCTGCGGGGGGTAGGGGAGCCGGGGGCGAGGGGGAGGCGGTCCCGCCACCTCCAGGTACATCCTGAGCGCTTCGCTTTACACCACCCGAGTCCCCAGGTAACACACTCCTCCAGGAGGGCCCTGACCAGGCCTCTCTCCCACTGAGGGGCTACGAGGGCTGATGACTGGAGGGCGGCCTGCATGTGGCGTCTCCGGTGGGGGTGCCGAGGAAGGCAGGCCCCGGGCTCCCACCGTTGGCCTCTGGGTCCGGAGAGAACGTCGGAAATAGAGCTACGCCCGCGATTCCGCGCCCCCAGTGCAGCGATGCTGGGAAGCAGCCAGCCCCGACTTCCCAGGTCGCATTCTGCTCCTTGCCGGGTACCGGCTCCGCCTCTACTTGTCCAGAAAAGATCAGGTAACTCACAAGGCGCGCTCCTCCCTCGCCGGAGGCGGCGGCGTTTCGGGACAAGGCAAACCGCCCCGCCGCCAGCCGCCCGAGCCAGCGAGGCGGACGCGGAGCCCCTGCGCCGGCGGCCCCCGGAGGGGGCCCGGGAGGCCCGCCGCGTCCCGCCCCCAGCCCGGGCCCCACTGCGCGCGCGGGCGGGCGGGCGGGCGCCCCTCCTCCCGGCTCCCGCCCTCGGTCGCACCGCCCCTTTCCTGCCCTGCGCGCCCGGCGCCGTTGCATCAGAGCCGGCGGCTGGCGCACGTGGAGCGGAGCGCGCGATCCGGGCTGCGCGGCGTCCGGGGATGCCCGCGCCCGCCCGATCCCCCGCCCAGAGTCGGCCCGGGGGCGCGCTCTCCCCGCAAGCCGCCGGCGCCCCAAACATGTTGGCACCAAGCACTCGCGGCCCTGCGCCTTGCGAACCCCCCACGGAGATCTGATCACTCCGGCCGCCCCTCCTCCAGGGTTCCCTGGCGCCGCCGCTGGGCATCTGGGCGGCGGCGAGCGCCGGCCGCTCACCTGACGATCGAGTCCCGCGCCGGGGGCGCCTGGCTGCCCTGGCCGCGGCTGCTCCCGGCCTGGGTGTCCCGCAGCCGCTGCTGCCCGAGCAGGCCCTCCCCGCCGCCACAGCCGCCGCCGCCGCCGCTGCTGGCGCGACAGGGCACCCGGAGGCGGCGCGGCGGGCCCGGGGGCTGCGGCGGGCGGCGGAGCCCGCGCACGAGGAGCGGCAGGCGCGCGCTCATGGCGAGGCGGCGGGGACGCGGCGAGGCGGCCGGAGCGAGGGGCGGCAGGTCCTCCGGCGACAAGAAGATGCGGCTGCGGGGCACAGAGACGCGGCGGCGTCCACCTCCTCGCGGGCGCGGCGGGGCGGGCGCCGGGCAGGAGAACCGGGCTTGGCCAATAACGGGCCAGTGGCTCTTCCTCCTCAGCCCGAGCAGGGGCCCCTAGGGGGCACTGCACCTAGTGGCCGTGACGTGGGAGGGCGGGGGCCTGCGGGACGCGGTGCTGCTCATCCGAGTCGCCTGAACGTCAAGCGCAGGCTCTCTAGCTCTCTCATCCCTGCTTAAGTTTGGCTAGAGATAAAAATCAGAGGAGGGTGGGGCTCAGGCGCGGCCTTGAGACGGTGCAGCATTCCTAGGCCTAGGATGCTGATACCACCCTGGCCTTAGATACTAGGATGGGATTGTCTGGGCTGGAGGTGGCCTAAGAGAAGAGTGTGGGCCTTGAGTTCAAACGCTGACTTTGTAGCCTTAGGCAATGTACTTCACCTCTGTGAACCTTAGCTGCCTCATCAGGTAAAACGAGATAACGATACTTTGTTTCTAATTTATCAGTATTATAATTCCCAAGTAAAGTGGGAATAAAACTAGTCAAAATTATAAACAATGGTTTTCCATCCGCTAAACTCTCCTAGGTGCTGGAAAGACACTCATTGAATCCTAAAAATGCAATGAGTATTATCCTGATTTTCAACCTTGGGGAAACTGGGTGCAGAGGTCAGTTGGTTTATTGGCAGAGCTGGGAGGTTGCCTGACTCCAGCGATCACGTTCTTAATGTTATACTATTGTCTGTATTTTTCATTGTGGGGTGATGGCCTACATGCATTGTAGGATGGTCTGTCAGGGGATGACATCGTAGGGTACAGGAATAGTTAACCTTTCCACGACTGTGTCAGGTAGGTAAGAGCACCATTTTACAAGGAGGAAACAAAATCACGGAAGTTATGCCTGGTCCAAGCATGTAAATATCAGAAAGGAAACTTGAGTGGTCCGTTCACCTGTTGCTGTGATGATCTTGGGCAAGTCACAAAACTCCTTGTCTCATGACAAATGGGGGGCCATTCATTTAACAGACGTTCATTGGATGCCACTGAACAGGGAGCTCTGGTCACAGAGATGAAAATCACCAATCCATAGGGGACATATGGGAAATCTCTGTACCTTTCTCTTAATTTTGCTGTGAACCTAAAGTACTCTAAAAAAATTCTTTTAAAAAAAAAATTTTTGCTCCGTCCAGGCCCTCAGGAAGTTCCAATAATAACGCCCTTTGAGCAGGACAGTTGCCACTCCACCTCGCAGGTGCTGACAACAATAATGTTTGAAAAGACTGCGGAGACCACATATTGTATCGTCATCACATTTATATGAAATGTCTATAATGGGCAAACCTATAGAGAAAGAAAACAACTTAGCGGTTGCTTTCGGCTGGGAGTGCAGGAAATGAGGGGATTAGGAGGCAATATCTACCAAGTACAGGGTTGCTGTTTGAGGTGGTGAGAATGTTCTAAAATAGATTATGATGATGGTTGCGCCAATCTGTGAATTTTCTAAAAATCACTGAATTGTACGCTTTAAATGGATGAACTGCATGGTATGTGAATTGTATGCCAATAAAGCTGTTAAAAAATAAAAAAGGGGGCCGGCCCCGTGGCCGAGTGGTTAAGTTCACGCGTTCTGCAGCAGGCGGCCCAGTGTTTCGTTGGTTCGAATCCTGGGCGCGGACATGGCACTGCTCATCAAACCACACTGAGGCAGCTTCCCACATACCACAACTAGAAGGACCCACAACAAAGAATATACAACTATGTACCGGGGGGCTTTGGGGAGAAAAAGGAAAATAGTAAAATTTAAAAAAATAAATTAATTAAAAAAACAATAAAAAAGGCTTGTGAGAGGAGGTGGTGGGGAGTGCTCGGGATTAATTTTTCCTGGAGGAGAATCAGAGAGACTATGAGAGGAGGTGATGCTCGAGATGAGTGGTCTTTACAAATATATATCCCATTTATTTATAGTACATGGAAAAGCATAAAGTAAAAAATAAAATCGCCCACAACATTATTGCCAAGACTAACTTAATTTTGATCTAACTTTTAATTTTAAATTGTGTTATAAAATCGCAGCCATACTATGTATATAGATCTCTTCTTCACTTACTATATCTGATGTAAAGTAATTGGAAAAGGATAGTTAGTAGTTGAAAGCAGGACTTTTAATGGTTGCATATTATAGCATAATCTATTTTGTAGATAGACCATAATTTATTTTACTTTTCCATGTTGTTGGTAGTTGTATTGTTTCCAATTCTTTATGTGAGAACTAATGCTGCCCTCAACATGCTTCTGTTCATTTATTCAATAGTTGTGTATTGAGGTCCTTCTGTGTGTTGGGGGAGGGATGGGAAGAAGTGGAGCAGGGGCCACACCTGTGGTGGTAACATTTATCCTTTACCATTACATTTATCCTTTATCCTTTACCTTTAACGTGCACCCTTTGCAGAAGCAGTTCTCAGAAAACATATCTAATACAAATGTTAAGTGGAGATGACACAGCACAGCGAGGTGGAGGATAAACGTCACGGCAACATCTTCATGTGAAAACACAACCCTCCGCATCATCCCGAATATCAAGGAAAAGTGTGAATTTTTATGAATTCCATGGCTCAGCATGGCACACCAGGTCCCAAAGAAGACTTCCCAACATTTAATTAAATGCTCTGTGTCGAGGAAAGATTTGAATAGATAAAATCAACTTGAAAACCATGCACCTAAACCAAACTAATTGGGAACCGTGAGCCACAAAAACTAACTTGTTATTGGAATCTCCAACACGGAAATGACTCAGACCATCCATATGAGCTACAAACCCATTTTGGAGAAGGCACTCTGCACGCTCTTCTCAGCCTCACCAAAAGCTTGTGGTGATCCACATCCTTAAAGCGACACTCTACAGGTTTAAATTAGATGAGATGTTAAAGTAATAATAATATCCCTCACCGAGAGGCCTCATTATTTTTTAACTGAATTAATGTTATACTTTCTAGTCAAACAACTTTAGGTGAAAAGTTGTCGTTTTTAACATTAACGAAACTTTTTTTAATCAGAAAATTATGAGTTACAATAAATGTTATTGAACTAGTTAGGTCTCCCGCTCTGCCTTGACTGTGAAAATAGTGGAACAGAACAAGAATGGGACATTGTGTATGTGACATGTGGGGACATTTAACAGGACATCATTTCTTTACAATGGTTGAGGCTTCACTAAGGCCTGTCCCATTATAAGATGATTAATTATGATCTTAATATGTGATTTTAAAAAATCACTTTAACGTCTAGGATGACAAATGCTTATGCTGATCGAGCCAGTTAAAATATTTAACTCGATCTCTTCAAATCCTGATGTGGATGATCATGGAGGCCCCTGGCCTCTGTTCACCTTCATTTCCTCTGGGCCCCAACCCTGAAGTCAACACAGCCTGAGCCCAAGGTGCTCACATTCCAGATGAGAGGTATTTGGGTTCTTACACACTCACATTGCACATTTGTCGGATAGAGGAATAGGAAAGGCAGAAAGATTTATGGATATAAACTTTAGGATCCCTCATATTCACAGGTTGGTTACATAGGAAAGTGTCATGACCTCATTTTGAGAGAGATGTCTGAATCTGTTTACCCAAAACTCAAATACGTTATGGTTTACTTGTGAAAAGCCAACTGCACTGGGAGGAAAGGGCTCGATTACACTGAAGCCCTTAAAAATTCATTCACCAACATTCCTTCCCTAGTGGAGAGGGGTCATTTCAGTGCACTTTGAGACAACATTTGGATAGATGTCAAAGAAAGCTTGTTTTCAGTATAAGGAATATATATCTGAGGTTAAAATAATATTTCTATGAATCAAGAAAGTGAGAGTGCATTTACTCCATACCAGGCTGTGTGCTAGACACGTAGCAAAGGAA
Source organism: Equus asinus (assembly GCF_041296235.1). Classification (NCBI taxonomy): domain Eukaryota; kingdom Metazoa; phylum Chordata; class Mammalia; order Perissodactyla; family Equidae; genus Equus; species Equus asinus. Next base: position 37,665,746 of record NC_091790.1, read on the forward strand.
TCAACTGTGAACAAGACGGACATGGCCCAGGTCTCACAGAGTTTCCCCTGCAGAGCTGTGCAGTAAAACACCGACACGTTAGTGGAAAATTATGCGTATGATGGTTCAGAGTCTTATGAGTACCAAGAAGAGGCAGCTTTCTAGACCTGGAGAGCCATATAAAGAGCTCCCTGGAGGAGGTGACACTTGACAGCAAGACTTAAGGATGATTTAGGAGTCAAGCTGAGGGAAGGGCAGCTGCTGGCAATAAGTCTTCTGAGCAGAAAGAACTTTGTGAGCACAGGTCTGGAGTGAAACAGAGTGCCGACTCCACCTCCTGAGCCTGGGGTGTTGGACTGTAGGAGAAGTAATGCCATCCCCTTAAGAGAGCCTCAGGAGGAACAGCATCCTCGAGGAAGAGCTAAGATTTAGCTTTAAAAAAGATATGAGGGGCCTGGCCGGTGGCATGGTTGACTTTGCGTGCTCAGCTTTGGCGGCCCTGGGTTCACAGGTTCAGATCTTGGGTGTGGACCTACATACCACTCATCAAGCCATGCTGTGGTGGCATCCCACATACAAAGTAGAGGAAGATTGGCACAGATGTTAGCTCAGGGACAATCTTCCTCATCAAAAAAAAAAGAAAGAAAGAAAGAGCCGGCCCAGTGGCACAGTGGTTGAGCCTGAATGTTCCGCTTCTCAGCAGCCCAGGTATTGGTGGTTTGGATCCCGGGTGTGGACATGGCGCCGCTTGGCAAAGCCATGCTGTGGCAGGCGTCCCACATATAAAGTAGAGGAAGATGGGCATGGATGTTAGCTCAGGGCCAGTCTTCCTCAGCAAAAAGAGGAGGATTGACAGTAGTTAGCTCAGGGCTAATGTTCCTCAAAAAAAATAAAAATAAAGAAATAAAGAGACTACTACTTAATTTAAAAGATGAGGATGTAGAGAAGGTTAAGCATGGAAGTTAAGGTGAGCCAGAGCAGACTGGGAAAAGATGCGGGGAGAATAGCAGCAGCGAGAAGGTGGCTTAGGAAAAAGAAATAGGACAGGGATGCGAGCAAGGAAAGATGATCAGAGGGGCGTTTGTCCTGGCATGTGGCCCAGCATATCAGGGATATGAAGTGTGGCGATGGAAGTGATCCAAATGCCAAAGAGACAGACCCAGCAAACATCAGGAAGGTTCGAAGTGGAGCGAGGACTCAGACTTCCCAAGGGTCAGGAGAGATTGCGCGTCCAAGGGCGTTCTAGTCTTCCACGGGTGAACGACTTTGGTCTCTCAGGAAGGACTGCCTGAGGCTTCCATGGTTTGCTTGGACTTAGAGAGAACTTCTGAGTTTAATGCAGTTTTTCTGAAGCTCCCAGGGGTGGCCTGGGCCTGGGCTCTGTGTGTTTAGGATGGAAACCATGGCCCCAGAAGGCGCAGGCCTGATCCCTAGAAGGTTGGGTAACACACACCAACATTGGTCTGCAAAATCCACTTTCCTACCAACCAATTCTGCAGACAAAGCCATGCGTGGAGACGTTTGCTATATGTACCAAATCTTTAACCACAGCTGATGATTTTCTGAGAGTAAATTCCTGGATGTATAATTACTGGGTAAAAGACTATGACTTTTTTAATTTTTTTTATTTTTGAGGAAGATTAGCCCTGAGCTAACATCTGCCGCCAGTCCTCCTCTTTTTGCTGAGGAAGGCTGGCCCTGAGCTAACATCTGTGCCCATCTTCCTCTGCTTTATATGTGGGACGCCTATCACAGCATGGTGTGCCAAGTGGTTCCACGTCCGTACCTGGGATCTGAACCGGCGAACCCTGGGACGCTGAAGTGGAATGTGTGAACTTAACCGCTGCACCACCGGGCCAGCCCCAGGACTATGAATTTTTGATGTTATTGATCCATATTACCAAATTCATTTCTGAAAATCTTATACCAACTTATAGTCTCATTTACTTGGGAGTAAGCATCTTTCTCCATCCTTGACAATTTGTGGTAATAATTTAAAAAAACTTTTGTATGTCATGGAATTATATGATTGTCCTCAGACAACTCTCTATGGGTTTCTTGCACTTCACATTTCTTCCTGTCTTGTATTAGTCTTGTTCCAGGCTATCATTGCAAGGACATTTGTATGCTAAACAGCCTTGGAAAATAAGGAGATAGTGTCTCCTTCTGGGGCAGAGGGCACATGTGCTTGCTGTCCAGAGAGTAAAGATAATGTCTCCCTTCCGGGCAAAGATGGGGCAGCTTTGCTAGCAGCCATTTAAAACTGGGGATTCCTAAGTTCAGTGTTCCTCAGCTGTGAAACAAAGCCACTGTGTGTAGTGTGCACCTGCCTGCTCTGCTGGGAGTAATAACGTCCTTTATCTTTTACCTAGGAGTCTGTGTCTTCTGCCCCATCCGTGAAACCGAGGCAGGCTAACACATTAGCTTGCAAGCTGAGTACGATCTCAGAGCCTTCACAGTTCTTGACAGTGATTTTGGAGATGAGTGTTAAGGAACACGCAGCTTTTCTCCTGGATGGTAAGGGAAGGGCCGTGCAGACAAAGGGAGCAGCTCCTAGAAAGGCAGAGACAGATTCTGGAGGGCTTTGTAGAGGATTTGATTCTGTTTGTGTTTAGAAATATTCTGCTGGCTAAGATTAGGAGGACAGAGGTGAACAAGTCTGGAAGTGGGCAAGACAGTGGCAAGACAACCAGAGAAGCAGCCATGGTAGTAGGCCAAGAAAAAAGTACCAACTGCAGAAGGAGCGTCAGAGGAAGTGGGAGTGCTGGACTGGGAACAATGACTGCTCTGGGGGAGATGTCCCGTAGCAAAAAGGCTCCTTGCACTCAGGAGGGGAGCCTGAACTAGAGACGGTGTGTTAGGACGCAGAGTATAAATGGTCGTTTAAACCTTAGGTGAGTTCATATCAGAGGCAATGGATTGGAGACCATCTGGTCTCCCAAACCTGAGGCTTATAGAGGCCAGGCAGGTAATATAAACTAGTCAAGTGGACCAGGTGTAAAATTTCCCCCAAGAAGCAAGAGGTTCTGCAGACTTTCCGTGACATAGGTTTATTTTACGTTAAGAGGAGAGCTTGCACTTTCTAAAATATTTGCATTCAAGTGCTCCACGGTTGTTTTAAATTTGCTCATTGAGTCTGTAATAGAGAGCAAGGAACACTCTCCCCAAAGGTTAAGGCGAGTCACCACCTCTTGGAGGAATTTTCACCTTTGGATTTCCTCCTTAGATCTCAGAGTCACCTCATCAGAATCTAGGCCCAAATAGGCCAGACCTAATTTTGTTTTTTAAAGACGTCGGCAATTCGGGTTTTTATGTTAAACCTTTTTCAAATTGTGCCGGCCAGATTCAGCCTCTGGGCCACCAGTTTACAGCCTCTGATTTAACCGGTCTATACAAGAAGGAATCTGCTTACTCCGTGGTCTTGTGGTGGTTATGGGAGCACTACATGGAGAGCCATACATGGCCATACAAACAATAGGATATTTGGGGGCTTGTATTTGCCCCACAGAGCAGATAATTTGCACCATCCAAGCCCTGTTCTTTGATGTTGAGCTGAACAAACATGGCTTTATAACCAGTGACGTGGAACTGCCAGCTGCTCTTCCTTTCCTACGGCACAATGCCCTGTGAATAAGCCCTTGTCAGGAAAATCAAGCTTCGTGGTTTTTCACAGACACGTAAAGTGGACTTAGCTCAGGGGCATACACCACTGTTGGGAAGTGGGCAAGTTTGTCTTTCGGCACCCAAAAACCTCAGCATGCTGGGCCCCTCTCCTCCACCTGCCCTGACTTCAGCCCCACCGCTGCACGCTGGGTTGCTCTCTGCTCTCCTCACATCATGGAAACCAGGCGTGGGGAAGGCTTCGGTCTAAACGGAATTTCAGAGGAGGGTGTGACAGTCCGACTCTCACATGACCACGTAGATTCTTAGCGTACAAGGTCACTGGAAATCTCACTCGGAGTAAATTTCTCTGGAACACCCACAGCCAAGAGACAGAAAAGGGGCACGGGGTCTCGACCCTGACCGGTTGCACGGGAACTCTGAAACTGTGCAGTCGGTGATGCTGGATTCCTGAGGGCGGGTGCTGTGAAGTTTAGAAACGACTTAGTCACTGTTGTTCTTAACTTCTATCCTTTGTGTCTCAATGTGCTTTTCTCATGCTTTAGGCTCAAACCAGTTTTTGACTCTATCTGGTCAGTTATCAAATATTCATGGAACACCTACAAATGGCCAGGCACTGTGCAAAGCTGGTAAAAACATTTCTACCTCAAGGGGTTGAATGCGACATGTGCTATATGTTAGAATCTTCTTCCCAAAAGAAACTTTTCACCTCCTATAAAAGAGTTTTCAAATATACCATAAACCAAACATCCCAAATTTTATTTACAGTAACATAGGTTGTGCAATATTTTGCATTTGATAACCTTTGTAATGCAGCATAATTCCACATTATCTTGGTGTTCCATGCTCTAAACTACTTGTAAGGAAAGAAAAATGTGAGAAGCTAAATATGAGAATGCTCATGTCTTCATAGATTTTTTAAAACAAAAAACATTTTACAGGCATGCATAAGAAAGCTCCAGGTGTTATCCATAGGACAAAGTTTAGGTTAAAATAAAGACATATAGGGCCAGCCCCTGTCGCCTAGTGGTTAAGTTCGGTGTACGTTGCTTTGGCAGCCCAGGCCTGGTTCTTGAGCATGGACCTACCCCACCATGTTAGTGGCCATGCTGTGCTGGTGGCCCACATACTAAAAAATAGTGGAAGACTGGCCTGGATGTTAGCTCAGGGAGAAGCTTCCTCAGCAAAATAATAAATAAAGACATATAGACATATGTAAACTAGCAAAGAAGTCAAAGTTTTGTTTTTGATTTTTTTGGTGAGGAAGATTGCCCCTGACCTAACATCTGTGCCAATCTTCATCTATTTTGTATGTGGGATGTCCCCACAGCATGGCTTCACAAGCAGCGTGTAGGTCCATGCCTGGGACCCAAACCGGAATACCCCAAGGCCGCTGAAGTGGAGCACGTGAACTTAACCACAGTGCCACCAGCCCTGCCCATGAAGCAGTTTCTTTTATTATAATCCCTTTCTGGCTGGTAGACTTGGGCGTAGTTTCCACTGTCCAGATAGAGGAAGTTATGTAGCATAAAGGATGTGAGAACTCTTGAAGGATTGTTAACATTTGCTCCTCAAAATAGAAATTAATTTTTTATATCAAAAGACTACTTAATAGACAAACGTTATTGAATAGTCATGTTTAACAGCTGTATTTATAGCTCATTACAAACCTGATTTCTAAGATTTTTTTTTCCCCCTAAGGATTTAATTATGTATAGAATTCATGCAGGGCAGAGTTTTCTGTCTTCATTTGCTTCTCTAAACTGAACTCTGATGACTCACACAAAACTCCATCAGTTTTCACCCTCCAGGGGGAACAGTCTGAGGGATCCTCAGTGTGAGCTTTCGAAACTCTCCACTCTAAAACACTCTAAAGAAAATTTTAAAGGCCGTTTTCCTCTGTATCAGGAAAGTTAGGCAACATATATTTTCCTTATAATGGGGCAGGATATTATGCTCATATTTGGAAATAAAATTGTTTTAGAAAGTGTCGATAATTACCAATTTATATTAGCATGCTGTGTTCCCTGTAAAATTGTCTATCAAAGAAAACTCAGAACATGATGTTGCATGAAAAAACCTTAATTTGTGCCCCAAACGTGTTATATTAATTTTTGATTCAATAATGAAATAGTTAAAAGGATGTCTTCTGTTCCTACAAAGTAAAAAAATGAAAAAGATAATCTAGTGATTCATGTAATTTGGCCACCTATCAAGAAAAAAAAATCAGCCCAGACTAAATTCAATATATCAAAAGAGACCCAAAGATACAGAAAATGGTCTGTCATGGGCCACTGAAACCTGGGATGTCACCAGCACCCTGAAGCAGTTTCTGCATGGCCCATACGGCAAGACTAAGTATTATACCTAAATGTCACTTGGAGAAATCTTGACCTTTCTAGAATAAACACATTAATTCGCACTGTAATTTACTTCGTACTTTACAAACTTTATTAAATAATGAGCATTACTAACTTTCATTATCTTATATACAGTATTTAAACTATGTTTTCCTAGATGCATTTTTTTTTTTGCACAAAGAATAGAATACGTGAAAAGTGAACTTATAAAAAAAATTGAACTTTCCGTACAGAGACCTAATAAGAACTTGACATACTTTTAAGTACATATACCTTTTTTCCCCAATTATATACATCCCTACCCAACCTCCAAAAGAAACTATTTTAAACAAAAGCACTTAACTGATAACTTTGAGGAAAAATACGAACATGTATTATATACATACACACAGCTCTCAAAATCTGCATTCCAGCCGACGGAAGTGTTCTATGAAACTACAGATTTGTCCTAGAACCTAAAGACAACCACAGAGACATTTTATACAGTTAAGTATCCACCTTCGTGCGGTGGCGTGTATTCCTATAGGCGACATCAAGGTCATGCAACAAGAGAGTGGTGGGAAGAATTAATAATTTCTGAGAATAAGACACCACAGTAATATGGATGATACAGAATTGGGTCATACAAACTACAAAGCAAAAATGGAAAACTGCATTCCTGGGACAAGAGTCAGTGCACTTAGTTTTATAAAAGCACTTATAGACACCTCTCAAGTCTAAGAATACACTTTCTTACAACGCTTCTCTTTTCTGATACTGCTTAATCATGAAAACTCACGTTTAAAGAAAGGCAATGAAAGAAGGAATGTTTGCAGAACCGTGATAGTCAATATGGACTTTGTTTTATAAGCTACAAGAAGAAAGAAGAGTATGGAAAAGCAAGAAATGGGGGTAATTTTTTGTGATTTAAAGCCTTAGGTACCTGTGTGTAAAATAGAATGGTCACATTTTACGTTTTCTAGTTAAGAAAAAGAGGCATTAAGACTTCAAAAGAGGGCAAGAATGATGGTTTAAGATGTCCCTGATTCAAATCAACCTCATTGCTCTCCTTTAAAAGAAAAGCTCACATCCACTTTCCCTACACATATTATGGTATCTTTTAAAATGAAAATTGAGAGGCTGAGAGAGGAGCCACAGAATGTAAAACTCCTAAAAATGAGAATACCGTGGCCACTGTTTGAGAAAACATTCTTGTTGCATTGACCGAAGTCTTCAATAAAATATCTTTATAAAATAGCAATAAATCTGCCTTCATTTTTCACTTAGCTTGATTTTGCTTTTGACTCACAAGGTCTTATTTTGTTTTTCTGTTTCCTTCCATAAAGAGTTAGATTAGTACATAGTATCACAATGAACCGCTATTTAAAGACCATAATGACAACATCAAAGATGCTGTTAGTCAGAACTTGGCAACGAAAGATTCTGTTCTTTTATATGCCTCAAATGCCTCAAAACAATGAAACTGTTATGTCAGGATTAGAAAATAAATTTCACTGCAGTCAACGAAATCCTCCAGGTTGGAATGAGGTCATTTGGCTGAGTACGAAACTCATGAAAATCCATATGAAGAACTGCTCTGGATGGGGTAACTTTAAAGTGCTTCATTTTATTTCAGTTTATGGTTTACTTTGTGCTGATTAGGCAGGCACAAAAAATAGTATGAAGGGCTCTATTTACCCACATCTTTCAATTGTAATATGATGAGATAAGTTGTTCCCAGATGTCAACCTATCTTTTCTAATAAGTCAATTTGCTCTTTTTTGCACTTGGCTTTAAGCTATTAGGGGAAGCATTCATTACCCTAGAAATCATAAAATAAACCTGATAAGCAGCACATTCTCCAGGCCTTGTCCAGGAATACAGTTAAGGACTTTTGCTTTCAAAAAACTGGTCTTGCTACATTCTAATTTCCAACAGTTACACAATTTCTGCATCATAATGAACTGATGTAGGAATAAGAGCATAGAAACCCTAAAATGGATCTCTAGCTTAAATTATTCCAGCATCTTGCCACAAATGTAACAAAAATGTCATATATAAGCATGATCCTTTAAACAACTTTAGTTTCTTTTCTTTTTTAAAATACATGAAAAACCCTCCTTGCTGCCTTTGAGTCCTAGGATAAAACTACTCATGGCTTCTGGATATCATGAGAGGATTATCCCATTTGTTAAAGTCTGGGCACTATCAGGACATGGGAAAAAAAACATCACGGCCGCATGTTAAAAAGAAAAAAAAAAAAAAGCGGGGGGCCGGCCCCGTGGCACAGTGGTTAAGCTTGGAATGCTCTGCTTTGATGGCCCATGTTCTGGGGTTTGGATCCCAGGTGTGGACCTACACCACTTGTCAGCCATGCCGTGGTGGTGACCCACATATAAAATGGAGGAAGATTGGCACAGATGTTAGCTCAGGGCTAATCTTCCTCAAGCAAAAAAAAAAAAAAAAAGCCTAAAAATTTTCGAGTGAGATTGACTTACATGAAACATGAAGACAATCAGTATCAGAAAACACACTGTGAGCTACTGACATCTGTTACAGTACAATCCTGGCTGGATGGGCAGCCATTTCAAAAAGTCATGCTGTGAAAAGAAAGTATATTTTACACCTCAGGTTATTACAAAATTGTTTTAATCTGGTACATATAAAACACCTCTCAGTGTCTGTAATGTATGAGCATGATAAGAAATTAATTCAGGCAGCTGCTATTAAGAATCTCAGGCAAAGCTGCTTGAACTAAGACACTGAAATTTTTCCCTCAGAGACTGGACAATATTTTGCTGATTGGGAGATGGGCCCCTCCAGAGATAGTCATTCAGTTTGTCAGAATTGTTGTATGACGTCAGATATGGTGAAATCCCAAGTTTGCCGCTTATTGGTTTCTTTGGAGTACATGGACTATTCAAAGAGTAAGCGGTGTTGTTGCTGCAGACATCAGGAAAGTCGGCATCTACCATCTTTGGGTCAGATTTCCTCCTACGGTTGTCACATGGCTCCAACTCTGACTCATCTTCCTCTGACTTTATCTCCACATAGTCATCTTCGTCTCCTTCAGTCTCTTTGAAATTGGAGAAATAGTTCTGTGTAGCTATTTGGGCATTTAAAGGTGAATGTCTGTTTACCACCAGAACTTTCTGTGAGTCTTGGAGGGTGAGATCTGAGCGTCTTTCAGGGCCCTGTTGACATGAGTCAGCGATACCTGGCAGCAAATCCTGGTGACTGTCACACCTGGAACTTTTGTGTAAAGACAGCAGCTGTTTCTTTTCCATTTCACTAGGGTAGTTGATGGAGTCCACTGACTTGTTTATTAAGATGGAGGAAGATGACTGGGACCTGTTATAAGGCTGAGATTTAGCACTGATTCCTTTCCGACCCAAAGAGTTGTAAGGATAGCCCTGAAGGGAGTTCTCTTTGTTGGGTTGACTGACCACCACGCTGTGTCTCTGTATGGAGCCCAGCAGAGGGTCAGAGGTTTGAAGAGAAGGCACGGAGCAAGCGGTGGACAACTGTCTTGGAGTACTTTTTGGACTGATCTCAAAAGTGGAATATTTTGACTTCAAGTCTTGCTCTGGTCGGAGACAGAAATCTGCTAACTCTCCATTACTATAGGTCGAATGCAGAAGCCAATCCTGGCTCCCATGTTGGGCCTGGGAAGGCGATGTAGACGTGAGGGTGGAGGAGTCTTGAGGGCTGGTCCAGTCCTCCCTCCGAGTCTCACAGGAAGGCTCTCTGAACACGATCTGGTCATACAGTTGGGAATACTCAGCAATCCTGGCACCTGGAAGGCAAATATTGAAACAATAAACATACACAGCATTATTTCTACACATGAAGATTTAAAAAATAAGAATATAACATTCTAACAAACCTATTTTAAAAACTGAAACAGTAGACAGGCCTTTTAAAAGTTTGAGCATGAGTAATCATTGAAAAGTAAGCAACACAAAGTAATAAAATAACCCACTGTTTAATAAAAAACAAAAATGCCACCTAAAAGTCCAGTTAATTTGATCTAATTCTGGATTATTTCATTCCAACAGCAGGTCTGCAAATGTTTGCTATTTGTAATGAAAATTTCTAGCGTTCTTTATGGGCATGAAATAGTTCAGTGCTAAAAAGAGGCATCATAAAAACAAGAAAGTCAGCACTTAAACCTAGTCAATGAGAAATAGCTCGAGTAGTCAGCTATTAAAAGCAGCATGGCCACAATCCAGCAAGCAACGGCTACCCCTGGCTCCTCACCAGTCTTGACTGCTCTCAGACCACTACTCCCGGAAGAGCCCGCTCCCAGTGGCTGTTCCTGTACTTCTTGTTTCCAGGTAGCCCTGCACTGCCACTGTCTGGGGACCCAATGTCTACGGGAGGTCCTCCCTTCCACTACTTCAAAACCACATGTATTGACTGACCCACGCCTCCTTTCCCATCCCCAAGAAGCCAGGCGCGGAAGTCTATGCTTCCAAGTCATTAGGCATGAGCCATCTGGGCATATAATCGATCATCTAATGCTCTGTAATATTGGTTTCAGAACAGGATTTGACCAGTACTTCCATGAAAGCTATTGCCACTTCAAATGAAGCTCTGAGGCCATTCTCCTCTCAGCTCCACTTCTGAATGCAGGCATTTCTACAGATATTAATAGAACCATGATGTGGATAGAGCATTCTCCTGGGCCAGGAATGATTTAAGAGAGAGAGCCCAGAGATGTCAATTTCCAGAGCCATCTTCTCTTCCACCCTCCCCAATCCAGGTAACCCACACGACCACCCTAGAATCCAGGAATTCCATGTGCCCCTATAAATTGCTCAGGCCACATCTACACATCTCTATAAAGGGAATCCATCCTATATAGGATGACCAGCAAGTAAGTGACATCACATTTCTTCTTTAAGCTACCTATATTTTTAAGTAACCTCTTGTCTGTATATTATTCCTTGAATTTAAACTAAATATTTGAGTTTCTGCCATTTCTTTCCAGTCTATCGTCTGTGAGGACAGAAAACCACCTGCTATAATTCTGTGTGCCCTTTAAATGCAACTCCCTCAAAACGCTTGCCCCTCGTCCCAGGAATCGAGGTGAATAGTCTGTTCAGTCTCTCATTATAGATCCTATATGCGGACCCTTCAGATTTGTTCTCAAGTCCAAATTCCCTTGAAGGACAGAGATTATTAGTTTGGAATGTCTAATAACAGAAACTCGAGCTATTACTTCTTAAAGGGCATAGTAAAGACTTTCAGTACCAATTAAGATTTCGCAAGCACTTAAGAGACTGGAAGTGTACAAGGACACCAAGGTGCCCATGTCCGCCGCCCTGAAATCCATAGTATTTCATTAACTATGAAATCCAACCCAAGGCAGCTGGACCTTCGGTTAGCAGTCCCCCCTGAAAGTCAGACCTTTCTGCTCAAGCCCCTCTCATCTACACTATGGCCCTGAGCCTGACCCCACGGCTGAATCAGGAAGGCTCTGAACTTTCACAAGGTTCCAAGAAGATGACAATTTTGGGGGAAGCAGTGAGAGCTAATTAAAAAATTTGGGTAAACTATTCCAGTATCAGAATATAACCATAAAGACTTGTGAGAACAATTAGCTCTTGACTTTAGAACATGGTGGTCCAGATAATCTGAAACCATGTATTATCCAAAATACCCATATTATTTATCTTGCCTTTTTCTTCCTTATCACACTCTCTCCTTCTTCTTTTGCTTAATCAGACCCTATTTACCTTTCAAGACCTTCCAGAAGCCCTATCCCTTCCATGAATCCGATTCTAACTGATTTCTCTGATGTCTTATGCACTTGGTGTGCACCATTATTCTTAGCTATTGGCTGCACAGGCAATCCTGGGTTGCTAGTTGTTTTATATGGGCTAATTTATTACTCCAGCTAGTCCACGAGCTTTTAATCTTGGGGAAGAATCCCCACAAAGCACCAAGCATAGTTTCAGATAGAAATTGGTCTTAAGAACTAACTTCTTTACTCAGATAATTTTTGGACTGCTTCCTTTTATTTTAAGCATAGTGTTAAAAATAGACGTGACTTCCCTAAGACCATACCACTGGCTGGAAAGGCAGCCTAGAAATCAGGGGCATGGCAGGAAAAGGGGAAGCCAGAAGACAGGCTTTGATTAAAATGCTTCCTACGGATAACTCCTAACGGCACAATTTGTCTTTGGATAATAAAAAGTTGACCATTTATAAGTTTGGAATAAAAAGCATCTCACAAGTAGACAATTTACTGTGCCTATCTAAGGTTTTTGTTTTTTGGTCTCAGCTTGACCTCTCAGGGGTCTCTCTAATTTGCTTGATGCCAGTGTGAACAAGACATGGGCTTCCAGAGCAATGGCTGTCATTAAACAGATTTGCTTAGCCACATACATAGGAAACAGCCAGCCAAAGAGGACACCTCTAGCCTAAAAAGCTTAGCATTAGCCAGCTAGATCAAGGTTCTCTCTAATCCTTAGTTTGGTATTAATAATCTTTATAGAATATGTACATTATCATTATGTGACAACCCCAGGGCTGTCTCTGGTTTATTTCTCTTTCATAGGTCTAAAAAGTGGAGTTCTTATGATTCCAGATAAAAATTTGAAGTGATCCTTGCTGAGTGAGGCAGGAAATATTATTTCAATGGACAGAGGATTAAAATCAATGTTTCTGATGTTGCTTGACATGCAGACCAAAGGATAAAATGTTATTTTGCCTTCCCTACTTGACATGGGAGGAAAATTCCTCAAGCCTGTGTGGACTTTTCTACCATGTAAAACATCACAAAAAAATGGAACCCAAAGGCCTCCCTGGCCTCAAAGACCATCAGGAGGGAGGCCTGACTGAACGAGATGGCCAGCATGCTACAAGAGGCTCTGAAAGGTGGGAGCGACTAGACCTGGTTGGGTGATTTATAGGCGGAAATCTGACCCGGGGCCTGTAGACCCCGGCTAGAGAGGTCAAGAAAGGTGCTCGAGAGTTTCAGCAGGTGAATAGGCTGCTCCTCCTTCCGTACAACACCGAGAGCAAGCTCCTGGCAAAGTGGCAAGGCCCATACGAAGAAGTCTGGAGAATCGGTCCGTTCGATTATGACGTCCTGTGCCCAGATAAACAAGAGAGAGAAAAGGAGTCATCACGTCAACTGATTGAAAGCCTAGTGGGCACAGGAAGTGGTCTCCATCCACCCAGATGGAAGGTTCCTCAGGTCCAAGAGATGGCAGGCCCTAGGGACGTGCTCCTGCCAGACAGCAGGGGGAGACTCCACTCTCAGAAGATGACTTTGGAGAGATCTGCTCCTCTTTGTTGGGGGAGAACGTCGATAGTAGCCCACCATGTCAAGAATGGACCCAGACACAAAGCCGAGAAAAGAGCCTATGGGAAGGCACCAGCAGGCAAACCAAAAAGGAGAACAAACTAAAAGCGAAAAGAAGCAAAAGAAAACCCCCAAATGGAACTCTATTAATACTTAAAAGGTGGGTAAAACAGAAGACTACTCAAGGGAGTTGTAAGCCCTAATGATTTAGTATCGATGCTTCTATCAAGGTCAGAGTTTGGCATTTTAATGGATGGTCCATATCCCAAACAACCTGGCTCAGCCCATTACCATTTCTCAAACGACAGTTTGCTGACATAATCCATCATCATCGGAAACCTTAGCATTATATTTTCTCCCATTCTGAGGAGCCCTAACCTAGATTCTGACAGCGGTTGCATTGCCACTGTTTCTAATGCCATCTATGCTCCAAAAAGACTCCTGCAGTCGGAACTCAGTCACTTTTTCTACATATAACAAACCAGCTTAGCAACACTGGTGTTGGAAAAGGAGCATGAATTAATTCAAGCATATTATTGCAAGGAGAAAAATATATCCGACTTCGTCTCTCTCACATTCATAGAAAAATCATTTTTAACCTTTATTTTACTTAAAAAGAAGAAGAAGAACTCAAAGAATCTGTAAAATCCTTCAGGTGGCAATTCCAGGGCTTAACTTCCCTGTCTGTTAAGAAATTTTACTCTATGATTAGCTCTAGGAAAAGCATACACAGCTTTAGACAACTCTTAAATACTATCAAACTTAAAAAAAAAACCCTACAGATTCTTCTCACTTGTGGATTCGTTTAGGACTTGGAGATTTCCTTCTTATTCTCTGGTTTCCATGGAGATAAACAAATCAACCCCAAAGAAAAGAGGTTAGTGGCATCAACTGGCCAGTTGAGCTATGTGGCCATCAAGCGGACGATCTGAATGTGCCCTGATGCGGAGCCTCCTGGGTTTTCCATTAATTGGAGTGCTGTCCCCTCTCATTTGATGCTGAGCTGGCCCTTTGTCAGGAAATCTAGGGCAAGGAGTCTTAAAATATGACTGACAAACCCACACTGTTTTAAAATGCAGACTCCTGGGTCTAACTGCGGAAATCTCTCTACGTCTGGAGGGGAACAGCTCCTGAGGTAAGAGCTGCACCTCTCCCTCAGGTTGTTCCTTTCCACGACAACTGTGTGCTGTATTCACATCTATGCTCTTCCACGGAGACCGGTGTTAAGTTCCATCCTTCAGAACCTTCTCTACTTTAGCCAGAGCATATGTGCTTCTTTATAACGGAGAAAAACCTCAAACCATGAACATGTCCCTCCTTTAGTCCTAAGCGTACCAACATCATACCTGAGATCCTGGTTTACTTCTGCCCCATAAAGGAGACTTGACGGAAAGAATTACACTTCTCAGAAGCATACATGAGAATACCAAATGCGACGGCCTTAAGCGCAGAACAGCAGCTATTTTAAAAAATCAACCAGTAACCGAAATACGTGAGAAAACAACTGAGTCATTTTGTGAACAGCTAAAAAGAAAAATGCAAACAGGGCTCCTGTCTGTCTTTGTTAGGATGTGTAGGGCTTTTTGCTGGGATTCTGGAGCCAAGAGCAATCCTATTCCTAATGCTTCCAAACCCTAACAGCTTCCACAAGCTACCACGCCTGAGAACACACTACTGATACCCAGGGAGCAGCTGTGGATGCCACAGTCAAACCAACTGCTATTTTCATACTTCAGATTCTATTAAAACATCAGATCTGTAGTCACCAGGTTATACGCACAATGAAACCCTCTGAATCACATCACCCCACCTTGTAGGATGCGGTGAAGTGGGAAAAGGTGAGTAACAGCCTTGTCTGTCTGTCAGTCAGTCTGTGGTCCCACTGTGAGAGCATGAACGTCGAGTGACAAAGTTCTCACAGTTTAAGGACATTGAGAACCCGAGAGCTGCTCTCACGTCTTACTTTCAAGAAGGAAGAAAGGCAGTGTGAAGGAACGTACCGATGGCAGGCCCTCCTTGCTTCTTGTCTTCTAAGATGGCTGCCAGATCTTTGGGCACAGATTTATGCTGCTGGCTGGCCGGAGGCCGCTCCAAGTCTGGGCTTTTCACTCTTAAAAGCTGATTTGCCTTCTTGATCTTCTGGCTGTACTGCCTGGCCATCATAAAAACCCTGCTTTTTGTCTTATCTGTGGCATCCATCCCAGGCTCAGGGGTTTCCAGGTCTGTTTGGGAGAGACTGCTGGTGGCCAAGTCATAGGTATTTTCCATGGAAGGCATCTCACTGGCCAGGGAGAGCCGGTTTAGACTCATAAAGGAGCCTTCTTTAGAAATCAGGTCATCTTCGAATGGGCAGTGGGCCCGGCTGGCTCTGCCAGGCCTGTCTTTCCGCTGTGACAGGAAAGTGTGGCTCTCGGGAAGGGAGAGCATGGACACGGACCGCCCCGCGTCTCTGCTCAGCTCAGGGGTGCTCTCGGCATGCAGCCTGTCCTGCACGTCATCTTTGCTAACAGGAAATGCTGCGAGGAGCCGGTCTCTGGCTTTGTCCTCATTTTTCTTGATGTAATTCTCCAAGTCATTCCAGATTTCGTCCACTTCTTCAGACAGTTTATCAGATATAGACTTATCGGTCACAGACAAGTTGCAGCTGGAAGAGCTATACAGCAAACTCAAATAATCACGATCAGAGGGTACCTGGTGGTAAGGTGTCTCGTCCTCGCTGAACTGGAGGCTGTCCTGGGAAACAAAGGGCCTCAGACTGTCACAGCATGCAAAGTCGGCCTCCAGACCCAAGAAGGTGCTCTTTTTGGCCCGCTTTAGGCTGCTACATTTGAAATCCAGGGAGGGGGGATCTGGGACCCTGATAGTATCATAAATGTTCTCCTCAACCACCTGGAGCTCATGTGTGCTTTGGTTCAAGGCCTCTGGACCCGTGAGAGCTCCATCTCTCTTGGTGTGCAGAGAGCTCTTCTCATGGCCGGCTTGCCTCTTTGAGAAAGCTAGCTCCGGGGTGCTCTTGGGGCGAACAGAGTCCCTGGCTGATTTGAGGAGAGTGGATTCAGCCTCTTCCCGTTTAGCAACCATTACTTTTAAGTCCTCGTAACTTATGTTATCATAGACATGGTCTATATCATCAATACTCAACTCTATAGATGACCCAAAGGGAGTCATTCCATCCTGCCCTTCTGTTTTAGGGTCATTCTGCAGTTCCCTTCGGGGGCTGTAGTGAGAGCCATCACTGTCCCTAATTCTTATTTCAGGAGAGCACGTGTTGCTCTCACCAGCACTGCTGGCCCGCCTAACAACCCTGTGGCCAGAGCTGGAGGTCTCTGTGGACTCAATCTGTCCCATATGCCAACTGCAAGGGCGACTCGAAGTGCTGTCTTCGCACAGTCTGCTCGAGTTCAAATCCGAAGAGGAAAAGGATGGCACAAACATCTGATAATCATCGTCATCATCCTCGTTCTCCTGTGGGGACCGTCGGCTGGGAAACAAGGCTTGCCTGATCTGGTGGTCCGTCCAGATGTTTCTGACGGCTCCACCCCCACGAAGCACGCTGATAAAGGCAGAACCACTTGGCTGGCTGTTCCTCTGGGCGGGAGATGGCCCTGCTGAAGTCAGCTGGGGAGACCCTTCTTCTCTGGAAACCTGAGGACAGAAACATACGGATTGAATTACGGCAGTATGGACACATAACTTACAATGTTCTCCTGTATTTGCACATTGCCTCTCCCGCTAGACTGTAATATTTTTAAACAAAATGATCAGCAAACATTTTTGACTTTGAGTTGAAAAGTACTTCAGATTTTTGCAAAAGGGACAGAAAGGACAGGAAGTGATACTTAGAAATAGGCTAGGCCATTTGCAGACACTCTCCAAACCTTCTGTTCATCATCACTATATGAATTAGATACAATTGCACCAGTTTCACAGTAAGGAAATGTAGGCTCATAAAGGTTCAGTAATGTGCCTTCTCTAGTCAGTAGACAGGCTAGGAGACAAACCCAGGTCTGACTCTAAATCCCTTGCCCCAACATAGGGAACTAGTGAAATATAGAAAACTCTCAGATAATTCAAATAATTCCAATGTGCACTTGGCAAATAACATTATATAAATGAACAGACATAGGTATCAAGGGCCACAATATCTGGTTTCTGTTAGGGGCTCAACTCCTAGACATCTTATCGTAGTTTCTGGTATACCAGAAGCCCCTGTCAGTGATCTAATTGCCCACTGCAAGGGTTCCCCTTAAATCTGCAGACCCGTCGTGAATCTGATGAGCACTGCCTTGGTTTATAGGTTCTAGCTAAAGAGTCTTCATTGAAGGAATGCAATTTAATCCATTATTGAGCTAATTAAATTTTTATTTTCTTTCAAAATACGTTTAATTAAGTAAAACTTAGATGCCTGTTAGGGAGTCAAATATGAGTGACATTAACGATTTCTAATAACAAAACACAATGCAGTCTTTTATAACCTGAAACTTTTCTTGATGGGGCTCAACTGTGCAGAGAGGGCGTGGATCGCTCTCGTGCTCTGTAGCTATAAGGATTAGCTTCAAAGAGTTGAAATGCTTAAGACCCGTTCAAATTAATGGTACCAGGGACATAGTTTCTGATCAAAACATTATAGTAACCTATAAGGTCAAATTAGCAAGGACTTTTCACCACTTATCAATGAAACTGGCATACATATTGCTTTGGAATATCCATCTATCAAGGTCTGTCTGTCTGTCTATCAGGGAGGAAAGAAAAAAGTCAGGAAGGCAAGAATAAAATTTCAGCCCAAATGATATTTTTCTATAAAAAATTTAAAATAAAAAAAATCCAATTGGTCATTTAATCTTTTGTTCACTTTTTTCACATAGTAAAACTGTGGACCATTTGAAGCCTAGGAATAAATGAATGTAACACACACACATATGGATCTATGTAGATACACATATATGTATATATTATATTTATGGCTTTAATGTTTCTTTTTTTTTTTTTTTAAAAGATTTTATTATTTCCTTTTTCTCCCCAACACCCCCCGGTACATAGTTGTATATTCTTCGTTGTGGATTCTTCTAGTTGTAGCATGTGGGACGCTGCCTCAGCGTGGTTTGATGAGCAGTGCCATGTCCGCACCCAGGATTCGAACCAACGAAACACTGGGCCGCCTGCCGGGGAGCGCGCGAACTTAACCACTCGGCCACGGGGCCAGCCCCTAATGTTTCTTTTTTTAACTCTTTAGTATCTCTCCTTTTTCATTGTAGACTACACTGGTATAATGTTTATAAATATAGGCATCAATAACTACAGTTTATAAAATAAAACAAGTTGACATTAACCGCTTAAATCATAACAATCTACTTGGAAAGTGTAACAAAACGATTTTGTGAACAGCCAGAAGTAATACCTTCTTAAAATCTTTCATCCCAGAAAACCCCCAGATGTTTTAGAAAATCAGGAAACCTGAATTGTTAGTATCAAAGTACATTTTTAAGGTAATTACACTTGAAATGAAGATAACAGTATTTTGTAAGCTGAAAATTTACATCAAATAAATCATCAGGAGAAGGGAAGAAGCTCTTAGATTAAGAAATAATCATGGGGTCAGCCTTGTGGCTCCGTGGTTAAGCTCGTGCACTCCACTTTGGCAGCCCGGGTTTCTCCAGTTTGGATCCTAGGCGCAGATGTGGCACCGCTCATCAGGCCATGCTGAGGCGATGTCCCACATAGCACAAGCAGAGGCACTTACAACTAGAATATACAACTACGTACTGGGGGACTTTGGGGAGAAGAAGAAAGAAAAAATAAATACACACACACACATATATATATATATATATATATATATATATATATATATATATAAAGATTGGTAACAGTTGTTAGCTCAGGTGCCAATCTTTAAAAAAAAAAAAGAATGAATCAGTACATGGATTGGAAACAACATAGAAGCATGTAGTTTAGATACCTCAATTTCATTAGAACCAGGATGAACATTTTTTTTCTGTTTTCCACATTCTCAGTATCATGGTTATTTAATAATAATATAATAGCTATCATTTATGGATCACTTGCTTTGAGCCAAATACTGTAGTAAGCACTTTTTAAAACACAGTATTGCATTTAACCTTTACAACAATTCTGTAAACTAGGAAACTAAGTCTTGGTAAGGTTAACAACCTGCCTAAAGTTATACAGCCTATAAGTGGCAAAAATGGATTTGAATCCATGTCTCAATCCACAGCTTATATATGAGCTTAACCTCTCTCTCCCTGTCAGTCCATCTATCTATCCATCTACCTCTCCATCTGTCCATCTATCTATCCATCTACCTCTCCATCTGTCCATCTATCTATCCATCTACCTCTCCATCTGTCCATCTAGCTATCCATCTACCTCTCCATCTGTCCATCTAGCTATCCATCTACCTCTCCATCTGTCCATCTATCTATCCATCTACCTCTCCATCTGTCCATCTATCTACACACACATACATACATCCACATACACACACAAGGCCTTGGAATATATATTCTGAAGGAATATTAAGTGATTACTGAGGAATATTTCCTTTTATAAGCTCTTCAGTCATCAGTAAATCTGCTCTCCTTGCATCTAGTATACATTCATTACTGTTAGGAGACGGAATTTTACCACTAAGAACAAGGTGCATCAGTGTTTTGTTTCTTCCTTGTCTTCAGATTTTATAAGGTTCAGTTAGCCGCCATGTGGAGATTCAGCTTGATCACTGCTATAGAAGGTTTCCAAGAAGTTCTTGAGATTGTATCTCTAGTGACAGAGCGAGTCCCCGACCTGGTACTGAGTGGGGCTGGCTCCATGATCTAGGCTGGCTGCCTTAAAGAGCAACGCACGTTCTGCAATGTTTGTTTATGAAAACTAAGTGGATTAAAAAATCAAAGACTCAAGCCATATTTCAGGACAATGAACTAATTAGTCTTAGTAAGTTTCAAAAGCTTCCGAACAAAAATATGTACTACCTGAAAAAAATCCACACGCCCTAATTTGAAGAAAACCACTTAGAGACAGGACTATGTTGATGTTTAGACATTTTGCTGGATTTAACTGAAAGATACAGCATTGATCCACAAGGTCACCTTGGCCGGGTGCTAAGGAGTGGTGCAAGTGGAACTGTGGGGAGAGAGTTTCACAGCCACATCCCGATAGATATGTCAACATCAAACAAAAAGCCACGATCAGTTCTCTAGGAATTACCAATTGAGACAATTGGTCAGGAGCCACATTGGACATGGTTTACTCAGGTCAGGATACAATACCTAGTCTTCACAGGTAGCAAATTTGGATATACATCTGCTAACAGAGCATCCCATTTTTATTCCCCATCTCCTGACATTTTATCAGAGGAAGAAAAATAAAAACTTGATAGAGGGAGGGTTCCTTATGTCACATTTCATCATACCTCTTATACTTGGAGCAGGACCATGTCCTTAGAAGGGGATCTTGGCGACTAAAGGTTATGCTTTGAGAAGGGATCAATATTCAGAATGTGAGGCCTAGGTCTCACACGCACAGAGGCAGAGCGCCACGTGGCGTGGGCCACACTAGCACTGTGCAGTGTAAGATCCTAGGGCAACCTTGTAGCTTCTGGGCCAGAGGTGGGGCAGAGGGATGAAGAAATCATTGTCTCAGTTCTGAGAGATGAAGCAGGGGGTGGGGGAGGATGTTGATAAGTGGGAGTCCTCACTTAAATTGATTTCAAAATGTGAAATAATTGTTCATACTTGGCAGACAGGCCGGGGATGAGCTCTAGAAGGGTCCCTAATGCCAACATTTCAAAATAAGAAATGTGAGAGTGCTTACCTTTTGGATGTCTTGTGCTGTTTCTGAAAAATAAAAGTTTTTTTTTAAGTTTGAGAATTAAAAATGTATCTCATACATAGGTAAGTACTAATACTTTATAAGACTTTTAAACACTGTTAATAATTGAAGCCCGAGAGGTTTCATGGGCCCTTTAGACCCAATTTTCAGAGAATGAGTCTCAGTTATCCTATATCTATCCTATACTGTATGTAAAACAGCCTGACATACAGCTGAGTGTTATGCATCTTCTTTAATCCCTGAGAGCAATGGATCAATCCATGTTAATAAATTTCAAAAGCTCCCCCCAAATATGTTACCTGAAAAAAACCCCACACATCCTAAGCCATGAAAATCATTTAAACATAAGATTATGCTTCTGTTAATTTTTAGACATTTTCTTGGTTTTAACTGAAAGACGTAGCATTTATCAACAGGGGCGCCTTCACGCAGCGTTAACGGGTGGTGCAAGTGGGACTGTGGGGAGAGATTTACATCTTTATAGACGGCCTAATTACATGTGTTTCATCTGTAAAAATTGTTTAATTACAGATGCATATAAAGTAAAAAGTGGTCGAATCTCCACAATTCCCACCTTGTGGAGGCAACCACTCTCAACAGTTTGATGTCCATCTTCCCGGGTCCCACACTCATTGTCCCCATGCCACCACAGTGCACAGTTCTGTTTAGTTTTTAATATAGAGGTGCAATATGCAAATATATAGGGACACTCTTTTGACAGTTGCAGAATGTTCCATGCAGCATTTGACGATACACTACAACTTAACTGAACATTTCCCACTAGATGGGCATTTTATGCGGTATCCTCTTACAAACTGCAAAGGGCACACACACAGATCTGTCCACATTTGTGTGAATGCTTCTATATGGCAAGTGTACATGGTGAAATTTATAAAAGTGAAATTGTTGGGTCAAGGGCAAGTGCGCATTTTAAATTTAAATGGGCACTATCAACTCTTGCTCCAAAAAGTCTGCAGAAATTGATGTTCCCACCAATAGTTTCGGAGTGCCAATTTTTGTCTATCTTTTGGCCAAGCTCATGGCTTGTCCCCCCATTTGTGTCAATTAAATGTATGGTTTTCTGATTACTAATATGGGTGACCATTTATAAATTTTACAGGCAGTTTGTATTTCTTCTGTAAAACTGCCTAATTATATTCTCTGCCTTTTAAAAAAAGAGTCCTTCGTCTCTTCTTTTTGAGGTTTGGGATTTCTTTATATAATATTAATCTTTTTATGCCTGTTATCTATATTGCAAACATTTTACGTCATTTGCTTCACATTTTATAACAGAGCACTTTGACTTAGAGAAGTTAATCCTTCTGTATTCAAATCTGTCAGTCTGTACTTCACCTGTATATCAATAAGAGTGGAAAAAGAAAATATATTTTAGGACTTACCACTTGTCTTCAAAACTTTATGTGATCTTGAGGAAGGTTCTGGGAGAAAAAAAGAAAGCCAGCATCATTTGCAAAACCAAATCAAGACTTTTTCTTTACAAATGAGTTATTACGTTATGGGCAAATTAACTGAGCTCTAAAAAGTTTTTATCATCCCCATTGCTTAGAGATACTTAGCAGCAAGACATTCACTCCATCAACATTGTAAGATAAACATTAAGCTTGCAATCAGGAGCCACATAACAAGCAAACCAACCTTCCTTAGCTTTAACTACCACCTATAAGCTGATAATGTTCAATTTTATATTCTTATCCCCAATGCTTGTCCCAAGCCTCAGACCTCAAATGCCAACTGCCAATCTGACATTTCCCCAATGTGCCCATGAGCTAGGAAACTCGGCAAGTCTCAGCTCAGTGGTCTCCCCCATATCTGCTCCTTCATCTCTATTTCCTACCTCGGTTGTCACTGACATTACCCTCCCAAGTTAGTGAACAGGACGTCCTTCGAAATGTCTCCTGTTTTCATCCATCACAGTCTTGTGAGATCCCAGTCATGCTCCAGCTCAGTCTCCAGTCTTAATCCAAGCTGTCACCATCTCTCACCCAGACTACAGGGACAGCCTGCTACCTGGTCTTGCTGCCTACTTCATTCTCTGCATCAGGTCAAAATTCTCTTTTTCCCAAGTTCATTGCTTAAAATCCTTGCAGGATCGAGTTCCAACCCTCTGCCTGGCCTCCTTGGCCTTCCATGATCAGGACCGTATCTGCATCTTCTGCAGCCACATCTCCTTTCGTTTCACCTTGCCCACCTCCACCTCCACCCCAGCTCCATCCCATGTGCCAGCCGGACCAAACGACCGGCAACGGAGGTCTGACCTAAGGTAGGCTAGCTCAAGTCTCAGGGCCTCTGCATGTGCTGTGCCCGCCCCTGACCTGCCTCCTCAGCCTCCAGATGCCACCTGGGGTTCTGGTCTTCCGCTCTGTGAAGCCTTCTCTCTCCTTTGTCTCTCCACTCTTCCCTCCATCCACCTCTGCCACAGCTCCATCACACACACTGGTATTTGTTCACCTTTTCTGACTCTCGCACTAGACTGTGAACTCCTTGCAAGCAGGAATCACGCATATTGTTTATCCTTGCACTCCCAGCCCTCAGCACAATGCAGGGGATTAGGCAGGCACTCAACAAACACTGATTCAAATAAAAAAATCTGAGGGCTAAGGGAGTGCTACATGGAGTCTGGTAAAGCTAGCGTGTGTTACAATTTTAGGTTGGAATAATCTTTTTATGTCATTTATAGCATATGTTTTTCCACGAGCAATAGTAAATAGGGTTTAAGTACCTGTGTGCCAATGGTAAGATGCTATACAAAGCAAAATTAGTTGACGGATATGTTTTATATTCACTAGAAAACAGAGTTAAGTAGAAAAGAGTTTTAGAACAAAAGCCAGAGAGCCCCATCTTTGGCAGCCTCGAATGCATTCAGACTGGCAATGAGCTCAAAAACCAGAAAGAAGGGGCCAGCCCTCTGGCATAGTGGTTAAGTTCACGTGCTCTACTTCAGCGGTCTGGGGTTCATGGGTTCGGATCCTGGGCGCAGACCTACGCACTACTCATCAAGCCATGCTGTGGCAGCATCCCATATACAAAATAGAGGAAGACTGGCATAGACGTTAGCTCAGGGCCAATCTTCCTCATCAAAAAAACAAAACCAAACCAGAAAGAAAATGCCCTTTGTCAGACTGAAAGGGACCTTTATTACTAGTCCCCCCATAATGATGAAATTTTGATTACAACACCCTATTTACCAGACTTTCTTCTCAGCCGATACGGGGCAGACCCATCTTTAGAACCGCAAAATGCTTTCGTCTCTCCATCAGGACTGTAACAGAAGCCTGGATAATCTGTAAAGATAACCACATGCATCGGTAAGAACGAGGGGTTCAGGGACTTTGCAGAAAATGGGTACGACTTGGTTTGAATAGCTCTGAATTATTCCTTTTCATCAGGCACGGATACAATGCCTCCTTCCTTAATTGGTGTTGAACATGTATCCTGAGCTTTCTGTGAGACTTCCAGGAGTGGGCTAGCCAGTTGAGCTGCCTTCTCTCTCTCTCATGCACACGCACGCACATGCACGCACGCACACGCTTTCTATGTACTGTCCTTTTCCACCCTCTGGCAGAAAGAGTTATACCCATTGGCTTTACCCTTCCTAGACAGTCAAACGGTGTAAGGTGCAGTAACTCCCTCCTGCCACTCAGAATCATCGGCAACTCTATGACCCACAGAGGTCGGAAGACTCCATTCAAATAAAAATCTCAGCAGCTGAACTTGTTACCAAGGTTCCTGATAGACTTCAGGGAGGGGCCACAATAGAGGTCCTGTCAAGGTAAAACCGTCTGGAGAATTCAATCTAAGTGACCATTTCTCGGGCATTTCTGCCCGGTGCTGTGGTGGAAGACATCGAGTCCTTCCCGCCCCATGGAAGCTGTCGTCCAGCGCAGTGACTCAGTATTCTTCTAGACACTGCTCCTTTGAACATCTGATGAATGCTTTAGCTTCTCTTACTGGGAAGGGGGTTTTCATTTAATTTCATAGTTTATGTCTTTCCACCCTTTCTAAGGCTACACAGACTTTGGATTAAGAAAATCTGGTCTGATCCTAAAGCAGTGCAGCATATTCAATGACCATCTGCACCCTGAAGGCTGAGGACAGAAAATTTCAGGATGCAACTGTAAACCAGTGTTCTTCAAATTGGGATTAAGGCTCCTGACGGGCATCTAAAGTTCCAGAGAGTTCTGAGGATTGTAAAGACCACATACTGTTCTCCAGTGTCAGTGGAAAGGTTATATAAATGAGGTCATTTGGTCCAATGGACTGGCCTACTCTGTTCATACCCAGCCAAGTCCAAGGAGAGGGTAGGGCAAATAAGGTTATTTTCACAGGCTGAGTTGTTCTGGCCTAGTCCTGGGCCTGGAAGAGAAGCATGTGGCACCAATTAGTGGCTGGAAATCATTCTGTGCACTCCTAGAATCTTACTGGTTTCCAAGCGCTAGCCCACAGCCTGGGAATAAGTAAATAATTTTGCTGAAGAGAGCTAGTCACAGTAACAGCTGGCTCCTCCACGTCCTCACATTCTTCATCTTTCCTCCTAGTTTGCCCATCCATGGCCTCACCCTCTCTTCAGAGCACTTTCTATTAAAAAAAAATTCTTAAAGAGATTTCCACTGAAAAACACCTGGGGATTTAAAGAAAACAGGAAGCCAGCTCTCATAGCCTAGCGGTTAAGTTCCATGTGCTCTGCTTCAGCATTCCCCTGGTGTGGAACCACACCACTCATCGGTCAGTAGCCATGCTGTGGTGGCAGCTCACAAAGAACTAGAAGGACCTACAACTAGAATATACAACTATATGCTGGGGGCTTTGGGGAGAAAAAAAAAGAGAGAGGAAGACCGGCAACAGATGAACAGATGTTAGCTCAGGGTGAATCGTTCCCAGCAAAAAATAAAAAAATAAAAATAAAGAAAACAGGGCAGTGAGGCCCAGCTTGGGACCACCTAGCATCACTTCTCAGGATCTGCTGGACATGAAATGGGGAATCTCAACCACAGTGGCACCGGGGCTCATCTTTCTACTTTGGTAACACTTCCTGTTTCTGCTGGAGAGTTATCCACTGGCAGGTTGGAGGATAACTGAATCAGTGTTTGCACTTGGGGAAAGATTCTTCAAACAAAAGTTATTTTGAAAGTTTTAAATCAAAGTTTCTGTCAGGGGGCCAGCCTGGTGGCACAGTGGTTAAGTGCGCACATTCAGCTTCAGCGACCCGGGGTCCACCGGTTTGGATCCCGGGGGCGGAGATGGCACTGCTTGGCAAGCCATGCTGTGGTAGGCGTCCCACATATAAAGTAGAGGAAGATGGGCACGGATGTTAGCTCAGGGCCAGTCTTCCTCAGCAAAAAGAGGAGGATTGGCAGCAGATGTTAGCTCAGGGCTAATCTTCCTCAAAAAAAAAAAAAATAAATAAAATAAATAAAGATTAAAAATAAAATAAAATAAAAAGTTTCTGTCAGATCTGGTTGTCAGTGTTTATAGTCATTGTTTCTCTCTTCATTCCATTTAATCGGGGAGATAACAAGGATGTGGTAAGTGCCGTTGAACAAGGACTCATTTTATAGGAAAGACCTCACTTCTATTTATTCTCTGCCTGCTTTTATAAGCCTAGAAATACAATCACACGGTGAGGGGAGGCAGTTGTAATCTAAAATTTGTGCAGCATCAGGAAAACCAGTAACTATCTAGCTAGCATGATTCTTGCAGATAATCAACACAGATTTTCTCAATGGGGTGAGGTGGGAAATGCACTGCGGGAGCTTAAATTTTGGTGGTGGTGGAGGCGGGGGTAAGAGTTAACCCTGGAAGCATATCTTACATTGTTTAGTTGATACAGAGACCTAGATACGTGGCCAGTCATCAAGCGACTCACAGATAAACCAGGTGAAATCAGTGTAGAACCGAGTCAATGTGTTAGGAAGAGATTATACTGTCCACTGGCTCGATTCGTTAAAACAGTGAGCAGAGAGCAGCTACTTTCTTACAACTGACATGTCTATAAACTTTAAGACAGAAAACGTGACAAGTACAAGTTGACGATGAAATTTCAAGTTGAGTTTAGAAGACAAAACTTACGAATGGCATCCATTTCAAGTATTGCTTGCTTGGCCTGAAAGAAAGAAGGCATAGCTATAACTGCAATCATCTTTTTTTGTTTCTTCTTTAAACTACCAATCCTTATACAGGTCTTACCCCACGTGAATAAGGGGATTTTGAAAAGCTTTAAAAAAAACTCATTTCTTTTAGGGATTAACACATAGTTCAAGGGAATCAAACAGATGAGCGCCCCCATGTGGGTGG
Organism: Equus asinus; assembly: GCF_041296235.1. Lineage (NCBI taxonomy): Eukaryota > Metazoa > Chordata > Mammalia > Perissodactyla > Equidae > Equus > Equus asinus. The sequence goes on from NC_091790.1 coordinate 37,693,160, forward strand.
TAGGTGCTGCCAATTGATGCTGCAGAGCTAAGCTTGCAGCCCCTATGTGGAGGGGTGGGTGGGTGCATGGAGGGAAGGAAGGAGGGAGGGAGACAAAGGGAGGTAGGAGGACGAAGGGAGAAAGAGAGAAAGGAGGGGAACCTTCCGCTAAAGTTTCTGAAACCCAGCTGATCATTAGCATCTGTTGGTCCGCTTATCATAAAATGCAGATTCCTGCTACCCAACCCTGATCTACTGAACCCAAAGCTCGAGGGACAGGGCCGAGGATCTACACCACCATATCACTGGGGCCTTATAACTACTTTGAGTTGATTGCAAAAACGGTTTCTGGAAGTTTCTCCTGTTTTCCTCTTTCCGAATAGCTATAGAGTTAGCCATTATCGTCAGCTAACTCTCCTGGCTCCCCACCGCACCCCTGCACCTACCATCCCTTTCGTGTGCCCTAGAAGCTCTCCAAGGGGGAGAAAGAGCTGCCGTCTGAAGGGCATGGATTGTGATCCCAGCTCTGGCACTTAATGAGGTGGGTGCTCTCACATCTCTGAATGTGTTTCCTCAAGCCTAAGACGGTAAGATAGGACCCACCTTTCACAGTTGCTACCAGGACCCAATGATGGGCCCTTGACTCACATTAGATAGCAACCACCCTCTAAGTTACCATCGGGCCTGATAAACCCTGACTCTGGCTTCCTCAGCACATACGCTTCTCCCCACTTCAACCCCAACCTCTGAGGCTTCTTGTGTTGTAATTGTTCCCACATGCTATCAATGCTTAGGGGACTAGGAAAAGATTAAGTTAATTGCTCCAACATGCATCATTCTGCTTGAGGATTCAAAGAAGAAAAAAACTAATTTAGGTAGGCTTTCTTGCTCCTTTTATGTCATTTTCATTTTTCGAGGGTAGTGTAATTTAACCTACAGACATTATGCTAAAAATAACCTTAAAAATAATTTTACTTGTCTTTTGCCACAATCTGTGATATCACAGTAGAAATATTTAAGCTAAGTGGCAATCATATTTAGTTTAAAAAAATCAGTTAAAAAAACCCTTGATGCAGTCACCTTAATTTCGAGAAAACAAACTCTTAGATTTTCTTTATAATACTGAGATTTTTTTTAATCATATTTTCAGAGTTTGAGATTGCTAGTCCGAGTTAATTTCAAACACAAATGTCAGCTCAGTTTCTGTGAAGTACATTTATGGAACCACGTGAATATATAAGATGCAGAAGTCTACTTTCACCTTTATTCTCAATTAATCCGACGAGAGTTAATTTACATACCATGTCTGTGAATAGGCAATATGGCTATTTCCCAGAAGTTTCCTGGTACTTATAAACTTGACTTCAAGAACTCAGTATTGTTTTCCCTGTCTTGACATTTAATTGCCAGAAAGTACGATTCCCACATTTTCCACTAGGAGTCAGCCAGGGACCATCACTGAAGGCAAGGACTGGGAGGAGGTAGGGAGGAATACATACACTAACCAATTCCCAACAGCTCTGTTCATATCATTAAGAAATAGTCTTGAGGAAAGAAGTGAAAAGTTCAACTTGGTAATAACCCCGCTGAAACAACACACAAAATTATTATAACATTATAGTGGATAAAGTATATTAAATAAGTGTGCTTTCATTGCTCCCTGGGAACAACGTGGTTAAGACGCTCTTTGGAGCCAGACTGACCTGGCTTTGAATCCGGACTCAGTGAGGTACTAACTATATAAACTCGGGCAATGTAATTTACATCTCTGAGCCTCTGTTTTCATTTCTCTAGAATGGAGAGAATAAGACCTATCTCATAAGGTGCTTTGCGGGGGGGTGAAATAAGAATCGAAGGTACTTAGCACAGGGTACGTGTGCTCGAGAAGTTGTAGCTGAAAAAAATACTGCTTAGATTCTAAAAGGATCAAGAACTTGGGCAAAAAAGTACATAAAGGGAAAATTGCCTGGAACACACACCCCTCGTGTGGGAGAACGAGGGCAGTACGCAAGCTAGTCTTGTTTTGTAATGGCCTATATCTGCCTTTCAGAATCCCTTGGCAGTTCTGATTTTCCTAGTAGACAGGTAAACAATAGGTGAGGCATATCAAAGACACTTCGCCATTGCCCAGAAGGGCATTCCAAGGCACAGGGCCAGCAACCTAATGACTAACCAGGAAGAAGACGCAGTTCTCTCTGCATGAGCTGCCCTACATCTTGGAACACCTCGATGAAATGAGACTCATGCTTAAGTCAAAGAACACACCTACGCCCATTCATTTCCTGGGTTCAAAGTCACTGCTGACAGCCTGAGAACGGGCTTCAGTGCTTTTCAAAAAATATACAAAGAGCAAAGTAGACTCCTTTCTCGGAAATCTCCGTTTCCTTATTTTCCACCCAGTTCTGCTCTCATGATCATCATTCCATTTTTCTGCTCCACTTCACTCCTCCCCGCCCCAGCATGGACCATTTTACCATCCATTCTCCACCCTCACCTTAGTTCACTTTATCTCTGATGACCTTTTGCTCCACTCCAAAACAGCAACACAGAATTCTGGCCTCATGGCCGCCCCCAGAGCCTTATCATCCCCCAGAACCGCCCTAGCTCTAAGGCAGGGCGCCAGAAGTCCCTTCTTCAAGTACAGAACTCTACATTCCCACCTTCCCAGCTCTCCACCTGTAACTCCTGATGAACCAGTTCTCCGACTTTTCAAGACCAGCAATCCTTCAACCCAGGCCTCTATTCCCAGGTGGGTGCACTTGCCACTCAGCCTGGAAATCATGCTCGATCGTTGCCATTACGTGCTGACTGGCACCCTCCCTTCTCTTGCCCTGTTAACCGTACTCCTCATACTCCAACAAACCCCCAACTCGGAGAACCCACGCGCACCACGCTTCCTCAACCCGCGTTTCCAAGTTGCTGGGCAGACTTGCAAATGACCTCCTCACACTGATCCACGGTGGCCAGCTTCAGTCGGGTCTCAGATGCTTTCCACAAATTCTTGTAGTCATCCCTCCTGACGCTCTGGTCCAATTTTTAGTAAGTGTTCTGAACTTGTCCACATTCCCTCAGGTACCCAATGCCACCTCTGCTTCACTCACTCGGCAGATGACATCATCAAACCAAACCCTCCATCTTTGGGGAAATCAAACCCTTTATCTTCCCTCAAGTCCACCTCAAAGTTACTCTATCTTCTCTCATCTCTCTTCTCTCCCAGCTCAGAGAAGATGTTTCTGGCCCTTTCCACAATGAACTGTACACTATGGTGCTTTTGATCCTGTCCTGCCACCTGCCCAGGGGCACATTCAAATGAGCATCTCTCCTCTTAACTTTACTATCTCCTTCCCCTCAGCCTGTTTATGTCCATGGCATCCTTCATCTACACAAAGCATCTTGCTTTGATCTTGTCTCCCCTCTAACTACCACCTTTTGTCTTTTCTGAACTTTGTTAAAAAAAAAAAAGCCTACGCCCAGTCTGTTCCTTCTCACTTCCCCCTTTCTCTTCAACCCACTGCGATCTCCCTCTTATCTCTTAGTTGCCAAAGCGAATATCTGCTATTCTGTTCGAATCTGCCTTGGGCTCTCAGCATTCAAGACTCTTGCTCCACTCCCTCTCTTCGAGACTCTTTCCTTCCTTACCACACCTTCCTCCTCTAGCTTTCTTACCACCTCACTGGCCACTTTCCTTTGATTGTTCTCCAAATCCCACCCCCTTGCAGACCACTTAGATGTTGGGATTCCCAAGGTTCTTCTTTCCTTTACACATTTTTGTGGGCCACCCTATCAAATCTCAGGGCTTCAATGACTATGTAGAGAGGGCCTCCAGACCCTCGGCTGCCTAGACCTGAATTTCTACCTGCAGCTGACCTGCCCCAGCACGAGCCACACTGAGAACTCCTCCCTCTCGCTCCCAACCAACCGGTTCCTCTCCTTTGCAGCCTCCCTGGGAACTCACACCACCATCCTCTTGGCCCAACGCCCGACGCATCCTTGACTCCGATTTCTCCCTCTCCTCATGCACCCAGTGCACAAATCCTCTTCCCTTTGCCTCCGTGATGGGTTTGGCTTCTGCGCCCCCTCTGATGCTGTGGCTGCCTGGCAGGGCCCCTCATCTCTTTCTAGACTATTGTGGTGGCTTGCCAAATCTCTTCCTGCCTCCAATCTTGCTCCTCCCACTCACATGTCTTATTTGACCTTAAAGTTACACGCTTGGAACACAGGGCTCACTGTGTCACCCCCTTACTCCAACACCTTCAGTAGTTTCCCACCGCCAACACAATCCAGACTCATCAGTGTGTGCGTTCAAAGCCCTTCACAGGTCGACTGCCTTCCACTTCTCCAGCCTCACCTCTTACTCCATCTCCTGAGGACTCAGCCCTTCTGTCTTGGCACCATCTGTGTGTTGTGAATACAATGCAGCCCTTCACATCTCTGTATTTTCGTTTATGCTGTTCCCTCAGCTTGGTTTTCCTTTTCCTTTCCTCCCACTTAATAAAGATACTCCTCATCCTTCAAGACTGAGGTAAAAGGCATTGTCCTTCTCCCCACTTGACTGTAAGTGAACACTGTAACCTTCCACAACACTTGGCTTAGACTTCTATTAATTCATTGTTTTTAAGCAAACGTTCATTGTTATATGGCTGGCTCCCTTTTCTACAAATTCCTGCACACCTGAGTCAGGATCTTGTTTCCCGAGCATTCCCACGAAACCTCAGCTAGTTTTATTCACTGTAGGTGCCTGGTGCGCTTTTGAATAATTCTCAAAACTCTATTCTCAACTAGCTTTCAAGACATTTTCTTACAGTCTTCTCTTTTTCCTTCTTTCAAACCCCAAAACTCTCCACAGCCTCTCCCTACATGTGAATCTTTTCAGTATAAACGACTGGTTTAGTTGATCCCTTAAGCAGCCTCTCTCTCAGTTTTCTTTATTTTGAAGTGGAACATTTATTCCCATCAGGCGGCCCTCCCAGGACCTGAATTCCTTTACGTTTTACTGTCTGTTGACCTCCCTGTCTTACCTTAGCCGGAATCTTTGCCGCATGATTCTCCAGGATCAGTCTTTTCAGGTGCAGAACCCACAGGCGTTTGTCTTGTTGGGACTTAGCCTGCCAGGAGGAGAGTTGGACAGTCAGACAACTCACGCCTCCACCACTCCCAAGATTCAGATGCTCCTACAACCCTCTGACAAGATGGAAAATACACCATGTGGCCAGAAAGTTCTAGAAAGGACACCTGGCACAGGGCGCTCACCATTCCCCAGAGTGAGCCTGGCAGGGTGGCGAGGGCGCTGCTGTTACCTGAACTGTGTGCTGCAGCTTGGGGTTCTTATAGTGGAAGACGCTGAAGCTGAGCGGCTCCTTGGGTATCACCTCCACAAGCATGAGGTTGCCACACTGAGCGGGAGAGTAGAGAGAGGGTGAGGCCCACTTGGAAGAGAACGCAACAGGCAACTGCAGTCCTTGCCCGCAACCAGTCTTCAGACTTACCAGGATGTGAGCTTTGTATGTAAACGTGTCGTCTCTCTTCTTCGTGATGAGAAGCAGCTTGTCGAAGAGGAAGAGGGTCCTCTCATTCTTGGCCCGCTGGATGCGGAAGGTTCCCTCGAGCACCAGTTCCCCGTAGCTGGTCAGGTCCGGCCCCTTCCAGTTAGTGAGCAAACTCTGTATCTCCTGAAACGGTGAACGTTCCATGTGATCAGACAGGAGGTGGGAAGGTAAGGCAGCAAGGACAGGGGGCCCAATGTTGAGCCTTGAGAATGGTGTCTCAATGTCTGTGACGGGGTCCAGTGGATCTACATGGTGTCCAATGGATATACATGGTGTGCAATGGATCTACATGGCGTCCAATGGACATACATGGTGTGCAATGGATCTACATGGTATTCAGTGGATCTACATGGTGTCCAATGGACCTACATGGTGTCCAATGGATCTACATGGTGTGCAATGATGTCTAAGGACCCAAGACATAAATCTACGTTTATGGGTGGTATCACTTAAGTGTTCATGAAAATGAGTCAAGCTGTCAGTTGACGAGTTGCCCATTACTTCTTTCCATTCTTTGATAAGCCCTCTACTATGGCTGGCAGCAGCCGTTAAGTCTTTCAAAAGCTAGCAAAAGAGGCCACTGGTATGTGACCTTCTTAGATAGGCATCCTTCCCCGACTCTCTGGACAAAAAGCTTCAGAGCTATTGACTTGGAAACCCGCTTCCAGAATGTGAAGTCCACACCCCATAAAGGTAACTCAAAACCAAAGCTTGTGGAAAATCACACAAGATACGTCTTCCTAGAAATTTCCTGATCTTAATCCCATTTATTTGGGGAAAGGAAATGCACATTTCTTTACCACGATGTTTTCCATGGAACTTGGTAAATATAAATTGATAACATGACTTTGAAGTTTCTTTGGGATTTACTGTACATCCATATCAACTTTTTTTTTAATCTTTATTTTTTGTGAGGAAGATTGGCCCTGAGCTAACATATGTGCCAATCTTCCTCTATTTTATGTGGGATGCCACCACACCATGGCTTGATGAGCAGTGCTAGGTCTGTGCCTGGGATGCGAACCTGCAAACCCCAGGCTGCTGAAGTGGAGCATGCAAACTTAACCACTCTGCCACCAGGCTGGCCTCCCACATCAACGTTTTTTAAGGAAGCTGATTTTATTATTTTGAAAAATGAAAACATTCACAAATAGCATCTAATGAAGCAGCCCACAAGGCAACCTAAAATTTCATTGGTTGAAAGTAGAAATGGGCGGAAATGGAGATAGTCTGAGTCAGAGCCTAATTTAGTAGTGTCTTCAGAATGCCAGATTCATAAGGTACGAAAAACCAGTCATGGGGCCATTTCTAAATATGCAATAGACGTTATGTCTAACATTATGTCCGCAAAAAGCTTGAATGATGAAGCATGAAACCTTTCTTACTGCTGCAAAACCAGACACAGCCTGCAAGATTAGAAGCCGTCTTCCTTTGACTTTTGATGGTCAGTTGCATACACCACACTCTGGCTGCCTAGAGATGAAACCTACAGTTTTGCTTGGGCTTATGGGCCAAATAATGTATCTTTTTTCCCTGAGTGGTGTGTAGGTGCCCTGAATAGCATGGGGTCACTCTGGGTTTTTATATCTCACTCCAGGGACAAGCAGGAGCCTAGGACTAGCCTCTGGAACCACATGACCTTTTGTTTTTAAATAGCACATCCTTTGAGGTGCCCGGGACATGATCACTGGCTTAGCATGTATCAGAAGCTCCCAGGGATTTGGGGCTCAAAAATGTTGGTGCTGGAAGGGATCTTAGCAAATCCCTGGCCTGTCTCATTTCAAAAATGAGGAATCTAAAATGAAATGGTAGTCTCGTCCCAAAGGGCGTGGTTCCAGACTTAGCTCTCCTTTCTCTGAGTGCCCTGCCCTGTTACCACACATACCCCACCTCATGACTCTGCAGGAATTGGTGCAAGAGGAACAGAGGCTTGAAAACCCTTTAAATAGTTTAGAGAAAGTCGCCTCTTGCAACAAGAGTCACTTATTTGTAATAGACAAGAAGGCCTGGGGAGATTCAAATTTTAACTGGGGTCACTGAAGGGGCTCTGAGCAAACTGTTAGCTTCAAAGTTACCATGTAACTTTCTCATAAATAGCCACCTTCAGCAATGATCTGTATTATCAGTGTCCTGATCTTTCTTCAGGGAGAACAATGATAAGACCCCCAATGAGGTGTGACACTTGTGCAGCCTTAATGTCTGATTTGGAAAATGACAGTAAATCGTGCCTCCACAGCACCGCCAGCCACTGCCATCTCGGGGGCCCACCTGTAACCGGACTGCGTGCTCATGTTTCCGCTTCATGTCATTGATGTGCCAGGCCACTCGCTGCATCGTGTCTATAGCATCAAGCACTACGTCATAGCCGTCTGTGTCCTTGTCAAGGTGATTTTCTATTTCCTTGAAAAAGACAAGAACTGGTTTTCAGATTTTTTTTCTCATATAGCCAATGAAACAAATGGCACCTCTATGATCAGTTCTTCATATTTTATTTTTGCTTATTTATTTATACACTGCCATCATTCCTTAAGATGCTGAGATAACTTATCAGAAGCATCTGCAACAAAATGGTAAAATGGGAATAAAGAGGGAGCTAGGAAAAATAGAAGTAGATTAGAATTTCATGACAAGGAGGATAAAAACAAAACACGTGCACAGGCCACTAAGTCTCACAGAGATATCATAGTTAGTATAACAGACACGAGAGTTGACAGTATAGTTAGAGATTTCTGAGCTTTCTAGTGGCCAATGTAACATAGGTCTCATTCTTACAAGATAGAAAATTGACTTGTTTTTTTTCCTCCTAGAGGAAGTAAAATGTCTCGCATAGGAGTTAATATGTAACAGACTTGAAAATATAATGGACCGTGATCTTTGAAAAACATTCCTATAGCAAGTGCATTTCAGGCAGTCAAGGCTTTAAAGTTGAAAGGAAGGTCACTGAAGACAGTCCTTCGGAGTGCTGAGAAAGATCTCACGGATCAAGTAGTCGCTGCCTGATGGTCACAGTGTGTTACATCAGCACTCGGCTTGGCACTGGAGTCCCGCAATCCCAGGGAGATGAGGAAGGGACACGATCTCTGTTCTGACTCTGTTCAGCACATAAGACACACATCCCAAGACTCCTCAAGAATCTTAGGATAGGGACTATCGATTGCCTTGTTCCTTTAACCCTTATCTTCCCAACAATGTCCACCAGAGAGCTGGGGTCAATAAATGCTTAGCAAATTGAAGCTATATCTTCTTAAAACAATAATACAGTAACCCTACATAACTATGTAAACCAGTAAGAAGATATTATAATCCATTAGATCTTTTCCATGACATTTATCATACATAATTGTCAAGCTAAAGGGTGGAGGCTGAATCTTCTGGTATAATTACAAAGATCAGTTCCATTATTTTATAGTCATACTTTACAAATCTTTATTTTTCCCAAGTACTCAAGATTTCCATCTAGCTAGAACCTGGAAAGGAATTTACATTTTCTTTCCACACTCAGACTCAGCTGTTCGAAAGGCCCTGTGGAACCATACAACTAAACTAATAACTCCTGGCTAAGTTCAAGATCAACAGCAAATTTAAAAAAAATAATGATTTCTTCTTTTAATCTGAGAGGCCATCCCGCTCATCAATAAACAGACTCAGGAGTTGAGAGCATGTTCCTGTGGGGATCTTCACGGATGGCCGCACACCTTTGAAGCGAGGTGAATGACATAGAAGGGACACTCTAAAAGCAAAAATACTTCAAAGGCAACCGGAAGTTAGTTTTCCACTAATTTAACCACTGTTCTTCCCTCTTTTCTTCATTGCCAGCTGTTATGGACTAAAGGTTTGTGTCCCCCCAAAATTCGTATGTTGAAATACGAACCCCCATTGTGTGGTGTTAGGAGGTGGGGCTTTGGGAAGCATAAGGTCGTGAGGGGGGAGCCCTCCGGAATGGGGTTAGTGCCCTTAGGAAAGGGACTCCAGAGAGCTCTCCTGGCTCTTTCCACCAGGTGAGGACACAAGGAGAACTCAGCAGCTGCAACCCAGAAGACAGCCCTCACCACAACTCAATGGTGCTGGCACCCTGATCTCGGGTCTCCAGGCTCCATGAGAAATAAGCCACCAGTCCCCAGCACTTTCTTATAGCATCTCGAGCTGACTCAGACAGCCCCTCTTAATTCAGAGGGTAAAGGCTCTTCTTCCTATCAATTAACTTTTCGTAAGGATCTTGTTACACTTGACATGCTTAAGTAACTGAGACCTTAGATTTTTCTTTTCATGGATGGCCACCTTACTGTCCAGAAGGCCAGAACTAGAGATTCTTGGGACACAGTCTTAAATGCCATGTTAGCAGAAGCCAGCAGACATCCATTCTGGGGCGGCCATTATTTATTTAAGAATGATTCGGACGCTAATTTGGCAAATTAATCCCACTAATCTAAGAGGTCACGAATATCAATTTAACAATTAAAGTAAAACCTCTGATGTGGTTTCACAGGACACAAAGATGAGTCACCCAGGCAAATAGACAAAGCTGAGAAACTTTTGGTCAAGTTACACCCTAAGAGTTGTTAAAATTTTAAATGTCTGTGAACTGAGCAAGCCTGGAAGGATTATCCAAGTTAGAAACCTGCAATCATTCAAAAAGAGATACATACAATTGCAGGCACATTGATATAGAGAGAAGAACTCTGGATTAAAACCTTTTTAAGATTTTTAATATGGTATTAAAAATAACAGCTTATTTTTATTGACTGCCTGTGAGCCACAGTGAACACGGGCAATTTACAGGATTTAAACCTAGGCAGCCTTGCCCCAGAGTTCGGCTCCTAACCACCTAACTATCTTGGAAAGGCAATCTGATCCTACTTACAGAATGAAAACTACTTTCAATAAAACTTATTTCCTTTTTTTTTTTTTCCTGAGGAAGATTGGCCCTGAGCTAATATCTGTGACCGTCTTCCTCTATTTTATATGTGAGAAACTGCCATGACGTGGCTTGATGAGTGGTGTGTTGGTTTGCCACCAGGATCCAAACTGGGGAACCCCAGGCCACCAAAGCAGAGCACGTGAACTTAATGGCTGCACCACTGGGCTGGCCCCAAACTTATTTCCATTTTTATCAATATCCTTAGAGGATAAGAAATGAGAATGTGAGAGTTACTTTGTTTCTAAAGTCTCCTGGTATTTTGTATAAATAATGGAAAATGATACAAAGATGCCCTGAAGCGACACTGAGCCCAGCTCACAGATCATTCAGCACGCTGCTCAGCAGCGTCTGCTCTCTTTTCGGCCTCTTCTCATACGAATGCCAATCTATGACAAACAGCTCTCCCTCCCAACTGCCTACTGAATCTGGGCTCGTGGAAATAAAATAAAACATTAACAATCTGGTTTTTATTAAGATGATAGCTCCCCGCCTGAACCTGTCATTGTCCAGCATCAGGTACTTCTAAGGCCTGACAGAATCAGGGCTAAAACGAGTCTTTTTACTTGGCAGTTGTCAATGGGGCTGCAGGCCTAGAATATAAATATCTCTAATTCCTCAAAGCAGATTAGTCAGTTGTAAAGTATGAGCGCAGAAAGTATTTCCATATGTCTCCAGCCTGTTCTGATTTTTTTTCGCCCCTAAACTGAATATATACACACAAAATCCCCATCCCTCGGAAAGTCCTCGAGCGCGGGCAGACGCTTACATGCAAAAGCAGATGATACTTGAGAATCCGCTGAACTGGTTTTAAGAGATAGGAGCCCAGAGGCAGGGAGTGTTTCAAAGTTTCCTGACGTTCCCGGAAGAATTTGGCCAGCATCTTGTTCCTCATGCACTCTGTGAGCACAGCCACTGATCTGCAAGAAGAAGAATATTTTTATCTACATGGGAATGCTCAATGTGGGTATTCAAGTCTTAAATGCCGGCGTAAGTGCAAATGTCCTAAAACAGGTAGGGCGGCAACAGAGCTATGGCTGGACTAGAATGCCTCTGGGCAAGTTAGAAAAAGATGCCTCTCTGGGTGGGGGAATGAGGAAAAGGCCTGTTTCAAGAGAATAGTACACAGATGTCCACATGGCTTCTAAGCAGCAAACTCCTTCTAGGAGATGCAGCCCCCTGCCAGGACCCACAGCTTGGCAAAGGGGATCTGCGTTGGATGTTAGCTTCCAGTTGTGCCCCATCTGGGTGTCTTTATGACATTACAGGCAGGTGGTCAGAGACCTTGTCTCACAGGAAACTTCCCTTCGAGAATCTTTGACCAGATCCGTCTTTCCACCTCCAAGTGGTTCTCCTCCTAAATTCAGCTTCCAAAACAGCTCGATAGCCTCGCTCCTTAAGGAATGTGCCTCACTGCAGTGTTTTTGAAAAGTGGGTCGGGTTCCTTCTCCATCCCAGCTCCCCCAAAAGTACCGAGTACGGTCCCCTAACATCCCAGGGGAAGAGCAGAGGCAATGCTCATATCTCACACACAAAGCAAGCTAGGGGGCTCATGGAGTCTCACAGGCGTAAATTAAAATCTTATGGTCTTCTAACATCGAAGGAAGCAGGTGGAAGTAATTTCAGCCCTTTCTCCCCAAGTCAGTAATATGTTTTCACGATTAATTTAGAAAACCAGAGAGAGGCAAACAGCAAAATAAGACTCCTTGGGAGAGAGCAAAATGGAGGTTTCCTAATGAAGCTGTTAGAGCCCGGCTGCTTTGAGAAATATCTGTTCAAACGGGTTTATTTCCCCCCTAAGTCAAGATTTCAAAACTATTCTCCATCATGCAGCCTAGGAACTTTTCTGAGGTTCTTTAGAGTCAGAAGCAGCTGTCCAGCAGCCCTTTCGCGTCTGAAGGCTTTTTAACAATAAGAAACCTGCACCCATCCGGAGCACACGGAAGCCCAGGTTCAGGGCCGGGGAGACATCTGAGGACAGTGACCTGGTCTGGGGCAAAGACGGAGGGCCATGCCCCTTCACAGCAGAATCGCTGGGGCGTGACTGGTATGAAGGAGGTGGCCATCTGTCAAGATGTGCCGGCGACATTTAATATCACCAGCCTGGCTCCAAAGGGGAAGACAAGTTGTCAGATGGGCTGACACACTTGGCTGAAACTCTCAGCTTCTTAAGATGGGGGAGAGGAAACCTCGGGCCTCAGAGAGCAAACAGCTGGGAGACACAGCAACAGAAGGAAATATTTTTCTATGAATTTGAAAACCATACGAGTGGGCAAGAACCAGACATGCCCGATTCACTGAGAAGGCCTTTCGAGCATCTCTCTGCTAACACATTTCTTTCCTTCTTCAAAGTCAGACATAAAAAAACCCCACATTTCCTCCAGGAAATTGTCCTTAAGTCTCCAGAGACTTATCACCTTTGTCTCATGCAGCTTTTGCTTCTATTACACATTACTGAGTTCGTACTGCATTAATTTGTATTTATTGATTTGATCTTCCCTCACACGCTATTCCACTACTGCATTTAGTTGAGTTCTGACCCTCAAAAGAATATAAACTACTAGAAGGTAAGAGATACAAGTTCCTATTTCCTGCCAATACACACCCAGCTTGGAACCATGCTTTGTGAATGACGGGCTCTTAGAAATGTCCTTGCACCAATGATTGGCCTGTCCCCTGACCCTGAAGCAGCCTAGCATATAACCATCTGCCTTTATTTTGTACTCTTTAATATTGCTAAGGCAGAAAAATCTTAAGATAAACCTCCCAAATTACAAATTCAGAAGTTATTTCTTCAAAGGACATGTTTATAATGAAATTTACGGACATAAACCCCCAAACAAGGCCCTCCAGCATCTCAGAGCCTGATAACTGGCTCCAGAACTTTGCAGGTTCTTTAGAGTTTGAATGTCTTTCCCTTTTGCTCAGGAAGAAGTTTCGTGGAAAAGATGAGGGCCAATTCTGTGCTTTTCTGAATTCGGGTGTGGTACAGTACTGGTTTCAGCTCAAGGATGATGAGATTTAGTGGGGCACCCTACAATATCCTGCTATCTTCAGCATAGAGCTGGAAACAAATACTTTTGGAGAGAACACTCCTTAAGTGAAATTGTATAAACTGTGGGCGAGTCTACAGATAAGGATATGGCAGGTTTTTAATCTGCGTGTGTTTTTTTTGTTGTTTTTGAGGAAGATTAGCCCTGAGCTAACATCTATTGCCAATCCTCCTCTTTTTTGCTGAGGAAGATTGGCCCTAAGCTAACATCCGTGCCCATCTTCCTCTATTTTACATGTGGGATACCTGTCACAGCATGGCTTGATAAGTGGTGTGTAGGTCCACACTCAGGATCCGAACCGGTGAATGCTGGGCCGCCGAAGCAGAGTGCCTGAACTTAACCACTATGCCACCAGGCTGGCCCCATAATCTGCATGTGTTTCTTTGTTTGTTTCTTTTAGGGGAATGCATGGTTGGCCATTAACCAAATAAATCACCACAGCATAATATCTTGACCAATACCTTAGAGGTGGAGACTAAAATGCACCAACGGAAAGCATTTTGCCATCAGTAAGTGTCAGCCTCTAGCTTCATCCCTTTTAATCCAGACTGGCCTTCAGGGCAGGGGGCCCATTTGTTCTTCTTTATCACAGTAGCTCTAGGGGCTCAGCCTGCTGGCTTCTCCTCTAGATGGATCCCACCGCCCACTTTATCCTTAGGGATGTGTCTCTACCAAGACTGGCGACAGACTGTCTAAATCTCCCTAATTCTCATCTTCCTGACTGGTCCCTAAGATAACAACTCCAGTCCTGTTGATCATGTGGGAAAGCAGACAGTAAAAGGCTTGGGGAGATTTACGAAGCTTCAGAAACTTTACAAGGATGTAGTAGCATGAGGTCTGAGGTTGGAGAAACCTCGACTGAAATCCCAATGGGGCCACTCCTCAGCTATGTGACCCCTGTAAGATCAATAAGCCTCCAGGGACCTCCGATATTCTATCTGTACAGTATGGATGGCGCAGGGTGGCAGTGAACTAGTGCCTGTCGAGAACTCAATAGGAGCCCAGGCACTGTGATGGACGGATGTTCTGCTTTTCTCAAATCCCTCAATATCTCTGGATTTTGGTGAAAGTTAAATTCAACATCACTTTCATTTACAACATTTAACACAGGGCTTGAGAATCAATCAGTACTCAAAAAATGTCTTTTGCAGGAAAACGAAATTCCTACAGTGTGGCCCAGGTTGGGCCTGATGCCCTTACTGAAATGGTCAATATAGTGGCCAAGGATGTTCCCTAACCATCCCTCCTGCCATCGCCCCAGGGTCAGCAAAACTGAAGCAGTGATCCAGGGACTATGAGTCCTCTTTTCTCACATAAGCTCGATCTTTCCTTTCTCTGAGCTCCATAAACTTACAGTTCATAGAACTTATATAGCAAACACGTACCATATTCTCTCCCCAGCTAGATTATATAACCTCATTAACAGTGCTTCCCATATTCTGAAAAACATGGCACACATACGAAAGGGTTAATAGTCAAGCCTTAGCGCCAAACACAACTGGTTTGCTTAATTTTCCACTGAAGGACACTTAGCAATCTTTTTGCAATGTCTTTTACAATTTCTCTCTACATTGGCTGTGCTGGCAGCCTGAAGCCTGCACGGATCAACATCTGGGTGCCGTGGATTCTGTTCTCAGCATGTTCTGCAGTTCCCCCCAGGATCCAGCACCGTGCCAGCCACATAATGACTCAGCACCACATATGTTGGACCGACCGACTTGAAACGTCTGAAAGCGAACAGGCCTCCTCCTGCACACACACAACGCGTACCTGGGGTAGTTAGTGCAGTACTGGGTGTAAATGTGGAACTCTTCACTCTGCAAGGAAACAAAAGAGATTCTGATGGACCAAAAAGCGCAGGCATCAAAGGTCGTTTAAAAACAGCAGAAAGAAACATCATTCATACCTTTGTATTTGTTTCTCTAATCCCACGGGCCTGTCTCCTGAGCCCCTGTGGCAACCATCTGTGCCTGTTCGTCTACCTTGTTTTCTGCCTAGAATCCACACGCACTTGAACTCATTTGAGTTCAGTAAACACCTACTGAGCATCTGCTGTGTTACGGGGATGGATTGGGAAGGGAAATGGGAAGAGGAGGGATCTAAAGCTTCCGCCCCCACGTGCTCACAGCTTTCTGGTGGAGTTGCACCGTGGAGAGAAATATAAGCAGAAAAGTCAAATAGCACGTGCTGAGAACACGCTGGAAGTCTGAGCAGGGCAGGAGGAAGCTGCTGGATACTTTCAAGGCCCTGCGCGTGCAGCTTTCTCTGCCCGTGGTCTTTCCCATCGTTTTCACTGCTTAGCCACTAGTCATCATTTGATGTTGAATTACACTTTATTTCTTCCAAGGAGCCTTCCTGAGCTCTTGGGCTGAGCCAACTGCTCCTACTCTGGGCTTCCACAACCCCAGTGCTTACCTCTCCTGTAGCATTTACCAAATGATAGTGACATCGTCTGTGTGTCTGTCTGTCTCCCACTCTAGTTCCCGCGGGGTAGGGGCCATACTGTGTTCATCTGGCACATAATGTTTGTTGAACTACTGAATCTCACCCCCTCTCTTACAAAGCTGACAATTATTTGAGAGCAGGATCCAAATCCACTCATCTGTCTGCATCTAGCAGGGCAGCGATGCCTCAAATGACTAACCAATGTGGGGTTCTTGCCTCTTGCTATGATCATCTTTCAAGTTTCCTAGCATCTTTCGATACCTCGGCATATTATCAAATATTGGTCTTAGTCTTCCAGATGTCTAGTCACATGATCAAATATTGGGAAATGTTAAATTAATACTTCTTGCTCTTAAAGGATAATTTTTTAAAAAAGTACAACCATGACTTCCATGCAAATATAGCATGAAGGCTGTCAAAGATTTTATTTAACTTATTAATTAATCAGGAAAGCAGTAAGGTATTACCATTGGATCAAAGGAGAAAAAAAAGTATCACATTCAGATAGGTCGATGAAGAAGACTGAAATGAATTTACAATTAGATACAAACCTGGCTTTATCTACAGGGATGAGTGGGTAAAGAAATCAGTTGTCCCTCTATGGGGCAGTATTCACTTGCATGTTTGTGGCCAAGAATCATTTACATTTCTAGCAGTTATCTACAATTTAGAGAGTTGTAAAATAGCTCAGAGACAATGAAAAGTGCAGAAATCCCACTGAATCATATAATTTAGAAGGGTAAATTGGAAAGTACTTAAGTTTTCTATTGGAGGCATTCAGTAATCTGTTTGGTCGATTTCAAAGTCTTCTGCAATTTTTCCCTACACTGCCAAGGCAAAGAGGTATATGTAAGTGGGAAGCCGAGGTGGCAGAAGTTAGGTTCTTAACTTTTAATCATAAAACTATTGGTAAGAATAATTAATTCAAGGCCAATGAACTACTAGCTGTTGCACACTCTAAAATGGAATTCCATTATGAAAAAAGAGCCATAGTCTACTTTCGTGGCATTTCACATTCTGCTCTGACTTTAACTTTTTAAACCACTTCATGTTGGATTCACATGTGACTCCAGGACAGCACTTTTGTTTTGTTTTGTTTTGTAACTTTAATGTTCATTAATTTTTTTCTGATTTGAAAGGAATTTCTACTTAGAATCCTTTCTCTGAAACTCAGCTAGGATTAATTCGTTTTTGTTATAGAAAGTTTCAAGCAAATATAAAAGTAGAGAGGATGGTATAATGAATTGCCAAGTATCCATCACCTGACCTCCATAATCATTAACTCGTTATCTGTATCCACCTGCCTCCCTATCTCTCTGAAACAAATTCAAGACATCATTTCACTTGTAAAGATTTTAGTATACGTCACTAACGTAAGGACTCTTAAAGAGAAGCATCACCACAATGCAATTATCATATTTAAATAATTCCATAATATGGAGATTCAGTCACTATTCATATTTCCCATTTTCTTAATTTTTTCTTTTTTTTTAATAGTTAGCTTGATTTGTAATCCAAATAATATCTACACATAGCAACTGGTTGATATCACTTAAGACTCTTCTAATCTAAAAATTCTCCTTCTGTCCTTTTTCTCTTGCAATTTAGTTGAAGAAGCCAGGTGGTTTGTCCTGGTTTCCCATAGTCTCAATTTTGCTGATTACATCCCCATGGCTTCCTTTAACAGGTTCCCCGGCCCCCTGCACTCTTTGTGGTTTAGCAGAGGCTTAACAAACTTAGGTTCCCTAATGTGGCATGAATACATCATAGGTTATATAATATTTCCATCAGGAAGCAAATGATGTCTTCTCGTCTCTCTCTTGTGATATTAACAACCATTGGTAATTTTACCTAACCCTATTAATCCATTAGGGGTACCAAAATGGTGATATTTCTAATTCAACTATTCCTTCTTCATTTATTAGCCAGACTCTTTCCAGAAAAGGAACTTCCTTATATTAACTATCTCTTTCCCTGCAGTTTGTGGTTTGTGTGGGAAAGGCAGGATAAATGCTTCATTCTTTGTCTTAATTTTCAAAAAAATGCGTTTCTTCTCTAGTATCCCGCAAAGGCCACCAGTTTGGGTTTGTAGTGTCACTGTGAATTCATTAACATAAATATCTAATGAGTTTCAGTTGTTTTCAGTTAATTATCTTTACTGACGCTCAAATGATCCCATCTTTGGCCAGCAGGAGCCTCTTGAGTATTTATGACCTGACCTACAGCCTCCGGGTAGCTTCCTTGTTTTCTGGTGCGACAAGTTGTTCCAGACTATCTTGTACATTTCCTGCGCACAGCCCTTCTTCACGGAGCACTGATTCCTTCTGGTCAGAAGCAGTAGTTAGCAATGTTCTCGCTATTAGGTTAATCATTATTTCTAGGCCTTTTCAACAGACTGAGTTAGGAATAGGTGTTTTTTAAAGATGAAATACATCCTTAGTTCAAACTTGCAGTTCGGATTCAGGACTACAACATTCTTAATTAGCCTCATTGTTACTCTATATCTTCTTTCTCCGAGCAATTCCAGCTCTCAATGACACTCACATAAATACCCATTTGCTTTATCCCACAATACACTCAATAATTTCAGAATAACAATATCAACGATACCATGTATGCTATCATTCTTGAAAACAGTTAAGGACGTATTTGCTGTATTTTGTCCACAGTATATTTTTAAATTAGATTGGAAGGTCCTCTGTGTGGTTATACCACAAACTGGACACTCAAACAGGCTCTTGGTTTCATTTTGATTTTAATTTTTGGAGACTGCTTTTGTAAACTTTAATTTTGTTTTATAATTATGTAAAATTTGTACATGGTTTCAAAGTCAACTCTACTAGGAAATGCATATTCAAAGAAGTCTAGCTTCTATTCCTTTCCATTCTAGTATATTCCCTCCCTTCTTCTATCAGTAACCAATTTTTAATCTCACAGTCTGTCCTTTTTGTTTAAACACTCACATTTAAATATAGGCATCTCTTCCCCTATTCCTCAACACAAACAAGCTATGCCCGTGATTCTCAAACTGACTGTGCATCAGAATCACCTCGAGGACTTGGTAAAACACAGATTACTGGGTGGCACCCAGAGTTTCTGATTTAGTAAATCTAGGGTGGGGCCCGAGAACCGGCATTCTAACAAGTTCCCAGATGATGTTGAAGTTGCTGGTCCAGGGACCACATTTTGAGAACCACAGTGTTATACACACTCGTATCCACCCACCCCCGCCAAGTAGTGCACAGATATTCTTTATTTGCTTCCACTGCTTCATAGTACTCCATTATGTGCATATACCATGGTTTATTCAACCAGCTTCCTGTTTATAGACATTTGTGCTGTTTCTATGCATTGTATATTTCCATACATATATTTCCATACATATGCACATATATAAAATATATTTCTATTTATTGTATATATCTATAAATTATAACAATAATTACTGCAAAGAATAGCATCACACTTACTGAATTTTTGTCACTGTATCTTTGGAATAGATTTCTGGAAGTAGGACTGCTGGCTTAAAGGGTGGATTCAGACACAGTTTTGCTAGATCTAGCAAAATTCCCCTCCACAGGGCCTGTGCCATTTTGCTTTCCCACAATTAAGGGAGTGCCTGATCCCCCGTGGCCTTGCCAACTTAGCATGCTGCCAAAGTTTCAAGCACAGTCCTTTAAGAAAATCTAAATTAGTTGCCAACGTCTAAAAGTTAGAAAATAAAAATATCTCGATTTCTAGATTCTTCCTGAAAAAGTATAAGATCCAGTGGCCCCGGGCCTAGAGTTTCACGTGATGCTTATGTCCCCACGACGTAAGTACCTCAATGGCTCTAGCCTCCACCTGGGCCCGTTCATGCCTGTGTTCACCTGGTTACTCCTGAAGGCACTGGGTGTCCAGCCCTGGCTCCATGGATAAGAAAGGCAAATGGTTTGCCCAAGGTCTTCTAGCAAATTGATGTCGGCCTGGAGCCTTTCTCTGGGTTTGTCACGTGCTCTCAAAGTTTCTTACTTATTTTTCCTGCCTCCTGCTACACTCAACCTGGGACTGAGTAACATCAGGCTGACTTTCCTGAGATTTAGGGACCTTTAGGATCATTTCGAATACCAAACTTAAAAACAATGGCCTCAATGAAAAAAATGTCTAAATTACGTCATATATGTTACCTACCTGCACCTGTGCCTCATAAAGCCTCAAGATTTCTGCACTAATGAATTAAGGTGCATTTTGTGACATCATGGCTCAATTATTAAATTAAAGGATTTTGATTTAAATCAGCTATATCCTCTTAATATAGAATCAAATGCACATTTGATCTTAGATTTATAAACTCTGTGGACAATTCAAAGACGGTTTTACACAAAAACCAATAGCCCCAGTTACTTAATCCTTAAAGACCTATTACTTATTATATATGCTGCCCCAAATCTTTTTCACAAGTATTTAGGGATAAAGAAGGCAATGATAAATAGATTATACAAAAGTAGATATTTTCTTCTAGTTATTCAACTCTTTCAAACTGTAATTAGAGATGATGTCTAAATGAGATATTTAATTATGATGGAACCAAAAGATAAGATAGTCAGGGCTGGCAAGTGAGCACACAGGGCACTCAAATATTGATTGAATGAATAACCAGAGTAAAGAAATCTGTATGATTTGAGGGTTTCTTCTGCTATAGGGTCCATCTCTCTCTCTCTCTCTTTTTCACACACACACACACACACACACACACACACACTTTGATTTCTGGGATCACTGGAGACTATGAGAAAGGCTTAATATGTAAATAGCGCATGGGTAAGGTAAGATGGACTCGAATTTACTCCAGTTATAAGAATATCTGATTTCAGTCCTTTCTTGAGGATAATCTCAATAAGTGGGTGCGGGGTGCATGTGTGCGTGTGGGCGCACACGTGCATGCCTGGGCACTGAAGGAAGAGAGGTGCCAATGGGAACGGGGGCCATGCATGGAGGGAGAGGAGGAGGTTAAAGGGAGGTTAGGTCTCTGAAGACAAACTTTGTCTGCCTCCTAAATAGGGCAGCCCGGCTGACAGTCACGACAAGGGATGCAAATGAGGGTGAAGGCAGGAAGCCCGGGAAACCTGTTCCAGGTGCTTCCAGAATCCTAAAAGCAGACAAAGGCTCAGCGGGGAGACAGCTTGGCCTGCCCATCAGGGAACTCATATTTCTGCCTCTCCAGAGGACGGGCTCTGCAGCTCCTATTTCTTTATGAGCACAGCAGGTGAGAAGCGCTGGATTCTCTTTTAGTCAGGAAAGATTTCTGTAACCTACACATCCCACAAAAGCAAGGTCAAAGCCGACGCTCTGTGTAAGCCCCAATGATTCAGATAAAAGCAGAAGTCAACCATCAGCTTTACCGCTCTCATTAATGGCCTCTCAATTAAAGCAATTTTCCATTCCTCCCCAGAGTTGAACAGCTGGCTGTGCTTCAGAAAACGTACCATCTTCTAAATTTCAGGGTGCTGAGTGAAAAGCAGGTTGTGCCAGAACCAAACACCCCCTCACAATTCTCTGCTTACATGGGAAAGTGTAGCGTGCTCAAGTCGGTCTTCTAATTAAACTTGGCAATATTACAATGAAAAATAAGATTTGGGAGTTGGCATCGTAGCACATAAACAAACTTTTATGTGAATAATGAAGCCAGGGCTAAGCATATGCTGGACCGGCTTTAATCAGCTTGTGATTACAGTTACTAGTAAAAGCCCAGACATTTCCGAAATCTTCTCTGTTGTTTATGTGCTGCGGTTATTTTAACATATCTGCTTTGATACACGCAGCATATCTTTTTACCCATTTCTCCCTCTTTCTCTTTCCTTCTCTTTTTCAAATTCCTACCCTTTGGGAGAATTAATTATGACACGAGAATCTTGTGAAAAGAACTGTGTGCGTAAGCACGTGAGCACAAACATTTTACGTGTTAACACACCCACACACCAAGTCAGGAGGGTTTTACCTACAAGCGCATCAACTGCCTTGAAGGAACCACGCTTCAGTAAAACCCAGGGTGTTATGTTTGGCTATAAAACCAGTGGATGGATCTGCAGCCATCAGAAATGGCGCTGTGGCTCCAGTCCAGAGCCAGGTCAGGCTGGGAGGACACATCACACAGTTCACGTTGGACTCTGGGGCTCTAAACGAGGTGCTAATTCTCGGTGGATCCCAAAGCACCATCATGAACTTCGCTTAAACCTTTGTACACTGGAAACCACAACGGCAGAAATCACGCGAAGTTTTGCTGCAAAAAAATTTCTGCTAGAGGTTTTTAAGAGAAACTTCAGATAGAATTCTATATCTAGTCGGGAGCATGTCCAGAACTTAATGTGGTAAAGGATGAACTTGTATGTTTCAGAACTCTACCTCCTATCTGGGTACAGAGCACGAACTGACTGTCATTTAAGCTTTAAAAGTGAAATCCTTTCCTTGTATTTTTCTAAAGCATCAGTACAACTGAAGTAAAATATAAGAAAATGAGAGTGCATTTTCTAAAAATTTCTTTCGTCATTTTTTTGCTGAGGAAGATTTGCCCTGAGCTAATGTCTGCTGCCAATCTTCCTCTTTTTGTATGTGAGCCACTGCCACAGCACGGTCACTGACAGACGAGTGGTGTAGGTCCACACCCTGGAACTGAACCTGGGCCTCTGAACTTAACCACTAGGCCACCAGAACTGACTCAAGAGTGCATTTTTAAGATATAGGAGGTTAATTCTATTTCTCTTTATCCCCCAAATGATAATTATACAGCCTAGGCTAGTGCCACATATATCATATATAAAATATTTAGATTCTAATAGATTTTTCTAACTGGTCTAGTGGTATTTTATACATATTTATTTTTCTAACGTTTTTCTATTCGTGATTCTCCTCCCCTCAAGCTGAAAGTTTTTCCTAGGAAAGATGAGTAACACCATTCAGTTACTGTGCAAGTTGTAGGACAAATACCAAGTTAGCATTTCCTAACTGACTGGGGACAGTTAACAGTACATTTCTTTTCCTTGCTGGTGAAAAAAAAAACCCGAGTGAGAGAGATTAGTGGCTAACTTCATCCAACATGGAACAAACCAGTCATTTTAACTTTAAAATGAAAACAATTTGTACTCTATCTGTCTTAGCTGGCCCGGAGAAATGAACCGTGCTTACCTTGGACACGAAACATTCTGCGATGGCCACAGGATCGTTTTCACAGTTTTCCAAATCTTGCAGAAGTTCACTAATAAAAAAATAATAGCCAGAAAGTATTAGATTGTGGTCTGATGGTTGAGGACGTTTTGTATAACTTAGAAGTTTAAATATTTATATGGCATTTACAAAGAATCATATTTAATCAGATAACTAAGGATCCGGTGTCACTATATCCAAAGCTTAGATAAGGGATTTCCCCCAGGTTTTGGTGGAGCAGACGTTTAAACACAGGTCTGAACTGTAAATCTCCCACCCAGAGAAATCCCTGACATTTAAGTCTTCTAGATGTTTGTCATCGTCTGCAGGCATCCTCACTCACATTCATTCACTCATCAAGTGGCTGTCGAGGTACCAGCTACTGTACAAGGCACAAAGAACAGACACATCAGTAAGCAAAAGGAGATGTGGTCCCTGGTCTCTTGGAGCTGGGAATCCATTGGAAGAGTCAGACATTCACTGAAAAATCACACTAACAAATATCAAATTATAGACAACAAAAGTACTCTAAAGGAAAGATATTCTGTGAGAGAAAACTTTTCTCAGATGTAAATCTACATTATTATTATTATTTTTTAAAACAAGTACATTTCCCCCCCCACCTTTTTCCTCCCCAAAGCCCCCTGGTACATAGTTGTGTATTCTTAGTTGTAGGTCCTTCTAGTTGTGGCATGTGGGACACCACCTCAGCTTGGCTTGATGAGCAGTGCCATGTCCGTGGCCAGGATTCGAACCAACGAAACACTGGGCTGCCTGCAGCGGAGCGCACGAACTTAACCACTCGGCCACAGGGCTGGCCCCTACATTATTTTTTTTATTTTTATTTTTTTATTGAGTTAATGATAGGTTACAATCTTGTGTGATTTCAGTTGTACATTAATGTTTGTCATTCGTGTTGTAGGTGCACCTTTTCACCCTTTGTGCCCACCCCCCACCCCACCTTTCCCCTGGTAGCCACTAATCTGTTCTCTTTGTCCATATTTTTAAATTCCTGATATGAGTGGAGTCATACCGAGATTATCCTTCTCTAACTGGCTTATTTCACTTAACATAATTCCCTCAAGGTCCATCCATGTTGTTGCAAATGGGACGATTTTGTTCTTTTTTACGGCTGAGTAGTATTCCATTGTACATATATATACCACAACTTCTTTATCCATTCATCTGTTGATGGGCACTTAGGTTGCTTCCATGCCTTGGCTATTGTAAATAATGCTGCAATGAACATTGGGGTGCATAGGACTTTCGGAATTGCAGACTTCAAGCTCTTTGGATAGATACCCAGTAGTGGAATGGCTGGATCGTTTGGTAGTTCTATTTTTAATTTTTTGAGGAATCTCCATACTGTTTTCCATAGTGGCTGCACCAGTTTGCATTCCCACCAGCAGTGTATGAGGGTTCCATTCTCTCCACAACCTCTCCAACATTTGTTACTATTAGATTTAGATATTTTTGTCATTCTAACGGGTGTAAGGTGATATCTTAGCGTAGTTTTGATTTGCATTTCCCTGATGATCAGCGATGATGAGCATCTTTTCATGTGCCTATTGGCCATCCGTATATCTTCTTTGGAGAAATGTCTGTTCACGTCTCCAGCCCATTTTTTGATTGGGTTGTTTGATTTTTTGTTGTTGAGTTGTGAGAGTTCTTTATATATTATGGATATTAAGCCTTTGTCAGATATATGACTTGCAAATATTTTTTCCCAGTTAGTGGGTTGTTTTTTTGTTTCAATCCTGTTTTCATTTGCCTTGAAGAAGCTCTTTAGTCTGATGAAGTCCCATTTGTTTATTCTTTCTATTGTTTCCCTTCTCTGAGAAGACATGGTGTCCGAAAAGGTCCTTTTAATACTGATGTCAAAGAGTGTACTGCCTACATTTTCTTCTAGAAGCCTTATGGTTTCAGGTCTCACCTTTAGGTCTTTGATCCATTTTTAGTTAATTTTGGTGAATGGTGAAGAAGAATGGTCAATTTTCTTTCTTTTACACATGGCTTTCCAGTTTTCCCAGCACCATTTGTTGAAAAGACTTTCTTTTCTCCATTGCATGCCCTCAGCTCCTTTGTCGAAGATAAGCTGTCCATAGATTGGGGTTTTATTTCTTGGCTTTCAATTCTGTTCCATGGATCTGTGCACCTGTTTTTATACCAGTACCATGCTGTTTTGATTACTGTAGCTTTGTAGTAAGTTTTGAAGTCAGGGATTGTGATGCCTCCCGTTTTGTTCTTTTTTCTCAGGATTGCTTTAGCAATTCGGGGTCTTTTGTTGCCCCATATGAATTTTAGGATCCTTTGTTCTAATTCTGTAAAGAATGTCATTGGGATTCTGATTGGGATGGCGTTGAATCTGTAGATTGCTTTAGGTAGAACGGACATTTTAACTATGTTTATTCTTCCAATCCATGTGCATGGAATGTCTTTCCATCTCCTTATGTCGTCATCCAATTCTCTCAGAAAGGCCTTGTAATTTTCATTATATAGGTCCTTCACTTCCTTAGTTAAATTTACCCCAAGGTATTTTATTCTTTTTCTTGCAATTGTGAATGGTATTGTGTTCTTGAGTTCTTTTTTCTGTTAGTTCATTGTTAGAATATAGAAACGCTACTGATTTATGCAAATTGATTTTATACCCTGCAACTTTGCTGTAGTTGTTGATTACTTCTAAGAGTTTTCCAATGGATTATTTGGGGTTTGCTATATATAAGATCACGTCGTCTGCAAACAGCGAGAGTTTCACTTCTTCCCTCCCTATTTGGATTCCTTTTATTCCTTTATCTTGCCTGATTGCTCTGGTCAGGACCTCCAGTACTATGTTAAATAAGAGTGGTGATAGAGGGCATCCTTGTCTCGTTCCTGTTTTCAGGGGAATGGCACTCAGTTTTTGCCCATTGAGTATGATGTTGGCTGTGGGCTTGTCATATATGGCCTTTATTATGTTGAGGTAGTTTCCTTCTGTGCCCATTTTGTTCAGAGTTTTCATCATAAATGGCTGTTGGATCTTGTCAAATGCCTTCTCTGCATCTATTGAGATGATCATGTGGTTTTTATTCCTCAGTTTGTTGATGTGGTGTATCACGTTGATTGATTTGCGGATGTTGAACCATCCCTGTGTCCCTGGTATGAATCCCATTTGATCATGATGTATGATCCTTTTGATGAATTGCTGAATTCTGGTGGCCAAAATTTTGTTTAGAATTTTTGCATCTATGTTCATCAGTGATATTGGCCTGTAGCTCTCTTTTTTCGTGGCGTCCTTGTCTGCCTTTGGTATCAGCGTGATGTTGGCCTCATAGAATGTGTTAGGAAGTGTTCCATCCTCCCTACATTATTTTTTAATGGTTCATTATTTTAAGTAACCCGTAATATTTCACTGTGTGGATGTACTATACTTAACTAATTTAACCATGTACTATAATTTAATCTCCCACTATTGGATAAAGTTCTATAAGTGGAGTTTCTGGGTCAAAGGGCATCGCAGGGTAAATAATGCATTTTCAAATTGCACTCCATATAAGATGTATTAATATATATTTTACTATGTTGTGTTAATTGTAATTCTCTGTGTATTACATATTTAATAAAATGTTAAATAGTTCTACAGGAATTATGATAAAAACAAGCAATTTCTTGCTTTCTGTTTCCCATTGTTGACTGCCATTCTCCAGAAGCATTTTCCACTCTTTCGCTGTTTCTGCTGTATGTGTCCATATTTCTAACCAGGCTGATACTGCATTTTTGTTATTTCTCAGTTTTAGATATTATTTACTTCTTCCTCCTTCCATCTTCTCAACAAGTTCTGTTATGAAATTTGATTAAATTAAAAGTCAGAGCTTGCATTTTTAAGACTATGTAAACATTCTCCGCCTAGCCATGGAGTATACCATAATTACATTTCCTTCCTTGTACAACCATGTTCCCTGGAGTCAAAATTGTCTCATTTTTTTGCCTTGTTTTCAAAGGACACACCACTAACTTACCCTCGAATTTTATGCCAGAAGGATAACTCTCGTCTCACTGTGTTCAAACCTCAGATCATCTATTGGTTGTACTTCTTTCTTGGTGACCTCCCTCATGGAGCCCTCTGTCCTCCTGCTGCCACCTGAACAGGTTGCTCCCAGGCTGCTGGGCTCTCTCTTCAACACCATCCTGACAATGGCCTTCACCTAGCCCCTGTGTTGGACGCCTTGTTTCTTAGACACCATTTCAGATGTATTCCTTCCTTTGGGCAATTACACCGCCAGTAGCTGTGTGTAAGTGTAATAGTAAATTTTCTGAAACTCTTCCTGTTTCAGAATGTTCTCCCTTCACGCTTGGCTGATAAAGTTCATGGATATAGAATTCTTGGTTGGAAGTCATTTTCTCTGAGTATTCAGGAACTATCTGTTGCCTGATGAATTCTGATGCTGCTGAGAAGTCCAATACCATTCTGATCCATGATCCAGGTTCCATATGACCTGTTTTTCCATTCTGGAAGCTTTGAGAGTTTCCTCTTTGTTCACATAATTCTGGAATTCTGTAATGGCTGGCTTTGGGATGGGTCTTTTCTCATGCGTGAGCCAATGTGAACATTTGGGAAACGTTTTTGAGCATCAGTTCTCAAAATGACCCCTGAGATCCTGGGATTCCCTTCCCTAAAGGTCCATAACGTCACCATTTTCCTAAAAATACTTAGACATTTGGATTTTTTACTTTCATTCTCTCATGAGAGTACAGTGGACTTTTCCAGAGGCTACATGACCTGTGATATCATAACCAATGGCGAGCAGAAGCAGCCATGAGAATCCAGCTGTTTTCTAGTAAGTCAGACAGTAGAGATTTGTAAAAACGTAAAACAATTCCAACACACAAAAAAGATTAGTGAGAAGAGTAGCAAAATTATTTTTCTAAAAA
Organism: Equus asinus; assembly: GCF_041296235.1. Taxonomy (NCBI): domain Eukaryota; kingdom Metazoa; phylum Chordata; class Mammalia; order Perissodactyla; family Equidae; genus Equus; species Equus asinus. The sequence goes on from NC_091790.1 coordinate 37,721,185, forward strand.
TTTGCGGGTTTATTATTATTGAATAAATTGATATTTCAACAATTTCTCAGTTTTAATTTCTATCATGGTAAACAAAACATCACTGGGGTCCTTAGTAATTTTTAAGCGTGTAAGAGATCCTGGGACCAAAAAGTGTAAGAACCTCTGTTCTTGAATTACATCTGATATTTCCTCCTCTCCATTTTCTCTTCTCTTTTGAAGTCCTATGATTCACATTTTAGATCTCTAATTTTTCTTATTCTTCCTCTGCTATTTTCATCTTCATGTTTATTGTTCTGTTTTCTGGGAGACTGCAACTTTATTTTCCATCTCTTCTAATGAATTTTTTTTCATTTCTATGATCTGATTTTTAATTTCAAAGTACCTTTTTTTTTTCAATACGCTCTTTGGGTGTTTCTTACGTTCCTGTTCTTATTTTATGAGTGCCGAATCTTCTCTTACGTCCAAGGATGATATGATGTTGATGATGGTGGTAGTGATGGTGATGATGATGATGATGATGATGATGATGATGGACTATAGTTCCCTGTTCCTTGCTTTCTGCCAAGCTCTCTTTTCTCTGTTTGATCATTTTGGCTTCTGTCATTCATGTGAGAGGCTCTCCAAACATATGGGGAATCTTCATTTGTCCTTTCCTGTTTGACGGTGAGACACCACAATGCTGACCATAAACTCTGAGCAGAAATGGAGCTTCTCATGGGGTGCTCTTCACTCCCATTGTTCTCGAACATTGTGGGGTCAAGACCTGTTTACACTCAAAATCTCTTTATGTGGATTATATCTACCAATATGTATTAGAAACTAAAACTGAATAGTTTTTAAAAACTTGATCAATTCATTCAATAATAAATCTATGTTAATAGAAATATCTTTTCGTGAATTAGATTTTATAGACAAAAAATTTAACGAGAAGAGTAGCAGTGTCTTGCAATTTTTGCAAATCTCTAATTTATCTGAATAGAACACAGATGGATTCTCATATGTGCTTCTGAATTCAATTTGTTGCAATCTGTTATTTTGGTTGAAGTATATAGAAGAAAACCGACCTCACACAGATATCATTGGAAAAGAGAGGAGTATTTTAACATCCTTTTCAAATAAGTGTGGCTATCCTTCTTTGATATTACACTGAAACTCAATAAGTGGTAGTTTCTTAGAGTTTTGTTGGAGTATGAAACCATACCAACGTACTCTATTGTTACTTTAAAATCTATTGGTCTGCTCTGCACTTTGAAAGGATCTTTACCAATGCTTGATTTCAAAATAGTCCGGATTTCAAACATTCCTTCCTAATATTCCTATCAAAACATTCCCCTTATAAGATTATTATTAGTTTGGAAAATATAATTCTGATGTTTGTGTCAATGTCTTCTATAGAAAGATGAGAGTGGTTAAATTAAGGATAGTTGAAATCTAATCATTGGGACCTGAACACTGGATGAAGTAAGAGAGAAGGCTGAAGACAAACAATAGCCAAAGAAGCAACACTTCCGGGCCAGTGCTTTCCACTACTACCAGATGGAGCGCTCTGGGAGTAGGTTTTGTGTCCAGGTCTTTCAAGATAAATCCTCTTTCTGAGCACCTAAGAATTTTGAGCAGAATCCATTATGTTACTTCTCGTAGCTTAACAGACATACCCCTGATATTTATATTTAACTCCCTGTGTTCTACACGTTATGCTCATCAAGCTCCCCTTTGGGCTTGATGGCCTCGAGCCAGAGTGGACTTGCTGATGGAGGAAGTGTCTGAGGGGACCCACCCAGGCTCTAGGTATAGCTCACCTGGAAGTGAATGATTGGCATTCATTGCTCAAGAACCACAGAGCTGGGAGGCTGTTCAGACACCTTCCAGTGCCAACCCTTAATTTTAAGGTGAGGAAACCATGCTTCATAAAAGGGACGTGGCTTACCTTAGGCCACACAGTTAATAAATAATGGCCACAGCTGGGGTTGGTATCAGGGCTCTTGAATCACAGTCCTGCACTCTAAGATAAGTACATTTACTTGAAGATTTGTTTCCTGATCGACTCGAGAAAGCAGAGGGCTAGACTCTGCATCATCGTGTTCTCAACACGGTACCGCCCACCTGGGGGCCATGTTTGAGTCACCTGGTCAGCTTTCCTCTACAGTCCTTTTCTAAAATAGGATAAACACACTAAACACGGGAACAGTGAGGAGGAGGAAGTAATGGGGTTTCTTTTGTGCTCTTGTCATCAGGGCTATCATCTTGAAAAAGTTGGCCCACCATCCCCTGAAAGTTTGCTCTCCATTCAACAGTAATCCTTGAGAGCCTCGTGCGTCAGGCATTGTTATAGGCACTGAGGTTATGGAGTAAAGAACAGGGACAAAGGCCTCGTCCCATGGGCTTATGCTCTGATCAGGGGTGATCAGTGTTAGTAATTGAATAAACAAACAACACAGTATCAAACAAAAGACAACAAATGTTGGCAAGGATGGGAGGGACTGGAACCCTTGTACACTGTTGGTGGGAATTCAAAATAGTGCAGCCACCACAGAAAGTGGTATGGACGTTCCACAAAAAATTAAAACTAGAACTACCATATGATCCAGCAATTCCGCTTCTGGGTATTTAACCAAAAGAACTGAAATTAGGATCTTGAAGAGATATTAGCACTCCCATGTTCATTGCAGCAGTATTTACAATAGCCAAGATGTGGAAAGAACCTAAGTCCATGAATGGATAAAGAAAATATGGCGTATACATGCCCTATCTATTATGTAGCCAAATAAGAGAAGGAAATTCTGCAATACGTGATAACGTGAACGAACCTTGAGACTTTATGTTAAGTAAAATGAGCCGGCCACAGAGAGATAAATACTGTATGAGTCCACTTATATGAGGAATCTAACATAGTCAAACTCATAGAATCAGATAGAACGGTGGTTACCAGGGGCTGGAGGGTAGGAAGAAATGAAGGAATAGCTAATCAACAGGCATAAAGTTTCAGTTAAACAAGATGAATAAATTCTAGAGACTGCTGTTAACAATAATATATTGTACATTTAAAAAATGTGTTCAGAGGGTAGAGCTCATGTTAAGTGTTCTTACACAAAATAAAATTTAAAAAGCCCATTTTGCTAAAAAAAAAAAAACCCACCTTAATGAGATTACAATAGAAACTCATACCATAATACATTAATCACTTAATAAGAAATGTTCATGTGAAAAATAATAAAGTATTGGTTTTACTGAAGAACGAAACAAAATGAAAACAACAGAATAGGACATTGTATTATGTGATACAATGCAAATAAAGAGGGCAAATGATAGAGAGCAAATGAGGCTAGGTGGGGGTGGGAGAGCATTGGAGCAGTCATGGAAGGCTCTCTGAGGAGGAGATATGAGTGTGGGGAGGGTTGGAAGAGAAAGTCCTTTAAGAAATTAGTTATGAGTTCAGGACAGAATGAGCTTGGTGTGTTCTTGAGTGAGGTACACAAAGGAAGCCACTGTGGCTAGAGTTTGGTGAACAACAGGGAGTGTGGGAGATACAGGAGGAAGACTAACTGTAAAATAGGCCACGCACCATGGGACCACAGATGGGGCCACGGAACATGGTATATCGGCCACCGAAGATACTCCATACAGACCAGAAACAGGACTGTCCTTCTAGAGCTGCAGCTTAACGGGCTGGCGTCTTGGTTTCTCATTCCATCGCTGTAACTAATGAACATCTCTACATGTACATTAGCAGGAAGGAGTGACTCATCCATTATGTTTTGTACTCAAAGCTAAAATTTGAGTCATTCTATCCTCAGGTTTTGGGTATTTTCTCCTTTCCCCGCATTCCAAATATTTCCTCCTTTTTGAGTAGGACTATGAAAAAGAAAATGATACCATTTCTCACTCCAGCTCAAGTCCCTTGTTTAGGTGGGAAATTAGAGGAAACACTGTCACTTTTACAGCATATTACATGTAAAATTTTCTGACCACTGATGCGGACTTGAAGGCAGTAACTGTATTTTTGACCTTGAAGATTCTGTTGCCTTAGACACAGAATGAGATTCAGGAAGGAGGCCTCTCCCCTTCTGGTCTACGAAAGACCCTAAGCACCGCTTCCTCTCCCCACCCACAGACCTGGGTCAGCTAGCATTTTAACTTGTTGCATCCAGAGGCACAAATGCACATGAGAACAAAAATGGGGTGAGGTTCACGGCACTGAATGTTCCAGTAATTTCACTGATACAATAGCAGCGGCCTTGAAAAGTCCACTTAAAAAAGCCTGCGGGTAAAAATATTTCCACCATCGTGCAGAAGTTAAAGACACTTTGGTGGTATGAAAACGCACTAAAAGAAAAGAACACTGCCCCCACCTTTCATTGCCTTATTCTTCCATGTATCGTATGAATCACTTTCTAAATTACATTTCACGGGAGAAAAAGAGCATGGCCCAAATAATTTTTTCGTCTTAAGACACATGTTACTTGCTCCGTGAAGCTTATCTAGCCCATTCTGACAAAATTAATTACATGCTCCTCAGAGTATGCAGATCCGACTCACTGAATCTGCTATCCAACGGTGTCATTCGTCTTTACACCACTACACCTAGCCCCGTGTTCACACTCAGTAATGACTCAACACAGGTGCACAAATAAAGGGAGAGTCGAAGGAAAAAGGGAAGATTTTTACTCTCATCTTTTGAGGAAGAAAGAGAGCTTCGATAGTTTAATTTGCTGTAAAAAATAATTTAATAATAGAAATTCAATATGAAGGAATGGTCTCTATTTCCTCACTCTTCATTCTTAAAGATTCAAATTACAGCTTAGACAACTCTTCCCTATGCCAAGAGTGGGATGCTGTATAAAACAGTTGGTATTCTTCTTTACTTGGCAGCAAAAAAAAAAAAAAAAAAAAAGTTTTGGGATTTTCGGGGCAAGTTAAAATGGGGCAAGTGGTTTCTTTTGACTGACCTAGTTTCCCGACCATTTGGGGACTTCTTCCAGACACCAAACCAGAGACTTAAATTTCTAGGCTGTCACAGGGATTATGAGAGAAAGACAGATGTGGCTACAAAAAAGAAAACAAAAATTAAGTACCAATTGTATTCCAAAACTTTTTATGTTTGGAGATTTTGTGAGAGAACAATTTCAATTTACTTGTTTACCAAAACTGAACAAAGACAGCACAAGGAAAGAAATTATATACTACTGCCATTTATGAACATGCATGAAAAAATTCTTAAAAAGTACACACGAATCAAACTCACCAGTGTATCAATATATAAAACACCATGACCAGGTATGGTTTATTCCACTAATGTAGGTATGATTAAATCAGAATGCCTCTTAATATAATTTGCCACATTAGGAATAGAAGGAGAAAAATCATATGCTAATTTTCTTAAAGGCAGATTAAGCATTCAATAAAATTCGATATTCATTCACAATCAAATCTTAGCAAAATAGGAACAAGTGTTTCTCTAAATCGCAGAGCAAACATCTTACTTAATGGTAAGATAAAGCATTCCTGCTAATGTCAAAGAAACTAAGGATGCCAACATCTAATCAACACTGTATGGGAAGATTTACTCAAAGAAATAAGACAAGAAAAAAAAACTGGGGTAGGAGAACCATAAAGGAAGACAAAAGTTTCTCATTTTCAGACACCAGTGTCAACATAGAAAGTCCAAAAGAATCTATAAGCCGCTATAAGAACTGACAGAACCGCTTAGAAAGTCAATTGGACACAGTATCAACATATAAAAATCAAAAGCATCCTAGATGACAATAATTGTTAATTAAAAAATAGAAAAATATTCTAGTCAAAATAACATCAAAAGGAATAATGTTTTAAAGTTACATGTAGGAATGTGATAGAGAAATTATAAACATTATTATGGGACATTTTTAAAAGGCTTGATTGAAGAGAGATATGTTTATGGACGGGATGACTCAATATCGTAAAGATATCAGTTGTGCCAAAATTATTCTATCAATTAAATGTAATTCCAATAAAATTCCCGAGACAGCTCTTTATGGAACTTGACAAATAAAAACGAAAATCACTAGACAGTGCAAAGAGTCAAGAAAAGCTGAACCCATGCTGAAGAAGAGCAATGTGGGCTTAACAATCTAGACAGTGTGGACAAACAGACCAATGAAACAGAACACTGAACTCAGAAACAAACCCATACATCTATGTACGCCTGACATGAGGAATGCGGAACTACAAATCAGCATAGAAAGCAGGTACTTTTCAACCAGTGGTGATGGGGCCATTGACTAGCCATACGAGAACAAGAAGGTGCATTTCCTACCAGATTCCATACTTCCATCAATTTTAATTAGATTGAGGACATATATGAAAAGCCAAATTTTAAGACTTTTAGGAAAAAACTAGAGTATATTTATGAACTGAGTGTAGGAGATAATCTTTCAAACACAACACAAAATCCACATACTACAAAAAGCACATTTATTTAGTGTAGTCAAACTTATGACTTATACAGCTTCTTTTCAAAGAAACCATAATGAAAGTTAAAAGACAAGTCTCACACTAGGAGATGATTTGCAACTCACATAACCCACAAGGATCACTAGCCAAAACTCATCAAGAACTCTTATACAACAATAAGAAAAAGCAACATCTGACAGAAAAATAGGCAATGGATACGAGCCAGAAATTCACAGAAGAAATCTAAGTGGCCAACAAGCGAAAAAAAAGATGCTCAGTCTTACTGCAATAAAATGCAAAGTAATATATCCCTCACTGGAAATTACATCACAGTTAAAAGACACAAAGTAGAGCTATAAATTTCAAAAATAATGGGGAGTGGAAAAAAAAAACTCTAAGAGGCTGACACAATTTCTTCCATGTTTCAAATAAATGAAAGCATGTTACATATTTTAAATAAATACTTACATCTATAGTCATGGCAACAGAATCATACTTGGGAATGAAACACCAAGTCTTGACTTATAGTGGTCTGTTAAGCCAGTTTATAATGGCTTGCCTGAGCCAATCCTGCACCTCGCTTTCTAATTCCATGTGATATCTTGTTAGTAGCTTAAAACTCTGCTGTGATGTGAGATTTACAACAAAGAAACTGGCAAATACTATAAATTCCAGATTCCCCCTCCCTTGTTCTCACCCTGGAGGACTGGTTTACCAGCCCATCACTGTGCCCTTCTCCAGCGGGGAATGCAACTGGGAAGGGTGTATGAGGCTTCAACATTATTTGTCTAGTCTTTATGCTTTAAAGAATTTCTAAAGCAAATATGGCACAAGGAAAGGCTTTGACAGACCGGGGGTGGTTCATGGGTGTTTCTCATATTACTCTATGCTTTTCTGTATTTTGAAAATATTTCCTGAAAAACAGAATTGAGTCAGCTGAATTTTTCAGGCCAGCAGAAAAGCATTTTCTATTTGCGCCCTTTAATTTTAGAGATTTAAATCTTGCTGAGTTGGTCACAATAATATTACATTATGTTGAAAAACCTGGACCAGAACTAATAATAGAAACTTTAAAATTATTTCAAGCCCAAACCATACATTTGCTAGATAGTCGTAGCTTTGAAATCTACTGATGTAGGGTATAAAATAAATGATTCAGAAGAGGCATTAACATAAAAAGTCACATCAATACTCTTACTTAATCAAATATAATAGCAAAGACATTTGAGCTCTAAATTTAGACTCCAGATTTAAGAGAAAGGAAATAAAAATGAATAGGGACAAAATAGTACAGAGAGTTCAACTGTAAAAGTTAAACAAGGGGCCGGCCCGGCGGTGCAGCGGTTAAGTTCGCACGTTCCACTCCTCGGTGGCCCGGGGTTCGCAGGTTCGGATCCCGGGTGCGGACATGGCACCGCTTGGCAAAAAGCCATGCTGTGGGAGGTATCCCACATATAAAGTAGAGGAAGATGGGCATGGATGTCAGCTCAGGGCCAGTCTTCCTCAGCAAAAGAGGAGGATTGGTGGCAGTTAGCTCAGGGCTAATCTTCCTCAAAAAAAAAAAAAGTTAAACAAAATGATATTCTTAAAAATAAATAATAAAATAATAAAAATAATAATACCATAGGGATTTGATAAAACCAGGTATTCAAAATAGGGTAGGTAGGTTGGATTTCTAGCTCTATGTCTGAGAGCTAAGAGGATTAAATGAGATAACACATGTGCACAGGATATATAAATGTGATCTACAAAAGGGATAGGCGTGAACACGGTCCCACACAATTGTGCCACTAGACTGATGCCTCATGTAACATCGGGGTACTCATTCACTCTGACTCAGGTTTATTTCAGACGTCTGACTTCCTCATTCAGAGGCCACCCAAGAGAAAAGAACAGAGAATTAATTCAGGAATATAAAGTTCTTCTGAGTCTTCCAACTTTTGCAACTGGGGTGTGGCGTCAACGAAGCCCAGATGAAGCATACAAAGTGATAATGCACATAACGCTCTACGGCATCTGGCATGAAGTGAGCACCAGATAAACAGTCATTACCATCAACTTACAGCCAAACCAGCAGAAGGCTTAGGCCCGGGGCCTCCCGGCATCTGGACCTCGTCTCTCTTCCCAGGTTAAAGAGCCATTGGTGGGCTCTGGAAGGAGGAGCCACTTGGGGACTGAAAGGATTTGACTGCTAAATGGGAGCCTGCTTTAACGCCAACACATTACTAACGAACATGCAGACTCTGAATTCCCCAATTCCATTTTTTTAATGCCTTTTCTCTCCTTCTTATTATTGAGTTTATTTTATCTAGACAGTTTCTCAACCGCTGCACATTACAAACATCTGAGGACCTTTGAAAAAATTCTGATGCCTGGCCCCACTCCAGACCAATTAATCGGAATTTCTGGGGGTAGGATCCATCATATGTTTTCTAAAAAGCTTCCAGTGTGTAGCCCAGGTTGAGAATTGCTGTCTTAACACATGCAAACTGGTTTTCAAAGTCTATGGAGTCAAACGAAAAAAATGTTGCAACCCTGCCATATTTTACATCCTAGACTTCCAAAATTAAACGATGAATTGATGCAATTCAACAGACATGTCTCCCAGAGGCCAGGCTTGAGCTAGGTGTTAAGGATTCCAAGGTGGCAAAGGAGATGTGGATCCTGTCCCCAAGGAGCCACATAGACCAATTTCAGTGAGCAAAGAGGGGCACAATTTATAATGGGGTTTTACCATAACAAAATCAATGTCACCACTGGTTAATATTTTGGTGTACTCTGTGCTAGCATTGAGGAGGGCACTTGAGGTGTATCAGCTCATTGAAGCTTCACAATAATCATATGAGCTGGATATTCCTATTGTTTCCACTCATTCCTTCATGTCACACAAGTTTGATGCTTCCTATGGACCAGGCGCTGTTTTGGGCATTTGGGCAGTAACGAGGCAGACAGGATCCTGCCTGGGGGGGCATTCTGTGAGTGCAAGTGGGGAGGAAAGAAACAACAGACATAACCCAAAAGTCAGTCATATGGTATGCTAGAAACTGGTAAATGCCACCAGAAAAAAAAAGAGCAGAGCAGAGCAGATAAGGTGGGTGTGGGTGCTGGGGAAGCGTCGTTGAGAAAGGAAGAGTTGAGCACAGAGTAGAAGTGAGGGAGTTAATTATTCTACTCTATTTGAAGACTCACCCAAGGATACAGACATGGCTTAGCTGGCAAACCCAGATATGTTGGAAACCAGAGATGTCTTAACCTGGCAACTACCTGGTTTTCCAAGAAGTATCACAGTATAATAACTGATGTGCTTGCCCCGCCCCCCCAGGCCCCTGTCTGTCTTGTTCACTGTGGGAAATTTCTAAGCCCAGTCTCTGCTACACAGTAGGCACTGAATGCATGCTTGAATTAATCATTTTAATTATTAATTAATCTGAATTAATACACGTTATGACTTAACACATATTCACTGTGTGTTTCCTATGTCCTGCCCACTCCCTAGGCAGAAAGAAAAGTCTTTGAAAATCCAGGGGAGGTGGGCATGCTGCAGACGAAGCCAGCAGGTATTTTTGGGTACCCTGTTCAAGTTGTGTTGTGGAAGAAAGACGTCACTGCTCTGCCAGGGCAGAGGTCTGTTCTCTGAGGCAGGAGGATGGAGGGGGTCAGGAGATTGAATAAACGTGAGTCTCAAAGACAAACAAGGATGCTTGTAGATAGAAGACTTTGTGACATGATAGCCCACAAAAATCCACAAAGTCGAATTCAGGGACGACAGGTGCAGTTTTCCCAGGCCACGTTCATTTGAGAGAAATTCATCATGTTCCAATGTGAGAACAATCTTTTGAGTATTAACTTACCTATTAAAGTGGTAGATATCCTGTATGTTTCCAAAAAGGGCTGATCTTTCTTCTGTCCCCAGAGGAAGTTTCGTTTGGTCCCTGATGCAGTCAAGGTAATCCTGGGAAATCAACGAGAAGGATGTCTTAAACGCTCCTGTCCTGTTCCAAGTCATCTTTAGTTATGCAAGACGAGTCTTTCATATCAGTTTCAAGTAATTATTATACTAATGTGCTCATTAGCTCTGCTATGAGAATTCAGAGTCTTTTATTAATGATGATAACACTTATCTAGTTATATAATGGGGATTTTGAACAAGGAGACTGTAGTATATTAACGTATCTACCCTCAAAATGTACTAGAGCTTCCCTAGATGGATAATATAATGACCATATTTACCGAGAATGTCAGAATTTTGGCATAACAACATCACCTACTGTTTCCTGACTGATTTATATGCTAAAAAGATACTCCAAAATTCTCATAGCGGGAAACCAAAAATAAAAATTCCAAAATGTGACAGATGTTTTAAACATGACCTTTAAGTCGGAAAGCTATCAGCTGTTAAAGTATAGAACTAAATTCATCCTCAAATACCAATTTATTTTTAAAAACCACTTTTTAAAATAAAAGAAGCACATAAACTCACTTATGCTATCTAACAGGCTATGTTAATGAGCCATGGAAAACTCTGAAATGATTTTATATATTTTAACATAGAAACGATTCCCCAACAGAGCTAATGTGGGCCCAGACCCACAGTGGGTCACACGTACGTGGCTTAGAAGGTATTTGAACTGCTGAGAGAGGGTGTGATCAAGAGTTCATAACAGAGTGTTCCCCCTTTCCCCAGCAACGCTCGAAAAAAGAACTCTGTAGGAGGCAAGAAAACAGTAAAGAAAAAAGTGAAAACAGCTGAAATAACGTAAAATAAAAAATAAATACAATCCGCTGCCCTGGAATGAACAATGTAGCATGGCTCTCTACCAAACGTCACAGGGCGTTCTGTAGCGTGCAGAGGAAGCAACCCAGGGAAAAGTCAGCCAGACCGTGAAAATCAAGCATTGTGACCACATTCCAATGTTCAATGGCGAACACAGTAGTATTTAGGTGCAACTGGCGAAAGGAGAAACTGAAATTTCAGAACCATCAGATAATGCTTTCTTTTATCTTTTAATAAGCCAAATTCATTCTCTCGTGCTTTTAATGCTACTCAAATAAAAAACAGGCTGGGCTTCATCATAAATTTTCTCAGCAAATTTCACAGATTGCATCAAATAACTTTCCATTCTAGCTCTTTCCTGCTAAAATCATTGTCATGCATGAACCATTTGTTCCTAAGCCCTTTTTTCGTTTAATAAGTTTTGTCGTAATATTCTTTTCTCCTTAAGAATGTGGTCATCTCCATAAGAAATTAGATTCACAGGGTTTAAGTGTAATTGGCACAACAACCTATAAAAAGCAAGACCTAGCCTCCTTAACTTTTATGAATGGAACAATTATAAGGAGCTTAAGTACCTGCAGAGGGTAAAGAGTTAATGCCCAAATAAGAAATACTAAAGAAGACTAGAATTGCAATAAGAGGACATTTTGAACAACAAGGAAACCTAACCTACACTTCCTCAGAAAACTAAATGGATTCATTGATATTTTCATAAAATTACAGATGGTACCAAAAAATAGGCTAATATTTAACTTGCATTGAATGCTTATCTTTGATAGTTGTTTACTATTTTGACATTTTAAAAGGACACGTCATGTGCAAAATTAAGAAAGTCAGAAGGCTATACATGGGTATGAAATGAAAAGGTCAAACAGAAGGATATGGATGGGCATGATTCACACCCTATGGAAGGATGAAGGGTGGGGCAGAGATGACCCACATGTACCGACTTCACCTGGCTGGCTGCAACAGATGATGTAATTAGAAAATGAGTTCAAAGCTTGCTCATTTCTAACTTAGAGTTCGAAGCTTGCTCATTTTTAGAAACCTGATACTAAATTCTTCATGTGAGGGGAAGATTGAGTTAAGGGGCTTGAAGAATTTCATCTGGGGTTAGAGACAGAGACATGGCCCACTTCTAACAAATGATGGCCCATCTCCAAAGGAAAGAGTTTCAAAACCCCAGAGTCCATGGTAGAGAAACTAGATTTTAAAAGCTGTTTCTTTTCTGAAATTGCTGAGAAAATAGATTGTTAGGAGTCCACATTTTTGTAGGCCACTCTAGAAAACAGATCAAAGTCTTATGGCCACAAATTGTTCCCTCTACTGATCATAATTAAGTCTTTTAAATGCGATACTTTAACCCTAACCCAGTTACTGAAAACGACTGTAGCATGCCCTGCATTAACAGCTGTCATCATCTGAAACCAAAATGAGAGGTTGGCAGCTCAGTGATAATAACAGTTCATTCTGTGCGCAAATGACAGAGTAAAGGCACCAGAGAAATTTATTAGAGCCTGTCACGCTGCTTATTAGTTTTATTGGCTTGATGTCAGCACCTGTGGCTACCCCACAGTTCACAATGAAGGACCAATTTAAAACTTTTGCACTGAAAACAACTGTTCTCCAAGACGATCTAAGAATTCACTGTATTTTGGGGAGGGTTGGGGAAGGAAGAGAGAGAAAAGAGCTTTGCACCACGTGAAAAATTTTCTATTATACTATTTGAAATTTCACCTAAAGTATTTTTAATCAGTTTATGTCCTTAAGATCTCCACCACTGTAAGATGTGTACACGAGTATCCTCTTCTCATTAACTTTTTCATTCCTTATAATGGCAGTTATTGACAATATCCAAGTGAAGCCTAACTCGGTGCTATGTGAAGTGTGGTAGAAGGGCAGGAGCCAGTGTGCAAACTGTTCGTTACTGATCGGCTCCAAGATAAGCGCAGAAATCAAGAGCAAGCATGTAGAAACTTTTACAGCACTTGACAGAATGATGTTTGTTGAATCTAATGATAAATTTGTATTTTGCATGTATGATTAATTTGTATTATGCTTGTATTTTGCATGTCTGATTTCTTCTATTTTATGTTTCTAGTAATTCATTTTTTATTATATTTTACATAAGTGTTAGTGTGTGACTGATTGGCACACGTGTGCACACACACACCTTCCCTCACCACAGACTGTTTGAGAAGTCCTGGTCTAGATGACCACTCAGCAGAAACACCAGAGAAAAGATGCTGCCAGAACTGGGACAGAATTCAAATTCAATGTCCTTGGTAGCTTGCCTTATTTCTTTAATTTTTGGGTTTTTTTTTTTTTTTTGCTGAGGAGGATTGGCCCTGAGCTAACATCTGTGCCAGTCTTTCTCTATCTTGTATGTGGGTTGCCACCACAGCACGACTGCTGACGAGTGGTATAGGTCCAGGCTTGGGAACAGAACCTTGGCCGCCAAAGTGGAGTGCTCCAAACTTAACTACTAGGTCATGGGGCTGGCCCCTCACCTTATTTCTTTAAGGTGCCCAGAAAGAATTAAGTTAATGCCCCCCCATCTCCCTTTTTCCTCTAAAATAACATTTAAAACATCTAAAAATTATAACCTGTTTAACAGGATAATGAAGATAAACCATAAGAAGAAAAAAGATATTTATTTAGAATCAGAAAGCCTCAATACTTTATATCACTTCCACTCTTCTTTCTCTTGTAGATAGCCTCATAGAAACAACAAAAAAGGTTCTGTTCCTAACGTCTCTTGCTCACATTTCAAAATTCTACCTAGTGGTTTTATGGTTTACTCTTTTTGGTCTAGTTTCTGTTGTTACCACTTCCAAATTCCAAGCCCTTTGCTATAACTCCTATGTAAGATTTTTGGTCTTTATTTTGGAGAAAGCCTCTTTTTCTGGTTCTCCAATCCCTCCACCTTTTCTAGAAAGTAGTCATCTGTTCATCCCCAAACCTGCCCTCCACATTTCATGGGTTACATGGGGATGCCACTGATACTACGACAACTCACATTTGTTTATCACTTTGCAGTTTAAAAGCACACTCATATTCATTCATACAAACCCTCCTTCCCTCCTCTTTTTGAGACATAAGAAGCGTGCCAAGTTCTCTTTTACAAGCTCGGAATTTAAAAGATGAATAAAACATGACTGCCTCCCCCAAGGAGCTCCCTCTGTAGTTGAAAGACAAGTGTAAACAAGCAAGCACAATGCAGTTTTTAGGCAGCACGAGTGATCAATGCTCAGTACACTAGTCCCCCCGTATCCACGGTTTCTGTTTCCTGCGGTCAACCGAAGTTGGAAATGTTAAATAGAAAATTCTAGAAATAAAGAATCATAAGTTTTAAATCACATGCTGTTCTGAGCAGTGGGACGAAATCTCATATGGTCCCACTCAGTCCCACCTGGGACATGAATCATCCCCTTGTGCAGGGGACCCACTCTACACAGCAGGCACCCATTAGTCACTTGGTAGCCATCTTGGTTACTGGATCCACTGTCGTGGCATGGTGGTGCTTGTGTTCAAGTCACCCTTATTTTACTTAATAATGGCGCCAAAGCCGACTTTATTATTAGTTATTATTGTTAATCTCTTATTGTGCCTAATTTATAAATTAAACTTTATCAGAGGTATGTATATAGGAAAAATCTTGGTATATACAGTTGGGTGCTATCCATGGTTTCAAGCATCCACTGGGGGTCTTGGAATATATCCCCCATGGATAATGGGAGACCACTGTACATAGAGAGAGGAGGCAGAGGAGAAAAAGTCAATTCCAGGATAGGCAGAGGCTTTATAGAGGTGGTGATGATGGCGCTGCATCTTTAAGGATGACTAGGAGTCTGAATGGAGAGAAAGGAGTAAGAAGGAAGAGAGAAAAGAGTAAACAGAGGCCCAGGGTAAGGAAAGGCAGGGCACAGTCAGGACACTGAAAGGAGCTGAGATGGGATAGAGGGAGCAGGGCATGCGCATGCGCACACAGACCCTGGAGGTAGGGCTGCGAGGCGAGGTGAGGCTGGAGCCAGGACAGGACTGTTCATGGAGAATCTCTTCTCTCACTTTCTACTCCGACGAGGAAAGGTACCATTCTTGCTCCCAGCAAGGACATTTCTCATCCACCGTGGCAGTGACTGAATTAAGACACAGCGAGAGCAACCCCTCATCTCCTCATCCTTTTGGCTGCACCATGACACGAGCCGGGTGGCTCCTTCTGGGGAGAAGGATTGATCAGCTTTCATCCTTCCTTCTGATTTTCTTTCCCAGGTGTCTGGGGAAATAAAACTAACCCAGGGCTGCTCCTGCTAGCCAAGCCTGCAGACACCTTGGCAGGGTGGTTCTCGACCTTTCTGGCTCGCTGGAACTCTCTGTACTGGACTTCCTCAAACTCACATAAAATATAGAAAAAGCTACCTCTGGGGATTTGTGGAGGAAAGGAAACAAGGCCTATCTTTGGGCCTAGCTCATGTGCACAGGAGGTCTTCACGTGGTTCCGGCTCACTCATCTTGTTCTTGTTAGAGTCAAAGCACTGATAAGAAATCCGGGTTTTATTTCCCAGCCATGGTCCTCTGCACACGTGGCGCCCTTAGGGAACATCACGAGGGACAGGACTGGTTCAGAATCACAGGCTGCTGCTCACATAGGCACTCATGCCCCTTCTCTTCCCACTCCTGAGGGAACTGAGCAGAAGAGGGTGGCAGTGTGGGTGGGAAGACTGTGTCAGTTTTGGACACGTGAAGACTGGGGTCACTGTAGGACATCCCCCAATGAGGGGTCTGCTGGGCATAGAATCTAGAAAGAAAAATCAGATTGCTCCGACAGCTCTTTGGGGAGCTAGAAATGCCTGACTGTGCAGCTTTGGGCTCCATCTTAGGCAGCACTGACAGAACAGCGGGGCCAAAATGTCCTCTCATGACTCAGGCCCCAGGGCCATGTCAAATGCCTGGCCATGAAGAAGCACTTCAGAGCTGCTAGCTCAGGGCTAGCAAATTGCAACCTTGGTGGGGGTCAGCAGACCATGGCACCGCCAGGGGGTCTCCCACATTGCAGTGAGAACACCAAAAGGCCCTTACAAAAGAAATTAGCAAAGCAAATTCAGAGCTGTAAGGCCTTGGGTGGCAGAGACGCTGATGGGAGATGGCACCCTTAGGTGAGAGCAGTGGGCAGGTCTTCCTACAGTTCCAAGGACCCTGGAGCACAGAGCTAGACATGTGGTTCCCACCTCTTTCAGAGACAGTCTCAGGGAAACTGAGGGACAATGGAGTCCTGAGTCCAGTGACTAGAGAAAGTTACAGACTGCTTTAGAAGTGGGGTAATAGAGGATCATCAATTTTGAGATGTTGGGCTGTAAGGAGAGTGGTGGGGCAGTAACTGGAAGAGATGTAGGACCAGGGAGGATCTATTGATTGATCCATCCATCCATCCACATGTCCACCCATCCATGCATCCATCTATCCATGCATCCACCCACCCATCTGTCCATGCATCCACCCCCGCATCCATCCATCCATCCACTAACCCATCTGTCTATCCATGCATCTATCCATGCATCCATCCACCCACCCATCCATGCATCCATCCATCCACCCATCCATCAACAGACTGGTGGTTGGTACAGGGAACGAGAAGGTGGAGGGAGGAATCCTGGAGTGACAAGAGGGTAAAAACAGACAATGGAGAGCACAGAAGATGACAGGTGACTGTTAGAGCCAAGGTGAAGGGATGAGAAAAGAAGCAGAGGACAGGAAGATAAGCACCTCCCTGGGAAGTCTGGGCAGGGAGCACTGTCTATCCGAGTGGGATGGGGAATGGCCAAGTTGACACTGGTCAGCTTCATTTTATGTTGTAGACAACAAAATTCTCACAAGTCAGAGCATACGAAGTCAAAAGTTCCTCTCTCCTGAAGGACCTCCCTTTCCTCCCCAGATGTCACTCTCCAGAGGCACCTCTGGTTAATGATGTGGTATGCATGCTTCTAGGCTCTCTTCTGGGCCATAATTCTATTTGTCAAAAATGAGATCTTATGTTTGATTCACAGTTTTGTTTTTCCACTCAATGTAGGTAAACCCACATAATTCCTATATGTAAACTTAGTTCTTCCTCATTCTTTACTACGGTTGCACTGTGTCCCATTCGATAGCTTTATTATAATGTACTTAATAAAGGTTTTTGGGGGGCACATCCTATGTGCCAGTTACTGTGTGAAAGGGGGCATTCAGAAACGAGTAAGATATGGCCCCTGTCCGTCTAGGTGCTCAGAGAGTAAGGGAGAAAGACATGGAAAAGAAGTAAGTCAGCGTAACGATTTAAGAGTTGTAAGAATTATTTACAGAGTGCTGTGACGGTATAGAAGAATACATTTTTGAATAAAAGAAACCCTTTATCTTGCTTCCCAATCAGCCACTAAATAGGGTTTATAGTAAAATTTCCTGCTGTAGGCTGCAGATAAAGTGTCAGAAGTCTAATCTTCTAATCTTTAATCTCTTTTCTCTTCTTTCTCTATCTACATCCATGGGGGAGGAAGGCACAGCCACAGAAATGGGAGCTGGGGGTCCCTGGCCATTCCATTAGGCTGGAAACAAAAGCTCTTATTGTGAGAACGACGTTTTCCCTGAGTCTACATAACACAGGCCCCCCCAGCCCCGCAACAGAGCACCATATTGAAAATACAATATATCATCAACTTGACAATCTTTCTGCCAACATTGCTTGGGGGGGGGGGAGTGATGAAGAATGGGGGAGAGGAGGAGACAGGAGGAGGCGGGAGGAGAGAATAGATGGGGGAGGGAAGGGGGAAGAGAAGGGGAAAAAAGAAGGAAGAAAATGAGGGGAATTACAAAAAAAGAGGGGGAAAGAAAAGGGAGGGGGAGAAAGGGAGAAGAAAGAGTGAGAGGGGAGAAAGAAGAGAGAGGAGACAGAGAAGAGAAAGAGGAAAGACCAAGTAAGAGAGAAAGAGAAAGACACACACCTACAAGAGAGAAAGAGAAAGACACACACCTATGCATCTTGAGAGAGGGAGGGAGGGAAGGAGGGAAGGGGGGAGGAGAAGAAGAAGGGGGAGGAGGAAAGAGGGAGGAAGAGAAGAGGGAGGAAAGAGGGGAGGGGAGGAGGAAAGAAGAGGGAGGGGGAAAGAGGAGAGAGGAGGGAGGAGGAGAGGAGGGGAGAAGGGGGAAGGGGAGGGAGCAAGAGAGAAAGAGAGCAAACTCAAAGTTAAAAGCAGCTTCTGTTGTTGCTATGACATCAGTTCTCATTCAGAGTTTTCCTAATCAAAGGCATGGAGGCCGATCTAAAGTGGCGATCTGTACAAATCAGTGTGAATGGCTCTGAGATATCTGAGTAAAAGAATAAAACAAAACTGGGAGGTTTCAGCCTCATTTACCTTCCATAATACTTTCAAGACAGAAGACCTCAGTAAACAATGTCAGGCATGGCCTGCTTGTTAAGCTGTGACAAATGATACATGTGCCTGTTGGGTCCCTCTATTGTTTCACGTCTTCTTGAAAGAAGGAGCTAGCAGGTTCCCCTAGAGAAGGAGCCGGGGTAGCTAGACCTAGAAAGGGGAAGATGGGGTAGTTCTTCCCAAAAAGAGAAACTTGGGGAGGGGTGGGGGAACAGGAATTCTGCTAAAAAACAGCAATTGGGACTATTTGTTTGGTTTTCCCCAAAGACTTTGGAAGAACACACTTATGAACTGCCAATCTACAGTAATCTAATGGAATAAGCAAGATATTAAGAAACCAGATTAGCATTCACATAGTACAGTCCTTAAAGCAACTGGACACCCATCTTCTCCTATACTTCTTGATGTGGATTAAGGCTGCTCCAGCTAGAGAAGCCCAAGGTGACCTGGCCTACAGGCCAAACTATATGACCCGGTGGATTTTTTTTATGGTATGAATTAGGGCTGCCCCAGGGAGAGAAGCCCAGGGCATCCTCACCTACATGCTGATCTATATGGCCAGATTCGTATCTAAAAGTTATATGACCGCACAATAACCAGACCCCATCTGCACTGAAATCACTTAATGACTTTTTACATCATCTTTTCTTTTTCCAGTAAAAATAAGTCACGTACCCATGCCTTATAAAATTAGCCCTAACCCTCAACTCAGGGCAGCAGCAGGAGCTCTGACTGCCCATGGGTCCTGTCCCCACGGCAGCAGCAGGAGCTCTGACTGCCCATGGGTCCTGTCCCCATGCTATTCCACACTATTCTCTAAATAAAAAGAGCACCACTGCCAGATCTTGAGAGTCCAAGAAATCTTTCTTTCGACTCCTTGGCTCACCGACCCCGCATCACTTCTGACAACTGTGATCAAAATCAATTCTTTCTTTACTTCATATTGATATCAGGAGGAAGAATTTGATGTACATAAATGTAAATTACTCTTCAAATGTTATAATTAAAAAGTTTGGCACAAATACAACATAAAATTAATCTCTTATATTACCTTTAGTTATAACAAGTAGAAAAGTTTTTACAAGAGTCCCTTCTGTAATAACACAGCAGAAAAACTTAATTTTCTATTGCTTTGTTAAATATTATAAAAATCGTGCTTAGAGTTTTCAAATTACATTGACAACATTCTCATTGGCAAAAGCTCCTCTTAAAACAGGAGAGGTGGACACGCCCATGAAGAAGTCCTGTTGCATACTGAAATATCTTTCCATACTCATTTGAAACCCATCATTGCTTTTTTTGTGTACTCTGTAATGCTATTATCATTTCTATCGGCCAAAAAAAAAAAAGAAAAGCATTTCTGGGAAAATCTATGTCCTTGGTGAATATGCATAAATGTAAAATGTTTAAAATCTTCAACGTGGGTAACCAGAGAATTTGCCAGAATGGCTGGCCTGGAGTACAACATGGCCCCAGGCTCCCAGTGGGCGCTGGGGAGAGAGGGCAGTGAAGGAAGTTTGCTCTTTTCTCCAGCTCTCTTTTCACGTTTTCCTCCTCACTCAGTTAACTGTATATAGCCTAATTTTTTTACTGCCTTTTTACTCTCCGGGTCCCAAGCTAGGTGAGGAAGCCAACAGATACAATTAGATGTGGCTGTAATCCTTAAAGAGGAAAATGGCTAAGCCTGATGAGGTGGCGGAAGGAGGTGATGTCCTGGCAAAGCTTAAAGTACCTGAAAATAAGAAACTGATTCATCTCAATTATGATCACAGCACTGCGGGTGTAATTTAAGATGTGGTAATTAAGGAAAATTAAATAAAGCCCAGAGGGTTTTGTATATGGGAAAGAAAATAAAAGATCAGTAAAATGATTTTCCATTACTAGATCATCAGAAGTTTAACTCCCCCTCGCTGCTATTCATTATTTATTATTATTATTAATATTACTATCGGGTTTTATTGCTGGGTACCGAGCTCACTGTTTTATATGCATTATCTCAGTTAGTCTTCACACCAACCCTAGGAGATGGGTCCCATTATTCATCCCATTTTACTGGAAGCTTAGAAAGGTTTGGTGGCTCCCTGAGGTCACACAGTGAGTGACTCAGTTGCTTTCAAACCAGGACCAGTTGGCAATAGCCTGGGCATTGAAACCCTGCACTACGGCTTCAAAGGTTTTAGTCCTTAATACAGTATCTTTAAAGAGTAGGAGAGGTTTGCTGCTGACAATCTGGGGGTTAAATCTGGTTTTCTTTAGGTATGAGGTAGGAGCCTACCAAAGATGACAGTTCTCACTGATGAGGCACCTACCACATGCCAGGATTGTCACATACTGTATCTGAATGAGAATTGGTCCATGCACATGCTGAAGCCACTTCCTTCACATGTTATCCACACACATCCCAGGGCATGCTTTTCCATCAGCCAAGCACACCAGCTTTCAGCCATCTGCCATTTTGCTTTCAACGTTGGCTCACGTCTTCACAAGTTCTGCTTCTTCCATCTCAGAGGGCTCTCTTCTCCTTCGAAACATCCCACTTCCCTTGCCAGTCACCCCACAGTTGGTCATTTCATCTTTCTTTATTTGCACGACTCTACACAGCACTCCCCATAGAAACACAGTTCTTTCAAAACCAGTCATGCGGAATCACTGCCACTGAATTCCTCTGGCTCTCCCAGCACCACGCCACTCTTAGGTGGATAAAAAATTTTATATGTGATGGAGAGCTTGCAAAGCTGAGAGTTTAAAAGCTACAGAATTAGGAAATTGCTATAAAATGAAGATCGATGAGAGAGAGAGAGAGAGAGAGAGAGAGAGAGAGAGAGAGAGAGAGAGAGAGGGCGCGAGCCCTAGCAGGAGCAAGCTCATAGGATGAGGTTTCTATAAGCGCTTTTTCAAGAGATTGTGTATGATGAATTTCAACAGCAGCAACTTTAAGGTCTGAACAGAAGCACACTACATGCTTTTTCTTGTAACACATGCAGTTGCTATCAGCTGCAGATCTGCCTTCCCAGCTCAGCAGATTTGTCTGAGGACAGAGCACAGCAGCGGAGAAAGGACAGCAGATTCCTCAGGAGGCCGTAGTTCTGCGGCCCCAGGTGCAGCGTGGTGGAGAATGGCGGGCCGCAGGGGCAGGCAGCCTGGATCTGAGAGCTGGACCTTGGCAGGTTATTGGCCTTGGGGAGACTTGAGCTGTTAAGCATCCCTGCCTCGCCATCATTCTGGAGGTTAAACGACCAGGTCCCTTCAGGGTGCCCTGCACAGCGTGCCCAGCACACGCTGGGTGGTAGCCGGGGCTGCTGCGCATCTTCTGCATCCCAGGTTCCTCCTCAGTAAGCAGAGGAGTCGCCAGATTGGAGCCCCTTTGGTTCAAAGGCAAATTAACTCTCTGTGCACACTGAAAAATTACAATACATTCTCCCACACCTTTCTCTGCCCCCAGTCCTAACAGTGCCACAGGAAGGCTACTGTGCTAGAGCAGCTTGTTATTGACTGTCACTGTTGGAAGAGGGTCTGAAATCGGTCAGCGGAGACGTGAATACAGGTTTCCCAGACGCCGGCCCTCTCACCTGCTGTGTCCACCTGGATGATAAATCTTGTCTCTCCCGCCCATCTCTCTCTTGAAACGGACCCCTCCTCTCTCTCATCACTGCTGTGGTCTTGTTCATCTTCGCTGGGACTGCTGCAAGGACATCCTAGCTCATCCCTCTATTTTGGGTCCTTCCCCCTCCAACTTTTCAGAATGAATCCAGTGTGATCTTTCTAAAACTCAAATTTGATGTTATGTCTCCTGTTAAAATCCTTCAACGACTTCTCTACAGCCCTAGGGGGAGGCCCTTCAAGGCCTGCCTACCTTTCTAGGCTCATCTTGTACCCCTTTCTTGCTCCCTCCCATCTCATTCGCCAGGCACAACACACAGGCACTCACTCCTTGTACTTTCAGAAGGTCCCCTGTCCCCTCCAGCTTCACCAATTTTACACATTCTATTCCCGCCACCAAGAATGTCCCTCCTCCTGTCATAACCTGCTAACTCCTCCTTGGAGATTCTTCCCAGGCATCTTTCTCTGATCCTTCCTGCTCCCTGTCTGGGGCAGGTGCTCCTCTGAGCATTTACATTTATACTTCCACGATAGAGGGGGCCAGAGGAACCAACACACAGGGCTATAAAAATCTCTGTCGTTCCCTCTCTCCCACAATACTGACGTCAACTGTGACCAGGACTAGGCTTTCGCGTTCCCAGCACTGCATGTCTGCAGAGTGAGCAACTGTGGGGTGAATTCCTGTACACTTGATCAGTCTGCAACCTGGGCAGAGTCGAGCCCAGCCCGGGAAGGTGAGGGTTAACTGAGTGCCGGCTGATCTCTCCTGCTCTCTAAGTGGCCCAAGTTGTATTGAATTGCAACCCAACCCAGCATTCCTCTTCTGTTCCCTCCCCTCCCCTTTGTCTCTGAGAAAGCATTCTTACAACACGGCCTCTTAAGATGACAAAGGTTCCTAAACTCTGCATTTCATTTTTAACTCCCTTTCCATCCACCTAAGTCCCGCCTTTGCACAAGAAAGGAATCACTTCCCTAATCAAAAGTAGATTAACTCTCACCCTTTCTCTGCGTGTATTTGCATTTGCATCGCCATTTACGAGGCTATAAACAGACCCCTGGGTTGAGTGATTTATCCACAGCTTTATGGAAACCAAGACAAAAGCAGCCAGTCTTTTCAGCAATTCTGTGTTTATTGTAGGCTGCTGCCAGGGCAGGGGGGGGAGCTGCACCCCTCCCGGCTCATCTCCCACTTTAAGCTTTCCAAAAGGTTAACAGCAGAACTCGAAGCCTCATTATAAAACTGAAGGAACACTTGTAACATTTCTTGTCGCTCCAAAGAGAAAAAAAGGTTTGCTTCAGAAGAAAATATTTTCCAGTGTAGTTTAAAGAAATGGTAACTCTGCCTCCCCCAACACACACACACAGACACACACAGACAACTGAGGAGTAATTTTGCCTCAAAGTGATTTTGCCCTTTGAAACCACAGACAGCCTGCAGTCTCTCTCCATTTTGCACGTGGCCTACTTTGGAGGAGGGTGTCAATTTCAAGCACTCAAAACATTATGGATTTTCTTATATTAGTTTAACAAAACAAAGAATCTTAACATGTAGAATAAGCATTCCATTCTGCTTTGGGTCGGACAGACGCTTGCATCACGCCTTTCTCATCATGCCTTTAACATTTTCAGAATACCTTCCCTTACAGAGTAGGGAGGAGTCTCATTTTTTGTCAAGTGTTATCTCACTTTTGTTCAGGGATCACTTATTGGGCAAGAATTTTCTCCAAGTATTAAAAGTTAATTCTATGAATGAAAGTCTGATACATGCTACAACATGGATGAATCTTGGAAATATTATGCTAAGTGAAATAAGGCAGACACAGAAGGACAAATATTGTTTGATACCAGTAAATTCATAGATAGAAAGTAGACTGGAGGTTGCCAGAGGCTGAACAAAGAGGGAATGGGGAGTTGTTTAATGGTTACAGAATTTCTGTTGGGAATGATAAAAAACTTTCTAGAAATGAATAGTGGCAATGGTTGCACAACTGTGTGAGTGTGCTTAATGCCACTGGGTTGTACACTTAAAATGGTTAAAGTGGCAAATTTTATGATACGTATATTTTATAAAAGTGAAAAACATTTAAGAATTATTAAAATTAAAAAATCACTTTCTTTATGAAGGCCAGGCATCAGACAGTATATTTTAGATACTCTCCTAAAGGTAATGAAAATTTTTCTTGCTACTCACACTCCTCGTTAAGGATTGGTTATGCTCTGAGCCATAATTCACAAGTAAATTCACCAGGGTGACAGAGGCGAGTCTGCACCCATTCTAAATGGCCTTCCCTTAATTAATCTGCTAAGGAGTTCTTTCCTCTGGCTCCACCTCTCCCCACCCCCTCTCTTTGCTGTGGGCTAGGAAACTAAATAATTAAGCTTATTTTCAACATGTAGAGTAAATAGGCTCTTAGAGCTTGGGGCCTCTCCTTGAGTAAAGACACAGCATTTACTGTTTGGTGTTTGAAATATCTATTTTGGCCGCTCAAAGGAGTCGCTGATTTTCTGGTTACATTCTTGAGAGCTGAGGCTGGAGGAGACGCAATCTCCAGTCATCTTTAGATTTTGACTTTTCGAATTAGACTCACTTAAAGGGGATGAAGCTGAGATCAGCCTGGCTGGTTGTTCACAGGCACACAGCTAACCGTTGGCAATGGACCAGAGCCCAGACCAGTGCTCTGTACGTTGAGTCCATCTCAGATTGACTCAGCTCAAATCAAAATTCTGGAAATAATTTCATTCCACCATTGCAGCCCTTGATGATATTGGAAATGAATTCCAACTACATGTAGATATGCCGGGTAAACTAAAAATCGCAACAAGATAGAATATATGCTTTTTAAATTACAAAGTTAGAATAATTTTCTGAAATAATACCTTAACATAGATTAGCAAACACATTATGATACTTTACTACCTACCAGAAATTATTGGCTTTTCCAAATAACACCAATTATATTAATAATCATATAATAATAATCATCTCTCATTTGAGTGCTTACTATATGCCTCGTTCTGTATTAAGCATTTTGCATGGATAGTCATATAATTTTTACAACGCCCTTATAGTCAAGCATCGCTTTATGGCGGATATGTTCTGAGAAAGGCATCATTAGGTGATTTTGTCGCTGTGCGAACATCACAGCGTGCACTTACACAAACCTAGATGGTACAGCCTCCTACACACCCAGGCTATATGGTACTGATCTTTTGGGACCACTGTCGTATACGTGGTCCCTCGTTGACCGAAACGTCTTTATGCGGCACATGGCTGTATCCCCATTTTACAGGTGAGAAAACCAAACCTTAGAGAAGTTTAGTAATTTTTCCAAGATCACACAGGAAACAGCAGAGTCAGGATTTGGATTCAGTTCTTGCAGATGTTTGTTTTCATCATTTTGTTCTATTTCACAGGGGATGGGGGCGTTCGTTTGTGCTGCCTTTAAGTGTCTGCTGTTTGCGTTGTAATGAAAAAAATTCCCTTTAGGACAGTGGACCCCAACGTTGATTGCCTATTGCAATCTGGAGAGCTTTGTGAAAGACCGATGCCACCCGCAGGCCTTCGGAGGATTTCATTAGCTCAGGGTGCAGCTTAAGGAGCAGGAGTTATAAGAGCTCCCCAGGTGAGAAGAGCAGCCGCTGCTTTAGAAAAATCTTTACTTTTAGCTGCCTCTCCTCACCAGATTTCTTAGGTGATAGCTTTTAATTACTCAAATAATAGCCCCTTTGAACCTGTTTACGAGGGCCTATTCTCCTTGGTAAAAGTCCAGCTGATGACCAGTTAATTGCATGTTTCTCATAAGAGATCTTTCTGATGGTTTACTTTTTCCTATTTTTTAAGTAAGGACTTTCTCCTAGTGGATTTTCTTACCATAAGTAGTTTTTGAACATTCTAGATAATTTTGAATATTAAGTAAATTTATGCATTTTATCAGTACTTCTCTTTCCCTTAGTCCTTTTCAAATAGGACCTGGAACTTCAGAGCCAGCTCCTACTTCAGAACAGGATTTGGCAAGATAGGGTCCCAGAGGATCCATTGGCCTGTCAGTGATCACATGGACTAGTGCAGACAGAGTCTCTGGTCTGGCAGGAGACAGTCTCTCATCCTCAAAGGCTGCCTATATCTGCGCTGGAGGAAAAAAGGACAATTTCATGGGTTGCTTTAGGCTTGTCCCAAGAAGTTGCTAGGAAGTGACCCCAACTGTTGCCACTTCCCCTCTGTATCACTGCTCTGGTATTGTCTCAACTATGGGGTAGCTAGACGTAGAAGTGACAAGCTCCTCCCTCACACATGTCCACGTCAATTTTATCCTTGCCAATGGCTGAGATGTAGGTAACCAGGCAATAAAAATATGTTTCCGGAAAATTCCATTAACAAATATGTACAGGAACCCTCCTCAATTGGTATGTAAGGGGCACTCAATCCATGCTTAGTTTTCCAGTTGTTTCTAAATGAAATGGCTGGGAAACAGGACCTGGCTAGTTACACCTGCCAACGCTTAGCTGCAGGGTCTGGTCTTCAATCAGCCGTCGAAGGCCTGTGTTGTGCCAGGCTGTGCTAATCCCTCTACAGACATCACCTTCTTTAATCCTCACAGCCTCATACGAAGTACACGATCTCTCTCTCATTTTAAGATGAAGAAATTGCAGGTTGCAGGAGTTAAGTTCAAGATCAAAGGTAGTAAGTGACAGAGGTAGGATTTGCATCCAGTTGGAGAAATCACTTGGTTCTTTAGCTCTCCATTTTCCTCACCTATAAAAATGACCAGGCAGGACTAGATAATCCATTCAGCAAATAATCACTGATGGCCTAGGAAGCGTTAGATACAGTGCTGATTGCTAGGGATAGAAAACTTACCAACACACCTCACGCTTTCAGAACTTACAGTCAGACCTCATCAAGTTATTTTCCAGTTCTAACATTTGGTGTGACTCTACTTAATCAAAAATTCTGTGCAATCAGAAGCAATCTAAGTGTTCATCAATGGACGAATGGATAAACAAAATGTGGTATATATACACACAATGGAATATTATGCAACCTTAAAAAGGAAGAAAATTCTGACACATGCTACAGCATGGATGAACCTTGAAGACATTGTGCTGAATGAAATAAGCCAGTCACAAAAGGACAAAGACTGTATGATTCCACTTATATGAGGTATCTGAAGTGGTTAAATCCGTAGAAACAGAAAGTAGAATGGTGGTTACCAGGAGCTGAAGGGAGGGGGGAGTGGGCAGTTACTGTTTAATAGGTACAGAGTTACGGTTTTGCAAGATGAAAAGAATTCTGGAGACTGGTTGCACAACATCATGAATGTACTTAACGCTGCTGAACTACACACTTAAAAATGGTTAGGATGGTAAATTTTATGTTACGCGTATTCTACCACCATTTTAAAAAATAAAAAAGAAAGAAGATTGGCTGAGGGAAGAGGAGGGATGAAGAGTTATTGTCGAATGGGCACAGTTTCAGTTCGCAGTGAGAGTAAAGGTCTGGAGATGGATGGTGGTGATGGTTGTGCAACAAGATAAAGGGACTCCATGCCATTGAATCGTACGCTTAAAATGGTTGAAATGATAAATGTCATGTGTATTTCACCACAATGTAAAAAAGAGATTTAAAAAATTCCATGCAAGCTGCTATACTGAACAATGCTATCCCCCTTCAGCAGCAAAGTAGTCCTCGTGGGGAGAGGAGAAATCGAAAACATAAATGATCAGAAAACACTTAAGTACTAAATGATGTAGGCTGACAAGTCGTGCAATGGCCCAAGCTGCCTCTTCCTTTTCTAGGTGTTTCAGAGCAGGGGTGGTTCCCACACACACACTTGTGTTACACTTAGCACATGACCTGGGTAAATTCTTCTCTGTGACTAGTTTCGGAAGGTACAAGCACCATCTTCTCCTTGGAAGAAACTTCTGCCTTGGGAAACGTCTCCCAACTGAAGACTGGTTTGTTTAGAACATAATTTCTTGAATTGTATAATTTTCTACCCACTCAGTATAATTGAATATTCAAGATGGCACACACCCAAAAGCCAGCATGATTTCAACCCAACTGAACAGGACCTGTTTTAGCAAATCTTCAATAGAATTTTGCCCACAGGCAGTCTTTGAAATATATTAGCACTTCCCTAGCAGACCAGTAATAATAGCTACTCAATCCCCGGAGTTAACTGAAGTTTTTGAAATGCCTTTTCATTAAAAATCAAAATGTTGCCTTAAAAGAAAAGCATAATAGAATGAAAGGGACTTGTCACTTGTAGGTATTTTTGCAAGGGCTTGATTGTGCAAAAGAAATGAATGTACTCACTTATGTCTGTGAAAAGTACAGTTTCTGTTTCCTTTTTCCCCCTAATTATGTCGTAAGTCTATCCTTTCCTTTAAAACATTGTCTAACTCTGAATCTCCAAGTGCAGGTGAAAATATTCTAATTTTAACATCAGAAACACACTAATATTTACCCTTTCAATCTCCTTGGTATAATAAGTTTCATAGACAGCAAATGCTATCATTTGTGCAAGAATATTTGACCAAATTGTGCAAATCCTTTCAGTAAAAGAAAAATTTCCAACTATTTGTATGTACAAGTAATCATATTTGTTGATCCCAGGTTAAGGTAAAAACATTTGTTTTCAGAAATATGAAAAACTCTCAAATTGCTAAGAGAGCTTGAAATTCTTTCATACCACTTTTTCCCTTATGAGGTGGAGAGAAAAAAACGCATTAAGGATATTTGTCATAGTCTTTCTTAGTCTTATTTAACGTAAATGGAAGACACCAATGGGTACAATATTCTTCAATCTTCCAGTCTGAGCAAAGGGCAGGGCGGAGTGGTCTCAAGTCATAATACCCCAAAGAATAAGTCAGTCAGTTCTTCAATAACGTCTGCTTTGAAAACATGAATTTGTTCCCATGATTAATATATTAGGGGACAATGTGAACTTAATTCAAATTTCACTTTTGCTTAGGATTGCATCCATCGGAAACACTAGATGAATGCAGAAAACTACACTGAGTTCCAGAGAGCAGACTAGGAATACAAACACACACACACACACACACACACAGCCCTCAAACACCTACCAGCACCTCCGCCCTCCTGCGTGCCTTATGAGCCACACCCATCCACGTCAGGTGTAACAACTCTGCATGGACGTCGGGTAACCCTACTTAGTAACAACTCATGAACTCAACCCTGCACATGGCCCCTCTCTAATTTTTCTCTTTCCTCTCAGCCTATCTTATGTTTTTCCCTCTCTCTCCCCAGTTCTTTTTCCTCTTGTTCTTTTTTCTCCCTCTTTTTCACTCGCTCCCTTTTGTTCTCTCTTCCTCTTACACAGAGGGTGGCAGGTGCAGGAACCAGGTGGCTTCCACAAGCAAGTTCAAGGTTTTCTACGGTGAAGTGTTATACTTACTATAGTAGTTATGCATTTCTTAACCATTTAACATGTATAAAACTGTGTCTCCATTTTTGTTAGAGTCCTGTCTTTTTTGGTGTGTCACTGATAATGTTTTTGAGTGTTGTGGCAGAACCAATTTTTCCTAGCAGCCCTATTTTTCAGTTATTTTGGACTCTGAGTGATTTTTAGGAGCACACATCATGTCGTATTATAGCGGAACCAATTGTAGGCACTTAGAAACACATATGTAGGCACTTAGAAACTATCATCTGTGCTCTCTCTCTCTCTGGTCTCAGACATTTGATAGAGGCATTAAAAACAAACACTACCTATAAACTATTCTCAGATCATGAATTTTTGCAACCCAGTAAGAATGTCCTACAAAGCCTGACTCAGGGCCTCCAATACCCCGGACATCCTTAGATGGACCCCAACTGTTTGTTCCAGCCCCAAGTTTCAAGAAGCGAATCCCAAGTCAGAATTGTCAGGAACTCAGGGTGACCTTCCCATTACGTGAGATTTAGTATTTCTTGGGGAGACACTGAGGAACATCATTGCACCCATAATTATTATACAAATTGATGATCATTATGCTATTGCTGTAACGTTCTTGGTAATTTGAAAACTGGACCCCAGGTGAAGATTTACAATATAAGGAGACTACTATCTATCGATGGCAAATTTACTTTCTACAAGTTCACCTCTGAAAAGATGCAAGTTGACTTCAACTTCTTATAGAAAAGCATCCATAATGACGTCAGTTGATACGGAGAGCGTAAGACTTAAGACTGTATTAAAACAATTTTAACAATTTAGCTTTTCGTTGCTTACTTTTTCATCGTGTCCAAATTCTCATTTTGGCTTCTTAGAATGGCTTCAGAAATGAATTTAAGAGAAAGGCCGACAGTCAAAAGGAGGGTCTTCAATTTTCTTGTAAACTCCATCCATGTGACAGTAAACTTGCAGCTTCCAAGCGCTGTTCTATGAAGTTTGCTGGCTTTAGTCCATTACTCTCAATGGCTCCCTTCTACTCTCAAGGTTTCCAGAACACCAGCAAGATGAGCACCATCTGTGCTTTAGAACTGTGCTAGCCCCAGCAGCACTCTTCTTAAACTGAAATACTACCTGTGGTGTTCCATAATTCCAAAGAGCCCTATTGGGAAGTTCTATGGATGGAATGAGTAGAGAAACAAAAGGGAGAGGTACTTAGCAATGATGGGAGAAAGGGTAGAGGAAAGTGGGAGTGATGGAGACATGTAAGAGAGGAGAGCAGATACATTGGTCTGAATCTGCTCCAAGCCCTAAATGAATAATTCCATCGGAAACATTCTACAGGGTTATTCAGTAGAGACAGTAATTATAATCTCAGCAGTAAGCATCATCAAAATCTTTCTTGCTTTCTTATGTCTTTTGATTTTTGGTGATGTGCTGGGGATACATGGTGTAGGTTTTACAGTGAGTGTTTCCATTATATATAATGCATAGTGGACACTGTCAGTTGTTCATAAAAACATTTCCCACCTTCTTTGGGCACACAGATAGATTACATCTCCCAGCCTTCCTTATAGTTCGGTGCGGCCACCTGACAAGATGGAATGAGAGGCCACCCACGGAATGACAGGAGGAGTGTGAGCTAATTCCATGCCCGTCTCAGAAATAGCACCCCCATGCATGCCTCCAGGTCTTCTCGCCCTTCCAGCTGCCCGAGATGGTGCAGACCACAGAAGTCTCGGAAGCCACGTGCTGAAGACGGCAGAGCCTCATCGGCGTGGGTCTCTGAATGACTGTGTGGAGGAGCACCACTGCCACTAACCTGAATATTCCCACAGGACTGTCACAGGAGAAAGAAAGAAAGAAACTTCTGTTGTGATAGGCCCCAAATTTGGGTGTGTATTTCTTACTGTGGCTTAGCCTATCCTACTATATGGACTCAGAGCAGACTGGCGATAACAGTGTAGTGGTAGGAGGGGTGGGCTTTGGAGCGAAACCTGGGTTCCAGATCCTGCTCTACCACTAACGATCTATGTGACCTCGGACAAGTTAGTCTACCCTGTGCACGTTCAATATTCTCGTGCTAAAATAGGAAAATGATGATAGTACCACACAGTAGGGTTCGGAGTGAGGATATAAGTGTTTAATCCAAAGCCTGATAGATGGTAAGTACTCAAATATTAGTTGTTGTTAATGTTATTACTTTTTAGTGTTTTTGTTGTCAAAGCAAATTTCTAGAAAATTGAGAAGTGGAAGCTACATAGCATGTTTACAGCTGTTAGGATCCACTGAGGTGAAGAGAATGGTCACAAAGCTTAAGGTGTCACATTGGTAAAACTCATTGTCTACCATGCTCCCAGGAGAATCTGACCAATATAGGTATTTTAATAATTTTCCTAAGTTTTGACTCAAGATCTGGCCATAAAGATTTGGAGCAAATAACCTAAACTGGCATTACTCATTAAAGACACGCGAATTCTTCTGAACAAGCAACAGCTACTTTTCCACAGCAACTCTGCAAACCTCATCTCACTTTGCTTTTACTAAATGCTGCTCACCTGGAACTATTCTTGTTGCTCATTAGTAATCAGTCAGTAGGGATTAACAGCGTATTCAAAATGGGCAAACACATTAGGAATGGAAAGAAGAAAAAGACCGTTTTTCTGCCCTACCTCCCACATCAGACTGCAACGAGTAGAAGAGATGAAGATGCAAAATCACCATGTTCCTACCTTCTAAGTTTTTGTTGATGTTGAGGTGGCGAGAGAGAGAGAAGCAGATAGAGGTAGATAGGGAAGAAAGGGGCATAATCATAACAACAACAACAACATAATAACGAGACATGGAAATGAATAGTCAAAGTGGGATTTGCGGGGATTATGTACAGTGATTAGATTTGC
Source organism: Equus asinus (assembly GCF_041296235.1). Lineage (NCBI taxonomy): Eukaryota > Metazoa > Chordata > Mammalia > Perissodactyla > Equidae > Equus > Equus asinus. Next base: position 37,753,673 of record NC_091790.1, read on the forward strand.
TATTTGAGGAATAACTTCTCCAGGAGCAGAAAACTACCAGGCTTGCTTCTAAATTATCATAGATCCTAAATCGTTTTAAGAAAGATCTCATTCACCCTTTCTGATAAAAGCCCTCGGAGGGAAAAAGAAATAAACACACTCAAACAAAAGTGCTTGAATGCCACGTGAAAGAAAAAGTACATTAAATTGTGCCAAGTACTACAGAGTAAGTCCTTTATGAAATCCACCCACGTAACAAGCCTTCATTAACCACAGCCCCTGCCAAGTCGTACACTCTAGCATCGAACACACTTCCCTCAGTATTCAAAAAACTTTAGTCTAGATGGACCTTATAAAAAGTGTCAGTCTAATAAATGTTATTTAAACTGGAGGGAAAAGTACTGAGTGAGGGCATGTGCAAATAAGATAATAAAGTCTATGAGAATTCACCTCTTCTCACCAGCCTTCTCCCTTGGGTCAGAACCTTTCTCCTCTTGTCAAGTGTCCTAAGCAGCTTTGACTGGTCCAGGGAATGCCCACGCAGAATCAGTCCTTTATGGCTAAGGGAAGAGTTGTGGATTCACCCACCGTCCTTTCCACACCACATAATCTGGTCTCTCCAACAGAATGAACAGGAAGCCAGGCTTCAACAGAAACCACCTCCAACCTTGACAAGGTTGTCCTTGAGGGAGGGGTGGCCCAGGACAAAAGCCAACTCGAGTTCCATTTTATCCAAGTCTTGGTCGCCTTACAAGCCTAAGAGCTAAATCTCTCGGCAGAGTAAATGGTCAAGTCACCACCCAGCTCTGGAGGCTGGTCACGGGATTTTCTTCTTTCACTCTCCACCAATTTGGAAGAAGGCTTGATTCCCAAGTGAAAGACGGTTCTCTTTCCAACTAATTTGATACCTTGGGTACTAAGAGCAGCCTCTTCTCTACGCTACGGCAATGGGCAGAATAGCTTTGAACGTGTTTCAGGTCACTAAGTGTGTGAAAAGTATCCTTCTCTCTTCCACCTACAATGACAGCGTCTACACTACCAGGCAATAAACCGAGTCCACATAGACTAATAAACACAAGAGCTGGGGGCTGGGAGATCACCATTCTAATCTTTTCTTAGCTATAGCTTTTTAATAACACTGAATGCTTTTAACAAAGCTATGCTTAGGGCCCTGGGTCTTTAATGTTTAAACATTAAAGCTGTAATATGATAGAAAAAAATGAAGTGATGTTACACTTAATATTTTCCCCATTTTTTTTTTTTTAAAGATTTTATTTTTTCCTTTTTCTCCCCAAAGCCCCCCCGGTACATAGTTGTGTATTCTTCGTTGTGGGTTCTTCTAGTTGTGGCATGTGGGACGCTGCCTCAGCGTGGTCTGATGAGCAGTGCCATGTCCGCGCCCAGGATTCGAACTAACGAAACACTGGGCCGCCTGCAGTGGAGCGCGCGAACTTAACCACTCGGCCACGGGGCCAGCCCCAATATTTTCCCCATTTTTTTCCACTAACTACAATATCCTCGACATCCCCTAAATGATTTAATTTAGCATCTCTTATAGTTCAAAGATGCCATTTTGTAGTAAGGATGTAACTTCTAATTACACAGCATTATATAACATTATGAACTATTTAAAAACTTTCCTAAAAGGTTGAAACAGGCCATGAACTATATCCGGGGCCAAATCTTATGGGGTTCTCAAAGGCCTTTTTATAGATCATTTAGAAAGATTAAAGACACCCACTCTACTCATGAGAGTCCCTGCTCAGTCAATCTAGGGTCCCATTAAACATGAAAGAGACCCTTATTTTCTACTTTCCAACTATGGATTTCTCTCTCTCCCCACAAATTATATCATTGGCTATTTCACTTCTAGCTTTTGAAACTTGCTTTCATGTTCATTATCTCATTTTATCTCTGAATGCTACTAGGAGCCATATATAGAAATGAAGATAACAGCTCCATTGTTCCTTTGAGTGAGGGCTGATGGGGAAGACCTCTTCTCTCTCTCAAATGTCAAGCGTCCAAAAGAAAATGACTAGGATGTTGGGCAAAGGAGCAGAGGATGGAGGAGGCGGGGGGGGGGGGGGGGGGGGAGACAGGGGACCCAGAGAGAAGGGTCGGGGAGGAATTAAAGGAATGAAGAGCAAGAGGAATAAGAACAACATTTTTTAGGTAAATTTTCAGAAAGCATTAGGAATTAATTTCTGGGTCCCTAAATGGCATGGGAAAGGAAAATTACCTTATACTTGGGATTATTTTAATACAGTGTCTCTATACATGGAGAAAAAAAGGCATACAACCTTCTTTGTGTGTATAAGCAACACCTGGGAAATCCTATTGCCCAAATGAGGTTAGAAGGACATCTTCTCAGAAATAAGCTACTGGGGCCAGCCCCGTGGCCGAGTGGTTAAATTTGCGTGTTCTGCTTCAGCGGCCCAGGGTTTCACCGGTCCGGATCAAGCCATGCTGAGGCGGCGTCCCACATAGAACAACCAGAAGGACCCACAACAAAAATATACAACTATGTACTGGGGGGATTTGGGGAGAAAAAGCAGGAAAAAAAAAAAAAAGAAAGAAGCTACTCTAATGGTATTTGGGACCATATTGAAGATGTCACAGCACATTGTGTTAACATCTTTGATACCAGTGTACATCAATGATCTTTCACAAAAATCTTTGCTGATAAATCCTAAAACAAAATCTAAATCTAGTCTGTGAGGACTCTGTATCATACAGAATACAGATAAAATGTACCACTTATGGGGGAAATTACTTCAACCGAGAATGACTATGGAAGGATATCAGATGAGATTTAATAAAGCAGAGCACACAAAGTCTGAAGTTGTGCTACTGTGTAAATGAAAACTAACTTACTAGTTATCTCTACAAACAATTAGACTTTTTTTTTTTTTTTTTAGAAATAATCCTTGCTTCACAAATAAAGTAGAGGAAGATGGGCACGGATGTTAGCTCAGGGCCAGGCTTCCTCAGCACAAAGAGGAGGACTGGCAGTAGTTAGCTCAGGGCTAATCTTCCTCAAAAAAAAAAAAAAAAAAGAAAAGAAAAGAAAAAATCCTTGCTAGAAAGGGCCAACTAGCTCTGCCTTTTAGGTGTGGTCAGAGCTTGTCACAGGAGGTTGTTAACCACAGAATGATAAAAACAGGTTGACATGGATCAAGGGAAACATTTTAAAGAATTGATATTTTGTATTTTCAAAGAATACCCATTACAACAGTCTTTACTGGGCAGTTGCCACAAGCTGGAAAATAATTGCTTACTCTTCATAAAGGAAAGAACTAGACAAAACAGGTCTAGCCATTCTGCAATCTTGACAGAGGGTCACACAGCACAAGTATGTGGAGAGGCTCTCACCAACTAGCCCCTGATGTGAAGAGGTTCTGAATTCTCCCAGGTGGAGAGAGGGTAAAGAACTCAAAGCATTCGGGTGACTTCTGGAACAAAGCAGCATCTGCTTCTTCCTACGTTGGTACCTCCCTCCGTGTGTGGACTCTTCTCCCCAATTACCCTCTCTCCCAACACCCTCCACCTTCCTTTCCCTGATCATGTGCCACCTCAGCTCTTCAGTGGATTCATCAGAAATAACCCAAATGCATTCAAAATAATGTTGGAATCACCTGTTTAAATTTTTTTTCCTAATTAAATTTCTGCTGCAGTGAATTGACTGACCTGATTATTTTTGTGCAAGAATTAAGGTAAAACATAGCCTATAAATGCTAGTATATTGGCATGCCTCGTTTTATTGTGCTTCGCAGACAATTGTGTTTTTTACGAGACTCTCCACCAGCAAAAAGATTACGGCTGGCTAAAGGCTCAGATGATGGTTAGTATTTTCTAGCGGTAAGGTATTTTTTAATTAAGGTACATACATTGGTTTTTTTAGATATAATGCTATTGCACACTTAACACACTATGGTATAGTGTAAACATAACTTTTATATGCACTGGGAAACCAAAATATTCGCGTGACTCACTTTATCGTGATCTTCGCTTTATTGTGGTGGTCTGCAACCGAACCCACCATATCCCCGAGGTATGCCTGGACATAAACGGTGATCACTCTCAACCATCATGGGAGGAGGCTAGTGAGGATGACAGTTTCCATTAATTGCTTATCATTCGGCAGGCACTATTGTGTAAGCTTTTCATATAATATCTAGTCTAATTGTCATAATCATAACCCAACAAGGCACATACTATTTATTAGTCCCATTTTACAGTTGATGAAACATAGGCACAAATTTATAGTCTACTATAGAGGTCAGCCAACTATGGCCCTTGGGTCAAACCTTACCCCATTTTACTTGAACTTCTACGCCCATTCATTGACATAGTGTCAATGGCTGTTTTTTTTTTTTTTTCTTCTAGGAGGAGGATTAGCTCTGCACTAACTGCTGCCAATCCTCCTCTTTTTGCTGGGGAAGCCTGACCATGAGCTAACATTCGTGCCCATTTTCCTCTACTTTATATGTGGGACGCCTACCACAGCATGGCTTGTCAGACGGTGCCATGTCCACACCCGGGATCCGAACCAGCGAGCTCCGGGCTGCCAAAGTGGAACATGCGCACTTAACTGCTGCGCCACTGGGCCGGCCCCTGTCTACAGCTGGTTTTGAGTTACCACAACAGAGCTGAGCAATTGTGACTGAGATCTCAGGGCCCAGAGAGCATAAAATGGTTACTCTCTAGCCTTTTATAGAAAAAGTCCACCAACCCCTACTGTAAAACATGGTTAATTCCTGGGGAGAGAAAAAAAAGGCAAGAGCGTTCGCATAGCCTGAAATAGAACTTCCACCGAAATTTTCTTAAACAAAAAATATTCTGTCTTGATCTGTTTTCTTTCATTCATCTTTTACCTTATTTCTTCCTACCCAAGGTTTATCAACCAGCCTCAGAAAAAACAAGAGTGATCATGGGATCCCAGTTCAGTAACTAAAGGTTACTGGCGAGTTTTGAAGTTTCCAAGGGAAAAAAAAAAAAAAAAAGGATAGACCAAAGACAGCTTTGACAACCATTAATTTCCTGAGGTTGCAAAATTTTTGGCGGTTTCACAGGTATTTCTTCTCAAGTACAAATGACATCACTGTTGAAATTAAAAAACCAGTTGGCCGGGTTTACTCTACATTTGGTCTCACATATTGTTTCGGTTGAGCATCAATTGATTTTTCTATTTTTACTGGGAACTTATGTCATAACTATTTTTAGGAGACAGTGTCTGGTTCCATCATTTGTGGAACTCAACACAATTGTGCCTTAGAATATTTTTTCTAAAGCTATAAGAATGTATGTATTTGGTGGAGAACATGCTCATTAGCAAATATTCTGCTATACTCTGAAATATATTTTAGATTAAGAGTCTGAAACAGGAAGTTGGCACTAACCAATGAAAAAATTTGGTGTATTACAGGTAAGTGTAGCTTCATAATATATCAATTTGCTTTTGAAATATTAATATTTTTAACATTAACTGAGAATGAGTTAACAGCTGAGTTGCTCTGGTAATTCTTTATCTGTAAAAACATCTATAAATCAAGGTCAAATCAATAATCGGATTTCCAGAGTATGCGATCTGGCACATAAGCCGAGCTCAATTTGCATGGAGTCAAATAATTTATGAAAACTTGTTTACTATAAAAGTGAACAGGAAGTAAATGCCCCAAACCAGATAAAGCCCATAGTTTTTCTCTACCCTTCGCCACCTTCCCCAAAACACCAAGACAGAGAACAGCATCAAACAGCGGTTCCCAGCCTTGTCTGCACAGTAGAATCACCCGGAGATCTCCCACAACCCCACCACCCAGCCACCCCACAGGCCCACGAGATCGCAGTCTCTGGAGGTGGGACACAGCTGTGAGTCGTTTTAGAAGCTCCCAGACACCAGAAGACAATTGTGATGACAGTGAAGACACACCTGACACCTGCAAGTCAGGAGCCTTGAGGTCCAGCTCCATCATCTGCGAGAACCCCAAGATCTTCAGCGCAGGATTTATTAACACAACATACTGGTGTCCACATTGGTATCATCATTCTTGCCTCTAACACGTAATTCACTAATGCAAATATTAAGAGGATTTTAACGCAGTGAGTACGCCCCTAGGGTTTGCCTTACGTTATGATCTGTTTAAACATTCACAATGCATTCCTGACACCTGGCTTTGCTCTGTATTTTGCAGGCCTATCTATCCTGCACGGCAAACTTAAAACAAAAAAAGTGGGCCTTACCTCTACGATGCTTTTTAAATCTTGCACGTAAGTCCTTTCAGTCTCCAGAATTTCCTGAACAACTCGATCCACGTAGAGGAGCTTGGGGCTGGTGGCCGACTCTGCACCCGTTCTCGTGGCCCCGCTGGGCTCCCCTCTCCGCTGGGCCCGGGGCTGCCTTTCACTGCCCTGGTGCAGGTTCTGAGGCGCGGCTGGGCCATCTGTTGGCAGCTCGCTGCTGGAGAACGGCCTGGCTGGAATCAGCTCCAGCTTTATGGCCCCCGCTTCCTTATCCTGGGGAAATAAGCCCAAGTGGCTGTTGGAAACTAGGGTCATTCTGCTGCCGAAGGAACCATGGCTGTCCCGGGAAGAGGCCGAGGACGACGTGGAGCCGAAGCTGACGGGCCGGTCGCTGTCAGAGAGCTCCATGGCCTTCAGGTCTTGGGAGCTGGAAGGGCTGGCTGTGGTCCTGGGGTCTGGAACTTCTGTTACAGCTGCTGGCGCTTCAAGATGCAACTGGTGCGCATCTACATCCATGGAAAACAAGCAAAAGGACAAGATGAGAAAAATAAGCAAGTATTTAAAAATTCTATTTAAGCAGAAGGTTTAAAGGAGGTTAAAACCCAACCCCAATGTCTAAGTTAAACCAGAAAGGTAGCGAGTTACTTGTAGAAGGAAACACAAAGGTCCCCATGGGAGGGTGGGCTGTGAAGCCAGAGTTTCTAAAGCATCACCTGGGAGCTTGTTAGAAATGCAGAGTCTCAGGCATGGCCCCGGACCAACTGAACTTGTCTGCATTTTAACAAGATGTCCACGCCACCTGCATGCACATGAAGGTTTCAAAAGCACTGCATCCATTGCCTCAAAGTGTGACCACCTGGAATGACTACTGGCTGCAGATTAATCTTGATTTACTAGATTAAAGGCTCAGCGGTCAGGGCACAAGGAATCTATAGGTTTAACAAGCACCACAAGTGATTCCTATGTGCTTAAAACTCATCCTCTGTGAGTCTTACGGATTTTCCAGAAACACCGTTCTACATTTTAAGTATTCCACTATAATTCCACTCAATTTTAGCCACCCTCCTGAAACCACCACTACTTGATTTAATGGACATTGACCATTTTACTTTTTACTTGCATACAGCATTAAAGAAAAGTGTCGCACAGACAACAATTTTCTAATACTGGGCAAGAAAAACCAAAATATTAAGAACCACACCCCCTTTAAAACTTCCCCTCTCACCACCATATTTCTCTGTCTCTCCCTGAAAGCCGACGTTCCACTTGTGATAGATGTGGAGTTACACTGTTACAGAGAATAACTGATTATCTACAACCCTCCACATGTAAAGTTAGATAACACGACAGGTAAATACACAATTAAATAATAAAAAGAGGAACCGCTTTTAAAGAAATGGGGCTGTTGGTGTCTAGGAAAGGGCAGAGAAAGAAAGTATCTGTAAAGTCAAAAGGTCACATATCTGTAGCACTTAAACCCTGGGTTCAAAAGGGCCCTACGTGAAATTTGAATTTTCAGCAGTTATTTTCGTGAAACACGCAAAGTTCCAATCTTCTTTATTTGTAAGGCGGGATCACCATTTCTCCCCCTAGTAATGAGATCCCAGGTTTATAGAGATAAAATGCCTCACAACAGAGTGTGATCAATGAAGAAATTTGCCTCATTTTGGCAGGTTACCTTACCACCAAAACCCATGTTTACGGGTTTTGTTAGAAAAACAGAGGAGTAAAACTTATGTTTGGAAGGTTATAATAAGACAAACACAATAACAAGAATATAGATTAATGATCATTTTTCAAAAGGAATATGAACATTTGACGCTGTAATAAAGATCATCACACAACTGGTACCAATATTTCTAAAATATAAAGAATCCATCAAATCAACATCCTGACTTTTTCTAGATAGTTTATATTCATGGCAAACAGTGCAAACTTATAATGCAAATATTAAAATTATGAATATAAAATAAAGACACTCAAGTCAACAAGAAGGAATGGTAAGTTGTAGGAAATGAGTAATTTATCAGCATAACCACCACCACATGGTATAAGTTTGCTGCACATTTTTAAAGCTTTTGCAATATTCTTTCTGCTTGCTCTATAACAACTTTATGGCCCATAAAACATGGATTGGTTATAGCAGTTAAAATGCACTTGCCCTAAAAGGCCTGATCCAACTTGAATGTGGCAAAAATCCAAGAAGCAGGCGGGCGTTTAGGTATGCTTGTAGCCAAGGATGCTTGCCACGTTCAGAACTGGCATTAAGAAAGTCCCGGGCAGTTCAGAGTAACAGCAGGCACAACGAGGTTTTCTTCCCATTGGCATCCACCATAACTATAACCATGAGGTTGATCTCACTTTCAGAACTGCGAACTAACTTGGAAAATATATGAGGATTCTCTGAGGTTCCAAGGGTCCAATGAGGTTATGAGTTAGGGCCAAACATAAGTTGGATATACTCTATATGAAAGTCGAAGCATCTGGAAAAGTCTAGATCAACTCCCCCCCCCCACCCTCCCCCCCCCCCCGCCCAGATCTGGATACACTGGTCTCCAGGACAAGCGCTGATTTTCTGACTAGACAAGAATCGATCTTCTCTCTAGTCTAGAGAACTATATTTAACAGTTATATAACTCTTGGCAAATACTCATTATCAGGACTGGTGAAAAATGAACACAACAGAGAGACTCATTTCTTTGCTTACTTTTACTCCAAGTTAGCCAGCCGGTACTGGGACAGAGGGATTAACGAGGAACAAAAAATTGCCCAATGTTTTAGAGGAGTCCATGTTGTGCTGCCAGGAATGATAGTGCCTTTTATATTTTCAAAGGTAGAGAAAAGTGGTGTGTGAAACCCAGATCAACAGGGGACCCCCTCATGGGTGAATCTTAAATAGCAACATGAACTGGGCCCTGTTTCAAAGAAGGCTTCATATGTTCCCATACAGGCCATGCATTAGGCCACCGGACACACCTTTTCCTCAGACTGCCTACCAGGCACTATATTATAAAATAGAATATTTGAGATCTTTGCTTTCTCTAGTGTTTAAGCGTGGTTAATTAAATACCTTCCCAAATTACCAATGACTGAAGTGAAACATTTAAAGCTAGGTCATATGATGGCATATAATATGAGACTGCATTTGCTAATGGATAACATTTTTTATGTTGATTCATTGCTTAGAAGAAAATTATAGTTTTCTCACATAAGGAAACATACCTCATAAAAACTGTCTAGTCTTGTTCTCACCTCCCTCAAAATAACTTGAGATTTCCACCCTGTCTGGCCTACTCTTCCTAAAACACTCACCAATGATTAATATTTCCCTCCACAGCTGTACTGTTCAACACCGTAGCCAGTAGCCACGTGACTATCGAGCACTTGAAATGCAACTAGACCCAAGTGAGATGTGCTGTAAGTGTAAAATACACACCAGATGTCAAAGACTTAGTATGAAACAAAAAAGTATAAAATACCTCATTAATAATTTTTATATTAATTACACGTTGAAATAATATTTTGGAACAGTGGGTTAAATAAAATATCTTAAAACTATTTTCACCAGTTTCATCTTACTTTTTTAAATGTGGCTACCAGAAAATTACATATTATATATGTGGCTTGCATTATATTTTAGTTGGTCAATGCTGATCTAGAAGTCTTCCAGACAATTCGTCTGTAAGATTTGAATTGACTTCCTTATCAAGCTTTGTTCAAATAGTAGTGAGTGGAGAGGTGTATACAACTTGAAGTTTGACCTTTTCTTAGCCCATTCATTAATACACAATATTGTTAGGAGTTAGCAAAAATAGAGATGGTAGACAATCACTGTGTCCTAGATATTGGGGTAGCTGATTTCTGGTGATAAACTGAAATACCCAGATAGAAGGCTTTAGAGCCAGAAAGCTTTATCCTCTGTCTAGAGTGCAAGATGTTGGCAGGTTGCGTTAACATTTGGGTAATTTGCTATTTTGCTTTCCTTTCCTTCTCATAACTTCTCTTTCTAACTAAATTCCAAACGTAGGGCTAATAATACAGCAACTTGTGAGAACTTGCCAGATATTGCTAATGGCCCATGTCAGTGGGTCTTTTGACCACAAATACCCTAAAATAAGCCGGTTCTGCGAACCTTGAGGCTCTTGGTCCATGTGGCCCGTGGGAAAGCTGGAGGAGGTGGGGGTGGATGCGCATGCAGAGGGGCCTTGGTGTCCTAATGACTCTTAGAAGTACTGTTCGCCCACAAGCTATCAAAATAAAATATTCCTTCTTGTGCCATCCTTAACAAAAAGAAAAAATGCTACACGGCCCCAGTGGAGAGGCGCTTTTGCACATTTTCCTTCATGCCAGGTCCCTCTCTAAGTTTTGCTAGGTGGAAGCGCTCTAACTCCGTGCTCTAATTTGGTGGCTCTACAAACTTCCAACTGCTCTCCTTCGGAATGTCGCTGCCAGACTCAGAAGCAGCACTTCTTAGCTCTAACTTGTCTCTCAGACTGCTTTGGGGGTGAGGTAGACCTTTCCTTGGCAAGTAAAGCACAGACTTGCTGTGACCATGTTTACAAGTGGGACGGGGGCTGACGGTCCACAGCAACCACTCTGCCCAACCCCCGAGGAGCACTCAGAAGGCGAGCCAGAGCTCAGTGCACAGCAGGGGCTGAGGAGTGACCAGGATTCCCAAATTCGGCTCATTGCTATTCTAGACTTCGAACACCTAACCTGAGTTCCTTCGCAAGACTATCACGGAAATCATGAGAATGTGTTGTGCTCAAGACCAAGGATATCTAAAATTACGTAGTTCCTTATGACATACACTGCCTGTGAATGACTCAGAAAGGGGAAGCAACAGGGAGACTAAGGTGTAAGCAAGAAGTTATTCTATCAGCCAGCAAAGCTCACTTAATAAAGAGCCAGTCGTTGGTAGAGCCTCAAAAGTCGGAAACAACTGACTTCGTGATTCAAAAACACCCCAAACTTTTAAGGGTTAAAGTTATGAGAAGTACACATTCATCCATTTCAAAGACAACACCAGGTACTTGGGGAGAATCCTCGTCCCCTATCCACCTCTGGGATAGTGGATAGCTTAATAGACACAAGCCACTACATTGCGACATGAATTTTCACCTCTCAGTTTTCTAAAATACTAATGTGATCCTTGTGTTAATGGCAGAGCCAAGACTACAATCCCACGTGTTCTTTCGTGTTCAGAGCATTCAATCTGAGAATACGATTTTCCTACTTATTTGCAGCTGTTTGGTAACGAAGAAGTAAAAAATCTTGTTACCATGTTCATTTCTTAGTTTTGACCAATGCACTATGGTTGGGCAAGATGTTAACACTGGGGGAAGCTGGATGAAGGGCGTATGGTAACTCTGGACTATCTTGGCAACTTTTCTGTAAACTTAAAAGTTTTCCAAAATAAATAGTTGAAAAAAAAATCTTGTTCCCATTGAAGAGTCAGTAAAGCAAGTATTTGAACAAGATCTAGGCTGGGAAGAGACGTCTTGCAAAAACGCTCTTGTTCAAGTAAGAGGTGAGGGGTTGAATGGAGAACAAAGATTCCTGCAAGCTATGAAGTCTGGTACTGAATATTCAGATAATTTTACTAATTGATTCCTGTGCTAATCAGCGGAAACTAAGAGGTACAATGGCTACCGCAGTTGAGTAGGGGTTAAGTCAGATCATTCAGGCAGCTAATGTAGTAGATAAATTGCCTTACCTAAGTGGTGACTCCAGAATTTCTACCTTTGAGGGCACAGGCATGCCAGTTTGGCTAAAAAGGAGCCTAAGGGAATTCCCTTAAGGCTTTTTATGCAAATGCAGCTGTTTGTACTTTTACCGTCTGCTATTTTGTGGTGAGTTAGTGTGGAAGATAAAGGAGATGATAGACAGGGGTAAAAGATACACTAGGGGTTGTGTTATCACTTTGAGAGCCCACTGTTGGTTGTCCACCAAAATCCACTCCCCCTTCTTCTTGAGTGAAGTTTCAGCTGAGCGCACTCCCCAGCCGCCCTACCATTCGACACAGCCATGTGGTCAAGTTCTCGCCAATGGAAATGATACGTGCCCCTTTGGGGGTTCATTCCTCAAGCGTTAGACATCATTCCTCCACATTCTTGCCCGTTTCCAAGTGGGCCCCAGATGCGGCAGGAACTTTGCCTGAACCACAAACCTGACACCCATGCCCTAGAGTATGGCAGAGCATAAAGACAGAAGGAACTTTGCAATAATTGGGGCTAGACATGCCCTGAGCCACCACATGAAAAAGTCTGGTTATCCTGAAGCTGATGCGCTGGAGAAACCATGTGGGGAAACCACACGGATATGCAGAGAGATGCTCCAGGAACCCCAGCTGCCTGGCCCCCGCTGTTTGAGTGTTTCCAGCCAAGACACCAGACGCGTGAATGAGACGCCTCTGTGATGACCCCAGCACTGTCAGGTCAGCCTGTAACTTCATGAGTCCCTGAGCAGAACCAGCTAGCAGAGCCTGTCCCAAACTCCTGCCTCACAGAAACTTTGAGAGATTATAAAAGATCGTTGTTGTTCAAAACTACTAGGTTTTGGAGTGATTTGTTAGGTAGCAAGAGATAGCCTGAACAGTCTCCATTAGAACAGGTCAGCCTTACCATAACATGCCACTGCTTTAACTCTATATCAAAATTACCCTTGGGACCGGCCCATTGGCCAAGTGGTTAAGTTCGCGCTCTCTACTTCGTTGGCTGGGGGTTCACGGGTTTGGATCCCGGGCACCGCCCTAGCACCACTCATCAAGCCATGCTGTGGCAGGCGTTCCAAGTACAAAATAAAGGAAGATGGGCATGGATGTGAGCTCAGGGCCAGTCTTCCTCAGCAAAAAGAGGAGGATTGGCAGTGGATGTTAGCTCAGGGCTAATCTTTCTCAAAAAAAACCCCCACAAAACTATCCTAAAAAACAAACCGAACCAAGCCTCCAAGTTCATTCGCATGTGTCATTGCTTTTAAAAATTTTATAGAAGGAAAAAAATAAACAGAGAGGTTAGGTAACATCGGGCTCAAAGTCGAATTGTGAATCAGAGACTATGGTTTCTGATTTCTAGTCCCTTCTTCTTTGGACGTGGATATAGACGCATAAAATAGTAGGGCAGCAAAGGAGCTTAGAGATCAGGAAATGGAGCATTAAACATAAGCTACTTGTGTAAAACCCATGGTGCCAATGTGCCAAAAGGGCTTCCATAGCGTGTGTGTGTGTGTAAAGGAATGGATACATGCCCAACCATGTGTACTGAAAGAGCTCAGGGGACCAGGCAGAAATGAAGCGATGACATAACACTCCCTCCTTTGGTGGGAGGATTTGCATTTCTGCCCTGGCCCTGCCCTGTCGAGGTCTGGATTGCAATCTTTGGGTCTCCGGCTTCCTTGTGTGTAAGTGAGGCCGCTAGACTAAATGACTTCCCCAGGCCCCATCTAACCTTCAGGAGGTGACTCCAACCCTGAAACAGACAGCAAGTCACTGGATGTCACAAGTGCCGTGCCCAACTCCTGGCTGGGATCACAGCATGAGCAGTAACCACAAAATAGCAATTTTCTTCTACTAATGCCAGGTCTTGGATGATGAAAAATATATTACTGACTTTGCCAAAGGCTAGACAACACTATTTTTAATTTAGATTAAAAAATAATCTATGCTCCAGCTTCCCTTGGAACAGCATTTTCCTGTGAGTGTTGAAATCAGTCTAAAGAGTAACTAAACAATGGCGGTTCTATATACAGACTCCATCCGTATTGAACACACGCAGTTGCAACAACATCTCTGTGCAGCTGAGAGGGAGGCATTAGGCTCAATAACATTTTCTTAGAGAAAAAGGAGGAGGAAGAGAATGCAAAGTGTCTAACAATAGAGTCCAGAGTAAACAAATCCATCTAGAAGGTACAGCATCAAATTATTAAATGTCATGTTCTTTCAAATCCCTAAGGGTGTAGAAAATGGTCATAATATACAGTTGAGCAAAATGGGTGCTTTACAAAACATAGGTACAAGGCGATCCCAATTTTGAGTTTAAAATGCCACTTATTTATGATCCACATTAGAAAAAGACTGAAAGGATATCTAATAAAATATTAACATTGGTTTTACCCAGTAGGAGAATGGATGATTTTTTTCCTGTGGTATTTATCTGGAAATATCACTTTTCTTCAACAAGTGTATTACTTTAATAATCTGTAAAGGTTATATAAGGAAGTTAAAATCACGACCTCAGTTTGTATCAAATATTTAAAATTAAAATAATTGATTATTATGTTCAGTATATGATGAATGAAAAGAAATGCCAAATAGATACATTTTCTTTCAAAATATTAGTATCACTAAATTAGAATAATTAATAAAACAAAATAAAATCAGATTTCAATGGGCAACAGCAGTGAACATAATCCATGCCTCCTCCCGCATCATTCCTTTGAACAAAAGTATTTTTTACCAATAAACACTCAAAATGGAACCTGCATCTCCTAAGCCAACTTTGGTTACCACCAGACTCAGACAAAATTTCGTCAGTAGAGTTGCTAAGCATAAACTTTGCAAACACTTATTCTGGTCCCCGGCTTAGCCCACAGGAACCTCATAAAGAAAGCACATTAAAACGCTGAGCAAACTTGGGATTTTCATTTTCTCCCCAGAGTCTCAGACATCAGTTCTCTAGATCTTTCAGGCTAACTTTAAGGAAAGATAAACACCAAACCAAACAAGGCAAAAACAATCTAAGACAGACTGCCGTTCAGATGGAGGAAACAATCGCCTTCTAGACGAATTCCATTGTTGGAGAACTCTTTCTACATCGCATTTACAACAGAACAGTTGTAACATATCCACGCCAGCTGCTGTCCTTGCACAGTGTTGTGAACACAATCCCTGGCGACAGCTTCCCAGCGCTGTGGCCGGTCTCCGGCTGCTCCAAGAGAGAAGGAGCGAGTTTGCCCAGGCATGGTTCTTCAGCCACATTCACGTTAGCACCTACCTGTCCTCTCCCCAGGGTAAGCCACATCGTCTGCCTGCCTTCAGCTGATGCAGTGACCTCACTGGGAGCTCAGTCAGGTAAAACAAGAAGGCTTCACTAGTCTGTGCAGCTCCTTCCGTAGAAATATGGCATGAGTCAGCTTCTATCTCTCAAAACCCAACACACAAAGGCTTTACAAAAACCTGATTTGCAACTTTCTCACTGCCTCTTCCCCCCAGTGTGCAGACCACAGACTTCAGCATCACTAAGAGCCTTAAATGAAACATGACATCATTCAATTGAGAAACAGGACAATAGACACCACTGTGGGGAGCTTGAAAATGCACACTTCGCTGAGCAACACCCCGCGACTGCCATTCTTTTGTAAACATCAAATACAACCCACACTCTCCTAAAGCAGCCGGGGCTCTACCTTCCTTGGCTCCAGCCACTGTTCTCATTAAACTCCACAAAAGTAGCAAGATCTTCGGAGCTCTGATATTTTCAAGTTGACTTCCCGAATTATAAGTTTGTTTCAAAGTAAATGGACACATCTTTAACACACTTTGTTTTGTTTTGTTTTGTTTTTTTGCTGAGGAAGATTAGCCCTGAGCTAACATCTGTTGCTAATCTTCCTCTTTTTTTGCTGATGGAAGATTAGCCCTGAGCTAACATCTGTCCAATCTTTCTCTACTTTATATGTGGGTCGCCACTACAGCATGGCTGACAAGTGGTATAGGTCCACACCAGGGATCCGAACCCACGAACCTGGGCCGCGGAAGCAGAGCATGCCAAACTGAATCACTGGGACACTGGGCTGGCCCCAGCGTAAGTTTTAAAGTGAAGTTTGGAGGGTGGGTGTGGGCAGTGAATAATGCATAGCTGAAGGAAGTTTGGATACTGTACTTAGCTTCTGTTAACAAGATATCTAATACAGTTTTAAGTAAGCAAATTTAAGTAAGAATACATTGAAGCTTGACTTTTAAAAAAACAGTATTTACAAATCGATCTGAAGACAAATACCTAAAATGTAAATTTAGAAGCATTTCTTAGAAAAACATTTAAGTTCTATGATTTTATATTCATAAATACTAAGTATGATCTAACTTCCAAACTTTAGTAGGAGAGACCTTCAAATTATTTTGGATTTTGACTTCCTTAAGGTCACTTCTCCCTCTTAAAATGCTATATCTATTTTTATATAAAGAGTCAAAAGGTTCATATTTGAAAAAGAAATTGAGTTCTTGGGACGAAGGTTTTCAGAAGTAAAAAACTTGTTGAAAACTGATACTACTGCACCATGGAGCAAAAACTCAAAATATGGATTATGCCCAGGTATAGACACCTAAAACTAAACTATTTCAAAGGATTAATATCCTTTAAATAAAGTTCCATTTAAAGCATTCATTTGTGGTTATGGAAAATAAAATTAGCTGATCATCTTTAATATAGCTGTTTCTATCATACCTATTAAGTAACTTTAAACTAACAACATAATAGGATAATTTGTTTTAATGCCTATTTCCTTTCAAAGAAGGCTGAACCTATACAGGGCTACTTAAGTAAAGGAAAAGCCATTTTAATGGATTTATCAGTTAGTTCAGAAGACAACTTCTTGCAATGATTTCTCCCCCGCAAAATTCACTAGTGTGATGGAAATCATTAATTCACAGAGGCTGAAAAGGCAGTTTGAGTGGAGGGGTCCTCTGTTAATCCTCCGTTTTGACCTCCACGGCAATCTCTCTTGCCCCCAGATTACATCCCCAGATCCATGTCTGTTTAGCTAAGAGTCAGCCCAAATCTTACAAGCTCCATCAAGTCTTCCACAACAACTCCAGGCCACTGGTCTTTCCACTTGTTACAGGGCTGGTTATTACACTTACAGTAAGCATCTCGTGGTCTCATATTTACCTTTTTTTCTAAGCATCTCTCTCCTACTCTGGACTATCAGCTTGGGGAGGAGGGAGCCTCCTGTACTGTAGATTTGATATTCACGCAGAAGATACAAAGATCTAAGTTCTTAGATGGGGTATTATACACAGAGGCTCCTGGCTTCTTCTTGACCCATTTGTTTTCTGTGTATAGCCTCAGATCACAAGTTAACTACGTCTATTTTCCAATAAAATATTATTGTATTTGAATTTTTCTTTTTTTGCCCAAGAAATATAGTTTTTAAAAGCCATTTCTGAGAGATGCTGTGTACACTACAAGTGAATGAAAACAGCAAAGCTGCTTTGAGAGTGGCTGCTGGGCGGTCTGTAAACGTCTCCACTGGACAAGTGGCTCGGCTTGAAGGACAGCCTTGCAGTGACAGCACAGGCCACATTGGATCCCATGGGTCAGCCATCTGTCAGTTCACCTGCGATTCCTGCTTTAGCAAAATCATCAACTTGGATAAGTACAGACGTCTCGTTTCACTCGCAAGGTACTGAAACTGCTCTATATTGCATCCACAAATGTGCAGGATTCATAGTATTTTGAATCCAGTTTTTAAAATTGTGAACTTTTTCAAAGCAGGGAACACAAACACACACACACACATTTTTTGCCTGTATCTTTCTCCCAGGACCAAGTATTTGCTGGATGAATGAACAAATGAATAGAGTGCACAGGGCTTGGGCAGGGAAAACACAGACACCTAATAGCACAAAGGAAAAGAAAAGGAAAGAGAAAGTTACATTTCTTGAGCAACATTCAAGGTTCTTTCATACTTGAGAGCCTTCTGTGTCTCAGTATTTTCTTAAGGCCTCTGTTCGTTCCACCTTAGCTCTGTGATGGTTTTGCTTTCCAGTCCTTTCTGTCTCATATCCCACACACCCGTTACACTAGGCTATTAACATTTCCTGCAGGTGCCCTGCTGTCTTGCCACTGGACTTTGGTGCACGCAGCAAAATAAATCACATGACATGCAAAAGGCACAAATACTGGTCTCCTTGCCACTACCTGCTGCATAATTTATTTGGCAATATTAATAGTAGGTGAAAAGATTGTTTTTGCTCAGCAAAATCTCCTTTTAAATAATAGTGACAGTGGCCACAGATAAAATGCACATTTATGCCTTGTTGGGGAAAAAAGATACTCTTACTGGAAAGCGCTCTTAATTCCCTCGCAGCACAGGTTACACAATCAGGAAATATGGGAGCTATTCAGTGTCCCCGTCAGGAGTGGGGTCACAGAGGTAGAAAAGCAGAGCCCACAGGACGTGTCTACAGCCAGCAGGACACAAACCAGCCAGCGAGCCAACTGCAGGCGAGCCTCACGGCCCAACTAGAGGAAGACCAGAGAGCCCCACCATTTCAAAACATCCCTGTCCAGAAATTTCCCATAGGGCCTGCAATTCCATTAGGAAAAACCAGCTCTTTTTGGTTTAAGGTGAAAGCCATCAGTTAAAACTCTGCTCTCCCCTGGGAAGGGTAAGGAGTCAGCGCCACAGTAGCATGAGTTAGCCTGAGCATCCTTTCAAGGCAATCTACAGGTCTTTTAGGCAGGAGGCCAGGATGGGCTTGTCTGGGAGGGCGGGGGAGGAAGCCCAGAGAGCATGCCGTTCTAGGGGCTTCGCAAGGTCTGATCTAATTGAGATACTCCGCTGACTTTGCAGCCAGGCAACGGCTCCAAGAAGCTGGGCAACGAAGGATGAAAGAATGGCCCGGAGAAAGAAAGGAGGCCAAAGGCATGTGCACATTTTTTAGAGTCAGAATGATTTTGCTTTATAGAATCAATACTGGATAAGGCAGATTTAGAAAATAATCTTACATGTTCAGATACAAAGGTGCTAGAAGTTATAAGGAATATTTCAAAACACAACTAATATTTTATATATGGAGCATAACAATTTAACTGCTGGAGGAGGGGGGAACCTGATTATCTTGTGACTTAACAGATTGCCATTGTGACACAATGCCCCCGAAAAATGGGAAAACCAACTATTTTCTAAAGCACAGGCCATTGACAAAATATTCTTGATTTTCTTTTAGTCTATTAGAACTTTTTTTCTTTGAAAGAAAAGGGCATGAGATTATATTTTCTACACATATCCCAGAATAAATGTGAGAAACATTAAAGTCAATTGCATGCCCAGAGGTGTCACACATCCCCAAGGATGTCCCTTAGGAGGACACACTGACCTTCCTCCAGAAAGTAAGACTGAACGTACTAACCCCCATCTGCATTGTTTATTAAAAATCTACATACACTCTTCCAGACAGCCTACTCGAAACCCAGAAAATGTCGCCAACTATAAATTCTGCCTTGCTATTGTCATACAAACCAAACTATATACCGTGCGAAACAAACCAAGAAGCTAATCTGGTTTTTTCTTCCGAGAGGACTATTTTCAAAGTGAAATAATTTTAATGGGAAGTGAGTTTGTCTTCACAAATTTAAAAAGGTTATTCTTAGCAAAAGACACAGGTCTAAGGCAGACAAAAGCACTCAAGTGTAGGAGAAATTAAATGAAAGCATTATTTTTTGTTAGTCCTGGTGTGTTGAATCTAATAACGGAAACCAAACTATAAATAATAAATAGTTACCAGCTCTTGAATTATCCAACTGAAAATATAACTCCTCATCCCCTATTGCACTCAAATGCCAGTATTGAGCCATGGTCATAAGGAGTTTAGAAAACAAAGACACAAAGCCCATTATTCATAACACTTTTTCACATCCCATGCTTACCTCGCAATCAAGTTACGACGTACCTTCTCCATCATGTATCAGTCAGTCTGCCATGAAAACCAACTGAGGTCGCCTTGAGGGGCACACGTCTTGGACTCTGAAACCCTCCATGGGCTCATTCCTTGGCCTCTATGGCAATCATTAGCTCTATTTTTCACTCTGTTCTTCTATTAGGATATTTCGGTCTTTATTGTCCAGAAACGATGAAATCAAGTCTTAGTTATTTCTGAACTGAGCAATTTTTGGATAGCAAGCAAGCAATATGTTACAAATAGTCTCTTGCTTTCCATTCTAGATCAGTCCCATCTCTGAGGACACCCTGGGAGGACTTGCTGTGCTAAGCACAATGAACTAATTATCCCTCTAAGAATGCAGTCTGTTTCCAGATGCATTTTTCTCCAGGAGATAACACACATCTAATCCATTCATAACGACAGGCGTTCAGCACAATCTATACTTTCGGAAACATTCTTTCAAAAATGTACTTGAACTTGTAGAATGGGCTTGGAGACTGCTGAAATCCTGCAGGAGTATTTTCCAAAATAATAATTAAAACTGGAATCTATTATAGTTTCAGAGGAGCAGCCATGGAAGTTCGTAACCTTTATGTGAGCTTGCAAAAAACCATCTCACGTCCTGGCAGAGAAGGGAGACAAGCCCCCTTGGGCAGCCTTTTCCCCACAGCTCCAGGGTGATGGAGTGAGGGGGAGGGCTCAGCTCATCGCCAACTGCACCCCAGCCTGCAGACACTGCGATGGTGGGTTCAGAGAGACATTTATCAAAAGCAGCAGAGGTGAGGATGTAAGCTTGTGGGGGAGACAGAGAGAAGCCGCGCAGAGCAGACATACATCTCTGAGCCGGCTCTGAACCTTCCTGACAGCGAATGCCATCCTTTAGGATCGCCACCATTGGTCTTCTTCCCCCAATCCCAAGGCTGCCTTCAATGTCACACTGGCTGACAGCTTAACCTCTAGATATACGACCTGAGAGCAAACAGATTTATCCCGGGGGGGCTATCTAACTTCTAGAACTGAAATGGGGTGGTTTGAGGTTCTATTCATTTGGCCTCCTGAACCAAGTCATGAGGACAATCCCATTCGGGCAGAAATTTGTAAAAGCCCAATATAGGTCTCAGTCCAGGAAAGCAGAATTTACTCCTTTCTAAAGGAGCTGAGATGACTTGATTTTTTTAAAAACTAAAGAAGGCAACGAGGGCCGCCAACCTTAGGTGCATGATTGCAACCATCTTAACTGGCACTGGTTGCCATGTGTACCGATCTAGGCTTTTCAGAGCTCTGGCACACATAGCAATGACCTGCTGACCTTTCGCCCCACACACCTTTTCTCTACTTCAACTAAGAGCATCAACCGCTTACTCACCCTCGTTCAACAAGGACCCACTCCACACCAGCTTCCGTGCTGGGATCAGTGAAGGGACAAGAGCTCTGCCTTCTGGAAGTTCCTGGCTAGTGGGACTGGCCAGGCAGCAGCTAAGTCACGACAAGCGTGATGAGTGTTACGAAGCATTCGACAGCTGCAGATGTAACAAGAACTGTGCCCATAAGCATTTCCTCTATTTTCCTAAATTGTTTTCCCCCTATTTTCAAACTGCCTTTCAAGTAATATTAAAAATGGAGAGGAACTTTCTGTTGACAGGAAAATCAGGCGAACGGAGTTTGCCTTCACGTATAGTCCCCTTTCCAATCTTGGAGGGTGAGCCCGGTTGGACTCATCTTTCATCTCATATTTAATTACTTGGTCTCCAAGCTGGGAGCCAAACTTGCTGGAAGTTTTTGTGAGTCTAAACACTTGCCTAATTCCGAGTTCCCACAGAGGGACATGAAGTAACTTGTTTATGTTAACAGAACAAAGGGAACAGAGCTCTCTGTTAGGCTACAGGTTCAATCTTAATTAGGCCAAGAAACAAGTGTAACCAAATTTATTTTGGTTTATTCGGAATAGAAATTTTCGAATCCTTTACAAGTATATGAAAGAAAAAAAGAAAGAAGGAGAAAAAGCCAAAACATTCACACTAGCCATTGAGAGGTAGGATTCTGGGGGACCCTCACTACACAGTGATCTAGTGTCTACATTTTCTTTTCTTTCTTTTTTTTTTTTTGAAGAAGATTAGCCCTGAGCTAACATCTGCCACCAATCCTCCTCTTTTTGCTGAAGAGGACTGGCCCTGAGCTAACATCCATGCCCATCTTCCTCTACTTTATATGTGGGATGCCTGCCACAACATGGTTTGACAAGCGGTGCCATGTCCGCACCCGGGATCCGAACCAGCGAACCCTGGGCCACGAAAGTGGAATGTACATGCTTAACCACTGTGCCACCAGGCCGGCCCCTCTACATTTTCTTGAATGAATGTGTATTATTTGTGTAGTTCAAATAGAAGAAAAAAATCAGTTTATGTGATGGTTATTTCCCATCCTTCCCAGCCATGCTCTGGTCAGGTCTGCATGCTCTGCCCCCTACTGGCTGCTCCCAGCTGGGTTTGGCCAATGGGAGACACCAATATTATGAGGCAGGAGGAGAGGGAAATATGGCCTTTCTTTCTGCTCCCCGGCTGATTAGGGGTCTGGTGTTTCACAGTGGCTGCATCTGAGGCCACCTCATGTCCACAGTTCCAGCTCTCATTGGGCTCTTTTAGCTATGTTGCCTCCTTGGTCCCTTGGGGGTCACTGTGTGTTGTCCCAGGGAACCATGGTTAAGGCTTCCTGCCATTGTTGCAGTCTCTGGGTGCTTCACATTCCTTGCTGGCTCCCTTGGCCACATCCCCTTTAAGGAAGTAGCCCCTCCAGAATCTCTGCTCTGAAAAGTTGGATTTTCCATGCTTAGTCAGAACGTTGACCATAGCTTTTTACTGGGTGGTGTACTGCCAAATGTTAGCTCACTTTTTGATTTACAGCCTGCTTGATTCTGGTCAATGAAACAAACACGTAATTAGAACCGATTCTATGCCAGAAGCATAGTTTTGAATTTGATATCTACCAATATATTCACTTACTCAACAATATTTATTGAGCAGCTACTATGTGTCAGGCACTATCTAAGCATTAAAGACACAACAGGGAACTAAGCAGGTAAAAATCTCTGCCTTTATGGAGTTTGTTTTTGAGTGGGGGATGTATGAACTGAAATCCTATGATAACAGTATGTCAATATTGGAAAGACACTCTGAGGGTTTCTAATCTAGCTCCTTGTCTGGTGTTTGAATGATCACTTACAACAGCTCACTGAGCATGCCCAGTCTCTGCTTGGAGACTGTCAGTTGCCAAGCCCTGGATCCCTGCTCAGATGGTCCATCACAATTCCGGTACTTCTAATCTTTAAAGTGCTGTCTCACATCGAGCTGAAGTTCTTCAAGCACCACTCCAGGAAAACACAGGACAAATCACACCTCACCTCCATTTTGGTGTTCCTTAATTATTTGAGATGCTATCAGGTTTCCCACGTATTTTCCTCTTCCTTCAAATATTTATTGAGTAACTCCCTAAGTGACCCCTGGAGGCAGGGTTCAACAGAGTAGGGGGATGGGGGCACGGGGTGGAGAGCTGCCCCTTGTGCTTTGGGGAACATGGGATAGGACTTAAAAATGGCATCTGATTACCTTGTCCATGTGTCTCAAGATCTCGCTTTCTTATGGCTTCCACCAAATGGTTTTCAGAATCTTAAAAATTTCCATGTCACCTTACTACTGTAAAAAACGTGGAAAAGATGCTATTTTTAGAGAACACCCTCTGGGAAATAAATGGTCGCCCTGCTCCTCCTAAGTCAGACTTTGAGATGCAGCAACAACACTCTGACCCCAAAGGGCATGGAGCGTGGCCAGGGAGACAGACACTGAACCATCACACGAGAAAGTGATTACTTCTATGAGATGTGTACTATGCAGGGAAGGCAAGGGCAGCTATGAAAACATGGAAAGGGGGACCAGGCCTGGTTCGAGGTGGTCAGGGACGGCTTCCCTGCAGAAGCGATGTGGGAACTGACACCTGAAGGCTGAGAAGAGGATACCTAGGGGAAGCCAGGTGGAGAGAAGAGACCGTCCAGGTCCTCTTACCTCCTGGAAGCGTAGACTGCTGGTATCCTTGGCATTACAACCACAGGGACCACCAGCCTGGATTTTTATCTGGACACTCTTGTTTGCAAATATACTGTTGCACATCACAATTAATAGCTACGTTTACTGTAGCCATGTCCCCTTATTACAGAATCTTCTGGTTTCCTTCTCTACTCTGGGGTGACCCCTGCCTCTGATCTGCATCTATCAGCCTCTCTTCTGGGTTTTTCTTACTCCCCCTCCAGACACTGGGCAGCAACCATGACTCTGTTCTTGCTCAGTCACTTGGACGGGGCCCCCGAGTGGGTGCAGTCACAGCAACTCAAAACATAAACTTCCCTGCCCAGCATTTTCATCTAAGTATAATCAGATCAAAATGAACATCAAAGGAGCCCTAAAAGGAGAAGGGGTCCCAAAGGGACAGACTGGGGGACAAAAGGACAGTTTGTGTTGCTATTTCCAGGGGCCTTAACAATTGACCATGTGCATTCGAGCCTTGGGTATTTCCCAAGACCAGGTGGTCACCTTTCCCGGCGTACCCAAAGCCAGGGACAACTGCCCAGTGTCAGTATGACTCCAAACATAAGACATGTGCTTAGGAGTCTGGACAAATTAGGATGTGACAAATGGCAAACCCCAATGCATCATGCTGCTCTGCGAGTATTGGGGAGGGAGGTTTTCCCAATCAGCCTAGTGATGTAATAATAAAAACCATCCCTGAAGCTGAACTGAATATGTTCAATCTAAACCATCATTTACTGCTCATGAAATGACACACAGACAGGACATGAGACTCGGAGGAATGGAGGTGTGTGGCATCTCAGTTCTACCAGGCAATTTTGTTATCTTGGGCAAGTCAGTAACCTCTTTGGGTTCCAGACTCCTTCTGGATTAGTGAAATGGCAACTCTGGAGTCTGTGACATTTAAGAACACTTTCCAGATCTATGAACACGAAATTCCATGGTTTGGGGTGATGTGTTGACACAATGACCCACTTGTTAACTCCACAAACAGGCTCTCATGTAACTTGAGGATCTTAAATGTGGTCCCACCATTATCGCCAGATAACCGTGAACTGATGCAAAATCCAGGAGCCTGCGGACTCTGTATAGGAAACCTGCTTTAGATGACCTATAATTCCTTATATGGCAGAACTTGTGATAAACACTGTAACTCAACTATGATCAATAGAAAACTTCCCCACAAAAACTTTCAACAATATCACCTGACTGTAGACCAATGTCTAGCATCAACATCATGCTTTTTACTTATTCATTGACATCATCTCCACTTTCTGCAAATTGCATTCTGGAAACCAGGTTATAACAAAGATTATGAAATAGTTCATTTTACCACAGGGGTATATAATTTGGGGTTGCATCCCAAATACCCACCCTAAACTACTCCTGGAAGAGTGTTAACATAAAAGTTGGTGTTAAGTGTGCAACTGCAAAGATTATGCTCCTCTAACACACAGATAATGAAGTATGGTTTGTTTTCAATTATCCAAGGAGCTCATATATTTTAAGTAGACATTCAATTATGGTGATTAGAACAAATTCATTGTAATGAGTGTCCATTGAGCCTCCATGGAAATTGGGCGAATAAGACTGGGAGACACTTTGCAGCTGTCGCCGGAACTGGTTTACTAGCTTTGATTGACTGGCTGATGGGCTGACGGCTTGATTTTCAAGGGGCTGGTCTAAGATGGCTCCTAGAAAAAGAATCCTGACAATATGTGAAACTGGGATTCAGATATTTTCAGGTGTACATCACAGATTCTGTGAGGGGAGCTGAGGTGGGGCCAGAGGTGAGAGATCTGATGGTAATGGGAGACTTGGTGGCCCTGGGAGAGAGGGAGAAGGAAGTCTGGCATGATACACAGAATCAGCAGAAGGACACGGGGGGCAGGGGAGGTACTGGTTTCTGATTTCCTAAGTGGCAACTCCTCAGGTTGGCCTCACTCCTGCCATCCCAGCAGCCTGCGTGCGAATGCCCTGGAGGAAGAAGAGACGGGGCGGTAGGGATAACAGCTGT
Source organism: Equus asinus (assembly GCF_041296235.1). NCBI lineage: Eukaryota > Metazoa > Chordata > Mammalia > Perissodactyla > Equidae > Equus > Equus asinus. The sequence continues at coordinate 37,779,642 of NC_091790.1, forward strand.
AACATCTCAAGCAATAGCCATGGGATTCTTCCATCTAAGAGAAGAAAACACAAGCGTGAAGGGAGCCCTTTCTCCCACAGAGAGAGGCGAGCATCAGCAGCCTGGGCGTAGGGGTTGAGTGGCCAACCAGGTGAACTCCCGTGGGAGCCTGGAGACTCCAAATATCTCAGGGAGGAGCTCCTGGGAGGGAAGGCATCCTGGAGTAAAGGGTGGTGACAGGGGGAATGGGGTGCCAGGGAGGGAAGCACTGCCTGGGAGTAGAGGAAAATGGGTGAGGTCTGGTCCCTGTGCCAGTGGGAAGGGACAGCTGAGCTGGCCAAGTTTAGTCTTTTAATCTCACTTAACCCACACCCATAGGGCCTGTGAGGGCTGGCGTGAGCTCAAGACCCCCCAGAAGTTGTGATCTGAGGCTCAGCAGACAGGGCGTGACCTGAAGACTTGTTTGTCAACACTGGGTTTGAATTTCTTTGAATTGATAAACCAAATTTTAAAAATCAGGATATTTCTCATAAAAGTCCAGATTTTTTTGCTTGGGGAGGGAAGGCCAAGAAAAGAAACACTAAACATTGGTCACCACTAGTCTTACAGCCCTACTTCACAGCCATGGGTGGAGCTAAGCTTGCCCCCCATACCCTGGCCATGACCTTTCCGCAGTCCGCACGCACCATTGCCTTCAGTATTACATGGTCCGCCTTCACTCCTTTCCATGGGCTGCCTGGCCCCGGAGCCTGGCGGCCTTTGGCTCTGGGTTACACACCTGGACACGTGTGGACACCACACCATATACTAGGTGAGCCCAGAATGACCAGATTCCTAGAAATAATCTGGTTAAGAACAACTTATTTCTCTCATGAGTCAGACGAAAATGAAATATACAGAATTAAAAATATCACTTGTTGTTTGTTATTCCATCCAAGATTAGGCCAAAAAAAAAAAGTGCCATAAGAGCAAAACCACCATGGAAAGACTTAGTGAGGGGAGAGGGGAAAATGCGCACAGTGAGCGTGGGGAGAATATCAAGTGTCGGTCAAAAACTTTGAATTGCTTTTACCATTTAACCTCATGAGCTCTTATTTTTGTTTTTCCATTCTTCATGTTAATCAAAGTCTTTATCCTACTCGTTCTCCTACCAACCTACAACATATTAGTAAATGGTAGAATTTATTCAGGGTCTCTATGAAGGGATTGAGATAGAAGAAGTTGTTTAACTGGCAATTCTGCCAAACCAAACACCCAAATAACTCGGTGTCACCGTTTTTGACATTTAAAAATCCTGGGACAGCAGGACAAAAACCGCAGTCCCGGTTGAATGAAGGAAAAATGACACATTATCTGGCAACAGTCGGGGGTCCTGCCATCTACAGACCCTCATACAAGTATTGAAGTGGGGACTTGTTTTCGATACTCTTTTGGAAAAACAAGCCACAATTCACCATAAATGCCAAAATTTACATGTATCCTAATCTCATAAAACATTAGTTTTGTTGTACTTTTAAAAAAAATAATAGGGCAGAAGTTAAGACTTGGAATCGAACATCCTAGTCCCACCAGAAGAAACAAGAGCTGTGAGACTGGGTTTATGGGCAAGAAAAACAGAGGAAAATGCAGCCCCCCTAAGTTGGAAGCGCTTGTGTACATTTTGACGCTGAGCATTTAAGAGGCTACCCAGAGGCATTCATTAATCATCAGCATTTTTCCTAGAAAGGGGAAAACCTCCACCCTGTACCCCACACCATTGTTTACTCTTTCTGAACCCTGGAGATAAAAATTTTAATACCCAGAGGCCTCAGTGAAGATTTGAGGATGTACCCAAGTCTTTCTGAAGCAGCAGCGTCTCTGATATGCGATATCTTCCCTCAGGAACAGGAGGAGGAAGGGTGGGTGAGGGGGATGGAAAAACAAACCGGCTACTTTCCCCTAATCCTGATGTGGGAGAAAAAGCAGAAAGCTAAACGCTCGCCTGAGGGCAAAAGGAACTCCAGACGCAAAGGAATCAAGCACGTCTAACAACTTCAGCCCACTTAACCGGCTTACGTTTCTCTTCAGTTTTGTTTTTGAGGCCACCGGTTTCGGCACACCTTGCATCTGGCCCCTGGCCTTCAGAGGCTCAGGTGACATTCTCGGTGAGGGCCAGCGTAGGGCAAGGCCCGGAAAACCCCGATTCTGGACAAATGAGGACAGCCTGGTGTTTGTATCTTTCCTCTGGGGTGCTTCTCTGGAAACCCCATGACAAGAAAGTGTCAGAGAGATTCTTTTCCTCTTCTGCATCAAGAAATCCCATTCCACAATTTTATTAAAGAAAAAAAGTTCCTCTGAAGATGACGTAAACTGTTTAAAATTTATGAAAATGAGCGCTCTGATGGCATACCTTCAAAATGGTTTGCATTTCACTTTTTTGTAGACATTTAGAGATTTTCATCTATTTATATATTTTAATAAATCAGTTATCGGCATGGTGTTGTGAACCAGATGCTTGACGAGTGAAACTGGCCATGTTAGTACATGCTCTAAACCAGCATTTTCCCAGGTGGGGTTCAACACTTCTGCAGTCAGTGTTAGGGACTGAACTGTGTGCTCCCCACCCCCCAAATTCGTATGGTGAAGCCCTAAACCCCAATGCGACTGTACTTGGACATAGGATCCTGGAGGTGGTAATTAAGGTTAAATGAGGTCATAAGGGTGGGCCCTGATCTGATAGGACTGGAGTCCTTATAAGAAGAGGAAGAGACACCAGAGGGCTCTTTCTTTCTTGGCTCATACACAGCAAAGGCCACATGAAGACACAGCGAGAAGGCAGCCGTCTGCAAGACAGAAAGGGAGGCCTCAGCAGAAACCACTCTCCTGGCACCCCGATATTGGACTTCTAGCCTCTAGAACTGTGAGAAAGCAAACGTCTGTTATTTAAGCCACTAGTCTATGGTATCTCGTTATGGCAGCCTGAGCTGGCTAACACAGTCACCAGCAGCTTGTTATTTTCAACAAGCAACCAGATTGATGGTTCCAGTAAACTGGAATCTTTAGGGATGGGAAACCAGAATGGGTATTGGTATCTAAGCTCCCTGAGGGACTTTTGGGCATTTTGGGTGAAGGTTGAGAACCACTGTTCCAGGGGGTATTGGGGGATGGGGGACACAGACAAACTCAAGGCTGCCGCCACCCCCCACCGTCTCCTTCAACCTCCCCTATTCCATCACCCCAAAGAGGAAAAGTCTTATGGGGTCAACAACACACGAGAGGCCTCAGGCACTTAAGATTAGGCTCCCCAGACGAGGAATAGAAGGTTGTAAGTAGAACTCATCGGGAATCAGGTTGGAATCCAGGGTGAGGTACTTTGTAGGCAAAGCCACTTCAGTCTCTCTATTGGGGCTCATTCTGAAAGGACAAGAGGGGCCCTTGAGACCCACATGAGATCTGTCCGGTTCCATGTAAGGGGACCGGAGGAAGGTGTGGGTGTGAAGCCAAAGGTCAAAGTAAGAGTGGCTGTGTGCTGTGGACACTGCCCACCCCTCAGGGGCCAGTGTGCAGATGTTTGGTTGGTGCTGGTGGGTTTGCGCCTGGGATCCTGGCCATGTCCTCCCTCCCTTCAAAGAATCAACCAAGACTGATTTTCAATACCCTAATAGGTAACAACGGAGTTGGACCATCAACCATTGAGCATCCTTTCAACTCTGAAATTCAAGGGCCAATGAAAATAAATATTTGCTCTTGTTAAACTCTTTCTTAAACTCCTCACGAAAATCACCACAGTAAAGATTCTAGTAAGTCAGCCAAACTAACAAGACTTGAAATTAACGGAGTTATAGTGTCAGGAATAATAACAGGATATAAGCAAATTCAAAGGCACCAAGCATGTTCCACTAAGTAAACGCTACACGAAATCCTGCAAGTCTTCAAAAATCACGGTATGAAACAATAACTAAACACCATTTGAAAAACAGCATATTCTGTGGAGGATGCGATCAGGGCACTAGGATTATTTCCTTAAGGTGATTCTTCCATATTGCCAAGGTGGACAGCCACGGCTGTGCAAAGAATGCTACCATACCTCCAAATTAAGGTAAAATTTAACAAGAAGGCAGAACATTTTCTAGATTTATTTTTTATATTACAAGAAGTACTCTTCAAGTAGAACAGAGCTCTCCTAATGGACAGAATAAAATTATCTTTCAAGTATTGAGTCAAAATCTAAAAATCCTTAGGACATAATCTGTGTATTCTAACCTGCTTCCATTTTGAATAAAATCATGGCGAAGAGCTGTGTAAGGACCGAGGGAGGAAAGAACACTCTGGTTTGCTCGACTGTGAGACTGAAACCTGGGTGGCTTCCCCTCCCTGGCAGCTTGGATCTTCTCCAAGGACGTCGGCCATTTTCTCGTCTGAAGGTCCACCCCGAGAGAGGGAGAATGAGCAAGATCAACACACAGGCCTGGGCGAGGTCCTGTGCCTTCTGTAGGTGCAGATGAGAGAAGCACTGTTGGGTCCCCAGTGCCCTTCAGAAGGTGCTCCATACACTGGAGCTTTTGACAACCACTGCTTGTCCTGTTGTGCTTGTGAAGTAACAAACGATGTCTGTGTCTCACTTGCCGAAAGTTTAGTTTTATATTTTAAAAGTATAACAGCTAAACTGGTGATGTCAAAGGGTGACTTATGGAGTGAGATAGACCTAGTTTATAAATCTTGGACCTATGACATACCATATAATCATGGATGGTAATTTCAGTCAACTTCAGTCTCTCTCAAATCAGGGACCACCATATTTTACAGGGTTACCATTTGATTTAAGTGATATGACACTTATAAAACATCCATGATGGTACTTGGCACCCAACAGGCACCCAATCGTATTAGCTTCCTTTCCATGATGGATACACAATTATCAAATGGCTAAAAAGAATCCCAAAAACAGGAAGTCTAACCTCGGTTTATCCATTTTTTTTTCAGTTAGGACATGGAGGCCTTCGCAGGTCTCACACACGACCCCATCGCCAGATTTGTAACAACCACCAACGCCTTCCTATGGAATGATTGCTTATTCTTTAAAAATTCAGTTGCATGGCATCCTTAGACAATCCCCCCATATGGAGCCTTCCTATGAATGAAAATTTTTAACATGTCTGATTTATTATCTTATTTCTTTAGCAAGTGCTTAAGAGCCCTTTTAATGCATAGCCCACGTATAGGAAATAAGGCTGTACAAGCTGTAACTCCTATCCTCTAATTTCCACAAGTTTTTAGGGGGAGAGAGATAGGTCTTCTGACACCTAATATGTGAGTTATTTCCTCCTGTGTGCCAGGCGCTGTTCTACTTGACTTAGATCAATTCCGCACAACGTCCTCAGGACACAGGTGCTATTATCTCAATTTTATGGATGAAGAACTGAAGGAACAGGAGAATCCAGTAGGCTGCTTGGGAGTACGATGCTACTAAGTGGAGGCACCAGGATTTGGACCTGGGCAGTCAGATTTCAGTGAGTAACCCTCCTACTCACTATGCAGTGCTGCCAGATATGTAAATTTGCCTCACAGATTTATAGAATTAGCTTGGGATTTGCGCCTTAGAGTTCAGAAAAGGGGCCTTAGAAATACTTTACTCTTAATCTTCCATTTTATAGAAGAAGAAATTGAAGCCTGGAAAGAGGATCCCGCAAGGTAAGCCAGCCCAGGGGTCCTCAAACTTCAGCTGGCATCGAATCCCCTGGAGCGTTTGCTGGACACAGTGGCGGGTCCCACCCTCAGAGTCCCTGATTCTGTGGGTCTGGGGCAGGGCTGAGAATCTCTAACAAGTCCCCAGATGGTGTTGATTTGCAGGTCTTGGGAACGAGTTTTAAGAATCAATGACCTAGTTAGTGGCTGAGCCAGAACGAAGCTTCTGCTTTTCTTGCTTTGCATCTTCCCAATAAACGGTGGATCCCAGCTGCTCTACAACAAGGACAGGCTGAGGTTGGTCAGCCTGCCAGAGCAGCCCAGAGCACAGGCCTGCAATGCTCTCCTCCCAACTCAGCTGAGACATCTGGAAGCTTCTATGTGGCACGTTACACTATGATTCACTATAGTATTAGCACTTTGTTACCATCCTGACTACCCACCCCAGCACATAACCCACCCAAAACAACGCAAACCTGTCTGTGCCCAATAGTAAAGATTATTCTCACTCGGAGCTACTTAGCAAAACTTCTGACCTCAAATTTGGCTCCTTCAATGCAAAACATCGCAGGAGTTAGCAAAAACAGCAGAGGTCACCGACAACTGCCAGTATTTATCCTCAGAAGAGAAGGATGATTAGACAATTTCAAAGTTTTCTTTTGTTTACATTATAATTCAAAAGGAAATCCTTTTGTTTATTTGTTTAGCTAAGAGGCTCCATTGCCTTTCATTCAGATCCCTAGTCGAGGGAAGTATTTTGAAAGCAGGGACATTATTTAACTATTCTTCCAACTTGCCACGTTTAAAATCGCTTCGTTTTCGTGCCGTCACGGGGTGTTCTAAGCTTAAGTGATTTAATGAGTGTAAGGCATGACTGAGCCTGGCAAATACTAATGGCTCACAGAATGTCAGGCTCTCTGAACATTACTGCTCCTTTTATTTAAGAAAGCCCAGCGCTGGCCCCTTCACATAGGCAAGCTGGTAGGCATGGCAGAGTGAGTAGACAGACCTCATAATCAAAACTCTTTCTTCCCCTTTAGCAAGGTGATTCAGACACAGAGACTCAGGAAGCATTTATGGAGCACCAATATTTACGAGGCAATTATCTGTTACTTCACAGGACTTCATACTTGGTAGTTACTTAACATTGAACCAAAGCATCTTTTCTGAAGACCTGCTAGGCACTGGAGACCTCAGGTAAGGGTTCTGGAGAACAGTTACATTTAAGATATTTTTAATTTGGAAATATAAATCCACAAGAAGTTGCAAAAAAAAGTACAAGGAGATCTCTTATATCCTTCACCCAGTTTCCCTGGAGTGGTAACATTTTACAAACTATAGTAAAGTAACAAACCAGGAAATTGACATCAGTCTAGCCCACAGAGTACATTTAAACTTCATCAGTCTGAAGGACAGTTGCATCCTGGTTGAGAAGGGCATAAAAACAAAGAGAAGAAATAAAAAGGAGATGTACAGGTGATGAACAAAATCACCAACGTCATGTCATCTGATGTTACTTTGAAATTTGCCTTTGTACTAGCCATGAGGAAAAGATATTAAGCACATAAATTATATAAATAAGACGCTCCCTGAAAAAAGGACTTAAAAGAATTTTTTTTCAGAGACTGAGCTTAACAACTGTAATCAAATTAACCTGTTTTCCAAATCATCTGTAGATATGAAGACATATTAATGAAGTCAGCCTCTGAAAGAGGTGAACCCTAAAAAAAGTGAGAGGTGGGGCTGGCCCGGTGGCATAGTGGTTAAGTTCGCATGCTCTGTTTTGGCAGCCCAGGGTTCGCGGGTTTGGATCCCGGGTGCAGACTTAGTACCCGTTATCAAGCCAGACTGTGGTGGCATCCCACATAAAATAGAGGAAGATTGGCACAGATGTTAGCTCAGGGCCAATCTTCCTCAAAAAAAAAAAAAAAAGTAAGAGGTGAATCCAAGATTTGATATACACAGATCCTAACCCTGCTCAAACACACATACAATCTGCCACAACTGTCATGAAAGAATAAACAAGAAGCTTCAAAACCTTCTATATTGCCCTACCTGGAGTGGCTTATAGGAGGTAACTGGATCTTGTTACATTTCCCCCACTAATCTTTAGAAGTCCTCATTCCTATATTTGCTATAAATTAGTCTTATTATTAGTCTTTAAAGGTTCCCTTGAGCACACTGTTTTCTTTTTTTTTTTTTTAGGAAGATTAGCCCTGAGCTAACATCTGTTGCCAATCCTCCTCTTTTTGCTGAGGAAGATTGGCCCTGAGCTAACATCCGTGCCCATCTTCGTCTATTTTATGTGTGGGACGCCTGCCACAGCATGGCTTGATGAGCCATTTGCATGTCTGCACCCGGGATCCGAACCAGTGAACCCCAGGCCACGAAAGCAGAATGTGCAAACTTAACCACTTACCCACTGTGCCATCAGGCTGGCCCCTCTGTTTTCTTATATATATATGTATTTGGAAATATTAAAACTAAATATTTCAATGAGCTGGAATAGGTAAGGCTTTATTTACTTTGTATCTCATTTCCATAATATATAGTCAGGTTAGGGAGTCAAATCATTAACATGGAAACAACTTTCTTAACTAACAATCATCTTTCAAAATTGGTACAACAAAGAGAGTTCACAGCTGACCTCCTGGTTTGATGCATGCGCCAATGTTTGGCCTTTAGCCATAACACTAAAAAAAACAAGCAGCCCACCAGTAGAACACAATGTTCAAAGCTTCTAAGAAGCACATTCTCCAGGTCTATCAGAAAGGACTAGAACTACTCCCCAGGCAGGTGACGATGTGGTGACATTTCTGATTGTTCACTGTAAGAAATCTGCCCTGGTATTAGGAAAGAAAACACAGCATTTCCCCGCTGCACGGTGGGGAGCTGTCTGCGGCAGTCAGCCCCAGCGAGGCTGGCCAGCGTAAACAGATGTTCCAAGGGGTGGAGAAGCCAAACCCCGCCCCAGCCGTACACAGAGAGCTGACGACCCCCACTGGGGTCCCCTGAATTCTGAAAGACCAAGCAGAATCTGGCAAAGGCACCCCTCTTCCAGGGCCAGCCCTGGGAAAGATTCTGAAATAGGGGAAGGTTGTCCTGGACCACACTGGTGCCACCTCCCCCATCCCCAGACCCCCCCCACCCCACGACCCACGTCCCACTTGAGTGTCCGGAAATCTCCCCATCCTCCTCCCCCTGCCCGCCCAGGACTCCCTCCTTCAAAGGCTGGTGCCCTCAGCCCCAGCCAACCTGCCCCAGGCAGACAGCCAGAGAGTGTGAGCCAGACTCCAAGTCCAGTGCTCTCTCCACTGTCTACAGCAGGTCAAACTGGTCCATAGGTCTAAGGAATTGATAATTCCCTACTTTATCCATTTTTTTTGAAGAAGAAGTTTAGCCCTGAGCTAACTACTGCCAATCCTCCTCTTTTTGCTGAGGAAGACTGGCCTTGAGCTAACATCCATGCCCATCTTCCTCTACTTTATATGTGGGACACCTACCACAGCATGGCTTTTGCCAAGCGGGGCCATGTCCACACCCGGGAACCAGTGAACCCGGGGCCGCCAAAGCAGAACGTTCAAACTTAACCGCTGTGCCACCAGGCCAGTCCCAATCCATTTTTGTTTTAAGCTCAAGGATTTAGAAATTGCTTGTAATGCTTACTTTTCAGAATCAAAGGATCACATATATTCTATTTTGGCTCCTGGAGAAATTTTAAAGATTTAAAAAAATTTTTTTCCTTTTTCTCCCCAAAGCCCTCCGGTACATAGTTGCATATTCTTCGTTGTGGGTCCTTCTAGTTGTGGCATGTGGGACGCTGCCTCAGCGTGGTTTGATGAGCAGTGCCATGTCTGCGCCCAGGATTCGAACCAACGAAACACTGGGCCGCCTGCAGCGGAGCACGCGAACTTAACCACTCGGCCACGGGGCCAGCCCCTCCTGGAGAAATTTTAAAATGCTTAAAAGTATTCCTATATTTAAAAGTACTTCTGATAATAACTTATAGTTTCTAATCAATCTTTAGCAAAATGTAGCACAGTGTGTATATATATCTATATACGTGTATGTGTGTGTATATATACATAAAATTTAGAACCATCAAAATAATCAAAATCAAGGAATTTTTCATTGGCCACAGCATAATTTTTGCATATTTTTCTTGTAATTCAAAAGTAATTTCTTTCTTTGAAATATAACAAATTCTGCTATTGAATAGATGACACATTAAGAGACAACCACCTCTGTAACAGTTTTCAAATTTGATTTCTAATCACCCCCCTAGAACACCAGCACTGGACTCAGCCTCATGCACACAAAGAATACTTTTAAAGAATACTTACCTTGAGACCCTCTTCCTCTGCACAGACGATTTCTTAGATCTCTGGAGTTAAAAGTGCTCGTAAAATTACGCTCGTGAATCAGTTATTCATCTTTCAAATTCTGGCTGGCTCGAGATCCCTTTCGTGCATTTAGCATAGAGATGCAGTTGTTCAGAAACACACCCACAGAGTGAGATCAATGGGGTTGACGAAAAACAGGCCCTTGGAACAAGCATTAATGCATCCCCAGGAAGGGAGATGTGTGTGTGCATTTGTGTGTGTGTGTGTAACTAGATATTCAAAGTGTTTAGAGCAAGATTAACAAGTGTCTAAATGTCATCTTCTGATTTCAAATTAAAAACTGCAGGTTTTATTCCAGAGCTGGCAGCCTGCCATCACTGCAGGGCTTGAAGTGGCTCAGGGCTTTCAGGAGAAGGGAAAAAGACTTCCTCCGCAGAGCCCGCCACTTCTCCCGCAGGCGGCATTACTGATGGGCTCTCGGTTTTAGCATGAATTCCACTGCCAGACTTCCTAGACTTTCAACTCCAACTATCAAAGAAATGATTTAAAGGCTAGATAGACTTCTAAAAATATTTACAGAGGGAAGACATTCTAGAATATTCTCTGTGATCTAAACTCTTCCTCATCACAATCTTGATATATAGCCAGGGCTTTTGACACGATGTTAGGCTGATAACCAGCTTTCTGTACACTGTGCATAACTTGCGTAAAGAGTGCCCCAGGTTCACTTGACTGGTTGTGAAAGAGGCCAAGAAAATGATAAATTAACATTTTTTAAGGTGAGGCTTCTGAATTTGTTATCTGAATGCTTCCCTCTTCCCCTTGCTGCCTGACTACTGTGCCTTAATTTAGTACACTTGGTCACTCTGTGGATATTTTCACAAAAAATTGCCCTCCATTCATTTTGTTTCAAGAAAACATTGACAACCAGATACAGCTCATCTTAGAAACTTTAGGGTCAAACCTCTGGAAAATGACAATAACGAACACTTGAGCACTCATGTTTATTAGGCACTGTCTCATTCAGTCCTCATAAGACTCTGATTATCCCCATTTCAAGAATGGACAATGTGAGGCTTAGGCAAGCGATATAACAAGTCCCAAGTCACGCAACTGGTAAGCACAAGAGTCAGGATTCTATCCAGATCTGCTTCCTCTGCTGCGGGTGTTCTTAAACACTGCCCTGTACTTGAAAACTTCAAGGAAAGAGGAATCAGCAGTTTTCTCTATACAGAAGAAATACTTTCTGCAGTCTAGGATCCTACTCTGTAGAAGAGAGATATTTCTAGTGCCATTTTCTGCCCCCTTATCTCAAACTAAGACCAACTAAAGGCAACTAAGTATCTAAAAACCAAGGACAATGTGCTGTATTTGCAGCTTTTAACAAGTCTTGCAAAATTATCAAATATGAAAGATTACACTTGGAAAAACATCAAGCTAAACTCAAGTTCTGGAAGCATAAGGCATTGAATAACCTCTCTGTAAAGAAAATGGAAACAGGATCGATTTCCAAGTAGGACAGATATTGTTCTCCGGAATGCAAACTTGCTGCTGAATCTCACCATGGAGCGAAAGGCTTGTAAACTTCTGAAAAAATAAGGTTTACATGGAAACGAAAACACAACAGGAACTCCAATGCAGAGAGCAACAGATGCTACGTGTCTTCCCAATTCTCTTAAAAGCTGTTGTTGGCTATCAAAATGTCAACGTAGGAATAGTAAAATCCAATGATGCTAGTAGTCCGGGGGAAATGCTTACGCTGAAGTTTTTAAACTTTGGTTTTGCAAAAATTTACTAGTGTAGAAGATTGATAGAAGATGACCTATACGGATAAGGCAGCTCCAGTTACTAGGAATAACTAGAATACATCTAAAAGATGGGAGTCACGCAGTCATGAGGACCACCTACTAATAACTAATAATGATAGCTAACACTTATTGAGTCCTTACTGTGTACTAGGTACCATTTTTAAACTTCAAAAAAAATTAACTCATTTAATTCTCACGACAACCCTAAAAGGTAGATTACTACCATCCCTCTTTTGCACTTGAGAAAAATGAGGCACTGAGAGATGAAGCAACTCTCAAAGTTATATAACTAGTGAGTGGTAAGGCTGGTATTTGAACCAGTCCAACTCTGGGCCTCAAACTCTCCTCTGCCTGCTACAGTGACTCTCTGGAGCAGAGTCCTGCCTACAGACACGGACCGTCCTGCATAACTGAACCGATAGTGCATAGAAAACAGGAAGTTCTGCCGTGTTCCTTTCGCAAAGGCTCTTATAAACTAGACTTGTGATGCCTCCCTCTGAATGATTCACAGCCCAGTTAGAGATGACAGCCCCAGGTAAACCATCAGAACCACGAAGCAAGATGCAGATGGGGGAAGCAATAACTACATACAGAGCAATACTGGTTTGGCGGGGAAGAACTTCTAAACTCTTGTATGATAGGGCCTCCATTTTCTTGAAGTGTTATTTCAATTTTTACCATTTACCCTGCCTCTCAAGCTAGTCACAAGCTCCCTGAAATCTTGACCTGGGCCACTTGGCTCTGTGCAAAGGAGAAGCTCTACAGAAGCTGTTGCATGACTTCCATGTGCTCTGGATGCCTCCCACAGAGCCTGAGCACCGAGCTGGCACTTCATGGAAGTGATGCATGAAGATGTGAGGACAGAGGGGGTGAGAAGGCAGCCAAACATTCACAAACAAAGCCATGGCGGTTGTGAAGAGATGGAACTCATGGGGAGTGGTTGGTCTGAACCAAGGAACTGTGCTGGAGTGTGACCAAACAGAGTCGTTACTGATGCGGGACCTCAGTCTACCCGGGGGACTTCAGAGATTATTCCATAGGCAATTTGGATCACTGGCTGATGACACAGGGGAGGAAGGAATCTGCCAAGGGCTTTGTTTGCTGACACAAGAGCTTCCAATTCCCAGAGTTAGAATGATCAGAGAGAGAGAAGCCAAAAGTCGAGAAGCAATTTCCAGGAAAGGGGGAGACAGCGATTAAGTCACACATTTTGTTTATTTATTTTTAACATGCTGAATTGTAGGCTGCCAGTATACAAATACATACATCCTTACACTACTCTGTCAAAGCAGATAAAAACAGAAAGACTGACAGAGAGACAGTGAACCACACGAATCCATCTCTGGGCCTTAGGCCGGTGAGCTCTGGAGAAGCTTCCACAAGTTTCCACCACTCCTTTTTCAGAAGGACTCAGGTCCCAAGCCCAGAGTGAGGAAGAATAATCAGGCAGAGAAGGCCCTGTGCAGTGGAGCACAGAGATGGGAGCAGGCGGTTGGAGCTGACAATGCTTAGGATTGAATCGGCTTGTAAAATCATTATTACTTGTGTGAACCAGGGTCAGTTGCTGAACTGCTTTGGGTCTTAGTTGCCTCATGTGTAAAATGGGGACAATTTAGCACTTGCTACAGATTGCGGAGAGGATGAAATGAGATAAAGCGTATAAAGCATTTAGCCACATGTCCCCGTACATAGACTTTCTAACTTGGGTTTTCTTAGATTCTGTATTGGTCTATTGGGCATCCGTTAACTATAGGACCAAACTAACAGCCCAAGTTGTTGGCATCTCCCCTGTGATCCAGAGCCCACAGTCTGAATCACCTCCTTATCTAATGCTCATGCACCAAACCAATATTTCCCCTGCCCTACTCACCCCAGGGCCAGGTACCAGACAGCCCCTAGGCCCCAAGCCCTGCTGGAATCACTCACACTAGCCAATCCTAAGCTGCTTGCCCTGCCCTGCCCTGCCTTGCATGAGCAACCCCATGGAAATCCCAATAACAGCTCAGTCTAGGCTTTCCTCTCACTCCTTTCTGCCTCCTTGATCCACACTGGTACTTCTCCATGCGGCCCTGCGTGGCATGCCATGCCCCACCTCTTGGGAAACATAAGTAATAAAAATCTTTCAGTGGCCTTAGTCTCTTCGTGTTGTCACTCAGTCATCTCAATAAATTAAAATCCCATGGATACAATCATTGACATAACAGAGCTAACAAACAATAGCCATAATGACTTTTAACTAGGTCATAAAATAGAATCAGTTAAGTTTACGCCTCTTCTATCCATCCTTTCTCTCTATCTTTACGGTCACTTTCATAGTTATTTTTTTTTTTAAAGATTTTATTTTATTTCCTTTTTGTCCCCAAAGTCCCCAGTACATAGTTGTATATTCTTCGTTGTGGGTCCTTCTAGTTGTGGCATGTGGGACGCTGCCTCAGCGTGGTTTGATGAGCAGTGCCATGTCCACGCCCAGGATTCGAACCAACGAAACACTGGGCCGCCTGCAATGGAGCGCGCGAACTTAACCACTCGGCCACAGGGCCAGCCCCTCATAGTTTTGGCCTGAATCACTGCAATGATCTCTTTACTATATCTTGCTAAATTCATCTCCTTTCTCCTCAAACCATCTTTTCACATAGCTATCTTCTAAAACTCAGGATGTAGGTTACCCTCTTCCAGGAAAGCTTGATACAGTTCTCTATGGCCAACAGATCAAGTCCAAGCTTCTTACCTTGGCACTCAGGTCTTCGAGGGTCTGGCCCAGAACTGCAGCCATACTGGACAAGTCAGCATTCCCCAAAACCAAAACACCCTTTGCTTTCCGTATCTCTGTGCCTTTTTCATACTAGTGCCTGCCTCGGATGCTCTTCCCACTGTTCTCTAAACACACAAATCACCGAGGCACTAAGGGCCTCTGAATTTGCTTACAGGCTATAATTGTCCCTGACAATGAACTAAATTAATTAACTAAATTAATTTCAAGTCTTCAGTTTGACTTAGTAGAACCTTCATGACTTAAAAAAGTCTGAAAGTGTAACAAGAGCAAATACTTACTTTCTATTAGTCCTAAATGCAGAGTGGAAATCATCTTCAATGGCTGGGAAGGCACAATTCAAGTCCTACTTACCTGCAAAACTCCATACTGTCTCTTAAAATTAATCATTTCTTCCTCCAATATCCGTTTAGCACTTATTTAATTCTATCTATTCATATTATATTCATTGTATGTCTTTACATTCGTTTTCTCTGGATCACAAACACTTTTTTGAGGTCAAGGATAAGCCTTAGACAGATCTTAAAAGTTGTCACCATGAGGGAAGAAATTCTGTAACTATGTATGGTGATGGACGTTAACTAGACTTATTGTGGTGATCATTTTGCAATATATGCAAATATTGAATCATTATGTTGCACACCTGAAACTAATATATGTCACATGTCAATTATACGTCAATAAAAAAAAAGGATAAGTCTTATTGACTCTTTTATCATTCCAGTTTGCCCACTTGTCTTACACACAGCAGCTGCTCGGTGAATATTTATTGAATCATGAGCCCTGTGATTATTCTAATTAAAATAAGGGGCTCTTATCAAATAGTAATTACATGGTTAGTTATGGGGAAATATGGGAAAAGGGTTATAAAAGTCATGTAAGCTGAGTAAAATTAGTATAGGTCAGAGTGTAAGAGTCTATTAAATTCCAACAGAAAACAGTGACTGATGTAGTTAATTATTTTAAAGCATTACTGTCATATTTAGTCATTACCATTAATTATAAAATGGGATTAATATTAATTTTGGTTTACAAAGATAAAATACTTTTAGTTTATAAACACATCATACACCAAGCTGTGATGTGCAACTTCTCAGTGTTCATTTTGCCCATGTTTGAAGAGGCCATATATGGGGTAAGGTTAAAAATTCCAGTTGGGGGGCCGGCCTGGTGGTGTAGCAGTTAAGTTCGCACGTTCCGCTTTGGCGGCCTGGGGTTCGCTGGTTCCAATCCCGGGTGTGGACGTGGAACCGCTTGGCAAGCCATGCTGTGGCAGGCGTCCCACATATAAAATAGAGGAAGATGGACACAGATGTTAGCTCAGGGCTGGTCTTCCTCAGCAAAAAAGAGGAGGATTGGCAGCAGATGTTAGCTCAGGGCTAATCTTCCTTAAGAGAAAAAAGGAAAAGAAAAAATTCCAGTTGGGATTTACAGAAGCCCACACAGGCTCCTTGAGACTGCTCCCAGTCCTAAAGAAGGAAATGGGCCATGTCTTGGTTGGACAGGAAACCAGCTTCATCCCGGGTCCCTGTTCCTTCAAGTCTAGGCTAGAACTGAATAAGGAAATCAGGTTTGAGTAGAACTCAGGCATATTCTCTTTAACGGTGATCTGAAACTTGTCTCAGGTCCCCCACAAATATTTGGTGGTTCGCTGACTTCATCACCTGACTTTTCTCCCAGCATAATTGTTGAAAAAGAAGCTTGGCTGAGATTTACAGCTCCCTGTTCTCTCTAGGTGGGTGGCTGGGCTTGGGGAAGAAAGAGAACCATTCCAGTGACACAAGGAGAAGCTGTTCCCAGCAGACAAATGAAGGAAAGGGTGGTTGAGAAAGAATCTTAAAAATGACTCAAAGATGATTACAGGCTGTCACTGGGAAATGAGGAAGGAAGGGCTTTCTTTTCGACTACAGGGTGTACAGCTCCTCAGTCAGAAATTATTATTTTATATTTAAGCCAATGGTAATCTGTATGCCTTTGAAATGGGAAAAGCAATAATAACTTAAGTATGTGGTGCCACTGACGAAGCATCAAGATAGATTACACAGACTAGATATGAAAGCAGGCTCCTCACGTTAGAACATCTTGCATTTCATGTTTCTGAAGTCACTGCTATCAAGTAGTCGTTGAGCGTCTGCTCTGCGTAGAACCCTGGGCATGGTGGAGTTAGGGAGTATCAAGCCACAGAGCCCTAACTAGACTCATCATCTAGGTAGGAGGAACGACCACAGGGAAAGTGAACCACAGCTGCCACACATACTAAGCTGAAAATGAGCGACACAACCAAGCCTTCTGTGTGTTCACAGGAGCATCACTGAAGGAGAAGAGAATTTCTGAAATAGCACACGCCCCAAAATGAACGTGAGTCCGCTCCACAAAGCAAATAAGTTCATTGCAAGTCACAATTTGCAGATGCTGTTCTTGACTCGATTTTGAGAAAGTGGGCGGGGCAAACATCTATAGCAAAGATATCCTTCGATGATTTGCGAGGCCTAATCAAGGGCTTTATTTTGCATTCTGCATCCTTTCTCTCACATCACTGCTTTTGAAAATAGTCAAAGCACAATAAGAGGCTGTTTTCAGGATGCTGAATGGTGGGCTGCCCATGTATATAACAAATACATGCATCCTTTATTTGGACAGAACTGGAGGAAACATAGTTACATTTTATATTTAAGGATGAAAACTGTGAATCACCCTATCCACCTTTGCTTCAGTTTCCTTACTCCGGTGAGGTGTAAAAGGGCTTCTTGAAGATGTAGCAGCTTCTGTTTCAGCCTGACTGCTCCCAGTTCCTGAGCCCAGCACTGAGAAAGAATAACCAGGTAGCAGGACCCAGAGCGGCTATGAGTTGGAAAGACTTGTCTCAAGTCACACTGCTTAGCAGCTAGAACATTTCAATTACCCTCAATAAACAACACCGCCAAATATTCACTAAAGGCAGCTTTAGTCCCATGTCTCAGGGAAATATTTATAGATTATGTAAAATATGTCCTTTTGATATTTAGTGATTAAAACAAGTGCAACTATAAATTTTTATGTCAAAAGAAAATATCTGTGCTCCAGAGAATAAAGAACTAAGGCATAAAGATGATCTTCTTTTTTATTTAAGATCTCTTTCCTGGCACTTAAAAGTAAAACCTTAAAAACCATTCATCTGTCCATCTCAGGAGAAATTTGTTGAATAAGTACTCTAGGCCAGGACCTGGACTAGGCATTAGGGACAAAAAAAATTCTTAAAAAGATTAATCTATGGCTCCTGCCTTTAAAGGATTAACTGAAAACAAATACCTTCTTAAGACTCTCTTCCTACTTTAAATAACTTACATATAAAAATACAGGTAGTCTGAAAAATACCCAAAAATACCTTCATGACAAGGTTAGAAATTAAGGTATATTTAAGGGAGGGAGAATAAAACAGAAGAGAATTAAGACACTATCCTGCCAGCCATAGAAAGGAATGAGGCTCTGGTACAACCTATGGATGAATCTAGAAAACATTATGTTAAATGAAATAAGCCAGATACAAAGGGACAAAGACTGTATGACTCTACTTATATGAAATATCTAGAATAGGCAAATTGATGGAGACAGAAAGTAGATTAGAGGTTACGAAAGGTGAGGGCAGGGGAAAATGGGGAGTTATTGCTTAATGGGTACAGAGTTTCTGTGTGGGGTGATGAAGAAGTTTTGGAAAAAGATAGGGATGGTCACACAAAATTCTGAGTGTAATTAGTGCCGCTGAAGTGTACACTTAAAAATGGTTAACAGGACACATTTTATCTTATTTGTATTTTACCACAACTTAAAAAAATGAATATGTAATAAACCAGAACCCACTGAATTGGACCCTTTAAATGGGTGAATTGTATGGCATATAAACTATATCTCAATAAAACTGTTAAAAAACCCACCATCCCTTACATGTTAGCATATTACGTTGTCATCCTGTAAAGCTCTGAATATTGTGAAATAAATGTTCCAGGAGCAGAACTGGGTGACCAATGTTTAAAATACTATGATTCATACTTCTCCCTGAATGCCTAGGTTTTATAAATAATCACGAATCTTTTTGGCAGTTTAGAACACAGGAGCGCCTTCGAGCTTTGGCATATCTGGTTATGTAACTAATTTACTATCTTGCAATGAATACCTATCAAACCGTTTTCAAAATAATCTCTTGGCTTGATCCTTCTTGAGTACACTCAGCCTGAAAAGCATGGCTGGAAAGTACCGTCAGAACAAAACAAATGACAACATTTAGCTTTGACACCTCTCGAGAGCAAGTTACCTATAGATGAGAGCAGGCCAGTATCTAGAAAAATGCCTGGCACATGTTGGCTTTCCATACATATTTGTTGATATGAAAGAACAGTTGCATCTACTGCTTAGGAAACTGTCAGGGCTCTGGGTCAGATAAAAGCATTTTGAGGAGCAGCGGGCCAGCTCAGAAAGCCCCTGGGAGCTGACGATTTCTGGGCTCATCCTTGCTTCCTCTGCTGGCTCTGCGCTTCTCCCACAGGCCAATCATCAGCAAGACCAAAGCATTCCCTTCTAATAAGTACCATTAAGCAGTCCAAGGTCTAGACAAAACAGAATGAGGTCATCAGGTATGGCAGAAAGTATTCCATTTCAATGAAAATTTGTTTCACAAAAGGCCACAGTAACCTCTTGAACGAAGCGAACAGGACAGCTGCATTTCGATCCCTAGTTCTACTGTTGCCTGAAAACAACAGTAACAAAACAGAAAATGAAAATAATTAACGGCGAAACCCAGAAGCTAACTCCTTCTACCGTTTCTCACATCAGAGATAACAAAGTAATATGATTTAGACTAGAATTTGCCGAAAGCTGGTAAACCTTTTCTATCCCATAGTCAGATACAAATAACAGAACAAGGATTACACCTTAAAAGAACAGCTTTTGAAGGAAAAGGTGGGAATAATGATCTTTTACCGTGTGGCTACTGAAGGTACCCATGTCTTTGACTAGGCAAGGAGGAAATAAAGCTCGTGGAAGTGAGTTAGCCATAATTATAATATTCTGAGGGGAAAAAAGCTCTAGATTTGTCAATTCTATTTGAAGGAGGGGAAGAACTTGTAAGCTCATTCTCACCCGCCTGAACCCTTTCAAAAAAGTTATACAGTCACAGCAAAGGGTCACAAACATACCCCGAATCCGAATTCCACCTTGGCTCTGTGGAAGAAGCAGCTTGGATTCGGCCCTTCGAGGAGAGCTTCGATTTCTCCAGCCCCTGACCAGAGCCCCCACCATCGTGGCTGACAGCATGCTCCCCAGGCAGCCGTGGCCCCGCTGGGCGACGCGGAGGGGGAGCCCTGTCAGGCTGCCACCGTCAGAAGAATCATGTCCACCTGGGATGAGGTGCTACACCCAAGGCAGACAGGTCCGGGCGGTTCCACCCGCCCTCGTCCTCCACCCACATTCTCATCCTTTCTTGTTAGCCCTCTCTCAGGAGGCCCAGGGAAAGTCTGAGAGGCAGACGAGAAAAAGCAGACAGCAGCAGAAATAAAAATGACGATATGAAGAGTCAAAAATAGCAGAGGATGGTCAATATCACAGGAGTGCCAATCTCCTTTAGAGAAGAGCTTTTTCTTTTGATTCTACATTTTTCACTTCAAGAAGTCAAGTCTAATTTTTCAACATTTCAAAATGACTGCATGTATGGGAGTGGGCTGGGGCATGTACCTATGTCTCTATTTCTCTTTTCCCAGCCTATTTTACCTCCTAAATTGGAACAGCTTTTGGGCCACTGTTTTTCCAAAGAGAATCATTCTTCTGGATAAACAGGATTTGTTGACAATATATGAAAAGTATTTCTAATGCTCTGAGTGTTCACAAAATTCAGCTTTTGTGGGTGACAAAAGTTAATTAAGGGATTTAATAAAAATTTACAATCATGTAAACTGTCAAAGGTTCTTAAAAATGAATTGATTCCAAGGGCCTAATTCTCTCCTCTCTCCTGCTGAGCTGGCTGGAGTTGCCTCATAGGGAGTAGGTGGGACCTGAGCCTCAGTCATATAGTATATTGCTCACACGTGCCCCCTAATGGTCAGATGCCAGGTGCACATTGGTTAAAGACCAATGATTGCATTAAAGCTAGGGGAGGGGCAAGTGGTAGAAAGTTCTAGAATCCCTTGGTTATCTCTCTATGCAACATTCATTCAGCCTGGGTAGTACTAGGATTGAATTAACTGTAGGTAGCCTGAGAGGTTATGGTGTTATTTACTGTCCTTATGACATTTATAGATTACACAGATGGAATGATCCATACCTGATTTCACTCTTTTTCTCCCTTCTCCAGTTATACTTTATTTAACAAGATTGAAGTTGTTTTTGCAGGAGGCAGGCAAATTCCCCAAATCTCTCCAAATTCATCACTTTTTTTTTAAAGCCTACAGTTTACTAAAAAGTAGCAGTTTTGAGGATACACACTTTACATTTAGTTGAAATTTTCCTCCTTTGCTCATTATTTTGATATTTCCAAAATTTAGAAAAACTTTAGTATCATCGCAGATGGAGGGAAAATAGAAAGGAAGGATGGGAATTTGAAGTGGTACAAAAGTAGGAAGCTGCTGGCTCTACGCCCTCTGCATCCCAACCTCAGGGCGGGGTTCAGGCTCGCATCCAGGCACAGTGTGCCATCATGGGGGGCAGCATTGGCTGAGAGCTTCAAGCCCCATTCCTCCTGGCAGTGTGAAGGAGAGGGGGTTCCCTGTGCCATGGGCAGCTCCTGCCACTGGGCTGAGCTGGGCTCTTATGGGCTTCGCGGAGAGCTGCTCAGGGACAATGCTATCTGCCCTTTAGGGAAAAAGGCAAAGAGGTCTTCAGTGGTCTCTCAGTCCCTGTGACCCTGAGAGTCACAAAGAAAGGCTGAACCTGCCTTCTGCTGGGGACGCTCCCTGTGGGAGTGGGGAGGCATCGGGGGGACAGCAGGGCAGCCAGGCACTCGAGCCTGTGATCTGGTCTCCGCTGGGAGGTGAGGGATTAAGCAGGGGTCTTGAGGATGGTCCAGGGTCACAGTCAGGGGACAGAATCAGGATGCGGGAACACGGTGTATGCCTTTACTTTGAATCATCTCTCTTAGGAACCCTGTGTCCAACTGCAGGAAATTGACTGGACCAGGGATGAGGCATGGCAGAGATTCCAGGAGAATCTGCTGGTCTCTTCTCCACCCTAGACCCCTCGGAATCCCCACATTTCACTTGCATGTGATTTGGTAAGGCAGCTGCTTCCTGTCCCTTCCACCCGACAAAGAATGGCTCCATCTTTCCTTCCGATGTCTCAGGCCCCAGAGACTCAAAGCTCAGGCTTCCCAGCATCAAGCGCTCTGTTGTGCTTAGTTGGCTGGTTGTAGCAGGTGGACGCTCAGTCTCCAAGGTTTTCCCTCCAAGGTTTTCCCAACAGGAAGCAGAGCAATGGCCATGACTGCTGTGGGAAACGTGGTCAGGAAGAGGAAGAAGGGTAATGTCCTGCCTGTGCAGGTCAACCCCACCCTTCCCAATTCATCCACATACACTTCCTCCAGCAGACGCACCATCGGCCGAGCGCACTCTTCCACCAGGACACAAAGGGAAACAGCTTAACCGAGAGCACATAAGGTCATCTCCCCCCAAATCAGTTTATTATAAGACACCCTCCCCCTCCACTCATGAAAAGGGACCCACTGAGGAAGGAAACACACTTTTTCTTTAGACAGGATATCTAGAAAACCAGCATCACGCAGAAGGCTTTTTACAGGCCAACAGGGCTGACAACAAACTTCAGTTCACAGATGTTTGCTTCCGATTTCCTATGGTGACTATGAGTTACCAACTATTCTGTGAATTTCATAAACACAAACACTGCCCCCATTCACCCTTTGGAAAGGGGAGGGCCGAATCGGGCCATTTGCTTCTTCGGAATCTCTTAGGACCTGTCATGGTTCTGGGCACCTGGCAAACGCTGATTGTACAAAGGCATGTCGAGCTGTAATGATGTGGTTGTCAGCTGTTAAAAGGTGCATGAAGCCATCAGAACTAAGTATGACTTCCATCTCTGTAACAAATATGACCTCCTACTCTTACTTCGGGAAGGAGCTGTTGGGGTGGAGGGTGGGGCTGTGTGCGGGGGATTTCCTCTCCACTCCTGATACTTTCTTCCCTCCGGGTGGGGTTCCAGGAGCTCCTGGTCTCTCTTCGACCCCTCGCACAGACTTCGCCAGGAGGCGGGAACCAGGAATCAGGTCGGTGAGTGGAGAAGGGAAAACTGGGCAGGTGTAATCTAGCCCCTCTCTTTGGCTGGTCTGGCAGAGAGCTGCTCACAGGAGGCACATGTGTTGCTCTACTTCTCAATGCCATGAGGGTGACATATGCAAAATCCTCTCCTGTATGGGGAGGGCTGTTGAGAGCATGGAAAAGCTTCTGATTCTGAGTTTAGCATTAGGATGCCCACCTGCCCACAGATATAAGGCACGATCTCCAATGTCAGCTTTATCACTGATGAAGGTAAGAGGTTAGTCTTACTCCTTTGTTTCAAATTCTCAAATTGGTTCAGAATCTGAGTGGGAGGAGAGGGTCTTTACTGCCCATGAGCAGTGGACTGGCTCATGGACGTGGCGTTTGGGGAACAAAATAAGTCCTGAGGACTGATGCTGCTGGAAGATGCCATACTAAGTGTGGGCCATTCATGTTGATTCGGCGATTTACAGCAAACTCTTTTGTGCCACAGTTAGCTTTCACAGGCATGCAGCTGGTGCTTTTGGTGACTTAGTGAGCAGCTTTAAGGCTTCTCCACGTACAACTTTTGCTTTGCCAGCTGATTCAGCTTAGATGACTTTGCCCACAAGTGAGAGGCTCATTCCAGAGTGTCAGACCTCTGAGCATCAGGCCGTCACAAGCAGCACTCAGGTCTCACCCCCTAAGCAGATGGCTGGGAGGCCTCAGCAAATGCAGGTCAGCCCAACACCAGGGGCCATTAGGAGGCAGGCCACCACCGCTTGCCCTTGACCTACACAGGTGCAGCATTTCTGAAGCAGGTGTATTGAGGCAAAGAGTCAACAATAGGAAAAGGAGAGTCTTTGTACGTACAGGCCTTTTAGACATCAAGCATGGAACAATACTGCCAGGCAGCAAACTCTGAATGCACTGCCAAGGAGGCTGTGGCTTCAGATGATTATTGCCAGGCCCATCCAGACAGCTGCTCCGAATTCCATTCTGCATCTGAGGCCAAGAGGAAATTGAGGAGGGGCAAAATTTGGATTTAGGTGGCTCATCCCCAGGTTGGAGAGTCTCCCCAACTACAGGGCCTCAAGTTGACCCTAGAGCTCTTGGTTCTCTCACTCAGGTACCACTGAGACTCTGCTCTGGACTTGGCAATGGTCTTTGGATCAAAGTTTTGCATTTAGGGAATATAGCTGTGCACAGCTACCTGCTCCGGGGGATGGGAAATGAAAACCTGTTTTCTAAATTTGGAGGGCGTGGAGCCATTTCTCTTTGCATAGTTCTCAACATGAAGAACGTGGAGGAAATTCTAGAAAGCTTTTAAAAAAAGAAAATGAAAAGAAATGATGATGCTCTACCATTATTTCTTTCCTCCAAGTGATAACCACAACCCAGGCTAAACTGTTCCGAAGTGGATGCTGCACAGAACTCAACCAGGCATACACTGGCTCCTATCCACCGTATTGACAGTCCTCAGCGCTGTAGTGCTCACACAGGGGGAAAATATCAACACATGCATGGTTTCTGCTAGTATAAATTAATCCCTGAAAACTTACTTGTAAATTCATATAGAATTTGGATTCACTCAGACACAAGCAGATCTTGCTGTCCAGAGATGTTTATTAATCGCCAAAGGTATCTCTTCTCTATCTGCCTACGGGGGGGAAAATGTGCTCCAACCTGCCCATCGAAGAAGACTTTCCTGGATTCTCCCTGTGTCCAATTCCTCCAGCAGCAGCTCTTCTCTTCAAGGGTAAAAATCACAAGTGGGCTATCTGTACTCACCATCTTCATCTCTTCCCCAACTCACTCCAATCTAGTTTTCCCCTCACCTTCCCCAACCGTCAAAACAGCCTTGTAGGATGATGGTGTTTAATCCAAGAGGTATTTATCAGCCTCTTTCTCATATAACTTCTTGGCAGTGTCTGGCACTTGGGGCCTCTCCCTTCTTCTTGAAGCACTGTTTTCTCTTGGGGACCATATTATCTTGGTTTTCCTCCTACTTATAATGACATTCCTTTTCAGTCTTTGCAAGACCATCCAATGACTCATTTCGATCTTTGGCCCAAACATCTGAGCACCAGCCCAGTGTATCCAAGTGACTATTTGATACCTCAAACTTTGAGATTTCACAGGAAACTGAAACGTAATATACCCAAAATGAAACGCGATCTTCCTCCCAAACCTGGTTCTCCTTCAGTGAATGCCACCATTTTCGTGGATATACCAGCCACAAGTTTTGAAGCCATCCTTTCCACCTTCACCCCAGATATTCGAATGCTTACCACCTCCAGTCATTTTTCTTTTTTTGCTTTTTCTCCCCAAAGCCCCCTCCCCCAGGACATAGTTGTATATTTTAGTTGTGGGTCCTTCGAGTTGTGGCATGTGGGACGCCGCCTCAACGTGGTCTGACGAGCGGTGCCATGTCCGCGCCCAGGATCCGAACCAGCAAAACCCTAGGCCGCCAAAGCAGAGTGCGAGAACTTAACCACTCGGCCACCGGGCTGGCCCCTCATTTTTATTTTTAACTCCCTTTCAAAGGTCACTCACTTTTCTCCATCTCTGCCCTGGTCATCTTCAACTGTACTAGTACAATATTCTCTTAAACCTTCCCCGGAGGACTCAGGACTATTACACCACAAACTTTTCAAATTGTAAATCTGATGCCACCTCACCCTTACATCAACTGAAAATTCTTCCATGCCTTTTCAATTCTTTGAGGACAATGAGCAAATCTTTAACCTGTTCTCCAACGCCTCACACGTGCCCGTCCTGCCTCCTTGCTGACTTACTGGCCTTCTCTCTGGGGCCACTCCAGACTCAACACTCTTCTCTAAGTTTTTCCAGGGAGTCATGGTCTCTCCACATTGCTCTTCTGCCATGAACAACCTGCCACCCCAGCTATGGCTAATCGGCCAGATCTCAGTTCAGTCACCACCTCCTCAAGGCAATGCCTATGTTTTTTCTTTCTAGCATTTATAATTTGCAATGAATATTTGGTTTATAGTCATCCCCCCCACTTAGTCTACTCTGTAATATTGACGAAGGTGGGGGGCCATGTGTTTTTGGTCTACAGGAAATCCCAGAGCCCGGAACAGTGCCTGGCACATAGTACATACTCAGTGAATACTTGCTGAATGAATGAAGAATAACTATGGTGCCCTGAGGACTCTGGAATAATTAGTGTGCATGAGATTTCTATCGTGGCTGTGGTAATTTTTTAAAACATGCTATCATTATAATTAGATACTAAGTTCTGTGAAGAAAGCAGCCCATAATTATAAATCGTTCCCATGGGAAAATATGGTCTACTTTATAAAACCTACTTTATTTGATGGATTCTTCAAAGAGAGCATGTGGTCAAAGTAGGCTGCCCATATTTATCTTCTATTTTGATTTAAGAGTCACATAATTGAGAACGATATTAGCTGTGGGTTTTTATATATGGCCTTTGTTATGTTGAGGGACTTTCCTTCTATATGCATTTTATTTAGAGCTTCTATCATAAATGGATGATGTATCTTGTCAAACACTTTCTCTGCATCTATTGAGATGATCATGTGATTTTTAGTATTCATTTTGTTAATGTGGTGTATCACATTGATTGATTTCCGGATATTGAACCATCTCTGCATGCCTGGAATAAATTCCACTTGATCATGGTGTATGATCTTTTTAATGTATTGTTGTATTTGATTTGCTAGTATTCTGTTGAGGATTTTTGCATCAATGTTCATTAGTGATATTGGCGTGCAATTTTTTTTGTTTGTGATGTCCTTGTCTGGTTTTGGAATCAGGGTGATGGTGGCCTCATAGAATGAGTTAGGAAGCTTACCCTCTCTTCAATTTTTTGGAAGAGTTTGAGAAGGATAGGGATTAAATCTTCTTTAAATGTTTGGTAGAATTCACCAGGGAAGCCGTCTGGTCCTGGACTTTTACTTTTTGGGAGGTTTTTGTTTATTGTTTTGATCTCCCTACTGGTGACTGGTTTGATCTCCTTACTGGTGACGGGTCTATTCAAATTCTCTATTTCTTCTTGAATCAGTTTTGGAAGGTTGTATGACTCTAAGAATTTATCCATTTCTTCTAGATTATCCAATTTGTTGGTGTATAGCTTTTCATAGTATTCTCTTATAATCTTTTGTATCTCTGAGGTGTCTGTTGTAATTTCTCCTCTTTCACTTCTGATTTTATTTATTTGAGGCTTCTCTCTTCTTTTCTTGGTGAGTCTAGCTAAAGGTTTGTCAATTTTGTTTATCTTTTGAAAGAACTAGCTCTTGGTTTCATTGGCTTTTTTCTATTTTTTTTTTTTTTAGTCTCTATTTCATTTATTTCTGCTCTGATTTTTATTATTTCCTTCCTTCTACTGACTTTGGGCTTTGTTGGTTATTTTTCCAGTTCTAGGAAAAACTGAAAGCTATCCCTCTAAGAACAGGAAGCAGACAAGGATGCCCACTTTGACCACTCTTATTTAACATAGCATTGCAAGTCTTAACCAGAGCAATCAGGCAAGAAAAAGAAATAAAAGGGATCCAAATTGGAAAGGAAGAAATGGAACTGTCACTATATGCAGATGATGTGATTTTATCTATAGAAGACCCTAAAGAATCCACTAAAAAACTTTTAGAAATAATAAATGAATACAGTAAAGTGGCAGGATACAAAACTAACATACAGGGGCCAGCTCAGTGGTATAGTGGTTAAGTTTGCACGATCCGCTTTGGCAGCCTGGGGTTTGAGGGTTCGGATTCTGGGCACGAACCTAGCCATGCTGTGGCAGTGTCCCACGTACAAAATACGGGAAAATTGCCACAGATGTTAGCTCAGGGACAATCTTCCTTAAGCAAAAAAAGGAAGATTGGCAACAGACATTAGCTTAGGACCAATCTTCCTCACTAAAAATAAATAAATAAACAAAATCAACATACAAAAATCAGTTGTGTTTCCATACACTAGCTACTTTGTTGCTAGTGTATGGAAACACAACTGATAGTAGCAGAAAGAGAAATTAAGAATATAATCCCATTTACAACTGCAACAACAAGAATAAAATACCTAGGAATAAACTTAACCAAAGAGGTGAAAGATCTGTACACCGAGAACTATAAAACATTGTTGAAAGAAATTGAAGAAGACACAAAGAAATGGAAAGATATTCCATGCTCTTGGATTGGAAGAATTAACATAGTTAAAATGTCCATACTTCCTAAGCAATCTACAGATTCAATGCAATCCTGATCAAAGTTCCAACAACATTTTTCACAGAAATAGAACAAAGAATCCTAAAATTTATATGGAACAACGAAAGATCCTGGATAGCCAAAGGAATCCTGAGAAAAAAGAACAAAGCTGGAGGCATCACACTCCCTGATTTCAAAATATACTACAAAGCCATAGTAACCAAAACAGCATGGTACTGGCACAAAAACAGACACACAGATCAATGGAACAGACTCAAGAGCCCAGGAATAAAGCCACATATCTCTGGACAGCTAATTTTCGACAAGGGAGCCAAGAACATACAATGGAGAAAGGAGAGTCTCTTCAATAAATGGTGTTGGGAAAACTAGACAGCCACACGCACAAGAATGAAAGCAGACCATATCATACACCATACAAAAAAAATTAACTCAAAATGGATTAAAGATTTGAATGTGAGACCTGAAACCATGAAACTTCTAAAAGAAAACATAGGCAGTACACTCTTCGACATCTGTCTTAGCAGCATATTTTCAAGTACCATGTCTGATTAGGCAAGGAAAGCAACAGGAAAAATAAACAAATGGGACTACATCAAACTAAAAAGTTTCTGCACAGCAAAGGAAACCATCAACGAAAGGAAAAGACAACCTAACAACTGAGAGAAGATATTTGCAAACCATCTATGAGATAAGGGGTTAATATCCAAAATATACAAAGAACTCATACATCTCAACAACAAAACAACTAATAACCCAATTAAAAAATGGGCAAAAGATCTGAACAGATATTTTTCCAAAGAAGATATACAGATGGCCAACAGGCACATGAAAGGACATTCAACATCATTAACCATCAGGGAAATGCAAATCAAAACTACAATGAGATATCACTTCATTCCTATCAGAATGGCTAAAATTAACAAGACAGGAAATAACAAGTGTTGGAGAGGATGTGGAGAGAAGGGAACCTTCGTACACGGCTGGTGGGAGTGCAAACTGGGGCAGCCACTATGGAAAACAGTATAGAGATTTCTCAAAAAATTGGGAATAGAACTACCATATAATCCAGCTATTCCACGCTGGGTATTTATGCAAAGAACACGAAAACATGATTGTGTAAAGATACTTGCACCCCTATGTTCATTGCAGCGTTATTCACAATAGCCAGGACTTGGAAGCAACCTAGATGCCCCTCAAGGGACGAATGGATAAGGAAGATATGGTACATATACACAATGGAATACTACTCAGCCATAAGAAACGATGAAATCCGGCCATTTGTGACAACACAGACGGACCTTCAGGGTATTATGCCGGGCGAAGTAAGTCAGGGGAGGAAGTCAAATACTGTATGATCTCACTCATAAGTAGAAGATAAAAACCACCACAATCACATAGAGACAGAGATTGGATTGGTGGTTGCCAGAGGGGAAGGGGGAGGGAGGAGGGGGTGCAGAGGCACATGTGAGGTGATGGATTGTAATTAGTCTTTGGGTGGCGAACATAAGAAAAATTTTTTTAAAAAAATGAGTCACATCATCTGTGCCCCCAGAAATTCTATCTTTTATCACCGAACATAGCCAGAAAGCTGAAGAAATTTAACAAATGACTAAACATCTCTCTGCAGCTTAGTATTCATTATAAGATTAAAATCTAGGTGAAATATATTAAAAACTGTTAAACTTGCACTTTATGAAAAACACAGCAACTCAAAGTAAAAGAAGGCAATGGGGCTTCCCATGCCAAACCCTTGACAGACCATAAGAAGGATTCCCACATTTACTTTCTCCTCCACGTCAAAGTAAGGCAAGGCTCCACGGCTGTGCCACCTTCAGTTACAGATGCAATTTAACAAGAATTTAACATACTGATTTTGAAAAAATTATTCATTGATATTTTTGTCCTTTCATTTTTTCAGGGATTTATTATCTATCTTCTCAGAAATGAAAGGTAATGTGTTTAGACTGATTTCCACTTTTCAATGTTTAGTATTTAGAGATATCAGGATTTAAAAACTGCAATATCAATGTTAACCATTATGATAAAACCCAGGTTTTCTAACCATATTTAAAAGGCACCTAGAAATGCTTTGTCTTTACTTTACATACTCAGTCATTCGCTCATGGATGGTTAGAACAGATTCCCAAGAAAACCTCAACCTTTGGCAGTTGGAAATTACCAACTGCTTTAGCAAAACCTTTGTTATTTGAAATTCCACCCTGAAACCTGAACCCCATAAAATCGTACAACTCTTTATTAGATTGGTGCAGAACCTTAAACCAAAGAATGTGCCAACATTTTTCTCTCTTTTTAAAGGACTAAAAAGAGCGGATTAATTACAAGGCGCTGATTGACCTGGATTAGTCGTTATCCCCGTCTGAACAAAATTAATTCCTACCACTTACATCAATTAGATTGGGTCAAGATGGGTAATTCAGGCTGAACCTAATATAAAAACTTGTTTACCAAGGCATCTGAAGTTAATATGGATTATTTCTGCTGTGGAATAATTCTTGTTTATACATGGGGATTTATTAATGGCATAAGGAGGTAGATTTTTCTATGGCCACTTTATAAAACTATTAGGGCTTGTTCAGGCACTGCTGAAATTAGGTTATCATTCAGAACCGTTTGAAATCATCTGACTAGCACAAGTGGGGAAATATATTCATCTTTTTTGACACATTTTGTCTTCAAGTATCAGATATTACTCATACCAACATTTAAGGGGTCACAAATGCTATTTACATTAAAGACAAGGGAAGATGTTGAAAAGACCTTATGAGGCTTCCCTCTTCACTCTTGCTGAAAATACTCGATATCAGACTCTTTAATTAATAACAGTTGGCTAACTGGATTTTCTAGCTAGTGGAGTTTGGGCAATCTCGGAGAGGAGTACCTTTAACCAGGTCACCTCCTTGTAGTGACCTCCCTTCCACCTCCCAATCGTCTAAACCTCTCCCTTGATGCCATTGGAGGCATCTCCCTCACCCCCTTCCTCTCCTGCTGTGGTCGTTGAAGGCTCCAGAATCTGGCAGTCCCAGAAATCTGTTTCTTGTTTCTGCAGACAGCAAGGAAGTAAGCATAGAAATACAATTCTTATACATAATTTTAAATGGTTGTAGCTACTAATACAGTATAAAAGATAGTATTTCCATTAAGCATAGTAGGGATTAAGCAAGCTAATAGGTTTTGCCCAAAGTTAAATGGAAAACAGACTATTCAGACATCAGGCGTCAGAATTTAGCATTTCTAAAGAAGTTAGAAATAGACAGGGTGATATATGAGTTGAGTCCAGAATTAAAAACAGGGATAAATAGGAGTTGGCCAGCCTGGAGTTGCACGATGGGGTGGGAAGCGGGTATAGGCAGCGCCATGTGCAACGACCCATGGTCCCTATTTGGGGGAACCAGAAGCAAAGCAGTAAGGCAGAAACTATGGGGGGGGGGTGTGCGTGTGTGTGGGCAGGTGTTGTAAGAAGGGGGAGAAACAAGAGACAAGACTATCCTGGTAAGCAGGAACCAGGCTACAAAGGAGCTTATATATCTTAACAAAGAGTTTGACTTTCTCTTGAAGCAATGAGAAGATTCTGAAAATCAAGGAGTGCCACGATTTGATCTATGTTTTGAAAAGAAGACTCTCCATGACGCTGGAAAACAGCGGAAGTAAGAATGCAAGTAGGCAGATAACGACTAGCTAGGAAAGAGCTGATGGTAGCCTGGATAATGGCAGCTGAAGTGAGGATGCGCATGGCTGGGGAACTGATTAGACGGGGCGGGGCGGGGTGTGGAGGAGAAGGAGGTGGCGGGGGGCTGGCTAAGGCCTGTGATGTAGGCTCTTGGGGGCCGGTGTGCCATTCACTCACTGGGAGAGGAGTAGAAGAGCAGAGGAGTTTTGGTTGTGGGCTGGTGGGTGACTCAGGAAAATAATGACTTCCCCATCGTTAGACATTTAGGCCACCACTAGTATTTTTTCCCTATTATAATCAATCTTTTGAAAACATTTTTGAACACGC
The DNA here is from genome assembly GCF_041296235.1 of Equus asinus. NCBI lineage: Eukaryota > Metazoa > Chordata > Mammalia > Perissodactyla > Equidae > Equus > Equus asinus. The sequence goes on from NC_091790.1 coordinate 37,811,638, forward strand.
ACTATTTTAGTGCCTTTGAATTGCACTAGATACCCCTTCAGATTAGAATTTATCTCCTCCATCTCCACTTCTATAGCTTCTAACACTGCAGTTGCTCAATAAATGCCTGCCTCACGACATCCTTGGGGTAAATTGCCAGGGAGAGCACTGCAGGCTTAAAGAGTCAGACTTTAATAATTCTTATCATATACTGCCAGGTTTTCTCCAAAAAGATCAAATCAATTTACATTGTCAACAAGAATGCATGAGTATATCCCTTTTCCCTAAAACCTTTCCAGTGATGATATTTTGATATTTGATATTTATTCACTTGGTTGGTGTAAAATGTTTTCATTTTAAAATTTATTTAAGTTGAAAATATCTTCAGATTTGGTTTTTTATTTGTTTTCTTTGGGTAAAATAGTTGGCTGTCTCCTTGGACCGCTTATCCAATTCAAGTTGACATTGAACTCAGATTTATATAAACTCATATGTATGTATTATCAAGTCTCTAATTTCTGCTATGCATATTCTCTCATTTTGTTGCTTTCATCCCATTTTAGCTTTAAAAGGTTTTATATTTTATATAAATATGTTTGTGCATCTTTCCCTTTTCAGTATTTTTCCCTTCAACAAAATTTTCTTGACAACTACAATTTTGGTGCTGATATGATGTAGTCTACACAGAAATCAAAATATAATGATGTACACCTGAAATTTATATAATGTTATAAACCAATGCTACCTCAATAAAAAAACAATTAAATAAACAGGAAAAAAGTAAAAACATGCTGCCCTAATTTTCTATTTTGAGACTCTACTAAGACAGTCAATTTGATGTCTCACCTCACTATTGTCAATTTAATAAACTGCACTTTGCTTGATCAACAACAAATTTTTCTCCTTTATAGCTGAAACTGCTACTCCAAATCTATCCTTCTTTTTTTTTTTTTTTTGAGGAAGATTAGCCGTGAGCTAACTACTGCCAATCTTCCTCTTTTTGCTGAGGAAGACTGGCCCTGAGCTAACATCCATGCCCATCATCCTCTATTTTATACGTGGGATGCCGCCACAGCATGGCTTTTGGCAAGTGGTGCCATATCCGCACCCGGGATCCGAAATGGCGAACCCTGGGCTGCTGAGAAGCAAAACGTGTGAACTTAACCACTGTGCCACCGGGCCGGTCCCAAATCTATCCTTCTTTAATTCAATGGAAGTTCATTAAGGTATATACATTTTTTATGGTATGTGGTCTGAATATTAGATATTTTTTCTTTTGCATTTTATCTTGTGGTTAGGAACTGTATCTTTGCTAATTTTTTACTCAATTCATCTATATTTTATAGGCATTGTGTCATGATATTTGTAAGAAATATTTACATAGGTTTATTTTTGCTATTTCATTTTATCGGCTTAGATTTAAAAAATCCTCGTGCTTATTCTTCCACTAAGAAAAAATAAGTTTTATCATTAAAGACAAGAGGCCAAAATAAAACTTCTTAGGAAGGGGGTAAAAGACTCAAGATCCTTAAATATATTAAAAATATGAAAAAGTGAAAGACGAGGCTGCAGGGGTAGGAACGCCCTTCTCGCAACCCCCCACCCCAGCCTGGAAAGCAAGAGAGAAAGAACATGAAAAGGAGCAAGAATGTAGGTGCCCCTCTATGTTCATCAACTAATGAACAGATAAAGAAGATGTGGAATACTATTCAGTCATAAAAAAAGACAAAATAGTGCCATTTGTGACAACATGGATGGACCTTGAGGGTATGATGCTAACCAAAATAAGTCAGATGGAGAAAGAACAAATACTGTATGATTTCACTCATATGTGGAAGATAAACAAACACATACATAAGGAGAAGAGCGTGGTGGTTACCAGAGGGGAAGGGGGTGGGGGGAGAGTGAAAGAGGTAAAGGGACACATATGTATGGTGACGGATGGAAACTAGACAATTGGTGGTGATACAGAAGCCAAAATATAATGATGTACACCTAAAATTTACACAATGTTATAAACCAATGTGACCTCAATAAAATAATTTTTAAAAAAAGAGCAGGGACACAGGAGCGTATGTGAGAAAATGCACCAGAGACAGTGCATGCTCTTTGGTGTCCGACAGATCCGGGTGTGAGTCCTGATTCTGCCATTTAGGAGCTATGTGACCTTAGGCGAGCTCCCAATCGTGTCATGGAGCGTGGACTGAAGGGACAAGAAGGAACACAGGAAGACCAGTCAACAGCTGTCATCACAGGGTGGTACAGCAAGAACGATAAAGTATATGCAGTGCACTCGGCCCGCACTGCCTGCTGGCACATGGCAGCCCCAAAGTGGTGTCCATGCCTATTAAATATTTCTCAGCGAGGCCACTTCATCAATTCATCCGAAAGTTTTGAGTTTACCACTGCATTTTCAAAGAGGAAACAGCTCCCAACTTGTGCGTACCTTTTTTAGGAAATGCATGAGGTGTAACCTGGCATCATGCAATCTGAAATAAAAGTGAACCCCGGGCGCCATAAACGTAGTTCTGCAAAAGCGTGGAACAGCTTGCCCTTGGCCGGCTCTCTGCTCCTCGTCGACGTGGCTCTCCTTCTCACACGAGCTTACATAACCCTCTGGTAGCAAGCTGATTCCAACAAGCCAGGGGGAAGAGAGTCCTCTGAGGTCATTTGTTCTGTCATGATTATTCGAGTAAAACAGCAATTATCCAAATTCCTCAAAAGATGAGACGTTCTGCCTAACTGAACTTTCTGGTCACTTCAGGGTTAACAATAAAACCTTCTTTCAAACCTCGTTAAATTTTTTTTAATTTTTTGTAAACTGGGTCATACAGGGTCCCACCTCTCTAAGTAAGTACGGTGTCCAAACTCTAATCTAACCTTCCTCTGAAGGCTGGGACCCTTGCTCCGCCTCAGGGTCAACTCAGTGAACGGGGAGCATCACACAGAGTCCCTTCTCTCCAGAAGGAAAACCTGGGTTTAATGAAGACTGAGAGGATGACATACTTCAGAACGGTTATCTTTTTCCCTTAAATAAATCCCTTATGCCTAAGTGCCTTGTGTGGGTGGTGGAAAGGGAGGGTTCGATTTTCTTCTAGAAACTGAGTTTAGAAAAAAAATAGTCCACTAAGAACTTTGGCCTATGTAAATATTACTCGACTCCAGGTGTATATAATGCCTAAGTGAAGAGTCCACTGCCCTGAGAAGTGCTCTTAATATATCTCAGCATCTACAGACAGGAAGAACATCCACTTTGTCTACCACACTCCTCATCTACAACACTTAGGGATCCTTCAATGACTAGAAGCGTTGGCGGGTGGTGGTGGTGGGGTGCATTGAATTAGCTATAACTCTGCGGAGGTCACACATTACACAGAATGGTCAAAAATATTGCAGCAGTAGACAGATGCGCATATGCTTACAGATAAAAGGACGTTTTACGAGAATGAAGCTTACCTTGAAAGTGTTTTTGGAACTTGTAGTCATGATGATTTGCCCTTTTAAAGAGGATGCTAAAGGTTAATTTTCCATGGCGTAAGGACTGCAGACCAATGCCAAAATTCTCTTCCCAGACCTAAATTATATAATCCGAAATAGAGCATTCGCACCGCACATCAAATAGTCTCGAATTCTGGCAGACTACGAAAAAAGCCAGTTCCAGTGTTTGAAGTAGACATTTGTTTATATAATGCAACCAACCCTGGCTGCCAAACACAATAATTAAATGCTTTAACAAGTGAGAAATCTTGCCAGAATATGTAATTTGAGGGGGAAAATAAGCAGAGAGTTGATATGTAGCAGAAAATGCTGAATTATTTATTTCACGCAACTCAGAAGCCCACACTCATGCCGTGGTTCTACCTGCAGAAATACTAAAAGAAAATGGGGAGCATCAGAAGAAGCTAGTTATTTTATTTAAATCTTATCTTCCTTTTTATGTATCAACACTACTGTTTCTTGCCACCCAAATGCGCAACATGAGGACGTCTCTTCCTTTTTGTTAAAAAATTATCTGTGTGGAAATGAAATTAAACATCTACAAAGCAACAATAAATAATCATATTTTTCTCTTTTCATTCTTTAAATTATCAACTAACAATTTACCCAGTTTTCACCGTGCCTGTGTTTCTCTCCTGGAGAGGAAAAGAGTATGATTTTTTTGTCTATGATAATGGAATGCTTGTACTCCATTTACTTCTGTAAAAAAGTGGAGTGTTATACTTACTCATCTTTAAAAATTCCTTCTAATTTTAAAGCCTTTGATGCGATTTTCTGTTATAACATTCAAAGGAAAAAAATCATAGTATACTAACAAATAGCAGAAGATATTATGCATCAATGCTTTACGATTATTTAAAACAATAATGGAAAACATTTCTCAAATATGTCATATATTATAAGCAATTTAATGTATATATGATACATAAACAATTTAATATGTATAGTCATATATTAAATAGTTAATACTAATTATATTACACGTGTCAAAGCAATAAAGACTCAAAATTCTTTGTATTCTTTTATTTCACCTAAATGCTACTATGTGTGAAATACGGCATCAATTTAATATAGGCTTATAGTCACAATGAGCAACCAATTAGATCTTTTCAAAGCGTTCAACTTCTAAGACAACTGTAAAAGCATCCTTAATTTTGATGGTCCCTCATCTCCATGATCAAACAATATAAATGCCCGCTGGCTTCCCCCAGGAACTTGAAGGAACAAAGAGGAGAGGAGAGGAGAGGAGGCAGCAGCAGTTTCCAGAATTTGCAGAGTGCTGCAAAGCACCTCACAACATTAATTTATTCACGTGGCCATCTGTGGACTCAGGCTCTAGTTTTCTCCCTAGCATAGAAAGAACCCAGGCAGAGGGAATCCTGGGAATTATTGGGATGAAGACTTCTGGTTTCATCCTCCCTTTCATCACCCAGTAGCGGTTCCTTGACAACATCTGCACATCTTTTGCATGTCCTACAGGGTAATTTCTTTGGAATCAGGATCTCCTGGTCCAAGCGACGATTAGCTCTTGCTTAGCCTCCTGCACACAGCTCCTAACTGGTTACCCTTTTTTCACTCTTATCTGCAATTCATTCTCCACCCAAGAACTAATGTGAATCTTCAAGAAGCTAAACTGGGTTACGTCACTCCCCTGCTTAGAACCTGTAACTATATCCTCATTGCATTTAGAATAAAAGTCAAACTCCCTAACACGGCCTGCAAGGCCATGCAGGATGTAGGCCTCACCTATGCCTCCCGCCCCATCTCACTGTCCCATTCGTCCGTCTCTCTCTAGCCTCTGCCTCGCTGGCTTACATTCCATCATGTCCCAACTTCAGACAGGCTTTCCCCAACCTCCTCCTGCCAACGCAAGTCTGCTCTCTTGGGAGCCCTCTGTTCTCTTCATTCATAGCACTCACTGAGATTTGTAATTACACACTTATGATGGTTTTAAAATGATTTTTCAGCTCCACTAGACTCTAAGTTCCCTGGGAGTGTCACTTCTATTTTAACCACTATATCCTTGGCACCTGCTCCAGTGCCTGGCGTCTGGAACCTTCCATAGGTGTTGGCTGCGTGAAAAGTAGAGCAAGTGAGGAGCGGGAGGACTTCTGACTTGACCGATGCCTTGACCCTCCTGGGCTTTGGTTCCTTCTTACCCATAATGGCTCTGCCCTTCCCTCTTTAAAGGAACACTTTTTAGGATGGAGGAAAAAGAAGCAACAAGAGAGTTATAACATTATGCCATTTGCCTCAGCCAAATGAACTACTATTTGGGATTAACCACCAACAGGCCCTTTAGCTATGAGTGCTTATAGGGTGCTCCCATCATTCCTAGGATAGTTAGTAAACCCAAAAGTTTGCTGAATGAGCATAACAATGCAAAAAAAGCTTATAACCATTAGCTCTAGGGCTGACATGTTGCACAACTCCAGGGGCCCTGTTCAGAGAGAGGTTCGTGGGATGGGTGTGCAGAGTAGGTCTTTGTAGCCACAGGTGGTGGACCTGCTCAGCTCCTCAATGTCCCCATTCTAGATTATTCTTCCAGCTCTATGCTCTGCTCCTAGGTTTGCTCTTTGTCAGAAACCCAACACTTACCTTATGCATGTATTTAAAAATATGATTAAACGGATCACATTCCTTATAAAGTCAATGAAATAAAAATCAGTGAGGGGCTATGAAGAGAGAATCTACTTAAGTCAATTTTTTATTAGAAAAACACCCTCCAACATCACTGATTTTTGAAAATTGATTGCTCATTGTTTATTTACTTTGAAAACATAAGCACATGTGAAAAAAAACTATACAAAATGTTTTTCTTCTTGATTATTTTTCTTGATCTTTCTATCAAAATCCATGGGGTTTATGAAGAAAAATAAACATCTATTTCATTGAGGGAGCAGGGATAAAAATTAATAAAGCCACTGCTTTCCTTAAATACAAAAATTCCTTAGTAATCCCAGGAATGGTTTCAAAAGGAAATTAGAAATACATTTTAAGGTCAAAATCTGGGTTAGTGCAATGTCAACGTGAACAACACCTTTGGTTAGAACCCGACTGAGTGTAAGAATCTTTCTTTACAATTGCTGCACAAGAATCCGCTAAAAGGATCTAAATAAGCAGTTCAAGTGAGTTTGACATCAAGTAGTTTTAAGTAAAGATTTACTCAGAAGAGCATCTCATGATCTTATATGTTAGCTAAAGAGTTAATTCTCCCCTTAGACTGAAGCCTTATGGGTTCAAGCAGAAGTAATTGCAAGGGAGTCCAGCATAAAACTAGGTCACAGAACATCCTCTGAGGGATCCCAAATGCCATCTTAGAAGCCTCTTCAACACCACCCCGACAGGCAAAAGTCACCTTTTCTTTCTCTTTGCTTCTACTCATTTTGTGCAATAAAGACCCATCCCAGCTCTCTACAATTACGAGCCTTAAAAGGCTTTCTTCTCCTTCTATTTGAGGGCTAGCGCTATGTCAGAAATCTCCTTTTGTCTCTTCTGAATCCACAGTGTAACTGTGCAAATGTTTGAGTTAAAAAAGTGAACGCTGGTATTTACAATGATCTTATTCCAGCCATCCCATGAAACTAGGTGGGGGAGAAACGGTGCCCTGAGATGAAGGCTTAAGTCAAAATGTTTAAAAATAAATTAGGATTAACAATTGCTTTGAGTCATCACTACCATAAAATAAAAAGATTACTGCCAGATGTGTGAAATATATCGGTCGCAATAATTTGGCTCCCATCTTATTTACATGTAAGGTCCTATGAGACATTCTGTTTTGCATTACTTTGTACAAAGGAGGGGGATTGGAGAAACTATGCATTTTGTATCATCAGAAGACGAAAATATTTTTTCAAGGAACAAATCAAAATTTAAAGAAGTGAAAGGAACACAGATTTTTAAACCTTTTTCATAGTCTTCCCCAAAAAGAATCAACTCATTTTTCCTGATTACATATAAAGCATCTGCCTTTAGAGTCCTTTGTGCAAGCATTCCAGGTCGGCCCTGATTAGGGAGACTGAGCCCCAGCTGACTGGAATGCTGAACTCTCACTTGGCCATGAGCCAGCAAGACTCCATGGAAACCGGTGAGACCCAACAGATCCGAGAAGAGTTCGGCACTCAAGAATTGCCTCGAACCACCCAATATTAGAAACTAAGCTCAATACGGTACAATTTCTCAAAAGGACCATTACATTTTACTGTAGAACTCAAAATATCCCCCCAAATCGAGAAATTTACAAAGAGAACTGTTGGCTCTCAAAGAAAACCATAATTCTTTCTTGGGAACTCGACTACAGGGAGTTAAAAATATTTGAGGCAGCCATGGAGAGCCAAATCGTTTTGCACTTGGTCTAGAAGGTGTCCTGGTTGTTTAATGCTCCCATGACAATTTTTTGGCTTGTTTTTAGAAGAGTTGCAAGCAGGGCAGCTGATGCGTTCTGTCCTGTCTCAGCGGGTACAGACAGCGTTGAGGTTCTCGTTCAGTCCACGTGTAGGCAGGACACAGCAACACACGGGCACAAGGAGCCTTTCCTAATTCACAGGAAAGCTCTCACACCCAACAGCACCCAGCCTAAAAAACCCAGCAAGCAGACTTTCAGCATCAATCTTCACGTATTCCTGCAGAGACTTATTTGTATGTAAATATGGTAGCCACTCTTGCATGCAAGTCTATCTTCAACTACTCGTGCTCTTCCTGCCTCTTTAGCCACACATCTCACAAACAGACCAGAGGGAAACCTTTCATACCTGTGGACGGACCAAGAAATCTTTGCAAGGAGCAAGTAGCACTGGACGACAAGACAGTATTTTCACTTGCTATTGTTCCTGGATTTGATATCACCTTTAGTTCCAAAGGACGGTCAATTCCACTTTTCACAGTTTCATTTTTTCCATACTTTTGAATTCATTTCTCTAAAAGTTCCTGAGCAGCACCGAGGCTGTGTCAGGAAGACCATGTGATCTCAGGTACTTTTAATGCAGGAAAATATTTCTGCGTGAATTACTAAAATATTGTTTAGGCACAACTGTTGCAAATAGGAAAAACAAGACAGCTATGAAGAAGGAAAATTAATTACACCATGGGAGGCTGTCCCTGGATGGTGTGCTTCAAACTACTCTTTTCCCAAACACTTTAACGTGAGATCCTGTGTAACAAACAGAATTCATTTTTCTTTGTCCATCCTGCCCAAACCTCATTTTACTGTCATCTTAAGACAACATAAGGCCGTCTCTTATAATTTCCTGAAAACATAAGACTTAACTGAACAGATACTAGAAGCCTGCAACATTCTTAAAGTCAACTCTCAGTCAAAGACTAAGTACCCACAAAGTCACACGTGAAAATTCTCTCCAAAAAGTCATGTTTACAGCAATACAATATTTAAAAAGGCTGGTGCTTGAATATTTAGGAATACTAGAAACTTGAAATCTTAGTAGTTGGGTAACCAATGGTGATACAAACTTAGCCTTAATATGTGTTTTAAACAGGCCCAATTTTCATGTTGTAAGACTTAAATGGTTGGCATTCCCAGCTCCAGAGTAGTTTAGCAAATCAGTTTTTAAAAACCACCTTTCTTATTCCTCATCAGTTTAAAATATGTATGTGTGTGTGTTGTGTGCATATATATATGTACATATATACACGCACACTACACAAACCCTTTGTAGAAAAAATAATCTTACACATGCAGTTGGTATGACGGCAACTGTACGAGGCTAGAAGACAAGATAACTTGATTCTAGTTCAGTCTCTGATACACATTTGCTGTGCAAATTTGGTGGCATCACCAGCTCTCTCTGGGCCTCACTTTTCTCATAAGTAACATGAGATATGTAGGCCCAGGTCCATTCAGTAAGGATGAAGTAAGCACAGAGAGCGGTAGAGACACTAGGCTCACTGGCTATCTGGAAGGTAGAATTCTGCCCCAAGCAGAGCAGAGGGCATCTCATGAATGGTGCAAGATGACAAACAGACGCACGTTAGCAAGGAATGGACCAATGTTGCAGAGGGGGTATGGGATGGGGCAGTCACAGGAGAAACAGCTGGACAGAGCCAGACCACAGAAGCTCGTGAAGGGGGAAGCCAGTGTTATCCCGTGGTGGCCTCAGCCTGTTGAGAGGAAGGCCAAGTTTACCCTTGTTCCTAAACTCTTTCTGGGCAACATTCCAATCTGAAGACACTGGCTTACTTCAGACAACCTCCTCCATCGGACTACCTCTGACCCTTTTAATACATTTTGTCCACATTATATTTAAATAACTTGCCTCTTTTATCCAGGGTGGAGGGAAGACACAGAAGAAACCACATATCTCTGTTGCAATGTTTTATTGTTGCTGCTGCTGTTGTTGCTTTAAATGGGAAATTCTTGCTCAAACAAGAGCATTTGCAATGTGGAAAGAAGGGAAGGGGACACAGATCATCTACTGGATAGGCGTTCCACTTAACAGGTGGAAGCAAGGCCCCATCATGGGCAGACAGGGCCGCTGAGGCCATGTTTATACATTACGAATTCCTTTGGCCTCAACTGTGCCTTTTGCTTAACTACCTGATTCCAGATTGGGGATTCCATGCTACCTCAACCAACGTCCCCGGACAGCCAAACCTTAATGAAAAAGAGAACAAATGCCAGAAGCAGCTGGGGGTCTTACCGTCTACTGTATAGCTAAGAGAACAACAGCCTTCCCCCAGTGGTCTGCACTGGTACCATCAAGGAATTGAGAAAAACGATCCAGAAAGGCCCCTGCCTAGCCTTGACATTAATTATTAAATCAAATCATTAAAACCTTGACACATGCAGGAAAAAAGTTCTACTTTTTTTCTACAGCTTTCTTTTCTGACAACATAGAATGACTGGAAAAAGAGGACAACAAGGAATTTTGTTCTGCAGTGATAGTGGCATAAGGACTACACTTTATGTAAGTAACTTGTAACCTACAAACAGATTGAGTTCTCAATCATTCTGGGTCCAGACTCAAAGCCTGGAGTCTGGAACACATTTTCCCATAGACAGATCATTATAAAGGATAAAGAGGTCACAAAATCGCCTACATTGGTCTACTTAGCTTGGGTGCTAAATACCACAAGCAACCTGTTCTTCTGATTACAACCTAGTCCTACCCAGCTGTCCAAGCCAGAAGGCTGGAAGCCCTCCTCAGCAGCTCAATTATTGGTCTACTGTCCTCACGCCCTGTCTCTACAGCCTGTGTCTGAGTCGTAAAGATAAGAGGAATAGAGAACAGAGATTATTTTCTAAGAGTAATTTTCCTTTAAGACTCCATGAGATATTAGAAGCATCTCCCCAATTCCCCATAGAATATAGTACGACTCTGGCACGTGCTCCAAAGAAAAAAGCCCCAATTGGCCAAGGATGGGCTCTGAGCACGAGTGATTCTGGACGGCAGGGTTGGCTGGATTGCTGGCACCTTCCAGCCATGGAGAACTTGCAACTTAGAGCAGAAAATGAAGACAACACCACAGTCGTTCATAACATGAGATATGCTTCCTCTCCCACCAGGGTGCCAAGAAATAACTTGAGGAACTTGGTAGAAGGATGGGCAGTCTGCTATAGTATGTAGGGATAAGAGCCAGGGATTTACAGATAATACTCAGAACTATGTTTTATTTAGAAAACAAGAATCCAGTAATTAAGTACAACAGCCCCACTTTCATGGGCACCGTTGGCTGCTAATCCAGCATCCATTCTCCACTTCTCCCTCCCCAACAACAACCTGTTTTGTTCATATATCCACTCCCTTGTTCCTTCTACTCACAGCCATGCTGTACAGGTGCAGCTCATCCCATCCCCAGCTCTAGTGGTGAATCCTGATTAATCTAAGCCAATCAGTGCATGGCATTCTTAGCACAGTCATTGCTCTTGATGACATACGTAGCCTCATAGGTTGGAAGAAGAGACTTGTATTCCACAGCTGGGGAGAAGTTCCTCTCTTTCTCCTGGTTCATACGGACGAGGGAATCTGTTAATCCATCTGTATTTAGCAGCCATCTTGTGATCATTTAGGAGAAGCTGCTTGAGAAAGAAGCCAAGAAAGATGGCAGAGCAAAAAGATGGGAGAGACTGAATCCTCAGTGATGCTCCTGAGTCACTGAGTCAATGAACCTTAAAGGCCACTCTCCCATGAGAGTAGTTTAATTTCTTTTTGTTTTAGCAAATTTGAGTAAGAGTCTCTATTACAGTTGAAATGTTCTATTTGATAAAGTGAAAAATCAGTGGAAAAAACCCAATGAAACCAGTAAACCAGTGAACGTACAAAACGTTGGGGATGGGGGAGGGGAGATAAAAGATGCAAGGAATGTGAACATTCTTTGAATGTTGGGGAAGAAAGTGCCTTACATATCTCTAGTATTTTCTTCCTGAGCATGCACTGATCTGTTAAAATAAAAATTCTTCAGAATACAAGTCTTCAATTTGCTATAAATCTAAAGTACAAAATGCTCACCATTTGCTCTAAATGGTTCACTTGGGAACCACATTTTCCTGAATCAAGATATCACATTATTTAACCCATTTACTGAGCAACTGCTCAGTATAGAAGAGTGAGAAAACTAAATAACCGGCCTTTAAGGCTAAAACCTGGTAGTGGGGGAGAGATAATGAATCCTCTATCTATATATAAATGTAAACATCTGATGTTTAAACTGGTGCTCCCAAAGCATGGATGATCTGTTTAACCATAAGTCTGAATGAACTTCCCAGAAATAGTTGGAAATAATTAGAAGAAGAAGTTTCCTTGGCTGTCTTTCAAGATGGTCAGAAGAGCGATCACAGAAGAAGAAAAATAAATTAAAGTGTTCAATATCCCACAGCAGGTCAGCCGGTCATGTCAACGAACCTCCTTAACCATCTGTTTTTTGTTCTCCAAAGTGACCCCATGAGCATCATAATCATTCTCCTAAGTGTTTAAATTTTCTCAGATAGAAAAGCTCATGTTCATAAAAAATCATAAATGTGGAAAACTTTGAGATTTTGTGTCTAAGAAACAGAGAGTTGAGACTGGTCTCTGGGTATACAACATAGTACAGAAATTCATTGAGTTTCAAAGGGAAAAAGCCCTCCAGCCCGATGAGAGTCCAGCATTTCACTATTCTCTTCTCAGGCTCACTCAACTCTACACCTCCAGTCAGAACGAACTTAAAAATGGAGCACTGGGGCCGGCCCGGTGGCGCAGCAGTTAAGTTCCCAAGTTCCGCTTCTCAGCGGCCCAGGGTTCGCCGGTTCGGATCCCGGGTGCGGACATGGCACCACTTGGCAAAAAGCCCACGCATAAAGTAGAGGAGATGGGCATGGATTTTAGCTCAGGGCCAGTCTTCCTCAGCAAAAAGAGGAGGATTGGCAGTAATTAGCTCAGGGCTAATCTTCCTCAAAAAAAAACAAAACAAAAAAAAGGAGCAAGTTCCAAAAGACTCCTGGTAAATGGTTGTTTCTACAGGAAAACGTGTTACAGGTTCTAGTGGTATATATGGTTCCCGGCTCTGCCTGTAAAAGCGTTTTAGCCCATAATGATGCTTAAGAGTGGAATCTAATTATAGGTTATCAGCGTTTTTATGGAAGAAAAGGTCTAAAATACCAAGCAGTGACCCTGACTAGGAAGATGAGGAGCCGAAAGGAGGAGGGACAGGCAAAGATTTCCTTACCCTCTCCTTCAACCCAGCATCACTCATAACTAGTAAATCCTCACCTTGGGATGTACAAGGGACTAGGACTATCGTGATATGCATGTTCCTCCTTTCCACAGCCCACTCTTCTCAATTATTTACTCTTCCTTCCTCTCCCAAAGAGGCTCAGACAGGCCATCACTTTCATCGTCTCCGCCTCCTCCTCTCAGGATACCAGGCCCTATCTTATCGTTCATTTCAAAGCACTCCACCTACACTCTTGCCACAAAATAAATATGTCTGGGTCTTAGGGTTTCAAAATTAAAACTGGGATGAAATATAAATTTGTAAAACTTTAAAGGGCTGTATAACGGTAATGTGCTTCTATTATTGCTCTGACATGTCGATGATATTCTCTTGAATCATTCTTATACAGGATTACTCATGTCTGTGTTACTATAGTTTTACAGCTCATACGTGTACCTCTAAACTCCAATATCAAGATCCCTGGCCTAATAAAAGACGTTAATGCAGGGGCCAGCCTGGTGGCATAGTGGTTAAGTTCACACACTCCACTTTGGTGGCCCAGGGTTTGCCAGTTTAGATCCTGGGTGTGGACCTACACACCACGCATCGAGCCATGCTGTGGCGGCGTCTCACGTAGAAGAACTACAAGGACTCACACCTAGGATATACAACTGGGGCTTTGGGGAGAAAAAGAAACGTTAATGCCACATTCTCTACTTGTGAGAAGTTCTCCAGGACATGAGGTTCGTCCACAAATATTAGCATTTCAGTTGTTTATGGGAACAATGGGAAAGAATATTAGTAATAAGAATTGAGCCACCCCCCAAATAGCCCTAACTACATTTCAGATACAATATGACCTAAATAGACTCTGTTTAGAGCCAGAGGACATCCCATGCATAGCGTTACTTCTAATGAGGAAGAAATACACTCCAAAATATTTTTCAAATGAACTTTTGGAAAACAATTCTGGCTTAAATTGAAGATCGCACGCACACAACATATGCTGCACACGAAGATAGTTTTACTGACTGAATCCTTATCAGTTCCCAGGACTTCCCTACAGAATGCTAGTCCTGATTGTTCAAATGTTCTTCAACAATTGTGAAAATTTTGAAAATTTTCTTTCGAAAGGGCATTTTGCTAAGAGAGAGATCTTGCTGGATCCCAGTGTGGTGTGGGCCGAGGCAGCCCGAGCTTCTGCACCCTCTGAGGCCTCCTCCAGCAGTGCCTCACAGACGGATGAGTGAGCCTGAAGGCACAAAGCAAAGAATTCACTCACTGAGCCAGGCGTTCCATGGACAACACCTCTCCACAGCTGGGGGATGTGGCTTCTAACTCTTCGCTGTCCCTCCTTGACCCCAAAAAGGAAGACTGCCATCCCCCCTTTCAAAGGGCTCTTCCAAAATTTCACAACTTGAAGCCTGGCAGACCAAGGAGACTTCTGTTTTTCCTTAAGTAAATATTTCAACAAATAACTTTTTCTATGGAGGCAAAATATTGCCCAAATTAGTAATATATATTGTGTTTAGAAATAGACTTCGTGCAAGCACATTTAAATGTGACTTTAGGATGGAACACACACCTCGGCAGGTAAAACTTGCCTGCAACTTGTTTTTTCTTCCACCAATCCTTACATTGTTTAAAGAGCGGGCCCCTAAACCACAAGTTAAAATGACAAACTATGGAGTTTTAAAAACTGGCTCTGAATATGGGGTGATTAAATAAAGCTAAAAAGCCCACAATTAAGAAAACTATTCCTTCAGTTTTAAAGTTCCACCACATTTTTATCTCTATAAAAAGATCTTCTGGGTTTGGCCTGCTGTGGTAGTGGTTAAGTTTGGTATGCTCCGCTTCGGCGGCCTGGGTCCACAGGTTTGGACCCCAGGTGCAGACCTACACCACTCATCAGCCATGCTGTGGCAGCGACCCACGTATAAAATAGAGGAAGACTGGCACAGATGTTAGCCCAGGGCTAATCTTCCTCAAGCAAAAAAAGAGAAAGACTGGCAACAGATGTTAGCTCAAGGCTAATCTTCCACAGCAAAAAGAATTGTTTAAAAATTAAAAAAAAGATCTTCTTTGACAACTTTTCCTCAGGCCTATTTTTACAGCACTATCCTCCTCACCAGACTTTTTGCAAGAGAAAATCTGGTTGAGGGGTGGGGAGAAAAAGTTATCTGGACTGACTGAAAAGGCAAAGAAGAAAAATGAAAATCTGCCCAAGAAAAAAAAATTTAAGCCTGGGAAATAATTGTTATTGAGAAAATTAGAACATCTCCTAATTTAGAGTTACTCCATGACTGCATATATTGCCATATTTTAAGAATGCCTAGGGTTTAAAAGACAGTTTTATCAGAAATAGTGGAAAGTAAAATTTGCTGGAGTTTTAAAATTCACTCTGCAACATTCTTCACATTCAGAACTATCAACAAAGAAATTTGGGCTAATCATATCAGATGGGGAAACCTACCTAGGAAATCCCTATACTTAAAACTGATTTAGCTTACTGATTTCCTATAAATGTATGTGAAATTTCTTAATTCTGAATCAAAGCTTGTGAATAGTTAGGTACAAGGCGCCAGGCTACGGAGGTACCATGCATAAGACCTAGTCTTGCCTTTGAATTACATTAGTCCATCAGAGCAAGAATTAACAGTGCTCAAGAAGGCATTTCGAGAAGGATTTAGGATCAGGAAGCAGTGTCAAGAGGCACTACATAATTAAAATTGCTAAATGAATTGTTCAGAGGTTAACTGATACAGCAACTTCGAGGAGGGGGCAGATAAAATCAGGTCGGAGTAATTTAAAAAGGAGCAGGAATGTGAGCTGAGTTTAAAAGGAGAGATAAGGTCTACATAATAGTGTTACTGCCTTCTAGCTCCCTCTGAGAGTCTGCCAAGGGCCAGGCTCTCGCTACAGTTGGCATTGTACACGCACCCTCCAGGTCCACAGCTACACGGAAGTGAGTTCATTGTCATGATTTTAGAGATGAGGATGGCAAAAACCTTGCCCAATGTCTCTTGGGAAGGAGGTGAACAGAGATGCAAGCCCGGGTCCAGGTGACCCCAGAGCCCACGGCATTTCTCTCCCACTGACTCCGAGGAGCCTCAGAGAGAGTTCTGGGTGGTACAAAACACTTTTCCAGAATAGTTGACTTAGAGATGGGAAAAAAAATAAGTTGGAGCTTACAGAGCAAGCAACAACATGTCATTGTGAATTTTAGACGAGACATCTGACACAATTTACTCAGCACTTTGGGTGGACTGGGCTGGTGGGCAGAATGAACTGGAGGGTCATGAGTTCAGACGAACCAGAGAGAAAGAGAATTGGTCCTTCTGCCCGATGCGGTAACACGAGGCACACGGGATGGCTGGGCGGCACTTCACATTTCACGGCAGTAAAGAGGACAGTGGACTTGGAGCTCGTACTTGGGTATTTATAACTCTTCCTGTTTCAAAAATTACAAGTTGTGTGACTTTAGGTAATGACAATTTCTGAGGGCTTCAAGCCTCCTGACTTGTAAAGTCCAATTCATGAGAATAATTGCACAAGACTAAAAGAAGGAAATAAGAAAGAGTATATAGTGTGTACCTTGTGGAAAACGCACAGATGTTCATTTTTTCCCTTTAAGAACGTCGTGGAAATAGAAAAGAAGGGACGAGACAGATGGTGAGGTATTAAGTGAGATTTGGTGACAAATTTGATATTGGGGGTCGGGGTGGGGACGAGGGAGGGACAGAGATGTCAAATAGGCATTTGAAATGATAAGCCTGTACAAATATATCTTCATTTCCTCAAACAGGAGTTAGGAGGTAGCAGTAGTTTCAAGAATAAGTGACTTCAGAGGCGACTGGAAGATCCCAATTGAAAACACCCAGAATAGCATTAAAAATGAGACAGAGGGCTTAGAAAGAAGAGAGAAACCAGAGAAAAATGATTTGGCAATCATTTGTCTAAGAGCCTGGTTGCTGTAATATTCCATTTATAGGGACTTGTGAAATTGCTAGACTCTGTTTTTCTTTGAATGACTATGCTTTAGAAATCAAAGGAATATATATGAAGTTACAACATTTTCAGAAACCAGACCCCACATTTTTTAAGACAAAGAATATTAAAAGAAAATACTCTACTTAATACAGGCCTTAAGATCAATTGCAACTCCGAGTCTTTCAATTTTAAAACACAATGATTGCTTTAATACCCTACTTAACTCTGAAAAGTCTTTATCACAAATGTAATCTTCTTCCAGAACAGGCTTTCCTTATGGCATAGAAAAGGCATGAGGGTGTAAGGCAATAAAACACAGATTTCTAAAAGTATGCGGAGCTTGGAAAATGCAACTGCAATCTCCATGGTTGGGATCAGGAATGAGACAGGAAGAAAGGGACTAAGACAGAGTGGGGTGGTGAGGTCAGCCTTATTCAGTCAACTGGAAGCAGGCCTTGGCCACCTAAAGCTGAGGTGGACAATTCTGTTTTACTGACTTCTTAAGCTTGGTGCGTCTGGTTCAATGCTTCCACAAGTTTTTCAAATATTATAACTAATTGTCCGTTGCAGACACTGGATTCATTATCTACAGCTGCTGAAAGCAGATCTGCCACCACTGAGGGCATCTGGCTCTTTGGGCATTGTATGTGATGGCCTTTCTGTGCCCATTAGATGGTCCCTGGGCCAGCCCCTGGCAGGTGCATTCGAGGTTCCTCATTAGCTGCAGATGTCAAAAACATGAAACCTTCAATAATCCTCTGTGATCCCATACTTCCCGGGGATATGCCATTCTATCTGGGTTCTAAAATACAACAATTACCTCGCATCCAGCAATATAACAAGTTACTCACTTGTTCACCTTCACACAGCTTTGAAACATATAAAGGAAAAATTGACAGAACCAAAAGAAAAAGTCGACAACCCACTCGCACAATGAGAGCTCCCAAATACCTCTTTCAGAAAACGAGGCAAGAGGAGAAAAAGTTAAGTCAGGAAATTGATGATTGGAAGAACAAGGAAACAATTTTGATTTAAATGACAACTTTGTATCTGACCAAGAGAAAATAAGCATTATTTTCAAAGGCACAGAACATTCACAAGTGAACAATTTATACGGGAAGCACATCTCTTCATAGCTCTTTGGCAGTCTACATTTGTCATCTCACTTTTCATCACGGACTGCTTTGCAGACAGGTTATTTGTAGATGTGGGGTTTTTTTGGCCCTGAGCTAACATCTGTGGCAATCTTCCTCTATTTTCTTACATGGGATGCCGCCACAGTGTGGCTTGACGAGTGGTGCTGGGTCTGTACCTGGGATCCGAACCTGGGAACCCCAGGCCGCTGAAGTGGAGCATGCAAACTCAACCACTGTGCTACAGGCTGGCCCCTGTAGACGTGTTTTACCTTCTCTAAGTCACTCTATCAGCTCCCCAAGGGCAGAAGGCTTGTGTTCTTGCCTTTGCATCCCTCACAATGCTTAGTGCTTTATTTGGGGTACTTTATTCAAGGCGGGCACTCATTCATAAAATGGCCATCCTAAACAGGTCACCTTTAATGACATATCCATAACAACTTATGCTAAGTAACTTTCTGCTACCTCTCCTCCGAAACTGTGTTGTCTAAGCAGTCCGAAGGAATCTATCAGATGTTATTAGACTGGAGGTCATTTAATAGCAAAAGATCTAAGGAAGGCTCCTTACACATTACAATTTCAGACGAACAAATGTCATCCTTGGCTGGTCCTTGAGTCAGTGGCTTAGCTAAATGGTTCAAGATGCCTCACAAGTTTCACGTCTGGAACATTCAGGTCAGTCTGAGGGGAGAGCAAGAGGTGAGGGGCTCTTTAAGTAGCAAACTTGAGGGCTGGCTCCCTTACCGGTTACCCAGATGGAGGGCACGCAGCTACTGGACAGGGCTTTGCCTTCCAAATGTCCCCTCTCCCGGCTCCTTCTACAGAGACAGGTCACAATATGGCTTCAATTCATTTATATTTCTTCCTATAACCGATTTCTGTGTTTGTGCTGGTCACTTCCTCTTTCCCATATTTGACCTTAAATCTGCATTTACCAAACTACCTTCCACAGCACAACACAGTAAGAGGTTGAAAACTAGAAGTCAAGGCAGGGGGCTGTGGAGAGGGCAGAGGTATGAGGTGCTTCAGTGAGTTTGGGAACCCCTGCCTGGGACACCTCCTTGGGGAAGACAAGCCCAGGGCAGCATGGGACCGAGTCTGCGGACAAGGAACTTATTAGCCTTGCTTAAATCACAAACTTATTTGACCATGAAGGCCCCCCTCCCTCCTTGTCTTTGACAGAAACCTATTACCATAATTCCACATAGTTGAGGACACACTGTCCTGAGTATCCCCAAAAGCTCACTGCCGGGACCGTGAACCAGCTCCTCATTCCAAAGGTCATCTCACGAGAAAACAGGGGCTTCTTTCTTTTTTTAACTTATATCCTTTTTCCTTCAAGAATGGTTGGGGACACCCTCAAACCTTCACCAACCATAATGAAGGACCTACAATGAGGATGTCCTCCCCCTGTGCCCCCAAAAGGGTCTAGTCGCTATACCAGCTTAAGCAAAGTTCTAGGAGATATAGTTTTAAAACTTTTAATTGTGGTAAAACACACAACATAAAATTACCATCTTAACCATTTTTAAGTATCCGATTCAGTAGTATTAAGCACATTCACATTGTTGTGCAACCAATCTCCAGAACTCTTTAACAGGAGAGACTGGTGTGGTTTTTTTTTTTTTTTTTTGGTGAGGAAGATTGGCCCTGAGCTAACATCTGTGCCAGTCTTCCTCTATTTTGTATGTGAGTCACTGCCACAGCATGGCTTGATGAGCAGCATGTAGGTCCGTGCACAGGATCTGAACCCTTGAAGCCAGGCCGCTGAAGCAGAGTGAGCAGAACTTAACCACAACACCACTGGGCTGGCCCCAGGAGATACTTTTTAATAGAGGAGAGGTGCTCAACACTTAGTCAAATCTGTGTATCTTTCTGAATGGCATAATTTTGTGCTATATTTTTGTAACCATTATATTTACTTATTAAGACATTTTTCATCTTTGATTATACATTTTCAAAAATCATTTTCATGACACCGGTATGTCGAGAGACAATCAGGGGATTTTGCAGTAAGAGAAGCTGAAGGAAAGCATCCCAATGACTGTTTAAAGATCCCACAGTGCATCACATCCATGGCCTCTAGCACTGTGCCAAGAATCCCGCCAGATGGTTATATTATTAGCAACGTCTAGCTCAATACAACAAGTTATTTAATCATGATGTGAATCATTTATGCTGTAGCCACTGAAAATCGTATTAGCTATCTTCCAAACACTCGATCAGCCCTAAGGAAGACACTTACAGGGCCCTGGGAACACAGTGGCAAGGTCACTTACAGGAGAAGCAAAGGCACACACAGTGCTGATTCCTCCCTGAGCGTGCCTTCATCATATTGTTTGTAAGTCTCAGGAGGTAAGAAGCCATAACATTCCAATCCTACAAAGCCTTCAACTTTATACACTTTTGAGCAGCAGGTATGACCCGGGATGGGCTCAGGGTGGGCCTGCTGCAGTGCTCACGAAAGGGCAGTAAGAGGGCTCAGATAGGGATGGAAGGGGCTAGAGTGATGCTCACGCTCCAGAGAACAGCAAGACCACATGGTCGGGCCAGAAGGCACCATTACAGCATGCTTAGTGATGGCAAATTTTTGGGGGAAAACACACCATTTCTAATCTTTGGCATCTTCACCCAAAGGACTGCACTACTCATTCCCCCACTGGGCTTGGAAACCACCAGCGAGAAGAGTGGAGCAGGAGGCCTTGAGCACCCCGTGCTGTGGGTGCCTCGGAACATTCAGTCGGCATCGTTCTTCTCCTCAGCAGCTCAACGCTGGAATTCTACCAGCAGCTTCTCCCCTGACCCACTTGTGTCCAAGAACCAGGGCAGGCGACACCCCGGACACGAAGACACTGAGAATGCAATGTGGCGGCAAGTATAGTCAGAAAAGAAATCAGTCATATATGAGTGCGTGTATATGTATATATTTGGTGGTCTTTCAAAAATGTGGTGTTGCAGCTGAATCTCACACACACACACACACACACACGATACCAACAGAAAACGAATGCTTCTAGTTCCTCTAGGGTCAAGAGACCCTGTAAAACAGGCCTACACTCCTCTGAGTTTTTCAAAAGTTTCTGTAAATCAGGACCACCTAATCAAGCAGTGCTAATTAAGGTCAGTATATCTAAAATTAATTATTTTGGAAATACAGGGGTACTTTTTCCTTCTAAGGGGGCTGGGAAAAGGGACCGCCAAACCGGAAGAGGCCATCAGAACACCTTTCCTGTTGTTGTTTCAAGAAGTTCTGGAAGAGTAAAAAAAGGTTCCTTCCAGCCCAGTTGTCTGTTTTTGTGAAAGGGTAAATTGAGTCTCAAGATGGGGACTGAGCAGTGCAAGGTCATCCCTCTCTGGGGAGGTGACAAGGCCCTTCCAGTGACCGGTCTCCAATGTTATCACCGCAAACCAGAGGCCCAGAGCCTTGATATTCAGGGGAGGGAAACGACTTTTCTAAAGGAGGAAATTAGCTCATTCATTCTTTCAGCAAACATCTGAGCTTCTCTCATACATCTGGCTTTTTCTAGAGCATATAGCAACAAACAAAACATTCAAAGATCCTGGCTCTCAGGGAGTTTATATTTGAGTGGGTACCTATTTTGACAAAGATGTTCCTAAGACATGCAACTCACTTACTTTAAATCAACAAGGGACTTTCAGAAGATATTCTGTCCAGAATTTATATAGTCACTGCAGCTGAAGACTAACAAAACTAGATCACGGCTTCAGAAACAAACAGGACCAGATCAGTCCCAATAATTGAAAATGTTGTGTACTCAGTAAGCCAGATCAGCAACTATGGAAGAACCAAAATTCTAGACTCCCACAGCAGCAAGGAAGCGGGTCAGCCACTGTTCTCACGGAGCACACACCCCCGGGCAAAAATGCTTGTCCAAAATGGGACCAAAGACTCCTGAGTCAAGGCTTTCTTTCCCTTCCCTTATTTTCTGTATCACATTACCAAGCAAACAGAATGTCAATGGGTCTCTCAAGGGAAAAAGTATTTATTTTATTTTAGGAAAACAGAAGGAATGACCACAGCTATCTAACCTAACAATATGTTATTTCTTTCTTTGTAGATAGAAGCATGTGTCCCTCTGATGAGCAGACAAGTCCATGAACTCATTTATAGAGAAGATAATCATTTCTAAAAAAGAAATAATTACTACTCTTCAAAACAAAAGACACTCAAAGGACTGAATCTTTCACATATGTAGACTGCGCCCAACTGTGACCCAGCCAGGGCCACATGACAACTTTCGTGAGCTCTGGGAACTTTGACCCCTTCCTCCTTAAAAAATACTGAAAATTGGGGCCGGCTCCATGGCTGAGTGGTTAAGTTCGCACGCTCTGCTTCAATGGCCCAGGGTTTCGACGGTTTGGATCCTGGGCGTGGACATGGCACCGCTCATCAGGCCACGCTGAAGCAGCGTCCCACATACCACAACTAGAAGGACCCACAACTATGTACCGGGGGGCTTTGTGAGAAAAAGGAAAAATAAAATCTTTAAAAAAAAAAAAAACAACTAAAAATTATATTTTACGACTGTGTTGGTATAAAGAAAAACATAATCCGTATATAATTATTATTATATATTCATTACTATTATGTTGGTTTTTTCCCTGCTTTTAAAAGAAATTAAAATTAGAACATTTTCATGGGCCATTACAAGGATCATGGGCCCCCGGTACTGTGCCTAGTGGATAGGTCAGCTCTGAGAGACAAAATCTTGATTTTTAAGCTACTCAGCATTCTAGTCACAAGTCAGGCAAAGGAACTTCTGGAACTTTCTGCCAGTAGTGAAGATATGCAGTAAGAAAACCACCATTTTACCAGTTCACAAAATACTGATGAACTTTGAACTCCGACACAAGCAAAGTCATCTTTACTCCATTAAAATACCCCTTGTCTGTGTAATAACTGAGTACTTCGAGAAGAATAACATGGCGTATCAATATTTATGATTCTAATACAGCCTTATTATTTTGCTAGTTAAAGACAACCAAACTCTAACTCGTTGCTCTTAACACTCTAAATTTGGTTTTTATTTTACTGTCTGGTTTAAAAAAAAAGACCCTGGTGTAAAATTGAAAATAAACTGATTAGTAAAAAGGGATAATGCTATGCTTAGCAGACTGAGTTTCTTCCTCCATTCCTACCATTTTAGGAAGCATGCGATACATAATCGAACAATGTTGGTTCAACATTTCAGGTCTTGACAAATAGCTTATGATGTGGTCAGAGTATGATAAAGTAAAGTACTCAGGAAAGAAAGAGAATCAAATAATTGCCCAGACTGGAAAAAAAAAAGGGGGCCATCTCCTTCCTTCCTTTGCCTTCTATCATTCATTGTGGTTTTTCAAGTACTCCCACCACAGAATTGGACTGAGCTTTTAAATCTGGAAGCCCAAGAAGGTAAAAAGGACAAGAAGAACTTTTCTGGCCAATGAAAAGCATTTAAAATATTACCTAAAAGACCAACTCATTAACAGTAGAAAGCCAACAAGAAAAATGACTCCAATCAGGCTATGCTGTGGTTTACGCTTCCTGGCTCCATTTTTATTCTTCATGTATGTATTTTGAAGGATACCTTTTCTTTTGCATTTCATCTTTGGTTACAATATTTGTCACCCCCTCTCACAAAACAGTTAAAAGCCAGAAAAATTTTGCCTACAGAGGGTACTGATACAAAAATAACCTAACAAATCTAAATTATGAATATGTTAATCTTTTAACATGTTTCAGACTCAAGTGGCAAAAAAAGATGAAGCCAGCTCACTTTTATAGTTGAAGTTTTGCCGAAGTCTTCACCCACAGACTCCTAACTTCTTCACTTCCAGCCACTGCTCACTTCCAGTCTTCACCTATAGCAGAAACACAAAAAATAAATTGCTTTTTACTTAAATATTACTTTTCCAGAATTGTTTTAATGCAACCTGGATGAGATATCAGGGTTAATTTTAAGTGGCAAAAGAAAGACTGGATGCAAAAGGCCAGAATTTTCCCAGGAAAATGCCCCATCAATGATACTGGTCTATAAATAGACCTATAGCAATAGTCATAACAATTTAATTAAAAAACAAAAAAACCTTAACAGGAATGTGGTGTTAGAAAGTTACTGATGTCCAAGCTCTGATTTTCCCTTTCCCTTGAAACACTCAGAAAATTCCAAAGAGACTTGAACTTTTGATAGCACTAAAAACTAAGTTCAATGACTCGCCAGAAAGCAGGAAAAATTTCCACCAGCAGGAGGAGAGATGAAACCCCGAGGAGCAGAAGGAGAATGAAGGATTTTACTCAGTCACAATCACAGCATCCCCATCTCTGAAACACGAGTCCTCCACAGGACGGCAACAACTTTCTACGGCCATGGCCACTCTATCCCTGAATTCCTCTCCATGGTGTAGCCCATCATTCCTCTCGGCTTCCATCTTTACAAAGTAGTTGGGGTCGGGGGGAGAAGTTCATAGGGGTGATGCTTACTTCTGGTAACATTTGGGGTTGCTGTTTTTCTGGTCATTATTTTTTAAAAGAAAGAACCACAGACATTTCAATATTTGTAGAGTTCTAAAGGACAAATAAACGTGCCTAGAAATTTATCAGCTGGGTATCTCCATGAAAAAGTTACTTGAAAACATTCCAGCTGAAGGAGGGACGAATCAAAATAAAGAGTTAAGAGTGAAAAGTAGTCACATAGTAGCTGGTGGAGAGCATTAAAAGCAGATAAACAAGGGGTCCGCCCGGTGGCACAGTGGTTAAGTTCAGGCACTCTGCTTCAGCGGCCTGGGGTTCACAGCTTTGGATCCCGAGCAGGGACCTACACACCGCTCATCAAGCCATGCTGTGGTGGCGTCCCACATACAAAATAGAGGAAGGCTGGCACAGATGTTAGCTCAGGGACCATCTTCCTGAAGCAAAAAATGATTGGCCCTGAGCCAAACTTCCCCCCCCCACAAAAGAAAGCAGATAAATAAGCAGTAAAGTATACTAATTACTCTAAAAACAGTCCAAATTTTCAAAATTTTTGAAAAAAATATCTAATAAAAAAACTTTACTATAACAACTAGCTCCACCTAAGTCTGAAATCCCAGATCAGGCTATCAAAATAGGGGAATAAGTGGGAGCAGACAGGAAAAGTTAATTTCATTTTGTATATGAGGAGCAAAAAAATGCAGTTTAACCCTATGTTCACTGCAGCATTATTCACAACAGCCAAGGCGTGGAAGCAACCCAAGTGCCCAAAACTGATGACCGGATAAAGAAGATGTGGTGTATATATACAATGGAATACTGCTCAGCCATAAAAATGGCAAAATTGCCCTGTTTGCAACAACATGGATGCACTTGAGGATATTATGTAAAGCAAAATAAGCCAGACAGAGAAAGACAAACACCACATGATTTCACTCATTTGTGGAAGATAAACACATGGATAAAGGGAACAGATTAGTGGTTACCAGAGGGGAAGGGGGTTGGGAAGTGGGTGAAAGGTGTAAAGCGCACATATATATGGTGACTGACAAATAATAATGTACAACTGAAATTTCACAATGTTATAAATTATTATGACCTCAATAAAATAAAAAAGAAATGCAGCTTTACTTGTGACATTAGTAACTGGTTCTTGTTTTTTGTAAATTGGAGAGAACAAAGAAATGAATACATATGTAAACTTAGTTAAGTTCAAAAGCAGCAATAAATAGAATATAGGAAAGGAAGAAATAAAAGTAAAAGCATGAATTTGTCATTTAGATATTTGAAAAAGCAGACGCTAGTTCATTACAGAATGAAATCCCTCACAGGCAGATTTCATGCAAATCTAGTTTTAAAATCCAACACAAAACTAGAATTATTAGAAGAAGATATCATGGGCATGGAAGAGATTAAAAAATGAAGAGTGCCATATAAAAATATCCTTGTGGGTCCATTTGAACATCTCAGTGGAAACAGTTTTCTAAGGTGGTATTTAATTATTAAAACTGAACCAAAAATATAAAACTGAAAAACTAATAAATATGGCTGACTTCAAGGATTAGATAAATCCTAAACTATACAAAAAGCTTTCAGGGTATAGAACAAATAAGGCTCCTCTGTTTGTTTGATGAAACTAGCCAAGCCTGATAACCAAACTTGATAAGACACAAGGACAAAAAAAAGTTAAGAGGCTTGTTTGTCTTAAATAAATAAGACAGGAGAATACGAAATAAACTGCTCAGAAAACTCGATTTCAAGTATACTAAAATAATGACACAACTATAATTTGGGCTTATTCTATAAATATTATGTAAATAGATCTGTTTTACTCTATTAATAAGTCGTAAAGATAAACACATATTCCTATTTTCAAAGATGCCAACACGACATACAATGAACTCAGCACCTCTCAGTAACCTAGAAACGCAAAGATCACGTACCACGGTTTTGAAAAAGATCCAAAACCAACAGACAACATTTTTATTAAAAAGTCAGGAATAAAATAAAAGATGCCCATAATGCAATAGTAAAAGGAAATGACCAAATTTCCACCATCAGCAGGTGACAAGGTCGAATACATAGAAAACGCAAGAGAAATATCTAAAAAGCCCCTATTGGAAATAGTAAAGGTGCCACAACATCACGTGAACACAAGACTTAAAAGCAACAGCAGAAAGGACTAGACACAAACCAATGACAACAGAGACAATCTGAAAATAGATCATATTCAGAAAAACCATGTTTACAGTAAAGAATCTATATAGAAAACATTTAAAGAAATCTTTAGACAACAGTTTCCTCATGAGAAATGATAAAAAGTACAAATGTACTTTTTCAGAAAAGGAACAAAGCATATCGAACCAGGAAATTCAATATGAGGTAAACTAATGAATTTATATTTTCGGTCGGTAGGTGAATTCTCATTATGGGACTATGAGAACAGCAAGACGCTTTTAGAATCAGGGATGCTTATTTACAGGTGAATGCTTGAGGACCCCAGAGGCTGTTCTAGAAATTCAAGAGAGGGTTTTTAGAAGAAAATACATTAAGAATATTTGATTATCTGGCTGTAAGTGCAAAATCCACTAATATATTATACACAAGGCATTAACTCCAAATAAATTTGATGTTAAAAAAAACTCTACATACATCACTACCCTTTTGGAGGTTGGGGAGATGTTATAAACAGCCGTTGGTGTTATAGTTGTGAAGAGAAAATGCTGATTGCACTTCACTGAATCAAAAGAGGTCACGTTTTATTGCTTTTGGCCCAAGAACAATGCTAAACTTAGATCTTATGGTCTGGAATACATGCAAGGTGAGGTTTAAAATAAGTTATATAGGCAAAACACAACTAATGTGAATTTGAGAATAAAAATAAATAAAATGTCAGAGTTGGTTTTATAAAGAAGAGACACAAATCCAATATGTCACCATGTCCTTTTAGCTACAGTGTCTAAAATAAGCTGACCTTTAATTTTAGACAATAGAGAGGGGAGAGAAACTATGAGCTGTGTGTCCCTGACAATGACTATGGAACCAATTCTACTTCTTCTAGAATGAACGTTAATGAAAATTACCCACAAGAGGGACCAACTTTGCTCTTTATATGTAGGACAAAATAAAAGGCCTGTTAGTTTTGGAAAACCCGATGATGAGGTCAAAGCAGCTCTTAATGGTCTGAGTTTGGCGTGGTTTAAACAAAGAATGATTTAAAGTCATATCTGAAATAAAAAACACCCTACTTATGATAGTGACTGTGCAAATACCCAAAGCATAAGCATTTTCCCTAAAATGTCAACTACGTGAAATACAGAAGCCCCGAAGATTTGCTCATAAACATGAAATTTGTTATCTTTATTTTTTGGGTGAAAAACATGAACTTCATCGAAGAAAAAAAGTGAGGGTGGAAATCCACATAAGGGGCCACCAGAAATCACAGAACTTTAGACCAATGGGGACTATAATGTCGTCAACAGTAATAATACTGAAAAGGGGCACATCTCCCAAGGTTTCTCCCAAAGTATCTAGAAAGTATTCTTAAATCAGTAACATAGATGGTGAAGTAGACAAACACAAAGTGAGTATTTTTCAGGGGATACACAATTTGATCATGTAAATCCAGAAGGAATCTCTTATGTGGCCTCAAGTCCTGCTTCTGCCCCACATCTGCCATCCTGGAGTGTCACTCCACATCTGTCCATTCTGATCTGGGAATGCAAAGTAACTTGTGACTCTAGGTCCACACAACATAAAAACCCCTTTCTTGCTTCTACCTGCACTTCTTTGAGCTGCCTCATTTCCTTCATAGACCATAAGTCAGTAACAACAGCTAGTGTAATGCAATCCTTCTGAAATTGGCTGCTCAAAGTGGGAGGAATAACATCATCTGTTGTTTCAGAAGCCCAACACCCATCCACCCTCGTTCTGACAATCACACCAGCATTTTCTTCTCCCCGGCCCTACTCCCAGCCCACACGCTCTGACGACATTAATTAGGCTAAGCCATTCATCAGCTTTCATCCGCATGACTACTGTGATTGATTCACAGAAAGGCACAGGGCCCAAGCCTGACCAATCAGGGCCAATGAGACCTAATTTGGGTTATTTTAGACTTACACATGCTCCAATGTGACTTGCTTTCTCCCACTCAGTATTATGTTTGGGAAATTCCTCCATGTTGCTTTGCTAACTATGTAGGGCAATGGTTTGCCCTGATGGACAGTATTTCACTGAATACTTTGTGGTATATGTATACGCTCTACTGTTGGACTTTTAGACTATTTCCATTTCACCCCCTGATCAATGTTATCCATGGCCCCTGTATTCCTGTTTCTACATTGTATTTACCTGAATTGGACTTACTGGATTGTTCATCAGACACATGCTGAATTTTACTGGGTAATGCCACATTTTTTTTCAAGAGTAACTGTACACTCCACCCACAGTATATGTGAGCTCCCTTTATTCCTTATTATGGCCAATATGGTACTATAAAATTTTAATTATAGCTATTCTGATGGGTGAGAAATGGTATTTCCATGGTTTAAATTGCTTTTTCCTAATTATGTATGAGGTTGAACATGTTTTCAGATGTGTGTGGGCCATCCATGTTTCCTCCCCCGTGAAAAACTTGTTTATGCATTTTGCTCATTTTTCTACTGCATTATCTTTTTCCTACGACTTTGTTGGCGTTCTTTATATACTCCCCAGTATATAAATCCATACGTCTGTTACGGATTATGGTGTCTGTTCAGTCTCTCTCTTGACAAACAGAAGTTCTTAAATATGATGCAGTTATTTATGTCTCTTGATGGTTTAACGATTTTGTGTCATGTTTAATAAATTCTTTTCCTACCCCAAGGACATGAAGATGTCCTTCTATATTTCTTTCAAAAGCTTAATAGTTAGGTATTTCATATTTAAGTCCTTGATCCATTTGAAATTGATTACTGTGTGGGCTGTGAGGCAGGGATCCATTTTAATTTTTTTCCATAAGGATAATCAATTATCCCAGTATCATTTATTAATTTATTCTTTCCACTGATTTGTAATTCAGCTCTGTCACATATCAAGTTTCTCTATATTATGGGGGTGTGTCTCAGAACTACTGTTTTACTGGTCTAATTGTCTACCCCTTTTGCCAAAATCATATTGTCTCAATTATTATGGCTTTATACAATATAAATAACATCTCTAAACCCTTTACTTGTTTCTTCTTCAGGATTCTTTTGGCTATTTCTGGATCTTTGTATAACATTTAGAGTCAACCCAAGTTCCATCAAACCATGTTGGATTTTGATCAGGATTGCTTTAGCTCTATATTTGGGAGAAGTGACATCTTTATAATAATGATATTATCTACAAACATATTATTCCCCCCACCCCCATTTATTTAGGTCTTTTAAAAATATCTTTCAATAAAGTTAAAGTTATTCCATTTTCTACACAAAGGTCTCACAGATCTTTCATTAAATGTATTTCTAGGAACCTTATATTTATTATTACTGAAGAAGATACTGTTTAAAAGGTATCTTGCTTTTTCTGGGAAGGATATTAACTTAAAAAAATTGTATTTGGAAATACACAGAAAAGTTGCAAAGATAAGAAGCGTATGAAGAACACTCTCTTTTCCTAGCTCTCTCTTGTCAAAAGTTTCTTTATTCTATTAGTCCTTTCATAGAACCAGGTTTTGGTTCTGGGTTGCTATACATACATATAATTGTTCAATATAAGCAAGAGAACCCACCAGCAACAGAATTCACAATAGAAGCTGACTGACCAAGGTAGGAAGGGAGGGGGGAGAGCTAAAATGATCAAAACTTTTGGAATAAGAATGTTAAACAATCACACGAATTTTTCATTCATGCAAATAATTATGGAAAACCTCAGACTTGGTTTTCATTTATTCATTCAACAAGTGTTCAGGATCCGTTATGTACAGACACACATTTCTGTTCTCATAGAGACCTCCACACTCCACAGACAGACACTCTATAGCTTTCCTTGCACACTCAAGTCAATTTCAATTTCTAATTTGATATCTCCAATTGGCCATTTCTTGTTTCGAACGAAACCCAGTGGATCTCAACCACTTAAAAAAGCCAAAACCGTAGAATTTGGAAGTGCAGACTATGGAGAAGGAGTACGAATATTTCCACAGCTAATATTTATTGGTTTCCTAACCAGTACATATAGTAGTTTTACCCACAATTTGATTAAATTACATAGCGAGTGCCTGATATGTGCCAGGCACTACAGCAGGCACAGGGTTACAATTGAATAAAGCGTGATCTCTCCAAAGAATACATCTCACCTTACACAATGGGTGTGTTCTTGGAAAAACTACATAAAGACAGCAATTTTTAATAAGTTGAATTGTTTTCAGCAGCATTTTAACAGATACATTAGGAAAAATTTGTCAAAACGAAGGCTCTACCCACTTAATCCTGATGTTGTGTTTCAGGTTTGCGTGTCTCTTTGGGCACCGTATGCTGCATATAAATAAAATTTATGAAATGAGTTCAGCTTTAAGACAAGTTGAGTTGTTAGTTTGTATCAATTCCTGGGTTTCACAGGATCACCCATCAGTACTAGGGAGAATGGATTAAAGTTCTACATACATTATTAAGATGTGTTACGCTGGGACCAGATGCTTCCCAAATCTGGGCTATATTTCATGGTGAGTTGGCTGTGAATTTTCTAAAAAGGAAACCAAAAGTAGAGAGACAACAAAAACTCTGCTTACCAGATTTTGATGCCCTAGACCTTAGATTTTGCCATTTCCTGTTTTATTTTTTTAAAGAGACTAACAGTTGGCATGATTACTTGACAAAGTATCATTAATTTTAACACTTAATCAGAGATTAGGGGTTCCAGTAGGTGACCTCTTCCTCATATTCTCCTCTATGTCCCTCTTTTGCATTCTTACAGCAAGGTGGGCCTTTTAATAAGCAACTGGACAAAGAACTGGGGATTCCAACCCCATTCTCCTTTATTTTTCCACGTTAGCGATGACACTGGGCAAAAATGTGAAGCAGTGAATGTTTCTTGATGAACGACCTTCATTCAAGTGCTGTCACAGGCACTAGGATTACAAAGAGAAATACTGAGCTTCTGTCCCAGACAGCAGGCTGTGAAAGGATGCACACGAGTGAACAGACTGGATGGTAGCCATCTTGCAAGGCCTATAATAGAGTCATCAACACTTTCCTATCACCGAAGCAACCTGTGCTACTCCTAAGGTACCCGGAATGCACCCCATCTCAGAGCACCAAGGATGCACCAGGCACAGCTACTGAGGACCCAACAGTGACTAGGATGGACACAGTCCTTACCGTCACAGAACCTGCAGCCAGTGGGATGCGGGCGAGGGGTCACAGATTCAGCCAGAACAATGTCCAGACACAGCTGCTGTTAGACAGTGTGCTCTTGAAGGCATAAAAATAACACAATTCTAATATTAAAATTGGGGGCTTGCTAGCATCCCAGTGAAGGAATATTATGGGAAAGGCAAGACATTCCAAAGATCCTCAAGTCTATGAAAGTTAAGACGGTTTTGGCAGACTCTGTCCTTAATAAAATGGAGGAAGCCACAGACACGGATGAACATTTCCAAGCAGAAAAACTTTATAAGCAACACCTTTTATAGATTAGAGTCCAAGAGCTTCTTTCAACCTAGATCAGTAACTTTAACCAATTCAGATGTGTCAGCAAGCAGTGAAATGGAGCAATGTTAATTAACATAGTGAAATTCCCGAAAATGAACAGTATTCAGATGTCAGTGGTTTTTAAAGCTGGAATGTCTCATAAATAAAATAGATTTTAGTAAAGGAAAACAGGATATCATGTTTCTTATTCTAGTTATTTAATAATCTAGTATTTTGGGAGACAGCTTTAGAAATGTGCATTTGTGGTTGCCTGTTTATTTAATAGGGAAGTACTGATTTTTTCTTTTTTTTAAACCAGGCTTCTGTAAAAATACTCCTTTTATTCAGGCAACATATGGAAAAAAACTGTTACATCACTCTAGAATGTTATATTTAGAAAGGTAATTTCCTTTCACTGAAGGCCTCTTTTTTTAACCTTTCCACATCAGTCAAGACAAGCAGACTTTGACATATCAGTTTTTTAAAAAATGAACTATCAAATAGATCACAGAGTTTTTATTTAACATTCATCCTGAGAATATTTCAGTGAGCTTTCAGGTTCAAGAAAAAAAAGGAAAAATGATTATGGAGGGCAGTCTTCCAATAAAACCTTTTACAGTTCCTACCAAACACAGATTTATTAATCTACACAACACTCGACACTCGTCATTACAGCAAGGAGCACTTCCTGGAAACCTTCGGTTTTGCTAATGTGGTCCGTTTTTACTTCTAAAAAGAGAGGAAATGCTAAAATTGAATTACACAACCCATAAGGAAAATTGGAGGGTGATAATTGACATATGCAAAGAAACTGTCATTTTAAATCTGTACTTAAGAAAATGATTTTTTTATTAAACGTGTCATTAGCATATGTAGTGCATGCTTACCCAGTGATTTTGCTGATTTAAAAAGGTTCCAACTTAATATGAACGCCATTTCAAAAATATTTCAGGGAGTCTGACCTTAACAGAGCATCTTTTCTGCATAATAGTTTTGGTTTCCTTCACAGAAAACCATTAGGATTTTCTTCAATTTATCTTACAAATTTAGATTATATTAAATATAGTTTACTTATTGAATAACTAATTTTATTTAGAATAAATATATGTGGTTTCTAGTTTCTAGCACCATGAGCAGATTAATATTTCTTCAGTTTCCCTTTTTAGCCCAGATACTTGGGTACATCGAAGTTCTAACAGCCTATAACAGCATGGGCATTTGGTCACGTGATATTAAACCCAGCCCAAAGGGCAAGAGAACTCTAGCAGTGTACAGATATGCTAGAGAGAACACACCGCCACAGATTTCACTGTGAAACTGAAATAGAGTACTTAAAAAAAACTAAAATGCAGGGGCTGCCCCGTGGCCGAGTGGTTAAGTTCACGTGCTCTGCTTCGGCGGCCTGAGGCTTTGCCGGTTCAGATCCCAGGCACAGACCTAGCACCGCTCATTAAGCCATGCTGAGGCGGCGTCCCACACGGCACAAGGACCTACAGCTAGAATACATAACTACATGCTGGGGGGCTTTGGGGAGAAGAAGAAAACAAAAAAAAAGAAATACAGTACCTACTGCTCTAAGTTAGAATACTGCTATTAGTTAGAATTGCACTTTTCAATCGAAGCGTTGAGCAAGTACAGACATTTGTTTGGCATCTGTTTTCCTCATTAGACCACACGAGACCCCATTTCTTTCATGCGTGATAGCATGCCCAACGCCTAGCACGTGGTGGTCGCTCACAATAATTACTAAATAAATAACTGAGCGAAATGTGCTCACTGGATAGGTATTCTAAAGGATTTTAATGGAAAAGTCCAGATGATATATAAATGTTGACAGGGCAGATCTTTTAAAGAAGAAGGGGTTGAAAATACCAGAATAGGGTGAAAAGACAGAAGGAACTGGGACCCAGAGTCCAGAGCCCAGGACCCGGCGGTAAATAAGGTCTGGACACTTGTGCTGTTATCACAAGGGGCAGGCAGATGATAGTTATGAGAGCTGAAGGCAGGCACTAGCCCAGTGTGTTCTTGGGTGATTTCTATTTTATCTGGGAAGTAAGAGACACGGTCATCTTCTTTTTTTTAAAATTGGCACCTCAGCTAACAACAGTTGCCGATCTTTTTTTCTTTTTTTTATTCTTCTCCCCAAAGCCCCCCAGTACATAGCTGTAGATTCTAGTTGTGAGTGCCTCTGGTTGTGCTATGTGGCATGCCACCTCAGCAGGGCCTGATGAGTGGTACCATGTCCGTGTCCAGGATCCAAATGGGCGAAACTTGGGGCCACCAAAGCAGAGTGCGCGAACTTAACCACTCCGCCATGGGGCCGGCCCCCATGGTCATCTTCTGAATGTGATGGGCAAGAATGTACCTCCGGGACGAGTAAGGAAAATTAGAATTAAGTCATTTGGAAAAGTCGAGCATGAGCTGACTAGGGAAAAATAGTAAGTCTGTCAATATCACATTCTGTGTCATCAACCACTAGTGACAGATCCTTAGGTGGGACATTGGCCTGGGCATGTGCTTAGCAGAGAGCACATGGTTGGTAGCATCCGGCAAAGCTTTGGTTATGGAATCAGGAGGCTTGGGTCCAAGCCCACGCTTCACTGGTAATGAGTTGCCTGACTTGGAGTAATCACTTCATTTCTTTAGGACTTAGCTTTTGCCATTTCTAAAATGACAAGTTGCATAAGAACCTCCAAGGTCCCTCCCAGCTCCACAAGGCTAAGTGTTTATAAAATAACCAGCAAATTAGTCTAACGGCAGCACAATTAATATAGAACAACAATTTTGAATTGGACAGGAACCATGTTTACTGTCTTGGTCCACGGCCTCATTACTTTCTGACATGGATTACACCATGGCCTCCCCTCTGGCCTGCCTCCAGTCCTACTTCCATCCTGCCATCTCTACGACGAATAGGATCTTGTGACTTTGCTTCAATCTTTCAAAAGCTTCCCCACTGCTGTCTGGACGAACTCAGACTCCTCAGCCCAGCCCAGACAGCCCTCCATTGTCAGTGCCTGCCTCCCTCACCACCTCTCTCAAATCCTTACTGCAAGAGTGTTTTTCAAAAAAAGAGAAAGAGGATTTTCCGTATCAAGGCATAAATAAAATAAGGGTTGCTCTAATCTCATAAACATACCTCGTCCCTACTTTAGCGATATATGTATTGTCATTTGCTATTTTAAGACAGACGGTCCATTTAAAAAACATTATACTCAGAGATGTGGCCCAAGCACTTCTCAGCAGCAAAAGTGAGAATTTTGTGGCTGAGTTAAAATATACTAAAGTGAATTCCTTTCACTTTTCAAGGTGAGTACAATATAAGTTAAAGCCTTCCCCAAAGAAACGGGCTTTCCAGAGGAAGTGAAGAAAAAGTATAAATAACCTTACCCCATTCATTAAAAGAATGGTATTCAATGATGTTTACACAAGTGGTTCTCACTCTTTAAACTTAAGTCTAAATATATTTGAAAAGCTGTATGTAAAGTAGTAATTTACTGAAGCCAAACCACAAAGAAATTTCAGGAATGTATGTAGGTTATGTAATTCTATTCTCTGCTATATAAAGAGAATTTTAATAGTTTCTGTTTGGGTCGTCTATTGACTAATTGTTACTTGGAAGAATTCTGGAACATAAAATAATTAAAAAAATTAAGTTTCAGTCCAATTAAGTTTCTAGGTAAGAGGTAGAAATGTAAGACCCTCCCCACTGATTAGACATTTTTACCCAAGAGGTACCTACAGGAGCAGCGTCTTCCTGCTCACTGGAACGCCCCATCCTCTCCCTTCCAGGCTGGAGAATTGTTTGTCCTCTTAACACCCTTATTTGCCTTCATTTCAGGAATCCTACTCTAGCTGTGATGACCTTCAGCAAGAGAGAGGGGAGCAATGACAAGAAAGGGTCAGGCAACGGTCAATGACTGTCAAGAGAAAGGGGAACCGCTTCCGGCTGAGGGAGTTCCCAGAACCTTCTGTGTAAATGGGGTGGGAGGAGGGCAATCAGAACAGCTTTTGGGGGAGAGTTGGGGCATGGAAGGAAAGATGCAAAAACAGAGGGAGAGCACAGGAAAGTAGAAAAACCTAAATTGTTCCAAGGAACCAAGACGGGCAATTTAGTGGGAGCTGGAGTTTTGGTGGAAAAGAGTAATACATGCAATCTAAAAATTAACAAATTAGAAAAGTGTTTGATGCTAGAAAAGAAAAATTCTAAGCAATCCAAGTTCATCTGTCAAGATCATCACTGTCAAGAACAATACTCTCTTAAGGGCTGGAATAATATTCATACATATTCACATTCCTTTCTTGGAAAAAAGAATAAGAATGGGAAAGTTCTCGGAGTATTAAGCAAATAGATGCCGAAACAGAAAACTCAACAAACTAAATAGTAGAATTTATACGACTAAAGATCATCCAGTAGGATACAAAATTTAAGCCAAGACATCTCCAGAACATACAGCAAAAAAACAAAGAGAAAGAAAATGTGAAAAACATGGAGAATCAATTCCAAAAGGTCCCAAATCCATCTACTGGAGTTCTAGGTAAAGAGCACATAAGTATTCTTGGGGGGAAAACATCCCGAGCCGGAGGAGACTTCGGATCATAAAGGCCAACGAAAGGATTGATGAAGAAAAGACCGTTCATAAAATATCGGCGGTAAGGATAAAGTAAAAATTCCCAAAAGCTTCAAAGAGGTAGAGAGACAGACACACACATACACACACACACACAATCAGCTATGTTATAAGAATCACTCTTACACCAGACTTATTGGCTACACTAGATTGTAGGTATCGTGGGGCACTGCATGCAAAGTTGAACTATCATTTTAAATCTAGACTGAAATTATCAATCAAGCGTGAAGGCAAAATCAGACATTTTCAAACATGCAGGAACAGAGTTTACCATCCATGCATGTTATATATAAAAAGTGCCTCAAAGAGACCAGTCTGCCAAATGAAAACAGGAAGCTAAGGAAGAGAATGCAAAACATAGTAAGAACCGAATATAACGCAAAAGTAGTGTGTCTCTAAAGAAATGAAGCCGTTGGAAAAATCTCCGTCAAGCAGTAAAATTCAGTGATCCAGAATAGGATTTCTTTCTCTACAGGTCTAATTATACTACTTGGCTCCACAGTGACTAACATCTGCATACTGGCTTTCGATTTTTAGAAACAATCCATGGACAAGACAAACATTCTCGGTTATGCTGTAAACATAACAAGTGCATTAAACCAAGATACTGTAAAGATTATAGTCTGACACATTGGGAGGTTATAGGTAGGGGCTGCCTCTCCTGGGCCTCGGGGGTTCCCAGACGTGGGACTTTCAGTGCTAAAACTGGGAAAGTCCTGGGTAAACCAGGACTAGGTTGTCACCATTGTCACTGGAGAGAAGAGATGCATGAAGGATGCCAGTATCCTCATTTGGCAGAGCAGAGGTTCAATGGATGCTTTAGAAAAGAAACAAGTTGGTGACAACCAACACGGATACAGCAACTGTCAGCAGTGGCTACACTTGAGGAATGAGGTTTTTATATTCGATTTCATCTCTTTACAAACGATTTAGATTTTTCACACAATACATCCATTTAGAGGACAGTAAGTCAATTCTCATTCAGAGGCATCTAATGTCTAACACCTAGGGCTCCAAACCTGGGAAGCTAATTAAAAATGATGGAACAAGGGATTTTTATCTAAACGCAGATTTGAAAACAAGAGTTTAAACAAAACCAAGGACAGGAAGATCTGTTCCTTTGTCCAGGGGCAGCATCGGTATCGCATGAAGAATGGATGGTCACAGGAGAGGGCAGGAGGAAGTTCTCGGTGAACCAAGAAAAGGGACCAAGTGAGCCGAGTTAATCATGTAACAGGCCATTAGATGCTACACTGTCACCACAGCTGCTGCTGCGTAAACCAGAGTGGCCCTGGTCCCTCCACCTAAAAACTAACAAAACACACGCTACTCCCTCTCTGTAAGTGTGACTTTTTATGAGTCTTCTATATTCCACTAACTTTCTTAAAAGGCCATGAACGATATACCATGATGTGCCTGTTTTATGCCAAAATTGTTACTCATATAAAAAATTCAAAAGAGGGCTTCTTTTCATGAGCATTAACACTTTGAAGTTTGTCTAATGACCCTAAAGAGGGATTCTATAGATAAATGTGTTTTCTTGGTCTTTAAAGAGAACCCAAATCTTAGGTCTGCTGATCCACAATTATTTGCACAGGAAGCCATTAACTTATCTATAAATGATAACACAGCCCTGAAAGATAATAATTGTTTCATTCCCTTCAACTTAAGAATGTCCTCTGTTAACACCCAAAAGATGTAATATTTATTTTAAATTCAAAATAGAAAAAGCCCATAGTCCTGCCTTCTTGAAGTCACTAACTACCAAGCACATAATCAAAATCCATTATGACTGTTGTATGGTCCATGAAACTAGGGCCCTCAATACACTGAACAACTCAATGGATGCCTGCGAAATCATGGCACATCTGTCAAGTTGCCTTATTTTAAGACACGCTGAACGTTTTTAAAACATACCTGAATGTAGCTTATAATCAACATGACCATTTTACGGGGCTGGGTTTACTTCAGCTCCTTGTAAAGCTGTTACATCCACTGTGTATCTTAAAAATTCAGAGTCTAGAAACTGAGAAAATCCAAAATTACCACATTCATAACTCACTGGAAGCGGGCATTAGGACGACTAACATGTTTAAATCCATGAAAGGAATATAATAAAAATTTAACTCCAGATAAACTGAGATGTTGATCCTGCAAGTGAGGATAATTGAGATGAGAAACATTAAAAAGGACAAAATTAGACCCAAACAGACACATTTCCCAATTCTCTTGAGCTACAAGTTACATATAATTGATCCACAAATTCCAAAAGAAAAAAATAACAGAACTACGACTCCTCCAAAATGTCCGTCCATGGCTTTTATATTTTTTATTTTAATTACGAGACTCCTAAAATTCTCATTCAATTATTTCAGGGCATTAAAAACACGAAAAGTGTAATTTGTAGTATGTAAGCTGCCACAACTCCCCAAAACAAAATTTTTCAAAAGCAGGAAAATCTGCAATTTACTTGCTCTCCAGGAAATTAATTGAAATGTACTGGAGGAAACTTAATGAAGTAACGTAAAAGATTTGTGTGAAGTTCAAAGTATTCTGGTATAAGCCCCTTATGGGTAGGAATCCTATCCGCCTACATTTTCATTTCCTTTGGTTCCCAATGACAGCGCTATTGAATATTCAAATTCAACAGGATTGAGAACTGACTATTTCTCCAGGGGCAGAGTCACTCACTCCTTTAAAACCTGGGTTGTTTTAAGGTTCTGCATCCAAAAAAAATTCTCCTGACCCTTCCTGGAAGCATCATATCGTTTACATCCCTACTCACCCTAAGCTGAAGTCCGTTACAAACCGCACCTTGGATTCTCAGGCAAGGATACTGGTGTTTCTACTAACCCTAAAGCACAAAAATGATGATGTATCTCCAAGCATTCACCGTAGTCTCTACAAAGTAAAGATTTACTGTTCCATTATTCCATTACTTTAATGGGTTTTCTCCCCGAATTAGGCTCCGAGGTTGGAATTGAAAGTTAAATTTTTCCATATGTCTGAATTTAAACCATTTGCCCTACTGATGGGGAAATGGATTTATTTTTTCCGTTAAAATATTATAAATGTTTATTTCTATGCACATTATTAAAAAAAATTTAAAAGCTTTCTCTCAGAACTAAGTTTCAGGCCTCTATGTAGTGTTCAAGTTAGTCTGGAATGTGGTTCAGTTATAGAAGTCAACTGAGCAAGGGAGAACTTATTGTGGGCATACTGTGTGCCTTTTGAGCCTCTCATCCTTTTTTTCTCCAACTACTGTTTAAAGTATCACCCAATCCATCAAGCTTGCCTAGACTACGCTAAGCCACACATTTTTCCTGTGCTACAAAACCATGTTTATATTGATTATTCTCTCCCACTCACGTGGCCACTTGATCACACACTTTATTTGAAAAAACAGAGATTAGTTGACCTTTTCTCCTAAACCAAACTAAAAACCAGCCTGAAGGTCAGGCAGTCTCTCTCACGCCTTTTAGTTACTCATGGGACTCAGCGCAGAGGTGGTGCCCCACATAGTGACTGGCACACAGTAGGTCCTCACATGTTTTTGCATGGGTGAGCATGTCATAGCCATCAATGCGTATTCAGTGCAGTCCTCTATTCTCAGAGCGGAGAAATAAGGGGATCTGACTTTTAATATTGTGCTGGACACAGATTGTCCTAGGCACATGCATCTGAGTCATATGTGATACCATCGCAAATTTCCAGGGACATCACACATGGTTTTCTCTCATTACCACCTTAAACTTGAATTTGTATTTTGCTGTTGTTGGAAGTTTAGACTGCTTCTCATTTTATCTCACAAAAACTTAAAATGAACAATATACAAATATCACTAAAAAAATAAGGAAACATATTTAGGGAATTTGTTATGAACACATAATAAAAGGTTACAGTCCTACTTTTTCAACTCTTACTAGCTCCATCCCTCTCCCCCTCCTTTTTTTCCAAGTAGATCACATCCTGCCTGGCTCACCCCAACCACTCTTTTAACATCCTTCACTCCCTTCCATTCTTGAAGCTGCAAGACTGCCCAGAAACTTCACGATTGCCCAGAAAATACCAACACTGGTTAGTTTCCATCTTTCTATTTTAACTTGTATATCTCTGAGGATGGGAAACGAAGAAAAATCACACACACATCACGATACTATGGTAAATCCACGGTTGCCACCTCAGTTGGGTTCTTGATGTTCTTCTCTTGACATTATCTTTTAATCAAACGTTAAATGAACACCTACTGTGTGCTAGAGACTGTGCTGGGATAAGCTGTTCCTCCCTTGATCCTTAGTCAGCTCCTTCTACAGTTTCTCTCTACAGCAAGTTTATCAGTCACTTGGCCCCTCAAACCTTCTAACTCACCCCGTCCCCTAGTCTCGGAAGACAGCCCACTCTCCTATGTTGAGGAGAAGGAGGCCATCAGGAACGAACTCAGCTCCCTGAGCCTTGCACTTACAAGCCACCTCTGGCTTCACTCTTCTTTACCAACTTCCTGCAGGATCAGAGGAGAGGATGGTCATAAATGAGGAGGGACACCTCGCCACCAGCATCCTCCATCTCGTCCGTACACCGCTCTCCTCCATACATCCATACTCTTCCTCATCATTGACTGTTTTCTCTCAGCTTATACACACGACGGCATCCCAATCAAGCTAAAAAGTGTCCCCTTTGGAGCCTGTACCCGCTCCCTCCTCCTCTCAGCTAGTGTCATCTTCCTCACTTGGCCACTCTTTTTTAGTGTCACTGGTTACGATCCTCTACACCTCGTCTCTCAGTGACTGCGCTCACGCTTCTAGTCTCTTCTTCCACCACTGAGATGAGCGAGGCGCAGGTCTTCAGGGCCTCCTGCATTTTTACTTACGGCTTTAAGCAAAGCCTTCAGACTTGTATTTCCAACTGCCTGGAGAACAGCTCCAGGACAGTCTCGTGGCTAATTACTCAGCAGGGTAAAGCCTCACATCCTGCCTGATCCTTGCCAGCTTGACTCCGACTCCCGCAAGCCTCACACTGCACTGCACGCTCCAGCAGTCCTGCACTGTCTGCAGCCACCGCTGCTGGGTGCGCCTCTTCCCGCCTCTGGACTCCATCCTGCTCTCGCCTCTGCCTGGCAAGGCACTCCCACCCTCCTCACCTGGCTGGCTCTCTCCCCCCTCAAGACTCAGCTCCACCACCAATGACCTCCTTCAGGAAGGCACCCCCGAACACTGCTTCCCAGTGATCCGTTCTCTGCCTCCTCATAGATCTGTGACCTCAAGGGCAGAGACCCCATCTCATCTGCGGGACCTCAGGCCCCGAGTCACCATTCAAAAATGTGAAACTGAACTATGAGCCTTCAAAGGAGAGCAAATCTGTTCGTCGGTTGCTCCCAGATGTGAAGTGTGTTTTTCAGCTTAATAAAAATAAATAAACGGTGCTTGAAAAAAAAAAAAAGCATTGCCTCAGGTATTTGCACAGAATACTTTAAAAGCCTAAATAAATAATTCAGTCATTAGCAAAATATCAACTAAGTGAGAAAAGGGAAATTCAAATGAAATCATACTAGAAGTGCATGCAAAATTTTAGTCTTTGATATCTTTGAACTTAAGCTGGCTAGTTTCCCCAGAAACTTCTTGGTAAATAAAATCAGAGATGAGTTATCTGTATCATTTCACGGCAAAATGTCTTAGAAAATTTTTTTTTTTTTAAAGATTGGCACCCAAGCTAACATCTGTTGCCAATCTTTTTTTTTTCTT
Organism: Equus asinus; assembly: GCF_041296235.1. Lineage (NCBI taxonomy): Eukaryota > Metazoa > Chordata > Mammalia > Perissodactyla > Equidae > Equus > Equus asinus. The sequence goes on from NC_091790.1 coordinate 37,854,376, forward strand.
TCTTTCTTTCTTCTTCTCCCCAAAGCCCCCCAGCACATAGTTGTATATTCTAGTTGTGTGGGTCCTTCTAGTTGTGGCATGTGGGACGCCACCTCAGCATGGCCTGATGAGCAGTGCCATGTCTGTGCCCAGGATCTGAACCGGTGAAACCCTGGGCCGCTGAAGCAGAGCGCACGAACTTAACCACTCGGCCACGTGGCTGGCCCCGAAAACATTCTTCAAAATTTCCCTTTGAGGTAGAGCTCTTCATTTCCCTTCCTCCTGACTATTAACCACCAGTATCCCTACCACCAACACTGCCTGTGTAAGAATAAAAAGTTTGAAAGGTGAGTCTGCGTCTCCATCTACTGCTTCCCGAAGCTGGGCTCACAAAGCAAACTGCCGGTGTCACGGCTGATGAGGCCCTTGGAATCCTTCACCGCTAAAGCTTATTCTCTAAGAAATGCTCAATACGGTCACAAAACATTGGCTGCACAAGGCAGGCTGCAGACCAAGATGTGCAGGATAGTAGGATCCATTTTTGGAAGAAAGAAGAAAAAAAGGCGTGCCTGCAGGAAAACTTCTGGAAGGATGTAAAACAAAAATGTGACCAGTGGTTGCCTCTGGCTAGTGGGATTTTTACCTCCTCGTCTCAAATCGTCATGCATCATTTATATACTCTTCCTTTATTTATTTATTTTCTTAAGTTGTATCTCTTTTTTTAATTTTTAATTTTATTTATTTATTTATTGAGGAAGATTAGCCCTGAGCTAACACCTGCTGCCAATCCTCCTCTTTTTGCTGAGGAAGACTGGCCCTGAGCTAACATCTGTGCCCATCTTCCTCTGCTTTGCACGTGGGACCCCTGCCACAGCATGGCTTTTGCCAAGCGGTGCCATGTCTGTACCCGGGATCCAAACCGGCAAACCTGGGGCCGCTGGAGCGGAATGTGCGCACTTAACCGCTGGGCCACGGGCCGGCCCCACATACTCTTCCTTTAAATAATAAGTAAACTGAGATGCATCTCAGACCTCGAAGCTCTGATCCCTCTGAATTGCCCTCACTCGGTTCACTGGTGGGGCAGGGTCCTGAGCCTGAGATGAGCCTTGACACGAGCCAGATCTGCCAGAAAATGGTGACAATGCTTCTGAGGGCTGAGAAGCCTTAATATAACAATGCAGGACAGAGATGGAAACTCAGAGATTTCCCTATTTGTGCCTGACAAAATTTTCTAAATGCATTTACATGTTCAGTGTAATGTGTATAACGACATCGCTCCTTAATGCCTAATTCTTAAGACTCAGCGAATATGTAACCACCTCTGGGAATCCTTCCCCATCAGTCTGGGTTGAGCTAAGGGTGCCTCCTCTTTGCTCTCGAACTCTGCACACTTCCCCCACCCTGGGCTTCTCACCTCTGCCCTGTGATGCCTTATTCCTGTCTGGATTCCCAACTAGACGCTGCGCTCCAAGGTGTGGCTCCGTCTGTCTTTTCTCTTCGACAGCACAAGAACTGTGCCTGACACAGCGTCGTAGACGTTCAACAAGCATCGACTGAATGAATTAATCCATTGCCCGCATAGAGGACTCTGCTCTATTCCAGGTATGGTGGGGTGGCTGCCCTTCCACAAAGGGGGTGCCATACTCTGCCTTCCCAGAGGCAACGGGGACAGGATACCCAACAAACTGGCCTAACAAGTGATCAGGAGGCCTTCTAGTTAGACTGGAATAGCCCAGGGCTGCCCACGGGAAGGCAGCAGGCGGGCTGTGTCCTGAGGCTCAAGCAGATCTTTGAAACAGAAAGGAGAACTCCTAAAAGGACAATGTTGAGAGCAAAGGTGAGAGGCAGGAAGAAACACGGTGCACTTGAGACAAAGACACATCTTACACAAGCACACTGCGCATCTCTCTCAACCTCCCCGCCCTCCCCACGTGGCCTCGTTCCTCCGCTGCCTTCATCAGCATTATCTTCTCTGTCTGTCTCCCTCTCAGATGGAGACCCTGGGAGCACAGAAGGTGTCATGCCTCTTCAGATCAACAGTGATCTCACCTGTCACTTAACTCAGTGCTCACTTTCTATATAGACAATAAATCACATCTGGCCCCCTCCATGCCTGTGTGTTATTTTGTAGACAGATGTGTGTGGATACATCCTTTATCCTACTATATGTGCTAGAGAACAGTGTTATAACTTTAATTTTGGGTATTCCCAAAGTTAAATTAAGTTAATTCCCATTCACAGGGCAGTACTCAAACACACGGGACTGATTCATGCCTGAACAAGAATCTCACCTAACATGCAAGGGTCAAAAGTTTGGTACAGATTGTGCTGCAGCCAGGTCAGAGAACAGTGCTCAGCACAGTATTCACAGTCAAAGATGCAACTTCAGGCTCTGCTGGATCAAGGAGTACCCGGGACTGTGAGCAGCTGCCTCTGCTGGCCATCATTCCTGCCCTCCTATGATAAGCCCTGTGATGCCTGCTAGAAGCTCAGTCAACTGACCTGCATGGTCTCTGTACCTGTTTGGCGGGCAAAATCACATCTTAGTATTTGTGGGCCTATTGTCAGAAGGGACTTCCCTTCTTCATCTCCTTTGCTCCACCAGCTGAACAGTCAGGAGCTGTCACTATTCACTTAGTTGAACTGCATGTATTTATTGGAACAAGTTTACATTGTGTTTGTCCCCATGGAAAGCTCTGCTGCATCCTTGAAAAGCAAGTAAAGAGAAGAAACTGTTCAAAAGACGGACCTTGTTCTCTGAGCCACGTCCCCCAGGCAGTGGACACTCACGGGTGGACACTAACCTCAGGGCGATCACGGCCAGCAGAACCCTCATTGCTTTCAAATGTCCATTCTCCATACAAGGAAAGGACTATTTTGTTTTATAATGATGAGGAAAGGGTTTAAGAAAAAGTAATTATAAGAATGAATAGTAAGGGTTTGTTTTGGTTTTGTTTTTTTTGGTGAGGAAGATTGTCCCTGAGCTAACATCTGTGCCAATCTTCCTCTACTTTGTATGTGGGACCCCACCACAGCATGGCTTGATGAGCAGCGTGTAGGTCCGAACCCTTGAACCCTGGGCTCCTGAAGCAGAGCGTGCAAACTTAACCACTAGGCCACCAGGCTGGCCCTGAGGATTTTTTTTTAATACTAAAAATTATAATATCACAGCCTTTGTATACAATTTATGCAGAAGATGACACTTCCCAGGGATTGGATGCCTGTGCCACCAACAGATGGTGACCATGGAGACATAAAACTCAGCCTTCCTATTAAGCCTGAAGCCATTTTTTCTTTTCTAAAAAGGAAAGTGGCCCCTCTCCATCCTATTCATAACAGAAAGTGATAATGTGGTCTGGATTAGTACTTTAGATCTTAAATGAACCAATAAGACTTATTTATTATTCTTTTTGTACCTTAATGGTTCAAAATAAGAGGACTGGACTAATCTTTAAATTACCACTTAGCTCCAAGATTCGGGAATTTGTATATATGTATATGTATATGTATATATACTATTTATATAAATTATGCATATTCATGTATGTAAATATGTATAACACCTATTTATAAATATGTCGCTGCTCTGGAAGTCAGAGTCCACAGTCTAGACACCAACAGCCAAGTGGTCTGTGTAAAATTCAGGACATTTGAGAGTCAGTATGCAAAAGCTGCTCCCCAGCAAATAATCAGCTCTTTATACTCAGAAATCGACTCTCTCATGACAAAAGCATTACTATTCTCGAAAATAATGGAGAGTCATACAGAAGCCAACTAGCTTCGCTGTGTGACTTTCGGTCAAAAAAGAATCATGACTGGACCAAAGAACACAGACATTTAAAATGTCCCCCTAACTCTCAAGTCAGATCAAAATGAAGGTTTCTGAAGTGGACGTGCAGGTCTTCACGGCGAGCTCCCAATGGCACCGCCTACCTTCTGCACCCGGGTTTCCCTATTTCTTGACTCCATGTCCAGCCTCCTTACCCTCTCTCAGCACAGACGTCCATCAGCCAGGCCTGGGAGTGCCCTCAGAGCTGCGACTCCAAGTGCGACCCAGGCGTCAGCAGCAGCATTGTGGGAATGCAGCTCCCAGCCCTGCCCCAGATCTCGGGAAGGGGAACCTATTCTCCAGGTGATTCTTATGCAGAGGAAAGTGGAGATGCACTATCCTAGGCTTTACCACAGGAGACAGGGCTTCATTTCTGGCCTCTAGATCTGAAGAAGACTCTCTGACCACAACTTCTTCACAGACCAGACCCTCCCCATCCTGGCCCCATCACATACACACCCAAGCTTCTACTTTCTATCTTCTCTAGAACTCAAGAGTCGTCTCCCTTCTCGCTGCCCATTACAGACCCTCCTTCCTTCCACTTTCTGTAATGCTACCCTTGGCACCACTGGATGCTTCCTCTTCTTCTTCCTCAGCTACTACCAAACCTGCAGGGTCAACTCACAGCTCTGGGCCACCTCTCTTGGGCTCCTGGGCTGTGGAGATGCCCTGGGAGATGGCCCTTGGCAGGCCTGTCAGGTTCTCCCTCCTGCTGGAACCCAAGCAGAAGCAGTGAACTCTGAAAGCAGAGGCCAGGCCACTATCAAGACTGGGGATTACGGCATCCAACATGGACTTGGGCCAAAGGACATGACTTAGGCAATGATTAATAAGCCTGGCACTGCGAAGACAAGGTGTCTAAAGGAACTGACCACCAGGAAGAAAACAGGTCAGGGAGTCACAAAATCAGTGGAGAGTATCAAGATTGATAGCTTTTAGAAGTCAGAACAGGCTATGGGTTCAGAACACCTCTGGAACTCAATAAAAACGGGTTGAACTGCATGAGTCAAGGATACCCATACGTACTCAAGTCTTTGTAGTAGCTTTTGAGTTAGGTGCAGGGACACACACAAACACACAGCCTTTGACCTGAGATTCTAGACACATGTTGGTGATGGGGGCCGGGGGAAGATGGCTGGGACCAACGACAAGCTGGGGGAGCTGCAGATAAATTCTGTCTCGCTGAGCTGGCAGAAGAAAGCCATGTTAGATGTCCTAACATGCTGTAGAACCTTGGCCCTCCATATCTCTACGTCTCCTCTTCCACATTCATCTTCATGAACGTGCCTACCTGTGACTTCAGACACGATGGCGACCATCAGACCACCCTGGACTTCACTTCAACAAACAGATCCTCCAGTTTTCCTCTCATCCTCACCCGCTTTCTCAGAAGCGGTTTCTCTCTTCAACAAAGTGAGTTGAAAGCATGCCCTGCCACAGAACCACACATCCTTCTCTTTCCCCTCTCCCACCAATCCCCTACCTGGTCCTCTCCACGAGTTTCTTTCTCTTCATTTCCCAAGTAGGGCTCAGGGCCATAGTCTTTTAATGCCTACTCATCCTTCTGGCTAGTTCTGTTTCTGTTCATTTTTAAAGGAAAACACTGACCAAGCAGAGAATTCTCAATCCAGATACTTCTTATACCTCAGCTCCCTTGGGCAGATTCATCTGTTTCCCACTCTAGGGTCTCTTCCATAACTGAGGTGCACCTCCCCTACGGCAGGTTCAGCTCTTCCTTGGGGTCAATCATCCTTTACCCCTCTGCAACACTGAACAACACTGAAGTACGAGAGGTTTCTCTAGAGGTGTCTGACACTGAACTTGTCTGAAGCACCTCCCAGGGCTCTGCTCTCTTCTCCATGCCCTTTGCTGGCTTTGCGTTCTTCTTTCATCCCTCTCGGCCCAGCATGGGTTGAGTCAGTGGGTTTCCATCTTTGCTACTTGAGCACTAGCAATCATAAAGAGCGCCCCCATGGGGAAGGGAAATCTCTACTTCTCACTCCTCCTACAGGCAGTTCTGTTTTCTGGTATTTCATATCCATACACATTTTTCCATATAAAATTTTGTTTCAACATAGATTTCACGGCTTAAAAAGACTTGAAAACCACCGTTGACCAGTACAGGGAAACAGGCTTCAGGCTTCAGAGTTCCTGGGCCTGGCTTTGGAATTCACTAGTGGTGGAACCCCTCGGACATGTTTCCCCATAACCAGGCAAGAAGCAAGGCAACCATTCGCACCTACCTCGCAGGGCTCCTGGGAGATCAAGAGAGAAAACGCACGCTAGTCCTGACATTTATGTCCCTCATGTAGGATGGCCCCTGGATCATCTTCTCTACCGGCAGCACACGGCCCTGCCACCCTGTTGGAAACTCGGCATGGAGGTAGAGGGAAGAGAAGCCAGGAAGAGGGGCACGGCCATCCTGGGCAACAGCTTCAGCTCCCTCCTCTTTCCCATTCCCACCCAGCCTGGCCCATGCCCAGGCCACCCCAGTGCCGACCCCCCACTGCAGCACCCGAGTCTCGGAGAGCAGCCCGCTGGGAATCCAATTTGCCAAGGCAGGTCATAAAAGTAGACAAAAAGAGAACTGAATGTTGGAAGAAATCTTTAAATTTACTTTTCTTTTTTGTAAAAATAATAGCTGTATACTGTAAAAAGTCTAGACTAGAGTAAAGAAAAACAAGGAAATAGCATCTCTTATAAGTCAAAGACGATTGTGGCAAATACGGTGGTACTTTCCTCCCAGTCTTGTTTGTTTACAATGAAGAATGGAGATTAAACAATTTAGTGTACTCTGACTTTTTTTTTCTTTTTCTTTTTTTTTACTGAGCCTCATAACACAGGCATTTCTTAGGAGAGAACTTTTAACTGTTGACCTTTCGCTACTTGCAGCAAAAAGCTCTTCAGAAAATGTCAGAAATGCCACACGCTTGCTTTCAGAGCCAGAGTCCTGAAAGTGGGGAGACCGTTCCCTTTCTCAGTAGGCCAGAGAGCAGGGAAACACTGGTGGACAGCCTGGTGGCAGCGGCAGAGAAAGTAGGCAGCCAGCTCCTGAGGGCAGCTGGGGCCGAGAAGCCGCGGCAGGAAGCTGGCCTCTACGAAGCCCTGTTCTCTGCTCTCTGGGGCCATCCCCCTTACATGCACCGCCTCCATGAGCCCAAATCCTCTTCTTCTCACCAGCCCGGTTCACCCCTCCATCCCCATCTTCAGAGCCCCCCAGTGCTCTGAAGCATCTGTAATCCTCCTGCTGGCCAAGTGGGGAGGGGTTGCTGGAAAGAAGAAAGAGAACCCTGAATCTATTGTAGACAGGAAGGAACATTCTGAAATGCTAACTCAGATCTCGTACGTTCCTAGAACTCCCATTGCACATGGGACTTCAGTTACTTTGGACATCTTGCTAGGTGACCTAAAGATGCTCCCATGACGACATGAGTGTCCACGCTTCAGGCCTGTCAGGCGACACTAGGTGTGAGGCGTGGCTGTCATGCTGGGCCTCTGGGGGCCCCACAACTCAATGTGTATAGGGGCGGGCTGTCCTCAAAAGGACAACAGTGTCCGTTGCATGCATCACTCCCCACAGTCTTCTGGCCATTGCTTGAAAGCAGGCTTGGAAAGGCGGGTGCTAGTTGCAGGGCAGGTGGAAATGGTTTCTTGGTTTTAATTAGAAAAGAGAGAGAGAAACTGTGGTGACCAACTACAGTGCAACAGCAACAGACGACTGCAGAGTTGGAGCTGAAGGGCAGGTTTCTTCCAAAACAGGCTGGAGACCCAGGGCCTAGATGCCTTGGGACAACAGAGCCACAGAAGATCCAGAAGCCTGTACTCCCATGAGTTTTTGTATTCCTGGGCCTCTGAGACTTTCTTTGTCTCTCTTCCTCCTCCATAGTAGTTAGGAAAATCTTGGAGAGCTGCAGCTTTCTCTTCTGAGTCAGAGGAATTATCCAGCTTTCGCCCCCTCCGCTCCATCAAAACAGCATCAAGGTTACCAGTGACCTCCGTGCCACAAAATGCAATAAGGGATCCTCAGCATCTGCCTTGACTTTGCAGCCGTTACGATATACTTTCTCCACTTGGCTTCCAGGAGACCACAGATTCCTGGCTTCCCTCCCCTGCTGGCTGCACCTTTCCAGACTCGGGCTGGGTCTTTCTCCTCATCTATCCTTAAAGCGCTGGGAGGCCCCAGGATCGCCTCCTGGCTTCTTCTCTGTCTATACTCTCTAAGAGATCTTATCTAGCCCCGTGGTTGTAAATATCACTGATTTGCTGTTAGTTTTGAGGTGTCTATTTGCTCCTCAGAACTCTCTCCTGAACACCAGATCCACGCATCCAAGCGCCCACTCGCCACCACCATGTCAAGCCGACACGCCTGTCCGAGATCCAGGGTGACCACAGACTCCTAATTTCTCATTCGCTAACCTGCCTTTCCGCTGTGTTTCCCACCTCAGCAAACAATGTCAGCTGCACCCAGATGTTCAAGCCAATGTCCTTGGCCTCATCCTTGACCCTTTTCTTTCCCACACCCCACAACTAAGCTATCCTGAAATCCCATTGGCTCCGTCCTCAGTAGACATTCCACCATGGCTCACCACTTCCACAGCTCCCACCCTGATCCGAGACCTGTCCTCTCACACCTGGACTGCTACAGGTCCTTCTAAGCCATCCCCCTGTGCATACCTGTGCCTCCCCAGGGCTGACTCTATACACAGAAGCCAGAGCAATTCCACTCATACGCAAGATCAAGGCACTCTGGGTTCAAACTTGGCCAGTGGCTTCCTACCACACGCAGAGTAAAGTCACGTCCTAACTGGGACCCATTCCCCAGTACCACTCTTCCCTTAGGCCCCCAAACAAACAAAGTAGAGTCTCTTTGAAGAGGCACCATGGACAGTACTGCTCACATATAAAGAATGGTCTCGTCAGTGATTTCCCCTCAAAGAGTCTTTGGCTCAACCACTCTGGCTAGGAAAAGGCTGCCCAGACAAGCCTCCTCAACTTTTACTTAACAAAGTAAACAATCTTTTTTTCTGATTGCAGAAATCTTGGAAATCCTGAAAAATACAGAACAATTAAATAAAATAAAAATAGAAGTGTGAAAGTCCAAAGATAACTATTATTTGCACTACTATGTTGGTCTAATTGCCTGCCATTCTTTTCAACGCTGTATTGATTATTTTTAATTGATTATTCTATGTTGATTTTATCCTCTTCTTTCTAACATATCTTAAATGTTTTACTTTTATCCTTTACAGTTCTTGGGGAATCTTAATGACAAAAATAGTCCCTCGGATGAATATACCATAAACTACCCAATCCTTTGTGGTTGAAAATTTCAGTTGTTTATTGCAGCAGTGTAAAATCGTGCATATGATCAGATGTAAGAAAAGTTTATTTCTCTAGGCTATAATCCTGAAAACGGAATTACTGGGTCAAAGGGTACATTTGAGGTCTTGATACATACTGTCAAATGGCTTTCAGAAGCACACACTTCAAGCAGCAAAGTGTCCCTGTGCTCAATCCTCTGTTTCAAACTGTCCTGCATACGCACCACCTGGAGGTCCTGAAGTTGTCTCAAGCCCTGAGCCAGCATGCTCAATCCTACCATCCACATCCATACTGGCTCCTTGGCCAACGTTACTCCACAGTGGCGAATGTCAGTCTAGTCTCCCAGGCTAGAATCCTCAGCTTCTTTTCTACCAGTCTCTCAGCGGCTCCCCCTCATCCTCCTCCAGCACGTGTGTGTGTGCATGCATACACACACACACACATACACACTTCCTCTTGGGTTAACGTCTCCGCTTCCACTGTTCTCCAGTCTCCTTTGAGGCCTCATCATCTGCACGTGAGTGACAGCACTGAATTCCCACTTGTCATCCGGACAGAACTTCTTAACGTTATGTGCCTTTGAACCACCTAGGAAGATTGCTACAACGCAGATTCTTACTCTATACGGTAATGCAATGATTGTGCAATCATCGTATCTTCTTTGCTAGATTATAAAGCCATTAATTGTTGGGGCAGAATATTAACCAACTCTATTGAACTAAATGAATTCAAGCCGGAGTCCCTGCACTGGAGTCAAGTTAATACATAATCCAGACACAGAGGGATTAGGCAGCACGGCAAGGACGAGTGCCTATGTGTGAGCGTGTGTGTGTTTTCCTACCTACATCCCATCCCCAAACAAATGTCCGTTTGCTGAGGACCCTTTGAAAATTGATCTCACAGGAATCTGAAGAGAAGCCAGGATTAAAATGCCATGTGTGGTAAACTGCTACTTTATGCTATTCTTCCAGGCGAGGGGTTTTCGACTAGGTCAACATCCTTCTTGAAGTTTATACCAAGAAAAATAGACACATATTAAACAGCAGCGGCAAGTTACAGTAAAACAGAAAACCCCACTCAAGGCAGAAAACAACCCGAAACATATTAGATTTCAAACCTCTCAAAGTGGGAGTTTGAATGCCTAAATCATTGCTTCATTGTTCAGTTTTACTCCAGAAACAGCATTTCCTCAGACAGCCATTCCAATATTACCAAACCTTTAAAACATTTACTTTGGGTTCAATCTGTTTCCCATATGTCAGCTATGAGCATCGTTAAATTTGTGATAGTTATTGTGAACAAGAACCGGTCTTATTTAAAAATCCCGTTATCATTGGTTACAAGGATGTCATTAAAAATAAATATTAATGGAGGCCTATATCTGTTCTTCAAACATAGAATAAAGCTTGCATTCCATAAAACACTCTGCTTGTCACACAGCAACATGTGTGCAAGGCAACGAAAGAGCAATTATTTATTATTATCTATGTAATCGGGGATTTAAGTTTCCGAGGATGGCAGATGGCAATAAAGCCCTCCAATATTGCTCAAGGCAAGAGAGTGATGGAAATCTTTCCTAACTGTGGCACGCATATGTTGACACAGATATTTATTTTCATTCCTTCCAGGCAGGACACATGTACATCCAATTTTGTTAACCCTGTAATCCTAATCAACAAAATCGATGTGTCAATGTTGGGTTTTTCAGGTATGTAGTAACTCTTCTAACCTCATACTTTTTTAAGACGGTCAAGAAAACAGTGCAGTTTCCCAGAAGGAAACCAGATGTTTAAGTTTTCTTCTCAAAATCATTTTAATCTCAAAAATGATGTTAGCGTTGATTTTTAAAAAAAGGACCACTGTTATTTGTAAGCTCAAGTTTCCTTTCTCTTCACTCCTGAGATGTGTACCACAATAATCCATGGAAATGTTCCCTCTTCTCAATGGAAGAAACCATGATAATCTTATTTTTGAACAAAGAAAAATGCTCCGTTCAGAACAGAGATTGTTGCCACGTTAGCGAAATTCAGGGATCGAGATAATGACGCCTCTGAGTCCCTCGTAAGTGTAAGTTATTTAAAAGCGGATTTTGTAGCTTATAATAGAGCTTAGGGAGGAAAATGATTAAACACTTTCTTTCCATCTCTGTCTGCCACAAAAATGCCTCTCAAGACATAAATATTTTTCATTTTTCAAATAAATATTGTGTCCAGAATTTGACATGGTATAAACAAACGCGTCTGTTTACGGGCTTGCTGCCTGAACTCGTTCAGCCACATCTCTAGAAACAGCGTCTGGGAGCAAACTCGTCCCTTGATCTATTACAAGAGAACTCACCACACCACGGAGTCTAGACAGTGGCTTTTCCGTCTTCCCTTCCTTCAAAGTCTCTCATTCACCATAAAGCTTCTTTTCACTCACCAGCCTTCCTAAGTTTACTAACAGTTGAGTGCAAAGATATTTAACTTTAAATAATTTTCTATAGCCTTGACCTAAAATGAGGGTAAAAATATCACACACACACACACACACACACACATTTTCAGGATGGGAATGGAACTACTTAGTACTTGATAGGCTATTGTTCCTCAAGAATACCAAAAATAAGCTCGAGTCCTTTGATATTGGGCCTTTAAGCCTTTTGAAATGGAATTGATAAACATCTATTCAAAGAGCTTTATTTACCTTAGTCATATCCCATAATCCCTTGCTGGTGGCATAGCTGAACCTTAAAAACATAAAAAAACCACTTGTCAACAGGGTCCATCTCAGCCCTGCGGGGTCAAAAAAAGTGAGCTGGCCACCCTGGGCACAGCGGCTGTGGTCGCCTTCCCTTCACTGGTGCACCAGGCAGTGACAAACCATTTCCCCTGGCTCTCAGTGCCTTCCTCACAGACAGAAGCCCGGGGAAATCAAGACTGACCCCTGCTTGCAAGGCATTGGGTGGATCTTGCAAGGCCAGAGTTCAATCCTTAGCCTTCAGGAAAGACCACAGAGACTCAGCCAGGCCAAAGGAACTCGGAACCTCTGCCTTGAACACCCCTGGAGATGATAACACCCTCTCTTTGGGGAAATATGCAATATTTCTATACACCCTTCATTACTGGAAACAAAATATGCCCCTTTCTTTTCTTTTCTTTTTTTGGTCTTTCTTAATGACCTGCAGGAGTCCTTATACATTTTGGACAATAAACTCCTATCCATTGCCTATGTTGCAGACACTTTCTCCGAGTCCGTCCTCATTATGGTGTCTTTTGCATCTTTTCATCACTTTCAAAACCTTTTGACGGTTGTTGAACTATTTGAAAGTAATGCTAAGATATCACTTCTCACCCTAACCTATTCATCATGCACCCCCACAAAATGACGTTTCCCTATCGAACCACAATCCATTATTGCACCTAAGAAAACTAACGAGAATTCTATAACGGCATCTAATATCTAGGCCATGTTCCAAGTTAACCAGTTGTCTGTTATGGGCTGAATCACATCCTCCCAAATTCATATGTTCAGGTCTTAACCCCCAGCACCTCAGAATATGACTATATTTGGAGACAGGGTTTTTAAAGAGGTGATTAAATTGAAATGAGGTCATCAGAGTGGGCCCTAACCCAATGGCTCCAGTTCTCATAACATAATGAAATGTGGACAGACACACACAGAGGAAAGACCATGTGAAGAGACAGGAAGACAGCCATCTCCAAGCCAAGGAGAGAGGCCTCAGGATGAGACTAGCCCTGCCACCACCTTGATCTTGGACTTTCAGCCTCTAGAACTGTGAGAACATAAACTTCTACGTTTAAAGCTACCTAGTTATGGTACTGTGTTATAGCGGCAAATATACTATCCTAAGATTATTTTAGAGTCTTTGATCTATGACTCAATCAAGGTTTACTCATTACATTTGGTTGTGATGGAAAAATTATGGGCTTTTATTTCAGACAAACTGGATTTCAATACAGAGTTCCTGCTTGGGGCCAGGCGGCTCTGAGGGGAGTTCCTGATTTCTGGGCTTCAGCTTCCTCATCAGAGACCACAGCTAACACTGTCAGCCCCTGTTGAAGTTAAGCCAACTGCAGTGATGCCTGAGAAAGACCACAAAACTACAGAAAGTGGCTGGGGCATAGAGAGTTTTCAGTAAACGACTCTCTTATTCCTTAGTCCAAATAGAAATCCGAAGAGTAAGGAGGAAGAATTGATTGTTCTGCCTAGAAGAATCATGAGGATGATGATAGACTCCCCCCCACCTACTTTTCTTTTGCAAACTAAAACTGTCCTGGTTGAGTTTCTTGAGACTGTCCTCCAGCAGTCACATCTCCAGGTCCTGCACCGCACAGAGCATCTCCTTCACCCATCAGGAGTTATAACTGGAAGGGGGTGAATGTACATGATTGAATCATTTTATTCACAATGGAAGGCGCATCTGAGTACTCACGTTGTGTTAGGCTCTGTGCCCAACACTTTGGAAATAAATTCACCTGTTCTCCACAACAACTCTATGAGGTAGCGATTGTCTTCTCCTGCTAGAACACAGCAAAGAGGAAAACTGAGGCTCAGGCGTTGAGGGTATGGGGAGGGAGGCAGGGTTCTCCTGGAGTGTGGGCCCCTTGAGGGGTGGGAGAGAACCCCAAGGACAAGGAGCAGAGATGAATCCAGTAGGAGGGCACCTGCGTGAAGGCGCCAGCATGCCCAAGGCCCAGGTACTTCCAGATTGCCTGGAGCATAGGGCTGTGACTAGGGCAGTAAGGAGAGAAAGAGCTAGAAGAAGAGGCTGAGGGTCAGAGTGAGAAATGTGGAATAAACTCTACAGGCACTGGCAATCACTGTGGGATCTTCATGGATATGGTACCCTCCTAGGCACCGCATGCTGCATAAGGAGGCAGGAAATCCAGATCTTTCCTATTCTTCTCTTAAGAGCTCTTGAATTAGATCAGTGGTTCTCAAACTTTTCTCAGGATCCTTTCACATTTTTAAAAACTACCGAGGACCTCAAACAGCTCTTGATGATGTGGGTTATGAATTCTAATATGTATCATACTAGAAACTAAAACTGAAAAATTTTCAAAATGTGTATTAATTTATGTTAAGTTAAAAATCGTAAACCCATTACATTGTCACATAAAGAACATTTTACTGAAAAATAATATTTGTCAAACCAAAGACATTTAGTGAGAAGAGCGGCATTGTTTCACAGTTTTGTAAGTCTCTAGAACATCTGGCTTTACGGAAGACAGCTGGATGCCGTTGGCTACTTCTGCATTCAATTTGAGGTGACATCAAACGTCACATAGTCTCTGGAAAAGTCCACTGTACCCTCGTGAAAGAAGAAAGCAAAAAAGGTAAATAACGTCTTAGTATTATTATAAAAATCATTTTGGCTTTGTGGACCCCCAGAAAGGATCTTAGGAACCCACATGTGGACCCTAGACCATACTCTGAAGACTCCTGATCTAGACCCTAATGATTTTAAGAGGTAGGGGACGGGGGAAATGTGGCTAGGAACAAAACCCAAAATGCCCTGCTGATGCTTTTTATTAAGGAATATTTCAAATGGCACCCACATCCCCACAAAGTCCCACCAAGAGATGGCACGGTCATTGGCCCAAAAGCACAAGCTCTCACAAAATTATTGATGCTTCCCCCACAAGGTTATTTAACTTGCAAAATGGGAAGAAAAAAAAATCTCCCCATCTGTTTTCCTCTTTCTGGCTGCACCTGTGTGGTTGAGGGCACGATAACATCAAATGTGGCCAGTGTCACTTGATAAATTATACCAGACTGAGGTTGGGGTGGAGGGAAGTGAAACTTCAAGTATGTGTCCCTGACATACAGGATACTTAACAAACGACAGAAGTCGCCTCAGCCAGCTCACTCATTTCCTCCAGAGCAACAAAAAAACGATGCTAATTAAGACTCCGTATCTATTGGACACAAAAGGAAGTGCCACCTCCCGGACAGATGGGCTGGAACAATGCAGCTGACTAGGTCTTTCTTCTTAGAAGGGGGGAGGGTGAGACTATAGAAGCCCCCTTTGTTTTTCTAGCCCGTAAAAGGGCCTTACACACTTTTAGACACTTAGCAGGTATTGAAACAAATATTTGTGGATTTTTTATTTCAGTTTAAGGGAAAGGTAGCCAGTTTCCTGTGGCAGTAAAAGAAGCATATTTTACAGTGAACAGCAAATAACACATCCCCTGGGAATACCTCCCTTTAACAAGACCCATCTGGAGGGGCTGAAGAGAAAGCTTCCTGCTGATCCTACAGTGGCCAGGGGCTGGAACGCCTTCTGGGGAACGTACATCTCGTTGGCCTGCCTGGAGGGTGGACTTCCAGAGGTAGCCCAGTGTGCCTGAGAAGCTTTGGCACGAAAGACTGCCCCACGGCGACTGGGGTGAGCTGAGGAGACGGCACAGGATGGGTACCCCACCACGCTGCACCACGCGCCAGAACACAGCCTGGTGTCTCCAGTTATTCAGATTTTTGCAAATAGCCAAAAATACTGTAGGTAGTATAACAAACTATTATTCTTTACCTTTGGGCTGAAGTTTCCATTGGTCACGTAGCATCCAGAATAGTGCCTTGTATATAACCAATGCTCATACAACACTTTTGCTTTTATCAAGATCCATTCATTTAACAAAGTATACTTCTGACACCCCACAGTATGATACTCCCATTTGGCGCTTTGCTTCCTTCCACCCGGTACAATGTGAAGAGCTGGTTGACACAACCAAGGAGACACCAGGGGTTGACAGAATTCTCAGGGGAGGGGGTCATGTTAGGGACCAGTAAGGGAAAGAGGCTCAGATGGAGTTGGATTCAAAGGTTCCTCTCTCATCTCCAGCTCAAGGTCAACGGTACTAACGCAACCCAAGTGGATGTGAGCAGCGAGGAGCACAACGTGATAAGGCATAACCCCTGCCGCCCCATGGCGAATTGTAAGGTGTTCACATGACAAGATGGTACCCAAATAGAAAAGTGTCATCACATGGGGCCAGCCCCGTGGCCGAGTGGTTAAGTTCTTGCACTCCGCTTTGGCAGCCCAGGGTTTCGCTGGTTCGAATCTTGGGCGCAGACATGGCACTGCTCATCAGGCCATGCTGAGGAGGCATCCCATATGCCACAACTAGAAGGACCCACAACTATGTACTGGGGGGTTTTGGGGAGAAAAAGGAAAAGAAAAAGTGTCATCATAAAGTAAGGAGGACAGTGTGTAGCATAAATGATTACAGATGTATATTTCGATAGCAGTCATAATTAGATCCTTTAAACAGGTCATCCTCGGTCCCTGTTAGGGCTCAGTGTCACCATCACATTCATGTGATATTTCCCAGTTTTCAAACTGCGCTCTCACGCTGTTTAAACTGATTTGCACAACAAAACCCTGTGGGGTGAGGGGGACTACTGGGATCCCACTTTACAAAGAGGGAAACTGAGGTGCAGAGAGATTGGGGCTCACTTACCACCTGCCAGCGAAGCAGCAGCTCCATCACCATGACATTCTGAAACGGAGCCTCCTCGCAGCAGCACTCGACACTCACCAAATATCACTCCATACCCAATTAGAGCAAACACGCGAGGACTGAACTATTGCCAGGCACTGTGCTAATAAGCACATTACTAGGACGAACCCAATTACTCTTTGCAACAACTCCAGGAGTATGTTACTATTACCAAATTCATTTTAAAATTAGAAAGCTGAGATGCAGAAATGAAAGTAGGAACCTTGGAGATTCGATTGAAGAAAGAGAAGCCAGAGGTTTTCTCTTCTTTACAGAGGCGGGATAAACTGCAGTTTTATCCACTTCTTCTGGCTACCACTTTGAACATCAACACGTGAGATTGGAGAAAATGCACCCTCACTCCCCAAGCCAAATTCTTCTCTATCCTGTCACGCTGCCTTACTTTCCTTCAATGCACTGCTCATTCCTGATAATATGTTTATATCTGTCTCCTGCAGAGAACGCGGACTTCTTGAGGACAGACCCTCAGCTTTGCTCATCCTTATAGCCCACGTGGCTGCACAATGCAGGAATGATGCCTGGCACCAAACAGGCACGCAGATATTTACTGAATGAACACACACGTACTCCTCATCCCAGCAGAAGTCTAGACACCTTAAAAAAACCCAGCTAAGTCAGTCAGAAAGATCTGGCGATTTCAAAGACAAGCAAAATAAAACACACAACTGGCCCTCTTCACCCCCACTTGGATTAAGTGGGTGTGGAGCGCCCGATGGTCACAGAAAGAGTGAGTGTTTACACAGAGCCCTTCCCCGCTTGCACAAATACTGAAGGGGTCTGGGGGGACAAAGGACAGGCCAGGTGGCTGCAGCAATCTCCTGTGGGTCTGGCCTGGGTGTGGCCAGGGGTGGGCAGAGCTGAGGGGCCACTGAGTCAGGCCCTCTTCCGGTAAGGAGAACAGAGCCTGGCTGCCGGGGGGCGTCTGGGGCTTCCTGCTGGTGGCCGGGCAAGGACTTTGAGGAGTACAGGTTTAGAATTATTTCTAACGATCAAAGCTGAATCAGTGTTTTTCTTTCCCTTCACACACACACAAATCCCCTTTCAGATTAAAAACACAATAAAAATTAGAAAAATATACACAATAAAAGAAACAATAAAAGTAAACACAAATAAAGACAAAAGCCAAAAATAAATGCCATAAAAACACAAAGATGATTGTTGACAGTGATCAAATAAAACATGGCATTTATAGAGAGGATGCAACAGCATAACTGTTAGTGTTAATGAGATGCAACAGCATAACTGTTAGCGTTAATACTAGAAAAACATCCTCTTTAACTCAAGACACATCTTTTGGGGAAGAGAAATCAATTTATGCCAAAAACTATAAGCAGTCCAAACAGCAAATGGGCTGTCTTCTAAAAGTTCCTCATTCCAGCTGGACTCAGAGCTGGTTTTTATGGTGGGTAGTGCTCTTCTGAGCCCTGGGAGCTTTGGGCAGCAGAAAGTGGGAGGGAGGAAAAAAGAACATTTCTTCTTGCATGTCCACTAAAGAAAAGTATCTAGAAGCATGCATTTTCTTCTTTCTTCCTTTTTTTTTTTTTTTTTTTGAGGAGGATTAGCCCTGAGCTAACATCTGTTGCCAATCCTCCTCTTTTTGATGAGGAAGACTGGCCCTGAGCTAACATCCGTGCCCATTTTCCTCTATTTTATATGTGGGATGCCGCCACAGCATGGCTTAATAAGTGGTGTGTAGGTCCGCACCTCGGATCTGAACTGGCGAACCCCAGGCCATGAAGTGGAACGTGTGAACTTAACCACTGCGCCACCAGGCTGGCCCCCATTTTATTTTCTCTACCCCTCCACCTGCTCCATAAAAGCTGCCCTTGGTCCTCAAGGGCTCCCTGCTCCAGAACTGCCTTCCTTCCCGCCTCATCATCTGCTCCCTTCGTGTGTGTGTGTGTGTGGGGTCTCCATGAAAAGCTGTTAACAGTGAATTAATAAATAAAAATGCATCAGAAAAATAGACGTCTATTTTTACAATCTTCTATTGCCGTCTAAGGCACTACGAATTGTGAGGGTCTGTTGTTTGCTGGGCTGGGTGACAGGTATGAGCAGATGCAAGGATGGAGAAAGCTAAATCTCTCTCCACGAGGATGGAAGAGGGGAGAATGTGAAAGAATGTGGCTTCATTCACAGGGGCAAGGGGCAGGGACTTGTGGAGGTGGCAAAGGCTAACGCAAGCAGGTGTGATGAAACTGTGTGGAGGGACCCTGGGCACAGAGCAGAGATGACCTTTAACCCACAGACATCTCACAATAGGTAGAGTTTAGAGGAAAGTCATTACTTGAGTGAATCAGTCTAGGATCCGTTCCCATAGCGAGTCTAAACTGCTTTTTACTTTCCACAGTTTCTTCCCGTTGATTTCTGAACAATCAACTTTTTCACAAGCTTAACATTCCCCATTCTCCCCCTACTCCCCTCATTCCCAAGGAAGTAAAAAGCCTGGGGGTAACCCGAGGGAGATCTCCAGCAATGGCTGGGCAGAGGACACCACCCTCTGGATTTTAATTGTCCTTAGTAACTCAGAGACCACCTTTATTTAGTTGCCTAAATGCATCTGCTCCATCTTTGGAGGGAAATCACCAGTGCTTCTCAAAATATATTTTATCAGGTCAAAAACTTCCAGATGATCACTGAGTGCTGCTCCCCCCATGCTTCTCTCTACTCTGAGAGTCAACGCTCTCCTATTGGACTCTTCCTCAGCAACTCACAAGAGTCAACTATTACATTTCAGGAATGCTGCGAGCCAGTTAAACAAAACCACCATTAAAATGTAAATAATATAAACTTACAATGAAATATATAGTATTAAAAACAAAAGTACAAATGCTCAAAACTTATCACTTTTTGATTTTACTGTACTTTACTGTTCCCTATGTTCTTGAGGTTGTTGACATCTATTTTATCTGTTTAGTAGAAATCCTTTATTAATGGTATGCTATTGTACATTTCTTCCCAACTCTGCACTCAATAATGTCCCATGGGTAGCTTGGAAGCAGCCACAGTGAGAATACTTACACCATGGAAGTTGGCAAGCACTATAAATCTGGGCTTGATGTTTAAGAAAGTGCTGGAGAAAATGTCAATGATACAGATTAAAACATCAAAGGGTGTTATGTCTGCAGCTGTTACACTGTATAAATAGCAATATTTTAAAAATGAGGAAATATTCACCCAGCATTCAATTCAGTAGAGGAGTTACTCATGTCATTGAAGAATGAATGAAGCTCTGACATTACGTCTTCATTGTTTTGTCTTATTAATTTGAAAGAAAATACCTAACGATATTCATGTCAAAACTACACTTACTTGAGCCAGCCCTGATGGCCTAGTGGTTAAAGTTTGGTGCTCTCACCACTTTGGCCACCTGGGTTCAGTTCCTGGTCACAGAACCACACCACCCGTCTGTCAGTTGCCATGCTATGGCAGTGGCTCACACAGAAAAACTAGAAGAACTTACGACTATGATACACAACCATGCACTGGGGTTTTGCGGGGAGAAAAGAAAACAAAAGGGGAAGATTAGCGACAGATATTAGCTCAGAACGAATCTTTCCCTACAAAAAAACCCCCAAAAAACTACATTCACTTATTAATAGGTTGGTTACAAATATAAGAAGTTCAGTAAACATTATAAAAGCCTAAATTTGCCTTTTTATTATTATTTGCAAATTGTGTGCTATACATCCTTTATATCAGTACAACTTATAACAAACATATGCATATCTGTATATACATACGTCTCCTGGGTGTGTGTATACATGCACACACACGCACACACATGCACACACATACACAGCCCCCTACTCCCACCCCAGCAGGTTGTTAAACATTTACCAGCACACACTGTATTCGCTTTCCATCGCTCCCGTGTTTGGCTGTATTCCCTCGCCCCTCAAGACCTGTTCCCACACCCCAGGCCCTCCACAACACAATGCTTGCTGATATGCCCATCAATAAGCTGCAAAAGTTTGTCTGTCAAACGTCCACAGAGAATGGAAGGAAATCCTTTGCATTTATAAGGCCTGGTGAGCCTCTGCTGCTCTGCCCTGCAGGCTCACTCACACAGTTGGCAGCTTTATTCACAACTCGCCATCAGCATCACTTGTGCTTAACTTTCTTGGGCAGCTTGGAAAGAGATAAACACCTTTAAATTAGACCCAAACCCTACTGAATTCTGCGGGAAAGATTGCCAAGGAGATTTAGAGTTCTGTACTTGCAAAGGCTTCACGACATTAACAAACAGCCTTGTCCTAAAAGTCCCCAGCCATCTGAGCAGTTAAAACATTTTAAAGTGCAAGTTTCTTTTGCCACACTAGGAATTACCTGGTTAATTACCGCTCATCAATATACTTTTAAATTTCACTAGGACATGAAGTGTGATTTTGGAATTCCAATAGAAGACATTTCCGTTGAGTCAACTGGAGACTGAAAGTGCTGTCTTAGCAAAAACTTTTTCAAAAGGAAGTCTCTTAATTCTTCCCTGGGCCACCATGAAAACCAGTGTGATTAAAGTGATTGTTATTCTTCAGACTCAGTGAAGCATAATGGATTCCATAATCTTCACCAGAAGCATACCACCAAATGAGTGTTTTTTTAACGTACAAACCCTCCAACTCAGGATACCCTGTTACAAAGGATTTCCTGTAATTCTCTGGGAACATGCAATAGAGGAAAAATCACTGAATTTAAATTTCTGAAAATAAAGTACACAATTTAACTCAATTACACATCTTCAAACTCTTAATCTTGGCAAAACTCTTGTTTTCAAATTCTTGATTTTCTTTCTAATCCTCTTGGTAATATTTAAATCGCCCCTCCTTCAATTGAGGTCTTAATCCTAGAACTGCAACATTTACCATCTTTTTTTATCACAATAGATTGAGAATACTGCAAACTCAATTATCTTTTGGATTAATCAATTTAAATGTGGAGTCCTTCAGGGAAGTGTCTGATCATACACGTCTTTGACGGAAGACAAGTTCTTACAAGACGTTAAGCTGAAGAAGGCAAGTAGACCGTATCGGTTTTCAGGTGTTTCCTGATGTCACCAGGAATGACTGACATCCTATGATGATTAGCATCTTTAGAAGTTTCCTCTCCAGAAGAGACTGCTTCTGACTCTGTCAGTAAACAGCCCTTGGCAAAATGAAATGTTTGTTGGAAATGCCCAATTGTTAATCAAACACTAGTACCTAATATTTATTTGTACTTAAGTGGGGCATCTCATTAGATGTTAAATATTTCAGATATGGCTTTTTCCTTTAGAAAAGACACCCCAATAGTCACTCTAGTACTCCAGTAGCTACTGGGAACAAGAGCTTTGCAAGGCATGCAAACAGTACAGTACAGCAAGTCTGGCTCCTTGCCTCTGGTCTGCCAACTGACCTTGTAAGGTCACCTTCCTTTTCTCTTACCAAGTGAGTTGTCACTCAACTAGCCACTCTTTTCTTCTATCATAATGTAATCTTCAATTTTAACTAGAATACAGCTGCTCATAATTAAGACAACATCTCTCAGGGCAACAAGATAGAAGGAACTTGGGTGCCCATGAGCAGAGAGCTACCTACCAGCCTTGGACCTTCTCAGACCCGTGAGACCTGTGTCCCCTTCTCTTCCCCACTTGCAGCTGAATCCAATTCAAACCCACACACCCAGTGTCCCACGAGCATGAGCTCTGGAGCCACTCTCTTGGGCACTGACTCCACCGCTGCCATGGATGAGCCAGGTGTCTTTGCGCAAGTTATCCAACCTTTCTGATACCTCAGCTTCCTCACTGATGAAAGGGGAATGACTGCACACATCAAAGTGCTGGTGAGCATGAAATTAGTAAATATATGCAAAGCCTGGACTAGAAAGGACTCAATCAATGTTGCTCATATGTCCACTGCTGCCACCACCATATCAGCCAGTCCAGGGTCTGCTCTTCTTCGCTGCTACAGGGAACTGCAAGGCAGGAGGCAAAGAGGAACCAGAGGTGAAGCTTCATAACCATCGCCGTCACCCTCTGCACTGCCTTTCATTCTCCTACCTGCTCCCCAGATGCCTTGTTCCCTCCAGTCTCTTCATTGCTTATTTAGAATTTCCACTCTGTTCCTTACAGCACACTTCACCCACTCTAGTCCCTCCTCAGTGTGATTCTTTTCACAAGAAATTCTAACCTATGTGAATTGGCATCTGTTTTTCCTGTTTTGAGAATTTAAGTAAATGCATATCACAAGATTTCCATTGGGGAGATTTAGAGAGAAGAAGGGGCTGATGGAGGAGAAAGGGAAATAAAGCAGATGCCAGCTCTCAGGGGGTGAAGGAGCCCAAGTGAGGGCAAGCAGTGCACTCTGGGTTGTACTTTGGGTTGGTTTGAGGCGAGGGGCACAGACACGTAAGGCAGAAAGGGCTCAGCGGCGTAAGTTTTGGTACAAAGCTATCTATCAGAGGCGGATCCCACGCTTTGAAACCTTCTGTGCTGTGGAGAGGGACTGAGCTTTGCTGGGGTTATAGGTTATTCAAAGTTTTATTCACGGCAAATACCAGGTTAACCGGTGTCGAAGTCAGGTGCGGTCTTGGAAATAGAGACCAACTACCCAAAATCGTGAAATCAAGAAGTTGTTCCCATGAATTAGATGAATGATGGAGAGGAAAACTAACCTCGTCTCTAAAGTGATCATGAGAAATGATTTGCTGATGTGTTACTGACAAGACTAGTAGTGACCTCAAAATTTATTCGGGAGCCCAACATGCCTGACAATAATCTTACTTGGACAGGAATCTCAAGGGTGACCCAGGCATCCATTCGGGGGTTTGTAGGAACAGAGCTCTACTTTGCAAAGTGATACAACCATTTAAACTTACAGGACAATGCAAAATCCAATTCTCACATAACTCTTTTCCCCTAGTGTTTGCTCAAAAGAGAAGGCAGAGCGATAAGGATTTCTTCAAGACTCAGTATCAGAAGTAAAAGCTCTTCAAATTAACCCTTAAAAGGGCAGTGCACTTTCCAGAAGCAACACTACAATGCTGCTTTCCCATTCCACAGTCGACCACAGCAGAAATGAGAAACCCTAAAGAGCCAACGTGGATAGAAAGAGAAAGAGAGAGAAAGAAAGAGAGAGAGAGAGAGAGGGAGCGAGAGGGAGACGAGATGGAGGGGCAGGGCCTGGGGAGGAGACACGGTTGAGGGCTAGCTTCCACTTGGTAGCCCCTTGCCCCAGTCAACCCTTGGGGCCTTCCCCTCTGTCTTGGGAACTCTTGCCTTGAGACTGCCAACAACAGTGGCTTGGTGACAAGGGAGAGGTCACAACTGTCCATGAAATAGCTGCTAAAGGCCAAGAACTGTGTAACAGTTTACCCATTATTATTATATGTTCATAACAATCCTATATAAGAGTTATAATTTTCCCCCACTCTATGGATGAAGAATTAGTAAGTGGTACAGTTCATATTCAAAAGACAGTCCATTCATTTCTAAAAGTAGGAATATCATGCTATCTTCATTCCCTGTTCAAGAAGGAGAGGAGAGAGGCCAGCCCTGTGGTGTAGTGGTTAAGTTGGCGTGCTCCTCTTTGGGGGCCCAGGTTCATGGGTCTGGATCCTCGGAGCAGACCTGCACCACTTGTCAGCCATGCTGTGGCTGCATCCCACATACAAAATAGAGGAAGACAGGCACAGATGTTAACTCAGGGCCAATCTTCCTCAGCACACACACACACTAAAAGGAGAGGAGAGATGGAATTCAGACTCCTCTGAGGCAAAGAGGCAGATTTAAAGACAGCCTATCCCAGGTTAGAACTCTGAACATATTTGCTCATTAAAAGACACTGGCATTAGTTCCATAGTACTTGTAAACAATAGACAGGAGCTAAGCCTCAGCTACACTAAGAATCAAGTGGGCTTTCTTTCATTAGCCCAAGGTCACCATCACCATTGATAATATTTTTGTGGAGTTGTCTTCCAAAAATAAAATTGTAGAATACAACCTCTCACTCATTCATCTAAATACAATCATGTCCTTGGGATGTGGCATTGAACAAAACAAGCAGAAATCCTGGGTTCTCACAGGGAACTCTGACCTTGGACAGGGTGAGAGCTGATATGAGGGAACTACTGCTATTTTTATTGGGTGTATTGATAGTGTGGTGGTTATATAGAAAAGTGTGTCCTTAGTTGGAAACGCATATGGAAGTATTTATAGGTTAAATAACATGATATCTGGCATTTGCTTTTAATATCCAAAGTAGGGGAGGGTGCCAAGTGGGGAAACGGATGGAACGAGATGGGCAAAATGTTTCTAATTGTTGAAGCTAGAGGGTGGATACACAGGAGTTCATTACACTATTTTCTCTACTTGCGTTTATTTGAAAATTTCCTTAATTAGAAGATGAATTCCTCCCTCCATGGAGCTTAAAAAGATAAACAGTAATTTATGTTGTGTCAAGCAGACAGCTATACATGCTATGCAGAAAAATAAACAGGAAGCAAGGTGGGAAATGCCGAGAGCAGGGTGGGCAAAGGTAATTTTTCTACGTGTATGTAAGATTTATCTATTCCATACCTATAAATTAATGTAAGACATGCATGAGTTGATAAGCTGCATCAGAGTAAGGCATTAATACAGATACAGCTGAATAAAATGGTAATTAAAGGACACCTGGTTTTCTGAGAAAGAACACAGCAATTTGAGTTTTATGAAAGAGGTCAGTTTTAAAGAAATGTTGATGAAAATAATGGCTAACATTCACCTAACTTTTTTTTACGTATTAGAACTAGGTTTTGCAAGCATGTTAAAGAATGACTGGGTTTGATCCTCATCATAACCCCAGGGGCTGGTACTGTTTCTGTCATCTGTAAGATGCTGTCCCTAAGCTTCGAGAGGCTGCGTAGTTGTCCAAGGTCATGCAGACCCTAAGTGGTGGAACCCAGTTTGAACCCGGGTAGCCCAGCTCCAGAGTGTGAACGTTTAACTGCCACACCACTCTGCCTATTTGGATAGGTAAGTAGCATTTGGATAAAGAAGGGTGAAAGAGGAGACCTAAATATCTAGCAGTGACTTGATATTTTCTTAGTGTCTGCCACACCTGTTGCTGTGGGTACCACGGAAGAACAAGGCCGAGTATGCGGGAGCAACCTGAGTGAAGTGGAGGACAGACAGGGGAGAACAGCCAGGAGCAAGGTTTTCTGGGTAGGATGAAGCTAGAGAGTAGACACTGCAGGCAAGAGGCCCAGGTGGACCTCCTGTGGAGAATTCTCCAGAAGCCCAGGAGTACGAGGGCAGGAATGGAGGACAATGGAGTCACAGGGCAGACTGCCCACCACTTCTACTCCCATGTACCCACCACCCCACCCCCACTCCCACCCCCCAACCACCCACCCACAACTCCCCGCAACACCTCAGCCTGCCCACCTCTACTCTAGAATGTGGTCTAGCAGTATCAGAGCCAGAACCTACCTTACTTAGAGGCAAGACATGGCAATTGCTGAGGTGATATGATTATTCAAGAAATGTCTAAGTTTCTGTCTGTGCTGGGCAATGTTGTAAAACATTGGAAATACAGTGTGAACAAGACAAGGTCTTTGCTTTCATGACGTGGTAGGACAGACAAGAAACAAATACATCCTCTGTTAGGTGTTGATCAATGCTATATGTAAAAATGAAGCAGGGCAAGACAGACATGGCTTGTAAGGTGCTGGGGATCCTATTTTATAAGGCATGATTGGGAGACTTCTTTGATAAGAGGACACTTGAGCAGGGAACTGGAAGAAGTGAGACAGTAATGCTTTGATGTCCGGGGAAGAATGTTCCAGGCAGAGGTATTGAAAACACTCTGAGGCTGGCGCTGGTTTGGCAGCCAGCGAGCTGAGGCAGAGTGAGCACGTGAGGAGGAGCTAGAGATGAAATCAGGGGGAGAGAGATCAGAGCAGGGCCAGACTGGGGAGGGTCTCGAAGGCTGTCCTATGGATTTGCTTTTGACTTTGAGTGAGATGGGAAACCATTAGAGGTGTCTGGATTAGCCAACACATGAACAGGATCAATTTGGCTAGTGTAAAGAAAGAAAGTAGTGACATGGGTCTGAGCAAAAAGACCAGTTAGGAACCTAATGCACTAATCCAAGAAGACAGGGAAAGGGGAGCGGACCAAGGAGGAGCAGGGAAGACTGGAGAAGTAGGATTCTGGATGTTTCGGGAGGCAGAGGCCACAGGGTTTGCCTGTGGGTTGGACCTGATGTATGAGATGGGGAATGTGACCAGAGAAACCCTAAAGGCTCTCTAACTGGGACGTTTATCTCTCCTTTAGGTTCTACCATCAGCCTTTCCTTTGAGTTAAGTCATGATGAGAGAGCTCTACGAAAATGCATCCGCTGGTCAGACTTGTGTTCTGGAGAGAGCAATCAAAGCTGGCTCAGCAATTATTCTAATGGTCTAGGCAAGAGATAAGCATCTAAAAGGATGGGAAAGGGGCACAAATAAGTGAACCCAGATTGAGAACTATTTAGGAAGTTATTGCTAACTGATTGGGCAAAGCAGGAAAGGGAAGAAAAATGGCTTGCCGTGAGCCGCGAATTATGGTGAATTGAAAAAGGAGGGGAAAAAACAACCCAGGAAGTTAGAGGTAGGTCTGGAAATAGAGATTATGAGCCCAGTTCTGGGTGGGTGACTTGGAATCAATTGTGCACAAGCCAATAAAATCCCAGAAGGCATGTGAATAAGAGTGGGAGGCTCACACAGGCCTACTGCACAGTTTTTCTGTTATTTTGAAACACTATTGGGCCATACTATTTGAGCCAGAAAACTTAAATCAGAATATTCTAAGAGAAATTTCATTATTTTCAAACAGGCATAGTAACTAAAACAAGGCTACCAGAATCCATTCCCTTTTAACATGAAGGGATCCTTCGAAGACATGCCTTAATGAACTAAATTTATAAATAACAGAGTAATTATTGTACCACTTAACACTAAACAATGTGGCTTAGCTATATTCATTTGTTTCCAGTAAGGGTGCTAAATTCTGAATATGAGGATCACAAATACCGACTTCTCAAATTGGTTTTTACATTTCTAAGCACCAAGTTGGTAAACCAGAATTAAGATTTTCATCCAAAACCCACACACTAGCAGTGAACATTAGACACTGAACATCTTTACAGTGGAAATCAAGAAATGGACCCAAAGTCAAGTCAAACAACTGATTAAAGGTCAACGGTGTGCTGGTGGTGACCATGCTCTCTGCTGGGAATACAAGGATGAATATGACATAATCTCAATGCCTCAGGAGATTCACAACCTATCAGAAGATCTAGAGTGCCCTCCCGGTGCATAAGAAGTCATGTTTATAGGGTTGGGGGAGGGCTGATGTCCCGTCTGGAAATGCATAGCCATCAGTCAACCAGCTCAGAACATTAGAAAGACTTCTTACCGCTACAGTTTCCCTGGTAGTTGTTGCTATTCTGGGATAAACACTATTGAGTTTCCAAGTGCACTATAAACTCGTGAAAGGCAGGTAATGAACACACGTATTTTTAGAGCACCACATTTACTGCAGACTCACACAACTTTTACACCAACAGCTACTGGACTCTCCTCGCAGAAGACGGTTTGAACTTCACTTTTCTAAAGAAACTTTTATGAAGTGCTAACGCAGAGCTCAGAGCTCCTCTGGATCTCTCCAGCATGTTTCCTCCCTCTTTCTTTTTCCTCCCATCCTTCCTCCTCCTCCTCTTCCTCCTTCTCCTTTAAATATTCAGCTACCTACACAGAATTTCCTTTCTTCAACTAAGTTGTGAAAACTGAGATTTTGGCCTATATTTCTTAAAGCTCATTTCAACCAGTAGAAGAAAAAATTATTTTGTTCAAACATTTGCTTTTAAGGAGCTCATCATCAAGTGAGGGAGGGTAGACAACTAAATGGTTATCAAAAATACTACATTGTAAGTGCTAGAAATGAGGTAACGAGGATGCTAAAGCACTAGAAGGAAGAGGTACTTAGCAGTGAGGGGTGTGTGGGGAGGTGAGCTTATCTGTCTCAGCTTCCTAGAGAGCACCACAATTGGTCACCTGCTGCCTTGGTGACTTCACTTAGGGGAGCCAAAGGAGGAGGGCAGTGGCAGTAAGAGGTAGAGTCTGGCAAGCAGGTAGGACAAAGCAAATCGTAGTGGTCACATGGTTTCCCAATCCCCATCAACTCCTTCTCTTCAAGCTGCGTTGTCTTGGCTGACATTCCAGTTCTGAGTCAACCCACTTCTCACCATCTCCTCTGCTAGAATCCTCTCTGTACCACTGCAATAGCTTCCCAACCTTTCTACCTGTTTCCAGAACTTCCCGCTAGTCACAGCCGCCAGAGAGATAGCTGGGCATTAATCAGATTACGTCACTCCCCTGCTTCAAACCCTTCGTGGCTTAACATCGCACTACTAAGCCACCATAAAGACCTTTGATATTATAAAGACCTACGCAGTCTAGGCCCTGTCTACCTCTCCAGCTTCACCTCCCACTTACCCCTGCTCCCTTTGTTCACACACACAGGCTGCCCCTCTGTTTCTAAAACTCACCAAGCTTATTTCTCTCCTAGGGCCTTCATACCGATTTGTTTCCCTCTGCTTAGAATATTCTTCCCTCAGATCATCTCAGAGTTACTTCTTTGTATTTAAACCTCAGCTCAATGTAACCAGCTCACACACGCCTTTCTGACCACCCAGGAAAATGCCCCCACCCCAGACCCATTTCCCTGTTTCCCTTCTTTAAAGCACGGGTTCCACTGAGTTTTTCCTTCACTCCAGATTCGGTCTGTTTTGTTCATCACTGTACCCCCAGAATTTAGGATATTATGTTCGTTGGATAAACTAATTCTAACGTGAATTCCCAAGTGTAATGTATATTACATCTCTACTACAGTAAAACAAACAAAAAAACGTGTTCCTCTTCCCTCTCTTACCATTTGACTTTTGCCAAAGGAAACTGAGGGCCCTTCTTCAACCACCTGGATGGCTTTGCCTAGTTATTTTCATGTTGCTTTACTGTTCCAGTCATCTGGAAGCAGGGCATAAAACTTAAGTGTGACACCCAGTAAACATAATACAAGAGCCACTCTTTATCAAAGGCTGACTAGGTACTAGGCGCTATACATACATTATGCATTTAAACCTCATAACAACTTTATGATATGATTTTTACCCCCATTTTAGAAGGCATTTGCAAACAACTTCCAAATAACACATACAGACTGCCTAATTCCAGACTATTCCTTCATTTCAACTCAGAGTATTCAGACTTTAGAAAGACAAACTTTTCTGTGCACACCCTTTTTCCCATAATTAATGTCACAGAGTCAGTGTTTGAATTTGTACTACAATAAGTAGGCAAAGACAGCAATGAAGTATTAGATTTGATTGTTCTATCTCACGCATATTGAAGCATCAAATAAGAATTCTCATTCAGATGTACGGCATATAGTTTCTAAACATGTGCAAAGTATGTTTTCTGCACATACTAGTAATCCAAAACCAAGGGGATTTTTAGAATAGTTATTGCTAGCTACCATGTCTTTAGCTAGTACTGAAGTGTGCTCTCTTCTTCATTTATTTAAGAAGTCAAAAACAAATACCTGTCAACTTTCTATTTGGAAATTTCTTAAACTATGGGATTAGAGTAGACAGCATCACATCTCAATATGGCAGATCATAAAGTGAAACAAATCTCTTTTGCTCCGCACGGGTATTCTGAATTTTGAAAGGCACTGCCACGATGGAGCTCACCACAACTCAATTTTTAGAACTTCATAGGATTTGCTTTCATACCAGGGTAAGTTTTCTTCTAAAAAGAAAGAAACAAAAACAAATATGAGTGCTTCATAATGACACTTTTTGGAAGTCACCTGGATTCTGAGTTGCTAGAAGTAATATTTCATTGAGATAGGCTACACCCGTGGGCCACAAGGCTTCCACATGCTACAAAAAACATTATTTCCACATTACTTTCTTTGCTATTTTAGTTTCAAGATCTGATATCATTAGACATTGTGATTAAGTGGTATTCCTTAGTGTTTAAACAACTCTTAAAGAAGAGGGGTAAAATAAGCATTTATCTTATATAGACAGTGAAGAAAAGTGGAAAAAAGCCAAGACCACCAAGATTTTCCTCCATAACAATATTCAAATGCTTCCAAAGATTTCCCAAAGCACTTTCCTAGACAGAGCCAGCCCTAATCAGCCTTGTGCGTGCCCATTTCCCGTCAGCTCCCTGTCCACCTCATTCCCCTTACGGCCCCACCCCCGTTATTCCTTAGCAAGTAACTCTCTAAAAACTCTCATCTAGGCTGGGAAAGGCATAATGTAAGGGCAGGTTTTTCTTTTAAAAAATTAACGTTTAAACTCTACGTCTCCTCTCATAGGCTCCTCCGCCTCCCACTCAGTATCCAATATTCCTGATTTTGACTCTCGTGCTGCATACTTCACATATTTAGTTGATTCAGATTTTCAAAAGTGTGAGACAGCCGAATGTTTAAACCATAGGCTGTTTCAGACCAGCTACCATCTCCTTCTTGGAGGCAGCTATAATATTCTAGCACAACAGAGATGCTTAGACTAATAACAGGTTTACATGGTTAAAGGGAACAAATGCAGGATCGTATATTTATGCCCCAGATTACAGTTTTCCCTGTCTCCCAGCACATCAGAGAAGCACAGATGTTAGTGTTTGAGGACTGTCTGTAATCACACGGCCACGGGAAGCTGAACTCTGTGCTGGCCGCGGATCAGCCCCTCCACCGCCCCTCTGTGGCCTCCCGTCTTCACCATTCCCTCCTGTTCCCTCCACCCCAACCAGCCTGCTAGTCACAGGTCGGAGACAGCCTTAAATCATCCTGAGGCTGGAGTGGACCGTGCCCTGGAACGCCTCTAAATGGCTTTTCCTTTGCATCTACTTGTTTCCAAAGACTCCTACTTCCTCTAGAGTTGGTACCTGTTCTAAAGACGTCCTAAAGCGGGAGGGTTTCAATCATATGGAAAGGTGGAGGGAGGAAGGAGGTGGCTCAGGCAGGGAAAATGGTCTGCACTGCGCTCCCTCCTTACCCAGGCGCTGAGCCACCCCTCCTAGTCAGGCAGGGTGCAGGAAGGGAACTTTGCTCGGCTTCAGTCCCAAGGTTGGGAGAGGACAGGAGGAGCTGAAAAGTGCCCCAAAGGAAGCGATTCCAGCGGGGTACAAGGAAAGGCATGCTGGCCATGTGTGGAGGGCCAGCACACTGCAAAGTGCTGGGGTCTTGGGTGACATGTTGACATTCAAATCAAAACAGCATGAAAGCACACTTTATTACACCTAGAAATAGCCAAGTGTTGTCAAAGGTCCCATTGAGTCATCGAGAAACAGGAGTTAAAGGAACCTTGGACAGAAGGGAGCTGGAGAAGGAGATACAATGGGCTCCAAACCGGGAGCAGAGAAAGATCTCGACGAGGATTCAGAGTTTAGAGGGTGGGCAGAAAGCAAAGACGTAAGCAGTATTTTTCTCTCTTAACAGGGCGGAGGATGGGGAAATACTGGAAGAGAACACCACTTGGAGTGTGAAAACCAGAGATGCGCCAGAGGAGGGAAGGAAGGCCAAGGGGTTTTAAACGGAGCCCCCTCCATTTCATTGTCAGAAAGAACCTACTTTCGAAGAGAGATGATTGGCCCCTTGGAACACAGAGAAGAGATGGAGTATTTATGTTAAATTAAATCTAGAAAACTGAAGTAAGCTCGAGCTAATGCCCTCATTGCCCTTAGGAAGGCATTTATGTGCATTAAAGGTTCACACATCTCTGCAGACAGCTGCCAAAAGGAATTATCCAGAGGCAAGAGCGGCTCAGCTGCACTCCTACTCAAGTTATGGGTAGGTCAGCGTCACTTAAACAGGATTCACTAATACGCTTTGTTCATTTAAGTGACTGAAGTTGTTTTAAACTATTTCTAAAATACATCAGATCACAAATGTCTTACAACACTTTTATTTGTTAGATTATTACTTTACTCGTTGCCAAGACCAAGTCAACCTCTCAGAGGTAAGAAATGGAAGAGAGAAACTCAGTTACAATGTAAACCATTGGAGCCAAATCTTGTAAGCCACCATAGCGTAACACGAATTCATTTGACGGATATTTATTGACCCCAATTTAATACATTTCGTTGATGCTAAGATACACACTTTTCACAACTTATCTATGCATCTTAGAGGAGATGGTGTCAATTTTAGTGACAGCATTTCTTTTCTTAGTGGTACATTAAAATGGTGTATTTTGAAAGTGTCAGATTTGATGAAACAGGAACTCATCAATATCATTAAAATCACAGTTCAGATGTTGCCTTCTCAGAGAGACTTCCTTGAAGCACCACTCTGAGGTGGCCCATCCATCACTCTGCTTCTCCCCACTTAGATTACATCTCTATGGAGACTGTCTCTCTTGTGTTCACCGCTATGCCTGGAACCACATTATTCTAGGCATAGCAGGTTCTCAATAAATGGCTCTGGAAGAAAGAAAAGTTACCATTTATTGAGCAAGGACTACATATCAGACCTTGAACTAAATGCTTTACTGAGGAAAATCTCATTTACTCCCAGCAATTAAGAGGTCATTCTTATGATCTACTCTAAAGATAGGGGAACTTGAAACAGCTAAGTGGAGAAGTCAGGACTAGACTTCAGTTCAAGCTAACTTCAAAGCCAGACATATAAGCATCATGCTATAGTGTGTATCACACACAAGCCCTGGAAAGTTTTGTGCTTGATTCTGTGACTGGTCCAAAGATGTAAGGCAAGACCCCTAAACCTACAAAGAGGAATAAAACCCACCCTTGAAAGTTAATATCTGTCCACTGAATCACCATATTCTTCTGTCTTTCTAAGTGCTTCATGTACAAGGTCCTGTGTTAATATGGAGGTGGAGGGGCCCACATCTCTGCCCAGTAAGATGAAGAGAGGCTCCAAGAAAGAGATGGGTATTTAAACTTTGCATAGAAGGATCCAGCTATCTGTGAGGACAAGTGCAGCCCAACTAGGGCTCTGCCAGTTATCCTGAATGATACGGATGTAGGGGACATATGAGAAGGTGCCAGAATAAAAGTAGGTACAAGGGTTCTGGGTGCCATGCTGGAAGGGTGTGAACTTCATTTCACAAGATCCATGATCTTCATCAATGACCCGTTTCAATGTGGGCCTTATTCCATCCCAGCCAAGCTTCTCTCCCCGTTTGGCATCTAACCCCAGGAAGAAAGCTGAAATCTGGCCCTGCCACTCCTAGTCAACCGATCGCTATGTCTAGCAGAGACTTCTAACCCCAGCGTAAAGAAAAAACAAAGAAGAGCGCAGGACAAAGGAGTGACAAGCGAGATTTGATTACCAGTCAGGCTGTATCAAGTCAGCTTAGAAAGAGCCTACAAGATTTGTCATTTTGGGTCTCCATGAAAATACCGAAGGATATCAGAAACATAAAATATTTCATTTAGAACAGAGCTGGTAAACTATGGCTGCAGGACGAATCCAGCCTGCACCCTGTTTTGTGTGGTTTGTGAGCCAAGACTGGTTTTTACATCTTTAAAGGGTTGTAAACAAAGCGAAAAAATGCCCCCACCCCGAAGGAATATAGAACAGAGACAGACACAGACCACAAAGCCTAAAATACTTAGTATCTGGCTCTTTACAGAAAAAGGTTTTCTGCCCCAATCCAGAACTTCTCCTCTTCCTCTTCCTCCATCTGTATTCAGACACAGGTCATTTAAACGTCAGTGTTCAATGTGACTAGACAGACAGAGAACTAGATCCATTTACCACTTCAAAAATTAGACCTAATTTAATGATATGATGATTTCTTGATTGAGCAGTTACTTTTATGAGAATTCTAAAGTTCCAATGATTGATAGACTCATACTCATTTTAACTCTGTCTTTGATATTTTAACAAGATGTCCTTATACTTAAGGGCTTGCTAGCTTTTGGCCAAATGCTGTAATGGTTTGATCTTCCTAGTGCTGGTGATAAGTGGCTTCTGTAGGCTCCCCAGCACGCTGGTTATTAAAGTTTACCCAAACAACCGTCTTAATTAAAGACTGGTGAAAACCCTGCCTCTCCTCCCACCAGGTTAGTACATCAAGTGGGCGTAGCTGGAAGCTTTTGAAAACCTGGCCTAACATTAACACTCTTCAAGTTGCCTTTCCTCTCAGATTATATGGGGAGAGGGAGAAAAGAGGAGGGCTATGGATTTGCCAAACCACGAATCCCGTATACTTGAACTTTCCATCCAACAGTAATGCAACATTTCCCAAAAGAAGACGTTTGGGCTTGGAAATTTTTACTTGGCTTGTATCTCATCGGAAAAACGTTTTTGGGTAAGCTTGTGTATACAGATTGAACAGATACTCAAACATGAAATTCTAGATATATAGTCAACTTCTAATCACTGGGATGGGAATTCTCCAGGCACACTTGAAGCTGTCTTGCAGCATCTGGGTAACCCGCGGCCCAGTGATTCTGCAACATACCTGGGTCCCCTCGCTAGGATGACGGTTAGCCTATATTTCCATCATCTTTGCGAAAGCATCTGTTGCTTTTCATCAGCATGAGCAATATCAAGCCGAACATGTAGTCACCTCTTAATTACTCTTCTGTCGGTGAGCTCTACTTGGCACAGCCGCTTGTGGTTCTGAAAGCCCAAATGGTTTGGGGTCAGCTTTTCATTTCAGAACGCAGGATTGATGCAGGCTGTCACGAAACATTAATATTTGAGATGCCTGCTACACACAAGTACTATGCTGCTTGGGGTTTTTGTCTAGAAAATGTTTTCATTCCCATCCCTGCTTGAACACATGAACATTTCACTTTAGAAACGATGTTTTCCCTAAATCAAAAAAGACATGGGATTTTTTTCTTTCTTAAAAAGTGAATCATTACATTTAATTAAAAATATGTCTCCACCATCATTTCTAGGCCACGCATTTTGTGAGAAAGAGAAGTGACCCTGGGTGAAATCGTGGCCCTGCCGATCAAGAGCTATTTAACCTCCAGCAAAAAGACTCCTGGGACTCAGTTTACCAACAACAGTCACCTTGAAAGCACACGATGCGCCAAATGCTTACTACGGATTATTTCATTAATAATCATTGATGCTCAGCATGACTGCAGACGGGAAGCCCATGGTTTCCTAAATCACAGAGGAGAAATGAGCAGAGGTGAGATAATCCAGAGAGAGTGATCACTATGATTGTTACATTTTCCTGATTATAAAATAATCTAGGTCTAAATCATTTCCTGAGAGGGGTCAAGGTCTCCGTGCTAAGCAGCTGCGAGGCCGACTTCACGCACAGGTCAGCTAGCCCCAGAGTGCTGGACCTTCGCTGCTGCCGCTTTCCTGAATCTTTAAGATGCTGCGGCTGGACTAGATCATCCAAGATCCATTCTAGCTTTAATATTCCATGGATCTAGTCATCCCAGCCCGAGGATTAAAAGCTGACAATTGTTTTCAAAGACCAACTACCAGCCACAAAAGAGGGGAGGGGGAAGAAACTTGCAAAAAAGTGGATCGCAGCCATCAAAGATCAGAGTATAGATGCAGAAACTGCTTTTAGTTTACTGAGGGCTCAAAAGATTTAGTGTTACTCAAGTCTTTCCCATATTTATGGGTCAGACTACGAACCATTAAATCTTAATTAAACCACTTAAAAAATCATACCCTCAAAGGAGAGAACAAAACAGTACCCGTTATTCTTGGCTTTGAAAAATGACGTTGCCACTTCCTATTGATTGGTTCAAAAGGGATCATTTAAGCTCTTGGAAGTACAGACTGAATCTCCCATGGAAATATTTACACTTCTATCCGGCAACATCATCCACCTTAAAGTCACTGAAGGAAGCTGGTGCCCAGGGGGCAGATGGAGATAAGCAGGAAAATTCGATCGAGGAAAAGCAGAATCAGGGCATGGATCTGACTGCCAGACAACTTTCTCTCAGTGCTCTGCCCTGAGCGGAGAGCTTCAGGGAGCTGCTACCCTGGGGGGGGGGGGGGGCGGGTGGTGGGGGAAGCGGAGAAGGAAGGTCCTTCAGTGACTTCTCTTGATGACCCATTTGAGGAGGAAGCCAGAGAGGCAGGAGAACTCTGGGAAAACATTTCGTCAGGTGGTCTGGTGGCTTAGACATGGGGCATCAAATAAAAAAAAAAAAAGGCAAAGTGAGGAATTGGGAAGACAAGCTCAAAGATTTTAAAGGGTCAAACATAAAACTACCACTTTTTTTTTTATCTAAGTCTTAAATATTTTAGACCAAATTAATACCACGGGGGGGGGGGGTAGGGGATGCCGAGTGAGCATGAAGCTTTCGAATCCATCTGGTTCGTGTAACACTTCATGGGCGATCAAGCCAAGGCCACCAGAGGTAGCGTGGCTTGCTCAGGTCCCACCCGGCAAAGCCAAAGTTAGAATGGAGTCGTCTTATTCCCTGACAGATGCGCTTGGAAATGTTTTAAATACCGTTGAATCAAAGTTCAAAGTCTACAAATTCTTTAAAACTATGCCAACTACAGAACTGAGACACCAGAAGACGCCGATTTAACACTCGATAGATATTTTGATGGCATTATACGACCTATCTAGGCCTGGAATTTAGTGAGTTGACAAATCTGACCTAGAGTCAACATTCTGGTCTCCTGCTGGTTAAAATAGGAAACACAAGGTAGTTCTGTATCCACTCCGTCGGAAAACCCCCAAACCAACTCTCCCTCGGAGATGGACATTGTCTTCTGTGACGCCGCCTGGGAACAGCCTCCCGCCGGACTCACGCTCACCGATTTCAAAAATACGTGCAGTAGCCGCGGCCACCTGAGGGTGGTACAAAGGGAGCGTGGAGGACCAGGACTCAACGAAACGCCGGCCCCACAAACGACTCCGCCAGCGCAGTTAAAAAAAGTCATCCACCTCATTGTTCCCCAGGAACAGAATGAAATTTAACAGCTTAACAACTTTTCCCAATTAGAACCTCCTTAAGCTTCTGGTTTAAGAACCTGACTCTCAACACAGGACACAAAGAGGGGGCGGGCTGCCGGCATCACCCGCAAAACCCAGCTGTCCTTCCAGGCCAGAGAGGTCGGCAAAGTCCCAGCGGATCAGGCGTTACCATTTGCCCCTGTGACGGACAAGCCACCAGCTTTCGCCCCCCTTCCACCCCGCCCCCCCAAAGGGGGCATATTTGCAGAGCTGGGACACCCAGGCTCGTTTCTACAAAGGCAGGGATCCTCCAAGCCAGACGCGCCGCAGCGCCCCAGCCTCCGACCCCCGCCGTGGCTCACCGGTCCTGGGGACCAGCGCGGGGACCGGGGTTGGGGAGCTGACTCGGGTGGCTGGCCTCGGGTCCCGTTTTCGGACTGTCCGGTTTGACTCGTGGGGGTTGGGGGTGGCAACACTCCCGGGGGTACGCAGAAACCCCTTCTCGGAGGAGCCAACGTTGCAGCCGCCGAGGTTGCGGCTGGAGAAGGGGGAGCGCCGGGATCGGGACTGGGACTCGGGGGCCGGGAGCCCGGAGCCGGGCGGCGGCGGCTGGTCGCCCCCTCCAGGCGGCGGCAGGCACGGCCGGCCCCGGACCCCGGCGGCGGGGCGCTCCCCCAACCCCGTGTGCCCCCACCCCGGGCGGAGCGCGCCCCGGACAGGGGCCCGGGCACCAGGCTCCGCCCGCCTCCACCTGCGGATCTGGGGCGCCGCGCCGAGGCGGCTCCCGGGGCCCCCTTCCCGTTCCCCGGGGTCCCGGCGAGCGGTCCCATCCCTGGAAAAGGACCCCGGTGTCACGCAGCGCGGGCGCTTACCCGGAGAGGGGCGGC
Source organism: Equus asinus (assembly GCF_041296235.1). NCBI lineage: Eukaryota > Metazoa > Chordata > Mammalia > Perissodactyla > Equidae > Equus > Equus asinus. Next base: position 37,892,846 of record NC_091790.1, read on the forward strand.
TCCCGGCGCGGGGCGCGCGCGGGGCGGCAGGGAAGCGGCGGCTGCGCTGCGCCGGCTCCGGGCCCGCCGAGCGCCCTGCAGCGCCGCCGGCTCCGACTTCCTCTTCCTCGGCTCGGCCCCGCCACTCGGCCCCGCTCCCCGGCTCGGCCGCGCCCGGGCCGCCCCTCCCTGCGCCGCGCTGCGGGCTCCGCCGGCGCGAGCAGCGGGTCTCCCGGCCCGCCTCCCCTCTGCCCCGCGGCGAGAAAGGTGGGGAGGAGGGGGCGGAGGAGGGGTGGGGGGAGGAGGGCAGGGCGGAGGGGGGAGGAGGGGAGGGAGGAGGGGGGAGAGAAAGAGAGATTAGGCCCTTGGACTTGTCTCTGGCGCGTTGCCAAAGAGAGCAGTCAAATTACAGCCCCTGGGGAACAAAATTTTTTAAAAATCCCTGCTACTGTTTTCGCAGACACATCACTTTTCTTCATTTTCCGGGATCCTCAGGTTTAGCTTTCTCTTGGGCGTGATCATTTTCCATAGGATTTCTTTCAAGTCAGACCCAAAGTGATTCTTTTAAATCAACGTTGCAGTGTGACACACAAGCTCGCGGGTAATAATATGGAAAAGGAGGACGAACCTCGCTGGTTTGCAGGCATCGCTACCCTGGTCACCGCAGTTCATGTACCGAAGAACCTTTGCTTCGAGAAAGTAAAAGCGAAAAAGGAGGCAAAGAAGACTAACCTTTGTCACTGCCAGATAGCTCTTTAAAGGCACCGACTCTGTAGTGAAACTATGACTTCAGTCAAAGGTGCTTCGGGTGAACGTCAAAGGCAAGCGAAGTGATTTCATAACACTTATCTCCCTTCCAAGGCAGACACGTCGTGTTTGCCGAGTGACTCCATTAGTTTCTGTAATTTTTCAGAGTGCGGTCTGACATTACTTGTCTACAGACTTTCAGCTTGACCAGTTATTAGCTGTGTGGGCTTGAGGGAATTATTTAACTTCTCTGTGCTTCGGTGTCCTCATCTGTAAAATGGGGATAATGATGATAGCGCCTCCGGCATGAAGTTGCTGTGTGTGATTTAGATAAGATAATGAGCAGGAAAGCTTAGGAGCCTGCCCAGCACACGATAAAGCCGGATAAAAGTTAGCTATGCTTGTGGATTTCTCCATTTGATCTGCCATCATGCACATACATGGTTATGGAAATTATAATATACATTTGAAACAAAATAAGATTTGGGGCTAAAAACCTTATTTTGGGCAAACTAAGGTAGGGCTACACAGTGTGGTGGTTCTCTCCCTACAACGTGCAGTTTATGTTCTGTTTTATGGTTTATTTTGTCTCCACAACCGATTTGTATTAGCTAAAGCTAGGAGCCTGGGTTACGCTAGGAATACATTGACCACAGAAGGTTTGCAACGGGACTAAAACAGAGATTTGCCATCTTCAAGGCATTGTCTCAGTGGGTCTTGCAATAACTTTGTGAGGTCAACAGGACAGATGCCACTTTCCTTTCACACACAGGAAACTGAGGCCGGGACCTGGAGCTCATATGGGCGCTCCCCTGTGCCTGTCACCCCATTTCTCTATGTTGTTACTTGCAGTAGAAGTGAGCAGAAGCACCTCACACCTGGACAGCACGTCTGTGAGCCAGTACCCCATTTATAGGCTCTATCAATCCTGTGAGATAGGTACTAGCCTCAAAAGACCAAAGGTTCAGAGAAGCTAACTGATGAGTATGTGTGTCTGATGGATGGGATTAAGGACAACTTGGAGAGGAAGAGGGGACAACTAGGGTTTCCTGATTCCTTGCAAAATGCTTTCTCTGCTCCTCCACCCCCTGACCCCACCGAGTCCCCCACTTCTTAGCACAGATGACTTAGAGTGAAGTAGTATGATCTGACCACCAGTTGCAGACTCTGCCACTTACTGGCTGCTCACCCCTAGGCAGATAACACTTCTGAACTTTGTTTCTTTATCTATGGAATGGTTATTATATTTCCTTTCCAGCCACTTCACTTCACCTTAGTTTATTCATGAAGTGGGCGGTGGGAAATAGAAACAGGAATGTGAAGTCTCTTTTGTTGATAATGAGTGCCAAGAGCGTCACTAGACATCTAACACACACATTGCCATTCTTGATTCCCTAGTAAATGCACTCTGCCCTTAAGATCCTTAGAGTAATCTTGCAATCCCCTGGGCTGACCCACCGTGTCTCTAGTGTATCTATGTGTGCCTGGCTCTTAGCTCGCCTCCTAACTCGGAATAGATATAAAATGTTCGATGAGTGGGTGGATGGATGGGCGGATGAGAGGACCACATAGGAGTTGTGAAAAAGCTATTATGTAGCATTCCAGGTTAGGGTATGCTACTCTCCCCCTTTAAGGAGAAGAATCCAGTGGAATGACTTTCTAATGGTACATCCAGTATCAGCAAAAATCTTTTGGTGAGAGGTCTTCCTAATACTAATATCAGTCAAGGTCAAAAAAGGGAAACAGAAATCAGTTAAAGTATTTATAGAAGAAAGACTTTAAGGGAAGGAATTGGCTCCACCAGTGATGGAAGAACCAAGAATCCGAAAGGAGACCGTGGGGCAGGCCGGACATTAACCACAGCAGAAAGCCAGGGCGGTAAAAACACTGCTTCAGTAGCTCAGAGCTGTGAGCATGTGGTGCACACTTAAGGGGTATGGACTGAAATTTTCTTAAACACTGTTTTGGCCAAACACAGATTCCCTCAAGCCAAGTTCTTCCTCTGGACTCCACTTTGCTCCTTCCCTTTCGTTCCCAATTGCGTTTGGATAAATTTCCAGACAAAGATAAAAGACGGGATCACTCCTCCCTCCTCCCTCTCCTCCTCCTTGACCCTCCTCCTCTTCCTCTTTTCTTAAAGACACAGTCAACTGCATGGGAGAGGATTGGTAGAAAATAGTTTTCTCCTCCTCTAAGAATTCAAGGCCATGAATGCTATAATTGAAATAATAAAATGAATGGGGAAAAAGTAAGTCTATTCTTGCCCAGGAAAAATTAATTAAAAATGTCAACAATCAACTGGTGACAGAGGCCTCAAGCATGTTCTCTCGTTCGTTCTCCAGTCTCTCTTCTCTTTGCTGATCTTGATGGTGTACAACAAATCCTTACAAGTTAGGAGGCACGATAAGGATCGCTACTGGTTTTGGAACACCGACCGTGTCCCAGCTTGACATGAAGTATTCTGCATGCATGAGCTTGTCTGATCCTCACAACTAGGTGTATGTTCTCCATTTTACAAATAAGGACACTAAGGTTTAGACAGCTCAAGTCCTGTGGCCAAGGTTTTATAAGTAGGAAGGAGCAGTGCAAGCATTTGGAATCAGGTCTGTGACCCCAAACCTATCCTCTTAACCCATCCTTAAACCATGGACGTTTGTCAGCACACGGTGAGATCCTACATTCCTCTGCCATCTTCCTCTCTCCATTGTGGTCCCCTTCTTCTATGACTTCATGACCAGTAGTCATATGACTTCTGTGACTTCTGAACAGTGGTTCATGAAAGGCACACATGTGCTGAGATAAGAAGATACTTGACACAACTATAGTTTACAGCCATTTTTGCTCAATTCGACAATCCAACAACCCTGCATACGGGAAGTTTTTCCTTAAATCTTTTGTACCCAACTCCGCCCTGACCGGAACTCATTTCAGAGTGAAACCCCGCCTGCAATGGTTGAAGACTCTTGGGAGTCTTCTGTTTTTTCTTTTTAAATCCCATTTACTGTGAATTTCTATTCACGTAACTGCAGGAATATTAAGGGGTTTGATTTTGGGGTGCTGCCCCAGACGCCAGCAGGACTATTGCAAAATATATGTTATATGTACTGTTTTGCCTTTCTAAAAAATCCCCCACCAAAAAACCCCTACAGTCTTGAATTAGGGATGATGAATCTGAAGTTTGACAGAGCCCACAGTAGACTGAATAGAGACTGTTAAAACTATGTCTTATGGGGGCCGGGCCAGTGGCGCAGTGGTTGAGTTTGCACGTTTCCCTTCAGTAGCCCGGGGTTTGCTGGTTCGGATCCCAGGTGTGGACATGGCACCGCTTGTCAAGCCATGCTGTGGCAGGTGTCCCACATATAAAGTAGAGGAAGATGGGCACGGATGTTAGCTTAGGGCCAGTCTTCCTCAGCAAAAAAAAAAAAAAAAAAGTTTTATGAATGGTAAGAAGCAGTGGCATGTTGGAGTTGATTTGTACTAGTTTGCAAGAGCCGATTGTTAAAATTTCAGGAATTTAGTGAGCCAGTTGATGTCAAGTTGGTAGCTTGAAATCAGCCATGGCAGGAATACACCGCGGAAATAGGCAAATGCGACAAATCAAGGTCTCCGTCCTCTCCCTCTCCCTAGTTGGTTGTTAAACATTTACCAGTGCACCACTGGAATGGGGATGAGACAGGAAGGGGAAAAAAGGTCCTACAATGAGCTGTTCCCGCTCGATCCTTCACTGCAGGTTGGAAGGTGTTAAGGAGGGTCCAGGATAGAGAAAGAGAAAATGTTTTGGTTTCACTGACAAGCAAACCACTTTTCAGAGACTCTTCTTATCTTTTTGTCTTGGGGGTCATTTTAACAGTGCTAGAACGAGATCATTTGGTGTGTTTAGGCTTATCAGGAAACTCAGACTTAGAGAGTTTAGGTAATGCGGCCGAGGTTTTATAATGAGTAAGGAGCAGAGCAGAAATTTGGAGAGACAAGGGAATAAGGAGTTGTGCATTTGAGGTACCTTTTATTTGTGCATCGATAAACGTAGATCCTGTCGAACTGCCTCAGAATGTCCATCCATGTTCTCTCTAGGGAGTTGGGTATTGCGAAAAGTTATTGCTGCCGTGATGGGTCAATTTCAGTTTTACAAGTGTCATGATGAAGACCAAGATGTGAATTTTCTCCCCCTTCTCTCTCTCTTTTTTTTTTTTTTAAAGGAAGACATGAAAAATAGTAAGATTAAGGTTTTGCCATGTAAAGATGGTTCACCAAAGGCCACCAGAAACACAGAGACTCTGGGATGTTGGGCAGGGGCAGAGCAAAGGACCAGTGAATGGCGCCACCTATGGTGTTGCTGGTCACAGGATTCCTGGATCCCATCCTTCCTCCCACTCAACCAGGGAAGATGCTTGGACCTTATTTGCCACGTGGAGTGTAAGGGTTGGAAGAAGAGCATGTGGGAAGCTCGGTCAGCTCATGAGCTAACCCAGATTTGGAGGGAAAAGATTTTTAGCCCATAGAAGCCCTTGTATGTTGCTACCTTCAAATGGAGTTCATTGATTATCTAGTCCTTTCTTCTATACATCTTCAGACTTCACCCTACTACCCGTGAGGAAAGGAATTTTACATTGAAGATCTGAAAGCACATGATGTAGCGAGGGATAAAAAGGGAGCTGGATAATTATAGAGAGCAAAGTGATCACCCCATAATTATCCATATTCATTAATGCCAAAAAAAGTTCTTTGAGACTGTGAATTGGCAGTGCTCTTTCAGACACAACATCATTCTAGAAATAATCCTCTAGGGCCATCACTGAGGACTCAATAACGACTCTTAGAAGCTGCTGGCAAATTTAGAGACTTGAAATATTCAACAGAATGCCAGTCCTTTTTTCCATTTCCATTTTAAATGGTGCCCAGCTGTGTTTCTTGAAGAATAAAAAAAATACCTTATTCCAAGCGAAAACTCTGGAAGGAAAAGTTCCAAAACACATGGTTCTGACACCTACATGGGGCTCATCAAATATTGGATGAATTAAGGATGCATTCTTGCATTTATGCATGAATGAAATAATGTAGCTACTCTTTAGGTAGGCAAGCCATCACATCCAGGACTGCCCTTCCAAGCGATCGGCCCACGAGGGTACTTTGGCTCTACTAGATGGCGTCTTTCTACCTGCACCATTCCTACGCCAAGCCCAAGAAGTGAGTGTAGGACCTTTCCCATACAAATGTTACATCCCCACCTCTAAAAAATCCGTTTGCAGTCCTGACCGGAAAACACCCGCACTGCCTGAGCACCTCCTCCATTTCATGGGCTGGTGAGGACCGTCTTTCTCCCTTCCCCTCACACTTACAGCTCTTCTAAGGGATCTAACAGATCTGAGAAAAAGCCATCCTCTGCCTCCCCCGGGAGACTGGCTGTAGCCCAGGGGCACGCTGGAAGCCGCTGTGCAGACCATTCCTCCCATGACTGGGTCTATCTCTTCTCACAGCAGAAGTCAGTTATAAAAGCTGCTCCACATATTAGTCATCTGTGAAGAAATTGGCATTTTTATTTTATTTTCTTGACAAGAGTTATTTGGAAAATTGTTTGAACGGTTGCACTAGACAGTCTTAAGTTTCTTTTCAGTTCTGAAAAATTCTGTCCGTCTGTGATTTCCTGGTTTTGCATTTCAGACGCAGCAGCCATAGATTTACAGCAGCGTCTCACTCACTGAAAGAAGCCGAAGAGCATCAGACTCCAGAAAGTTACACTGCTAAGTGGAGAATGGCCTCTTCTGTGAAGAGGGACGTGAGTAAAGTTACTTTTGATCTAGTTTAAGCTTCTTTCTCGCCTCTACTCCTGCCAAGTAGTTAGCTGTCTATTACAAAATACTTTCATAGAGAGGCCGCGACTTTAAAGAACCCATCAAGGAATCATTTTGTTGTTTGAGTAGCCAGCTTCAATTTTATCGATTTTGTTTGCGGAGGTTTTTTATAAAACGAAAAATCATGCACATGCAAGTCTGACCATTATGAAACTGAATATGTCTCACCTGTCTTAATCCATCATTGTCGGTAATCACGCTGTGAGGTTCCTCCATCTAGAATGTAAGCTCCACGAGGAGAGGCGCTTCTTCTGTTGAGTTAAATCCACTATATGGTCCTTGAACATGAATGACTCATATATGGCATGTTCTCAAAGAATAGCTGTTTTTTTGTTTGTTTGTTTTTAAAGATTTTATTTTTCCTTTTTCTCCCCAAAGCCCCTCGGCATAGTTGTGCATTTTTAGTTGTGGGTCCTTCCAGTTGTGGCATGTGGGACGCCACCTCAGCATGGCCTGATGAGCGGTGCCATGTCTGCGCCCAGGATTCAAACCTGAGAAACCCTGGGCTGCCGATGCGGAGTGCACAAACTTAACCACTGGGCCACGGGGCCGGCCCCCTCAAAGAATGCCTGTCAAATGAACAAATAAATGTACATCATTTTACTTGTCAAAAATAAATAAATAAAGACAATGAAAAAATCTACTAAAATAAAATCACACTTTGAGTGCATACTCGGAAAAGTATTTTGGTCCTTGTTGCAATTTGGGGGAAGAGGATCCAGGCAATGCACAGTTTGGACATTCTGAGTGAGGAGCTCGCCCCTGGGATGTTTTGGAAAACTGAATACAAGAAGTGGAACTAGAACTTCTCGGAGGAAGAGCACACCTCCTCAAGAAACACAGAAAAGCAACAAAACAGAAATTCACAGCGTGTGATATGATATGGGAGGCTACTCATTGGTAGATGTGGTTAACTGAAAGTTTGGGTGGAATAATGATAATAACAACAACGATAATGATGGAAAGCAAGGTAGTCAGATAGGGGCTAGATTAACAGGCCTTGAATGTTGGGCTAAGGAATTCAAACTTGATTCTAACCCAGGGAGCCTTGAAGAACAGCAGAGAGCTGGTGTGCATCACTTACATGCAGCCCAGTCACCCCTTTAGCAAACTTCAGTGGCTCCTAGTTCTTGAAGAGCACGTGTTCCCTACCTTGTCTGTGTACTCTGAGAACCAAATTGCAAGCAGGGTCCCCCCTCGTTCCAGCATCTTTCTTTAACCATCTGAGGGATTCTTTGAAACATAATAATGCGTAGTCGTCAAACAAGAAATTAATTGAAAACTTAAGTATCCACATTATAGGATGAACCATATACAGTTTTTTAAAGCAATGAATGTAAGCAAATATGTAAACAATAAACTGTAAATAGTATGAGATATCCTAGTCAAGGCATAGATGTTAGCTCAGGGCTAATCTTCCTCAGCAAAGAAAAAGAAAAGTCTTTGAGTCTTTGCTGACTCTCTGGGTCACCTCTCAAAGTCCTTCCTGGCCACACAGCTTAGTTTTACTTTTAACCATTTAGGGCCCTCTATGTGTTGTTAGCCAAGCAGACAGTGTCCTACCGAGATGGGGCTGGTGGCAGCAGTGTGTGGGAGCCAGAAGGTGGACATATCCCATTCTGGGAGTTTCGTGCTGAGGACTTGAACTAAAGCCTAATAAGAGGACTGGAAAGAAGAAATAGATGGTAGTGTTCCTAGGAGGTATATGGTTATTTCATCTTTATATATATATATATATATACACACACACATTTTTTCTTTTAAGGAAGATTAGCCATGAGCTAACATCTGTTCCCCTCTTCCTCTACTTTATATGTGGGACTCCTGACATTGTATGGCTTGCCAAGCAGTGTATACGTCCACACCCGGGATCCGAACTGGAGAAACCTGGGCTGCTGAAGGAGAATGAGTGAACTTAACTGCTGCTCCACCGGGCCCGCCCCTATGTATTAAATATATATATATATATATTATTATTTTTTTTTTTTGAGGAAGATTAGCCCTGAGCTAACAACTGCCAATCCTCCCCTCTTTGCTGAGGAAGACTGGCCCTGAGCTAACATCCATGCCTGTCTTCCTCCGCTTATACGTGGGACGCCTACCACAGCATGGCTTTTTGACAAGCGGTGCCACATCTGCACCCGGGATCCAAACCGGCGAACCCTGGGCTGCCAAGAAGCGGAACATATGAACTTAACTGCTGCGCCACCAGGCGGGCCCCTATGTATTATATTTTTAATTGTAAGATTACAGGAAAGGTTTGTTAATTTAATTAGCTCACATCAAGGTTGTCTTCTTTTGATGAATAGCTTTTTTTTTTTTTTTACTTGCTGAATTGTTTTAAAAGACCCCTTCTGTTCTTAGGTGAAAGGATATATTTCCTGAAGAAATAGGAGCTCAAAACATCTTGCTAGGAATGTGGGAGTCAACTCTCGGGAAAGTATTTGGTTGCTGGAAAGTGATCATGAAATTGGGTTCTCTGTAAACAAAGTCCTTCTGTAATTACAGAAAAAGTTACTTTGAAACCAGTAGACTGAGTGTGCCCGGAGTTAATCACATTACAAAGAACTCCATCTACCCAGGCAGTGGAGTCCGTGCAGTGTGTGGGATTTCCACCCTCTACCGTATTTCTGTCTTGATGTTTGGTAGGTGAGCTTTGACTATACAAAGTCAATTGTCCAGTTATGGTGAATAAGTCAAAGGAAATTTTAAAAATGAAGAAATGAATTTTCAAAAGAATGATTTTTTTTAAGATAAATTTAGAAAAAGGCAGGATGTTTCTTTGGCTTCTGGATTAATTTGGTCTATCACAGAACTCCAAAGAAAAGGGGAACATCTCAGAATGCATATGTAATATGTTGATATCATGTAATAAAGTTTTGCTAAATTAAGCTGGAAGGAAAACGCTAATGGAATAAGAATTTTGATAATGTAAATAAATTTGAGTTTTATTGGGGGAAGGGGAATTAGAAATTAAAAGAAAAAAGAAAAGGGCTGGCCCCGTGGCTGAGTGGTTAAGTTCATGTGCTCCACTTAGGTGGCCCGGGGTTCTCGGGTTCAGATCCAGGGTGTGGACTTACGCACCGCTCATCAGGCCATGCTGTGGCAGCATCTCACACAAAATAGAGGAAGATTGGCACAGAAGTTAGCTCAGGGCCAATCTTCCTCACACAAAAAAAAGAAAGAAAGAAAGACAAGAAAAGAAAAATCTGGAAGAGTGGGTCTGTACAAAGAGGCAGAAATATATATACAAATGTGATTGTGTTGCGGAAGTTCGGTTTTATTTCTGTTCTGAAGAAAGTGATAAACACAGGTGAAACAGATCTCCCCAGCCCTCAGCTGATGCAAAATGTGATTCTAAATATTTAGGTTGTATTCATTGAGCAAGCATGAATTTTATCCAGGATAAAGTTTATCCAAGATACTTTCTGTATTAACGGAGTCTGATTGCTAAAGGTGATGAATAAAATAATTCCCACCTTTAATAATAAAAGAATTTGGAGAAAAAAATGAGTTTGAGATATTTTATTATAAATTACAAATAAGGCAAAAACTCAGTTCACCATAATATTTTCGCAAATCAGAAAGTTTGACCACGCTAACTTGAAGAAGTATCTTGGGGTTAGATTGATGTCATCTTCAATTCTCACTTTTCAAGAAGCTCCCAGAGATAAAATAGAAACTTAATCTTTCTCCGCTTGCTGTTTAATTCAGCTTTGCTGCAATATTGTCACACTGTTCTTCCAAGAATGTGTATTATGAGCCTGCTAAATCTGCTTCTTCCTTTATTAAACTCTGTTTAAATTTCAGGTCTTCGGGCTGGCCCCGTGGCCAAGTGGTTGAGTTCTTGCGCTCTGCTTCAGTGGCCTGGGGTTTCGCTGGTTCGACTCCTGGGCACGGACATGGCACCACTCATCAGGCCATGCTGAGGCGGTGTCCCACATGCCACAACTAGAAGGACCCACAACTATGTACTGGGGGGATTTGGGGAGAAAAAAAGCAGAAAAAAGAAAAAAAAAGGTTGGCAACAGTTGTTAGCACGGGTGCCAATCTTTAAAAAAATAAAAAAATTAAGGTCTTCATATTTTCCAGTATCAATGTACCCCATTCAAAACAAATTTTCCTTTTTTTTTTTGATTTCATGGGATTTAAATTTTTCAAAAATTTTCTATTTGGCTTACAGGATTGATTGAACTACACGGAGCTACGTTTGAAAGTTCATATTTTAACTTATTAAATATGTAATATGAAAACCCAGTTCTAGATTCTTTTATTCCTATTACCAAACATTTTAACGATTTTATTTTTTTTTCCTTTTTCTCCCCAAAGCCCCCCGGTACATAGTTGTATATTCTCAGTTGTGGGTCCTTCTAGTTGTGGCATGTGGAACGCTGCCTCAGCATGGCTCAATGAGCGGTACCATGTCTGCACCCAGGATTCGAACCAATGAAACACTGGGCTGCCTGCAGCGGAGAGCGCAAACTTAACCACTCGGCCACGGGGCCGGCCCTACCAAACATTTTAAACAACATTTTGCAGTTGATGTGAGAACAACCTTAAAAGTCATAAGAGGCACAGGTGGGTAAAAGTGATCCTGTTCCAGTCTGTATGGAACCGCTGTGTGATGGAGGAAGCAGACCTCAGTGACGTAACACCCAAATCAGTATAAATCGCCGACCGTGGAAGTTAAAGGATGTTATGAAGATGTACACAGAGAAATTAACCTACCCTAGAGGTTCAGGGGAGTTGTCGCTAAAACCGTCCTTTGAGCCAGAATCAGAAGAATGAGTAGGAGTTAACATGGCAAAAGGGAAGGTGCCAGGAGAGAGAACATTTGCAGCCGGTACAAAGGCCCTGAGGCCTGAGGGGTTAGCCACTGGGAAGAAGGTCTGTGTGGTTGGAGGGGCTTGAGTGAGGAGGGGACCCAAGTCAGAAGGGTGTCGCTTGGATGGAGGCAGTGGGTGCTTGATCTGAGTCATTGGCTGCAGGAGGCAGAGCAATTGGGGTCAGACAACCGAGGTAGAAGGAATTCCAGGTCAGTGCTGTGGGGATCAGGATTTGTGGGGCCAGTAGATTTGTGACCTCGGGCTCATCACCCAATTTCTCTGCATTTTGGTTTCTTAATCTCTAGGAAACTGATTGCAGTGGGAGGAGAGCTAGAATTGGTTCCCGGCTCTCCTGCTGACTGATGGGGTGATTAGGGAAACTAGTTAACTCCCCTGCTCCTCAGCTTTTTCATCCAGAAAATGACGAGGATAATTCCTACCCTGTCTGCTTTGCAGTGTAGTTGTGAAGAGAAAATTAGATAATAAATGGGAAAGCACTTTAAAAAATCGGGAAGCATGATACAATGAAGGTAATAACACAATATGAATAATGATATTGATGGCTAGAGGTTCGTCAGCAGAAATGTGGATACTCCTGAGGATGAAGTCAGGCACAGGGAAGAAGATCAATACTAAGCCGAGAGCTGATTTTTCCAAACTGTTATGGAAATGAGTTAGTTCTTTATTCCACGTTAACCAATTGAAGCCAGTTTTGTGATTAGACTGGAAGTTGTCTTATCCACTTGGTTGAAGCCAAATGGATCTGAGTTTGAATCTCAGCTCCTCCACTTAGTAGCTGTATTGGTTTTCTATTGCAGCATAACAAATGTCCATGCATTTAGCAGATTAAAACAATACTCATTTATTATCTCACAATTTCCTTAGGTCAGAAATCAGCATCACTCAACTGGGTTCTCCACTGAGGGCCTCACATGCAAGGTGTTGGCCAGCTGTGCTCTCATCTGAGGTTCTGGGAAAGAATCCACTTCAAGCTCATTCAGATGGTTGGCAGAATTCTGTTTCTTGTGGTTGTAGGACTGAGGTCCTGGTTTCCTTGCTGGCTGTCAGCCAAGGGTCATCCTCAGGTTCTAGAGGCATCTCTTTAGTACTTGCTTGTGGCCGGCTCCATCCTCCATCTTTGAGCCAGCAGTGGTACATCAGGCGTTTTCCTGCTTTGAATCTCTCCATCTTCTTCTTCCAGTAATGGGCAGAGAAAGCAATTGGCCCTTAAGGATTTATGTGACTAAATCAAGTCTGTTGATAATCTCCTTATTTTAATGTCAACTGAGCCACAGGATATAACATAATCAGGCGAGTGGTATCTCATTATATTCACAGGTTCTCGGAATCAGGGCATGGAATTTTAGGAGCCATTTTCAGAATTCTGCCTACCACAATTTCTTAAGGTGACCCTGACGAGTTTGTTACTTAACCTCTATCGGTCTTAGTTTCTTCACGCATACAATAGAGTAAATTCATACCTTGAAGCATCATTGCATTGATAACTAAAATAAGATAGACATTGTGCCTACAACATAGCAGATATGCAACAAATGTGAATGCCCTTTGCCTGACATCTCACAGCCTCTATTGTACATTGAGAGCCTGGCTAGCTCCTAATGCCAGAGAAAATTTTCTGCAGAAAGAGGATTGGGTCATCTGCCTTACAAGTTTGGATGTTCTTTTAGAGTTTTATGTTACTGTATTGCATAAGCAAGTTTTGATTTCTCCTAAGTAGTTGGAGACTGATATTTGCTGCGTGTAGGCATAAATTAAGAACTTGGACCAGAGAAGAACCTCCCAGAATTCCACCTCGGGGTGTCTGTGTCTGATCTTTAAAAAAAACAAGAATGTATGTCTCGGCAGTAGCAGTAACTTCTTGGTAGTGGTGGTGGGTAAGACAAAAACAGGAATTTATATATAATTGCTGGAGTTTAGTTTGTCCTGCAAATTTTATGGGTAAATTCCTTCAAAGCCTACCTGCTTTTAAGACTGCAGAACTTGGTGAAAGAAAGCGTGTTTTCCCTACTTTAGTTGTGAAGACATCATAATGCTTGCACTGTGATGTTTCATGCATTCCCTCCATGCAACAGTAAGTTTTTATAGAGCCCCCTTCTTTACTAATATGAATTTCAACAAAAGAGCCAACAGCCCTTAAATCCATCAACTGGTCATAAATCTAAGCAGCTGCATTATGAGTCAGAGATCAGCGCAGTGAATGGGCTACTGTGTTTCCACCCGGGAGATGGAGCACACCCTCTCTGAAATGGTCATTCTCCCTTCAATCAGTAACGTTCAGGTTAAGGGGAAGTCAGAACGGCAGCTCTTCACGAGTCTTCAAAGGCAAGGTGGTAAGGAGAGGTGATGGGGGATCCGCAGACCTAAACGTGGATGTTAGTCAGAAAGGGGTAGCTCTTATTGTGAATTTCAAGCTGCCTTTCAACTACTTACTATCTTTCATTTCTCCAGTAATAGAAAGGAATTAGTAATTTCTGTGTATTAATATTTGCCTCAGAAGAGTCTGTTCAGGGTTAACGTTATAGCATGAAAAAATGCTTTGCATGGAGCATATTATCTGGGGATTATGCATTTTCTGTGTTCTACTCCAGGGCCTAAGCCATTGATAACGACTAATGACATAGTCTCAGAGGAGGACAGAAAAAAGAAATGTGATGTACACTAGTTCAACCACATGAGCCAGAAATCTTCCAATCCACAAATGTTCTTTACCCACTCAGTTTAGTAAAGTCTGGATTAAATAAAACCTTGGGTAATGGGATATTATGGCTTACTGAAATTTTGGGTCACCAGAACTTCTGTTCCTTTGCAATACACCGTATAGAAAACCTTTAGACATACCAGTGCCTTAAAATGTCATCTTAAGATAATTGGGTCTTTTTCTCACTGATCCAGGTATTGTGGTAGCTCCTTTCTGAATATTCATTCTTACTGTGTAATGCTGAGGAAGATCGTCCCGAGGGCAGACTGAACCGATGCTCAAGGCTCATCATAGAAGTCACTTTGAAAAATTGCCTGTGTCTCTGATAGGTTAGTTTCTTTTAGTTTACTGCTTTCTCCATAATGGAACACAGACAATTAATCCACTATGAAACCAAGGTCTATTTAGTATCTGGATGACTGACATGTGCTCCAACACCCCACTGTCTAGCACTGTTTAATACTTTTTAAAAAGGAAAAAAATATATACTATGTACTATAGAGTGTATGAAAGAACATGGGAGGTGGAAAAGAAAATTTAATAACAGCCACTGTTTATTCAGATATTTCTATATTGCTACGTATTGCTAAGTGTTTGCCTGGATTATTTCATTTAGTACAACCGAGAACCTTATGAAAGAAATGTCACATCGTGGTCGCCCTCAGCTCCAATTTACTGATAAAGAAATGGAGGACCAGAAAGGTTGGGAATTCCCAGGGCCACCCAGCGAGAAGGTGCTGGGGGGCTCAGATTTGAGTGCAGTTCTATGTGACTCTGATGCCGTAATGCTGGTGATGGATGTGCTGTGAAGCGATGTGTAACATAATGGCATGTAATAACCTCCTGGTAGAAGGGAAGCTGCACTTTCAAGGCAGGCTGAACTCCCTGAAAGGCCTTTTCTTCAGAAGAGGAAACCACACCAGACGGAGAAGTGACGTTATACGGAGACCCTTTGGTTGGGCTTGGTCTAGACCCAGCTTCTGATGGGGTGTGGCCTGGGGCCTGCCAGCCTCTGGGGGGTGCGTGGAGAGGCCACAATCCTTGTCATCGCTGGCTGTAGCTGCTGGAGAGGGGCTGTCAGGCAGCCACTTGGGGTAAGCTGCTGAGAACAGGGGGCTCATTCTTCTACTCAGCCAGACATGAGGTGGGATGGGTGGGAGGCTGGGGCGGAGGACAAGAGTGGTGTTCTGCCCGGGAAGGAGCTGTGTAGACCAAGGGTGAAGATGATGTTCTATGAGGCACTGCCACACTGCCCCTCCTTGGCTTTCTGAGAATGACAGTATTGGTTTAAGTGGGCAAATGCTGTTATTTACACAGAGTTCTACCATGTATGCCTTCTGAGATGCTCCAGAGGCACCCACTGGGTGTGCTTGTCACTCTGATGTGTGATAAAGGAAACACCAAGCCCATTGCCTTCACTCGTCCAGTTTAGAGTACGCTGGAGATAACTATTTTAACAAAAATCTTGAACATTTTAATGTGAAGCTTTAAAATTAAGCAAAAGTTACAGTGGAGTATAGTGGAAATATTGTCATTTACAAGACTGGCATAACAGAAAGTGTTATTTCAGAATAGCATAATCCTCTCTCTTTTAAAATGGATTTTCCTGATGCTGCTGCATCAGATTGGACCTCAGATTCCAGAATCCGCAGCGCTGCCTCACCACTCACTCACATGCAAGAGGGCAGCTGTAGGAGTCAAAGGACCTTCTGACATCCAGAGCCAATGCTGCCTTTGGCCGGCCGTTGGAACACTGTCATCAGACATGGTCCATGTACTGATGAGGAACCGTGCTTGGTGCTAAGCAGAGATGCATCGCTTCAAGCACAAGAGAGGCAGCTGGGAAGATTGCTCTAGAGGATTATAAAGTCACATCAGAAATAGAATCTTTGAGAAAGGGTGGAAGGTAAAATCATTTTCCCTTCGTATAGCAAATCTCAGCATCTAAGACCCCCAGATTTCAATGGAAATCCTTTAAAAGAGATGATAGAAGAAAAACATCAGGCACACCTGTCGCATCAATATCACTGAGCTATGGTAATATCCGTGCAGTGACCTCCGGATGGCCTCGTGACTGATGGTAAAGCACCTGAAACCCATTAGAGGATTTTATCATCTTCATAAAACCTGACCCCAAAGCAATTTGTCATTTGCCTTTACAATGAAAGCAGGAGAAATTTTTGTAATATCTGACAATAACCAAGATGGACCACGTGGGAATAAAGAGGAAGACAAGTTGCAGCGGGGGATGACGTGCCCTTAGCCTGCCCTCTCATGAAATTCTCACAGGTTAAATGAGCTGTGTCACTGTTGGAAGGCAGAATAAGAATCAGCAGTTAACGCATCCAGAGCGAGAGCTGATCTTTGGCGACAGGTGACATGAAAATGCATTCTGACTTTCTAAGTTTTATGCTATGGGAACTAAGACTTTTAGGAGTCACAGGAAGTACAAAAGAACTCGAGAGTGCTCAAGAGATGCGCTTTATCATCCAAGGGAGGAGTTTTCCTTATTGTTAAATTTATTAATAATTCACCTAAACGTTTCCAGTCTAGGAGTTATCTAACCAGTCTGTTTGTCTTTCTTGATGGGAGCCTCTATCTGCAAGGCTTTTGAACCCTGTGTCTCCTGGTATGAGAAGAGAATTTTGAGTTAAAAGACAGCAAGAGAACTTGCCCAATATCACCATCAAACTAGAGACCTAAGCAAGCTGTGGAGACGAACTCCCGCGCCCGTGAGGTGAGACAGGTTTTTCTTATTGAAAACGTGGGTGCAGGTGTTGGGGGACCCTCACAGCTTCAGCCCTCCAGTAGTTGGTTGAGAGAGGGTGAGCCACTTCTCTATGAGCAGAATGGATGACAGCCCTGACCATCTTGGGTTTCTCCCTCTGCTTATACCTATTTGATGTGCTAACGATTGTGTGGGGTTGGGAGTCTAGCAGAGATTTCCAGAAAGGGGTAAAAAATCCCAGAAGGGAAATACAGGACCAACTTTGTCCTTCTACATGTTCCTGTGCATGGAAGGAAAATCCGAGATTAAGTGGGAAAATACTTTTATTTATAGAGTATGAAAAGCTTCATATGTCCACTGCAGCATGCACTCAGTGTTCTGTTCATTTTCTGTTTTCAGGCTTTTCAAAAACTAATTTCCAAACCACATAAACAACACATTTAGGTATATAAACACAAAGCATGAGTATAAATTTTCTAAGTATGCAAATACATAGGAAAAGTTTCTGGAAATCTCTACAGTAGAATGATAATAATGGCTAACTCAGTAGAAGGGATGAGAGAGGACGGATGGAGGAGCCAGGCTGGAGCAGGGGTTGGTCAAAGGGGACTTTTGCCTTATTTGTAACATTTTAATATTTTACATGGAGAAGACTTTTTACTCATTTGCCTTATTTCTAGAAACCTCTGCAGGCTTGCCAATTATTCCTACACCTCAGCATTCCCCACTTGGGAGTCCAGTTGAAAAATTCAGATTTGGGGAGTTGAGTATATGCTTTTTGACCAAAGGATTATGTTATTAATAAAAGAAAGCAGCCTACTGGAGTTCGATAGAATCAGATTGGTAACACTCCCCATAGAGTCTTTCCACAAATAGATAACAATCCACTCTCTTCCTCCTCCTTGGAGAATGCCGTTCCAAGGCCTGATTTCTGGTCCTAAATAGAAAGCCATTGTTGCAGGCTCCACTCAGTCTAGTTGCAAGGACAGATAGGAGGCCTGGAAAGTCCCTCCATCCACTTAACACAGAACAACTGATTCTCAGAACCAGATGGGAAATGGAGGTGGGGCAACACGGAAGCCAGCCAGCTCCCTTCACCTTGGCCTCCCTGCTTCCCAACCGCTCCTCACTGCTGGAGGCGCCATGTCCTCTCAGCCTGGCCCAAACCCTGCCCTCCCTCTGGCTCCTACTGCTCTTTTCTATGCACCTCGTGCTCTAGCCAAAGGAAACCACGTCCTGTTTCCTGAATGTTCCCATGCTTTCCCGGAGCATGCCTTGTTCACGCCTATTCTTCTGCCCACTGAAATCCTACTTGTCCTACAAAGCACATCTCCAGCGCCAGAGTCTTTCTGAATCTGCCCAACCAGACGTCATTTCCTCCTCCTCCGACCCCTGTCCTCATCCGAAGCTTCTCCACGTCTAGTTAGAAATGCACGTGTCTCGTTCTCCCTGAGTGAGTGTGAGCCCCGTGAAGGCAGGGTGGTGTTTGGGCTCACATTCCATTCCTATGTCCTTCCCATATGCGAGGCCTCATTCTAGGATCTGGAGAAATAAAAATGGACAAGGAATTGCCCCATTCTCCTGGAGCTCATACTTTGGAGATTTCGGTAATTACAATGCTGTTGGGTTAGGACAATGGACCCCCAGCTCTCAAATTCACAGACTCTGTTCACTGGAGGCCCTCTAGGAACACAGGAGCCTGACCTCTTCTTTGCAAACTCTGAAACTTCTCGAAACTGAGAAGAAGACTCATTCTGCACAGGGTCAATGGACCCGGGTAGGATGCCGGAGGGGAGCCCAGCTTTCCAGTGGAGAGGGAAGAGAGCAACGTAAAATGACGCAGAGATGAGCAATTCAGTCATGGAAGCAGAATCAGTAACTTACCCATGTGATCACTGGGGAGACCAAGAAGCATGCAAGTCTCTCTGCTCCCTGGTGTGTGTGTATGCATGCACGTGTGTGCGTGTACACGTGTGTATGTGTGTGTGTCTGAAGAGAAACAGCTGTTGGAAACCCATGGTACTTCAAGTCCTCACATCGCCTTCCTTCCTGGATGGGTTGGGGGGCCCAGCTCTGGCCACAGGACTGCTGGGTCCTGTGGGCCCTTCCCACCAGTGGCTTTAAGGCCTGGCCCCCATTTCAGGGTAGATGGAAGATGGAGACTCCAGCCTCCGCCTAGCTCCTTGCTGTGGGCACTCTTAAAAACATATTTGGCCTTTAGGAGAATAAAAGAGAAATGAGATGGAGCTAGGCTGTGCCCCGGGGAGCTGGCAGGTGAGGGTAGAGATGAGAAGGATGTAGTTCTGGCGGTGTCAGTGTCCCAGAGGAGAAAACTGCCACTGGCCTTGTGTAAAGTACCTTGCACGGTAGTCAGGCATCTGGCTGAGAGTGGACTCTGGAGTCTGAGTGCCTGGGTTCAAATCCTGGTTCTGTCACCTACTGGCTGGCAGCCCTGTGGCAGTTAATTTAATGACTCTAGGCTCCAGTTTCTGCATCTGTGAAATGGGGACAGTCCATCCTCATAAAGTTGCTGTAAAGGCTTAAATGAAAGTGCTTAGAGCAGCACTTGGCACAGAGTGAGTAATCCATAAATAGTAGCTGTTCTGATGAGAATGGGACGCAATGAATCCTAGATCGCGTCTTCTCCTTCTCATTAATCTTGTATGACCAGACCAAATTCAGCCATTGACAAGGATAGCATTAAGCACAGTCCACCTGACTGGGGAGTGCTTTTTCCTCCTTTGGACTAATTCCAAACCTCCCCCACCTCCCCTCAGGCGTCCAGGACCCCCTGTAGTCTCCTTGGCTGGTTAGGTAAGGTACTCCTTCTGGGTACCCATCCAAGGATGCCCACACTAGACAGAACTCTAATTCTGGAGCTAGCGCACCAGCATTTATCTACCCCCTTAGAACTTTATAAACTTAGAGGACAAAAGCAGTGTCTAATTGCTTCCTTTCTTTTTCCTTTCACAAACATTTTTTAGCAGGTTCTTCTTCCGTGTCAGATGCACAAACATTTGTTCATCATCTGTGTCTTTCTCTAGAAAGCTGTTTTTCTTAGTTGGAAAGGAGCTAGCATTCATTCGTGCCCGTGAGTTTCTCCTTTTGGCCTGAAACTCTTGCCTTATCTAAGTGATGGTGACATTTTAGGTGTTGTGTGTTGGCTAGAGAGAGAGACGTTTTTGAGAAGGAGGTATAAAGCTGGTCCAGAACGGTTCCTGCCAGCGCTTGGATTTCACACCACAAAGGCAACCTGGGACTCTGCTTTTGTAAAAGTCACCGTTGGCACTCAGACCCACTGACCAGGCTCCATTTCCTGCACCCACCAAAGGGGATTTGACATAAAATTAGTGCAACCTCATTTCAATCAATTTTAACCAATATTTTTATATTCTAAAGCACAATATCTGTAATATCCTGGAATATTGAACAAAAATGAAATTTTGGCTTTGGTTTATACGCGTAAGCATAGAGCAATTTGGTGCCTTTCTGTTTGGTTTAATTGCATTTTTACAAATATAATTTGATCGCATTAGAATAGATTTGTAAAAGGACAGATTAGGAAAGACGAGGATGGCAAGGAGTGAATAAACCGGGAGATTGAAGAAAGCTGACATCAGAATCGTAAGCACTATAGTCTACGAGGCAATTCCTCATAAGCACTTCATTTGAGGCTTAGAGGACATAAGCGTTATCCCACCCATTTTATAGATGGGAACACTGGGGTGCGGGGGTATCTGGCTTTCCACAAGGACTTGAATTTTTATAGATGCCATACTTAGTGCCTATGCCATACTGCCTCTCGAAGGAGGTAGTGAGGGTAGAGGCGGACAGGAGACGGGTGCCGACGAGCTTGAGGTGAACACAGAGGGTGCTGGCATTGGGCCAGCAGGAAACAAAGCCAGAACTGCTGCTGACCAGCTGCCAGCACAGCTGTTATAACTGCCACACCTCTCTGTGAAGGGCCAAGTGGGCCGGGCTGGCCTGGGCTATCCTGGTCTGCCTTCAGACCCAGGCTACAGTCTGCTCTCTGTGGACTTGTCCCATTGCCCCATCACCGGGAAAACCAGGAAAAGATATTGCTGTCCCCTAAGTGCTGAGAGACCTCCTCCACCTCCACCCCTGCCTCCCGCTTCTGACCTTTTCACCCCAGAGGCACCCTGCAGCGCTCTGCAATAAAGTTATGGATTATTCAGTGACCGTTCCCCTGCTCTGCTCCTGCTGGCTGACATTGCTGACCACTGGGCCCTGAGCTGGGTCAGTGCACAGTCTGGAGTGATCCCTGGTGACGCTGGGAAATGAACCTACGACCTCTGCTTGCCGAGGGTCAGTGAACTTTCTGGTGGTGCACGGGTCCATCAGAAAAAAGTCAGCAGGGCCAGCCGGGAAAAGTGCTGACAATTGTGGGCATTCGCAAAGCAGCCTCCTCACACGGAAGACTGATAGCTATCTGTCCTTATCTCAGCTTTCCCAGCTTCCACAGCCCGGCCCTTTACTTTGAATAAGCAAATTGACATTGAGGTCATCTTAAATTAACCAATCATATTCCCCAGGTCATTTTCTCAAGGAAAGAGTTGAACCCAAAGACGGGTGTGTATCCTTTGAAAGGATCATAAATCTATGCTTCTCTTGGTTTTTCTTTCCATTTTTCTCTTCCCTTTGTTACGTATGCTTTTATACTTATCCTATTGTCTTTCATTGATATTTATTTTTCTATTTGTATATTTAATTGAATATGTAGTCATACTCTCCTGATATATTTATAAATACTACCCTACTTACACAAATACTATGTGTTGAGGTACGTGCTCAGAGCCGTTACAGACACAAGGAGAGGTCTTTGCCCCTAGGAGAGTCTGGTTTGATCCGGCAGCTAGAATACATGCACAAACATCCACGCGACAGATAGGATGCAATAAATATCACAAAAGGGACATGAAGACATTGCTATCGGAGTATAGAGGAGAGTAAGTCCATGTTCAGACTGGACCCACTTTCAGACGAAGTGATCAGGGAGGCTCAGGAGGTATGACATTTGGTCCATGAACTGACCATTGATGACTGAGGTGGCCTGGCATTGGGTTCTTTCACAGGGTCTGGTGCAAAGTGACACCTCACACATTCCAGGTAGAAAGAGCAGCGTGAATAAGAATGTGGACACAGTGAATGACAAGCAGCCTCGTTTTCCTTCATTGATTCTTTTGGCAAATGTTTATTGAGCATCTACTGTGAACCAGGCAGGCTTGGCTCTAGGTGTTGAGGATCCAGGAATAAAATAAACGCACACAGTTCCTGCTGTCACTGGCCTTACCTTCTGGTGGCAGGAGAAAGACACTCAACAAAGAAAACTATAACATACCAGGTGGTGTTAGGCACTGAAAAGAAACGTAAAGCAGAATACGAGGGCAGAGAGTGACAAGGGAAGTGTTGTGTTAAAGAGGGTAGTTGGGAAAACCATTCTGACAAACCAAAACTTGATGGAAGAGAGAGAGGCCACCATGCAGATTTCAGGGGCTGAAACCCCAAGGCAGAGGGAATAACAAGCGTGGAGGGAACACACTGGGTGTGTGTGAGGAGCACAGACGAGCCAAAGGGGCAAGTGTTTGAGGGGGTGAAGTACAGGGGACGAGGCTAGAGAGAGCGTTGGGATCACATCCTGTGGGGCTCTGCACACCGTGGTAACGGCTTGGTACTTACTCTGACCACTTTGAGCAGAGCAATGACATGATCTCACTCATACTTCCAGAGGAGACTAGACTGCAAAATAGGCTGAAGCTGGGAGATGAGCTAAGAGTCCTATAGTTTTCCTTTTCCTGGAGCATGGTGTACAGATATTGTGCATAAGGAACTAGTTTATTTTTCCAGGAAAAAAACCTGGAGGAGTAATTTGGAACCAGAACATGGAGGTTCCGCCTTGAGAACCAGGCCAACGACATTTTTGGAGACAGCGAGGAGCCGTTGGAAGAGTTAAGCAGCTAAGTGCTATGATTGTTGTTTAGCTTAGAAAAGCTAAACAGGGCTCAGATTCTAGGACTTGAAGGGTGTGGGTCCTGTTTCTGCCAGTCTCCAGCCCTGAAATCTTGGGCAACCATTGAACCACCCTAAACTTTAGTTTCACCATCTGTAGTTTATTCATATGCTCCTCTCCTCTCTATGCTGCCAAGAGATAGTATGAAGATGATGTGATAGGAATATATACGAAAGCCTTCCATAAACCATGACACAGAGAACCATAGCAAGGATGATGATGATGGTGGTGGATTGAAAAGGGGTGCCTGGATGAAGACTTATTGGGGAGCTGCTGCCACCGTCCAGGTGACCGGGACAGGCCTGAGATGAGGTGATGGGAGTGGGAATGGGAAGGAAAAAGCAAATGTCAAAGACATTGCAAAGGAAGAATCTACAGGTCTGAGGGATGGGCGGCGAATACTCTGTAAGTGCTATAGTTAGGGTCAAACACTCAATCCTGCAGCCTGCTGGGAGACTTGTGAGTTCTCATGCAAGGTTATAGTTGCCACCATGGGCTTGCTGCAACGATGGGCAGAGGGATAAACATGGAGGATCAAAGGCTGGCCCGGTGCAGGAAGGAGCAGCAGAAGATACACTGGTAGAGGAGATGTAGGAATAACGGTCAGAGAGGGAAGAAACCAAATGAAAATTGTAGCTTGGGAAAGGGGGCAAAGAAAGGCTGTACAGAAGATCCCTGGTGAGGTGAGAAATATGACAGCTTGGATATGAAGATCAAGGAATAGGAAAGACTCCAATGTCAGGGGTTTTAATGTCAAAGACAAGAAGTGGGATGAGAGGTATCAGAAATGGGGCCACTGGGAAGGGAGGTAGTTTTAGGAGGGAAGATGCTAAGTTTGGACATTTTCAGCTTACAGTACCATCAGGACAGACAATGAGAGCTATCCTGTAGGCAGTTGGACACATGAGATGGGGCTCAACACGAGTTGAGTTGGTTGAATTGACTATAGACACGTAAGAGATTAATGCTTGTAATGAGGGTTTAGATGGAGTGGGAGAGTAAATGAAAGGTCCTGGGAAGGAGATGGGCAGAGGGAAGCGTGCCGAAGATAGAGACCTGAAGGCACCCACAGGTAAGGTATGGGAGGATGAAGATGAAGGGAGATGCAGCGGTGACATAGCATCAGACAGAGAGAAAGGCTGAGACATGGAAGGCAAAGGAATTATTTTAAAAAGGATATAGTGGTCAGAAGTGTCCAAGATCATTATATATTAGAATATTACTCAGCCATAAAAAGATGAAATCTTGCCATTTTTGACAACATGGATGGACCTGGAGGGTACTATGCTAAGCGAAATAAGTCAGACAGAGAAAGTAAATTCTGTATTATTTCACTCATATGTGGAAGATAAAAAACAAACAAACAAAAAACAAACACATAGACACAGAGAACAGATTGGTGGCTGCCAGAGGGGAAGAGTGGGTGGCGGGAGGGCATAAGGGTAACGGGGCACATTTGTACCATGATGGATGGAAAGTAGACTTCTGGTGGTGAGCATGATGTAGTGTATACAGAAGTTGAAATATAATGATGTACACCTGAAATTTATATAATGTTATAAGCCAATGTGACCACAATAAAAAAAAGGTATCGAAAATCAAAGAAGGGCTGAGAAGAAGACAACATCAACCAACCTGCTGAATTTGAATTTGGGACAGAGGGTAGTGGGAGAGCGTGGCCAGGGGAAGGAAAGGAGGAAGAAGGAGGGAGTGGAGGAGAAGCAGGAGGAGTGGAAGGGAGACTGAGACTTTGAAAGGGGAGGTCCCACCTGGAGGTGCAGCGCAAACTTCAGAAATGGAAGAAGGGACTGAATGGGTGGACACAGATTTTAGCAGGAAAATGGCAGAGTCTGGACAAGAAGGTAGATAGATACGGATTAAGTTTAAGCGAGGGATAGTTTTCCGGGATCCCTAAACCTGTTGATGGAGGAAGGGAAGGAAGACTGCAGGCCTTCAGCGAGTGGCTGGTGTTCCTGAGCACCGAACTGAACATCCACCCTCTGAGCCAGGACTCGTTCCCCACAGAGCCTTGCATCTCCACCTCCTTCTGCTGCTTTGGGACGGAAGCTATACTAAATTACAATAAAATGTCTTATGTGACTAAATGTTCCTTTTAAGGTAAACTGACATAAACAAATACTGATTTATAATGAGGAAACAAAACCCTTAGCATCATGAAATAATTTTCTTCCATCCTTGTGGCCACATGAGTTGCTGACAATTCCCAGGACTTGGTAACAGACCTCATATTCGGGCCATTCATCACAGACGGCTCCAACCGGTCACCTGGTTCCTCACAGCTTTCATGAATGGAGCCTCTTGACATCTCTCAGTTAGATGGCCCGTAGATTCCTCATTTCCAGAAACGAGGCATCTTGTTTTCATTATCAGCTGGTTTACGAAAGAATTGACTTCCGAGCAGAATACACCCACGCTCCCTCCCTTGGCGTTTATTTGGAACCAACAAGCCCTCCTGCTCGGTACCAAGGGAACAAGAACATTTGTGAGTCTCTTGTAGTCTGAAACCTTGGACTCGTAGCCACAATACAATAAAAAACATACAGTTTTCCCCTTTGTCTGTGCGAGGTCTTTCAGAACGACGCTCCCCTGTCCTGTGTTTCATAGCACTAAACATCAGCCATTTTCAGAGACTCTGGCATATTATAAGTATTCTGAGAATGAACTTAATGTGTATTTTAAGCAAGTGTTTCTTTTACTCAACTGTAGTTCATTAAGGGTTCCTGAGACCAAGTCCTTATCTATGTCTACACAGTCTTGAAAGAAAGTGACGCATTCCTTTCATAGCTTAGTGAAAAGGATAAGCGACAATAACAAAAGGATCACTTGGCTCACCTGCCAAACCACAGCCCTTTTTCCTTGAACTAAGGAAAGCACATTGGGATGGGTGATTCATCCAGGCCCTGCGGTCACCAGCTAATCACACAATGTGTGTGCTCCGACACTGAAGACAAGAGCTCAATTCAAATTCCATCCTGCTAATCCCTCGCTCCACCCTGAAGCCCGGTGAAGGACGCCACAGAGTGTCTAGGAACTTTCTGCCCATGTCTTAGAAGCCTCCTGCCCATCAGTGATGCTGACAGCAGGATTTCACTCTTGCTGCATGAGAAGGGAGCGAGCCTTCCAGCCTTTCACCAGCTGGCATGGAAGACCTTGCCTCCCTCCCCCGCCGGGCACCTGTCGACACATCTGATGATAACACTCAGGCCACAGGTGAATTGTGTTCCTGACTACTGGATGACAACTTCTGTCAAATCCCGGGTGACAGGGCCTCTACTGTCTTCCCTGCTCCTCGGGGCTGGAGGCTGGAGGCTGGAGGACAGGATGTCTTTGCCTGGCTAGGATTCTGACCTCACAGGCAAACTATCTTTTGCCTGTTTTGAACCATATTTGAGGTGCTATCATGCTCTCCACTGGGAGAAAGAAATGTGTTGCTTCCAAAATAATTTATTGGCAAAAGTCTCTCTCACCTATATCTATAGACTAGGGAATACTTTGAATTTAATATAGAAAGTAAAGTAGAGAAATGAAGCAATTATCCTAGGGGAAAAAGACACTTTTTGTTGGAAACGTTCAACTAACTAAAGCCAAATATGTATGTGGAGGAAAGGGCGCAGTAGAATTACAGGGATAACTGTCCCAATTCATTGCTTTACTTTGCATGTGTAGACACAAAAGCGTTCAGTATTTAAAGTATCCGTTATCCTCAAAAATGAAACCCCAGCCTCTGTGAACTCACTCTATGTTAGAAGGCAGTGTCCAGAAACACTGGAACCACGCCAGCACCATTGTTTGCTGTGCATTTTGGTGTCACTGAAGTCAGAGAGAAATTTGTTTTGAGGATAATGTGCCATGGCGCTTTCACACTGAGGCGTGGGAAGGTGGAAGTTTCGAGCTCTTCGTGGCAAGCCCTTTCGCTCTGTCTTGAGGGAAGAAAGAAGTACCTCAAGGGCAGAGCTGTGCCTGAAATACTTCGCTTTCAAAAGCTGCAGAATATTAGCATTTCTCTTGGACTCTGTATAAGAGCTATACGACTTGGTAGACACACTCCAGCTGATAAGGATGACATCTAGAACGGAATCTTAAGAGCGTCTCAGATAGCAGAGGTGGTTCTAACCTCTAACTCGCTTAAAAAGTCCTGGAAAAAATGTGCTGGGTGAAATAAAAGGGTACCTTTGGTTTGGAAAGGGGAAGCCAGCTTCGGGGGGAAGATAAAACCAATGCTTTAAAGATTTCTTTCTCGAACCACGATTTTCTTGAGAAAAGGAATAAAAGAACAAGTCTTTTTTGCAAGTGAGAATCAATCCGACAGAACTGGGTTAGATATTAATAAAATAGGTAAAGATGGTTTTGTGTTGAAATTGGCTACAGAGCCCTGTGAAAGATGGAAATCATCTTTTAGGGGACCACTTACTCATCACAAGGATGAGATTTTCCCTTCCGATCTTTTTTCTCTCTTTTTTTTAGCTTCCTAAGATTTATTTCCAGCATTTAAAAATTAGTACCATTTCTCACTACTGTGTAGGAGGGACAGACACATGGGCACAGCATTGAGAGACATCACGACAGGGGCTGCTGCGGGGGGTTGGACCCCAATGAATACAGTTGAGGGGAGGGGGAGGGGAGTTCTGCTTCAAGATTGCGTGTAGCTCTCTGAACCAGAAGGAAAACGAACATTCTCTCAGGCCATGCTGAGGGTGGGTTGCACAATTAAGGTTTTTGACCTGGACAGGCAGACCCAAAGACAGAGGTACTAGAAGCCAAGAAAGTACCTGTTCTTAGTGTAGGGTTGAAATGTGTGGTTTTGGAGCCCAAATGCCTGGCTTTGAATCCTGGGCTCTCATTCACTAACTCTGAGTGGGGCAATTTACTTGGCTTCTCTTTATCTCATTTTCCTTGCCTATCAAATGAGAAAAGTAGAACCCATCCCAGAGGTTGTTATGAGAATTATAGGGGCCAACATGGGTCAGGTGCTTAGAACAATGTCTCACACATCATAAGACTCAATAAATGTCAGTTCTTACTCGTTTATATTTAGCTGGGTGAAGGCCTGACCGCGGGATGAGCTGAGCTAATGTCTGGTCCACGAAGGTGCCAGTGTGCTCTGGCTTCCAATGTGGTCTGAGAGGGGAGGTGGGTTCTGTTAACCAAGCTTTTCAGTTTAACTGGCACCCAACACCAGGAACCATTGAAGATTTTAACACAAATGTACAAATATCTAAGTGTTCGTGTTAGGAAAATAAGTATGGAAGGGAGAGACTGGAGGCAGAGACCCCACTGGGTTAGATACCAGATCAACACAAGGTGGACATAAGGGAAGACATGTTGTAGAAAAGAGACCATTGATTCTTATTATCTTTAAACTAAATCAGGGTATAGGGCGTTGCCCTGGTCTCTGATGCATATCCAGAAAAAAAAGAAGATTATCAGAAACTAAGGCCAGATGTCTGTCCCACCCAGAGACTAGATATCTGCCTCACCCAGGAACCAGATGCCTAAACCCCCCTCTCCAGACCAACCCCCTGTATAACTGGCCTGTAGTCTTTGCTCTGTATAATGGTTCTTTTGGACATTAGTCAGCCATCTCCCCCTCACTAGCAAGCTGTAATAAAACCCTTTCTCTCTTCTCTTCTACCACTTTGCCTCCTGACTATTGGCATGTCTTGCAGTGGGCAAATGACTCCCATTGGGGTGTAACAGGGCAACGCTAGTGTAGCTTAGGTTTTCTCTGATAGGGCCTGAATTGTGGAAGACTAAAAGGGAAAGAGCGTGGGGTGTGAAAAGATGTGAGAGGGAGGAATAAAGCAATATCATAAATCAATGATGTCAAGGTTTCCTGCCTCGGTGTCCGGGAGAATGCCATGCCAATGAGCACAACAAGAAATGTATAGTTCCCAAATTTAGCTGAGCCCTCAATAAAGCTCAGTCCCTCAAGAGAGGGATAAATGAGGTTGAATCAATTGCCAATGGCCAATGACTTAGTAATCATGACTTGGTGGTGAAGCCTCCATAAAAATCTAAAGGACGGCTTGTCAGCCTTTTCCAAGAGCTTCCACATTGGGGAACCAGAACACTTCCATGTGCCACTGTGCTAGGCCCCAAGCCCCATGAGGACAGAAGCTCCCTTGTTTGGGACCTCGCCCTATGTATCTCTTCACCCAGCTATTGATTCGTGTCTTTTGTAATAAATCAATGATCTAGTGAGCAAATGGGTTTTCCTGAGTTCCATGAGCCATTCTAGCAAATTAATCGAATCTGAGGAGGGGGTCGTGGGAACCTCTGATTTATAGTCACAAGAGATTTTCATATATTGAGGTGTGTGGGTTAACTATTCGGGTTCAAAACTGACACAGCTTGAACTAAAGAAGCCTGACGTAATGGCCTATCAAACATACATTGTACATCTGCTTTAACCATTAAAGAATGCACTCTCTTAAGATGCATACTTCCCCTCCTGCACCCTATTGGTAATGCCCTGTTGGTAATGCCGGGATTAGGCCCCTTTCCTGGACATCAGGGTCATGTTGACCTGCTAATTTGCAACTGAATATCTCTTTGCAAACTTTGAATATGTATCTTGGGCGTGTTTAATGTGTGTTCTTTGTCCTAAAAATGTATAAGCGGGTACTGAAAACCACGTTTTTCCAGAACACTTTCTTCCTTTCTGGAAGAGCCTTCCTGAGTTATAACCCTCAGTTTGGCTGAAGTAAAACTCACCTCTCTCTCATATCTGTAAAATGGCTATTGTTTATTTTGTGTTGACAATAGCCAGTTGCTCAGAAGGATGGGTAACAAACTGGACTTGCGCTGGCATCCTGAGTTGGAGGGGGTCGTCGGTAGCCTGTCCGTCAGAAGTGATGCGGGGTCGGTGAGCCGAGGAGTCGAAAGAAAGATTTCTTGGACTCTCAAGATCTGGCAGTAGTGCTGTTTTACTTAGAGAATAGAATAGCATGGGGACAGGACCCATGGGCAGTCAGAGCTTCTGCTGCCGCTGCTTCTGCTGCCCCCGCTGGCATGGAGACAGGACCCATGGGCAGGCAGAGCTGGTGCGTGGGGACAGGACCCACGGGCAGTCAGAGCTCCTGCTGCTGCCCCGAGTTGAGGGTTAGGGCTAAATTTAAGGCATAGGTATGTGAGTCATCTCTTTACGAAGACAAAGGAAGGAACGTGAAAAAAAGTTAAAATGGTATCAGTGCAGGTGGGGTCTGGTCGTTGGGTGATCCCATGACTTTTAGACAAGAATCGAATCGGATTAAGTAAAGGTCAGAAGCCACCCCCTTAAATCAGTTACATGAGATTGCCAGACAGCAACCAACTTAAGTTCTTGCCTTCCCCATTAACAGTTTCTAGGGATAAGGTCATCTCTCTTCTTCTTTCTGGTAAAGAGAGGGAGGCACCTTTTACAGATAGAGATTTACCTTACAAATGTAAATGTGTCCCAACAAGGGCAAGTTCCATTCCCCAGAGCCTCCTTCCCTGTCCCAGTTTATCAAAAGCAATCAGCCCAAAACAATCCCGATGCTAAAGAGTCATATCTTGGGGTGGCCAATTTCAGGTCCCTACAAGCTCATCCCCCATTTCCTTCACAAATGTCTCTCAAAAGGGCAAGCAAAATTCCAGTCCTCGGAGCCTGCTTCTCATCTGTAGTTTTAAAAGTAACCAGCCTAAAATCCTCATCAAGAAGCAACCTGAGCTTGTGACAGGCGTCCGACGTAGAGGACAGTCTTGTTGGGACTGAGCCCTTTAGCTGTGGAATCGGATGCTATCTCCAGGTAGACAGTATCAGAATTGGCAGTCCAAGAACTGCTTGTTGGTGTGAGTAAGCCTACACAAACACACACACACACAAACAGATACACACACACACAGGTTGGAATTGGGTCCTGGAGCTCTTTGCAGAATCTTCTTACATTCCCAGCAGCAATGATTCAGAGTTCCATTTCTTCCACATACATGTTGACACTTGGTTTTGTGAGTCTTTTTAATTATAGCCACTCGAGCAGACATATAGTAGTATCTCATTGTGGTTTAAATTTTTATTTCTTACAATGACTAATGATGTTTATCTTTTCGTGTGCTTATTTTCCATTTGCCTGTCTTCTTTAGTGAAGTGTTAGTCAACTCTTCTGTCCCTTAAAAAAATCAGGTGATCTCTTATGGTTGAGTTCAAAGAGTTGTTTTCATCTTCTGAATACAAGTCCTTCATCAGATATATGTTTTACAATTTGTTTTCCCCAGTCTGTGTCCTGCATTTTTATATCCTTAACCATGCATTTAGAAGGGCAAAAATTTTACATTTTGTTTAAGTATAATTTATCATTCTTTTTTCTTTTATGGTTCATGATTTTGTGTCCTGTTTAAGAAATCTTTGCTTAACACGACTTTTTTCTTATTTTTTACTAGAATTTTAAAAGTTTTAGCTCTTACATTTTGGTCTATAATCCATTTCAAATTAATTTTTATGTGTGGTGTAAAATATGAGTCAGAATTCATGTTTTCACCCCTTATGAATAGCCAGGTTTTTCACCACCATTTGTTGAAAGACTGTCCTTTCTTCATTGAATTCCCTTCTTACCATTGTCAAAAATCAATTGACGATATCTATGTGTTTAGTATTGATAGATTCTCTATTGTATTTCACTGATCTATTTGTCTATCATTATGTCAGAACTGGTCTATGGTTTTGATTATTGTGGTTTTATAGTAAGTTTTGAAAATCCAGTATTGTAATTCTTCTACCTTTCTTGTTGTTTTTCAAAATTATTTTGGCTATTGTAGGTCCTTTGCATTTCTGTATAAATTTCAGATTAAGCTTCTCAAGTTCTGTAAAAACGATGCTAGAATTTTGACAGGAATAATGTTACATCTATAAATCAGTTTGGGGAGAATTGATATCTTAACAATATTAAAACTTTCAATCCATGAGTATGATATATTTCTCCATTTATTAGGTCTTTAAAAATTTCTCTCTGAGTTGCATTGTAGTTTAAAGTGTGCAGAACTTGTTCATATTTTTGGTAAATTTACCCTGAAATATTTTATTTTTTTGATGCCCAAATAAATGATATTATTTTTAAATTGTGTTTTCCAATTGCTGCTAGAATATAAAAATAAAATTATGTTTTGTGTACTGATTATATAGCCTATGGCCTTTCTAAATTCTCTTATTAGTTCTAATATTTCTTCGTAGATTTCATAGGATTTTCTATGTACACAGTCACGTCATCCGTGAATAAAGAGGGTGTAAAATTTTTCTTTTCAATCTAATTGACTTCTCTTTTCTAGTCCTATTACAGTGGCTAGAACATCCAGTACACTGTTGAATAGATGTTGGGAGAACGGACATCTTTGTTCTCAGTCATAAGAGAAAAGTATTCAGGCTTCAACCATTAAGTTTGATCATAATTGTAAGCTTTTTTCCATATCAGATTGAAGAAGTTTCCTTCTATTTCTAATTTGTTTAATTTTATCATGAATAGGCATTGAATTTGGTCAAATGATTTTGCTATGTCTGTTAATATGATCATATGGTTTATCTCCTTTATTCTGTTACTATGATGACTTACATTGATTGATTTTTATATGTTAAACCAATCTTGTAGTCCTGGAATAAACCCCAATTGGTCATGATATATTATTCTTTTTGGGGAATTGATGTGCTAATATTGGGTTAAGGATTTTTGCATCTATGATCGTGGACATAGGTCTGTAGTTTTCTTTCATTGTTATATCATTGTCTAGTTTTCATATTATGGTGATGCTACTCTTGTAAAATGAGTTTGGAAGTGTTTAACACTCTCTTTTCTGGAAGAGATTCGTGCAATAGATAAACTCTCTGCTTAAATATTTGATAGGATCCGGGTCTGGAGTTTTCTTTGTGGGAAGGTTAAGTATAAAATCAATTCCTTTTACTGATATAGGGATATTCAGTTTTTAAATTTCTTTATGGGTCAGTATTGCTAATTTGTGTATTTCAAGGAATTTGTCCATTTTATCTAGGTTGTAGAATTTATTAGACTAAAGTTTTTCATAATATCTTATTTCCTTTTAATGTCTGTAATATCTGTAGTGGTGTCTCTTTTCTACACTTTATATTGGTAATTTGTATCTTCTCTCTTTTCTTTTTCTTGATCAATCCAGCTTGAGTGTATCAATTTTATTGTTTTTTTTAAAGAAATAGATTTGGTTCATTAAATTTCTTTATTTTCTCTTTCACTGCTTTAGCTACATCCCACAATTTAATTTCCAAATATTTGGAGATTCTCCCGATATCTTTTTGTTATTGATTCCTAACATAATTTGATTGTAGTCAGAGAACATATTTTGTACAATTTAATTATTTTAAATTTATGGACTTTTTAGTGGCCCAACATATGGTCTACCTTGGAGAAAGTTCCACATGTCCTTGCAAGAATGTGAATCCTGTGTGGAGTATTCCATCAACGTCAATTAGGTCCAATTGATTGATAGTTTTGTACACTTGTTCTATCAACTCTTGAGGAAAGAGTGTTAAAATATCAAACTATATTCATGGGTTAGTCTATTTCTCTTTTTGCTTCATGTGTTCTGAAGCTCTGTGATTAGGCGCATACGTATTTAGATTGTTGTCTGTTCTTGATGAATTTTTTTTTATCACTATGAAATGTATCATATTTAAGACTACCGTTTTGCGATTTGTTTTCTATATATCACATCACCTTCTTTGGTTTTTTCTTTCTTATTTTCCTTCCTTCTTTTGGAGTAGTTGTATATTCTGTAGTATTCCATTTTTTCTCCTCTATTGGTACATTACCTGTACCTCTTTGTTTTATTTTTTTAGTTGTTACTTTGAAGATTTCACCATGTTTTCTTAACTTATTACAATTTATCCTGAATCGGTATTACACTACTTCATGTATAAGAACCTTAAAACAGTATAACTTCCATCTACCCCCTTCCTTTATTCTATTGTTGTCTTACAATTTACTTCTTTATAAAGTCTGCAGTATATTATTATTTTTGCCTAGATAGTTGAGTTATCTTTTCAAGAAATTAAGAAAAAAATAGTTATAACAAACTTACCATTTCCTACACTCTTCATTTCTTCATATTGATTCAAGTTGCAATCTAACAGCATTTCCCTTTAGCCAGAAGAACTTCCTTGACTATTTTTATAGTGGACTTATGCTAGAAACAAAATCTCTCAGCTTTCTTTTTTTCCTGAAAATGACTTACTGCTTAATTCTTTTCATATTATATGGTGGTAAAATACACATAACATAAAATTTACCATCCTAACCATTTTACATGCACAGTTAGTAGTGTTAAGTACATTCGCATTGTTGTGCAACCAATCTCAAGAACTGTTTTCGTCTTGCAAAGCTCAAACTCTGTACCCATTAAACGACAACTCCTGATTCCCCCCTCTCCCCAGCCCCTGGCAACGGTCATTCTACTTTTTGTCTCTATGAATTTGACTACCGTAGGCCCCTCATATAAGCAGAATCATAGTGTTTGTTTTTTTGTGACTGCCTCATTTCACTTTGCATAGTGTCCTCCACGTTCATCCATGTTGTAGCATGTATCAGAATTTCTGTCCTTTTTAAGGCTGAATAATATTCCATTGTATGTATATACCACATTTTGTTTATCCACCAGTGGATACTTGGGTTGTTTCTACCTGTTCGTTATTGTAAATAATGCTGCTAGGAACACAGTGTACAAATATCTCCTTGAGACTCTGCTTTCAATTCTTTTGCGTATATACTAAGAAGTGGGCTTAGTAGATCATACTGTAATTCTATTTTTCATTTTTTGAGGAACTGTCGTACTGTTTTCCATTTCAGCTGCACCATTTTATATTCCCATCAGTGTACGAGGGTTCCAATTTTTCCACATCCTTGCCGACACTTGTTATTTTGTTTCAGTTTTTTCTTTTTTCTTAGTAGGTATCCTAATGGGTGGGAGGTGATATTTCATTGTGGTTTTTTTGTACTTCCCTAATGATTAGATGTTGAGCATCTTTTCATGTGTTGGTTGGCCATGTGTATATCATCTTTGGAGAAATGTCTATTCAAGTCCTTCGCTCATTTTAAATTGGGTTACTTCTGTTTTTTTTTTGTTGTTATTGAGTTGGAGGAGTTCTTGATATATTCTGGAAATACATGTATATATACCCCTCATCAGAATACGATTTTGCAAACATTTTATCCCATTCTTTAGGTTACCTTTCACTCTATTCACTCTGTCTTTCACTGAACAGAAGTTTAAATTTTGTTATAGTTCAATTTATCTCTTTTTACTCTTGTTGACTTACTTCTGGTATAGTATTTAAGAAATTATTGCCATATTCAATTCATGGAACTTTTCCTTGTTTTCTTCTAAGAGTTTATAGCTTCAGCTCTTATATTTAGGTCTTTGATCCATTATGAGTTAATTTTTGTATCTAGTGTAAGGTAAGAGTCAAACTTCATTCTTTTACATATGGATATACTGTTTCCCAAGCATCACGGATTGAAAAGACTGTTCTTTCTCCCTTAAATGGTCTTAGCATCCTTGTTGAAAATCATTTGATTATATATGTGGGGATTAATTTCTGGGCTATTTTATTCTATTGATCTATACATCTGTCTTTATGCCAGTATCACACTGTTTTGATTAGTGTAGTTTTCTTGCTTATTTTTGAAGGATATTTTCTTTGGCCATATCATTTTAAAATAGCAAAGTTTTTTTGTTTTGTTTTGTTTTGTTTTTGTTGAGGAAGATTAGCTCTGAGCTAACACCTGTGCCAATCTTCCTCTACTTTATGTGTGGGTCACTGCCATAGCATGGCTAGCGAGTGGTGTAGGTCTGTGCCTGGGAATTATAAATGAATTATATATCTATATTCAGGTGTTTATATGCATATGTTTATATGCCTATATTCCTGGTTCATGGGTTCAGATCCCAAGCAGCCAAATTGGAGTGTGCCAAACTTAACCATGATGCTACAGGGCCGGCCCCCTAAGATAACAAGGTATTTTGTATGTTGGTTTGTTTTGGAACAGGATATTGTAATATTATTTTCTGGCCTGCATTTTTGCCGATGAGAGGTCAGTTGCTGTCTTTATTGTTGTTCCCTTGTAGATAATGTTTATTTATTCATTAAGGGCCGCTGAAGTGTTTCCTTAGATGTGGAGAGAGCACAACGAAATATTTACTTAGAGTTGTAGATTGTAAAATGGATTGGAGTCTCTGTATTTTAGCTTTTTACTAATGGAAAGGGATCTTTTCCCCAATTTGGCAGAAGTGGAATTTAGTGATTGTAATGAAGTAGTCATTTAGGATAGATCATATTTTTTAACTACACTGAAATACCTGAGTTGGTTTCAAGTGAATTAGGTATCTATGTGCATGTGTTTGTAGTATAAGAACGATACCTGAGCCAGAGCTATTTGTAAAGGTCTGTTGTCCAGTAGCTGCTTTACGAGCTGAGCTGTGAGTTGTTCTCTGGCTCAGGTGACAGGTGGAATGTTTAGATGGAGAAGACACAATTATCCCAGAGGGGCATCACCAAGTCCTCATGTTCTGCCTTCACACTGACTTCCAAGGATGACCGAGAGTGTAGATATCTCTTTCCCATAGTAATTCTCTCCCCACCCCCAACTTATCCGCAGGGTGTAGTCGGCACCCAGAGTCCACTTCACAAATATCAGATTCAACATCTTGTGTAAAACACCAAATCGCACTGGGGCATCTCAGCAGCAAGTCTGCTGGGGTGGAGAGCTGGCTCTCCCGCATTCCTCCTGCCCATGCCGCACCTCTTCTGCAAAGCGCGCTCAGACAGCATGCGTGTGTATCCACAGAAACAGGCGGCAGCTAACAGGCATAGGCTCAGTCCAGAAATAGCTCGTATACACTCAAAATGGAAACCTGACTCAGCCCTACACTCTCTTCAAACTGCCACTCTCCCAGCCCTCTGTATTTTCATGAATGGCACCCCACGATCTCAATTTCTCATGCCCCAAACTTGCATCTCACTCTGTATTCCTTCCTTCCCTCTTCCCCTACATCCAAGACCTCAGTAACTCCTACTGTATCTTTTCCTTCAGGAGCCAAAGTTGTGGCTTCATATCCATTTACCTCTCTCCATCCCACTGGTCGAGTGACCATCTTCTGCCCAGACCTGGCAATTGCCTCCCCACTCATCTCCATCATATACCCCTGCTTCCCTCTGACCTGTTTTTCCCAGCAGCCAGTTATCTTTGCCAGATACAAACTGAACTGTGTTGCCCTGTGCAATGGTTTCCCATTGCATTTTGAATACAATTCAAACCTATTTCCACAGCGCCCCGTGAGCTAGTCTCTGTCCACTTCTCCAGCCTCCTGTCCTTCCTCACTTTCTCCCTCACACACTATCCTCCAGCTACACTAACCCCTTTCGTTTCCTTGAACATAGCCCCCCACGCCCCAGCCCTTTGCGCATGTTGTTTCCTTTGCTTGGGACATCCTCCCTTCCCTGTCTGCTTGGCTGACCATTGTTCATTCTCTAGGTCTTCACTTTCCACGAACAATGAACGTCTTGTCTAAATTGATCCTCCCCTATTGTTATGCATCACGGACTCTGTTTGTTTCCTTCAGAGCAATTCGATATTTGTGTGGTCTCTCGATGACATTTATATTTCACTGTGCTGCAAGCATCCATATGTTCACCACCACGAGCCTAGAAACTTAGTGTTGGCACTTAGTTGATTTTGCATAATTGAATTAATGAGCGAAAAGGGCCAGATCAAGTAGATTTCTCATAAAAAGGACATTCTACCCTGACATAAAATCAAGCCTTTGCATTCAAAGCGGAATCTTCTTGTGATTCTCAGGTAGCAATTTTGATCCTGCTTTAGAAAAACCTTAAGGCATGTTCTCCATAAGGCACATGCTGCTATATGAGGAAAAATAGGAAAGATAAAGTTCTTGCCTCGAGGATCTGAGCAGCCTTTCGGCTGGATTGCACATTCTTACTGTAGCAGTTAGGCTCCAGAAAGGAGTGCTGGGCCCATCTTGGCCCATATGTGGTGTAGAGGCCACAAGGGCATCCCCACTGAAAGGCTTCCCCTGGACAAATAAACCTGCTACTCATCAACACTAGTGATTCTGCCCATCTGGCTTGAAGGGAGCACTGTCGGAATTGCCACTGTGTGTTGAACAACGAAACGCATGTGTAAAAAATATAATGATAAATACAAATTTGATAAAGAAGGCCCTGAGGTGTGTGCGCACGTGTGTGCATGTGCAAACAGCACCTTTAACTAATTTACTTTTGATTCAGAGAAGGTTAGAGCTAGAAGGAATTTAAGGATTGACAAAACCACTCAGTGTGCAGATTAGAGGTCAAAGGCCAGTCTTTTAGGTTTGCTGTGCCCAGTGGTGTGTGGCATCCACTGTGGGACCTGGTCAGGCCCCAAGCAGGGAAGGGGGGGCCCCAGCTTTCAGCCTGGTCTTTTCCTTCTCAAGATCTTCCTTCCCACCCCACTC
Organism: Equus asinus; assembly: GCF_041296235.1. Classification (NCBI taxonomy): domain Eukaryota; kingdom Metazoa; phylum Chordata; class Mammalia; order Perissodactyla; family Equidae; genus Equus; species Equus asinus. The sequence continues at coordinate 37,931,229 of NC_091790.1, forward strand.
TTCCAGACTGGCTCAGCAAAGAAGAGATGCAGTCACTCTGGAAGAATTTTCCAAGGCGGTAAGTGGATCGAGAGTGGTACCCTTAATTAAAGAGAGAGCACCCAGACGGGCTTTCTAGTCGCTGGAATGTGGAGAACTTTGTTACAGAGTGCGACTGAAAATGCACATAAACAGACTCCCTGGGAAATGAGGTCATTAATTCAAAGTGCAATAATACAAAGTCAGCTCAGTGGGAGCTCCCGGTACTTCCTCCCTCTGCCCGCTCCCCAGTCTTGCCTCTTTGCCTTTTCCTAGCACCGCACTCTAGAAAAATCTCTTGCAAGCAATTGGGAGAAACTGAAGTAGAAGGAGAGGCTGAGATGACCAAAAGGGAGAGATGGAAGGGTAAAGAGGGCAGGGCGAAGGAAGAGGATGAGGGCCCGGAGATGTCAGGGGGAGGGAGCGAAGGGGGTAGTGCAATGTGGTGAGTCCTATGACATCCTCCAAAGCAGCCAAGGAAGAAAATCAGGGCACAGCTATAGCTCTTCTCAAAGGAGAATGCATCCTAGTGGAAAGCTCACTGGGCTAGATGTGGGGGTCCACCATGTAGGTCTGGTCTAGCTTGATTGGCTGTGTGACCCTGTGCGAATCTGTGGCCTCAGCTCCTCCTGGGTAGGGAGAAGGTTGGATGAGAGGACTAGTGTGGTCCTCGCAACTCTGATTTCTAGCATTTCATACTATGAGATGGAGGGAGAACTTGGCTGGGAGGGAAGGCCCAGTGGGCAGATGTCCTTCAAGACTGAGGCTTGTATCCTGTAGTAGCCCATGTGCTATGAAGCGGTCCAGACAGCCAGAGCCAAAAACTCTTGTCTGACCAAGACTTGAGGGTGATTAAAAACCACATCCTCATGTGTCATGAACTCTCCAGAGCAAGAAAGGCCTGTGAGGCCAAAGGTCTGAGAGAGGGATTGTTGGATTGAGATGTGAGGCTGAGACTTGGTGTGGATGGTTTGGAGCCTGTGACAATGCTTTGATAAGCTTCTGGTTGCCTTTCTGGTCTCTTTTTAAGTCAGGACTTTCAGAGGCACTGGATGGGTGTTTCTCTGTATGTGGCTGACCCAATTATCTGCAGGACTCCCAGCCTTGGGCTGCTGCAAGGTGGGATGGACTCGGTAGAGCTGTGGACCCCTCAGACATGTGAGGAGGGCCCGTCTACCTTCTTCTGGTGACAGTCGGGGACATCACTTGGTGCCTGCAAACATTTGTGTAAGCTAGGGGTGGCGCCACGAGGTGCAATGATTTCCTTCTGTAGACCATTCAGGCCATGAGATGAGCCCAAATGCGACCTCTATCTGCTCTGTGGCATAGGGTCGGCAATCCCTTCAACCTCTAGGGCCACTAATGGGGGGGTCCCCTATCCCCCAGGACAAAGAGCTGGACTGTGTATTAGATTGTCTTTCTTTGCTCTTCCAGATGTGTCTGCACTCTTGTCACCGTGCTCTGTGCCTCAGAAGCTGACCCTTATTGACTGAGCCCATGGCTCCTTTGCTCCCTGAGATCCACACACTGAGCTTGGTCAATGGAAGACATTGGCAAGAGTGGGAAGAATGAGATCTGGGCATGGGTTTGATGTCTTCCATTTGCCCCTCCAGATCCACTTTCCCCCATCTCTAAGGAGACTCCTAGAGAGAATATAACTTTAAATGCTACATGGTAACCAGTCACACATGTTCTCAATGACATAATATGTGTCTGTGATCACTACAATAGTCAACTCGTAGAATTCGGGAGGGCTGATTTGAATTGACTGTGACAGATACCTTTGAAGAATTCTGTCAGAGCGAAGCTTTGCTGCCCCTCGTCTCATTGTAAACGTCCCACAGGCAATAGAGATGGAGCTTTGGGTCCTCTGTGGGTCTCCCCACAGAGCACGGGCTGTTTCAGTTTATTCTCTCCTGTAAAACGCTAAATAGTCCAACTTTTGATCTTTCAGCACGTCATCACTTCCCACCGTCAGGGAGCTTCAGATTTTGACTGAAGTTGGAACTAAAGTCAAAGGCGTGTGGTACCGAGTTTGAACTTGAGGCTGTGGAATCAAGAGTCTATTCATTCCCGCCACTTCTCCTGCCCCGAACCTCCCACTGGCGACTTCTGCCAGGTCTCTAACTTTCTGCTTGCCAAGTATACGTAAGGATTGAACGTGAGGCATCTCTCTAAGGTCATGAGATTTCTCCCCCTACCAAAATACCACTTCAAAATCCACTTCAGTTTCGTTTTTAAAATTTTTCACCTTCAGAGCATTTCCAGCCACATTAGAAACTAGCTCCTTATTTACAGTCACACATGCAGCCCACTGGTCTTCCTCTCCTTCACCTCCGGGGACTCCATGCTCCTTGACCCCATCCAGCCCCTCCTCCCTTCCTCCCCTCCCTACTCCTCTTTCTCCCTCTTTTTTCCTTCCCTTCCTCTCTTCCTTCCTCCTCTCTCCCCCTCCTTGGCAGTGGCCTGGACACAAGAGACGGAGGCCTGGAGAAATGAGTTGTGCAGGTGTTGGCATGGAAATGAGGTCCATGGGGAGGACAAGACTGAGGGGCCGGCCCGAGCCTGGAGGAGTAGGGAGCACTTTACAAGGAGCAGCATTTCTGGAAGCCAACTTATGCATCTATTTTCATATTTTCCGAAACGTACATGAGAGTGGCTGCCTGAGCAAGAAACCAAATCCTTAGAGAATTAAGAGGGAGCCTTTGGATGACTGGTTTCCTCCGCTCCTAATACGACGTGCAAAAAGCAACTTCCGGCCAAAAGAAAGAAGAGAATTCTGGACAAAACACAAGCCAACAAACCAACCTAACATGGTTTCCTGGCTTATGCGGGGGACTTTGTCTCAGAAAGAACATTTTACTGGCCTGATCATAAATTTGCCCTCCACTGGTTGAGTCAGCCTGTTCATTTTTGGCTTGCCCTCCCTGAAGCTAAGCAAACGATGAGCAGCATAGTTTTCACTTCTAAACAAACACGCGGGAAAAGAATAACAATTAAAGGCTTAATAATTGGTTGTAAATTACAGGCATTAAAAGCTGCCATGGAAGTTTTCGGAGACACAGGAAAAAGTGTGGAAGCTTGAAGGCCAGCTGTTCCGTAGCTTGTGACCTTGGTCAAAAGCTGCCCCCGGGCCTCAGACACGTCCCATCTAGAATCAGGTGGCTCACAGGTGTAGTTGGACTTTTTCGTCTTTTTCCGGGAGATGTTCTCTTAAGGGGGATAACTTATCTTCTGGTGGCCCATGTCGAGGATCAATGTCAGGAAAAAACAGTGTTTGTTTCCTTGTATTTTAAGATTTCCTATTTTTGGCATCCTTCCTCCAGGATGGCTTTATCTCAGTGCAGAGACCAGGAAGTCAATTGTGTCGGCTGGAGCATCCTCTGGGCCCAGCCACGTCTTGGGCTGCAGACAGCCGCGTAGGCTCTGGCACTTAAGGACCGTCTGCTCCGGGTCAGCACAGGCTTTTCCAAAAGTCGGTCTAAGAGTCTTGGAGGGTCCACAATATTTCCACCTTGTTTGTAGAACATAATTTTTCTTCTTCAGATGAGAGGGTTATGCTTCATCCTGTTCCACATCCTTTTCATCCATCTCTATTTCGGCAGCTCTGTCAGCCAGAGTGGGCGACCTCCAACCTTTGTTTCCCTGCAGGCAAACAAGATTTTCTGTTTCGTTACTAACAATAGAACAAAAGGCATTGTGAATGTCCAGGGACTTTTTGTGGCATATTGTAGCAGTGGGTGCATGGGGTGACGGGGATAACTAACATTCTGCTTCATTTTATTCTCCAAATTCATTTGTTAATGAAGCTTTTAAAGAAATGTTACTCTTATTAAAATGACTTAGGAAAATTACTTCATGTCTTTGTGGCTTATCTATAACACATGAATATTTCCCCTCAAATTTAGCCATGCCTTAATTTTAAAATTTTGTTCTTTAGAATATTTTGTTTTTCTTATATTTTTTAAAATTTTGAGTTCTGAAAGTAAAGAACAGTGTAACAATTACGGCACACATATTCCCATCTTCCAGAATCATCAACTTAATATTTGTTATATTGGCTTCTAGCTTTTTTTTCTTCTCATTGTTTTTCATTTTTTGAATAATTAAAGCACCACAGATGTAGCAAAAGTTCACTTTAACCAGCATCCTTGGTCCCACCAACCTTTGTCAAACCACCACCACAGCTACACAATTATACCATGAGTTTGATGAGCTTGGGTTATATAATTCAAGCACATTTTCAAATTTTAGATAAAATATATATGCAGAAAAAATAGGGTACATTTTTTATGCATATTTTGTTTTTTTACTGAAGCAAAAGCTGTGTATGAAGTATAAAGATCAAAGTTACAGCTCAATAAATTTCTACACAGTAAACATATCTATGCACCCACTAGCTAGAAAAAACCCAGAATTTTACCATTCGCCCAAAAGCCCTCTTTGTGTCATGTTCTACTGGCTACCACTCTCATATTGTAACATCGTATGCTAATTTTGCTTATTTTTGAATTCTAAATAAATGGAGTCTTTTGTGTCTGGCTTCTTTTGCTCAACATTTATGTGGAATTCACACATGCTTTTGCCAATAGCTCTATTTCATTCCTGTTCATTGCCTGTAGAATTCGATCACATTAAGACACTAAAATTTATTTATTCATTCTAGCATAGATGGGCTTTTGAGTTGTTTCCAGTTTCAGGTCATTATGAATAGTGAGGCTATGAACATTCTTGTGCAGACTTTGTGATGTCCACATGTACATTTCTGTTGGGTATGTAACTAGGAGTTGAACTTCTGGGTCATACGATATGGTTATAATAAACTTTAGTAGGCATTGCTAAACTGTTTTACAAAGTGCTAATGCCAATTCACATTTCCACCTATTTGTCTTCTTTAAAAAAATTTATTGAAATAGTACCATACTGGGGGCTGGCCCCGTGGCCGAGTGGTTAAGTTCGCGTGCTCCGCTGCAGGCGGCCCAGTGTTTCGTTGGTTCGAATCCTGGGCGCAGACATGGCACTGCTCGTCAGACCACGCTGAGGCAGTGTCCCACATGCCACAACTAGAAGAACCCACAACGAAGAATACGCAACTATGTACCGGGGGGCTTTGGGGAGAAAATGGAAAAAATAAAAAAATCTTAAAAAAAAAAAAAGAAATAGTACCATACTGTAGTTATAGTATCAAATAGAGTCACATATAGTCATGTGTCGCTTAATGATGGGGACACGTTCTGAGAAACGCATCCTTAGGTGATATCGTCGTGCGAACATCATAGAGTGCACTTACACAAACCAGATGGTACAGGCTACTACACATCTAGGATCTATGGTACTAATCTTATGGGACCACCATCATATGTGCAGTCCATCATTGACCAAAACGTCATTATGTGGATGGTAACTGTGTGGTTCCACATCTTGGTTTTTCTACCCAATTTTTTTATGACCCATTCATATTGACATATAGAGCTATAACTCTAAACTACTGTGACTACTCCATTATATGTACATATTGCATTTTATTAATTAATGCACCTATTGGTATCCATTAGGTTGTTTCCACCATTTTGTTTTTGCTAAGAATGCTCATTTAGCTTTCTTCTACAAGTCTTGAAGAAAAGGACAAGAACACTTTTAGCTCAGTGTTTCCCAGATTTGTCTGATAATAAGGATCCCCTGTGGTACTAGTGAAATTTCTAGATTCCCCAGCCTTTTCCCTGGTGATTCTGAGTCAGTGGGTCTAGGGTGGGTTCCGGGAATCTGTGTGCTTCACCACCATTCCAAGTTCTGAGAGTTAAGAACATCCAGGAAGTGCTGCCCTAGGCTCTATACTCAAAAGTGGAATGGATTACAGGCTAGGCATATTTTCAATTTTATTACATCCTACAGGCTCTCTGAAGGAACCGTTCCATTGAATTGCCACACCAGCATTGTGTAATAGACATATTTTTTTCCACATCCTCAATATTTGCATTTTCAGACTTAAAATTTTTTTCCCAATCTGATGGGTGAAAATGGTATTTCATTTTCAGTGATATTTCCCTGATTACCACTGACAATGATACTTGCTAGCACGTGTATAGCAGTATGTATGTGCCAGCCACTGTTTCAAGCAGTTAATTTGTATTAACTCATTTTATTCTCCCAACCCTAGGAAGCAGGGAGCTATTCTACCAGATTAGGAAAACTAGACACAGAGGTCAAGCTACTTGCCCAAGGTCACCAACCACCATATTCCCTCTACTATAAATTTCCTATTAATATCCTTCATCCATTTTTTTCTATTGAGTTGCTGATCTTTTTCCTATTGATATCTAGGATTTTAAAAAATATAGTATATACATGCCATTTTTTTGGCCTATTGTACATGTTGCAAATAATATCCCCTAGTCTGCCACTCACTTTTCAAAGCACCTTCACTTATGCTACGTTGACCATTCATTCATCAAATATTTATTGCTCAGTGCTTGGCACTGTTGAAGCCACCAAGATGACAGATATTTCTGCCATGATGGAGCCTGTGTTCTAGTGGGAGGAAACAGAAAATGCACCAGCAACAAATACAGTGTAGGCCAGCTGGTGATAAGTACCATGGAGGAAAATAAAGCAGGGAAGGGAACAGGGACTGCTGGATGTACGTGGGCTGGGGGTTGGGGGGGGGAGGTCGTTACTCTTTTATATTGGTTTTAAGGGAAAGCATCACACGTAAGGTGACACACAGGAAATGTGGGAGTCAGCCTGTAGATTTCTTGGTGAAAAGTGCTCCAGGCAGAGAGAGGAGCCAGTGCAAAGGTCCTGAGGTGGAAGTAGCCAGCATGTTTGGGGAACAGCAAGAAGGCTAGTGTGGCTGGACTGGGGTGCGCAACGGGAGGAACAGTAGGAGATGAGGTTGGAGAGGAGCAGAGGAAGGGAAAGTGTGTGTGGGGCCCTGGAGGCCGCTGTAAACACTTTGGCTTTTCCTCTGAGCTGTGCAGGAAGCTGGGTGAGCTTATTTAATCATCACAGGCTCTGGGAAGTTCCATAAATTGCTAGGATCACACAGTTGGTAAGTGGCAGAGCCCAGTGTGAAATCAGAACTCCTGACTTCTGTGTTCTTTCATTACATCACAGCTGTCCTAAGTCCTTGTGCCTTCTCTCTTCGTAACAGGAGGAAACTAAAAGGAGGACGCCTACCTAAATGAGAAACAACTGTCCCGCTTCGCTGGGGAAGGAGGGGCTCCCAGGGACACAGGACTTTCAGTGCTAAAACGAGGACAGTCTTGGGCCGGCTGGGTGGTGCAGCGGTTAAGTGTGCATGTTCCACTTTGGTGGCCTGGGGTTCGCCGGTTTGGATCCTGGGTGCAGACATGGCACCGCTTGGCAAGCCATGATGTGGCAGGCGTCCCACATATAAAGTAGAGGAAGATGGGCACGGATGTTAGCTCAGGGCCAGTCTTCCTCAGCAAAAGAGGAGGATTGGTGGCAGATGTTAGCTCAGGGCTAATCTTCCTCAAAAAACAAAACAAAAAACTAGAACAGTTTTGGCAAACTGGGGGGCAGTTGGTCACCAAATGAGCTGGCTGAAAAGTGAGCAGCGTCTACCAATTGGCTGCTTCAACCCTGGTCTCTCCAGGGCCCTCATGGGCCAACGCTTGCAGAGGAGGCCCAAGCTCTAGAACCTTCCCAACCCAGCCCCGGGTCCAGAACTCGGGGTCACTGTTGGTACTGCTATTTAAATGTCACTGCAATAACAGAGGTTCCCCCCGGGCAGTGGGATTACACAAAGCTTCTCTCCCTCCTGCTTATGTACCCTTTTTTTATATTTCAAAAATTTTACCCTGAATATATATTACGTTGATGACCAGGAAAAATGCAATGTGGTCAAGCCTCCCCTCATCTTTATTATCTTTATCCTGAGTGCCTGGCACCCTTGCTAGTATATAGTAAGTGCTCAACGAAATTTTTTTGAACAAAAAAAAAATACATGTATTGATCAAGGTCCTTTATAAAACGTGAGGAATGTGTGCAACCTCCCAGGGATTAAAACTCTCTCCTAGAGCTTCTCAAACTTTGTTGCATCAGAATCAGCTGGAGAACTTGTTAAAACTCAGATTGCTGGGCCCACAGCCAGTTTCTAATTCAGTTGATCTGGGCTGGGTTTTATAATCTGCATTTCTAACAAGTTTCCAGGTGACGCTGTTGCCACTGATGGTCATGGGTGGGGGAGGGAGAAAACGCTTGGAAAACAGCTGATCTATATTAATTAATTATTGGTTGATTGGTTTTGGTGCTGGTGTGGTCGTTCAACCATCGGGTACAACCTTGTTGCAAAGTTAAGTTCAAATTCTAGACAAATTTGTAAATGAATTTATTCCTTCTTCATTCCCAGCTTCAGCCATCACTGTCGCCATCACTGTCAGCCTCCCTCACTGAAGACTGGAGACACCTGAAGAAGAATGGGGCGCAGTTATTGCCCGTGTACTGAGCGACATCAAGAAACATTGTCTTTTTTTTTTTTTTTTTTTAAGTTCTTAACCGTCCGGGGAAGAAATTAAATTTAGGAAGAAAATAGGAAACTTTAAACAGAATATGTTGTTCATTGTCAATTCAAGAAAACTGGCTGGCTTTGATAAATTTTCCACAGGCTTCAAAGTAAGTGTATCCTCTGTGAATTCCGCTGTTTAGAGCATCAGGCACGTGAAGCCCCTTCCGTGTGCTCAGGCCAGCCAGTCCAATGAAGTCGCGGGTGGAAAATAACAGGGATGACTGTAAAGTCCTCTGTTTGGGTTAAAAAAAATCAATAACTCAAGGGCAGCTCATGTGAAAAGGACCGCGGAGTTTTAATTGGCTTCTATCCAAAATCCATGGACAGCAAATCAACTTACTTAGCTTCCCAGGAACACATTTTACAACGAGCTTATGTTGGAAGGTTAAGCAGGAATAGCATTACTTAAAATTAGCTTTCTGTGGACTCTTTGTGTTTGCGTGTGTACAGATATATCTGCCCATACATACACACACACACACATGCACACACGTACACTTCTAAGCACAGTAAGCAATTTATTTGTTTTGCTTTGAAAAATTTTCTTGGCAAAGTTATCACAGACAAGCTCTCTCTGGTAGTGTTTCTCTAAGTGTGGACTGTGGACCACCAGAATTAGCACCACCTGAAAAACTTGCTAAGTATTCAGACTCCCAGGCCCCACCTTTGACTTCCTGAAACAAGATCTCTGGGGATGGACTCCACAATGTGCTTTATTTTAACAAACTATCCCCAGGTGATTCCTTTGTGTGTAAAAGCTGGAGAACCCCTGCTCTGTGTCAAAAAAGACAGTCTTAGGAAAATCTTGGTCTTACCCATAGATATGCTCTCAGTACACCTGTGGTTAGTCTGTCTTCTAATTAGGTTTCTTAATTTTGTTAAGAACATGTCAACTCTAGTCCTTTCCTCTTTCTCCCACATAGTCAACCTTCAAAGAATATGCACTTGCTGTTGATCAGCAACACAGAAAAACCTATCTTCCTGATTCTCTTTTTGCTTTGGCTACTAGGGAGCTCAACCTCCAATTTGAGGTCTGTCAAGGGCAATTGCCCAGGAGCTTATGGCAAATATTTCATGTTCCAACCTTACTTTTGGCTCCATCTTCTTTTCCCACTCTTGTTTTCCCTTTCCGTCATTTTATTTAAAAATTCGACTGTCCTGTCTGCATTTCTGTAAACCTCCTTAAATTCTTCTGTTTGGAATGAGGTAAAGTGGAAACAAACAATTAAAAAAACAAATTAGTATTTATATTGTTTTCAGGTACATGCGTATTGAATACAATAACTACTTATGGTGAAAAGAATAAAGAATCACATTAAACTCAGGAAAAAAAAAATTCGTGAGACTAGGGTTTGCTTTGACTGAACATACTCATTTTTTTCTTCCTGTGGGGGCCGGAGATGAAAGAGAAGTCATATTAGGAGCCCAGGTAACGGGCTTACCCTTAGCAATCTAAATGCTTGTTGGCATTTTGAACTCATGATAAGACTTCATATATTGTTACGGGCTCAATGTTGTATTCCCCCAAATTTGCGTGTCGAAGCCTTAACCCCCAGGATGACTGCATTTGCAGATGGGACCTCTACAGAAGAAATTAAGGTTAACTGAAGTCATAAGTGTGGGGCCCTGATCTGACAGGATGAATATCTTCTAAGAAGAGATACTAGGGCCCGGCCCCATGGCTGAGTGGTTAAAGTTCCATGCACTCCGCTTCAGTGGCCTGGGGTTCACGGATTTGGATCCAGGGCGTGGACCTACTCCACTCACTCGCTATGCTGTGGCAGTGTCCTACATACAAAACGGAGGAAGATAGGAACAGATGTTAGCTCAGAACTGGTCTTCCTCAAGCCAAAAAAAGAGGAGGATTGGTAATGGATGTTAGCTTAGGGTGAATCTTCCTCAGCAAAAAAAAAAAAAGAAGAAGCAACATCAGCGAGTCCCTCTCCCTCCCTCTCTGACACGTAAGGACACATAGAGAAGGTAGCTATCTGCAAGCCAGGAAGAGAGCTGTCACCAGGAACCAACCATGCTGGCACTCTGATCTCAGACTTTCCCGTCTCCAGAACTGTGAGAAAACAAATTTCTGTTGTGTAAGCCACCTGGTCTATGGTATTTTGTTATGGCATCCTGAGCAGATTAACATATATATGTTTTTAAAAATAGACAAGAGAATACGAAAGGAAAATAATATCAGCTCCTTGTTGCTGAACTTCACCTTTATCTTTCAACAAAAGAATTAGGCATATTGAAAGAAAATGAAACCCGGAGAGGAAGAATAAGCTGTTTGCAACAACTCCCAGGAGTTCTGGGTTAAAGTGCGTGGAAATTTACTCTTCCTCCCATTTCCCAGAAACATGAAGCCAAAATAATGAGCCTGTGCCTTCTGTTTCACAACCTACGGTGCTAATTCAGCCACCTGCTTCCTTTGAAGAGGTGCTGCGCTGGGTCTTTCCGAGTTAAATCTGGCATCCGTCTGCCCTGAGATGCCAATGAACCAGAATACCCAGGACCAGTGATCGCCTAGAGTTAATTGTCTGCTCTGGGGCCTGACGTGGAAGTCAGAGCTAGAGAATGAATCTTCCCAGTGCAAAGCAGTTCATCCTGGACCTCCTGGCTGCTCAGGTCGCTGCCAACTTGTCAGGCCAGCTGGAGCCACTAATCAGGCCCCTGGGACAATCCCAGGTTTGTCACTTTTATCTGCCATCACAGTTGTACTAAGATAGGTTGGAAAACCACCTGATTGTCCCCAGCATCCCAGAAACACTGAAAATGTTTCTAACAAGGAGACCACGGCCATGTGAAGTGACAGAGGAATTTCTTGCAGGGCCCACCTAAGTAATTCTCTCTATAGATGTCCTAGGATTCCTGTGTCTGATGAGCAATTAGTTGAGTCTCCCCCCTGGGTGGGCAGTTGCCTTTGATTCCTGTCCTCAGTCCCCAGATCATCCTGCTCTGGGGAAGTGTGAACCCCCAGGTGAGCTGTTAGAGAGCAAAGGTGGCTGGGAGCTCTGGCCATTGAAATGTGTCCCTCTCACACTGTGAAGAGCCTGTGACAGTACCAGAGTCCAAAGAGGAGGAGAGGGAGGAGTCATAAGAAGGAAAGAATTAAGAAGTAAGGTTTGCTGTTGATGCAACGAAGGGAACTGCATGCGGGAGGGAAACGACTCTTCCCTTTTGTTTGTGTCACTGTCTACAACAGCATCTTATGACAGCCAGTTGCTTGAGAAGGCCCACCCAACTACCTTATTAACCAAGAGAAGAGGGAAGTGTTAGTTGATAGCCAGTCCCTTCTTTAACGTCCTAGATAAAGGCAGGCATTGTCTTAACTGATCACTTACTTTGCTGCCTAATCCCACCCTCCCCCATTTGTGATCTTCTCAATTTTGACATGTTTCTACAGCTCGTCATTTACGCCTCCTTCACACTTCCTGCCATTTCTAGACTCCTGAACCTTCAGCTCCACCCCTTTCAGCCACAATGCAGCAAACACCCACACCAGTTAATGTGACTGGGGTCAGGCGCCATGCTAAGCCCTCTGCTTACATTAGTTCAAATACTCACACCAAAAGCATAAGCCAGGTGCTACTCTTCTCCTCGGGCCACAAAGGAGGAAACAGGCTTGGAGGGCGACCTTCCCGTGTCACATAGTGAGGCGCATGCATTCCTCCACTCTGCCATACCCCTCCCTCATCACAGAAGAAGCATGACACCTTCCACCAGGTGCATGGCCGCCTGACCATTTCCTATTCCTCTTCCCCTGAGAAGTCCGAAAAAAGAGATGTTTCATCTCTGATCTCAAACTAACAAAACTCGGTCCCTTGATTCAATCCTTTTCTGTGCTCTAAGGTTCTTCTTCCTTCCATTTTCTTTTTGTACCTTTGATCTTTCATTCTCTACTCATTCCTTTTCATGAAAAAGTTTTGTGCATTTACCTCTTTGTGCAAACTAACATTTTACTTGAATGGGCAATCCTTCTCAATGGTTTATTTGGTGCAGGGCTGAACTCATGAAGCTCAGACTCTGAAAGGGAAGACGAGATATGCATTAGTGTTGGACGAACGCGAGAGATGTGATCAGTGCAATGAGAGTTCAAGGAAGCAGAGAGAACTTATCACTAGTGGGGTGGTCAGAAGGTTTCGTGGAGGAGCTGGGCTGGGAGGCTAAGTCTGGGGAGAAGTAGAGGGCAAGGGCGTATTGTAGAGTATCTGAAAGCCTGGGGACTGTCTTGTAGGTAATGGTAGGAAAGTGACATTGTGAGTATATGAATTAGGGAGATTATTCTGGTGCAAAGTTCAGGATGGACCAGCGTGTGGGAAGACCAGTTTCAAGGCTGCAGCAGTGGTCCAGGGAAGAGCCAGTGGGCTCTTGTCCTGTCGTGAATGGCATCAGTAGAGGTGGAACAAAACAAATGTTTGAGAGACATTTTGAAGGTAAAGGGGAAAAGAACGTCAAAGGTAATGAGAAGATGGCTGCATCTAACAAAAATGGGAAGTCATGAAGAAGAGCGGGCTTAGGGGGAGGAAGAGCACACGAGTTGAGTTCTGACCACGTGAAGTTCAGCTGTCAGCAGGACATTCGCGAGGAGACTGAATCTAAGAGGCGTGCTGAAGTCTGGCTGTGGCTCTGGAGAGCAGTCAGCGTTGGAGATACTCCGTTGAGGACATTTTGCACGGAAGTGAAAGCTCTTTGAGAAAGTGCAGAGCATTTAGCACGGGTGCTCTGTGTGAGGGCAACGATACTGGGCAGAAACCGTGTTGTATTAGTCTCTTTGACCCAACCCCATTCTTACTTGTGATGGGTGCTCAAGAAATGTTGAAGAAATGAATGAATGACGTGATGCTCAATATGTCTTTGCTGAATGAATAAATTAAAGAAGTAAATGGAAAAGTACATGACTGGATGATGAATCTATGAAGCCCTGTGTAGAGGAGTGAGAAGGGAGTAAGACCGAGGGCATGCTACTGGAGATGCAACGCGGAACGCGCTTTTAAAACATTTCACCAAAAACTTGCAGAAACCTTTGATGGAAAAGTAGCTGGGTGGCTGGATACTGCAAGCATGCTTACTTGCACAGAGAGGCCAGTGTGCCCTCTCCATGCTCCAGGGGGTTTCTGGAACATTGCAGAGATTCCCTGGCTTGTGAGCCTCTGTTTCCTGGCTGCAGCCTAGCGCTGGGCCAACCTTTGTTTCATTCAGTTTCCAATCAGAAGACCCTCTGGGATGCTGGCTCTCAGCTGGGAAATGGAAACTATTTGTGCTGCCGTGAAGGAAGCTTTCTGCGTCTGGCAGGGCCTGCGGGCTGGAACCGGCATAAAGGGAAAATTAGGAAATAATCAAGCAGGCTGTGGTCTCGGTGCAGTTCATTGTTAGTATTCCAGTCACTGGGAGGATGTCTCAGCTCTTCCTGGTTGACTGTCCTGACAATTACAAGAAAAGGAAAGTCTCCATGTAGCTCAAATTCATCCGCAGGAGCACCCCAGTGAGGAGGTCTGTGGAAGAACCTGTGAATCACGTGGGATGGCATGGGCAATGAACACGGCCCGTCAGGACACACAACGAGTGTGTCTCCATTTTCCATTTGCTCACTCCGCCTCTGGCACAGGCTTGCCACCCGGAACAAAGCCTGTTTTGTACTTCCCAAAGCACCCTGCTGTACTTTCGAGGGTTTTTCTTCTCCCCAGAAGCCAGCTTGAGGGATTTTTAGCCCTTTCCTTCAAACAAAGAACTAAATTAGGCCACTGTTTTGCTGGCATTTGGTATAATGAGGGGCCGCCTCTTTCTCATAATTTTTGCAGATTCAGTGGAAGAGGCAGAAAGCCGTGTGGTATATTTAAGGAAAGAGACAACTCACTCTGCTCCAACATGTGTCCCCACCCCAGCTAAAGTATCTGAACTATTACTACAAGTCTTATCAAGCAGAGGCCACCTGTGCTGCTGCTCCCGCTCGATGGCCCAGCTCTGTCACCTCCAATGAGCAGAAACCTGACGCAGCTTGGAGAGCTTCAGGGACGAGATGCCACCTCAGAAGGGAGCCTGTGGCCTGTACAAACAATGCTCGTTATTTTAGAAAGTTCCAGCTCACACTGAATTAAAATCCACCCCACTGCGATACATTAAATACTTCCTCCACATAATAGCCCCTTATTTATTTATTTTTGGTGAGGAAGATCGGCCCTGAGCTAACGTCTGTGCCAATCTTCCTCCATTTTGTATGTGGGACGCCACCACAGCATGGCTTGATGAACAGTGTGTAGGTCTGCACCTTGGATCCAATCCCGCGAATCCTGGGCCACCGAACTTAACCACCATGCCACTTGGCTGGCCCCCACATCATAGCCTTTTAAATGTTTGAAGAGAACTGGTGCGTCTCCACTTGCCAGAGCAAATGTCATCAGCTGTTTTCCATTGGTCATGATCACTAGCACAAATTAAAGCAGATATCGTCCCTTCCTCTCTTCCTTCCTCACCCTTGCTCCTTTTTTCTCCCCACAAATACTTCTGTGTGTATATGTGCCAGACACCTTTCCCCTCCACTATAGGCTTGCACACTTGTATTTTAAAGGGAAGTGCAGAACTTAGGCTGAGTGAGGTCATGAAAGAACACAGATTTTGGAGTTATCTGGATCTGAATTCAAATTCCAGTTCTGTCTTTTCATTTAACTGTAGGATCCCATCATGTTGCTTAACCAGGATGAGCATCAATTTCCTTACTTATAATATGGGGACAAGAGTCCATATTTTGCAGGGGTAGAGATAATATGTGCAAATTGCCTGGCACATTGCTTGGGCCGAGCAGGAGCTCCATCAGTGAGAACTTGTGGGCCTATGAGGCTGTGCTATGAGGTCAAATGAGAGCAAGGAATAGTCTTGATTATCAAGTTGTATCAGCTACAAGTCCAACCATCTGTGAACTTGTTCAGCACTCCATCCGTGTTTTCCTTGAAGTTATCAATAAAAATGTTGGCAAGATATGGCCTTGGCAAGAGCTCTGTGACCCTCTGCAAGGACACCACCCTCTTCTACTTTCTTTTCTTAATAAGTGTTCTTTGGTCAGGGATGTTGAACCAATTATAAGCAGAACTGTGTTTTTTTATGGTCTATATTTCTCCATCTCTACCACATGGATACTGTGAAAATTTTTGTCAGTTGCCATGCTGAAATCCAGATAGTCTATGATCAAAAGATCGTCTCTCTCCTGTGCATTCTCTTTTGAAATGAAAACACACTTGAGAGGGATAACATGTTGTATTAATTCACACTAAAGTGTTAATGATATAACAGACCGCTTTCTATCTGACTCAGGTGGGAATGGGGCAGACACTGGGGGAAGTGAAGGGAGGGTTGTTAATATAAATGTAAAAAGTGTGTAGTCAGAGCAGACTTTTTGGCTTTTGGGAAAAAGCTTTTGGCTTTTGGAAAACAAATCTTATTGACTTAGCAAATGAGCTCAAGAATGGACCCAAGCACAGATCTGCATTTACAAAGAAATAAAGACCTCACTGGATATGTCGCCTCTGAGGATTCCAGTGCACACTCACAAATGTGCTCTTCTCTCCTCTTCTGTTCTCAGAATTGCCACACTCAACAAGCGTTGTCAAATGCACCTTTTGCCCCCTTCCTCCAGCCCCAGCAGGGGACAGAAGGGGTGGGAGGTCCCTGCTAGAGCAGATATTCAAGTTCAGCCCAACCTTAAAATCCCCATTAACAGTAACATGTGTTATCTAGTAATCCTCACAACAGCCCTATGAGGGAGAGACCGTTGTCATCCCTATCTTACAGTGGGGGAAACTGAGGCTCAGAGAAGCTAGACAATTTGCTTAAAGACACACAGCTTTGAGAGAAACAGAGTTAGGTCTCTGCCCTAGTTCTGCTTCACTCTAAAGAGTTCTTAACTTTTAGACAAATTATGCCTACCGGTCTTGTTTCAAGGATTCCTTGTTTGACAACCATGGCTGTACTAGCCAGGATTCTAAGGAGCGGCCCAGAGAGATGGTGCCACTGAACGCTTTTGGCTTCCCTCCACCTGCTCTCTGGAAGCCCTCTCCTCCCTACATGCGACCATGTGTCCTCCGAGGTGGCCTGGCCACAGCTCCAATGACCACATTCATCTGGAGTGGACTCCCCCAGTTCAACTGGTGGCTCCCATCCAAGGAGACATCTGCGCTCTGGAATTCACATTGCTGGGAAGCCACCCTCCACATTGTTTTGGAAACGGGCGGGGGTGTCTTGGAACAGCTTGACTGGGGGCTGAATCTCATTACTGACAGAATTGTGACCTTTCAGCAGAACTTGGAAAATGCCATTGATATAATATGCAAAAATGATGTCAGTGCTATGATATGGAGGGAAAGGGATGGTCCATGTGAGATATTTATTT
The DNA here is from genome assembly GCF_041296235.1 of Equus asinus. Lineage (NCBI taxonomy): Eukaryota > Metazoa > Chordata > Mammalia > Perissodactyla > Equidae > Equus > Equus asinus. Next base: position 37,948,151 of record NC_091790.1, read on the forward strand.
TAATGATATCACCATCATTTGTTATGTGGTTTGAATTAAATAGAAGTCTTTAAGTCTAAACTCCACCAGAGAGCTCTGCAAACATCCCCTTGTTTTGTCTGGTGTCAGTTAGCACTCAATCTGCTGCGTTTCCTGGCTGAGCATAGCCCTTGATACGATTTCTTTGTTCTGATGACTTAAACTTAGAAATAAGAGGGCCTTTATCTTCAATCAAATTGCACCCATAGTGACCCAAGATACAGGCATTCTTTAGTGAGAGTAGGAAGGAATTTAATGGTTTAAATGAATGAGACAGGCGAGATGGAACCCAAATGATAGATGGTTGACTTGGTCTGCTCAGAGTTGGAGCACACGCACATACCCACCCTGAAGTTGAGGTGGAAATGCATGGTGACAAATAAATTACAAAAACACAACTATGTTGATATGACCCTTTGGCAAGTTTCCAGATATACACCTGCCATGTTGAATCTGAGGGCCCTTGAATTCTACCAGGTGACCGAGCTGAAGGAAGCGACGCTTTATCAGGGAATCCCAGCTGTTGCTCTGCTGGAGCTGTAAAAAGAGAGCAGGTTTGCTAATAATACTCCTAATAATAAAAGGAAAACAGTAGTCCGCATCCGCACCTTCCATTTACAATGCATGTTAATGCTCATACGTCTGTTACCTCACCTGACCTTTTCAACAACCCTGTCAGAGAGAGAGGACTGTTGTCAGTATGAAGGTCAGGAACGCCTCCATTTTACATATGAAGGCACAAACCCAGAGCCAGGGCATTTCGCCACAGACACATATGTAGTTCGTGGTAAATACAAACTCTGGGGTCCAGGGAGTTTGGCTGACGCTGCCCACACTCCCTGGCTGGACATCAGAGCACAGGAGAGCACTCTCTCACCAGAGTCAGGACTGGGCACAGGTGTTCCACACAAATGGTCGAACAGCAAATCTCATGCACCATCGCCACTCCCCAGGCCAGTGATGGGTTACCATGGGAACTGGCAATTACGCAGGGCAGAGCTCTGTAGACAGCACTCTGGGTGTGTAAGGGCGGGGCAGGGCAGTGTGTTAGCTTGCTAGGTAGGGCTGCCGGGACCAAGTAGCACAGACTGAGTGGCTTAACCAACAGCTGTTTATTCTATCACGGTGCTGGAGGCTGCAAGTCCAAGACTGAGGTGTCAGCAGGGTTGGTTTCTTTGGGGGCCTCCTCCTTGGTTGAGGATGGTTGTCTCCTCCTTGTGTCTTCACATGGTCTTTCTTCTGTGCAGGTCTATGTCCTCATCTCCTTTGCTTATAAGGACACCAATCATATCAGATTAAGATCCGCCCTGATGATCTCATTTTCACCTAATTACCTCTTTTAAGATGTTATCTCCAAATACGGTTACTTTCTGAGGTACTAGGGGTTAGCACTTCAACATAAGAATTGGAGGGGGATACAATTCAGCCCATTACAGAAAGTAAGAAGTATACAGAGTGGCAGGAGAAGCAGAAGGTACATGGGGGCCATGCCACATTCATCCATTTGGCAAGTCGCGTGCCTGCTCCGTGTCAGGCCCTCTGCTTGGCAGATTGTCCGACCCGTCACGGCCAGGTAGGCACCCCTGGTGGCTATGGGACCTCTATAAGTCCCAGCAGACTACCGCCAATGCTGGTTCTCAGAACTGAGAGAAGACAAGCCTAGCACCAGTTCTCTTTGCTGTGCACAAAAATCGCCTGGAGAACGTGTTCAAGCCCAGATCCTTGCACCTTACCCCAGAGATTCTCATTCTCTGCAGGCCTGAGAATCTGCAGTTCTGGCAACGCCAGATGAGGCTGATGTTATTGATCTGTGGAACACACTTTGAGTAGCCAAATAACACGCTGGCAATTTGTCCTTCTCAGTTCTGACTCCACTTATATTATTTAGCAGCCTCAGGACGATGAACGATACGTATTCCAACAGCTCTCTTCCTTGGGTTAGGCCAAGAGGGCAAACCAAGATAACATTGTTCACTTTTCAGACTTGAGAGCTGTGCTTGTACACAAAGCATGTGCAGTCCATTCTGACTTCTTCTGCAACGTTTTAATCCTCTTGTCCTTGTACAGGAAAGACCATGGAGAGCAGAAGATTGCTAGTCTCCATGAAAACGAAGAGCATGTGTCCCGCTGTGCTTTATCGCTGGACTCATTCATATTTATTCTTTTGCGTATATGCAGTAAGAAGCCAGTCAAGGTTGCTGGTGAAGAACATCGTGGTACTGGTGGGGCCCACTTCCTGAATGCTTACTTTTGGAGCTAAAAAAACGGTCTGTGTTCTAACTCTTCATTTGAAAACAGGCCATTTTATATTCAGAACAGCTTTTCCAAAGAAAGAGTTATAAATAGTTCACAAAGGCCCATTTAACGTGTAGTGTGACTGAAGTATTTACATCATTCCTAACCACTGTTTCTTGGGGTAAAATGCGTTCCAAGTTCCAACCAAGAATACCCAAAGCAAACACTTCCTCAATGACGTAGGTGGGGGAGGGAGGAAGAAAGAACCAGTCAGTAGAGCCGAGATGATGAGGGGTGAAAACTTGTGAGAATGTGCGAGCAGTCTCAGTACAGAAGTCAGGACTGTGGGCATCAGGCTTGAATACTCCTGAACTTGTTCAACTGTTGGAGCTGTTTATTTGCTAATGGAAATTACACGGGGATTATCATTTACTGCTCTTTAATTAATTCATGTGTGTTGATCTTGTCTCCTCAACTAGATCGTAAACTCTTTAAGGTCTGGCACTACGAATGATATCTACACTGCCTTTTGAGGTGGCCTCTTGAAATCAATTAGTTACACTATCTAACACTTACTAGGTCCCAGCAGGGCTCAGCAATCGTTATAAAGAAGAGTGAAATCGGATTGCGAGACTGTGTTGGGGTATACCAGGCAGAGGCCAGTGAGAAGACTTGGAGACAATGGAATTGAGGTGCTGGCAATGGCAAGATGACAGATGAATTTCACTGTGTCATCCTCAGCCAGAGGTTTAACTCCAAAGGGAAACGAGGAAACTGGACAAAATCATTTCCTTTGATCTCATGGGAAACCAGACTGAGGGAGAGTAGGTGTCTATAAATAGCTTTGTTCACCACCAACTGTTCTCTTGGTGCCAGGCTAGGTTGACATAGGGTCAAGGAGAAAGGTCAGTGAAATTTCTAGAGACTCTCAAACTGAACAGAGCCAGAGCCCATTCTGGGAGCTCCCTGGAGGTAAAATGGGCCTAGAGCTCTTAGTGGAATGAGTTGGGCTTGGCAAGGAGGCATCCCTGTTTCTGGCCTGGCCGTGGTGGCTTTCCTAGAGGCATGGCCCACTAGTTATTCAACTCGAAATGCTTTGAACTTCAAGTATTTCCTAACTTTAGGAGATAAAAAGAAATGGCCTTAATTGTGTTCCTTTTTTGGAAAGATTGTTTGCTATAGGGAAAAGAATACTAAACTAGTAGTCTGAATATCTGGGTTCTGATCCCTGTTCACTCTTGTCGTGTGATTAAGGAATTCAATTCATGTTTTCGTATCTCAACTGAGGACTTTCCAGGTTTCTTCCAGGTCTACTATTCTGTAATTCTACTATTACTCTTTAGGATTAACCAAAGAAATAATGTTAGAGAAAGTAATATTATAAAAATAATATTAGGGAAACAGACAAGTATACCCTTTGTCATCATTTCTACTCTACATTACAGCGGAGGTTGAAGCCAGTGTATTAAGGGAAGATAAAGGAACAGAATGTACAAGCACTGAAAAAGAAGAAATAAAACGTACTATGATTATATGCACATTTGTGCAGACATCCAAAAAATATTTGTCAAATATGTTATGAGGATAAATAAAGTGAGTTTAGAATGTCCATGAGCTGGACTTGTGACAAACTTCAAAATCAATTTCATTTCTATATTCCAGCAATAAACAGAAAATATAATTTAAAAGTCTCTATATTTAGGGGCCGGCCCCGTGGCCAAGCGGTTAAGTTCTTACACTCCGCTTTGGTGGCCCGGGGTTTTGCTGGTTCAGATCCTAGGTGTGGACATGGCACCACTCATCAAGCCATGCTGAGCTGGTGTTCCACATAGCAGAACCAGAAGGACCTAAAACTGGAATATACACCTATGTACTGAGGGGCTTTGAGGAGAGGAAGGAAAAAAAAGATTGGCAGCAGATGTTAGCTCAGGGACAATCTTAAAAAAAAAAGGACTATTTAAATTGTATCAAAAAATGTAAAATGCTTAGGAATAAATCCAATGAAGATGTGCAAAACTTCTTTTAAATAAAGAAGCATTATTAAGATAAATTACAGAAACCTAAATAAATAAGGAGATATACCAAGTTCATGGATTGTTGATACTGTAAAGACATTAGTCCTCCTCAAATTTATGTAGCTATTCAACACAATGTCCATCCCAATTAAAAAATTCCAGCAAAATTTATGAACAAACAAAAATATGGGGAGACTTGCTCTTTGGGTTATCAAGACCTATTACAAAGCTTGGTATTGGTGGAAGTCTCATGAAGTAGAGCAAGCCACAGAACGCAGAGCCCAGGAACAGCCATGCACAGGCTATGTATGCTTTATTGATGAAAAAAGTGGCACAATAGAGCAGTGGGTAAAGGATACCTTCCATCAAATGGTGCTGCATTGACTGCCTATGCATACGGAGAAAAATAAAATTGATCACTTTGTCACACTATATGGAAACCAGTAAGTTCCAGTTGGATTCAGATTTAAATGTGAGTGGTAAAACAGTAAACTTTTATAGGATAATATGGAATAAGATCTTTGTGACCTCAGGGTAAAGGAATATTTCTTGAACAGAACTCCAAAAGCACTAACTACGAAGACAATACTGATCGAAAAAGAAGAGAGATGAAGAAGAGGCCCCATGAATACCAGTTAAAGACAGAGGAAATGCACCAGCAGTTTTAACTGAGAAAACAGCTAGAGAGAATGAAGGAGAGTTGAGGAGGTGTGGAGTGTAAGAAACTGAGGGAAGAGGCTGCTGCAAGGAGAGAGTGCTCAACAGTGTCCAATGCTGCCAAAAGGTCCCGTGATGTGGACTGAAAAGTGTCCACTGGACTTAATGAGAAGGCAGGGACGTGCATGAAAGCAGCTTTAGTGGAGGGAGAGACGATGAGCCAGACTGCAGGGGGTGAGGCATGATCTGAGCTGAGGGAGTACCAGAGGGTAGAGACAACTAGACTTTTTCAAGCATTTCGTCTTTGCCGAGATGGTGAGAGATCAGGTAATGATTAAAGTGACAGTAGGAGTAGGAATTAAGGAAGATTATTGTTATTTAGTTTTATTTTTTGCTGAGGAAGATTTGCCCTGAGCTAACATCTGTGCAATCTTCCTCTATTTTGTATATGGGACGCCGCCAGATCATGGCTGCTGACGAGTGGTGTAGGTCCGTGCCTGGGATCTGAACCCAGGCTGCTGAGGCAGAGTGTGCAGAACTTAACCACTAGGCCATGGGGCAGGCCCCTTGTTATTTTCTGAATGAGAAAGTCTTGTGTATGTTTAATGCTGATGAGAGAAATTATAGTGGAGAGAGGGGTGGGATTTAAGATGTAGGAGGGAACGAGGGGGAGGGGAACAACGCACAAGGTCCCTGAGAAAGCAGGGGTCATGGGATGCATCTGAAGGACAGGGGGAGGAGTTAACCTTAGACAGCCTAAAAGGACCTTTCCTTTGATAATAGGAGGACGGAGGAAAAGATCTAAGCAAATGCAAGTTAGTTGGTTGGTTTGGCGTCAGGAGTTGAGTGGTTTTCCAATGGATAGATTCTATGGTCTCTAAATAACACCAACAATTATTACCGCTTGCTATGTTCTACATTCTTCTAAGTATCTCATCGGCATTAACTCATTTTATCCTCTGAAAAGCCCTATGAGAGGCTGTCCTATTTTTATGATCACATTAAATCTTAGGAAAGGAAGTGTGGGGATAGGTTAACCTATCTGCCCGAGGTCACAAGGATCCCAGATTCACACCAGGTACCTTGCCTCTGGAGCTCATGTTCTTAACCACTACTTCATCCCACGGTTGTCTTCCCTCTCTGTAAAGGAGAGGATTAGATTGGAAATCCTCTTGCAGAAGACCAGTGAGAAAGCCTTCTGAGAAAATGCAGAGAGTTTTCCAGGCAGCGTCAGGGGCTCCAGGGAAGCTGGAGAGCATGCTTTATTGGCTCAAGCAAGAAGAACTTCTGAAAATGTTCCAGGTTGGGAACAACTCGAAATCAGACTGGCTTCCCAAGAAAAAGAAGAGCTCCTTTGAGAGGGATCCAGATACAATACTAGAGGCTGTTCAAAGAATAGAAACTACTCAGCTCTGGCACTTGGTGTTGCTAATTGTTCATTTTTCTGAGTTTTTTTTTTTAAAAGATGATGAATGTGCTCTTCTCCAGAATTACCCTTGGAGAAAAATCTAGAAGGAGATTCCAACTTCCAAATTGTCTTTTGAAATGGGTAAGTGGATAAACAGGATATAGTAGATCTATTATCAGAAGAGGTGAAGCTAAGCCATTGGGAGGGGGTGGAATGAAATTGTGGACTTATTGACCAAATTATGCAACCTTAATTTTATAGGAACACAGTGTTTCATAGACAACTGCTGAACTGTCAGTGTTATTTATATCCCTAGGCAGGCACTCAGGGGCACCCTGGGAGCCAAAACTATGACTCAAACTTCCAGTCTCGACAAACTGGTCAGACACAAATATTCAGAGCTCCACGATCCCCTGCACATTAACGTTCATTCTCAATAAACTCTAGTTGATTGACTGGTTGAGCAAATGACTAGAACCTTTCCCCCCAAACAGGCCAGTTTTTAAAAATTGAAATGAGATTGGAACAGAATCTAAGACTTTTTCATTTATTTATTAGAAATAAAAGAGAAAATGTACCATGAATTTTCAAAGTGTGCCGATGGCACTAATCAAGTTTATATGGTCACATGGTGATCTGCTGTTAATGAGCCAGAAGATCACCAGAGACTCAGAGTGGCCAGAAGAGTAGTGCTGAGGTTGCATGTGGGTTATGTGCAAGTTAATCCATGCAGGGAAATGACTCTGTCTCATAAATGATAAACACTGGAGTAATTGTCACAACCTAGGGAAGGGTTTAGGAGCCACCTATAGAATGTTCAACCTATTGACCTGCTGGAACCAGAAAAACAACCAAGTAGTAAACATCGCTAGGAAGGATGTTGGAAAAACAGGAAGATTGTTCTAGTCTACATAATCTTCTACACACTTGAAATTCTACAATGAATACATTGCACTCGTTACCTCCAGAAAAGATCAGAATGGGCATACAAATACATTTTTACGATTTTACGATTTGTGATTTCTGCAGAAAGTGCAAAAATAAACCTGGGACAGGAAGGTCTAAAGCAGATAGTTTGGAAGCTGTGTTTCTCGAGGGAGGGCAGCCAAGACGGAGAATCAGAATCTCTGTTGAAAGGAGACAAGACACAGGGTAGAGAAATTGTCCAGGGGGTCGCATTAGGAGGATAAAGACAGAATGGAAACGGTGAGAAAACACAACCAGGGCTGCAAGAGGAGAGGAGGTTGAAAGTTCTCCTTTAGCATACAGGTTTGGTGGCTGAAAGGACAGGTGTGTACAAAATGTCAGCGCCATATTGGATTATGAAGGAAAATGGGTACTTTTGGTTTACAATCTTAACATTTGAGACATGATGACTGTGTCTTTCGTGTGCAACTTGCAGCCTTTGTCGGATGCCAGGCCCTGGACTGGATGAAGCAAGGCTCTGTGCATGTATGGAAAATATGATGGTAACCAGAAATGTGAATTACTGGAACGCAAGGCACTCCCTTATTTGAATATAGACAGAAAACATCTTTGAAGTCATTGTGAATTACTTGGCTCTGCATTTATTTAAATTCCCCATACTTATGCTTCCTTCATAGGAGAGAAAACAGAAACAACTAAAAATGATTTTTTTTAAACATGGTCCCACGCTTTTGCCAAAAGAGAGAAATATTTTCTCTTTTCTCCTCTAGTAAGCAGTTGTGCAGCTTTTCCATCTGTCTGATTTGTGGTGAATTCCATATAAAGTGAACGGATGAAAACGGCCGAATTGGCCTCTAAAAGCCCCATGAAAAGTTCATTAGATGTCCTCAGCTAGAGGAACTGCTAGGTTATGATGACTGTTTATGACTTTTCTCTCTTGTTTTATGTCTGCTAACCAAATTATGTGACTTCTCACTTAAAGTCTTCCATCCTATGAAATAACCACCAAATATTGTGGTTTCAAATTGTTTGGCAAAGGTCTCTGCCCTTATGATTAATTTCTTCTGCACGGTTCTCTTCGTAAAGCATGTGCCCCTTGTGAAACATCATAAGGAAACAGTCCTGCTCTTTTTGAGATTTTCCCATTTTATTCCTGCCTCTCAACTGTATTTGGGAGCCAGAGAACTCTAGATTGTCTTTTCTGCTCTAGAATAGCAGCTATTTCATGACTATATTTTGTTTGTCATTCTTAATAGGGTAGGAAAAATATTTGATGGTCTCTAACTTTTATAGAAAGAAAACATCAACATTTTTTTGGACAGAGAAGATGAGTTCTCTCAGAATGCCTATTCGCTCTTAAAATTTTCAGAATTAGTGGAAATGTGAATTTTGGGGGAAAATGCTTTGTAGTATATGACTGCCTGTATGGAACTGAGAATCAGAATCAATTTTCTGGATAAATTCCATTAGAAAGGAAAAAATTACTTTGAGGAAAAAAAGAATCCAGGTACAGCATCTGTGCGTCGTATGGAGAATTGAGTGCTGTTCCACGTCGGAATCTCCTGTGACCTCTGGGGAACCGGAATGTGACTGCCTGACGTGACAGTTCACAATGAGGACTGGGAGCATAAAGCATCGCCAGACCCACTTGGGTGTGGATGTCAGATTTAGGGAGGTCACAGATCCTTATTACACTCAGGTAATATTACTTTTAAAATTCAATCTGTGTGGTTTGTATGCTGGGACTCCTGGTGTTGGCAGCAACACACACCTGCACTGGGTCACATGTCACTCACTTTCCCTATTCACGCTGTCGAGCAAAGCAAAATCTCTTTGGAGAATGAAGATGCCTACAGGGGGTCTTAGCAGCATCAAGGAAAGGCATGGGGCCTCAGGCCATCTGACAGGGAGCAGGGAAGAGGAGGGGAGATGAGTGGGCCTTGGGGACGATGCAGAACTGTGGACTTCTAGGGCTGGGTCAGTCAAGGAGAAGTGTGTACTCAGGATGTTAGAAACCAACATAGCGAAGGATGGAGTCAGGTGAGTGAGGACAAGCTTCAGGCTTCAGGCAGGGGCCTGAGTTGAGAACATGAATAGAACAGTCATTCAAAAGAGAGGACTATGGGGCCAGGAGCCAAATTTGAGTATGGTAAGTATTCTGGGAGTCATAAACCAGGATCCTTGCCCCCTAGTTTGGGAGACAAAACTAATAAAAGACAAATGAGACCCTTGGGGAGCACAGAAAACAGCATTTTATAAAATGCCAGATTAAGTGTCTGATGATTCCTTTTTCTTGAGTAAGACTTTGTGGGCTATACCAGCTGGTTAGCAACCCCTGGTCCAAACAGGTGCATTCCTTCCAGACATAGGACTGGAGAATTTTCCCACCAATGAGATCTGGTTTTTTGTTTTAAAGATTTTATTTTTTTTTTCCTTTTTCTCCCCAAAGCCCCTGGGTACATAGTTGTATATTCTTCGTTGTGGGTCCTTTCAGTTGTGGCATGTGGGACACCGCCTCAGCGTGGTTTGATGAGCAGTGCCATGTCCGTGCCCAGGATTCAAACTGATGAAACTCTGGGCCACCTGCAGTGGAGCACGTGAACTTAACCACTTGGCCACGGGGCCAGCCTGGAGATCTCATTTTTTCTTTTAACGAAAAAAACCCAAAACAACTTTGTTAAAGCAACTAAGTACAAAATTTGATGGGATTTCGAACTATTATACTTAGCTGGATGATTCTTATATAGAAAAATTTTGAGAAACACCCATCAAAGATAAGTTATGAACCAGCATTCTAAGTCTCAGCTGTTCTCAATTACTGCTCAGGATAACCACTTTCAAGTGTGTTTAACGGGTTATAGAAAGTCCTGGAATTTGTTGCTAGCTCCTGAGTTTGTGGGTTCGCCAGGCAACTTCCCTCCCAAAGCATCCACAGAAGCCTTCCATCCAGCCTGTGCTTGCCGTGGAGCAGGAAGGACCTGGATATGTGGCCTTGTCAGCAGAGAGCTCTCCTCACCCTCAGTTGTTGACTTCCTCCATCTCTTTTGGTTTAACAGGAAGAAAAAGGGGAATTCCAGCCTTGGAAAAAAACTTCTATTTTGTTGTTATTACCACTTACGACAGACATTTTACAAACTTTGAATTAATTCACTGTGAGTCTCCTCCACCCCAGGAACTATCTAGAAACATTGCTGATAACAAGGACTCTCAGAGGGTCCTGGTCACATAGAATTGGTCAGATTAACCTGATTTCTATTAGAGCTTTTTGAAAAATTTTATTTTAAAGTCACCTGTATTGAGGTATCACTTACTTGAAATAAAATGCACCCATTTTAAATGTACAGCTCTATGAATTTCGACAAATGCCCATACCCAGGTCACCCACACTCCTATCGAGATGCAAATGATTTCCATCATTCCCAAAATGGTCCATTTGCCCCTCCACAATTATTCTCTAGCCCTCAGATAACAATGCTTTCTGTCACTGTAGATTCGTTTTGCCTTCTCTAGAATCTCATATAAAGGCAATCACGCAGCGTTTCCTCTTGGGACAGGCTCCCTTTGTTTAATACACCGTTTTTGTGATTCAGCCATGTTATGTGTATCAGCAGTTCCTTCCTTTTTTGTGACTTTTTATGTATGTGGGGGGAAAGAAGTTTCCTTGTGCAACCGTGTACTTACTGTTAAGGAGATTCTAATGAAGCTCTGATTTCTGTCTTTCAGGGCATTCTTGCATATTCTGGTAAGACAGAATAAAATTCTCCAAATGTCTCCTTTGCCTGAAAGGAATGGAGATTTCTACACGGCTTAAGGTACAATGAAAAACAAATTAAAGCACTGGCTTAAAATAAGTCCTATGTGTTGAATTGTAATACACTGACCGATTTTGGAACATATTCTTACTGTCAGTGAAGGTTATGAATGACTTGACTCTTTCACATGAAATCTTTTGATCTCACAACTACCACGTGCTATAATTCGTGGGTGTGATCTCACCATTTTCCCCTCAAAGTCTGTAGGCTTTGCGTTTAGAATATCTGACACCAAGATTTTTGTCAGCAATTTAAGAAGTTTCTGGATTTTTTTCTGACTAATTATAAGGCTTCATAACATGATTTAATTATTAGAATAATGTTGAGAGGGAAATAGGAAAAAGTCAACAAATATTTATTGGTCATTTGGCTGAAATACAGAAAACTAAGCTATTATCCTCCCTCTCCGTGAGCCTGTAATCTAGCTGGGTAAAGACAGGTCCGGGAAGAAGCAAGCAACAGAAAACTCTGAGAACCACAACTGCAGGAGACGATCACCGGAACCGCTGTGGGAACTCAGCGAGGAGAAAGAGCAATTTCAGCTCATGGAATACAGAAACCTTCATGGAGAAGAGTTGACCTTTGGTCTAAAACCTGATAGACAAGTAGGATTTTCAGTAAACGAGGAAAAAGAAGGACACAGGGAAGCTGCCTTTTGTCAGACGCTCGTTAGGTGTCAGGACTGGGCTGCCCGCGCATCCCATCTGGTCTCAGTTCTCGCGAGAACTGAGAGTAGGAGCTATTATCCCTACTTCTGGGGATGAGGAAACCAAGGACCGAAAGGTTTTGAACCTACCCCCAGTCCCACTACTTTGTAAGTGGCAGGAGTGGGATTTGAACCCATGTTTGCTTTGCTTCAAAACCTGTGCCCTTACTCATAAGGCTTTTCTGCTGGCCTCTCCTCCTTCCCATGGTTAAGGCTGCTTCCTTGGTGGCTCAGGCCACCGGGCTCAGCAGTGCTCTCAGTTGACATCCTGGTCCCTCCCACCTTCCCAGAGGACTTCAGCGCAAAGACTGTAGCCTTCTTCTCTGCCTCGTGTCCTCCCACTCCTCTTGGGTCACTGCAGTGTCCACGTGGACGGCACACACACAGCTATGTTGTCAGGGTCTTGATATCCTTCTCTCCATTGGTTTCTCCTCCTTTCCATTTCTGTTACCCAGTTGTATCTCACACCCCAGACCCGGTCATCACCCAGAATGGTTTCCCCTCTGAAAGTGTAAATGTGAATATCCCCATCTCTCTCAGCTTTGTCGCTGCTGCCCCTGCTGTTGACTACAACTGCTGCATAGGCCTTCACCTCTCCCAACCTAGCAGCCGTTTCCTTGTATAACTTCTTGATCCAACTTGGGCCAGAGGATTGATCCTCTAAACCACATTCTCATCTCTTTCAACCCTTGTCCTTCCCCTGCCCCTGCCCGGCTCAGCAAACCCCCGGATCACTCTGACACTGTCACTAATGCTGAGTGTCACTTAAGCAAATCACAGCACAGAATATATTGGATCCACTACTCCTGGTCTCCTCCCCCAGTTGGACCCTCAATACCTTTCAAAAATCCTTTTTCCTGTCCTTTCTTGGCCTGTTACCCTTGACCACTCAGCAATTGTTTCAAATCTTTACTTCTCTAATTCCCTACCCAAACTTCAGTCTTTACCCTTGGCCAAAGATGTGTTCTATTTCATCATAAAAACTAACTTCACCCGGTGTGGATTATATCAGCTTTCTGCAAACCACATCCACTTACGATCAGCTGCACACCTCCTTCCCTCCACCCCACCAGGCACTCCGGGTGAGTCATGTCACCTTCTGTCCAACAGCCACCTCACCTACACTCATAATCCCACTTCCTCCCACTTCCAATGGGAAGGTGTTGTAATTGTCCCCTTTCTCTCTCCTATCTTCAACCTTTCTCCCATTTTACCATCTGTTTCTTTTGAGCTTCTAAATATGCCCAAGTACCTCCAATCCTAAAAAGATATCCCCTGAGCCTTTGCCTCCCTCTAGCTATAGCCTCATCTCTCCCATTTCCTTCTCAGCTGAGTTTCTCAAAGGAATGAATATTCCATATTCTGTCTCTCTGTTTCATCACCTCCCCTTTACTCCTGCTCTTTGCCCTCCGCTGATTTACCCAAAGCGTGGACATAGCTCCTGCCCCTATCCTGCCCAACTCAGCTAGCAATAGACCCAAGAGTTCAATAAAAGTTTAACAAAGGCTTGGCTCTACTGTGCATGGGGATTATAATGCGGGAAAGACATATCTTATCTGAGTGACCTTGAGCAAGTTACTTGGTCTCTCTGTGCCTCAGTTTCCTCATCTGAAAAGTGGGCATGATAAGAGTACTTTCCCCTTTTAGTTGTGAGGATTACATATACTTGTTTGTGTAAAGTGCTTGGAACAGCATTTAAAAAGTGTTAGCCCTTATTATTATGGCTGCTGTTAGAGGTTGTGTAGTTAGCAGAACTGGTGAAAAAGGAAAATTTAGGTCAAAATCAGATATGGCTACCAAAAGCCATGAGTCATGGCCCCCCCCACCCCCCCCCACCCCCACCCCACCCAACAGGAGTCTCCTACGGGCAGTCTTTCTCTAAAGAGGGCTCTGCAGTGGGAGTTCCTTGTCCCTGTCCTGTCTGAGTGTCTGCCCCTCCTCGATTCCTTCCAGTTGGAGGCCGAGGGGTCGGGCAGCATCTTCCTAATCTCTGCTCAACTCTGCCTCTGCTCATGGGTCAACACGCGCTGTCTGACACGCCTGCATTTGGACGATTTCCCTGGTTCGAGTCTTTCCCAAGGACAGAGCCCACCCTTGCTGAACACCCTCATGGCTAAGAAAACATAGGTTTCCTTCCCAGAACCAAGGGAAGGAAGACAGTTTGGCTCTCCAGCCCAAAATGCAGACTCAGTTGCAACCCCTGCCCCCAAATGGCAGTTTTTCCAACTTCAACAATTTTAAGATACTCACTCTGGGGAAAAAGACAAGCTTTCACATGTGCATTTTTTTCCCTCACTACCCCAAGCACCATGAGATGAAGGCCGAGCATTTTACCTATTCCACCCCACAGCGCTCGTAGCACGTTGACTTCCAATGTCCATACATATGTCTTGAATTTCAACAGCGGAGTAAGCAGTAATTGTGTGGATGGTGGGTACAGCCATGGTGGAGACCCTTTATGGAATATTCTATCCCCTTCATGTATGACAGAGCTGTCCATGCCTCCCCTTGGTCCCCAACACCCCGCAGGGCTGAGTTGGTACAGACATATAAACTAGCCACTAGTGTCACACAGATGTGCTGCCATATTCCTGGTGCAAAAGTCCGTGCTAAAAAGAGTTTTATACCTTTCTCAGCGAAAACAACATTCTACACTCACTGACAGCCTGTTGTGGGCCGGCGAGTATGTTACGCTGTGAACATATTTTATCTCTAAATCTCATAAGAGCAGGCGTCATCGGCCCGAGTTTACAAGAGAGGAGGGGCGGAGAAGTTGGGAAGGGTCAGAGCCACGCGGTAGAGGCTGATGGAGGATTCATGTGGTCTCTCTGACTAGGACATCTTTCTGTTTCCTGAAACATCGCATTGCTTCACGTCTCCTAAATCCAGGTGGAGTCATTTCTAAACCAAATTAAATGACAAACGGGGGCTCTTCGCATGTAGAAGTTAGTGACAAAGACTGAAAAAGAGGGCCATTGCTTAAAGGATTTCTCTTGCAAGTTTGGCCAACTTCTGACCTGATCTTTGCAATGACTTTTGTTCTGTCTCCTTCAGGGTGGGAGAATTTATGCTCTCTTTCCTCTGTGCATGTAAATGTTCCTTAATGAATTGTACTTGTGACAGCTGGGGAGAAAGCCTTTCATCCTTCTGTACAGGTTTGCTCAGGAGAAAGTCACGGAACCGGTTCATACTGAGTGTGCTGCGGAGAGAGGAGCAGGTATATTTACAGCTATCAATGCCATTCCTAGGCTGACGTTACCCCAATTTTCATGTTCAGTTAAGACTTCTGAACTCTGGAATCATATATCTAACTGGCTATTTGACATCTCCGCTTGGATGTTTCACACTGTCTCAAACTTGACATGTCCGAAATGGAACTTGTGATTTCTTTCTCCTTCCTCCATAAACATGATCCGCTCCCCCCCCACACCCCATTTTTTCTCATTTCCGCAGATGGCACCACCATATCCCAAGGAGACAGTGCAGGGTTTTTATCAGAGAATGACATGGCCAGCTTGATTTATTTATAGTACATCTTCCTGGCAACAGTGTGGGGTCAGGATTTTTGCGGCTGAGAGGAGAGAATTGAGTGGTGGCTGTTATGAAGGTTAATCTAAGACCTTGTGATATTGAATTACTTTCTTTAGGTTAACAAAACATAATATGTAAGAGTAAGATAGTGAAATGTATTTATAGAAATTTCTGGTAGATTTATTCATATGAAATGGTCATTTATAGGTCAGCAAAGGTTGAGTGGCAGCACTTTTATAGGATTTTCTTGATATGTTATAACACAGCAGACAGATATTTCTGTCTATCAAAAGTATAAAAATATCTAATTTTGGTAAAAGTGTTAGAAAACAAACATAAGCATATACTACCTGTATAAGTAAAATTGTGGAAAACTTTCTGGAAAGCAATTATATCCAAAGTCTTAAAACAGTAGAATTTCACAGAATAATCTTAGTGCAGAGAATAAGAAAGCAGCAATGGAAAAGGAAATTCGTTGTAGCGTTGTTCATAGCAGAAAAAAATGGAATTAGTCCAAATGTTCCTCTACAAGAGACTTTAATAAGTAAGGGTAACCCGTTCCATGAAATGGCATTCAAACTGTTAAAGAGATGATGTAAAATTAAAATTTAATGTCATGTAAAGGTGTGCACAACATATTGTTGAACATAAGGACAAGATATAAAACAGTATGTATCAAACTACATTTATAAAAAATTTTATAGGACTCTATGTATAATTATTACAATATGTAGAGAAAATTACCTAGAAGAAGCTATCTCTAAATGCTAACGGAGGCTACCTCTGGCTGGTGGAATTTCAGATATTCTTTTCTCTTTATACCTTTTAGTATTTTACAAAAATTTCGGCTGAGTTTACATTATTTTTATAATTAAAAAAAGCTACATTCCAAAGAAAGAAACCTAACTAACCAAAAAAAAAAAAAGCTTCAAAAATATTTAGATACATATAGGAATGATGACTTCTTAGGAAAAGTCCTAGTGGTTAAGTGAATGTCCCCAATCTTTGACATTAGCGGTGACTGATGACTTCCTACACTTTTCGCGATGCCGACATTACGAGCAGAGAGTGAGTTCCTCTAGAGATGACGTTCGCAATGTGTGGACAACGAGTGTGCCACAAGTTTGCACCAATCGGTACAGTCTGATGACCTCATAAGATGTCAGCAGGTATTTCCATTTTCTCACAGATGCAAATTGCTCTGTGGGTTGAATGCTACGTGGTCAAGTCAAGTCTAATATCATGACACATAAATTTTAACTTCTGAAGAAAAGGCAGCTCCTTATCAACTGCTCCTATTTTTCTGATTCACAATTCCTCATTTCCTGATTCCTATTCTAAAAAGTGTGACCCTGGAAGTCGAATTTCGGGACCAAGTAGATCTAGAAGAGTGAGATCATCTATTAGGATGTCAGACTTTTGTTCCAAGTATTCTTTTTTTCTTTCTTTTTTTTTAAAGATTGGCACCTGAGCTAACAACTGTTGCCGATCTTCTATTTTTTATTTAATTTTTCCATTTTTCTCCCCAAGTCTCCCCCGGTACATAGTTGTATATTTTAGTTGTGGGTCCTTCTAGTTGTGGCATATGGGATGCCACCTCAGCATGGCCTGATGAGTGGTCCCATGTCTGTGCCCAGGATCCGAACCAGCGAAACCCTGGACCACTGGAGCGGAGTGTGTGAACTTAACCACTTGGCCAAGGGGCCGGCCCCTCAAGTATTCTTATTAATTCATATGATCGATATTTTCCCACCTAAGATTGGGTATCCTTCTCGTTGGAGAGGCGGTGTGTATGTTGATGATGGCACAGCCACCTAAGTCATGCTGTCCAGTGGAAATATGAGAGCCACCTATATAATTAAATTTTCTATCAATGGATGGAATTAATTTAATAATATATTTTATTTAACTCAGTATATGCAAAATGTTAGCATTTCAACATGTAACCAATGTAAAAAATTATTGAGATAGTTTACGTTTTCATTAGTTTTTATTTTATCCTGCCATTGCTTTCAAAAAATATAAGCAAATACTTATAACCATGTAAACTCCTTCCCCTTCTTAGATAAAAGATGGCATACTAACATATTGTTCTGCACCTAGCTTTTTAACTTAATGTATGTGCAGATCATTCCATTGCAACATATAGGTGTCTTCGTCCTTTTTTATAGCTGCATAGTATTCCATTGTGTAGATGTTCCATTAATGGGACTTAGGTTGTTTTCAGTCTTTTGGTTTTATAGTTTTACAATGAATAGCCTTATACAAATGTCATTTATATTGCTGTCAGTATATTGTAGAGATCCTTTAGAACTTAAAACTTTTGAGATTCTATACCTATTATGTGAGGGATATGAAAGAAATTCAAGTTGTGGCCATGACTCTCAAGCGGTTTATCAATATAAAGAATAAAATGGCGGCCAGCCCCTTGGCTGAGTGGTTAAGCTCTGGCTCTCCATTGTGGCGGCCCAGGGTTTTGCTGGTTTGGATCCTGGGCACAGCCATGGCACCGCTCTTCAGGCCATGCTGAGACAGCGTCCCACATAGCACAACCAGAAGCACTCACAACTAGAATATACAACTATGTACTGGGGGGCTCTGGGGAGAAGAAGAAGGAAAGGAAAAAAAAAGAAGATTAGCAACAGATGCTAGCTCAGGTGCCAATCTTTAAAAAAAAAGAATAAAGTGATAATATTTAGACTTGTATTTTGTGAGAACTCTTTTCATTGTTTCTCATCATTCAGAAACAACTCAAAGACAGTCTTAATAGGTTGATATAATTTCTTTTTTTTTTTTGAGGACGATTAGCCTTGAGCTAACTACTGCCAATCCTCCTCTTTTTTTTTTGCTGAGGAAGAGTGGCCTTGAGCTCACATCCATGCCCATCTTCCTCTACTTTATATGTGGGACACCTACCACAGCATGGCTTTTGCCAAGTGGTGCCATGTCCACACCCGGGATCTGAACCGGCCAACCCTGGGCCGCCAAGAAGCGGAACATGCGAACTTAACTGCTGTGCCACTGGGCAAGCCCAATATAATTTCTAAATAAACTGTTTGATGATACTTCTCAACTCTTGAATAATAAGGAGAGCACCTCTTTTATTATGGATCAACAGGAGGTGATAGTCCCATTGTTTGTTCCATTTCTTTCCAAAACTCCAGCTTCTGCCCATTCCAGACGGGGTCCAGTCCAAGGAGAACACTCAGAAGAAATACTTAGAAAATATGGATTTAGCAAGGAAAAAATTGCCCGTGTTCAAGCTTAGGGAACCCTTACAAGCAGTAAACCAACAGCTAGTCTCTAACATTTAACTATAAAATGTACCTGTTTTGTAAGTAATCCAAGAGTTTAAGCTGCTGTGTACAATTTGGGGAAATCAGAGTGCTTTCATTTGGGGAGAGTTCATTCCTGTATTAAGAAGAAATCTCACTCTTTTAAGAAAAGTTAAAGAATGCTGGCATGGTTTAGTTGTTAGTCTTCTGTCATTTTTACACCAAGTAAAGACTGTCAAGTTTCCATATATTGTCATTATTCTAATTGAAATCCAAACCAGTGCCATATTGGATGGGTATTATGCCTGAAGTGGTTTTAAAATATTATCTCATGTCTGGAAATTGATACAAGTCTCTAGAGGATGATAGTTTTAAAAAAAATCACGGAAGTCTATTTTCTTGGGTTTGCACTAGTAGGGGAAGAGAGAAATACATGATTAAAATTTAATCATTACATACAATGTATTTCAAGGTGGGGCAGTATGGAAAGAATACCACCAGAACGTTACACTTTAACGAAATGTACACATACTTTAAAACTCAAAATTCCGACAAGCATGTACATTGCAATGCACCAGGAATTCTGAACTTTAACATATAACGAGGGATATGTATTTTCTCCCTAAGTGGTCCTTTCTTTTTTTGTCACACAAAAATGACCTCATCTCACAAAAATGATCTCTTCTTTCCAAATCACGTTTTCTTGGGGCCTGTATCCTTGCTTTTTTCTTTCTATTCCTATGGAATTTTAACTGTGTTCCCATTCCACCTTTCTGGGTATGGTTCAAACAGACTCCTGTATCCTCAAACTCTAAGTGCCTTCTAATTTTTATGAATTATGGGAATTTAAATAAAGCTTCAGTAGATTAGCTCATATAAGTAGAAAGAAATAAAGTTCACATGCCAGATAAATCCGCTTATGTTCTGACGGTCTCAGACCTACACAGCAGGTGAGTGGACTTGAGGCCACAGTGCAGCATCTAGCAGGCCTGCCTCTTGCGGACTAACATGGCAAAATGTCCCCCAGGGCTTTTTGGTCCTTCAGCAGAGAGGTACATCCCTCTGTCCTAGCCTAGGGGAGTGTTTCCTTATAATACAAAACAAACAACTGGCCAACCAAACAAAAAACTCCAACAAAATTTGAAGGTATTCCCTACCCATTCCCGTCTCTTTTAACATTGATCAAAAATGTCTAACATTATTAATCCCAGTATTCTTTGCCAACAAAATTTCTTACTATTTATTTTTCCTCTTCTTTTTTTTAAGCCAACTATAGAGTGTTTGTGTGTCTGTGCGTGTGTATGAGAGAGAGAGAGAGGGAGAAATAGATTGAACAGTAGAAGGATAAACACAAAAATGCCCTGTAAGAATTATATACTGGTACAGGGAGTTCAAAGCAGGAAGTTATCACTTCTCCTGGCAGAGAAAGATGTGTCAGCTGGAGGTTGTTCAGGATGGACTCTCACGTGTTTTGAAAAATGGTCTGCCTCATTCTTTTTAATGGCTGCACATTGCTGTGGTCTAAATGTTTGTGTACTCCCAAGTTCATGTTGAAATCCTAACCCCCAAAGTGATGGTACAAGCAAGTGGGGCCTCTGGGAGGTGATTAGGTCATGAGGGTGGAGCCCTCATGAATGGGATTAGTAACCTTATAAAGGAGACCCCACAGAGTTGCTGAGCCCTTTCTGCCATGTGAGGACACAGCAAGAAGTCTGCCACCTGGGAGAGAACCGTCACTTGACCACGCTGCACCCTGATCTCAGACTTCCAGCCTCCAGAATTGTGAGAGAGAAATTTCTGTTGTTTATTTGCTACCCAGTCCTGGTATTTTGTTACAGCAGCTCGAATGGGCTAAGACATACATCATTACATCGTGTGGACATGCTGCCGTAATTTGGGCATCCCCTTCTCTATTACTAGACATTTACATTGTTCTCAGTTGTTATTGACACTTGCCCAACCACTCCCTTAAGCATCATCCCTGGAAGGGAGATTGCTGGGAGACAGAGGACTCACGTTAAATATTTTTTTGTATATATTGCCAATTGGCCTCCAGAAAGATTTGCAAATTTATACCTCCCAATAGTATATGAAAGTCTATTTCTTTGCATGCTTGCAACACTGAATACTTTGAATCATTTTCATCTTTGCCAGTCATTTCAATGATGAGCTTTATCTTGTTTTTTATCCTTTCAATTGGTTTTTCTAGATTACTAGTGAGATCGAGTGTCTTCCCACATTTGTTGGACGTTTGTGTTCTTTTAGAGAATTTAGCATTTTGGACCTTTGTTTATTTTTAGATCAGAATATCGTCTGTTTTACTGTTTATGGGGAACATTTTGTCTACCATATACACTGCATGTATTTTTCTCAATTTGACATTTTTCTTTTAACTTTGTTTATAGAAACTCTTGCTGTGCTTAAGTTTTACATTTTTATGAAATCAATCCTGAAAGCAGAAAAACAACAAATAACTTCCTGTTGTGAAAGATTGCAGAAACGGCCATAGTTTTTCACTCTTTGTATCCATACCCTTCGCAATGCGACTTTGCTGCTTCATCCATCCAGAGATGGCACCTCTTTTCCCACTTGTGACTTGCATTGGCCAACGGAATGCAGAAGAAGTGACAATATGCACCATTTGCTCTCCTTCTTGAAACCCTTCCTCTGCTGTGTGAGAAATCCAGGCTGGAAGTATACTGGAAGATAAGAGACATGGGGCCTCATTGCCCTCACCCAGGCCAGTATCCAGCCAACCAGCAGACATGTGGCTAAGGCCATTCCTAGACAGCCAGCCGCCAGTCCACCTGCTAGCTGACCACAGCCTCATGAGCAAGTCCAACTGAGATCAGCCACATCTGGTCCAGATCAGCAGAACTGCCCAGATGACCTGCAGACGTGTGAGACATGTACATGTAAGACGTGCAGACATGCACAATAAATGATTGTAGCTTTGAAGCATTAAGTTTGGGGGCAGTTCGCTATGAGGCAGTAAATAACTGAATCATCTACATTTCTTCTCATACTAGGTTTCGTTTTGGGACTTTTTGTTCCTAACTCTTTCATCTATATAAAGTTTACTTTTGTGAATGCTGTGAAGTAGTTAAGAGGTCTTTATTTCTTTTACTAAATGTATGACCAATTTTCTCAACACTACTTATTGAAATTTCTTTCACCACTGATTTGAAATACCATGGTTTTCATTAATTAAATTCCCATATGCACAAGTGTTTGCTTCTGGACTCTCTAATATGTTCTGCTGATTTATTTTCTTATATCTGTGCCAATAACACAGTGTTTAATTTCTTAATTTTAGAGTATGACTTGATATCTGGAGTCGTCCCAGGAAATAATGTAGGAAACCAGTTATTAGAATTCAAGGGGAGGGAGATTGTCTTAAATATTCTTGTATTCCCCCTAGAATCTACCTAACTTTTGAGGACATGGGGGTGATCACAAAACATTTTTTGAAAGAGGAAACATTTGGTCTTCTCTGTTGGAAATCTGTGGCATTCGATATACTAGAAATAAATTGGGAAGCCTGCTGTATACAAAGATGATATTTATGGTCATTATCTCTTTTTATCCTCACAACTTTATAAAGTTAGCAATCTGAGAAAGATTCTATCATCACGACAACGGAGGAAGAAGAAGGAAAAGGAGGAAGAGAAGAGGAGGAGGGGAGAGAGCTACCATTTACTGTGTCTACTCTGTGTCAGAGTCTGTACTAAACACTGTACGTGCCTCACCTTATTTAACTTTCACAACAACTCTATGAGGTTAGTGCTATTTTTACATCCAGTTTTCAGAAAAGAAGGGGAGATTCAGAGACGTTAAGTCACTAGATCAAAGTTACACAGTAACTGAGAGAGTCAAAATTCAAAATGCGTGTGAACACAGGAAGAAAAACCCCACTCTGAAAGAATAAACACCTAAACTAAACCTAAACTAAAATTCTAAACTAACTTAAAACCGCTAAGTTAGCAGTCGTTTCCTCTGGACAGTGGGATCATGACAATTTCCATTTTCTTCTTATCACTTTTTCTGTTGCCCAAGTTTCCTGCAAGGAGCCCGTGTTATTTTAGTCAACATAAAATACAAATATAATAATAATGAGTGTACAAGTGACCTCCAAAAAGATGGCACCTTTTAGTCACTGGAATCTAGTGCGAATTCTCTGGTAAAACATCAGATAGTTTTCTTTCTCACACAGCCTAGGTTGGTCAGTTACCAAGCTAGGAGATGGGAGCAAGACTCGTTCTCCATTCTGCCATATTTTTACCCAGCCTGCTCTGTCATTCTCTCCAATGTGAACTTTTCACTGGAACATTCCATTCCTACCTGGCATCCTACTTTTGGACACCTCTCTAGTTCTTACCTTTATAAAGAATGGAACCAGATCGAAGAATGAGGTTTATATGAAAAAGCATTAATAATAAATAGCTGACAAAGAAGTTTAGAAGATACAGAAAGGATTCAGTTTTGTCCCTTTTGCCTATTTCTGTTCCTCAGGCCTACATGTTACTATTGCCCACATGTGAACAAGTGGTGGGTGTTGGCCTTATCTGGCTATATTTGCTTAATTGTAATGGTAGAAAAACGAAGGTTGTGTTATGAGTATAGTCAGAGGGGACAACCTTTAGCCCAATAGTAAAACAGAATACGACTTCTGAAAATAGGGAGAAGTAGGGAAGAAACAATATCTTGACTGAATCAGGGGGGAAAAAATGAAGAAAAGGAAGAAAGAACAAAAAAAAAGTGAAACAAATAAAAGTCTCAAAGCCAGATGGAAGAGATACAATTAGGTTCATTAGTAGGTCTATTAAATATAAATGGGATAAATTCTCCTATTAAAAGACTAAGATAGGAATTGTTTGTCTATAAAGACTACATATAAAGTTTAAGGAAAGAGAGAAATGAAAACAGTGAATAATATATATTCCAAACATTCACTTGCCACTCCCACTTCCTTGTTATTGCATCAGACAAGGTGGAATTTATGGTTAAAACTCCCAGTCCAAGGGAAGGGTTAGAATATTGTGCTGCAGCTCTACAGCAGCAGATGCAATCATCTGGGGAGATGGGTGTTTTTCTTTAGTAGCAACTCCTAGTTCTATTGTTGAACATTCACGTCTCATAAAAAACAAGCACTTAGATGATCCAGAAAGCCAGGGGGAAATCAGTGGCTTAAAGGTAAAAACAATGTTGTTCTGTGACGGTGAGATTCTGATTAGACTCAGTTAAATTAATCACAGTAAAATTAAAAGTTAAAATGGAAAAGTTAGCCACTCTAAGAACAGAAATATACATAGAGAGAGTAACACATCTTCCAAACAAGTGGAAGGGAACAAATGAAAAACTAAAACAAACTAAAACTCAATCCAAAAAAAGGCAAGAAAGGAGGAAAAAAAACACACAAAGTGCAAAGTTTAAGAAGGCAGAAAAAACCCAAACTCATTTGTTCAACAATTAGACTATGGAGCACCCAGTGAAAGTCAGATGCTGTTTTAGGAACCAGGGAGATGGCAGGAAACAAAACACAGAAAAACATCTGCCTTCATGAAGCTTCTGTCCTAGTTGGAGGGAACATAATAGACCAGATAAATGAATAAATGCCATGCGGCACGTCTTAGAATGAGAAGCATAAGACAAACAGGTGCAATGGGTGTGTTAAGGATGGAAGAAGGCCTGTTTGGACAGGCTCATTCAATAGCATTGCAAAAAATATGAGGGAGGTAAGGAATGGAACCATGTGGGCATATGGGGGAAAGCACTCCAGACGAAGAAAGTGCAAATATCCTGAGGCCAGCATGCGCTTGCAGAGGCCACATAGGGCAGAGGGAAGAGGAGAAAGAAGTGAGGTCAGAGGTGAGGCAGGACTGGATCAAGGCGGACTTTGTGGGCTGCTCAGAACACTTGGCTTTTGCTCCCAGTGAGATGGGTAGTCCTGGGAGGACTTTTTGAGAGGCGGGAGATGAGCTGATTTATTTTTTTCAGGGGGATCACTCTAGATGCTGTGATGCAAACAGACCAAAAGAGGAAAGAGCAGAGACTAGTTGGGTGGCTGTTGCAGTCATCCAGGTGAGAGGTGACTGCAAGTTGGACAGGTGACGTGGTGAGAAGGGCCGGGGAGTCTGGCTATACTGTGAAGGCGGAGTCCACAGGATTTGCTGCTGGCTCACAGCATGCTGTGGGAGAGATGAGTCAAGGGTGACTCCAAAGGTTTTACCAGAACAAATATCTCCACAGCGACAATGAACATAAATACAATAAACCTGCCAGTCAACAGGCAGAGACTGCTGGCTCGGATTAAAAAAAAAAAAACCTCAGCGATATGCTTTTTACAACAGCATATAAAATATATACATACAGGAAGGTTAAACCTAAAAATCTGAAAAGAGCTATGAGAAATATCAAAGACAGCAGACACGGCTATGCTAATGCCGGACAAAAGAGAATCTCGCTCTCTTGACCTCTACCTCCACTGTCTTTCTCTAACAGTTTGGCATTTGTGACCCCTGTCTTCCCGAGAGGACTGTTTCTTTGGGAATAGGGGTGTCACACCCTCATTTGGATCCACCCACAACTTAGAACAGTCTCCGATGGGTAGTAAGCGCTATGTAAAAATTTCATTTTAAATGTTCTCCATTTACTGATTTCTCCTCCATCACAAATGGGAATTGATTTGGGAAGGATGGGGCTGTTTATTTCTAAGGTGACACCAACTAGTGTCATTTGTCGCCTCTACCAATTTCACCTCTTCCAAGGTGACATGACGATGATTCTCTGCAAGAAGCTTAAAAAGCAAGGGCTCACATTGGGCTTCTATAAGGCAGACTTTTCTATGCAGCGCAGGGTGGTGCTGCCAAACACACACTCCCCTGGGGCCTGTGAGTCTCGATTTGGGAGCAGGAACTCCCGGCCCTGGCAACCTGGGAAGTTTCAAGGGTGAAACACTGGCCAGGGGCCAGCCAGGAGTGCCGGCTCCCTCAGCTTCCTAGACTCTTTGAAGCTTTCTTGCCCTTGGGGACAATAATGGCACATATCTCCTCCTGAGTATTAATTGCAGTCATAAATTTAATTTACTTGCCACAGTTTAAGTGCATAATAAACACATTGGAAATGTTAGCTATTATTACCATACAAGTACAATCTTTAACAAATTTATTTTTTTGAGAAGCAATGAACTTGATCAAAGTTAGCATTTGTTTATAAATTGTTTTCTCCTCCATCAAAAAGACAGGGACTGACGACTGGAAATACATAAAAGCTAAAACACAAGGGCACACCACCAAGGGAAGAGTCCACATAAATGATGAGAAACTCCTTTAAAATTATCACGTAAGTCAATGAGAAGATAGGAAAATAAAAACAATTTTCGGCAACTTTTTCCAAGTCATAATTATTTTTTAAAGTGAGGAGCATCTGCTCAGTATTCGGAATTAAAGTTTATTTTAGCAACAGAACTTAGTACAGCATCATATCATCATGAGCGCTTATATGAACTTCTTCCGTATTATCTAGATTCCCTGAACGGCTTGCACCTGCCAATCTACGAATGTCCCACCTGCTTAACTGCTTGGCTCCTTCCCTTCCTATTGATTGCACAAGAGCCTTCTTGCTACAGCCAAAGCCTTCCCCACCCGTTTCCTGGTTATCCCAAATTCGCCATTTTTCCATTAGACAGTGCTTATTCCCAAGTGTTAGCATTGACAAGAATCATGTGGGCGGTTTGCTAAATACAGATTCCTGGGTATCACCTAGACACTGGATTTAGGGAACTGCAGGGGAGCGTGGGACTCTGTGTTTTAACAGATTACCCAGGAGACTCTCCTACAAGTGACCCAATGACCACCTTTGGAGAAACACTGCTTTAAGAATAGTGTACATCCTTGCTACTCAAAGTGTGGGCCACAGACCAGCAGCATCTGCAGCGTATGGAACTGGTTAGAAATGCAGAATCTGAGGCCCTGCCTGGGACCTTCTGAATCAGAATCTGCCTGGTAACGAGCCCCCCAGGGGGTTCGTGTGCATGTTAACGTTTGAGAAGTGCTCGTTAGATGACACAGAAGACATATGTTGACGACGTATTTTAGTAAGGGCTTTCCCATTGCTTTGAGGCTTTGATTAAATTTTAAAGTCCTTATTGAGAAATATTATACGTCCTCTCGTTTGGTTACCTTCTCCAGAACGTGAGGATTTCTTAGTGAGATTATTTTATCCTTCCCTTTACAAAATCATCTTGGGATGTTGCTGGCTTACCAGAAAAAGAATGTGCTATTTTCAGTTCAATATAATTGTCTTATGCTACATTTTACATATCAGGTTTGGGCTCTTACTAAGTTCTCACGGTTGGTTGGTTTGCTTAAGCCAAGACAGTTGGGCTCATCCCCCAGATAAATATCTCACCTTGCCTGATGAAATCCGGAAGATGCTTCTGGTGTCCAAGGGATGAAGTGTCTCATCTACTGGGAGGGGCTGAGACTCCTTGGCCCGGGGAAGCCAGGACATCTGTTTCAGTCGTGATCCATCCTGTGGGCTGAGCCGAGTCAGTGGGGGCGTTTAGGATAAAGTGTTGGATTGTCATCAGAAGACACTGCTGTGGTCATCAAGGATGTTTGCGATGGAATCCAGGACACGCCCATGGGGAATAAATACACACTTATGAAAACATGATTATCAATATAATAGCGGGCTAGAAAAGCCCACAGGCCAGCTCAGGCTCTGGCTTCTCTTTCTCTCATTTTTTCTTACTCACTGGAAATAGACTAAGAATATTTCGGGAAGA
Organism: Equus asinus; assembly: GCF_041296235.1. NCBI lineage: Eukaryota > Metazoa > Chordata > Mammalia > Perissodactyla > Equidae > Equus > Equus asinus. The sequence continues at coordinate 37,975,523 of NC_091790.1, forward strand.
ACATTCTCACTATTGGAAATAATCTGAAACAATAAATAGAGCAGTTCAGATAACGAAAGAGGCTAGAAAGACAAGGTCCAGCTGATGGTCAGCCACTCGTCTTTATTAGGACTCTTTTCTTTCCCATTAAAATCTCTGTATCCAATATGAATCTGTTTTCTAAACTAACATAGCCATTGACCTTTTTTTAATGAAATAAGCAAAAAAATATATACACAAATTTTTTATGAAGTGGGAGGTCTCCAAAGTAGTTTGTTAAACTAAGAGCTAGTCATTGACAGGGTTATAATGGGCAGAGCCTCAACCTTGAGGCATGCTGGGAGTTCCGGGGGAAGGAGACCGTGCTCAGGGTAACAAGTGAAGATGGAGTTGGTGGAGTAGGTGGGGGGCAGTGGGGAGGAAGGAACACTCCCTGGACAGAAAGGCTGGCACCCTCCAGGAGGGGCTCGCAGACAAATCCTGAAGTCCAAGGGAAGATGGTGGACGCCAATCCGGTCCATTGGGAACAGTCATCCAAGTGGCTGAGTCCAAGCGTCTCTTCTCTTATGTTCAATCCATTCACTCTTCGTATTCATACGTCTTAAATAATCTTAAGCATTATGAATTGTGTAATTTCTGAGTCAAACTTTCTAAATAATTTTTTAAGATAACTAATTCTGGAAAAAGGGAACATGGAGCTGAGTGGGACAGTCTTGAGCCAGGAGTTCTCAGACCACGAGAGGGGACTTGCAGGGAGCCACCCAACAGCTGTTGAGGGAGGAGCAACAGATTATAAAATTACTACCAGCCACTGCCATAGCCAATCCATATTGAATAGTGAGTGACATTTCCCAGGCTGAAGGGAATAATTTCTGGAATACTTTTTGGGGGTCTTACAGGCCAGCAATCTCTCCCACCAAGAGGTCACAAATCTGGATCCCACCATGCTTGGTTACCCTGAAAAACAAACCTTAAGAGGCCAAGGAACCTGTCCCCGGGGTAAGTGTACACTCAGTGTGCATGGGGACAGTCTCGCGTCTGAGCACTGTTAGCTCATTGGGGACTTGAATTGGCCCTCAAATGTGTATTTAGTATGTTGCGGTCCTTTGTGCCCAGGCAGCTGCAGCCCCAGTCGCCACACAACGCGTGCACACACACACACACACACACATTTACTCCCTCTTTCCCACTCCGTTTTGCTTGCCCAAACCACAGGTTTAGGTTTCTTTCTGTCTTTCCCCCACCTATGGTTCAGATCCCTGATGGGATAGAGTCTTGTGCAAAACCTTAACAAACTGCACCACAACCCTTGAGTGTGCATCAGAATCACCTGGAAAGCTTATTAACACATAGATTGCTGGGCTCCAGCTCCATCTCCACCCCACCCCCCAGCCCATTCTGATACAGTAAGGCTGGGATGAGGCTCTAGAATGTGCATTTCTACAAAGTTCCCAGCTGCTGCTGATCTGCAGACTAACCACACTTGGAGGGCCACGATGAGGGGGGCTATTCGGTCATTCCACAAATATTTATTGAGGTTCCACTCTGCGTCACACACTGTACGAGGCGTAGTGCACGAAACAATGGAAAGAGCAATGGCATTCATATTCTAGTTGGCTAGGTGGATGTTAAACGGTTGCATACATTACTGTTTCATTACAGTCATGATAAGGAAAATTACTAGATATGACGCCAGCAGATAACAGGGGACTTAAGAATATCAGGGAATGCATCCTTGAGAAAGTGACATTTCCACTGAGCTCTGAAGGAAACATTTCTATTTTTCATTCATTCATTCACAATCCCCAAGGAAAGAAACAAAATTTCTGCACTGAAAAGTACCTTCAGGAAATGCCCTTAAGCTTTAAACAGTGCACACCCATCTCTTGGTGTCTGCTTTACAGGGATTGATACAGGAGGATGGCTTTCCCCAGGAGCCCGTTCACAGTTTCAGCTGACATGTTGTTAGGAGAAGGGAGGACAGGGGAGTCAGAGAGGTGAGCTAAGAAGCCTGTGGGGCCTGGACTCTGCATGGCTGAGCCACGCTGTGGATTCGCAGCCAGAGGCCAGACTTCTGGGAGACAGCCCTAGGGGTGAGCTTGGTCTCGGATTCCCCTGCACAGCTGAGGAAGCAGGATTTCAGGGGGCCACTTGGGACACCCAGCACAGCTAGTGTTGGAGCTCAGATCCAAGCCCTGGCCTGCTATTGGCTTCAGCAGCCTCTGTGTGGGAGCACACGCCATCAGAGGCATGGCAGGTGCAGAAGGGTGTGAGGTGGGAAACCACGCCAGGGCTGAGACAGGGTCTAGAAGGATGTAAGGGACCAGCGAGAGGGCGGAGCCAGCGAGAGGGCGGAGCCAGCGAGAGGGCGGAGCCAGCGAGAGGGCGGAGCCAGCGAGAGGGCGGACTGGGAAGCGCTTCATCTCAACATGTATGGAGAACCACTGAAAAATGTTAAACAGGGGTGTGCCAAGCTGTTTCCTGTGAGATTTGAAGCAAGCCACGTAATGTTTCCAATACTCTGTTAGCTGAAAGAGACAACACTTTTCCCATCTATCAGAGAACCTAGAAATTCTCAAGTCGATTATTTCTTGTAGAACACAGTAAACGTACACATAAGAGATTTTCATAGTGGGCCACCTTGTATCAGCAGAATTGGGTCCCGCTGCGAACCAACAAGTCACCTTTCTGGTGCCATTTCTTCGTCTACATACAACAAGAGTTTGATTACATGAACTATAATGTCCTTTCCAATCCTAACATATGCTAGTCCTGAAGTAAGTTGGAAAAAAATTATTTTTAATTATTATTATTATTTTTAACTTTTTGCTCTTCAGTGGAAGAATCAGGCCAGACAGCTGCACAGGAAAAACAAATGTTTGAAAATACCTTTTGGGGGCTGGCCTGGTGGTGCAGTGGTTAAGTTCACAAGTTCTGCTTTGGTGGCCCAGGGTTCACTGATTCAGATCCTGGGTGTGGACCTACGCACTGCTTGTCAAGCCATGCTGCGGCAGGCATCCCACACGTAAAGTAGAGGAAGATGGGCATGGTTGTTAGCTCAGGGCCAGTCTTCCTCAGCAAAAAGAGGAGGATTGGTGGCAGATGTCAACTCAGGGCTAATCTCCCTCAAAAACGAAAGAGAAAAAAGAAAAAGAATACATTTTGTGGATAAAGTATGTGGTTTTTTTTCCTCTCTTTCCTTGTTCCTTTTAACCTGTGGTTTTTTGGTTTGACCTTTGATGTGAAAACATAACTGGACACACATTCATGTCTTGGGCTCTCTATACCTCTCAAATGCACCAGTGCCCAGAACACCTGTTGAAAACTGGGGAGAGAGGCTGTGACCCTCTGTCCACGACTTTCACACCCCCGAAAAGACAGGCCAAGGTTTCTGTTCTTAAGCCATTAGTGACATAATCTCGGGTAAACACATAGAGTACTTTTTCAAAAATCACGTATGCCCCTGGCCAAATGTGATTAGGGGTCTTCGAAGGTTCAGGAAACATCCAGGCAAGAGTTCAAACTTTCACATTTGCTCAGAGCTAACACACGGCCCATCTTATTTCTATTAAGGAGATGGTTTAAGCTCACTAGGCAAACTGGGTTAATGACTAACCAGGTTAAGTGACTCAGATAAAACCCCCACATCCTCCTTGTGGGCACCTTCGTGGTGCTGCTCTGAGGGCTATGCTGGGTCTTAAAATAGCACCTTTAGGCCTTTGACTGCCTTTATCTCAGAGTTTGAATCACTTTTTGTTTCTTTTTGAGGTCTTGGTGAAATAAGGAGCAAATATAGCACTGTTTTACCCATTTTGTGGTGAGAGAAGAAGTTGCTAGAAGCTACTATAAGTGGCATATTGAATGAGCTGAATTCAGCAGGGTGTGAGCCCAAACCTCCTGGGCCCCAGTCAACTCACTCTGTCCCAGCTGTCTTACCTGCCTCTGGATGAAACGTTGCCATCATCAGCGGTGGAAGCAAAAAATTGTACTGTCGGCTGGGATGGTGTTGTGGTTTGATTGTGTCCCCCCAGAAGATGTGTTCAAGTGCTGACCCATGGTACTCGTGAATGTGACCTTATTTGGAAATAGGGTCTTTGCAGATGTAATCAAGTTAAAATGAGGTCCCGTGGGATTTAGAGCGGGCCCTCCATTCAATGTGATGGTTGTCTAAGGAGAGGGAAATCTGGGTACTGCGGTGGAGAGACACACAGAGGCACAGGGAAGACGGCATGTGATGACAGAGGCAGAGACTGGAGCAATGCAACTGCCAGCCAGAGAAGACCAAGGATTCTGGCAACCATCAGAGCTAGAAGGGGCAAGGAAGAATTCTTCCCTAAGACTTCAGAGGGAGCGTGGCTCTTGCCGACATCTTGATTTTGGACCTCTAGCCTCAGGAACAGTGAGGGGCTAAATTTCTGTTGTTTTAATCCACCCAGGTCTTGGTAATTTGTTACAGCAGCCCTAAGAAAATAACACAGATGGTGAGAGAGAAAAGCAAAGACAATAGACACTCTAGACAATACTCACTGAAGAGCTGGAGAATGGTGCTGCTGGGGGCACTAAAGGTGGGGCAGGTGTTCCGAGGGGTTAGAAAGGATGGGAAGCTGGGTTTTAACTCACCAAGTTTTAGGCATAAGTGGGCGTAGCAGAGAGATGGGTCTGAACTGATTGACTTTCCGAGTGGATCCTCATGATGTCATAAGGGGAATCAGTGTACATGTCATGCATCACCATCTATCAACCAAGAGTTCACTGATGTCTTCCAGTTCCATAGCCCTGAGTCTCTTGAGATGATAAAGAGGTAGAGGAACGAAATCCTTCCCCTCAGGAAGTTCACGTAATATTATTGGGAGATGGGGCCTGCATATGTAAAGAATAATCTTGAATAAATACATGGCAAATGGATAAAAGTTTGAACTGCAGAGGAAGAAGGTGTTGTGCTGGCAAATATTTAATAACTGGCTTTCCAAAAAGAAAGCCCTAATTTTCATTGTTTCACAATTTCTGTAGTGTAAATATTGCCATCGTGGCCAATTTCAAGCTCTCAGTGTGATGCCATGCACGGAACATGGAGCCGGAGGAGATGCTAACAATCAGCCCCTGGGAGTCAGTGTGAGCTTGTTCCAGCATCCCACTGAGGGTGAGAACTCTGAGGCCTCGCACTGGGGAAAGGAAGATTTCAGGAAGAAAAGGAATCTTAGCAGCTTCTAAAGGATGGGCAGGTTCAGGAGGAAGGGGAAGAGCCTTCCACAAGAAGCAGCTTGAGTAAGAAGCAGGAGAGGAAGTGGAGAGAAAGACCATGAGCCAGATGGGCCTGAGTTCATGTCTCAGCACAGAGCTGTGTGATCTGGACCTCAGTTTACTCATCTGTAAAGCAGTACCCATCACACAGAATTATAGGACACAGGCCTGTTACTTAGTACATAGTAGACACTCAAAAATGTTAAGGTGCATCCACATTATTGCAAGTGGCAAAATTTCGTTTTTACAGCTGAGTAGTTTTCCATTGTGTATCTATACCACATCTTTTTTATCCACTCATCCGTTGATGGGAAATCAGGTTGCTCCCAGGTTGTGGCTATTGTGAATAATGCTGCAATGAACATAGGGGTGCATAAATCTGTTTGAATTAGTGTTTTCATGTTCTCTGGATAAATACTCAGAAGTGGTATAGCTGGATCATAGCATATCTCTATTTTTAATTTTTGAGAAGTTGCCATACTGTTTTCCACAGTGGCTGCACCAGTTTGCATTCCTGCCAGCAGTTTGTGACTATTCCCTTTTCTCCACATCCTCTCCAGCCCTTGTTATTTCTTGTCTTTTTAATAATAGCCATTCTTTTGGTGGTGAACATGATGCAGTCTATACAGAAACCAAAATATAATGATGTACACCTGAAATTTGCATAATGTTATAAACCAATGTTGATACTGGCTCAACACAAGGTTGACATAAGGGAAGTCATATTGTGGAAAAGAAACCATATTGTGACTTTGAATGATCTGATTAACTAACCCAGACATGCTCTGTAGATTTTATGGCCCCTCCAAGCTGTTATAAGTTGATAACTCTGTTCTTTTGCATTCTTTAGGAATGTGATGACCCCCAGGCAGAGAGTCAATGCTGATAGCCATCATCAATGACAACTGGAAGATCAGGGTATAGCGCGTTGCTCCCTTCTCTGATGCACATCCAGTAAAACACAAGACTAAGGGGAGCTAAGACCAGATGTCTGTCCCTACCCGGAGACCAGCTGCCTCCCCAACCTGGAGACCAGCCCCCTATATAACTGGCCTGGAGTCTTTGTTCCGTAAGATGGTTCTTTTGGATGGTAGTCAGTCATCTTCCCCCTTGCTAGCAAGCTGTAATAAAAAGTCCTTTCTCTCCTACCACCTTGCCTCTTGACTATTGGCATGTCTTGCTGCAGGCAGATGACCCCTCCTTGGATGGTAACAATGTGACCTAAATAAAAAAAAGTTAAGGTGCCCTTAGCAGTGAGCTGAATAGTTTTGTTGCAGTGTTTGTGTAGGCCTGTAGTAATAGATAAAGTCTAAACACACACACACAGGTTTACATATATGTGTATATGCACATGTATGAATTTATGTACATATATGTGTACATTATAGACACACATGTATGGATACAAACACATATAAATATACATGCAACTGTACAGACACACACATACATAGTTCTCCATTGACTAAGACAAAGCTACGTGGTCAGGCATAGGGAGGTATTTTAGTCTCCTCCATGTAGGTTAGGAGACCTCTGGAGCATTACATCATTCCTGTTTAGTTGTTCAAGGACATCTGAGGGATGAGAAGCCCTGAGGAACTTGGGAGAGAAACATCCTGCTGTGGCCTTTGAGGCAACAAACAACCCCAGCAGGACCGGAAAAAGCGCTCACGTGATGACGGATTCCTTCCAGACTTATTGACAAAAGGGATTTTAGGTCAATGTTTATCCTTCAGGAAACAACAGGGAAACAGGAATCATTCTGCATTCTGTCAAGGAGGTGAGCAACCATTTCAGAAACTGGAGCAAATTCCTGACATTGAACAAAAGAAAGTGTCGTTGAGGACGTGATTGAATCAGGCAGGGCCATCTGCATGTGTTTTTGGGTTCCGCTTGAGTCTTTGGGTCAATAGAGTGATTAGATTGCCCTAGACAATCCATCGCCATTGTTGAGAAAAAATGATAATGATCTTAGGCTGGTAATCGCATCTTTTGTACTCATCTTGTTAGTTCAAAGAATTAAAAGGAGCTTTTTGTATTTGCATAGCTATTCATGTTAAAATTTGTAAACACTGGTTGGCCCTGAGAGGGAGCCAGAATTACTGCAAGCCATGGATGATAGAAGACAAGAACGAATAGAGAAAAAAAAATCCAGGACTAAGCCATAAAGGCCATTGCCATTAAAGATGACCTGAAATGGTACCCAAGACCCAGAGGGTTGATAAGGAAAGTGGGGGGCCCAACAAGGTTTGGAAGGACATTTAAGATATGGGAGAGGAGGGTAGACCAAGCCAATGGAACAATCTGAACACAGGTAGAGAGCAGAAGTGGGAAGCTCAAAACCCTGTGGGACAGGTCAGGTAGGAAGCAGACCAAGCTGCTACTAGTGCTTCCAAGCTTAGTACTTTGAGCTCCTTGAACTTGACACAAAGACCACACAAAACAGGTGTTGGGGTCATATATGAGCCTTGTGCCACCAGCTTTCCACCTGGGATATAGAGGAAGGTAGGACTAAGTCTTGTTCACGAGGTAGGAGGTGGGACCAACCAGAGCAGAAAACTTGCGTGGGGAAAAGCTAGATGGAATTTGTAGGATGGGGCTGAAGGCAGGGCTGGGTCTCACAACAGAGCATGGGAGGATTAGGGAGAGACAGGCAGAGCGGACGGGTTAAAAATATTTCTGCTTCTTTTATGTCGTTGTGTTGAAACTGTGTACTTAAAAAGAATTCTGTGTTCCAGTGGAAATGTGTTCAGACCAACAATACGGGATAAGTGAAAATTTGTATACTTCAACTGGACTTTGATCCCCACGTGCATATTTCTGTGAACACTGAGGGCCTCATTTTGTTATTAATTACGGAAGGAAATGCGTGAGTGTGAGTCCGTCTTTCGAATTTCCCTGATTTATTAATTTCAAGTGTTGGATACCAAAGGAAGACCTCAAAACAAACAAGCAAGCAGGCAAACCAAAATGGTATCATGGACGTCCAAGGTGCCTGTTTCAATTGCTCAATTTCTACATGAGGTCATTTGAAAAGAGCAAAACAGTTGCAGCTCCTCATTTGGGAGAAACAATTCAGAGGGGGAAGAGAAGGGAATTTATACTTATTAGACCTGTCAAGGCTACTCTCTTTACTATGTGTTTTAAATAGATCATTTCATCTAATAGTTCTGTAGTTTTAAAAAAAATCATATAGATAAGGAGACTAAGACCCTGTGAGTTTTAGAAATTTGCTCAAGACACAGTCTGTGGCAGAGCAGGTCTATAATTGAGATGGCCAGAGCGGAACTCTCTGCGAATCATCTCAGGAGCATATGGCTTTGTTCTGGAGCTTTCGGTCTTGGGCTAGGACTTGAAGGTTGACAGCAATGAGTCCATTGACTTTTGTTGTTGTTTGTTAAAACAGTTTTCCCCTATGCAATATGACTCCCTCTTGTCTCAGTCGGTGTTCTATCAGAGAAACAGAACTGGTAGAGGATGGATGGATGCATGCATGCATGGATGCAGAGAAACAGAACCAGGAGAGGATGGATGGATGGATGGATGGATGGCTACCTAGCTAGATTTCAAGAAACTGGCTTACAAAGGCAGGAGTGAATGCTGTAGTCCACAGGTAGAATTTCTTCTTCCTCAGGGAACTCTCAGTTTTGATTGGATGAGGCCCACCATCTTCTGAAGAGTAATCTCCTCTTCTTAAACTTAACTGGTTGTAGGTGTTAACCACATCTACAAAATGCCTTTGCAGAAACACCTAGATTAGTGATTGACTGAATAACTAGGTCCTATGGCCTAGCCAAGTTGACACATAAAACTAACCATGACACCCCCAAACTCACATAGTTCTGTTTGATAATACAAAGACAATCTCGACAATCAGAGAAAGCAGGGCTCTTTTATGATTCCAAGGTTCTCTTCAAGGTCAGGAAAGATGTTTGGCTTCTTGACATTCGACATGAGGGATGTTGCCTATTCATGGCTTAGCTTTGCCTTGGTGACTCTGGGTTCTGCCAAGTCCTAGGCTCCTTCTCTCGGCTTTTTTAACAGAGGATTTGCAGGTCTCCTAGTATTTTATTCTCACTACCTTTTCAGAGGTTTCACAGCTCTTAAGAATTTTCTATCAGTGACCCAGATGGGAGCCTCAATAATCACAGTGCAAAAGCATTAATTGGCTCTGAAGATCATCGCGTGCCCCTGTAGTGCTTCCCTTTCGTAAACACTCACTAATGAACACGATTCAGAAAGTCCTGAATATTTGGGGCCTTATGCCCTGATGACCTTCAGGAGCTCAGTGCGGGTCAGAGCGGGTCAGTGATTTGAAACACTGAATGTATGGCCCTGAGAACACTGGTCACATTAACAGATCACCTTGTCTAGTCTCTGCCTTATTATAAACTTTCAAAATACTTCCTAACGATGGTTGCTTCCAAGAAACATCTATGATCAGTAGCCAGTGAGTAATTTTCTCTGATAACTTGCTGCTGTTCTAAACGTGTGTGTGTCTAGAAGGTATTCACCAGGCAAAATACAGTTTATCCTTTTTTGGTGTGTTTTTCATGTTTCCTTTTTTCTCTCCTGTCTTTCTTCCTTTCTATTTATCTCAGCATTATTTTCCCAGCCCGGCTTTGGTTCACAAATTATTAAACTCTGTAGTTATTGGATGCATGATTATATTCTTCTGATTCAGATTTTTCATTAAACATTTTTCCTGAGGTCCTCACTGTCAGTGCTGCCATATGCAATGATCTCTTGTCTTTCATCAAATCTCTACCTATTCCTTTGAATTAGTAATATCATGACTGATGGGTTGTGATGAAGGACGACCTGGGAGGCCACAAGTCATTGCTTCTTTTTTTTTTTTTTAAGATTGGCACCTGGGCTAACAACTGTTGCCAATCTTTTTTTTTTCTGCTTTATTTCCCCTGCCACCAGTACACAGGTGTATATCTTAGTTGCAGGTCCTTCTAGTTGTGGGATGTGGGATGCCGCCTCAACATGGCCTGACGAGCAGTGCCATGTCCGCGCCCAGGATCCAAACCCTGGGCCGCCGCAGTGGAGTGTGCAAACTTAACCACTCGGCCACGGAGCCGGCCCCGAGTCATTGCTTCTTTGATTGGTCTCTTCCTACATGTTAGGTGTGGGCGAGGCATAGGATTCAGCACTGAACAAAACAGATTTGGTCCCTGTACCCGAGACTTACCAGCCCAGCCAATCCTTCTTTTGCTCCCACTCCTGGTCAGGTCCTTGTTGTTTAAAATCTTGCATTTAATAAGGACGCCATAGAAAATTCAGAAAAAAGGATAAATGAATGGGAAATTGGACTGAGAAGAAAAAAGTGAAGACTTTGAGGTCCTATTGAGGACTATTCAAATTAAGGTATTTTATAAACAATCCTTTAGTTTGCTTTGCTCCAAGTAAGGAAGTCCACGTGGAGAATGTCTTCAAGTTCAAGATCAGTTGAGGGAAAGCAAGAGTTTGAAAGTTTGTGATGCTTGACGATTTCTTGTTGGAACAGGAAATTATTTTATTAACCTTCATTTATTTCTTTAAAGAGTACAGATAATAAAATTAATACAGCATTTATTCATTATCCAGCACCAGACCCTACATACAATAACTCATTAAATCGTCACAAAAGCTCTGAATTAGGTCCCAGTATTACCCCCATTTTGGAAATGAGGACACTACAACATGAAGATGTTAAGTTGCTCACCGCCATACAATTAATATGTGGTGGACCTATAATATAGGAATGTTTCAAATACCCCAACTCTGGCTAGCTTTGGCATAAAATCCCAAAGACACAGGACTTTTATTACACACGTTTTCATATTATTTATTCCATTCAGACAGAAAGATTTCTTTGTTTTGCGTTTGCCAGCTATTGTGGAAGATGCTAGTTATATCTCTAGTTGTTCTTTATATCTTTTTCTATTAGAGGCTTCCGGTGGGCAGAGGGGAACAATAATTCATAGTTATATTCCTTTATAATATTACAGTAACAATTTAAATAATTTTAATGAAATTCCCACTACAATGGAATTTACATAGAAATGCGCTTTTAATGCTATTTTGTTGATGATATTAATTTTCCTGGATGATGACGTGGCAATTACCACATGACACCTCTCTTTAAGAGCCTTCAGGAGTTGTCTGTTGTCTGTTGCATTAAATCTGAATCCATCTGCCTAGTTTGCAAGGCTTGCAATAATCTAACTCCTCTTCTCCTGACAATTCATCTCGTACGGGCCTTCAGCATGATTTTCCTCTCATGTCACCTGCTGCTCTAGTGGTCTCCTCCTTGACTTGCTTCTGTGCTTTCCCACCTAGACTGCTTTCTCCTTGCATTTCATTTTATTCAAATTCATGTTTCAAGGTGGCTCCCAACCCTCATCCTTTCTCTGTAGTGCTTCCCTCCCACCTCGTCCTTTCTGTTCTCTCCTCTTCCTTCCTAACCTCCCATCGAATTTATTGCCTCATTGGGCAAAACTGGCACTTGATTATATCTTTTCTTGAGCACTAGTCCAGTGCTTCTCAAACTTTGATGGCCAGAAGAATCATCTGGTTCCTCGAAAAATTAAAAATAAAATGACCATATGACTCAGCAATTCCACTTCCAGGTATATACCCAAAAGTATTGAAAGCAGGGTCTCAAAGAGGTATTTGTACACCCGTGGCCGTAGTAGCACAATTCACAATAGCCACAGGTGAAAACAACCCAAGTGTATGTGGATGAACGAATGGAGAAGCAAAATGTGCTAATACATACACACGATGGAATATTACTCTGCCTTAAAAAGGAAGGAAATTCTGACAGGTGATACAACATGGATAATATGTAAGAACATTATGCTGAGTGAAATAAGCCAGTCACAAAAAGACAAATACTGTACGATTCCACTTACACATGGTATGTAGAGTAGTCAAATTCACAGCCAGAAAGCAGAACGGTGGTTGCCAGGGGCTGCGGGGAGGGAGAATGAGGAGTTGTTGTTTAACAGGTGCAGAGTTTTAGATTTGCAAGATGAAAAGAGTTCTGGAAATCGCAAGATCATGTAAATGTACTTAACACTACTGAACTATATGCTTAAAAATGGCTAAGGTGGGCCGGCCCGGTGGCGCAGCGGGTAAGTGCGCAAGTTCCGCTTCAACAGCCCAGGGTTCGCTGGTTCAGATCCTGGGTATGGACATGGCACTGCTTGGCAAGCCATGCTGTGGCAGGTGTCCCACATATAAAGTAGAGGAAGATGGGCATAGATATTAGCTCAGGGCCAGTCTTCCTCAGTGAAAAGAGGAGGATTGGCAGCAGTTAGCTCAGGGCTAATCTTCCTCAAAAAAGGAAAAAAGGCTAAGATGGTAAACTTTCTGTTATGTATATTTTACCACAATTTTCTTTTTAAAAAAGAGAATACTCTGGGAAGAGAATATAAAACAAAGGTTTATAGGCCCACCCATGAGATTTGTACTTTTGGAGTTTTTGTCTGTGTTGGAGGGGAGAGAAACCTTTATCTTAATGATCAATCCCAGGTGCAGTCTTCAGGACAAATTTGGAGATGCTTCTAGTTTTTGCATATATGTAAAGTATTGTCTCTAAGACTGTAGGTGCCTCTAAAGAAAAGAAAAAGTCAGTATTTCATGACTACCTAGGTGTCCAACGCTTAACTTTTACCCAAACAATTGATAATATGTATATTTTATATATAAGACAACTGAGGCTGAAAAACTGTGTAAATTGCCCATGATCATAAAGGTAAAAAGCAGAAGAGCCGAGAGTTAAGCCCAGGTGTGGCAGAGACACTGCCATGCGTTTGCCACATTTCCTATTCTTGGACTCACAGGGAGACTAGGCTTCCAGCCTCAGTTGACCTTGCAATTCGGTTCCTGCCCTGTGGCTGAATTCTGTCCTATACAGAGAAGCTTCCAGGCCTGGCTCTTCAAAACATCCTGCTGTGTCCCATAGCCCTGCTTCTCCTTTCACGGCAAGTTTGACGGATGTGAGTTCCAGATGGCAGTCCTATGAGATGGGGAGTGGCTGCCAGACCTGCCTTGGACTGAAAGGTAAGTAAAAAAATGAATGTTTATTGTATTAAGCCACTGAGATTTCACCATGTATTCGTTATGGCAGCATAACTTATTTATCCCAACTAAATTCATACACTTGTCCTTCCTATGACAGTAGGCCACCTCCGGAAGCCCAAGATGTAAATTTCTTTTGTATTTCCGCAGCACCAAGGATAATGTTAAGCTTATAGCAGTGTCCCTTGACCCCCACAAAAAACCTTTTGGCATTGATGTGGTTTATGAGAGTGATGAAAATTCCAGGTTGAAAGAGAAAGAGATGGAAAAACCCACTCCCTTGGCAGCTGAAGCAGCTCCAAGAGAACCATTTAAGTAATTTTTAACTGCAATTTCCTACTCCCACTTATGTCCCCAGTTCTTTTTCTCATCTTGCCAGTGTTATTTTTTTAAACCCTCAGAAAACCTGTGTTTTAGTTTTGGCAAGCCAAATGCAAAACAAAACAAAACACTTAAGAAAAGGTTAATGATTATTTATAAATAAATTAGTGTTGCCAAATGAGTCCGATGCTGAGTTGAGCTCGTGTAGGGCAAATTAGATACATTCCTGAATCACCAAAGGCAGCCCCAAGGCCGTCTGTGAAGGGAGCCTGCCAAGCCATGGAGGCTCTGAGGAACACATGGCCTCGCACACGAAAACAGGAAATGCAAGTGGGAGATGTATGTTTGGGCAAGTGGAAGAAATGAAGATAGACAAAGAGAGCTTCTCCAAAGCCGGAATCCTCCAATTTATTATTGTGCAAAATGTCATCTGAGCATTGTGTTTTCATTTTGGCATGTGTGCACGTGGCAAAGATATCAGTGGTCCTTAATGTATATTTTCCCCTTTTTCTTCAGTTATAGGACCACCTATACTTAGCTGGCCACGTGGCCATGCTAAATATAGGCTGTATTTCCCAGTCTCGTCTGGCAGCTGTGTGTAGCCACAGAACTGAGTTCCAGCCAATGGGACATGATATCCACAACTTCCAGGACAGGTCCCTAAAGGGGATAGGGGATGCTGCTTCTCCCTGTTACCCATTGAACACTTAGATGTAGATATGATGGCCAGTGCTCCTTCTTGGACCATGAGAATGAGGACCAGACCCTTGGGCTGGTGGAACAGAAATCCAGAGGCTTCTGGGGCTCAGATGATCCTAGACCTGCCATAAGAGAACTGAACTGTCTACACTTAGACTTTTGCATGAGAGAGATGGGAACTCTATATGTGATTTGAGATCTTAGAGCTAGTGGCAAGTCAGGTCTAACGAACATAGTGAACAATTTTCTAGTTTGGTTAGATGTCTTGTTTGTTGTCTAAAATGCACACACTTGGTCCATAATGCAGACACAGGCACTGAGGTGTGTATGTCAGTCTGTGGTTCACATTTTAAAAAACATAGTCAAGTGCTGGGAACGTTCGTTTGGCAATCCTTCCACTGAATATTTGCATCTGAGAAAGATGTAAACACATGTCAAAATTGTAGTCTTTCACGGCAGTAAATAGTTTATGTCTCAAATAAAATTTAAAAAGAATTAGGGTTTGTGTTAAACTAAAAACCAGGTTGTAATTCTGAAACTATAAACAGTGTTCTCAGCACTATTTTATTGGTTTAATTGTTATGTGGATCGTGCTTGAAGATAAAAGATGAATGAATCAAAGAGTGTCTGGGAGTTTCTAAACATAAGCTCACATCTCAACACACACACAATTAAATAGTTTGTGAAGGTATTAGAGTCACGTGCATTTCTGGTTAAATAGTTCCAATTCAGATGGAAAGAAAAAGAAAGGACTTAGGTTTTTGACAGTTTTACTTTACAAATTCAGAATGATAAACGATTAGCACAAAAAGTCCTCTTTGAGCCCACTGTTTTGTGACAACAAATGCATGTTTTATGAAAGAAAAAATGTGTGCATCTCAGCCTGGAGTTTATTTTCCTTTCTTAACACCAGAATCTGATTCAACTGAATAACAAATTTAATTCACTAACATTCCTTACGTGTCAGGCTGTATGGAAACCTCTGGTGACATGAAGATAAAGGACACATGGCCTAGACTGATGTGCAGAGTACACAGTTCATAGGGGAGCCAAGGACACTGACAGCCACAACGTGACATACAGAATCTGTTCAAGTCCTAAGCTCACATTGTGAACAAAATGCTCTGGAAACAGAAGGAAGCGGTTAATCCTATCACAAGGGAGAGGAAACATCCCAGGAAGTCTTGCAGAATGAATAGAATTTCTCCAGACATGGGAAGTGGAGGAGATAGCCCAGAGAAAGGACAGCAAAGGCAGAGGAGTGGAAGGTTGGAAGAGCACGTTCTAGTCCGGAAATAAGGGAAGTTTAAGGGTGGCTGGGACACAGCTGTGACATTTTAATAGCCAGGAGGATGAGCGTTTCCATCCTGAAGGCGGGAACAGGGCAGCCCGTCACGGCACGGAGCACCGACTCCAGCTAGTGAGACAGTTCATTCGGAAGCTTGCAGTTTTCTGTTTTAAAGGAGTGAGTGGATGGAACATACTACAACCTGTGGGGACTCCTCACGTATTCAGGCCATGGTCCAATCCCATTGTGAGCCCTTCAGGGCCCTTTGCAATCTGGCACCAATCTGCACTTCTGGTCTCGTCTTCTGCCTCACTTCCCCTCTTCGTGCTCTAATTGCAGCTGCGCTGCCAGTTGTGGTGTCTCTGTTACAGCAGATTAGCACAGTCTGAGGTCCATGGTATACAGCCGTTGACTTGGCGATGGTTTCTTTTCCATTCCTATTAGAAAGGGGCATCAGAAAAGATATTATTTATACAGGACACACAAGAGTACATATTTACGGTATTCCCCTACAGCTATGCTCTCTCTCCTGCCATCTGTCGTAATATATCCATAGGGACCTGAGCCATCTGGACATTCCATTGAATATCACGTGAGTCCATTACACCAGTGATATTGTGTTCATCAGATGAACACGAAGCGGCTAGCAAATTGGAGGCCTTGGTACGTTCCATAAAAGTGGGAGTAAACTCTAGGAAGACTCAGGGGCCTGCCACACCAGTACAGTGGTTAGGGGTATGCTAGAACATCGCATCAAATTAAAGGACACGCCACTGCATCTGCTACTTCTCAACAGAGCATTTGACCAGGAGACACCAAGTGCCTGTGTGCCTAAGGCTGCCCATCAAGAGCCAGGTCTTGTCAGACTCACCAAGTCAAAAGGGTGGGTGGACCCAGCAGTGACCTGTAGTAGATGGAGCAGTGCATTCTGGACCGCAGTGAGCAGGGTCAAAGGGTATAAAAAAGCTGCAGGCCAAAGTCATCAAAAACAGGAAAGTCTGAGAAACTGTCATAGCCAAAAGGAAACTAAGGAGACGTGATCGATCAATGGAATGGGGTAGAGGGGATCCTGGCACAGACAAAGGACACTAGGTAAACACTAAGGATATCTGAATAAACTGTGGCCTTTAGTTAATAATAATGTATTGACATTGGGTCATTAATTGTAACAAACGTAACATACTAATGTAAAATGTTAGTAACAGGGGAAATTGGGTGTGAGATATATGGGAATTTTCTATTATCTGCTCAATTTTTCTGTAAACCTAAAACTGTTCTAAAAATTGTCTATTAATAAAAAAAGATATAAGAACAAAAAATTAAACCTTGATTCTTATTTCACAACATATACAAAAATTAACTCAAAATGGATCATATAACAAATGCAAAATCTAAAACTATAAAAGTTCTAGGAAAAAAACAGAGAAGGAAATCTTCACCATCATGGGTTAGGCAAAGATTTCTTAGGACACAAAAAAGTGCAAAGCATAAAATAAAACATTGCATAAATTGGACTTCATCAAAATGAAAAACTTCTGCTTTTCAAAAGACATTGTTAAGCAAATGAAAAGATAAGTGACAGACTGGAAGAAAAGGCTCTCAATACATATAACTAACAAAGCATTTACATCTAGCATATATGAAGAATTTTTATAACTCAATAATAAGAAAACAAACACTGGCATTCAATGAGGGGAAAGAATGGCCTTTTCATAAATGGTTCTGGGTTAGTTAGACATCCTTAAGGCAAAACAAGTAACTTTGACCCCTAATTCATACCATACACAAAAATCAATTCCAGGTGACCATAATCCTAAATATAAAAGGTAAAACAATAAAAGAAAAGAAAACAAAGGACACAAACACAAATCAAACCCAAGCAATCAAAATTAAATTAATTTAATCTTAAATTTCTGTTCCTCAAAAAAAAAATTTTTTTAATGAAAACACAAGTCACAGACTGAGAGAAAATAGCCTCAGTATATATATCATCCAAAATATTTTCCATCCAGAATATATCAAGAACTCGCACTGAACTGAACTTCACAAAAGAAGATGTATGAATGGCTAAGAAGCATATGAAAAGATGCTCAATGTCATTAGTCATCAGGAAAATGCACATTCAAACCACAATGGGATCCTAACACACATTGTAACAATTGCTGGCGTGAATATAAAATGAGGTAATCAGATTGGAAAACAGATTGGCAATTTTTTGTAAACATACATTTACCATACAACCCAGAAAATTCTGTTCTTAGGTGTTGTATTAGGCAAGGTTGTACAGAAAATAGAATACATATATGGTGATTTACCATGAGGAATTGGCTCATGAAATTATAGAGGCTGAGAAGTCCCACAAAGGGGACAAGTGTTTGTGTGAGGGCCCTCGATGGATTGGATGATGCCCAGCCACATGGGGAGGGCCGTCCGTTTCACTGATCCCATGATTCAAAGACTCATCTCATCTGGAAACACCCTTATGGACACACCCAGAAATAATGTTTAATCTGGGAAACCTGTAGCCAGTCAAGTTCACACATAAAACAAACCATCACAAGCCAATAACCTTCACACGTTTACCTAAGAGAAACGAAAACTTATATCCACACAAAGACTTGGACACAGATGTTCATAACATCCAAAGACTGGGAACAGCCCAAATGTCCACTGGCAGGTGACTGGATAAGCACATTGTGGCTTATCTACACAACGGACCATTACTCCTCACGAAAAAGACTGATCTGTGCAGCAGCATCCGAGAATCTTAAAGACGCTATTCTACTGGGAGAATGAGCGAAAGAAGCAAAAAGAATGCATACAGATGATTCCATTTATACGAAATTCTGGAAAAGACAAATTTAGTCTATGGGGACAAAAAATGGACCAATGGTTGCCTGTGGTGGGGGATTGGGAGAGTTAACTAGAATGGGGCATTTTGGGAGTGATAGAAATGCTCTATATGATTGTGGTGGTGACTTACGGGGATATTAGTCTTAGCTTATCAAAATGGGTGCATTCTATTGTAAGTAAACCATATCTCAATTTTTTTTTTAAAGATTTTATTTTTCCTTTTTCTCCCCAAAGCCCCCCGGTACATAGTTGTGTATTTTTAGTTGTGGGTCCTTCTAGTTGTGGAATGTGGGATGCCGCCTCAGTGTGGCTTGAGGAGCGGTGCCATGTCCGGGCCCAGGATGTGAACCGGCAAAACCTTGGGCTGCTGAAGCAAAGTGCGTAAACTTAACCAGTCTGCCATGAGACCAGCCCCACAGTTTAAAAGTTTGTTTATTTATTTGCTGAGGAAGATTTGCCCTGAGCTAACATCTGTGCCAATCTTTCTGCACGTGGGTCACCGCCACAGCACGGCTGGTATTGAGCGGTGTATGTCCATGCCTGGGAACTGAACCCGGGCCACTGAAGTGGAGTGTGCCAAACTTAACCACTAGGCCATGGGGCTGGCCCCCAAAAGTTTATTTTTTTAAAAATGGTTGAAACAGTTCATACTCCTACTGACAACATGTGTCCATTTCCTGATAGCCTCTGTATCACTAGTTATTATTGCACCTTTAATTTCTTGTCATTCTGGTGGGTGAAAAGGGTAATTTCCAACTTTTGAGATAAACTCCTGTGGATTACGCAGGAGGTATGTACGAACGAAGACCACATTACCGAGTTATATGCTAAAAGTTATTGCAAATGAAGCTGTTGCTAATGAGAAGGCGTTATGAGAGTCATCATTTATGCTTCTTCATGCTTTCATTTTTAAATAATTATCCTAATATTTCACTTTTCTCAAGAATTTCAACTTTTCAGGTTCATTCCAATCTTGGAGTCAATGTTTGTCTTTTTTTTTGTGTCCCTATGCTCCTTCTTACCAAATCCTAGGTTGATATAAGGATGGTGGGGCCTGGCCCTGTGGCCCAGTGGTTAAGTTCGTGCACTCTGCTTTGGCGGCCCTCGGTTTTGTCGGTTCAGATCCTGGGTGTGGACATGGCCCCTCTCATCAGGCCATGCTGAGGCGGCATCCCACATGCCACAACCAGAGCACCTACAACTAGAACATACAACCATGTACTGGGGCGCTTTGGGGAGAAGAAGAAGAAAAAAATGAGATTGGCAACAGACGTTAGCTCAGGTGTCAATCTTTAAAAAAAAAAATTTAACAAAAGGGAAAGGATGGCGGAACGTTACCGCTCAATGTGAGAGTAGCACACAAGGTTGCTTCAGCCCGATCACCTCCGATGCTAGAGCCATGGCTGATGAGAAATCACGTGGTCCAACCTTCACGTTTTATAGGTAAGAAAACTGTCTGTGGTCGTGCAGCCGGTTGTGGCAGAGCCGGAACTAGAATGTTGGCCCCTTAACCCCTAGACCACCACTATCCCAGCTCCTCTCGTTGCTGCATGAGTCAGCAGAAGGGCAGCTCACTCGAGGCATTCAGATGCTGGCCCCCCAAACTGGCAGTTCTTCACATGACAAAGCTTTGAGAAATACTAAAATTACTTCATATCATGAGCTTATCCAAACAGCTTTCTCTGAAGGAAAAGAAATATGCTTATGATTTTTAAGACTAAACGAATAATGAGATAATGCCCTGGAAGATTCCTCAGTGACAGCTGTAACTAGGGCAAAGATATTTGTTTGACTAGTATAATGATGTAGGTTGGCGTCGAACAGCCCTGGATGCTGACTTTATCCTGGCATAATTTTTAATAGAGTCTTCTTTCACTCTGAAAAATGTCCTTGTTTGAAAGATAAATTATATTATCACTGTAATTATATGGGATTTCTAGCTAATAAGCAGCCCTGTCTCTTCTCCTAATTTTTTATTACCAGAAATAAGTGTAGGGGGTGGTGTTTGCGGAGAATGCCTTGTAATCAACTTCTAAATAATGCTGGGTTAGAAAAAATTGCACAATTCTCTCTTTCACTGTTTCAGGAAAAAAAAAATCTCGGCCAACTCAGTTGCCCAATTTGCTCAAGGATTACCTTGAAACACTGCTTTAGAAAACTTCTAAGATGCCAAGTGTCTATCCATCTGCTCTCTATAAGCAAATTACAGTCCTGCTCTGGAAGAAAATATTTTGATAGAATGTGGTATTAAAATTCATCAGGGGCCGGCCCTCTGGCCAAGCTGTTGAGTTCGCGTGCTCTGCTTCATAGCCCAGGGTTCACGGGTTCAGATCCAAGGCGCGGACCTACACACCACTCATCAAGCCATGCTGTGGCAGCGACCCATATAGAAGAACTGGAAGGATTTACAACAACTAGGATATACAACTATGTCCTGGAGCTTTGGGGAGGAAAAAAAAAAGAGGAAGATGGGCAACAGATGTTAGCTCAGGGCCAATCTTCCTCACCAAATAAATAAATAAATAAATAAATAAATAAATAAATAAGCATACCTTAAAAGAATCCTAAAAAAAGAAAAAGCTTGGCCAAGAAATGCCTGACCATCACAATTTAAAAAAGGGAAAAAAAGCCTCATCAAATTTAATGTGTCTACAAATTGAAGGCTTCTGTGAAACCCTAAGTTTGATAGTACACGTGTGCTGTCCATATGCATCTGTGAGATCTCTTCTTACTATAACTTTGGGCCGAGTGTGGGCTCAGAGGGGGGCCTGGCCTGTAGGATTCTGGAGGCTGCTTCATGCTCGGAGGCC
Organism: Equus asinus; assembly: GCF_041296235.1. Taxonomy (NCBI): domain Eukaryota; kingdom Metazoa; phylum Chordata; class Mammalia; order Perissodactyla; family Equidae; genus Equus; species Equus asinus. The sequence goes on from NC_091790.1 coordinate 37,996,787, forward strand.
AGGTCTGCCCGGAGGTGTCCCTTCTCCGTGTGCAGTTTCAGGCCGCAGAGCTCCGTAAGACAAGCCACTCTGGCGTTCTCTTCTCTGAACCCCTCGTCTAGCAACCTTGGCGCCTTCAGCCAGGAGTTTCCCTCTGGCTGCTGCTCCAGTGAAGGGCACTGTCATTCAGCACAGGCTCGTGAGGGGAAGGCGGTGGATTCGCTTCTGAAGGCCGCCGTATCAGCAGTCACAGAATCACCCAGTGGGTGGCTCCAACAGCAGAAGTTTCCTCCGTACTGCTCTGGAGGCTACAAGTCCAAGACCAGGGCGTCAGCAGCGTTGGTCCTATTCCGATGCCCCCCTCGGCTTGTACCCGGCTGTCTCCTCCCTGGGTCTTCACATGGTCTTTACTCTGTGGGTCTGTGTCCTGATCTCTTCTTCTTATGGGGACACCCCTAGTATCAGATCAGGGACCACCTCCTGACCTCATTTTAACTCACCTCTTTAAAGACCCGTCTCCGAATACAGCCACATTCGGAGGTCCTGGGGCTCCAACGTGTGAGTCTGTGCGGGGACACAATTCAGCCCGTAACGGGCAGGCACTAGGACTTTTTCATTAGCCCACCTTGAAAAGCATGCGCGATGGGATCTCCTACTCTTCTCACTTGTCCCTTCACGGGGTTTGTCTCAGACAAGAGAAAAATTAACGTATGGATTCCCCCGTGGTACAGATGACAAGACAGGATGTACGATTAATCAAATGTGTCCTGCAAGGATCACCACAGGCCCCGGTTCCCCATCCTGAGAAGAAACACGTCTTCTGTTCACTAACTCAACACCTGCCCAACACGCTCATCCCCCAAGAGGAGGCGCGAACACCGCATCTTCTCCGAAGACACTGCTGACAGCTCCCCTCTGCGGCCTCGCGGGCCAGCCAGAGAGATGGGAGAGGGGGTCCCACACCGTCTGTCATATAATCCTTGTCTCTTTGCATGGTTCTTGTCACACTCTCTTACGATAAGTTCTATTTACTTGGTCGTCTTCTCAACTGGACCGAGGCTTCTCTTTCTATATCCCTACCACCCAGCCCCGCAACAATTAATAAATGAATAGGTAACTGGCTTTTCCAGTATTCTTTCTGAGACCAGCAGATCACCCAGAAGATACACACGTGTCAACAAAATGTGTCCACTAACAGTCCTACGTCCAGCCACGTGTCCTGTGAGAAACTCTCAGAAGAGTCAGAGAACGTCAAAATCCCATTAGGCACCACTGCATCCGTGAATGTGTTACACGCAAGCACTCGTCTGGGGCCAATGTGCCAGTCTGTCAGGTTGTTTGTTTCCAGGACTGTTAAGTGAGGCAAGAGACAGGCGATCTTAAAACTCTGCAGCTCAAACTCCAGCCCAGCTGCCTGGGTTTGACTGTCAGCTCAGTTACTTACTGGCTGCGTGGCCTTGGGCGAGTTGCTTAATGTCTCTGTGTCTCTGTTTCTTCCTTTGTAAAACAGAGATGAGAAGAATGTCTACTTCAAAGGGCTCTTATGAGAAAAAAAAAGAGTTAATATACATAAAGTACCTGGAATTTAAGTACTTACCTGTGTAAGTGCTACTATTGCCATATTAATACTGTCACTGTTACTATCCAAGAAAAGGGAATCATTTAATTTGGTCCCCTGCTGTCATAATTCCAGTCAACCCCCTGAGCACAGGGCCCTGCACGGGGGTGGGGGGTGGGCCTTCTCGTGGCCTCTGCCCCGTCCTAGCCTCAGTCCCTCGCTGGGCTTCCCCGCCAGAGCGGCCGCCCTCCAGACCCGGCTCTGGACCAGTGGCCGCCCCAGTGACGGACCGAGGCTGCAGGTAGCCCTTGTCCTGGCCGCGGAGCCACGGCCTTTCTTCTCACCACTTGTGTGTCCTGTGGGGCTGGAGGTGAAAATAAAGGTCAGAGCCACCCCTCAAAGGAAAGAAGGAGGGAGAAGAGATAGAGAGTTTGGGAAGAAGACTGCGCTTTTCAACACTAAAAACAAAAGCCGGGGAAGGAGTGGAATGGAGAGAAGAGAGGAGCGAACAGAGAGGGGAGGTGGAGGGAGAGGGAGGGGAAAATAGGGGGGAAGAAGCTGGGGAGGGGAGGGGACCAGGGGGGAGAAGGAGGGGAGGGGGGAAAAGGAGAGGGAGGCGGGGGATGGGGAAAGGAGCCGAGGGGGAGGGAGGGGAGGGAGGGGAGAAGGAGCCGAGGGAGAAGGGGGAGGAGCCTGGGGGGGGGGACAAGGGGGAGGGCAGTCGAGGCCCCAGGAGCCCGTGAGGGCTGCTCCAGGCCGGGTTTGGGAGCTTCTCCAGCGATTCCCCACATACAAAACATCCCAGGGCCACCAGCCTCCCCAGCGCCAGCTGTTTCCACTTCCGGCACATATGTTCACTCACGTAAATTGTTGACTAACTTCACATCCAGAATTTTAAACAGAGGAAAACCTGGGGCTTGTCTACACCCACCAGAAGAGCAGAGATAAGGAGGGGGAATTTCAACAACAAACAAACGAAAAAGCAGAACGATGCCAGAGAACCTACGTTTACCCAGGACAGCAGACTTCCCCCGCGTTTATGGCTTCCTGAACCAGCGCTGCTGCATCACGGTAGCGAAGCCCACTGAACCGACTTCTAGGGTGAACTAGATAAGCGAGAACAGAGAAGCAGAGTGAGCTACACAACCCATGGTGGGAGCGTCAACAGGACCGCAGTCAAAAGCCTGGCTCACAGCGAATGGACACTACCATCAACGGCCTGTAGTGTCAGGAGCTCAGAGTCCCAAGCCAGACCTCCACGGTTGAGTTCCAGCTCTGCCATTTGGGAGCTGTGTGACCTGGTATGAGTTACTTACCCTCTCTGTGCTTCAATTTTATCATCTATCGAATGGGGATAATAATAATACCAACCTCATGGAGTTGTTGTGGGCTAAAATGAGTTCGTGTAAAACCCTTAGAACAGTGCCTGGCATTCACTAGCACTAAGAGCTTGCTGTTTTTATTATATATACACTTGTGAATTTAAACTAGAATTTATTACTCCTCTTCGATATTTGCGACATAGGATTTCTCATGGGATTCTGGTTTGCTATGATGTCAGGTGTGACATGCCCGACGTATCCTTTGCTAACCTCCATGAAAATACTATTGCTCCACCCTCATGCCCCCAAAATAATACAAGCTTGCAAATTTCCTGAATTTATTAAGTGCAAGGTAAGGCCATATACTCAAAGCAGATGGAATTTCTACAAACCACATCATCAATACCAGTGAACTGAGTACCTTCTTAGTTCTATCCTGGGGCTGTGATCAGGAGAAGGGAAATGGGTCAGAGGAAGCAAATAGGAAAGTTTACTGTCTGTCCACATTAATTATAAAATCAGAAAAATTAATAACGTAAAAATAATAGTGCAACCAGACAATTAGGCCAGATTAATTTTTGGAAGCGATTAATACTTGGATGTGGGCAAATTTGACTATAGAACTTAAGACACAGTTGGGAGTAAGGTTGACTGACATGGTCGTCCCATTTTCCTCCATCTCCGGTGACATCACAGGGAGGCGGGGTTATCATGCTGTCCTCAAGGCCCTCTTGGTAGGACGGGTGTCCTCAACCACTGTTACTGCTTAAATGCAGCATCTTTGACAAATATTTAGTGCTTTGGCTGTATAAGGATGGAAGGAATGTGGCTAGAAGTGTATTTTCTGTTCATTTCAGGAAAAGAAATAGTCTTTCGGAGTTTTAGACCAACTGACATAACGTATCTCAACATTTAACTTGGGTTTGATGTTGCAATTTTTATATTTCTTCCCACATGCTTTTGGAAGAGTCTGTCTCCTGCTGGGGGCTTCCAGGATGACCCTCATCCCCAGTGTTTCTGACCATTTTTGTGAATTTGGTGTTTCTTTGGGAACAAATCTCTGCTGCAGTCGTAGCTGAGGATGGCTCAGATCTGGCCACCAAGGGCACTGTCCTGGGGAGAGACGAGTTCTCGCTTGAAGACATTGTTCATAAAAAGTCAACCTACGGAGACAGGTATGTTTGGAGGGCGAACCAGTGTGCTGGGTGTCCTGGGGTCCCCTTGTTTCCCTATCTCAAGGAGAAAAGAGCTTCCAGCGTACCAGTTACTGATTCACTGACTTGGACAGGCGTTCACCCACTGATGCACTTTAACCCGTATTCGTTAAAGGCCAACTACGCGCCAGGTACTCGCTCAGCAGTGACTTGAGCAATGAGCCCAATGGAGAGAACGCCTGCCCTTACGGGGCCTGGATCCTAATCAGGAAATCCGAAATAGACAGGCAAGGAGACAAGTATAAAGTATGTTGGGAAATTGTGGATCACGGGAAGTGCTACCCAGATAAATAGAGCAGGAGAAGATGGAGAGGAAGGAAAGGAAGAGGTCAGATCCAGTCAGTCCTCTGCTGAAAATCCTCCGGGCTCTGCGTTTCACCCTGGGGCAGAATGCTTTAAATATTGCACCGGGCAGGTCCTCCTTGACCTGACCCCGCTCCCACAACCTCTCTCGCCCCATCTCCTGCTTCTCTTTCCCTCTGCCGCTTCACCAGCTGCGCTGGCCAAAATGCTGAGCACAGATTCCTCCACATGGGCCGGTCCTCCCCAGACACCTGCGTCCCTAATTCTTCCCCTCACTCAAGTCTTTGCTGAGATCTCGTCTTCTCAGTGAGTTCTATCCTGAAGGTTTGATCCTGAAGCCTACCCTCCGCCCCCACCCCCAATGTCTTTTACTCTCCTTTGTTTCCATAGCTTATGGTCCAGCAGAGCCCATAATAAACGTATTATATATATCGGCATGCTATTGTTTCCAAAAGCCTGCACCTCCGTCCTTCTGAGCCTGCCCCAGGCTGCGGAGCCCCCATGCCTGCACCAGCAGAGGGAGAGCCCTAAATTCCTAGGAGCTTGTGACCCTGTGGACAGTCGTTGGTCGGTGGCTGATAAGAGCCAAGCTGGGAGAGTCCAGCTCGGGGCCTTCAGGTAGGATGATTGCAAGATGTAAGGACGCTCTGGAGTCTGCAGGCTCCAACCACAGCATGCTCGCGGGGATTTCATGTGACATTGCGTCCTGAGCTGGCTTTTCCCCTCCTCTGTTCTGCTTCCCCTACTCCACTCTTGGTTTCTCCTGGGAGCATTTTGACAAATCGCTTGACCCAAATCTTCATGTTGGGATCTGCTTCTGAGGAGCCCAAGCGGGAGGATGGAGCTGACCTCTGTGAGGAGCACGGTGGTGTCTGATGAAAGGGAGAGAAGGCAGGCTGTCTGGTCAGATTGGTAAATTTGGGAGTGGGAAGATAAGGATGCCTTCTGGGTGTTTCTATTATCTCAGTCGTGTCCAGCTGGCAGGGGAGGGATGCTGGATTGCTGGGGAGAAAGGAGAAGGTGTGAAGAAGTCATCTGGGAAAGCCAGAGAATGAATGTTTTGGAGAGACTGCTAGGCAGTGTTGCTGGATTTTCTCCAGCCACGTCAGCTGCTTAGACTTAGAGAAGGTGGGGGGTTGGTTTTAACCAAGGTTACTTACCTGATTTCCACGTAAGTAAGCTGGAGGGGAAGAGTTTAAAAGGTGTTAGGGTATAAGAAGGAGGCTCTGATGGTAAGGCATGGAACCTTTGCTGGGGACAGAAGGAAGGGAGGATGACGGAGGGGCAGCCTAGCAAAGAGGGTCAAGACTATAGACTGTGGATCCTGATAAAGGGCAAGAACTGTTGGCACAGCGGGTGTAGGCCGTGGTGATGGGACGTGGTGGGCAGACAGCGGCGCGCCTGGAACTCAGTTTGTGGAGGTGAGGAGGAGGCAGTAATGTCGGGGGCGAAGGGAGACCAGCAGTGGGTGGCTGCCCTGGGGTAGAGCGCAGGATCCCTGGCTCTTAGAGCTTTCCTTGTCTCAAGGTTAATAACTGAACGTTTAGGTTTCTATACATTTGCTTCGATTTTTTGAGACCCTAGCAAGGAAGTGAGGGGGAGGTGACAGAACTACACTTAAAAGGTTGCCCCCGCCCCATTCCCCCCTTACGAATCTGTCCACTCTGTGCCCTGGAAGGCAGCCACCACCCCCTCCCACACACCCCTGGACACAGCAGCTTTTGGGTGGCCCAAGAATTTCTCTTAGTTTTTATGTTGGTTCCTTGGATCCGTGATCCCTAATTTCTGTAGTTTTCTCCGAGTTTGGTTTTAGTGGAAGGATCCATGAGCCTGGGACTTGTTCTCGACCCGAATAGACTGAGCAATTTCTCTGCACGCTCCCTCTGAGTGCCAGGCCTGCGTCTCTGCTATCCTCTCATTTCCACGGTAGTTCAGACTTCTAGAAGGAGATTCCTCTCCCCTGCTACAAATAGCTGGCGCTGCCAGGTCCCACGCAGGTTACCCGGGGGGTCCTGAGTCTTGGCCTCCAAGTGCTCTGACTGGTTCTTTACGACCGTGTGACACCAGCAAGGACTTGGAATCTCTTTCATCAGCATCTCTAAGGCACGCTTCACTTCCCCCAGCATACACGTGTGTGCACACACACGCACACAGACCTCCCCACGCAAACACACACATGCATGCAAACGCTTGCACAGACACACGGTCTTGCAGGCATCTAGCACAATGCAGGGAATCTATTTCCAATGCAGAAGCATTGGGCAGGATGGCTGGACAGTTGAGCACAGGTTTGGAAGTCAAGAGAAATGGACGCTCACCCTGACTCTCTCTCCTGGTGTTCTAGGAGAGGTGTCATCTGTGCCCTGGATCCTCAGCCTCTGTGATGCAGGATCATATAACTTTTTCCCCTGAAGTCTTGAGCATCCTGGGTAGGAGGGGGAGGACAAGGAGATGCTGGCAGGAAGTCCTTTTCTGGATCAGGTTGTAGCCCCAAGACAGAGCACGTGGGTTTCCCCACCGAGCCAGGCAGAAGGGCCACCATGTGACTGTGACAGCCAACCTCCAGGGGTCTCTGGGAGCCCTTTGGGCTTCTCTGAAGATATTTTTCCTGTCCTCCTACCAAACCTGACCAGGGGATTAGTAGGATGCTTATTGTAAAGATCTCTTTCTTCTTTTGAATATGTACCCATCTAATATAGCTTTCACTGAAAATTTATGTCCAAATGGCTAAAGTTTCTAAGAACCTAGTGAATATGGCAAATCCCTCTTCACAATCAACAGTTTCAGCAATGGAGTTACTTAACGTGGCTCAGAGAAGTGGTGAAGAGTTTCTGAGGTTAGCTTTGCCTCCTGCCCCCAACAGAGCAGTTGGCACCATCGTGAATTAAGTTTTTCTCCCACAGCATCACTGTATCTCATAGCATAAGTTGGAAATGATGGGGGAACCCCAATTTTCTCTTAAATGAAAAAGACTTGCCCATTCCTGGCTCGTCTAAATGTACAGTATGTATGATTCTCGTTTTTTGTTTTGATTCAGGAAGATTTGCCCTGAGCTAACATCTGTTGCCAATCTTCTTTATTTTTTATGTGAGCCGCCACCGCAGCATGGCCACTGACAGACGAGTGGTGTGGTTCTGCGCCTGGGGACTGAACCCAAGCTGCCAATGTGGAGCCCGCAGAACTTCACCCAGTAGGCCCTTGGGGCTGGCGCTGTATGATTCTTTATTCACCACCAGCAGCATGGTCTCTTCCCTTTGCCCATATCAACTGTAAGTATTGTATCAACTGAATGTATTTTTCCAATATTTATCCAGGTATCTGCATAGCCAACTCTCCATTATCCATGGTGCAGGTCAACTGTGTTCTGCGGGCATCTCTCCATCCCCTCAGCCTCCCCTCAGCCTCCTTCCAGCCCCCACAGCACCCTGTGTTGGATGTCTACTTGCACATGCCTTCCCAGAGGGCCAGACATCCTGAGAGAGAGGGTAATGTAAAGGGCTGGGATGTGGAAGGAAGGAGGACATAGGGGCTGGTTACCCACCATCTTGGACTAGTTTCATTATTTCTCCTTCCTCCTTGTGGATAATTGAAGTGTGAACACATGTTCTCAACATGTTACCTCCAATCTTGCTGAAACGCCCTGGACTACATATTATGTCCAGATTAATTTCTTCCCCCAGCCTGATGTAGAACCATGAACCGAGAGGTACATAATATGTGATATATTTTACAGTAACATTCAGGAAACTTGTCTACCATTGAAAGGTTCATTTCGAGTTGTGTTAATCGAAGGCAAGTTGACTCATTTGTCCACGACAATGCCCTCATTTCCCTTTGAGCAATTATCAAGTGTGCTTGACGCAGAGCAGCTGACCTTCGAATACAAGGCTGGGCTGGGGGTGGGGTGGGCCTGGACTGTCAGTGTGGATTTGGCAGCATGAGTTGCTCCAAAGAATCCTGATTTCTTATGCATGAACTCCTGACCCCGGCACTAGAGCCTGGCGAGCGGGCGGGAAGGAAGGTGAACTCCCGCTGATTCAGGGTCCCTCCCAGGCGGCCTTTTCCACGGTGTCAGCAGTGTTCACCTCACTTTCCTCTCCTCCCTCTTCCGCCCCCCTATAAGTCCTGTCCCTGGAAGCACTTCTGAGTTGCCAGGAATCATGAACATTGGGAAACAATCCAAAAAGCTGGGTGGCTACTTTATTTTCCGTAGCCCACACGGTCACACGTGGCCCCGGTCTCAGCATCCGGTCATAGGTGTGGACACAGCATGGCCTAAAGGAAGGAACATGGGACCACAAAGAGGGGCCTTCAGTGACTCAGGTACCAAGCAAGCATGTGGCTTGGAGGCCAGCCTTTCTTAAGGGCCTGTCTGGGTGAAGACTGACAAATGTTCTATGGTGGTTTCAGAATTTTCTCCCCTAGCCTCATTACTTGGAGCGGTGCTTCTCGATGTTGAAGCTGGAGGTCTGAGGACCACACTTTCAGTAGGAAGATGACCAGGCCCCACGGCCACGTCGTTTCCAGGAGATGGTAACAAAACGGGGAGGAAAGGCCCAGATGTCAACATGCCTGCCATTGAGGATCACAGGAAGTGCCCTTAAAACAAATATCAGGTTCTGATCTGGAGAAACAGCTCCTTTCTTTGATTTCAAAACATGGCTAATGTTCCACTGTGCAAGAATATTTCAAACATCCCAATTGGAAAAAAAAAGTTTCCAAAGGCGAAGTCTAAGCAGCCGCACGAGGACCTGCTGTTACGCTTCCTTAGCTCTCTGGTGCAGGTGGAGCTCAGCTGTCTGTCAAACGATGAGGAACTCAGTTGTGTGAGCAAACAGCCCTCATTCACATTTGACAAAACCTGCCTAAAGTAATAAGGTGATGAAAACTTCCGAACTTCTCTCGAGCTGGACATCTTCTCCCGAATGCCTCTGAACCTCTCCTGCGAATGCAGTTCCGTGGATGCAGAAGCTGTTTGCAGATTCCCTCTGCTAGTGTCCTTGGTCAGTCAAAAGCACCCCCAAAGATGTCCCCTGCGAGTGCGCACAGCCGTCACTGGTAAAGCCAGCGGCTGGGTAGCAGTTCTTTTCACACTTCACATCCTTGAGCTTATCCTTGGATTTGCGTGGGTGGCACCTGTTTGCACAGCCTACCCTCATCTGAGATTCTGCCTCCTCTACTGGGCAGGTTGAAGCCTTTTCTTGCCCCCTATAAAGCAACAGCTCATTCCTGAGTTGTGTGTGTCAAGCTGGAATGTCTACTCTTCTCATTAAAAGGCTCACAGGAACTAACCAGTAGGATCACCCTCTTAAATGTTTTCTGCACTCTACTTTTAGAAGAAAGAGCCAGGTCATCTAAAGGAAGCAAACTGATATCATGGCTTTTGAGAAAATGAACAAACAACAAAACATGTTCCAGAATGTGTTGGGTCCAACACACAGTTACCCAGCTTCTTGCACTTTCTACATTAACATGTGCTCACTAATCCTACCTGATTGTTTAGAATAAACAGTTATTCTGGGGCCCCTCATTAAACGCTCGAAAAAGAGCATAGGTTCAATATTTTACCCCAAAGCAGGAAATCAAATCATGTTTTTAGAAAGTAAATATCAACTGACAGAATGAATGACAAAGAAAGAGAGAGAGGGATTGACTGGCCTTTGTAGGGAAAAACTCGTTTTTTGATGCTTATGGTCAAGACCTTATTCTCATAGTCCCCATAATCGTAGCTTACTTTTCGTTGCACTGGATACCCAATGTCCATCATCACTGTTCTTCCCAGCTGCCCAGAGATAGAGGTCTTCTTAGTCTCCTTTTGTTGATGAGAAGACCAGAGATTGGGGCCGGCCCGGTGGTGTAGTGGTTAAGGTTGCACGTTCCACTTCTCAGCGGCCTGGGGTTTGCCGATTCGGATCCTGGGTGCGGACATGGCACCGCTTGGCAAAAGCCATGCTGTGGTAGGCGTCCCACGCATAAAGTAGAGGAAGATGGGCATGGATGCTAGCTCAGGGCCAGTCTTCCTCAGCAAAAAGAGGAGGATTAGCAGTAGTTCGCTCAGGGTTAATCTGCCTCAAAAAAAAAAAAAAAAAAGACTGGAGATCATCTGATAATTAGCGTGACTGATCTTACGGCAAGTGAGCAGGACAGACATATTTTCAACTGAGGCAGCCTTGACTGCAAAGTCCGTGTTCTTACCTTTATGCTAAGCATCTGAAACAAAATGTTCACCAATGTCTTTTTTCTTAGCACCAATTGTTAACCGTCAATTTTGTTCACCAGTTCCCGAGCCCCTGTCATGACCTGGTTGTGATAGGGAGCACAGAAATAAAAAAAAGTTACAGCTGCTGACTTCAGTTGAGCAAAAAACACCTTCTTTAGGGAATCTCTCCGGACAAACATTTTCAGAAAATTTTCCTAATTGCGCTTGAGATGGTAGCTTGAGTCTTCCATTCAATTTTTTTTAACCTACCAGTTGATTTAGCTATCAAAATAACTCCCACAAAATTAAACATTCTGTTCATGCATTTAACCCCCTGACTAATGAAAAACTTCAATACTGTCTCCTAAAGAAGGAACTGGAAGTGTCTTTTCTTGTCACACCTTGAAGACAAGTAAACATGTCATTTAGTCTCAATATGGAGTTATATTAGCTTTAGATGACAATGCGGTATTGCCATATATCAGACCATAAAAAAGATGCAAAATTGAACATCAGGCAAAGGTATTTTATGAAACAAGGCTGGAGCGTGATTTCTAAAAATCATCATTTCGTTTGCATAATGGCAATTGCTGGACGGGAATTCTGTAACCAGAACTGGTTATGTGGGTGAAACTGCTTCATATTTCAGGTTATGAAGTAGGCTTCTGCCGTGGCCCAGAAGAAGTTTCCAGAAGAAATCAGTGAGCTAAATGTGTTTATTTATCAACATTTTTGGTGCTTTTAGTCCCCTGAAGCACCTGGTACGGGCCTCTGTGGGAGACGACACAGAGTATAAACAGATCATTGTTTGTTAGAACTCAAAAGGATGTTTCTGGAATATGCTTCTGTAGGCGCATAAAGCTGGTTATTGTTGAGCCTTTTTTCACCAAAAAATAATAACACTGATTTAGTAGGCTAGTTTGGAAAAAAGCCTAGTAAAATCCACTGCAGAGTTAGGATCTGCTTTGAAAAATTTCTCTGTCCTTAGAGGTCCGCTGATGGAGTATTTTCTTTCCTTAAGTGATATTTGTCAAGCCGCTTCAAATCTGTTTGGGAACAAAATTGGAAATTAAAAAAAAAATTCTAGTAGTAGTAATTAAGTTTAATAAAATGTAATTCAATCAGGTCCCTGTTCTTTAGCATCGAAAATGTTCGATCTATACAAATTTATCAATAGTGACCATTTCTTAGGCCAATGTTTCATGTGTTATGAATTCGTCCAAAGAAAGAGTCATTTTCATAGTGACAGAATAAAAGTGCTTTCAATGGCACTTAGGAAGCTGCGTTTGACCAAAATAAAACTTTGGGTGTGGCAGCGAGTGTGGAAATGGGTGAAGAACTGATTTAGCATCCTGTGAGTTGCTTACCTATAGAAAAATTGGGCCTTGACCGCTGCAGGCCCTCAGGCCGGGCCCCGTTAAATAGCAGCACGAAGTTAGGAGGCCTTGAAAGTGTCGGCATTGATGTGTCGCAGGTTGAGAGTAGATTTGATTTATTTTCCAAATATTTAAATAGTTTGCCATGTGCCTGTGCGTTTAAGTACTTTATGGTTATTAATGCACTAGTCTTCATAATGCCCTAATTATCTGTTTTAGAGATAGGGAGACTGAGGCAGAGAGAGGCTCACTAAGTTGCCCAAGGTAACACACAGCTAGTGCTAGAGGCAGGATTCAAACCCAGGCAACTGGGCTCCAGGCTGTCACCCTTCCCCACGGTGCCCGGCAGCCGTCCAGACGGACCAGCTGTGTGTTTGCAAACACTTGCAGAGCTGGCTCCATCCTAAGGCAGCTGATGCGATAAATCTGGTCTAAGACCCCGTCCCCTGTTCACCTGACTCGAACCTGCAAAAACATTATGTCTGTGGATGAAGTTTTGTTTCTAGAAGACACTCCTGCAATGACAATGCGCTAACTGGGAGAGAGAATTCCAAGGCCGTGGGTACTCAGTGCCACTCAGTTCTCTATGCACTCGGTTCACAAGGCCGTTCACTCAGTGCAGGGGATCGTTTCCTTCTCAGCCGTGAGTCACCAGAGAGAGGTCAGGCCTGAAGAAACGAGGCACGAGGTAACTTTCAAGGTAAAGAGGGAAAACAAATGAGCTCATAGCAGGTCCTGCCCGAGCGAGGAGGCTCGAAGAGGGAATTCTGAAAAACCTGAAAAAATTTTGTAAAATTATGCCTATGACAAATTCATGGAAGCTTTATGTATTTATTTTATTGAGGTCACACTGGTTTATAACAGTGTGTAAAATTCAGGGGTACACTATTATATTTCGGCTTCTGTATAGACTGTCATGTTCACCAGCAAAAGTCTAGTTGCCTTCTATCACTGTACACATGTGCCCCATTACCCCTTTTTCTCTCCCACTTCCCCCTTCCCCTCTGTGAACCACCAATCTGTTCTCCATTTCTATGTGTTTATTTATTTTCCACATGAGTGAAATCATATGGTAATTGTCTTTCTCCATCTGACTTATTTCACTTAGCATAGTACCCTCAAGGTCCATCCATGCTGTCCCAAATGGCATAATTTTGTCTTTTTTTATGGCTGAGTAGTATTCCATTGTGTGTGTATATATACACCACATCTTCTTTATCCATTCCTCCATTGATAGGCTCTTGAGTTGCTTATGGAAGTTTTATTTTTTATAGTGAGAACACTGGAAACATCCAAAGACCCATCAATAAGGGATTCATTATTTTACAGTCACATGATGAGCAAGTCCATAGTCACTCGAGTTTCTATGCATTAGCTAGGATACGATCCCATTTTGTAAATATGCACATACATTAGTGCTGTATGTGTATGCAAAAATCTCAGGAGAATATGCTTAAACTGAAATCAGTGTTGATCCTTGAGGGATGGGATCACTGGAAATTACACTTTTTGTGCTTTATATTTCAGAATTATTTGCATTTTTGTAATAAATGTGCATTACCTTTGTAAGAATGAATAACAGAGAAATGGTTTGTTCTTTTTTTCTAGAGCAGGTGTGTTAAAGGGGAGAAATGGGAATATTTGCAACATCGTTAAAGGGCTGTGTGTTGGATATTCAGAAATGGCTTTGTTCTCTCTGCCACACTTCCTTAACCCCCCAAAATTGCTTTTATTAGACTGCACTTTGATGTGATCCCATTGGCCTCTTGAGGAACATAAGAAACAGATGCACAACATTTGTCACTATATCTGCTGAAGAAACTATTGTTGAGGATGTTGCTCATTACATCCTGGTACCTCCCGTATGAGAATTCACAGGAGACATCTTCCTCTGGCCTCGTTATCCTGAAGAGCTACTTTCCCCAACAGCTGGGCACCTTACCTTTGGGACGCTAGGACTCGTATCTCTTTGCTTTGACTCCTGAGAAGCTTAGAGACAGAATTCTCGCCTGTTGATACAGATTTGGGCACGTTATTCTGCCAGCCAGCTCTGCTCTGATTCCTTTCTCTCTTTTCTTCTCTTGTATTTGATGGATCTTTGCAAGTTGCCTGAAATAAACATATTTCAAAAGTAAGTCATTGTTGAATACCCATTTAGTAACAGGTGTGCCACCTCCCCATGCCTCTGCAAGGGACGTCTGTTTGTACTGAGAGGAGCCTAGTGTTTTATGCAGGTGCCATAAGGACCACTTCTGCTTGTGGCTGTTCTACAGATTGGGATTATAAATGGGACTTTAGTTAATAAAAGGGTTCAGCTTCTTTAAAAATAGGTTCAGGGCTGGCCCAGTGGCATAGTGTAACCACGTTCTGCTTTGGTGGCACGGGGTTCACTGGTTTGGATCCTGGGCGTGGACCTACACACTGCTCATCAAGCCATGCTGTGGCGGTGTCCCACATAGAAAATAGAGGAAGATTGCACAGATAGATGTTAGCTCAGGGCTAATCTTCCTCAAGCAAACAGAGGAAGATTGGCAACAGATGTTAGTTCAGGGACAATCTTCCTCGCCAAAAAATAAAAAAATGAAGTCCTCTTTTAAAAAAAAAGAAAAAATACGTTTGAAAATCTCCGAAATATAAGTGCAGTTGGACACTTTTTTAACGCATGAACTTGAATTATTTTACATAACATATTGCAGGTGTTACATAGAATATTCTTTCAATTTCCTCACTCGTCATTATTTATATAATTTAATGATTATTTTAACCTTGATCACAGGTATCCCTTCAGCCAAGCCCGTCTTTTTCTCTCGTTCAGAGCCAAACTTCTCAAGAACTGCTTTCAGTCACTGTCCCCTTTGCTCACCTCCTGCTCCCCTCTCAGCCCGTTCCATCTGGCCATTTGTTTCCCTCATTATCTTATTAAAACCGGCCACAGTAACCCCCATGTCCCTGAGTCCAGTGCACACTTTGCAGGCTTTGGCTGCTCGGCAGCATTCAGTACGGTGGGCTGCACGCTGCCGTGACTCTCCCGATGCTTTTCTGTAGACTCTGGCCGACCCTCTTCTTGGTGAGCTTATCCTACTCTCACCAGCCATCGACATTGAGAGTCCCTCAGGGCGCTGCCTAGGTCCTCTCGTCTCACCGTGCATGTGTCCCCTGGATGATTCCGGGCTCGCCTGTGTTTTCAGTGGTAACAGCCCAGGGTCTCCTAAATTTGTATCTCCAGCCCAGACCCCTCTTCTAACTCCAGACCTTTGCATCTGACTGCTTAGTCAAGATCGCCATTGGGGTGACTTCAAACCCAACGTGACCAAAACGGCAGTAATGATGACTTCGTGATCTTCTGCACCAGCCTGTTCCTCTCTTAGGGGGTCTTACCTGACTGACTGACACTCTCTTCCGTCTAGTTCTACAAGCTGGAACCCTAAGGGCTCCCTGTCCCTCAGCCCCGCTTCCTACCCACCTACATGTAGCTCACAAATCTTTCTACGCCTATTTGTCTCTTTAGCCGCCATTTTAATCCAAGCCACCTTCTCCTCTCACTAGAATTATTTCAGTGGCCTCTTAACTGGTCCTCTTTAGTCTACTCTTACCCATCTTCAGTAGCATTTTTCACGCTGCAAAGTGAAAAATCTGATCACATCCACTCACTAACATCCCCTTCTTGGCTTGGAACATGGCCGCCTCCCATTGCTGTTAAACAGAACACTTCACATGCCCTAAAAGGCCTCATCTTTACCTTATTCTCTCCTACACTTTCTTTGCCCCAGTCTCTTGAGCCTTCTTTGAACATGCCACAGGGCCTTTGCATCTGCTGTTACTTCTGTCTGGAATGTTCACTTGCCCTACCACTCCTTCCCTGTTAATCTTTACTCTTATTCAGATCTCAACCCAAACATTATTTTCTTAGAAAAGCCTTGCCTACTCCCATGAGATCTCTCATTTCGTGATTTAACTATCATTCATAGCACTTATCACATTTTGTGATTATACATTTACTTGTGAGATTATTGGTTAGTGCTTTAATAATACTTGTGGGATAATTGGCTAATGTATCCACACTAGCCCAAAAGCTCCAGATTGTAGGGAAAACATCAGTTATTGTGCATTATTACATCTGTAGCAACTAGAATAGTATTTGACCTCTGTCAGTGCTTGAGAAATATTTCTGGAATGATTAATGAATGAAATAAACCCTGCTTGTTATATATCGATTATGCATTAATCTGTGTTTCACTGGACTCTAAATTAGATGGAATCTTTTATTCGGTTCTAAATCCAGTGCTATTTTGGCATGTAATGGGTTACTAGCAGATTTGAAAAGGAGATAAAAGATATTCCCAAACTAAAAATTTTTAATTGAAACGCTGGGATGATCTTTTAAGAGGATAACGAGAATTTTGCCTTATACCTGTGAAACTATCAAGACCATATTTCAATGATCATAGCTAATTAGAAAACAAATCAATAGCTCTATATGAATTATTAAGGACTTTTTAATTTAAAAATCACTTTATGATCTAGTAGGAGTAATGATGTAATCCTAGGTGATAAAGTCATTAAATTTTTTACAACAAAATATTTTATTACTAAGTTGTGACCCTTCAAAAAATAATGGTTGAACTTGAAAGGTAGAAGGACAACAAAATGAGCGGTTATTCAGATAAGCAATTTACTAGTAATTTTCCTCTGCA
The DNA here is from genome assembly GCF_041296235.1 of Equus asinus. NCBI lineage: Eukaryota > Metazoa > Chordata > Mammalia > Perissodactyla > Equidae > Equus > Equus asinus. The sequence continues at coordinate 38,013,432 of NC_091790.1, forward strand.
TCAGTTTTCATGTCTTTAAAGATCCATGTCCTCCTTGCTACAGAGGGAGTTTGAGGTGGTAAAGCAAATCTTCAAAGATCCACATTACAGGGTGATTTTTCTCTTTACGAGCAACAATATTGGCTACCCAGCACTTCCGTTCTTAACTCTCCTTACTTTAAGTTACAATTCACTATTGCCCTCTAAATTGTGCATGCTATCTCATTTTTATAACTGTACATTACTGACATTAAAGTAGGTGAAGCAGTCAAACTAACAGAAAAAGATGATTTATTCTTTACAAAGTATCTATCGTGGTTTTGCGGCTTCTTGTTCCCCTCTTCCCAAGTCTTGGAGAAGACTTTGACGGACTGGGACACCAAACATACAAAACATCTGTGTCGCTCAGGATGATTTAGTAAATGTCTTACTTTTCATTTACTCGAGAAAGTGCTTTAAATGACAAGGGAGCACTGAAACCACATGAAAGCCTGGGAGTTGCCAGCCGCTAAAACATCAAACTAATCCAGAAGGGACTCCATCTAATACAAAAAGCATGCCCCACAAATTGATAAATGGGACCTCATCGAAATGAAAAGGTTCTTATCTTTAAAAAGACACTGTTAAAAAATGAAAAGGCAAGCCACAGACGGGGAAAAGTATTTGCAAAATCCCAGCTCTGATAAAGAACTCGTATCCAGAATATATAAAGAACTCTCACGACTCAATATTAAACACACAGCCCACTTAAAAAGTGAGCAAAGTCTCTGAGTAGACATTTTATCAAAGCAGATATACAGATGATAAATAAGTATATGAAAAGATGCTCAATATCATTAGCCATTAGAGAAATGCAAACTTAAACCACAACAAGAAACCGCTATGTTAGAATGGCAAAAAAACAAACAGAACTGACACTATTAAGTGTTGGTTGAGCACATGGAGCACCTGGAACTTTCAGACATTGTTGGTCAAGACACCCCAGCTTCTTAGCAGTTTCTTGTAAAGTTAAGCATAGACTTTCCATACAACTCAGCAATCCCACTCCCACATATTTATCCAAGTGAGGTGAAAAGTTATGTTCACACACAAATCTGTGCATGATTATCTACAGTGGCTTGATCTGTAATCACCAAAAACTGGAAACAACCCAAATGTCCATGAACTGGCAGATATACAAATCAACCTGTGGTACCTCCATACATTGGAATACGACTCAGCAATAAAAAGGAATGAAAGTCTGCTATATGCAGCAACATGGATGTCAAATCAGAAGCTCAAGTTTGCCTGGGTTGGCAAATGCCCTCAGAGCAAAGACGACTCTCACGCTTCTCTTTATCGCTCCAGGTTTCAGCTTTCACTTAGATTTTGGCCTGATCATTCCTTACTATCTTCTCAAAGCTTGAATGGTTTTAAGAAGATATTTTAAGTCTTTTTATCCAGAACTTCTAGACTTCAGCAGAAAAATTGCTCCAAATAACATAGTCCACCATATTGCCAGAAACAGAAGTCGAGGGATTGTATTTACCCATGATCAAAGAACAGACTTGATGTGAGCAGATTTCAGGATCACGGATAGAGTCAGGAGATGTCTTCAGGGAAAAGGGAAGCTTTCCCAGTGCTGCTCAAATCTCACCACAGAGGAGGGTGTCTCCTTAGAGTGCTGGATTGTGGCAAGAGAAATTGCGGTGCCGGCGGGGGTATCCTTCAGGGGGCAGCATCAGAACAGCCTACCCTGTGGAATGAGTCCAATCCCATCGGCCCCTTTAATTCACCACCACTTCCCCCAGTCTAGGTAGCCAGAACCACTTGAAAATGGGACTGTGATGCCCTGTCTATTGGTGGCCTCAGCCTACCTGTTCCAGCACTGCCATCTGCACTATTCTCGTCTGGCCATTTCAGACTCAGTTTCCCTTTCTCCCTTCTTCAGCTTCTCTTCGTTTGTCATCCTGGGTGCTTCCCACGTTTCTCCATACTGCTTCCCCAGATCTGTGCTCCTCATGCTTCCTGACCCTCCCTGCCCCCGGACCTGCCCTGCTGGGTGCGACCCCTCAGAGGATGGCATGCTGCTACCTTTGTCAGAACCTTGAGCAAGACCCCGACGCTCCATGCAGGTTTTGTAGCCCTTTGCACAAGAACCTTCCATCCAAACTCAAAAGTGTAAGACTGGAACCTGTCTTCCGTGTCGAATGATCCATTTCTAGGATCAACGGCATTTTAAACGCTACTGGAAAGTGCAAGTTTCAATTTCTTACATTTACTATCCTGTTTGATTCATTTAAGAAATTTGAATGGATGTGAATTATATGCCACTCTGACTTTAATACCTTTTAGGTGTAGTTTCTACATCACATCAAAAAGAAAAATGAGCTCCATCTGCAAGAAACATACTATTGAAACTAATAATTTCTTTCTTTCTTTCTTTTTTTCAGTCCTCACTTACTAAGAGGGGTACAGAGATCAGCTCTGGGGCATATAAAGGTAAACACTTAGAATCCTATTGTGTTGGAACTTCAATAACTGTTTCCCAATATCTCAGATGGGCTTATACAATGACGGTCTGTGATGATATCATGAACACTAAGCCTGGAAGTCCATGGTTCCAGAGGAGTTCAGTGTTTCAGCAGTGTCCAGGCCCTTTCTGTCTCCTCTGCCATCCTCCTGAGAAGCCTTTGTCTCGGGATGTGCCTGGCACCGTCGTGGGATGGCTGCCAGAACTCCAAGCCCGACGGCTTCACACATCATGTGCAAGGCAGCCAGAAGGGAAGGGGGCCCTCTTCTCACAGTCTTCTCATTTTATTAGGGAGAAGTTGCCTTACTAAGCACATGGACCAGAACATGCTGTATGAATGTCCCAGGGCTGCCAAAACAAAGGACCACAAGTCCACAAGTGGAGTCACTGATGCGACAGAAATGTACTATCTCAGAGTTTTGGAGGCTAGCAATCTGCAATCGAAGTGTCAACAGAGCTGGCTCCTTCTGAGGGGAGTGAGGGAGAATCTGTCCCAGGCCTCTCTCCTTGGCTTGTTCCTGGCTATCTTCTCCCTGTGTCTCTTCACATTGTCTTCCCTCTATGCATGTCTGTCTCTCTGTCCAGATTTCCCCTTTTTATGAGGACACTAATCATACTGGATTAGAACCCACCCTAATGACCTCATTTTAACTTGATTACTTCTGTAAAGTCCTTATGTCTACTGAGGTTACAGTCTGAGGTGCTGGGGGTTAAGACTCCAACATATCTTTTTTTTGTGGGGAAGCAATTTAACAAATGCCCAACCCTAAACCAAACACCAGAAAAGGAGAACTGCTTTGCTTGGCTCAGACCAGTCACATTCATGCCCTGGGACTGAAGGCAGGGCCGCCTTCCCTGAGCACGTGGCCACCAGAACAAAACTGGTTCTCCACAGACGAGGGGAAAGGGGCCTAGTTATTGCGTGGGGCACCCAACAGTATCTGCCATGGGCACCCATTCAGTTTACTCCGGGGAAACTGAGGCCCAGGGAGGTGAAGTGACATGCTTAAAGTCACATCACCAGCTATGACAACCCAGTCCTTGCTCTTTCTCTGATGCCATGCTGAGATGTGTTGTATTAGTGTTGGAATTCCTAGCGCTTTCTTTTCCTGGAAATGAGATCTCTCTTCTTTTTCTTTCTCTCCTAAGACGTCTCTACTTGGGGGTGGAGTGGGGGAGAAGGCCTCAGTTAGCCTCAGTAATCTTTTCTCCCTGCCCCAGTCCCAAAGCCATAGCACTCATTCCCTTTTTGCTTCTTTTCATCCCAGGGACCCCTGACATGCGACTTGATACAATTCCAAGTTTTGAGATAAAACTCAGAAGCAAGACAAACCAAGGTAACTTTAGTTTCTCCCTGATACGTAGAGACAGAAATGGCCATTGCCTTGATGTCTAGTGACAGAAATGAGGTAATACGCAGGAGAGTAAGATGGAGAAGTACAAGCAGACTGCAGCATCCTGTGGCCGAGACACCGTGCGGCGAGAATCTCTAAAATAGAACCACACAATAAAGCTTTGCAAGCTGTTCTCAAAAATGAAATCTTCCGAATTCAGCTGGACCTTCCAGTCAGTGCCGGCTACACCTGCCAAGGCTAGCTCTAATTTTCCTCCTCAACCGCCCTTCCTTTCGAAGCTTCTCTTTTACCAAGTTCAGGAAGCAAGTTCAGGAACCCAAGCTCACTATGGATTCTCAGGGAAACCAAACAGAACAGGAGCGGAGAAATCATAGCATCGTATTTATCTTTATGATTAAGTACAAGTAGGTAAATAAGGCAGGGCCTTCACAATTAATTGAGTTGTCTCCTGTGTATGTGGCATTTCTTGAAATAAATGATAATTTGGTCCCAGACTGTCCTCAAAAACTCTGTTTAATTTGTAACATTTATGAAGTATAAAACTATGTGTGTATGTCTGTATATATGTATGTATGTGTATACAGATACTATGTATATAAGTATAAAAGTATGTAAACACACACACACACTGTGTCTACAAGTGCAAAGTAGAGATTAGAGCTGGCTGTCTGTGTGCAGTGGCCTTGAGAAAACCTCTGCTTATGTCTTGTCCTTGGCTCTTTCTCATCATATCCAGTCCTGCTCTGGCCTCTCATTAGTCCCAGGTTGGCCCAAGTGAAGAGAGCAGTTGATTTCTTCCCCCTCATATTGTCAAGGGGACCTGACTCCTGGGCCACCAGCCCTTTCTTGTAGCTTGGAAAGGAACCGTAGCTCCTAGAATATCGTGAGAGTTTTTATTTTGAGGCAAATAAATGATTTCATGCCTTACTGACTTCACACCACTCCACTACTGGTTTCTCTACCTCATTCCTTATCACCAATATTTTTAATATTTAGATCTGTTTTGGGTTGTTTAAAAGGATTGTCCTGAAAAGGAAGATGATATCAAGGATGCAAGTAATTGAAGAATTTAAAAGCAAGAAGAGAATATCTATCTTACATTGATATTGTCCATTTTATTCCTTAAGCTTACTTAGAGATGCCATAAATTGATCTTTCAACATATGACCTTTCCTTTTTCATGCAATTTTATGGGGAAGGGGAAACTGACAATATGCAATCCATGCTCTTTTCCAAAAATTCATCAGAGGTCATTTTCAAACCATGTGAAAAGCAACAGAACAAGTGGTCCGTTTTATGTGTTTTGAATTGATTTAGGGAAAACTGACGGAGGCTGGGCCTAGTTTTAGTTTAAGCTGCTATCCCATGTGAGAGTTTTACAGTCCCATTGTTGATGTGCGTTCAGGGCTAGGTGTTCAGGCAGGGAAGTTTCCACAGACAGCAGGTGAGAAGTCTAGCCAGCCCAGAGGTTCTTTTATTTATTTATTTTTTTTAAAGATTGGCACCTGAGCTAACAACTGTTGCCAATCCTTTTTTTTAATTTCTGCTTTATCTCCCCAAATACCCCCCAGTACATAGTTGTATATCTTAGTTGCAGGTCCTTCTAGTTGCGGCATGTGGGACACCGCCTCAACGTGGGCTGACGAGGTGTGCCATGTCCGGCGCCCAGGATTTGAACGAGTGATACCCTGGGCCACCGCAGTGGAGCACGAGAACTTAACCACTGGGCCACAGGGCCAGCCCTGGCAGAGGTTCTTAAATCTCTGTAAACTGATATTTTGGTAAATGTCTACCCAGATTAGGAAGGCCCTGAAGACCTTTGTGGCTATGTAAGTCCCCTGCTTCTCACTCTTTCATTCAGTACATACCAATTAAGTGTCTATGTCTTAGGATTTCCTAAAATTAGGAATGACTCCTTTCTCTGGGCTAGGCCACGTTTTGATTCTTTTACTAATGATGAAATAGACATTTTAGGATGTCTACACACAAAGATCAATGAAAGGTTTTCACATCCCTTTTAATTCTTTTCAAAGGGAATGCCTGTGCTACTGGGGGACACGGAGAAAGCTGGGGGAAGGGCCGACAGGAGGGAAGGAATCAAGAATTCTGGTGTTGCCTTGTTCAGTTTGAGAGGCCTCTTAGACATCCAGGAAGCAAAGTCAAGTTGGCAGTTATCGAAAGTCAAGGGAGAGGTCAAGACTGGAGACATAAGTTTGGGAACCAACAATGTACAAGTGCTATTTAAGCCCATGACAATGGCTGAATTGTCTTGGGAAGGCTGAGGACTGCGTCCTGGAGCACTCCAACGAAGATTGAGAAGGAGAGACCAGCAAGATAAGAGAAAAAGAATGTAAATGTGGTGGCCTGGAAGTCAACTGTTTAAGAAGTGATGAATTAGTTCAATGCTACTAAGAGGTCAAGTAAATGTGGATTGAGAATTGTCCACAGGACTTGGTTAGATAAAAATGGTGCAAGACATTGTTAAGGATGGTGTCTATAGAGAGGTGCCGGGGAATATCCGACTGGAATAGGTTGAGAAGAGAATGAGAGATGAAGAACTGGAAACATCAAGTCTGGACGATTCTTTCTAGAAGGTCTGCTATAAAGCAAAGCAGAAGTACCTCTAGGAGATGGCATCTCTTACTAGGAAACAATCCTTCAATTGTCTCCTCTGACCTGTGCAGCTGTTTTCTCGAACCAGCTTCCTCTTGTTCCGTCTACTGCAGCACGGAATAAGGCACTCTCAAACTCATCTCTTTTTGTGGTATCTTCCAGGATGGGTCCAAACTAAACAATAAATCCCTCACTAGACAGAAATCGGAACACTGTGGCTCTCCCTGAGCAACGCTTGTGTGTCCGTCACCCTTCCTGGCTGTACAGTTTGACTTGGAACCACTTCATGCTTATTGTCACAGGGCCTAAGGTCAAATAGGAATGGATTCTTTTAGATTGTTCTTGTAGTAAACAAACCAAATTTCATTTTAAGAGAATTTAAATGCTTTCTTTTCGAAATTCAGTTCGAGGTGGAAATTTGACTTGAATATAACACCTAAACATAAAGTTAGTCTATAGATTTTGTCTTCTAGACAAAGAAGAAAGGGGAAATTCTGGCTGTGCGTATAGTTCAGGACAGGAAAGTGGAGACCTGAAGACTGTGTGAATGCTTCCGGGTGGGGTAGGGGTTTCGGAAGGGCTGTCCCTCCTGTGGATAAGGCAGCAATCCCTGGTGAGATGAACAGGTTTAGAAGACAAGGGCTACTAGACATGGGATAGTAACCACCACCCGAAGGCCACCCTGGGGTGTCCATGTCCCCAAACGTACCTGCCCCACATCATTTATATGAACACAGGTAACTAAAGAAAACTGAGATGTCTTTCTCACTTTTGAAAATTTGGTCCTTTTACAGTAAACCTAAGCATTATTCAGTAAAAAATGAAAACTAAGCCAAAAAAAAAAAAATGCCATTATGGAAAGGGGGCCAAAAGGATAGAATCATAGAAGGCTAGAGCTGGGGAGCAAGCCCCCTCAGAAATCATCCAGGCGAGCCCCTCATCCCACAGTGAGAATCCAAAGCTGGAGCAGGACGTTCAGCTCAGCCCAGCCCCCCCCCCCCACGCCGGCTCTGCCCTCCCCAGAAGACGGCACCTCAAGCAGGAAAATGAGAAACGCCCAGAGGTTTCAAGCCAGCATTTCCCATCACTAATGCGTGACTTTCATCTTTCCCTCTTTAAACATTTTAAACATTGTGAACTTGATCATATATCCCAAAGAACATACGTAACATATATGTACAGTTCCCTCCTTTTTTTCCCTACATTTTTACTGTAAGAAAAAAAGATCCAGGATGTAAAGAATAAGCCTTTTGCACTTCTGTGCTCAGAAGAGAGTGCCGGTGAGAAAAAATGAGGCAGCGTGACGTCCTGTATGTATTAACACGACCCACCGCAGCCGGGGTAGAATAATAACCTGGCTCTCCCGTGGGTTTATCTCCCCACCGCAGGGTGCTGGTGGGTCCTATGTGGGCAGAAATCAGGGCCGGGCCAGCCCCGCACCCCTTGCAGCTGGCTCAGCAACTAGCCAACAGGGCAAGGCTGGAGCGGGCCGTGGTTCTTCTTGTCATTGTTGTAGCTGCAGCCACTTCCTGCGAGAATGTCCACAAGGTCATGGTCTGCAGGAATCCCCGCTAATCCTGCACAGCTTCATGCGAACGTTTAAAGGCACATTGTGCCTCAAAATGGCTCATTCACTGTCAACTTAGAAAGCAAATTCACCTATTATTTATCCTCAAAATGAGTTTATTTGGGGATAGCCGCAAGAATCGCAGTTCGGGATGGTCATGCTATGGCAAACCATAGGCAAATCCAAAAAACAAAGGAAGGGAGCGGCTTTTATAGAGAAAAAAGGGGGAGTAGGGGGGGTTGTTCTAAAGGAGAGTCCACCAGAGAAAGGTGACAACTCAGGGCAGCGCTGGCTTCTCATTGGCTGAGCTGTTGCTGGGTGGGGTGAGAAATCTTCCTTCAGCTAAAGGAATTTTACTTCCCCTCGGAGGGAGACCCAAGCTTCTGTCTCTTTCCGGTTAGTGTAATTGACGATGTGTGGTCGGGGTGAGGGCTCCCCCTACAGGCCCTCCTAACTCCAATCTGGTTAAGGTTTCTCTTATTGATTTCCACATCGCTCATTAAAAAAATTTAAAACCCTACATCCTGAATCTCAATTCACGCGGCAGAAACCCTGTTATCCAAACATTATTGATTAGGGAGGATCAGGGTCCCAACTGGTCATCTAATTAAGAAATAATTCAAGTGAGTGGATGCTATAATCCCAACGGCATTACAGAAGTTGCCCTTTCATTGATCTCTTAACAAGCCCTGTGATTCTCATCGGTAAAGATGGAGTACTTGTCCCAATGGGCCAGGTGCCCCTTCGCCCCTGACCTTGGCACAGGACCTCCAAAAGGACCTTCCTACCCCAGTGTTCTTGACTCCCTAGAAATTTCCAGGCTCCATCTCTCTAGCCCACTTGTGCCTTCCGTTTTGCCAAACTTTCCCATAGAATCCAAAACCTCCCTTTCTCTCCTTGGCCCATTTCCATTCTGGTTCCAGCATGGCCTCCTGGCTCAACGTTGGCCTGTGGGCTGGTCCTGCTGCTCCCTCTGGGCCCCCCAGTAGTCAACATGCCAGGAAAGAGACCCTGGGATTGCCCTGTACCCTTCTGAGCAGTAAAACAGGTCTTTACAGTATCCAGGGGTCTAACCGCAGCTGAAGGAAGACTGACTGGAGATGGAAATCCATCAGAGCTGCCCCTGCCAGCTTCCCCCCAGGCAGCTGCCATCTCTTCCTCCCCAGAGAGCTGCACATGGCGCCTGAGGCCTTCCTCTGCTTTCTCCCATCAGTGGGCTTGTTAGGCACACTCATGGCCAAGCTCGTGAAAACAAGCTGGGGAGGGAAGCAGGGACTCTGGTGGGAAGCCCCCTTGAGGACGGAGGCACCATCCTGGCTGCACTGTCATTGATCTGGATCATTCTCCACTCTTCACTCCATTTGCCACATGACCGTGTAGTGTACTAGCCGGGGGGAGAGTGTACTTTCCCAGTGGCCGACTTTGGGGTGGCCATGTGAATTACTTTGGCCAATGAAATGTCAGCAGGCACAACCGGATCAGAGACTCACCTGAAAGGTGCTCCTGGGGGTGGGCTTGTCCTCTTGCCATCCTAAGACGTCCTAAGACCTACATCTGCCCTTTCTCTGCATCCTCAGCACCTGTGTCTGCCCGGAGATGTACCACTCTATTCGGTGACCTGCCTAGGGGTGGAGGTGGGTGTGGGAATGCAGAAGTGGCTAGCCTGGCTGCCCACCTCAGCTCATTTCCTGGCTGGCCGGCCTGCCCTCCTGGCCCGGCCCCCACCGCCCCCAAGAGCAGCGCTGGTTTTACTGTCTTTTGGGGACTGACTCCTCTGTAGGTTCCTCCCCCACTTCCTGGTCTGCTGCTTCCTTCTTTAATCTGATCCCACATCCATGTTAGCTTTCAGAACTTGAAAGATGTGCATCTCTACTGACCCTTTGTCTTGTAGCTAAAATCGCACTAATTACTCCTCATACTGACTTGTGGGATAACTTCAATGAGACAGTTTTCCAATAAAACCCTTAAATAGACCAAACTTCTGAGTAAAATAGCAGACTGTAGTGAATACATTTCTATTAAAGGAAAGAGCAGCAAAGGAAATAGGATTTCTAAATATGTAAGTGTATTTGCAAAACCTCATACATCAATTTTTTTTTTTTGAGGATGATTAGCCCTGAGCTAACATCCACCTCCAATCTTCCTTTGTTTTTTGTTTTTTTTTGCTGAGGAAGATCAGCCCTGAGCTAACATCTGTGCCCATCCTCCTCTGTTTTGTATGTGGGACACCTGCCACAGTGTGGCTTCGTAAGTGGTACATAGGTCTGCACCCGGAATCCAAATGGGTGAACCCTGGGCCGCCAAAGTGGAATGCGTGAACTTAACTGCTGTGCCACTGGGCCGGCCCCATATATCAACTTTTTTTTCACCCAAAGGTAATACAGTTCCAAAATGTGTTAAATCTTGCCGACATGGGGGCATTTGCAGACACATGGATGGTACTCAAGGAGCCCTCATTGTCTCTTCCTCCAGCATGAGCATCTCACTGAGAAGAGTCCATTAGAAACATTCGATATATATGTCATAGGCAAATTTGTTCTTTCACAGGCTTAAAGAAAAATTATTTCAAGACTGTTTAATCTTGCTCTACAAGCAAATTCTTATTGGGTGAATTAACTCTCTTGAAGTAAATTAGACACATTTTGAAAGCTGCCTTAAACCTTCATGGGCGTGCGACCTGTACAGTTGTCCATGGTGCACACTGCAAAAGTCTTGCTCCTGGTTTAAAGCTCTGCTCTTGAGCCTCAGGATTCTTAAGTTTTGAAGAGGGGGCCCTGCACTTTTCAGTTTGTACCTGGCCCCACAGGTAATGTGGCTGGTCCCACTTGCAGGCCACTATAAGAAGAAGGAGGTTCTGAACAGTGCTTTAGTAGCTTTGTTCTCTAATTGTTTGTTAACTCACATGAACTCTTGGCATCTACTTTGGTGACTGAAACCCTCTCCCACAGTAGACTGAGCTTCTAGAAACCACTTTCACCCCTTTAATTGTGGCGGGAAGGGTCATGGCAGTTGGTCTGATGTCACTTGTTTTCATGGGTGGAAATATCATATTCCCTAGTCGGTTCAAACCGCACCCTTGGGCTGATGTTCACCGCCCCAAGTTTGCTTCTCTGTTGCCTGCCCTCCCCCGGAAATCAAACGAGAGAATTTGCTCCTTTGGGGGGAAATGGCCTGAGCAGCCGACTTAAATTTGCATCTGTGGCAATGGTTTAAAAAGAAAATCCAAAAGGTGAAGAAATATGAAGATAGCAGGCAGTGCTGAGGCTCAAAGGACGGTTGACTTGAGATGTGGGATGTGGAGCTGGGACCAGAGGTGGCCTCCAGTGGGGCGGCTCCAACGGAGATGGATGCTCCTCCCCTGAATAAGAGGGATGCGTCCCACCTCCTCGTGGAAGCTTGCCTGTGAAGGATGTGGGGTTGTGTTTATCAATATTTAATTTGTACCTTTTAATGGGTTGGTTTTTTATCATCTTTCTTATTTAAAAATAATTCTGACTTCATTCCCCCAAAAAAGCCTAAATGAAGACAAAATTGCACTGAGAAAGCACTTCTTACGGCCTCCTAATCATTTCGTTTGTTTTAATGCTCCGGGCGCAATGCTCCTCGGGTCCACTTGAGGTTGAAAGGATTCTCTGAAGAGCTTCGTCCTTCCTTGCACATTTCCTGTCCTTCACCTCTTTTACTGGAAGAAGGTCTGAATGATTAATTACCAAATAAAAACACGGTTAGTCAAGCATCTTTAGCCTCCCCCACCCCCCAAATGCTGAGCATGGTCATCTAGAGAGTTCGTCAATTGGATGACCATTGTGCGAGTTCTCCCTAAACAGAGATGAGCGGCAAGAGATAGTTAACCTGTTTGCAAAACTAGTAACTCGTGGGGACAACCAAGTGATGAAAGTCACTCAAAGAGCAACGCAAAATGAATTGAGAGTCAGCGTCTCTAAGAGGAATGCAAATCGTGATTCATATTGAAGAAGAGACAATATTTAACCCTCAAAACGGCCCCATGTTGACCCGGCCCTAATTTTGGCTCAGTAGATCAATTGGCAGCTGACATTTAGATGGTACTCCGCTGATTATCAAGTGCCTTTAAGTACATTATCGTATCATCAAGCTGAGAAAATGCAGAAGTGTCACTTTCCACTGGAGATGCTCATTATGGACCTGGAAAATAAAGAACGAAGCTTAGACCTTTATTCATATCAACTCAGCATCTGAAAGAGCGGGGATGGCTTGACGGGCATGCCCGGGCAGTTGCTGCTCCTCCCCAGATTGCCGAAGGAGGGTTTCCTCCGTCCACCTTGGCTCCTTTTCTGTGTTTTCTGTAGTGTTCTTCCACCTCTGGGCCTCCAGCAGCTCAGACTGCTCAGTGTTGCGCTGGCTGCCTCTCTTCACCTCGGCCTTGGCGTTAGCTTCTGACTGCTGCTCTTGCTGCATCTCCCTGCTTGCCAGTGCTCCCCAGGATGCATGGGGCAATGTCCAAGCGAGGACCTTGACCACCCAATCATGTGGCCTGGCCTCTGCTCCCACCTCTCCCCCCGCCACCCTCCTTGCTCTCATTACATGCTCGTAGCAGGTAGCTCTCCATACATGCTACATGTTTTCTCATCTCATGCGTCTACCCGGACTGTCCTTTCTACCTGGACTGAAGGTCAGCACACTTGCTGTCAAGGGCCAGATAGTAAATTATTAGAGGCTTTTTTTCTTTTGAGGAAGACTAGCCCTGAGCTAACGGCTGCCAATCCTCCTCTTTTTGCTAAGGAAAACTGGCCCTGAGCTAACATCCATGCCCATCTTCTACTTTATGTGTGGGACACCTACCGCAGCATGGGGTGCCAAGCAGTGCTATGTCTGTACCCGGGATCCGAACCTGTGAACCCTGGGCCACCGAAGTGGAACGTGCACACTTAACTGCTGCACCACCGGGCCAGCCCCTATTAGAGGCTTTGCAGGCCACGCACTCTGTGGCAACTATTTAACTCCCAGAAACAGGCACGGGCAATACTTAAATAAATGCATGTGGCCGTGTTCCAATACAACTTGGTTTATAGACACAGAATTAGAATTTCATATCATGTTCACGTGTCATGAAATATTATTCTTCTCTTGATTTTTTTCCCAATCATTTAAAAATGCCAAAACTTTTCTTAGCCCATGGGTTGTAGCCAGTGGCTATCTGGGTTTGGCTCACGGGATGTAGTTTGCCAAACCTTGACCTAGCCTGGTACCGTTCTTCATAGCCATGTCAGATGTTGCCTTCTTCAGGAAACTGATCCTGGGCATGTTGGGCAAAAGGCCCTTCCTCTGTGCTCCCAGGAGGGCTGGTGCCTCCTCCTCCTGGACTCTGCCATGGCCTGGCCTGGTGCTCTCAGCTGGGTCGGGGCCCAGGCCACTGAGAAGAGTTGGGCATTCTGGGGTGGGGTCTGAGCCATCTCCCCTGATTTGCCTGGGCCCTGGAGGAAAATAGACCATAAGTGAGAAGGAGCATGAGGACCACACTGTGGACCAAATGGTTACCCGATCTGGAGAGAAGGAGGCAGTAATTATGGAAAACATGAAAAGTACTTGAAACGTGTGAGTGTGCTGGGAAGGAGAGCCAACCCTCAGAAGGGAGGGCATTTCCCTGGTTCAGGGTTCTTCTAAGGGCCGGGGGTGTCCTCCTGCCTCAGATTCACCAGCTTCACCCCAAGCCTACGGGCTCAGAACATGAGGCCAGGGGTGGTGGGGTGGGGTCTTTTTTTTTTTTGCTAAGGAAGATTCACCCTGAGCTAAGATCTGTGCCAATCTTACTCTATTTTGTATGTGGGTCACTGCCATAGCATGGCTAATGAGTGGTACAGGTCTGCATCCAGGATCCACACCATGAACCTGGGCTGCTGAAGTGGAGCATGTGGAACTTTAACCACCTGGCCACAGGGCCGGCCCTGGGATCCACATTTTAAACATGCAACCCCAGTGGTTCTTCTACCCACTGTAGCTTGAGAACCACGCTGGCCCGGTTGAGCACAGACCACTTGCCTGAATCTGAAGACTGATTCCAGGCTGCATCAAAGCTGGGCAGTGCCTCAGTCAGTTCAGACTGCGATAACAAGAGCCCCTAACCTGGGTGGCCTGTGAAGAATAGAAATGTATTTGTCACTGTCTAGAGACTGGAAGTCTGAGATTCAGGTGCCAGTATGGTCAAGTTCTGAGAGGCACCTCTTCCAGGTTGCAGATGGCCAACTTCTCATGGTGTCCTCCCATGGCGGAGAGCAGAGAAGGGAAGCGAGCTCTCTCGTGACTCTTATAAGGGCACTAATCCCATTCATGAGGGCTCCTCATGACCTCCTCAAACCTAATTACAGTCACCAGTCGCTTAACAACAGGGATCCATTCTGAGAAATGCATTGTGAGGTGATTTCATCATTGTGCGAACATCACAGAGTGTCCTTACACAAACCTAAGTGGGATAGCCTACTACACACCTAGGCTCCATGGTACTGATCTTATGAGATCACTGTCATATATGTGGTCCGTCACCGACTGAAAAGTAGATATGTGGCGTATGACGGCACCTCCCCAAGGCCCCACTTCCTAATACCATCACATTGGGGGGTAGAATTTCAACATATGAATTTGGGAGGGACACAAACATTCAGTCCATAAGAGGGAGACTGGGAAAAAAAGCAGTCCAGAACCCATAAGGCTCTAGCAGGGAGCAAAGACCCTCCACAGGCTCCCAGAGGTCACAGGCAGCACAGGCCATCCTGTGGGCACAGCACACAGCAGAGCACAGGGCAGCAGTACAGGCGAGGTGAGCAACAGTGGGCGGAGGCTGGAGCCGTAGCTGAAGTGGAGGGTAGGATACAAGAAGGCATGGAGGGGGTTGGGGGGAGAAGCGATGGGTGTTTAGTCTGCTAGGGCTGCCACTGTCATACAAAATACCGCAGACTGGGTGGCTCCAACAGCAGACGTTTATTTCCTCACAGTTCTGGAGGCTGGAAGTTCAAGATCAAGGTGTTGGCATGTTTGGTCCTTTCTGAGGCCTCTCTCCTTGGCTTGTAGATGCCCATCTTCTTGTTGTGTCCTCACATGGTCTTTCCTCTGTGCACATGTGCCCCTTGTGTCTCTTTGTGGGTCCAATTTCCTCTTCTTGTAAGGACACCAATCATATTAGGTCAGGGCCCATTCTAAGGGCTGCATTTTAACTGAATTCCCTCTTTAAAGGCCCTATCTCCAAATACAGTCACGTTCTGAGGGACTGGGGATTCAGCCTTCAACATGTGAATTTTGGAGACACAATTCAGCCCATACCCAGGAATTACTGGGCCAGCAGATAGAAGACAAGCCTGAGCTTGTCAATTAAGCAGCCTGGAAAGGTACACAGCACAGGTGAGATGCACACACTCTGTAGTCGGCCTTTCCGGGTTTGGGTTTCAGCTCCACCGCTTGCCAGCTGGGTGACCTTGGGAAGGTTACTTCCTCTCTCTTTGCCGTGGTGCCTCATTAGTCAAATAGCGTTAGTAACAGTTCCCGCCATGGGATTCTTGTGCGGGTGAAATGAGTCAATACATGTGAATGAATTAGGATAGTATCTGGCATGCAGGGAGCACCATGCTATCATCGTCGCCATAATTATTGCCATCAAGAATCCACAGGCCAGTGGGACCTAAGGGAGCAACTTACCAAGTTGGTGCTTAGTAAGCAGCTGTTGAAGTGCACTGAACTGACTTCAGGCTCAAGCCTGAGTCCCTCACTGCCCAGCAGGTACCAGGCTCCAGAATGGAGCATGCCCTTCCTCTTGGGGCTCGACTCTTGGTAAAGAAGCACAGTTGACTTTAGGTAGGCCTAAGACCCAGCAAGGATGAAACATCCAGCTCCTAGAATTATACCAACCTTGTTCTGAATACTGACTCTGCCATTTGGAATATGATCAGGCTGTTTCAATTCTCCAAGATTTCATTTTGTCACCTGCAAACATGGCAATAGTCTCCAGCATAAAGTTCTTGTGAAGATTTAAATGCATGATATTCTGCTAACTAAGTGACCTCTTCTTCTCAAAAACGAAAGCAATCTAGTTAAGGTTATGTATACACTACTAAACTTAACCTGGTTGGATTGGCAGTATTTTTAGGAAGATTAAAGAGGCAGAGAGGTAATTTGTTTAAATCAAATCCATCTCTAACTGATGGATGGAATCAAGAGGTCCTCTCTTCTGCCTTTTTCTACTGTCAACCTGCCCCCGCCCCCCACATCAGTGGAACAGAGATTATAGATATACTATATTAATTAGCTATTGCTACAGAACAAATTACTTCGGAATTTAGTGACTTAAAACAACAACAACCATTCATTATCTCACACACTTGCTATGGGTCAGGATTGGGAGTGGTTTAGCTGAGTGGTTCTGTCTGGGGGTCTCTCAGGAGGTCATGGTTAAGAGGTCACCCAGGGCTGAAATCATCTGAAGGCCTCACTGGAGTTGGAGGATTTGACTCCAAGATGGCGCCCTCACATGGCTGGCAAGTTGGTGGCTGTTGGCAGGAGACCTCACTTCCTCCTCGTGTGGATCTCTCCATAGGGCTTCTTCTTTTCTTATTTAATGCTTCGTTTCACCAACATTTGTAATATGATGTGACAGATCTTGTTTTGAAGATGTTAGGATTGGTGGCCTCTTTTCATGAGCTTCTGAATCCATGATGTTGCTTAAGATCTTTCTTCCTTATGAAGGATTTTTTTAACCCATCAACTTGAGTGCCTGGCTCCACACCCAGTAGCCACCCTCCCCGAGGGCTCCTTGACTGTCCTTACAACATGGCAGCTGGCTTCCCCCAAGAGACAACAAGGTGAAAGTTGCAATGACTTTCATAACCTATCCTCAGAAGTCACATTCTGCCATTTTCACAGTATCTGTTGGTTACCCAAGTCAGCCCCATTCGAAGTGGGAGGAGACGTCACAAGGGTGTAAATATCAGGAGGCAGGAAACACTGGGGGCCTGCCATCCTAGCAGGCTGGTCATACTAACGAAGGACTTAAAGTTTGTACCCTTAAGGACTAGATTAAATCAACTTTTTAAAAAATTATGCTGTTTTGTAGGAACACTCCTTTGGTCAAAACTTCACCAAGATTCTTTAATCTAGACAAAGGCTAGAAACAGGAAGCTATTTCCCAGGCCAGATTTTCTTATGCCTGACTGGGTACGGTATGTGTGGGCTGGGTCTGTTGGAGAAGTACACCAAGGAGTGGAACATGACATTTCTTACCCTGAAACAAGTAGTTTTGTATCTTATCAAACTCTGTATTGCCGGTATGTACATAAAATAAATACTGGAAAATTTTACACTGATATCCAGATTCTCTTCTTCCTGCCGTGGATTCCTGGGACTAGTTCTCATCAGTGCGATGTATGCAGAATTGATGGATGTCACCTCCAGACTGAGGTAGCTAAGTGGAATATGATTTATCTATTCTTCTCTTCTCTCACCTACTGACAGAATTCATAGCATCAGTAGAGGAAACCAAGGCACTGGGAGAGGGCAGAGCCACCAGGTGGAAAGAGCCTCGATCCCTGAATGAAGGTGTGGAACAGAGCTCCCTCCTTGTCTCCTGAGAGATCCACGTCAAACTGTGACGAGAGTGTGAAATAAACCATTATTGTGTTAAGCCACTGAAATGTCCAGGTTTTTGTTACTGCAGCCAACATTTTTTGTCATAACTAACTCCAGGCATAAATCATATGTAAATCTTTACCATCCCAGAATTCAATTTAATTATTACAAACTGAGTTCGTGTCTACTTTCTTTAATATTTGTGTTTTCTCATAGGACATACCATTTTTCAGATAACGAGAGAACCAAATCACTAGAACCTGGTTCTAAGGAGCAAATGTGTAATGTCACAACTTATTACACGACATCTGGGTCAAAAGAACAGACAGGAAGATGGGGTTTAAAAATAAAAAGTAAGTAAGGGTTATGAAAAATGCAACACTATATAAAAATCGATCCAATGTATTCAAAAATTTTAAAAAACTCTACTTCTTAATAAATGTCAAAATACCAAAAGCTTCTTTTTATGTTTCAAGGATTGGACGAGTAAAAAAATCTTTAACTATGTGCTCTTAGATGTAAAAATCCTCTCTGGAGACCTCAGTAACATACCCATAAATAGTTCCCAAAATCTTGTCTACACAATTGAGGCTGTTTCTCAACCCTTTCCCACAAAAAAATTAGATCACACCCTTGTTTGTCATTTAGATTCTGTTATTTTTTGTCTTCTCCCTGTGGAAAATGAGTACCACAAGGAGACCGAGGAAAGCATGGGCAACGTGTCCACTCTTACCCCATACTGTCCACCTTCTTGGGTCGATTCTGCTGCTCTTTCTTTGCCACCACCCACTCCGGGGGCTGCTGCCACCTCAACGGGGCCTCTTCTTCAGATTCCATGAGATCCCAAACTCAAGCATTTCTTGGGACATCAGCAGAGACCCAGCCAAAAGGTGAAACGCCTAGATCCCAGCAGGGCTTCAAGCCTGTGGGCTGTTTTGGGTTCAAGCTTCCACACGAGGAGCCTCATGCTGGCCACATTTGTGGCACATGACCACAGGCTAAATAGATCTCATTTCTCCTCTTATCCCTAAGTCTCTTCCATTATTTTCTTTGTTGGCTCTGGACTTGCTCCCAATGATGCTCTACTGAACTTTTCTGGGAGCCTGAGTATGTCTGGCTCTAGAGGAGGTGCTGGCGGGGGCCGGGGGGAGCCTGGGAGATGGCATATCTCAAGCGACCATAGGAGAGGGTCTCACTAACATGCCTGGTCTTGCTGGTTCAGCCTCTGACCATGAATAAAACATTTCCTCTATTTTTTTTTTTCTTTTTTACAAAAGACAAAGACAAACCTGAGTAGAGAGAGCAATCATTTACTTTGTGTCTTGGGACATTTCTTTTCTCTAACATCTTTCCAAAAGCTGGAGATCCCTAACATGGTGCAAAATAAAATGAGCGACATCTTGAAGAGGGCTAGGAAATTGTACTGGAGAATTTCCACTACATGAAAGATAGTAGCTTTCCTCTCCATCAGTATGTGTACAAAAGATAAGAGACCCAGGCCATTGATGTAACTGTACCAAAAATAAAGGAATGTGTGGCAGAGGAAGAGTCAAAATACTTGAAATGAAAACAAAGGGAAGCAATCATTTTTACAGCCTTTTAGTCCCTGAACGGCTGATTTAGATGACTAACTCTAGCACATCTGTATTTACATGATCTGGAAGACATAAATTACTAACACATAGGAAAATTCTCGGGTGGGGAGGATGTAAACTACAGCTCCTTAAGTGTCCGATGGAATTATCTAGTAAGATTCATTTTCCTCGTCTACGCTGGTCTTGATTCCATCCAGCGTGACTGTGCCATCTAGTGGTTTTGCAATGACTGCCTTGAGTTGGAGTTGGCCTCAGTAAAGTGCTTTGAATTTCCCATCAACTACAATAAAAGGAGATGGAAAGAGTATTTCCATGGCTTCCATGTGCAGCTATTTCCAAATTACTCGAGCCAATCAGGGAGCAAAAGCTCACGAACTTCACACAAATGCCTGATTTCATCACCTAAAAGCACCCACTCAGTGCCACAATGTGCGTCGTGGCTGTATACCCAAGACACCAACCGGCTCTGCAGACCCAGTCGCTGCCTTCCAGAAGTCTAACTGCGGAGGAGAGGAAGCACAGACTTCTCTTTCCTTCTGTTCATAAGGTGCTAAGAGGTAGTGACAGTATTAGTCGCAGCTAATAAAAGCAGACAAGAGGAATTCCCAAACGCCATAGCCATCCTTGAAATAACCCAAGGCTGACGATGTTCTTCACAAAGCGATGACATGGACCACTCAAATTTCTTGCTCTGAAATTTTGATGATCTCTGCTAATCTTAGCTCTAAATGTGAAGCCTAGCCACACCAGCTTCTGGCTCTCTCTTACTTTCCCTCTCTCTTTACTTGAATCTCCTGCTCCCTGTCCAGTGTTCCGAAGGCCATCAGTACCCACCTAAGGTTGTCCCCAGACCTCCAGTTTCCCCAGTTCTCTGCTCAGCCACCTACACTCTCAACTGGGCAGCCCAGTGCCAACCACAGTGAGAGAGTCAGAAGAAACTCAGGGAGGAAAAACAGAAAACAATCTTCAGGGAAGGAACATTCAGAGCTTATCTTACAAGTTTGCTTTGAAAGGATTGCACGTTTCCTGTAGATCTATAAAAACATATGAATGTACAGAACGGTAAAAAAGCTGAGCCCAGAAGAAAGCAAAGCTGGGGCCAAAGCCTCTGTACCCTTGGGAAAAATTGAAATGTGGCAGAATTTTTAAAACACATTCTACTTTTGAAAGTAAACTATTCCAAATAGTTGATGTTAATTTTTATTGAGATATAATTCACATAATATAAAATTAAGCATTCCAAAGTGGATAGTTGAGCAGTTTTTGGATCATTCATGAATTTGTGCAATCATCCTTTCAAACTAATTTAAACGTTTTCATACCTCCAAAGAAACCCCGCACCCACGGCAGCCATTCACTATTCCCTCCCCCCTCTGGCCTCTGGAAACCAATAATCTACCTTTTATCTTTATTAAGTTGCCTATTCTGGACATTTCGTATAAAGGATATTATACAATATGTGGCCTTTGGTGTCCGACCTCTTTCACCTAGTGTGTTGTCAAAGCTCATTCATCTTATAGAGAATTACAGGACTGTATTCCTCCTTATGGCTAACTGATAGTCCATTGGATGGGTATGTCACATTTTATGTATACATTCGGTAGTTGATGGACACTTGGGTTGTTTCTAGTTTTTGGCTTTTATAAATAATCCTGTTAGGAACATTCATGTACAAGTTTTTATATAAACACATATTTTCAGTGCTCTTGGGCGTAGATCTAGAAGCCGAATTGAGGGTCACATGGTAATTCTATGTCTAACTCTCAGAAGAACTGCCAAGCTGTTTCTTGCAGTGGCTGCACCATTTTACATTCCCACCAGCAGTATATGAGGGTTCTAATTTCCCTATATCCTCATCAACACATCATTTTCTGTTTAAAAAAAATATTATGATTATTATAGCCATCCTAATGGGTGGCTGATTTTTAAAAGCAAGTGTTAATGCAAATATACACTGGAAAACAAATGGATGATCTTTGAGCATAGAAAAGACCTCTCACTATATTAAGGTCAACTACGTACTTTGACCTTACCTAACCCAGAGGACAATAATTACACAGCTTGTTCACGTATATATTCTGCTACCAGGGCGTGTATAGAATCAGAGACAGAGTCAGAACTCTCAGAGATGAGATTCCTCCAGTCGACATAGGAAAGCGGTCCACAGTTTACCTGACAGTAACCACTTCCTTCAACTCGTCCAAAGACAAGGAGCTCTTTCCTTCACAGGGCTTACCATTTTATTTATAATTTCTAGAATGTCTTTCCTTACGTTTCAAGTTTGTCATCCTACAACTAGCTGTAAAATTTGAGACCATGTGAAAAATCTTCAACTGTTATCAAGCCACCTACCACGTCCTGTTCTCCAATATCTGTCTCCATTAAGCTATCTTCAGACATTTACCTTTTCTGTAAAATCATGGATTCCATTCCTTTACCATCTCTGGTGCCTTCCTCTAGATATAAAACTATGTCAATCTCCTTCTAAACATGTATCACTCAAATATGAGCAAAATTTCCTCTGGGTAGTGAAGAATACATTGGGAGCATCATTTGACTATGATACTGTGCATCCTCTAATGATGCAGTCTAAGACTGCATGGCTTTTCAAGAACACAATATATTCGCTCAAATTGTGTTTGCACCAATCAGCTAAAATCCCCAGGACTTTTTTGAATGACCTGCTGTTACCCTACTGTTTTTGGCATTTGGTTTTTAAAGCTTGTGGGACTTCCTATTTATTCATATTAAATCTCACTGCTTAAATTTTAGCCTATCATTCCAGATTTTTAGAACCCGTTGGACTCATGAATCTGTTTCCACTTCACTAACTGTCTCTCTTAGCTTTATGTCAAGCACGAAGCAGAACGGCATTTTTATTCGTCTTTGACGAATTCATTATTATGAATCATACAGAAAGCTTCCTCTCCAGAATGGGATCCACTGTCATATGCAGCACCATTATGCAGATAAAATACCTGTTTGCTTGTCTGTCTCACTATTAGACTGAATTCTCATTGTTCTTGTAAGTATTAGTTACTCAATAAATGTTTGTTGAATTCAATTGAACTGAATCGCGCATTCAAATGCTAGATTAGAGCTTTGTTGGTGGGACCCCTTGCTAAACACAGAAGACACCTCCTGTCTCTGCTAAAACCCCACTATTTGGCTATGTTAAAGCAGGGTCAGGGGGAAAAAAAGCTATTCATTGACACCTCCTGCATAGTTAACAATTCACTTCCTAATACATCCTCCTTTATCTTCCAAGTTCTCCTGATAATAGCTTATATTTTTCTAGCCTTTTCTATGTGCTAGGGTCTGTGCTTGGCATCCTATAAGGTACACAGATTTCTGCTGGTTATTGATACCTTTCTTTCCAAAGTGACTCACAAGGGAGTGGTTGCCTTGGAGAAAGGAGGGAATAAATTGAGACCAAGAAGGGACTAAGTAAGGTCTTACATTCGTTTCTTTTATTTTAAAAAAAGCCTGCAAAGTCGCAAAATGTAAATATACACGAATTTGCAATGCTGGATTTATGTGTGTTTTTATGTTCTTTATATTGCCTACACTTTTCAAGTTACCAAATTAATATTGCAAAAAGAAAATCCACAAATGTGTGGATGTTCTCACACTTGTGAAACCGCTGACGCCACTGTTCTTTTTGACATAGCTGAAGGAGGCGGGTCAGCGGATTTTACATTTTATCACATTGAATTTGACGTAAGTCAGTAAAAATGTAATAAAAAAATCACTTCAGAATAGTTAAAATATTCTTCATAGTTTCTTTTAGAAGACCAATTTATCTCAGAACACTAGGAGAGAGAAAGTATCCAGAATCCCTCTGGGTCTGTGGATTCCTCTCAGAAGCTCCAACAATAGGCTCCTATGTAAAGAGCTAGGAGGAAATAAAACAAATGTTTAATAGTCATTCATTTCTAAGATAAAGGCTCATGAGAGTCTTTTTTCATATAGGTTTCAAATTTTCTAGATAAAAAATAAAAATTTATTTTAATATACCCTCCTTTGCTTTCCAATGTTTTAATGTTCATCCAGAAATTTGTATGCTCTAACACAGTGGCACCCTTGCACACTACTAAATTTGCAAGTACCCTAGATAATTAACTGTCCCAAGATTGCCATCAATAGTGCATCAAGGCTTATATCTTTCTGTCAGTTGCCTACTCGGTAGATGACCACATCTTTCTTAACGGTGCTTCTTTCTGTTTTTGTTACCTTCTCTCACCTTCTAGATTCCTATATAATTTACTATATGCTGGGGAATTAAGGAACTATGCTCTTGAGGTCTGTTTGTAAAATAATTAGACTCTCGGTGAAGATCTGAAGACCCTTATTGGGGAGGATTATTCTGGATGTGTAGGATGGATTTTGTGACATTTACTTAAGGTCCTTAGGAAAAAAAATGTTCCCCTCTGGGTTGGAGCTTATGAACCAGAGGGTTGAAATTTCCATAAATCCAAACACCTGTGCAGTCAGCCATTTCTATATTTGATATAAACTCTGTGCACTTCTCATTTTTACCTTTAGAGAGTATATGAAGAAATTGCTTGCTTGCTCAGCTGAAATAGTCCAGAAATAAGCCACTCGACCAGCAGGAAATAGTGCCTTGAAAATCAAAACCAAGACATGAGCCATTGCGAAGATGTTAAAAATTTGTTTTCTATTTCCATACTTTAGGAGATAGTGAAAGTCAGTCTTTTGATTTTAATCCAGTAATTTTTTGGGGGGAGCAAATTCACTTAATAATTTGTGTCCCGTGGTTAAGCCATTTGAACTAGAAATTATAAATTGTTTTTTGAAAAATACTCTGTTTTGGTATATTATAATGGTACTTGTTGAATGTTTAAAATATATTTTGCATGATTGCTTATATTTTCCTCTAAGAAGCCAATGATTGCAACTATTGTGTCTTGAGGCTGCAGATCGTTGGAAAAGCTGTCTTTTGATTTTCAGAGTTGATGGAATTATTTTGATTCCACTTAAGAGTAACTGTTCGTTTCACTTACTATCTTTCACCCTAGAGACCAATAATAAACTGACTTCATTTTATAGGAACATATTTTGGATTATTTTTAGGAGTAAGAATAGTTTGCATTGAATTTCCAATCTCTCTGTCCCCATTGTGACTATCACAACTAATATATAAATGGTACTTTAAAGCTTCAGAGTATAAATGATCTCATTTGATTCTTACAATGGACAGTAGGAGTGGGCATGGCTGGTGTTACTGGCCCAAAGAAGAACCCAGCAGTTGTCTGACTCTGGGATAGGAGTCTTTTGACCAGTCAGAGTAGCTGACAACATCTGTTCTTGAGATGGCTGGTTTTCTGTAATCCAAGGATCCTATCTGGTCCATGTTGGCTCAATAGTTTTGTGGTTTTTTTTTTTTTTCTGGGGAAGATTGGCTCTGAGCTAACATCTGTTGCAAATCTTCCTCTTTTTGCTTGAGGAGGATTGCCACTGAGCTAACATCCATGCCCTTCTTCGTCTACTTTATATGTGGGATGCCACCACAACATGGCTTGATGAGTGGTGAGCAGGTCTGCACCTGGGGTCTGAACCCGTGAACCCTGGGCCACTGAAGCAGAGTATGTGAATTTAACCACTACACCACCAAGCTGACCCCTCACCAGTTTTTAATCTGCATTTGCTTCTTAGTTGTCAGTTATGAGAAAGAATCCTCACTATAAGGCTTCATTTTATAAATTAATAATTCCAAATAAGAAACAGTGAACATGGCACATCAGTTAGCTGTCAGTTAGCTGTCAGAATCTCTCCTTTCTAACCTTGGCTTTGCAAAGAATAGGTCTTCTGGTAATTGGCTGGCACATATTCCACTTTCCTTTTTATGATTGATCATGGAAATATGGCTTATAAAAAGGAAGATGGCATTTTAAATCACATCCATTTGTCTGTAAGGCTTGGAGTTGTTTTAATACCTCAACATAATTCATCATTTTGAAGCGAGCCATTTATCTCCACGGCTGTGACCTATAGCTCCTTCTATGACTGATGAGCCACGCGTCATATTAAAATTAACTGTCTGCATTTTTACATGATGAAGGCAAACATTGAAGTATTCTTTAGAAAAGGCTTTCCAAATTCAGACTATTTTTAAGAGATCTTATGTTGAGATAACAATGTAAATGTTCATCTTAAAATCTATATATTTGTACTTAAGAATGCTGGAAGAAGGAAGATATCTCACTAAAAGTTGCCTTTCTTATTATCTTTAACTCTCCTGTTTTTTCTGTTTTTTTTTTTTTTAATAAGTTTCAGTAGTGTCAGCTACCGTAAATCTTTTCTTTTTTTTTTAAAGATCGGCACCTGAGCTAACATCTGTTGCCAATGTTTCTTTCTTTGTCTTTTTTTCTTCTTCTCTCCAAAGCCCCCCAATACATAGTTGTATATATTTGTTGTAGGTCCCATGGTTGTGCTATGTGGGATGCCACCTCAGCACGGCTTGGTGAGTGGTGCCATGTCCGAGCCCAGGACCCGAACCGGTGAAACCCTGGGCCACTGAAGCGGAGCATGAGAACTTAGCCACTCAGCCCAGGACTGGCCATGCCTTAAATATTTATTAAAAGTAGACATGTGAGTGGGTCTGCCTTCACTGGGCAGGGCATGTACGAGGGGCAATCTACAGAGTCAAAGCAATCCCCATCAAAGTTTTCATAGAAATAGAACAAAGAATCCTAAAATTTATATGGAACAACAAAAGGCCTCGAATAGCTAAAGGAATCCTGAGAAAAAAGAACAAAGCTGGAGGTATCACACTCCTTGATTTCAAAATATACTACAAAGCTGTAGTAACCCAAACAGCATGGTACTAGCACAAAAACAGACACACAGATCAATAAAACAGAATCAAGAGCCCAAAAATAAACCCAAACATCCACGGACAACTAATTTTCGACAAGGGAGCCAAGAATGTACAACGGAGAAAGCAAAGTCCCTTCAATAGATGGTGTTGGGAAAATTGGACAGGCACATGCAAAAGAATGAACATAGACCATTATCTCAAACCATGCACAAAAATCAACTCAAAATGGATTAAAGACTTGAAAGTAAGACCTGAAACCATAAAACTTCTAGAAGAAAACATAGGCAGGATGCTGTCGGTCTTAGCAGCATATTTTAAAATACGATGTCTGACTGGGTAAGAGGAAACAAAAGAAAAAGTAAACAAATGGGACTACATCAAACTAACAAGCTTCCACACAGCAAAGGAAACCAGCAACAAAATGAAAAAGACAAGCTGGTAATTGGGAGAAGATCTTTGCAAACATATATCAGATAAAGCGTTAATATCCAAAATATACAAAGAACTCATACATCTCAACAACAAAAAAACCAACAACCCAATCAAAAAATGGGCAAAAGATCTGAATAGACATTTTTCCAAAGAAGATATACAGATGGCCAACAGGCACATGAAAAGATGTTCAACATAATTAACCGTCAGGGAAATGCAAATCAAAAGTACAATGAGATATCATCTCATGCCCATCAGAATGGCTGTAATTAACAGGACAAGAAATAACAAGTGTTGGAGAGGGTGTGGAGAGAAGGGAACCCTCATACACTGGTATAAGGTGGGAGTGCAAACAGGTGTAGCCACTATGGAAAACAGTATGGAGATTCCTCAAAAAATTAAGAATAGAGCTACTATACGATCCAGGTATTCCACTGCTGAGTATTTATCCAAAGAACATGAAAACACAAATGCGTGAAGATATATGCACCTCTGAGTTCATTGCAGCAATATTCACAATAGCCAAGACTTGGAAGCAACCTAGGTGCCCATCAAGGGACAAATGGATAAAGAAGATATGGTGTATGTACACAATGCAATACTACTCATAAAGAAGATGAAATCTTCTTTGAAGCCATAAAGAAGCCATAAAGAAGATGAAATCTTGCCGTTTGTCACACCACGGATGGACCTTCAGGGTATTATGCTAAGTGAAATAAGTCAGACAGAGAAAGTCAAATACCGTACGATCTCATTCATAAATAGAAGATCAAAACAACATAGATACAGATTAGATTGGTGGTTACCAGAGGGGAAGGGGGGAGGGAGGAGAGTGAAAGGGGGGACTGGGCACACGTGTGTGGTGATGGATGGTAATTAGTCTTTGGGTGATGAACACAATGTAATCTACACCGAAATTGAATATAATGATGTACACTTGAAATTTACATAATGTTACAAACCAATGTTACCCCAATAAAAACAAAAGAAATAAAATAGCGACACATAGAAAACAAAGAAGACATATTTAAAAAATAAGTAAAAGAGATTCATGCATGTAACAAACACTCATATTGCATCAAGTGTGGACTTGGCTACAAAAACTAGTTTTGGATTTGAAGTCTTTTTAAAGAATTAAATTTCTCGTCTACTAGCTTTGATTTTCATGCGCCGTGTGAGTTTTAATTAGTGGACATCTGCCTCTTTTAAGCTTTATTTTCTCTCCAGCTTCTCCCCTACAATTTCCCTTTTCAGGCAGGTCACTGCCCGAGTTCACGCCTGCTCTGGCTTAGTTTCTGCCCCTAAGCTAGGAAACTCTGAGTTTTACTTTCAACGTGGAAAAAATTTATGCCTGGATGCAGACTGGCATAAGTTAAATCACTTCATTCCCTTAGACCTTAATTAAGGGAATTGCAAAAGTGTTAATTTAATTACATTTAAACACCTAATTGAAAACCAGAAGTCCACTAGCTTCTAGGTGCACAGTTAGTCCTAAAAATTTCACAAGGCTCCGTTTCAGTTTTAGGAACTGAATCATTGATGCTTGGGGGGTCTCATAGGTTTGACATGGTCGTTTTTGTTTTCAGTGGTTAAAATGTTGAGTCCAAGGCCATACAGCCTTGTGGGATCACAAGCCCAATTTGGATTCTTTCTGAAATTAACACTATAGAAGGGAAAGAAGAAAGCCCGTACAGAAACTAGAGGGGGCAGCTGATGTGAGAAACCGATTTGCAGAGGCACAGGCTGGATGAACAGGTTCAACCTGCTGAGCAGTGAGGCAGCCACATGTCCCTCGGTTGTGCCCCTGCAGGCGGGACTCAAAGGCCCTCTGGCCCTGGGCTGGGTGGCCGCCTCACAAGCCAGCCGATGTGCAGGGCCCTAATTCCACAGGTGCAGCACATTAACCCAGATTTGTGCGGGGGCAGCAGCTGAGCTTGGCAGGCTCGAAATGCCATTGTGAGACAAAAGAGGGGCTTATTTTGTCTTTCCTCCTTCCTGCTGCTGGTTTAATTGGGTCCCACCCAGATGACACCTGGCAGGATGCCAAGACAGCTCTTGACTCCCACTGGGGGGAAATAGTGTGTTTGCTTAAGGGCTGAAAATTCATGATGTCTGATCTCCAAGTCCAGATAGTTCCAAAGGAGGATTGCTGGAGGAGGTTTTCTATTTTCTGGAGCTTTGTCAGAGAACAGTCGAGGACCACGGGACCACTTAGGAATCTTCTGTATTGTTGGTCAGGCACGGTTCAAAGGCCCTTCAGTGTGTCAACTCCATAATCCTTACAATGGTCCTGCGAGGTAGGGACCGCTCTGATCATTTTCCCCTTTCCAAAATGAGAACACTCGATGGAGAGCTCGACCCTTGCCTGGGAGCACGCGGTTAGGAAGTGAAGCTGGAACTCGGATGCAGGCTGCCTGGCTCCAGCCCCCCGCTCCTGCTCACCAGGCCCCATGCCTGCCCTAGTAAGACGGGGACGGCCACATGCGGTTCATGTGGGCACTGAGGTCGGGAAGGGAAGGGCGCCAGCTCCTTGCTGTTCTCAGGGCTACCGAGGGCACTATGGGTTTTACTTTTTAATTTTAAATGTGCTCTTTTCTTTTCTAGATATGTCAGTAAGCTCTGGAAATGTTTTCCCTGTTCTTAGGAAAAAAAATTATCTTACAAATAGGGAAGGAAGAAGAGAAGGAGGGAGGGAGAAAGGAAGGAAGGCTCGGCAATGGGAAGCACTGGTGAGAGCTGGGAGGATGGGAGGAAGGAGAAAGTCAGAGTATTTCTCCTCATCTCTGTCTCACGCCATGTCCCTGGCTGTTGCCTCATTGCCCTGTGGCAAGAGCTTCTCCTGGGCAGTAATCCATGCCCCCAGCTTCCTCCATGTGGTCCCTCCAGGGGGTCCCCCAACCCCGACCCCTTACCTCTCCAGCACTGGGAGTTGGGAGGCGAATGGCTTATCATCCATTGCCTGACGTCTCCTTTGGTTTTCCAGGGGTCCCATCACCTGTGCAACCTATTCCTTTTTCTAAATTCCCTTTATGGAAATACCTAGAATGGTATCTGTTTACCTAGCCAGACCTGTCTAATACGCCCTGTAATACCTTTCTTAGATTGTGGCAAGACGGGCAGCACCCATCCCTTCCAAGAGCAGAGAACAGGCTTAGGAACAGCCTTTCTTTTTTTTTATTGGCACCTGAGCTAACATCTGTAGCCAATCTTCTCTTTTCTTCTTATCCCCAAAGCCACCTGGTACGTAGTTGTATATCCCAGTTGTGAGTGCCTCTGGCTGTGCTCTGTGGGACACTGCCTCGGCATGGCTTAATGAGCGGTGCCATGTCCGTGCCCGGGATCCGAACTGGCGAAACTCTGGGCCATGGAAGTGGAGCGTGTGAACTTAACCACTCAGCCACGGGGCCGGCCCCAGAAACAGCCTTTCAATTCTTTTTTCAGTCCAAAACTTTGCAGAAACATGGTGTTTAATCAGCCCAACACTCTCAGTTTGTGACTAGAAATTAAGTTATAAACTCAGAGTGGCAAAGACTGCAGAAGTCGCACTTGGCTTAACCCATCCTGCCAGCTTACCCTCCAAACACCCCCCAACTCCTCCCATGATGATGTGGCCTCTCTTGTAGCTGGTTTATCTAGCCACTAAATCTGAGAGACTCAGGCTATTCTTTTTGCCAAGAGTTTCCCACCAAAAAGGCAGAAAAGGTGTTGGTGAAATCTCCTGACCATCCAGTGATAACATCCACCTCGCAGGGACTCTCTGCCACGTGAATTCTATCAGCCAGTACTTACCAAGGGCCCGCAATGGGCCAGGCCATGGGCTAGGTGCCAAGAAGACGCCGAGCTGAGCTAGACTTCGTCCCCACTCTCTGAGAGCTGAGAGTCCAGTAGGGGGCTCAACCCAAGGAAGAGGATGGCAAGAGCGCTTGGAAAAGACACTGGATGCTCAGGAGAGAGATGAGCCCGGCCTTGGTCTCTCCCCGTGGATGTCTGATTGGAGAATCTGGGGAGACTTCTTCAACAAAGCAACAGGAGGTTGGGCGCTGAAGGATGGGAAGATAAAGCCGAGAGAAGTCACATGGAAAAATATTCTAGGTCTGATCAGGGAGGGCAACCATGGGGAATTGAAGGGCACAGAAAATGGTCCAATTTCACTAAGCAGGACCCTATGGGGTGGGGAGCAGACCACCCGAGTGATGGTCAGACACCCTGATGCTGGATTCTTGGGCTTGGTTTCTTCCACATACTCTGTGGACACGCGCAGTCTAGCACTCGCTCTCTCTCCCTCACTCTCTCTTTCTCTCCCTCCCTCCAGCTATCTGAGTCTAGTGGGCTGGTCCTCACTAGGAGACACTATTACGGCCTCTGTGACTCATATCCCCAGCTCCTCTCCACTTCCAGCCCATTCTTCTCCCTCCCCTTTCTCCATTTGCCCTTCCTCAACCCCACTTTGGGGGATTTATTTTCCATCCCTTTGGTGGCCCTGCTGTTAGCTTGCTTCCTGAGTGATACATATATTCCAAACTGGATCCAAGACTGTGTGGGATGAAAACCAAACACAAATTGGCTAGAAAGAAAGGCTAAAATAAACACAAACTTAAAGAGCTCAGACTAACAGCTGCCAAGGCTGTGCATCCATCTGAGCTGTCCTTCTGGGGCTCTCCAGCTCAGGCCAAAGCAGTCTCCAGGGTCGTCCTCACAAGTACATCCCGGGAGTTGGGAAGAAGGTCTCTTGGCATTCCTTCTTTGCCTCTTAAAGATTGAAGTGATCTCAGGGCTTCCACAATGAGCTTCTGCTGGGTCAGCATTCCCTCTGCCAGCGCAATGGACTGTCTTCTCACACTCCCTCCTCTGCCGGGATCTCCGGCCACTGCAGCCTCTGTTGCCCCAGCAGCTCTGTTCCTCTACTCTTGGGTTCAGATCCTCACCTTCTGAAGAATCTTTGGGAAATCCAATCCCACCTCCACTGGGAGTGTGTGTCTGGCCCACACCAGCTCAGACACCATGGGAAGGTCCCCTGGAGAGTCAGTGTCAACTCATTCCAGACTGTCTTCCTGGGACAGGACCTTTGGACTCTTAGCCCAGGGGAGTGTACTCACAATAACCACGTCCACTTAGTCATGCTTTAGGGACTCAGCAGCTTGGGTTCAAATCTCAGCTTTGTCACAGAGATGATTTTGCAACCCTGGACAAGTCAGTGCACCCCGCTGGACCTCCAGTTCTTCAGCCACTCAACAAATATTCATGCAGCAGCCACTCTTCTAGGCATTGGGGATTTAAAAGTGAGCATGACTGATAAGATCTCTTAGAATTTACAATCTGGTCATGGGAGATACTCAATAAATAAGTCTTAAAATCAGGGGAGAAGAAAAACCTTAGGAAACAATTTGGTAGTATCTAGAAAAGTGGAAATATGAATGCGCTTTGACCCAGCCACTCTACTCCAGAGTACATACCCTAGAGAAATTCTTAAACATTTACAAAAGGAGAAAGAATGAACATTAAAGAATTTAAATGTCAACTCACATTTCAAGCACTGTGCTTGGTTGAGATGGGTGAAGTTAGAGCAGCATCCTCTGGTCATGAAGAAAGGCCAGGAAGGCCACTGAGATCTTGGCACTGATTTCATTGAACCAATGGACCCGCATCCCAACTTGTCGTTATAAGGAAAAAATAACCCTATTTATTTAAGCCACAATAATTGGGATTTTTTTTGTTGGTTTGTTACTTTTTGCCAAAAATATTCTAACCTGATGCACACATTTTATGACTATATTTATAAGTCTAGCACACTTAAATAAAATAAAACGAATCACTTTTGGGAAGAGGGGCTTTAATTAATGCTTAATTAACTCAAGTTGAATAAGCTAAATTCCCTTAGACCATTGGTCTCATTTACAGCTAATTTTTAAGTATAAAAATTTAAATTTTAAGCCACTGAAGTGTTGGAGTTGTTGACTGTCACAGACCCACGGTCCTCAAAGTGTGGTACCCGTCGTTTATCAAAATCTCTTAAACATTTGAAACTCCTTATATAGGCTTATCATAGTTGATTTTCTGTTTTAGGACTTCAAGTAATTGACCTGGCAGGTTTACAATCAATTAAGACAAAATCTCATATATTTGAACATCTCTTCTAAGCCTAATAAATTAAACTTATAAATATAGGGAATTTATTCTAATAGTGTTAATGAGCTAAGTCAAGTTTTCTTACACCTTTCAACATAAAAATCACAAGCCTAAAATCAATTTCACATTCTAAATTGGAATTGTAAGTTTTTAAAAAACATTTAATCACTTAAATAAGAAACACAGACAAGATTATTCCTAAACGTAACATGAAAGTATCAGTATTATGGGTTTGATTTATTTCATCATCTCCATATTTAATTCTAAACATTCCCAGACTTGGAAAGTCACTTAGTCAACAAGGGAGCAGATTTTCTATCTCAAGGGAGTCAGAGTTCCCGGGTCAAGAACTCATGACAGCAATATAGTGGACATGGCAGACAAGCCAAGGTTGCTTAGGAGCCAGTCAGAAGGGAAGTGAGCACCCTGATCCTTTCCGTAGTTACTATGACAACAGGGGACACCCTTCAGAGGATGTTAATTTTAGAACCTTCATTCAGTTACCTCTTGTTACAATTCTTTATTTTTAATTATTTTATTTTTATTCTTTATTTTTAATAATTAGCGTAGAAGGAAGTCGGCCGCTCCACCTCCACCCAAGCTGGCTAACTTCTCTTATTAATTCGTTGCCTTCTATGTTTACTTGGCCCTCTGCAGGCGTTGCTAACATATTTCCATGTTGCTGTAAGGACATTTTAATGCTGTTGAACTGAATCCTGAACGTTTGGCTCTGCGCCATGACTCTTAAGTCATGATAGTAACACAAACCATTTCCCTTCCTTGTGACTTTTTAGAAATTCCCAAAATGGGATTATAGCATCTCACGTGTCATCAGAACTACTGTATTTAACTCAGCTGGATGTCTGCTTTGAGTGCCATTCTCCCTCGAGCCAGCCCCTGGACATCCTGTACATCAGCTGAGCCCGCACAAAGGGGGCGCTGGTCTGGTCTCAACCTCAGATGCATTGGCCCGTCTCTCCACTCCAGTGTGAGGAAACTCCTTCCCATCCCCACCTCCCGTTCTCTTTGTTCATCTCTCTCTAAAAGGCAGATAAGTGCGTCTTGTTTGAGTGTCTGGCCTGCTTTATCCGGTGAGCGTGAGGGCGTCACAGCAGCAGAGCAGAACAACATTTGTTTCAGACTTTTTGTTATTTGTAGATTCTTGTGAATTGAAACATTACAATTGTTCCCATTTCACCAAATTATCAGCACTCAGCTGCTACCTGGCAAAGCGACAGTTATATTTCTCATGGCTCTCAGGCAAAATATTCGTCGATAACTACATTTTTCTTCAGGTTATAGATAGTCCTAAAAGATGTTTACTCATTTTCTTTTTAGTGTCATATCAGTTCAAATAGTCTTTGAAAACTCCAATATACAAAAATCCACTGGTGGATTATCTTTCTGAGGTGAATAATCACCCCTAATTTGTACATTTGGCTTAAAATGGAGTGCCTTTTGTTGGGTTTGAACATGGTGCAATAATCCTTTTTTTTTCCATTTCACCAGCCGGAGAAGTCTCTCTTCCTTTCATCAGAACGAGCGAGTAAGAAGTGGAAACAGGGACTTTCCCTCAGTCCTTCTAAGATAGCAATTTCTATTTTGTGGGCAAACGCATGAATGTTTAGGAAGAAGGGAATTGTAATTCCCTTGTGTGTGTATTTGTGTTGATTTTGTTGGCCAAAATCGATGCTATATTTAAAAGCAGTATCAAACAAATATCAACGAATCTTAATGTTAACCTTTTAGAAGAGAATCTTTATGCCTTTCACCATTCTATTCTAATTTCACCAATTTCTTCAACCTTCCTTCCTCTCCCTGTTTTTTCTGTTATATACAGTTTTATTTCCCAAGTTCAAAGTTACTGCTTTTAGGGAAAGAGACTTCTAATGCCTACCCACATCTGGGTCTCCTCTCCTTCCAGGTACAGGAGGATGACATTTCCCCATCCTCCTGGTGAGGCCATGTGACCAGTTCTGGGTTGTGTGAGTGAGGATGTCACTCCTGGGCCAAGCGACGTCCTTGCTGGGGTGAGTGTCTCCAATGATTCCTTCCCCTGAGGAGGAGATGTGCTCTGGATGGTGCAGCCACAGGCTAGCTGAGTCACCCCATGGAGAACGACAGTCTTACAAGGTTGCTGGGGGCTGCAGGGGACTTTGCCAGCCTAAGAAATAAACTTTTATCAAAAATTAGCATGTTTTTGTAGGGCAACATTTTTTTGGTAAAGATTGGCACCTGAGCTAACATCTGTTACTAATCTTTTCTTTTTCTTCTTCTTCTCCCCAAAGCCCCCCAGTACATAGCTCTATATTCTAGTTGTAGGTCCTTCTGGTTGTGCTGTGTGGAATCCGCCTCAGTGTGGCTTGATGAGCGGTGCCATGTCCGCACCCAGGATCTGAACTGACGAAACCCTGGGCCGCCAAAGCAGAGTGCGCAAACTTAACCACTCAGTCATGGGGCCGGCCCCTGTAGGGCAACATTTTTATTAAAAAGTAGAATATATTGGGAAAAAAATACACCCAATCGAAGCATATATAAGAAGGCTCTCCTCCAGGCAGTGCTTTATCTCTGTGGATTTGCTTTGAAGGAAATTTATCATTCGTGCTGAATTTAGAATTGTGATTTTTGTCAGAAGCGTGGTCACTTTTTTTTTTTTACTGTTTTAAAACCACTTTATCAAGGTATGACTGACAAACGGAAGCATGTGCATGTTTAATGTATACAACTTGATAAGTTTGGAGATGAGTATACACCCATGAAACCATCACCGCAGTCTATGCCATAGACATATCTATCACCTCCAAAAGTTTCCTCTTGCCCTCTTTGTTTATGGTTGTTGTTATTATTATTGATAAGAACCCTTGACATAAGATTTACCCTGTTAGCAAGTTTTTAAGTATAAAAAGTTTAAATTTTAAGTCATTAAAGTGTTGGAGTTGTTGATTGCCCCAGCCTCATGGTTCTCAAGGTGTGGTACCTAAGCGGCAGCATCAACTTCTCCTGGAAACCTGTTAGAAATGCAGAGGCTTGGACACCAACCAGCCCTGCTGAATCAGACACTCTGGAGATGACATCCAGCAGTCAGCGCCTGACCAACCCCTCCTGGTGGCTGTGATGCAGGCTGACATTTGAGGACCACTGCTCTAGCCATCCCGGATGACACAGCTCTCAATTACAGTTTTCCTCAAAGCACGAGTCTTCAAGGGAGCTCCATCTGTGAGCCAAAAATCATTTTCAGGTTTCTTAATTAATTATTCTTCCTCACAGTGATGAAATCATTCAATTACCTCTTTGTTTGGGGATCTCAAAACTGCAAGAGGATCTATAAGCCTGCCGGACCACTCTTTCTACTCTGAATGCAGTTGGTACATGACTTTTATGAACACATCAAAGGAAGTTAAGAAGAACTTGAAGCAGTGAGAAGAAAGAAACTTATCCTTATCCTTCCCTTTCCAGGCACAGCTGCTGGCTGGGGGCCGGGCTGATCTGCCCCGATCGTGACGCAGCATCAGAGATTAGTGTGAGGTCTGCTCAGGGCAGTGGGAGAGTTGAATGTTCCTGGTTTCCCTGGAAGGCGCCCATGCGAGGCGCGGGTGGGCTGAAATGTTTTCTCACATTTCTTTCCCACAGATCCCTTCCCTTCCTTCACTATGCAATAAGCTCCTGCAAGTAAGTTGAATCTCAGGTCTTATTTGCCTGAGGTTCCCATCCTCACGTCTTGAATGTGTCCACTTGGGGACATTCCAAGATAACCCAGTGAAATAAACTAGCTCTCCGGTGCCTCCAGTAAATCTCTAAACCTAACGATGAACTAACACTGTCATTAGTGCTATGGAGTCAACTCCGACACCTAGCAACCCTGTGGACAGCAGAGGGAACCCTTGCCAGTCTTTTTGCACCATCCTCTCGCCTTCCGGTGCTCTATCAGAAAGCTCCACTGCGTTCACAGGGTTTTCATGGCCAGATTTTTTTGGAGTGGGTGGCCAGGTCCTTTTTCCTAGTCTGTCTTATTGCGGAAGCTCTGCTGAAACCTGTCCACTGTGGGTGACCCTGCTGGTGTCTGAAATACAAGTGGCAGAGCTCTGAGCATCACAGCTACACTCAGTTGCCACATTATGACAACTGATAGGTGGGTGGTGTGGTTCCCTGACCGGGAGATGAACCAAGCCCACAGCAGTGAGAGTGGCCACGAGACCACCAGGGCCGGCTAATGATGAACTTAGGGAGCATTTTTAGACAAATTGCTTCAGGAAATACCCATTTACATCAGATTTGATTCTAAGTGATTTTTTTGTTCCTTCAGCTTTTTACTTTGAAAAACACACAGAAAAGTTGAAACAAAAGTACAATGAGGGAAGTGACATCAGCAAGACGGCTGAATACCTGTCTCTCATTCATACCCCTCCTGAACAATGACAATTTTGCATCCATATATGGACAAAAGTGCCTTTGTGGGATCCAGCACCATACATGAAGCACCCACTCACACATCAGGTAATAAGCATACAGGCCTTGGTCCCAGCTATGAAACCTTCAATGGTCCATGAACCAGCTCCAGGTCCTCTCAGCTGTGGTCCAGGAGCCCTTGGAAAACATTGTCTTAGACAATCACCCACAGATGAGAGAACCACTGTGGAAGTTTGGCAGTCCAGCAGAGAAGTTCCAGCACAACACTGAAGCAAAGAAATATGAGTTAGGATGCATCAGAGGGGTCAGTTACTAAAAATCAGAGGAGGTGACTGCTACTTCAAATGCAAAGACAGCAATGCAAAACTTCAAAGAATGTGAAAATCAAGGAAACATGACACCACCAAAGGATCACCATAATTCTCTAGTATCAGACACCAAAGATACAGGGCTCTGCAATTTACCCAGTGAGGAATTCAAAATAGTGGTTTGGAGGAAGTTCAATGAGCTACAAGAAAACGCAGAAAGACAATTTCAGTCAAATCAGAAAAAAAATACACAAAGTGAGAAGTTTAACAAAGAGATAGAAATTGTAAAAAAGATTCAAACAGAAATTCTGGAGCTGAAGAATACAATGAACGAAACAGAAAGTGCAATAGAGAACACCAACATCAGAATAAATTAAACAGGAGAAAGAATTTGTGAATTAGAAGACAAGACCTTTAGGAGCTGTCCCCATGGCTGAGTAGTTAAGATCACGTGCTCCACTTCAGCGGCCCAGGGTTCACTGGTTGGGGTCCTGGACGCGGACCTAGCACTGCTCATCAAGCCATGCTGTGGCGGCGTCCCACATAGAAGAACTAGGATCACTTACAACTAGGATATGCAACTATGCACTGGGCCTTTGGGGAGAAAAAAAAAAGAGGAAGATTGGCAACACAGATGTTAGCTCAGGGCCAATCTTCCTCACCAAAAAAGCATACGTTAAAAAAAAAAAGACAAGACCTTTGAAGTTATCCAGTCAGAGGAGAAGAAAAAAGAGTGAATAAAGCCTACGTGATCTACGGGATACCATCAAAAGAAATAATCCATGAATTATTGTAGTCCCAGAAGGAGAAGAGAATGAGAAGGAGTCAGAAATCTTATTTAAAGAAATAATGACTGAGAGCTTCCCAAATCTGGGGAGAGATCTGGACATCCAAGTTCATGAAGTTCGTAGGTCCCCGAACAAACTCAACCTAAACAGATCTTTTCCAAGACGCATTATAATAAAACTATCAAAAATCAAAGATGAAGAGAGAATGTTAAAAGTAGCAAGAGAAAAGAAGCTTGTAACTTACAAGGGAAGAAAGGAACGAGAGAACTACAAAACAGCCGAAAGATAATTAATACGATGGTATTAGTAAGTCCTTACCTATCAATAATTACTCCCAACATAAATGGATTAAATTCTCCAGGCAAAGGCCCAACTATATGCTGCCTACCAGAGACTCACTTTAGCTTTAAGGACAAAGACTGAAAGTGAGAGAATGGAAAAAAGATATTCCATGCAAGTGGAAACCAAAAGAGAGCAGGGCTAGCTATCCTTGTACCAGATGAATAGGCTTAAACTCAAAAGCTGGAACAAGAGATATAGAAAAGGTCATTATATATGATAAAGGGGTCAATTCACCAGGGGGATAGGACAATTGTAAATATACATGTACCCAACATTGGAGCACCCAAATAAAGTGAGCAAATGCTGACAGATCTGAAGAGAGAAACAGACAACAACACAATAAATAGCAGGAAACTTCAAAACTCCTCTTTCAACAATGCATAGACGGAAAGTCAGTGAGGAAACACTGGACGTAAACTACATGTTAGACCAGATGGACTTAACAGATGCTTACAGAACACTCCATCCAACAGCAGCAGAATAAACGTTCTTCTCAAGGACACATGGCACATTCTTCAGGGTAGATCACATGATAAGTCACCAAAAAAGTCTTATCAAGTTTAAGAAGATTGAAGTTATGCCACACAACTTTTCTTGACCACAATGGTATAAAACCAGAAACCAGTAACACGAGGAAAACTGGAAAATTCACAAATACGTGGAAATTTGAATTTAGTCCCATTTTTACACCTCAGATAAGAGCTTCAGTTAAGCAACTAGCTCAAGGTCACCAAGGAAATAAGAATTTATCCCTTTAGATCTCTGGCAGAGCAGGGAGTTAAACCCAGTCTATGTGACTCCTTAGCTTATGTGTTTAACCATTATACTTCCCTGCCACCACTATCTCATGGACATGACCTTGAAGATGACATTGCCATATGAGGCTTAACTGTCTCCTCTCCTCTCCCTGACCTGCTAAGAGAGGTCTACCCTGACCTGCCACTCCTAGGCCTTTATTACCAGGATCAGAATAATGCATGGTGGAGTGGGTGTGTGGCGAGGACTAAAGAAGCCAGGGAGACCAGCTGGATTCATAATGGTAAAAAGTGAGAGAGAAAAAATAAATACAGAAAGCGGAAAGGAGCAAACGACACAAGAGAGCCTGCATAGGGCAAATTGGTGACAAAATTTGGGGACATTTAACAAATGAGGACAAATCTATACCTTGGGAGCAGCTGTCATACATTGGTTAGACATATTTAGAAAGAGAAAAAGATGGGAAAGACGGTTTAAGTTTTGTAATCTGCCTTTGCTGCCTTCTCAAAAGAAGGCAGTAAATATATTGACTGCTTACCAGGATTACTGGAGAAGGAAAACCAGCCGCTCTCTCTTTGAATGCGGCCCTGCACGTAACTGGATTAAACGGCCGGGCTGTGTACGCATCATGAGATCGTCAAGGAGCAGCTACGTTGCTCGCTCCCAGCTGCTTCTCCAGCAGAGCCTTTATCGAGAGTCTGTGGGTTGGCATCTGAGGGCCGGACTCTGGACCACATTTCAATTTGCCCCTCTTTCTGACCTTGATCGGTTGTCATGGGTCTGACTTTAGGTCCCCACTCTCTCTGCCCTGAAAATAGGTTTTCTAAGGAGCCTTTTTCTTTCTCATTAAGTAGATTGCTGTGGAGGCCCCATCCAGAGGCTCCCAGAACCCAACCAGACACAGCTGAAGTCATCCCTAAATCCAAAAAACAGCTCTGGCTCACGTGAGATGGCATTTCTTCTACATTTTAATACGATTTTCACTCCATGAAGGACAAGGTTCTTCAAGGGTGTCATTTTATTTTTTTGGCCAAACGTGCACAGCACATAGTATTAATAATAGTAATAATAATAACATTAAGAGTCAACAATGAAAGCTAACCCTGTCCCCCACCGTATGCGAGGAACTGTACAGGAGCCATCACACTCAGTCACCGTCACAGCCCTGAGGGAAGTGCTACATGTATCCTCATTCTACAGATGAAGAAAACGAGGCTTGCAGTCTGTTTTCCACGGCCTCCCAGCTGGTGAGACCAGAAGAGAAACTCGAATCCGGGCCCGTCTATGCTGTTCTGTTGAGAGTAAGAATTACTAACAATTCCATCCCCCAAAGAGAGAGCTGGCTGGAGCACTTCCCAAATCCATGTCTTTGCACCTTTATTCAGCATCTGTGAAAAATCAGGGCTGTGTTTCTGGGTGTGGTGACCTGGGGGGTGACCAGGCCTTTGAAATCTCCTGCTCCAGGGCCCCTAACTCATGAGTGGTCTGGATTTCCTCTTTGCTCTCAAGTGGCTCCATACCTGAAGGACAGTACTCTGTACCCAGACCCCCCACCTCCCCCCGACTGGCCGGATTCCCTATCCTCCCCACGCCCAGGAGGCAAGCTTCTTTTGACACCTCAGCCCTCCTCAGCAGGGTGGACTAAAATCAGCAAAGTAGTCCCCGGGCTCAAACAGTTTCAAAACATAAGAAACAGAAGAGAAGTTTAGGAAGATAATTCCAATTTCTTTGCACTGTGATGCCAAGGTGTGTGTATTATTCTGACATTTGCACTCAGGGTATCTTTTTCTTACTAAAAACAATATGAAGTACAGAGGTTGGGTTCCCATTCCAGCCCACAGAAGCCTAAGAAAGCCACAATGTAGTTAAAACAATGCTCTTTTCCAATAAAGAGTGCAGGACCTAATACTCATGATTTTTTTTTCCTTTAAAAAGGGAATAGAAACAAAATGTAAAAAGTTTGTATTTATCAAAAAGTGTGGACAGGGAAAAGTATGTTTAGGGAAATAAGAAAATACAGATGGAAGATTTTTGGAGACTCTAAAAAAAGACTTGTAGGTACTTCAGAGGCCTTTGGAAGTTGAGGGCGTGGGTTCTTCTAAGGTCTAATTGTATTTTAAAGGGAAAAAAATCTTCCTTTTCTCTGATGCAGATTCATCACCAGCTCTGATGCTTATCCATGATACTAAGGACTTTTTTTGAGCTGTATGACTTAGAAATGGAATGAAAAGAAGCAAGAGAAATTTTTCTTGAGGGAACTAAGTAATAAAATAGCAGAGAAAAGTCAGTGGAAGGGATAAAGAGGTGAGTAGGGTTGCCTGGTGGCCAATGATGTGAGCCATGAGTGCGCTGTGTGTCCAGCGCCCCTGGATGGGAAGACAGAAGGTTCCCGGGGAAAGACTAGGTCTGCCATTCCCAACCTGGCACCTTGTGACCCCATCAGTTCCAAACAGCTTGACTGCCACCAGGAGAAAAAGGATAATGTGTTTCATGGGGGGGAGTAGAAAAGAAGGGAGTACAAAAGAAGGGAGACATGGTTCGTGCTGTGCGTGGAGAATAGTTCCCTTTAAGAAAAAGAGAACAAGTCCCCATTTGTAGTGTCTGCCAACTGCGTTGGTGTAAATAATCCCACTACTGGCAATTTCAAGCTACAAATGGTTTACTAACTGGCTCGCAACATTCCTGAATATGTAACAATCAGCTTCCACGAGCTGGTCAGAGCCACCTCCAACACACCACTGGGCAGGGCGGCTAACCATTTATATGTCCACATGGCTGCCAGTCAGACCCACCCACACAAGCGTAGCTCTTCCATTCTGTGAGTGTGACATCTTAATTACTTTGATGGTTACTTATTCAAAATCTGCAGAATATCCATGGAGTTCCGTAAAAGAGGATGTCTCAAAAGCACATCCTTTGCCTAAAAGCCACGAGAAATCAGAGGGCAGAAGGCAGTTTGATTAGTCTAAATTTAAATTCAAGAATCATCAGATTGCTGAATTCTTGGGACCATGTTAAATTTTCTGACGATATTTTCCTTCATGTGAGTTTTTAAAAAGTCAAAGAAAAAAATCACCCAGTGGTTTTTCTGGAACAATTTTAAAAACGCAAAAACCAGGGCACGTTCTTAGAAAAATTTTAATGCATTTCCAAAGCGGATGAGAAATCGAAGAGAATGTATCTGCTGACCTGTTATTCTATGTATTCGCCTCGTCACGCTGTCTATCAGACTCAAAGTGATGGAGAACGGGGAAAGGTGTCGTGACACAGTGGCCACCCCTGTGAGGTGGATGCGAGGGAGAGCTAACACGCAGAGAAAGAGCATCCCGCAGACCCGAGAGGAAGAGGAGAGCCAGTAGGGGCATCATCTTCCAGCCTCTCCCTGCTGGTCACACAGTCACCATGATCTGATCCAGACGTTTGCGTTTTAGGTCGGGCACCGTGGCCTCTTGGCTGGGGTACCCCACGGGGAGCAGCATCAACAGCTTTTCATTCGTGGGCCGGCCCAGGAGCACCCTCAGACGGGGGCCACAGTTGAGAGGAGTGGTAGTGACAGTCACCAGTCCTGCATTCTAAAACAGGAGAGGAAAAGAATACGCACGTTTTGAAGTCAGCAGGCAAAGTCACGGCTCTGCTTCTGGCCTGGGGACATTCTACTCCCTATTGGACCTGCTCGTCCCATTATTTCCATGAAGTCGGGCACCAAAGAGGCTGCCAGCTGGGGCAATGGGTATCTTGAATCTTACCTGCTCTCTTCAACCTCCCCAGTCCTCACATTGTTTTAACCAATGAGAAGCTTCTCGAAGAAGAAAAATACTAGTCTTGTTTTTCACTGATGCTTAAGAAACGGACATGGTTATTTCATGGGAAGAAACTTGGAGAATCTGCTTACACCAAGGGAACGGCGCAAACAATGGGAGGTCCTATGATTATAGAATCAGCAATGGCGGCACAGCATCGTCCCCAGCTGAAAATACTTACGTTCCATGATAGAGAACCCAGTGCCGAGGGATACGCTGGAGGGTGAGGAAATACTTCATCAACCTCTCCCCCAGCCCCTCTGGCTAATAAACATCTAATGAAAATCTTGTGTAGCTTCAAGACACTTCTGGAGCCGACCCTCTTCATCCCCTAGCCTTCCCAATCGGCAGTCACTGCTAAGCCTGAGCTGGAAT
Source organism: Equus asinus (assembly GCF_041296235.1). NCBI lineage: Eukaryota > Metazoa > Chordata > Mammalia > Perissodactyla > Equidae > Equus > Equus asinus. The sequence continues at coordinate 38,056,816 of NC_091790.1, forward strand.
GAAATTCTGGAGCTGCCTTGGACAGTCTTGCACAAGCTCATTTGGTCCAGTCATCACGCTGTCTGTTCCGATGGAGGCTTCAGGAAGATTTCTTTCCTCCCTCACAAATGGGCTACACTCAGCCTTATGGAAAGCTAGAGGGCAGCAAAGTCAACACTAAAGTGAAAAAGGCTGCAGATTTGAAGGTGCAGAAGCTACCTTGTGAATTGAGCTCTCTGAAGGTCTAAACAGCTTCTTCAGGGACCCTAAGATGGATGGGGGCGCCCCGTGGTTCGATGTTGCGCAGTGATTCCTTTATTTATCCGCTTACAGAATTAGGAAGGTAATAAGATGCCAGCTCCTTTAGGACAATTTTTCAAGCAATCTAAAAAAACACATTCCTCTTTTGTGTAACAATGACTATATTTTGTACGATGTTTTCAGCATCCAAATTTTTCTTTTAGTGAAGAAGCACATGTGTTTTTGGAATTGATTGTCCCTTGAAAGTGGGATCACTCCCTCTTATAATCTTTATTTTGCTTGTTTACTGTCACTCTCCATCCCAGGACTCCAGTCCCCACCAGTTCATGAAGCCACCATTCCTGGTGCCTCCCAGGGAAATATTTGTTGAGGGAACGAATTGAACCCCATGAGAGGCGTCCCTCAGTGCTGCTCCGTTTCATGCTTTGCGTTGCTCTAGCTACTGTGTAGGTGGAATTTTTTTAAGCACGTGGACATCTTTCTAGTGCAATGTAAACTCAACTTCTCAGGAAAGGAGAGTCCTCCTTAGAGCTTTTTAATCATTCCATCGGCTCAGACAACAACGGAAAACACAGCTAGGAAACCAGTCCCTGGAACTTTGAGCTCTGATGCCCTTTCCCGTGTCGGCCCAAACCCTTGAAGCTCCATGTCGTTACAGGTGAAGGAGAATACAACAACCATTTTTCTGACCCTGAAATGACGTTGTAAGTGAATTTTCAGGAAGAGTGCCAGCTTGTTGAACCATCAAACTCACCAATCCTGGCTTCCAGAGTCATTTTTCACTGAGTTACCTTACTTAGGAATTTAACTTTAGATAAACAATTTCCACAGGTCCCTGAGCTAGAAACTCAGCTGGGATTTGCGAATAAGGCCACCATTTGGCTCCCAAGGATCACTTCTCTCTCTTGGCCAGGGTGGGAGGGTAACGTACCTGCAGGGCAGCCAGGAGGATGCCGCAAGCGATGGAAACACTGATCTCGCTGTAGTAATGGACCTTTCTTTGGCCATTTGCAGCAAAACCATGCACTTGTTTAAAAATGAGAATCAAAACAGGTGCTGTGTCCAGGTACTCTTTAATCCAATTGGTTCTGAAGGGAAAAAAAAATTCCAGAGAATATTTGCTTTTAATGATTTTTATCTTTATACTACCTTAGCGTATTTACGTTGAAAATAAAACCATTTACTTGTCTTGCGTTTAAATTGAAAAGGAGCAGGATATTTGTTTGTTTGTGTCTTGTTCATCTTTTTCTATCCAGGGTCATTCAATTCAATAAATGCATTAATAAGGGCCTAATATGGCAAGGCACATGAAACGCTGAAAGATGCAAAGATGGATCCTATAATCAAGAGGGCGATAAGCCAAATTTGGCAAAATAAACCTTGGAAAGTGCTATGAAAGAAATAGAAGCCAAGTGCATTAGGAGCCCCACATTACTCACCGCATATGATTATTGTGAGGGTGTAATCAGCTAAAATATAAAAAGTGCTTAAAGTAGTACCTAGTCCATAGTGCCGTGTATGTGTCAGCTAGTGTTATGATTATTACTCATATTATTTTACAGTGAATAACAAAAAAATGTCTAAAATACGAGATGAAGAATAACTAATTTACCTACGTTCAAAGGCAAGTTAGTACTTATTTATTTTGCCTAGGTGTACACTGGTATCTAATATTCTGGGCTTGTTCAATTTTAGAAGAATTTATTATGCCATCACAGTGGAGCTAACTAAAAGAGAGCAACGTGGCGCAAGGCCTGTTAAACAAGGACAAGTAACGCCTTCTGCCTGGTGGAGGGCTCAAGCAGGAAGAGACACAGTTTGGCAGGTAGATTGGGCCCAGATTCCATATCATTGAGCCTTTAATGACAGCTGTGGGCTTCAGAGTTGACTCAAACAGGATGTCAGGACACATGCTCATTTGCAATTCAATTTAACAAACATTTATTCGTTTACCCACAGTGCATCAGCACTCTGCTAGATGGTATAAGACTTTCTTAAACTGGAGCTCCCTCGACCCCTAGAGTTTATATATATGTGCGTGTGTCCATACTGTCTGCAGAGAAAGTCTGTAGCTTTAATTGGATTCTCAAGAGTATCTTGGTGTACAACAAAGGTTTCTAGAATATGGCCTATAAAACGAAAAGGAAAGGAAACCAATTATTAAAATACTATGTGCTAATGGCTATTTTTGATGTATGGGAGGTGTATGTTAGGTGCTTTGGGCACAGAGCTGAGAGAGCAATTAATTCTGTCTTCGGAGGGGACAGTGACGGGGCTGGCAGTGTTTTGTCGGTACTGCCCCCTCCCGGAGCACATCTCTCTAAAGCTAGAAACTCAACTCTGCTTTTACTCATCCCACTTTTTTGCCATGAATATGCAGTAAGATTTAGATATTCGTTATTAATGTCCGGCGCTTCTTCCAGAGCACTGTGATAACTCCATAGATATCAATTTCGATAGGGTTTAAATATCTGAGGAAAAAATTATTCTCTGGGGCCAAATAAATGAAAGAGCAGCAGGGCCAAGAGGCCGACTTCTCCTCACCCCAGTCCTGACTGTTCGATGAGAAGTCGCACGCCACCCTCCAAGATTGCCACGCAGTCGCCCTTTCTTAGCCTGCATCACAGTGGAGTGTTGGATGGCCCGTGTCAGAACTGGCCACTCAAGGCCCACAGCTGACAGCCAGACGCGTGAGTCCTTCTACACTGTAAGTGCCAACGAGTCGAGATAGCCTCCCTCCTGAGTGGTCAGGACCAATATCTCTGCCCCAACCCGCCTCATGCTCAGCCTGAGAAGAGATTGGAGGCAAAGGAAATGGCTTTTGTGGGGAGTGAGTATTTGTACAGAGCACCCTGTGACTAGAGTTCTAAAATGACAAGGCTGTCTAGAAAGTGGAAAGGGACTGTTTTGATTATAAAAGTGACTGAGAAGTTCCGGAATCTCTCTGAGATATTAGGAAGGGCGACTGCCTCTCAGTGGGAAAGAGGGTTCAGCAAGGCATAGCTAGCTGTAGCCACTGGAAAAATGAAACCTTGTATTTACGTCCCCTAACACACTGGGGCACCACAGTATAACTAGTCACACGGAATTCCAATCCACTTCTTTCTTGAGATAAGGAAGCCCACAAAGTTACTAACGCCTGATGGATATTACACTTGTACTAAACTTGTACTTTTACTAAACATGTACTAAAATTAAAGCCTGCTCTGCCATCAAGTGGAAGATGCGATCTCTGTAGCAAGCTGTAATATACTTCACTCAAGATCCTGAGAAATATTTCACAATCTTACGTTCCAAGGTGGGAGAAGAGTGAAGTAAGTCCTTAAAGTTTTATTTACTAATAATTATGTGGGTCAGAGTCTATTTCTTTACCAAAGATCCTTATGATTCTCACTATGTGGCATTATCATTCTACACACTTAAAAACTCATTTAATTTTCATAATGAAGTAGATGCTAGACTTATTCTCATTTGACAGATGAGGAAACTGAGGTACAGAGAGGCTGGTAAGCGGTAGACCTCACATTTGAGCCATAGCCGTCTAGCTTTGGAGGACCTACTCTTAGTCTCGATCTCATTTAATCCTGACACCAAGCTTTTAACAATATCATTTTGGGTAGAAAACAGGAGCTTAGCATGATGGTTAATTTTATGTGTCAACATGACTGGGCCACCGGGTGCTCATAGATTTGGTTAAACCATATTCTGGGTGTGTCCGTGAGGGTGCTTCTGGACCAGACTAACGTGTGAATGGGTAGACTGAGGAAAGCAGGTTGCCCTTCTCGCTGTGGGCGGGTCTCATCCAGTCTGCTGAAGCCCTGAATAGAATAAAGATGTGGAGGAAGGGGCGTGCTCTCTCTCTGCCTGACTGTCTTCGAGCTGGGACATCCGTCTTCTCCCGCCTTTCATCTCGGCCCGGGAGTGGAATTTATACCATTGGCTCTCCCGCTTCACAGGCCTTCGGAGTCAGACTAGAACTGCACCATCAACCCTCCTGGGTCTGCCGCTTGCCTACTGCAGATCTTAGGACTGCTCAGCCTCCATGATCATGTGGACCAATTACTTATAATAAATCTCTCGGGGCTGGCTCCGTGGCCGAGTGATTGTGTTAGCGCACTCCACTGTGGCGGCCCAGGGTTCGGATCCTGGGCGCAGACATGGCACTGCTCGTCAGGCCATGTTGAGGTGGCGTCCCACATCCCACAACTAGAAGGACCTGCAACTAAGATATATGACTGTGTACGGGGTGGGGGGGGGGGTAAAAAAAAATAAATCTCTCATCTCTGTTTCTCTCTGTCTCTTTATGTCTTTTCTCTCTCTCTCTCTCCCTCTCCACTGATTCTGTTTCTATGGAGAATCCAGACTAATATGCTTAGAGAGAGTAAATAAATGCCTCAGGCCTTACAATTGAAAAACCAAAGCTAAGGTTTGAAGCCAGATCTGATTCTAGCTGGCATTCCCAACCACTCCACCGGATGTGGTGAAGTCGGACTTGACTTCCAGAATTCCTCCCAGAGGCAGAATCAAACTTTTTAACACCCAAAACAAAACCAGGAAACTGAAGTCATAGTTACTTCATTTCAAGAGGCCAAACCTAATTGCACCAACTTTGTACCTCAGTTTCTTCAGGTCTGTAACCCATCGGTGGCCCATTCTTTTCAAGTAGTTTATTTCCTCTTCTTCCTCAATGATCTCCCGAATCTTACGCTTCGTGTCCGGGTCCTTCACGACCACAAAGGTCCAGGGCTCTGTGTGGGCCCCACTTGGGGCTGTTCCTATCATCCATTAAATTAAAATCAGAAATTAAAACTGCAGGGAAAAGTGAGAATGTTAATTAAGAATAAATGTAATAACCAGCACTTGCTCCAAATGAAGTTAGATCGTCCAGCAAACCAGGGGCTTGGCAGGAGACAAGCCTGCTGCTGTTGACTCCATTTCCCTCAGCATCAGTTTTGGGGGTCTCCAAACCAGCTAACTGATATCAAGGCCAGTAGTTCCAGGGCTGCGGGAATTTATCAGTGCTTCTTTAATTATGGAGGAGAAAAGCTCCCTAAGTAACTACCACGACCAGTGAGAGAACTGAGGGGAAATTCTGGCAGCCAAAATTCTCCAAAACATCTTTTGTTTTGATATTCTTGCAAAAGGATAAAGTCATGAAGCTTATTGAAAATGGTAAAACTTAAATGGTGAAATGGTTTTTAAAATGCTCCTCAAAAGATAACTAAACTATAAATGGTTTAGCACCTCTGTCAAAGCTCTGAGTGTGGCACGGTGGGGGCTGTGGTCTTGGGGACGCACAAGAACTCTTGGCCCCGGGCGCTCAATCCACATGACAGCGTGTCTTTCCGGTCTTGCGGACTCTGGGAACCCTCTGCCCACACCTGGATGGGTCCCAGTGTCTGGGGACAGTGCTTCACAGAGCATCACAGTGCCCAAGGATCTTGCATTGCCTTTAAGATTCCATCCAGGGCCTGGGCCAGCTTCTGATCAGGTGTCACCCCTCTGTCCTAGAGATGGCCCACTGTTCCTAGCAGTGGGCCACAGTGACCCACTGGTGGGACATTTCAGAAGCAACCATCGCTTTCCTTCTAGTAATTTAATGGCAGGAATTCTACCTGCTGGGGTGGGGGTGGGGGGGGTCAGGCCTGTCAGCCTTGATGGGCTTCTTGTTTCCACCCACCACGCCCCACGGTGGAGAAGGCAAGATTGGATTGTGAAATTCAAGTCAAAAGCTAAACATATAGACCAAATTTCTGAACAGAGTGATTCCAATTCATGTCACTGTTTGCTCACTCTTTGAGTGTCACTAAACATGAGAAATAAATTGTTCCATAATGTTTTCAATTACGCAAAGTTTATCTGAATGTCCTATGCACACACACACATGTAGATACAGACACAGTCACGTGTCGCTCAACGATGGGGATATGTTCTGAGAAATGCATCGTTAGGTGATTTTGTTTTTGTGCGAACGTCATAGAGTGTACTTACACAAACCTAGATGGTATAGCCTACTACACACCTAGACTATGTGGTGCTGGTCTTATGGGACCATTGCTGTATGTGCGGTCTGTTGTTGACCCAAATGTCATTAGAGGGCACATGACTGTATATACACAGAAGTTACTGCTATTAGTTAGATAAAAGACAATCTAGCACATTTGTAATCTTGGTTTTTTTTTTTTTTTTTGGTGAGGAAGATTGGCCCTGAGCTAACACCTGTGCCAATCTTCCTTTATTTTGTATGTGGGATGCCATCGCAGCATGGCTTGGTGAATGGTGTGTAGGTTTGTGCCCAGGATCTGAACCCGTGAACCCTGGGCTGCCAAAGCAGAGCACATGAAGTTAACCACTATGCCACTGGGCTGGCCCCTACATTTGCATTCTTAACTGAAAGGAAATGTTTTATTCTTGCTTCCTTTTAACTTGGGCAATGGATTCACAATGGTTATGCAATAATTTCTGCAAATGAACTTAAATGTGACTTATATAGGAATAAGACTCCAGGGGCCAGCCCCGTGGCTAAGTGGTTAAGTTCATGCGCTCTGCTTCAGTGGCCCAGGGTTTTGCCAGTTGGGATCCTGGGTGCGGATGTGGCACCGCTCACCAAGCCATGCTGAGGTGGCGTCCCACACAGCACAACTAGAAGTACCTACAAGTAGAATATACAACTATGTCCTGGGGGGCTTTGGGGAGAAGAAGAAGCAAAACAAACAAACAAAACCAACGAAGATTGGCAGCAGATGTTAGCTCAGGTGCCAATCTTTAGGAAAAAAAAAAAAAGAACATGATATTGGATTCTCCTAAAAAAAAAAAAAAGAAGACTCCCATCAGAGGAGACTCTCTGATAGACATTCTTCTGTCTCCTCCCTGTTTTTCTGTCATTCTCATTTTTTCTCTCCGTGGAGATACTACATTGCATTGAAATGGATTTGCTTTGCTTTGGTTTACTTTGCAAATTCATATGGGTAAATTTAGCTGGTGCATTAGAATATGGTACTAGAGCAGCATGGTGTGTATAAGAAATTTGGTTCCAAAAAGAGAAATGTGTAAATATGAGCAAGTGAATGTGTGCATATGCATGTGTTTCAAGGAGAGACAAAAGTAAGAGAAGGTTTCTTTTGCAATGTGTAATACTATGTTCAGAAATTTTTATTTTCAATAAAAATGTATTATATTAAATAATGTCAGAAGTTTGAACTGTTGTTACATCTGCTCCCAAGAAGTTTGTAATAGTCAGAAGTTTGCAGAAAGTGGGAATCATTATGTTTCTGGCAGTCAATGAACACCTGGGTAAGACTTTATAGATAAATCTATCACTCCAGGCTTTATTCACTGTGTTTGAACTTCGACGTTGCTCCAATATCGTCACTTGCAGCTGACATTCTCCAAGACCCAGTGTGCAATTACAGACCTGCTGCTCTGATGACATTATCAATCACTTCCATTGGGATTTGCTCGTTACTTATGAATCTGATAGACCGTCTCTTGTTGAGAAGTTCATAAAATTCCTGGGATCTCTTAACCATTTCCTTCTCTGGGTACCGGGTGTGAGAGAACGCGATGTGTTCAACGTTTTCCTCTGACTCTTGCGATTCGTCAGCATCTCCAAATAAGAATAAGAAAGGCAGCAAATTAAATGATGTCTCTTGGTTATGAAGGGGAGCAGAATATGCCATCCCAAAATACGCCTCTTTGGTATGAGGATTACTTTGAGTTCACTATTTTTAAGAAACAGCAGACACAGGAGAGGCTCTAAAAACCTGAGTAGAAGTCACCCTTTTGTTAGTGACATTTACTTTTATAAAGGAAATCTCCATTCGTGAGTGTCCCTCTCTGCACCAGGAAGAGAAGGATGCTTTTAAACCACAAGAAACTCTTGTTAATGGGGAAGGCGTATATCATACACTTTTCTAGCAAGTATATTACATTTCACAATTTTTTTTAATGAGAAGACCATAGAAATTCATTACCAAAGAAATCAAAAGCAGATCAACTGACCAGAACTGTTAGGTAAGAATATCTGAAAAAGAAAGACACTTGGACTTTCCCAGTGCAGCGAAAGTTCAAGTAGTGGATTTCTTCCCATGTGAGCCATTTTTCAAAGTACAACAGCAGAACCAATTTTTAAAATATTCCTGTTTCATATTTAAAATATCAATGCCTTCAAGAAAGATTTCGAGTTGAAACAATGAATGAGAACTTGAAAGCAAAAATATTGCCTTCTGAGAAAAGTAAAGTAATTCATATCAGTGGGAAATAAATCTCCACTTTTCCTCACAAGACTGAGGAGGGAAGAAGAGAGGATGCACACTTTTAACCCCCTAATGGTTTTTCTGCGTGGCCGAGTTCCTGGAGTAGATGGCTCCTGTTTTTCAGAGCATAGGAGTGGACCTTTGGAAGAGGAGCTAGGTTACCCTGTTGATGAAGTGAGGGGAATAGAATTTGGGAGGAAAGCCCAGAGCCAGGCCTACACAACAGAGAATCAAAGGACCTTTAGAAGGAAGGAAGGGCTGCCCCCAATGCTAATGCGGTGAGTGACTGGTTGGGAAGTAGGGAAATCACTGAAAGAAAAGAATCATTTCCACAGGCAACTTGGTGTGAATAAGAAGATAAAAACTTACAAGAAAATCTTAAAAAAAGAGTCACCATGGTATTGGGTGTTTGAGCTGTTTTTCAGGAATTAGAATCCCTTGTCCAGTTCAGTCTGGTTGAAACCACCAATTCATCAACTGGGCCCATGCGGATGTCTGAGAAGCAACCTTTTGATGTCAAGAGACTAAAAACTCCACCCTCAGATCATGCTCATGTCACCATCTTGTGAACATGGGTCCTATGAAGAGGCATAGCGTCTGACTATGCTTGCGCAGATCATCAATTACCTCACCTCCAATCATCTATTTCCACACTTCAGACTACCTTGCCCCCATCCCATAAATATCCCTGAGATCCCACTTTTGGGGAGGCAGATTTGAGACTCATTCTCTCGCCTCCTCACTTGGCTGCCTTGTGATAAAACCTTCTCTCTGCTGCAATCTCGTCGTCTGGGTGTTTGGCTCTCCGGGAGACAAGCAAAACCAAACGTGGTTCGGTAACAGTGGCAACAAACACTCTCACCTTTCTAGCAATCAATTCTGAACCAACCCCAGACGTCATCACTATCAACCCTGAACTTTATCAAACGTGTCAATAAAGACTTTCACCTCTAGTGATACTTTCTGCATCGTTTGTTAAGAAGTCTGGCACCTTCTGTAGTCAGTATGTGGTAAATGAGCCAATGCATGAAATGCCTCCTTGACTTTTTGAAAAGGAAGTTACCAACTCTTCAGATCCACTCAGCATTTGCCTAAACGAAGGCAGTGTAGGTGCATGACCTAGCAATCTCTGCAGCTTCTAAAGGCCAGGATAAGCACTCTTAATCCAGCAGAATGAGGGGCTGCTGCCTGAGCCTTATCAGTGAAACCATTATCTGTGAGCTGGGCAGACAAATGGTCCGAATCTCTGCTGGGCTGGATTGTCCTGAGCGCTCTCCAAGCTGTGCGCACTGGGGGCTGCTGATCCTGGAGTCTTCCCAGGGCAGAAGGTGTACATCCTACTTGGGAAAGGAGTAGGCAGAGCCAGACTTGGAGAGAAAACACCAAGGGAAGCACAGGGCAGTGAACCAATTCAAAAGGTACCACTTCTCTCCTTGCCCTTGAGCTTCTGACTGCCCGGAGGAATGCAGCCCACACCGAGAGGGAAGAGAACAGCCTCTGTGCACTCCATAGTTGTCCTGTCTCCACCCTAGACCAGCCCAGCCACTTTGGGGAATTCATTCAAGCTCTAAAGCCCATGTATTCCAAAACAAATGCATGCTACTATGGTCTGCTTTGTAACACATATATAAAAAAATTGTGCTGCCACACTTGGGGTTTGCTATTAACACCAAGAACAACTTGCCTTTTATCCTTGCTTTAATGCCAAGGAATCTTAAATTGCACCATAATTAGGTTTAACAGCCAAGTAATTCTAGGCCACATCTTTGCTTTAATGTTGAACACAAAGGTATTTTTCTGGCTACATCTCTACGTAAACTGCTTCTGTGTTTTGCAGTTCCACTTCAAAATCTTTTCAAATATTTTCTAGCTATGAAACTGAAAGGCCAATTTGTGTCATGTCATCCTTGTTCCCTCCCTGCAATTTTGGGAGAGGCTTGAGGAGCACTATTAATAAGGCTGAGGGGAATGCAGCTCTTGCAGTAGACGGAGTCTGAAGGTGGGGACGGGAGCAATTTCAGGGCCCAGCACCTGCCGGAGAACACCTCCTTCTCAACTCCCTCGGCCATGGCTCTACTTCTCTGTGGGCCTCTCAGTCATTGAACTCCTAGCCCTGGTATAGATTGACTGCTTCACTAGCAGCTCCCGAGGTGGGTGGGGGCTGGAGAATCTGAGGGAGTCCAGATGGAGAGAACTTGGATAGACTAATGCTATCCTGAGTGAAGTTGACAGAACTTGTTTCTGAGCCCCTTCATCTCTTGTGACATCCCCAGTGTCCCCAAGCTGACTTTCACTCTCGCCTAGTAGGATCTGCCCAGACCCACTCTCAAGGACAGTGTCTCCATCCGCGTCTTTTCCCTTTCCTAATCTTCTCTCATCTGACCTTACCTGTCCTTTGTCCTAAAACCTAAAGGTCTTATGAGAGTCTTGGTCAGCCAACCTTTTAAAATTAGCCTTGCAGGGGTCGGCCCTGTGGCTGAGTGGTTAAGTTTGTGCGCTCCACTTTGGTGGCCCAGGGTTTCGCCAGTTTGGATTCTGGGCGCAGACCTAGCCCTACTCATTCAGCCATACTGAGGTGGCATCCCACACAGCACAACCAGAAGGCCATACAACTAGAATACACAACTATGTACTGGGGGCCTTTGGGGAGAAGAAGAAGAAAAACAAAGATTGGCAACAGATGTTAGCTCAGGTGGCAATCTTAAAAACAAATAAAATTAGCCATGCAAACCTATTAATTAATGGGTGAGTGTGTCAAAGGATGATGAAATGAAAAGACAAAGCAGAATTTATTGCTTCCTACAGCAAAGGAGAGCCACGTGCTGGTTGAGCTCAGTCTCTGTGAACACAGTAGAATGCAGACCTTATGTAGTGTTTTTGGCAATGATGTGCTGGCTAACTAGCTCTCTGAGGCAGAAGAAAAGAGACCTGGCTAATAGCACTTGCCAATTTCCATCATGGCCTGACTTCAAGCTACCGGATGATTGAAAAAAAGGCCCACGGAATGCCAGAATATTTAACAATTGGCTCTTCCGGGCCCCAGAGGCTGGCCCTGGCACACCACGTGGTTGGGAAGCATGGAGCTCAGGGATTGGTCTACTTCCAGGGGTGCAGGCAGATTGACGTCATCTGCAGGCACAGCGGTACTTGGTTGAGACTGTTGTTGATCGGTTGGCACTCAGAGGGGCGGGGACAGGAGTGAGTCCCTCCCTGATTGGCTGGTTTTCAGAAACAAGAGGCTGCCACTGATTGGTCGGCTTTCAGGAGCTTTTACTCAGGTGAGTTGTCATTGATCCATTAGACAATGGATTTGAAACCAGTTCTGACAGCTGCTTGTTACCACGGGTACATAAAAATCTGTCCTTTCCCAAGTTTTTGAGAACATTTTTATTCTCAAGCATTACCCACATTAGATAAAAATTTTAACACAGGCCTTTCTTAGCAGGGATTGGACAACCCGGGACAATCAAGCTTTCAGTTAGAATAATAGCTTTCGGACGGCCAGTGAAGCTAAGTGAAGAAAAATTCCTGCCAACATTGAAACAGACACATCTTGATGAGATGTGTTCCTTATATCTTTGCCTCCTGTTTCCATTTCCATGAGCTTCCGTGAATCTGGACCTGACTAGAAAATGTTTGTGCAGGATTTTTGGTTCATTTTAGGGGGACACTCTGAGGTTTCCACTTTGGGGTAAACACCAGCAACTTCTCTTCCTTAGACCTCTGCTACAGACAAGGAACTGAAAATATTAATAGGACACCACGTTTGGTCGGAAGGAAGTCAGTGTCTGACATCTGATAAGAATGGCCTCTCTGCGCTCCCCACCATCCCCCCACTCGACCCCACGCATGCTGATCCCCTGATCTGTGAACGTGCAGTAGGAATTCTTTGTGAATCAGAGCTGCAGGAGGCTGGATTGGAACCCATATTTTCCTTAACTCACGCTAGAATGGCCTACAACACTTATGTTACTGTTTTGTCTCTTAGTGTCAATTTTCAAAACGGTTTGAATCCAGTATCCACTTGCTGTCATCAAAACCATCTCCACGTTTCTTTGGTAACGGAATCCTTTTTCTTCTCCAATTACACCCCCTTTGGAACCTGCAATACCAGCAGCGGATCCTCCCTTGGATCATGTCCACCCATCCAGGGTTGGGAGCTGGGACTTGGGTGGCAGAGGACCCTGAGTTTAAAGGTTGATTCTCACCTACCACCTGTGTGACCTCAGCAGGTATCGCTTATGTAGACACAAAAATTCCAACAGGAGACCGAGAACTTTATATTTAGGAAGATGTGCTCATGGCTGCTGAGGAGGCCACCGTGTGTTCAATTCATTCCTCTGTGTGAGGAACGCACAGGATTTTGAAAAATGAACCATCAGGCAGAGAACCAGAACAGGGCCATACAGCTTTGTTCTCTGTCCCCAGCCTTCAGGCCTGTCCCCAGGTCTCTGATTCCCCACCAGCCTTATCAATCCCTCTCATATCCCCCAAACCCTTGGGTCTTCAAATTCATCGCCTTTCCTCAATGCACACTACCTCTGATCTGTCAGGGAATTTTTAATCCTGCCGGCCATCTCCTGCCTCCTCGGTTCTAGGTCATTCTCCTACTGGAAAGGCAGCCTAGTAAACGGGCTATCTGTCTGGACTCTGGAGCCAGACTGCCTGGGTCCTGGCTCTACCAGGACCTGCCAGGGCAGGTGACTTAGCCTATTCCAGCCTCGGTTTCCTTATCTGTAACATGGGGATGATTATAGTGGCTACCTCGCTGTATTGTTATGAAGACTAAATGACTCGCTATATGTAAAACATGACACTGCATACAGTAAGTGCTACATAAGGACTTGTTACTATGATGATCCTGGAGCTCCTTTCCCCACGTCTTCTTTTCTGTAGTCCATTTCTCCCACCACAGTTCCTCTGACCTGGAGGTGCCACCCAAGTTCTCTCCTGAGCCGCCTTTCTAGTAATACTCCCTTAGTGACTTCATTAGTTTTCCAAGTTCTAAGTGTCACCCCTATGCTGGTAACTCTCCACTCAGTCTCTGTGGCCGGGATCACTCACCTAGACTCTTCTCTCCCTTTCTGCTTGGGTGTGTGACCATCCTCTCAAATCTAACATGTCCTTCATGACACTCAACATCTTCTCCCTTGACTGGTTCCTCTTCCCTCCCCCATTTATGATAGTGCCATTCTGCCTTTTCCAGCCCCCAGATCTTGCCCTCTCCTTCTTCTTCCAATAACCAATTTATTACCAAGCCTGTTACTCTATCTTTAACTTCACCCTGATTCACTCCTTCCTCTGCATTCCCCTTCCACCACCATCCAGGCCACCCTTATCAGAACACGTCATCACCCCGCTTCATAATGGACATCTCTGTGTTCAAGGGAAGTGCTTCTCAGCTGGGCATAATGGGCACTCAGGGGGCATGTCCTTCTACGTATGAGAGTAAGAGGCAGCCCTGCTCCGAGGCCGCCTGGGCTGGACTCCTCTGTGGTACATTCGGCATTGCCGGCTCCCAGCACTGAATGCCAGCTGTGTACCCAACCCCTCAGTCTTGAGATTAGGACAACTCAGAACACACACACGCACACATGCACACATGCAGACACGGGTGCACACACAAGCATATGCGCACACGTACACATCCATGCCCACATGCATGCACACATACTTCCAGGCGGCCTCTGTTGGAGGGTGGGCCGTCACGAGCCCAGCTGAGCATCACTGAGCTCCTTGCAAATCAAACCCACCCCACAAACCCACCTGAGACAAACCTCAAACACAGATTACTCAAGGCTCCTCCAGAACCTGCCCTTCCTGCCTGCCTCCTTTGTCACCTCTGCTTTCCCAGGCTACCGTGACCTGGCCCACCATTGGTACCCCATTTCCTTTCACCCCTTCCCTGGTCAGTGCAGTCCTCCCATCTTCTCAGCATCTTTCCAACGGGTTCTGTCTCTGCACTTACACCCTTCCAGCTCCTCTCACCGGAGGTGCCTCCTACCCTTACCGTTCCTATCCTATTAATCTGCCAGGCCTGGTCTGTTCTTTCCTAAGTGCCCTGCCATGCCCTGATGCCTTCTCAAAACTCCTTATGATCAGTTCCCCTTGGTTCGTCTCTTTGTTGCTCTCTCTTTTGGCTGCCTGTTTATTGTCTTGTCTACTGAATTGGACACTCAGCTTTGAGGACAGTGGCCACTCCTGTCTCTAACCCATAGGGCCTGGCAGAATGAAAGGCAGCAAGTCCCCAGAAAGATGGCAGTGTTTAATTTCAAAGTGCTTGATCAGAACCTGACCACTTACCCCACGGTCACCACCAGCCTGTGATGCGCCCCTTCAGAAAGATTTTAGCAGCCAGAACAGGATTGGAGCCAGAGAAAACATTAGCCCCTCAAGAGCTTTTTACAGAGTATCCAGGAATAAAGGGAGGTTGGTGCCAGCGGGTGACAAACTGACCACCGGAGAGAAACGATCTGTCTCTGTCACTCACCAATTTGCTTGCACCATAGAGGCTGATGATGAAACTGACCTGTGTATGTTTCTTCCTCTCCATAAGCCCCGCCGATAAGTTGCACTCATCATAAAAAAGCAAAGGTGGAAGCTATGCAGCATTCCTAGTGCCTTTACCTTCTTCCACCTGGCAGAGGTCAGTGCTGTCTTTGAAGTCTTCATCCATCCAGGGACGAGCCTCGGTCCTGCCTGTAGGCTCCCCCTTTCTTCTCTCGATGCTTCTACCAGCATTTTTAAAGAGCCACACAATCAAAATGCAGGCAACTGCTGCCAAGACTGGAGTCAGGAGAAACATGGTCATGAGACTGACCCTGAACTGTACACACACTTCCCAGCCCGATATTTAAACAAACAGAGACAGGAGTGGGGAATGCCGGGGGATGGGAGGTAGGAAGAGAGAGGTGTGCAGGGAGGAGGGAGCAAAGTGACCTCTCTCACTCTGCGAGGACTTTGCAAAGGAGCAAAGATCAAAGCCATGTGTGTTCGCTGAGTGTTGTGGGTCTGGTAATGCACAGGTGCATTCACTTTTTTAAATTGTGTCCTCAGTCAATATATTCTTAGACAATACTTGTTTTTAAAAGAACAGATTTCCAGACAGCAACTCAGATCTGCTGAAAGAGAATTTCCAGGAAAGAGCCCTGGTAATCTGCATTTTCAAACAGCTTGTTTGTGAAACACTACCCTGAGGTTTTGATTTTTTAAAAAAATGAAGGCTGAGCCAACACATTAAGAAATGATCATATTTTGCATTAGAGAAAAATTTTGATCTAGGAAAAGTGATACAAAAAACCTTAAAATGACAGTTTGATTAATTGTATAAAAACTTAAGTAGGACTCTTTTTTTTTTACCCCCAAATGTCTTAGTTTGGGCTGCTATAAGAGGAATGTCATAGGCTAGGTGGCTTAAATAGTAGAAATTTATTTCTCACAGTTCTGGAGGCTGGGAAGTCCAAGTTCAAAGTGCTGGCTGATTTCGTTCCTGGTGAGGATTGCTGTGTCCTCACATGGCGGAGAAAGAGAAAGAGTATTTCTCTCTCTAGGTCCCTAATTTCACTCATGAGGGCCCCACCCTCATGACCTAATCACCTCCCAGAGGCCCCCACCTTCTAACACCATCACATTGGGGGTTAGGGCATCAGTATCTTAATTTGGGGGGACACAAATGTCCAGTCCATAGCAGCCAGGTACCAAATTATGTATGATATGATACCATTTGAGTAAAACAGAGTGGAAAAGACCATATATTTACATGTGCTTCTATATTCATAACATTTCCTGAAAGATTATACTATAAATTTAAAACAGTGGTTATATTGAGACTTCTCTGTACTAGTTTTGCAACTTCTTGTGAGTCTATATTTATTTCAAAATAAAAAGTTAAAAAACAACTGTGGTTACTTGATTTGGAGGGCATGTGGTAACTGGATACACGGGGGACAAGGTGGGAGGAAGAATTTTACTGTATACCATTCCATAACTTTTTAATTTTAACTATTACCAATATATTGCCTATTCAAAAAATTAAATAAATGTTATTTATTTTAATAATCCTTTTTATTTTTTGTTTTATTATATATTTTAACATTTCTCTTTCTGATAGGTGACTATTTCTTTTAATGTATGTCATACTGGTTCTAACTGCAGAGAACTGTATAAGATCATAGGCAAAGTTTATTATGGAAAAACTGGAGTCCGGAGGAGACAGTGTAATTGTGGTGGCACTGCCTGCCGTGACCACAGTTCTGCTAAGGGAAGCGTCCTCTCATCATCCCCTGAAACGACATCAGAGGTGGCCATGTCTGGTCCCATTTGACCCATCTCCACACCTGACCCAAGACAGCCAGTCCATATTTCAGGCAGCAGCTCATGCTATGTCCAGCTCATCATTTCATCGCACCAAAGTACAGAATAAATAAGGCACTCAGTAGCAAGAGAGGCGAGACCTGGGAGGAAGCACCTTAAAAGCCATGAGGAAAGACAGAGCGAGGGGCCATTGGCTGCGAACGCTGCAGTCCCTGGAGGTCCCAGGTCTGGTTCTGTGTCAGACCACGTGGCTCCTTATTCTCAAAGGATCAGAGTGATCTTCTGTCCTGTAAACACAGAGCCCAACTCAAGTCAGTGCCATGAATGGGATTAAACCCAGAGGAACTGAGGGGATGGGAACGGATTATAGTGCACTGGTGGGCACTGGGTGTGGGCAGCCCCTCCATCTCGGGATGGAATACCAATAGTCTATGGTGTGCAGTGGTTGGTTGGCTGATTAAGGTGTTGCTTGAATCTCCTGTTTTCAGACCATGTGTCCAGCAAAATGAGTCTTTAGGGGAGTTCTGAAACCACCAATAACCCTAGAGGGTAAGAAATATAAGGACCACCATGCTGGATGGATGCTTTTCATCATATTTGGCAACTTGCAATGGGAAAAGAAAAGACTCTTATCCTGAATTGTTTGGCTCAAGGACGAGAAGAAAAGTAAAGTGATCATTTGTTCCCTCATTCATTCATTCATTCACTCATTCATTTAACATATATTTTTGAGGATCAATGTGGAAGGCATTGCATTAGGTGCTAGAAATAAAATGGTGGGCAGAACAGATGGCACATGACCTCCTGGAGCCTTGGGCTAAAGGAGGAGACAGACAGGATCAAATCTCACAAATTAATATCACATTTCAAGGTCCATAAGAACAGTCAGGGAGAATAGAGCATGATTTGAGCTAGTCGGTGAGATTGGAGGTTTCCCAGGGGGAAAAATGCTTGAGCTGAGGTTGGAACTATGAGTGGGAGTCAGTTAAGAAGAGAGAGGATATAGCACAACCAGAAGGACCTACAACTAGAATATACAATTATGTACTGGGGACCTTTGGAGAGAAGCAGAAGAGAGAAAAAAAAGAAGGGAGAGGAGAAAAGCCCCTTAGAGGCAGAGGGGAAGGTGTGGGCAAGGCCTGCGCTTTGGGAGGAGGACAGATCCAGGGGATGCGGGGAGCCGGCTGACGCCAAGAGATAAGTAAATGCTAGTGAAGCTAGTCTTTGTATGTCACATTAATAAATTATTTTCTTTACCCTAAATGGAATGTGGGGAGCAGATGACAGGTCAGTATAGCCCACACTTATTGAGGGCTTACCATGTGGTGCCAGGTTTTCTTCTTAGAACTTGATGCATGTTAACTGGTATATACCTCACAATAATCCATAATTATCCTCATTTTACAAATGAAGAAAATGAAGCACATGGAGGTTAAGTAATATGCCAAGTCAGAGTTATATGAACAGGCCAGAAATAACCCCTGAGTGTCAGCCTAAAGTGGCCCCATGTCGTTTACTTCTTCATAGCAAGCTGGAACCATTAGCTCAAAACCCACTGGAGCCAAACTGGCTTGATCGGGGAGTGGAAGGTGAGATGCTATGCACTGAATGTTTGTGTCCTCCAAATTCATATGTTGAAGCTCTGATTCTAATGTGTATTTGGGGGTGGGGGCTTTGGGGGGTACTCAGGTCACGAGAGTGGAGCCCTCATGAAAGGGATTCGGGCCGTTATAAGAAGAGGCCAGAGAGCTAGCTAGCTCTCTCTCCACCACGTGAAGGTGGCCACCTATGAACCAGGAGTCAGGCTCTCACCAGACATTGAATCTACCAGCACTTTGATCTTGGACTTCCCAGCCTCCAGAACTGTGAGAAACAAATTTTGTTTTCTAAGCTACCCAGCCTGGCGTTTTTGTTATAGCAGCCTGAGCTAAGACATATCTTCCCATGGCTCATGCTCAGCTTAGGAGGGATGTGGACCAGAGGATTCAAAACCTGTTCAGCCCAGAGAAAAAGAAATTAGCAGTTGTTATCAGGTCAATAGTGAGAGGAGAAAACAGTGGGGAGGAACCAAGTCAGTTAACGGCGATGCCTGGAGGAAGATGCAGTTCCCAAGCTTCGGGACCCAAGGGCCTTTGATCCCAAAGCACCTTGCAGTGCTGGTCTCAGCACAGAGCAGCCTTCCCGGGGCTCTTGTTATTAGATTTCCATGAGCCCACCCCCTTTCACTCCGTGTGAATTCCTGCTATACTCATCTGAGCTCGACCGAGTGGGTCTTCACAGTTTTCTCCAAACAACACAAACTCCAGGGCCAGGCCGCCCTCTCATGATAGAGTCAAGACAGCAAAATTCTTCATGGTCGCCACCAAACGTTCTAGTAAAGGCTCCTGATCATGCCATGGTTTCTCATCAGTTTTACTTTAGAGACAGAGCTTGTGGTGTGGGGACAGAGAGATGCCATATTGCTGATTTTTGAAGGGCCCAAATACCCCTCTCTACTCTGAGTAGTTCTGAAGCATCCTGGGGTAATGGTTGTCCCAACACTCTTTCCTCAGCACGTTAGGAGAGGGAAACGCGTGCTGAGGGTAGATGCTGTCAGGGATGGTAGGAGATACTCCTACATCATTTGTCTTTATAACTTTGTGTTACTGTAGATTCATTGTTCATTTTAATCGTATTCATTTCCACTGATGGCAGAAAACTTAATTTTGCTACCAAGACAATGCGACCCCTTCGATTTTACAATGGAGACAACTAGAAATCTCTCTCTTGCCGTTCCTTTCCCTCGGTACCCCCAGCATGTCCCAGGAGAAGCGTCTGGGCCTTGGTGTGGGCCCCTTTCTTGCTAGATTCTGATGCAGGGCACAGTCTTAGGCGACAGGCACCGCGCCAGCTGCCTCCCATGAGACCTCCTCAGTCTCCCCACTTCTCTGTCTCCTCCAAGTGAGATCACAGGGCCTCCTGATTGGCTCATTCTCAACCAATCTCCACGCCCCTTTGGAGCTGTTGGGATATTCTCCTGTGGATTTGGAGACTGGGGGAGAATTGACAATCTCAGGTCCCTCACTTTTTGCCCTATATAAGTCTATATTATCTGAATATTTTTCAATGAGCATGTACTATTTTTTTGTATTTCTTCATTGTGATAAAATATAACATAGAATTTACCATTTTAGCCCTTTTAAGTGTACCGTTCAGTGGCATCGAGTCCATTCACAATGTTGTACACCCATCACCACTATTCGCACAGCGGTTTCATCCTCCCCAGCTGGAACTCTGTCACTGTGACACACAGCTGCCCTCTTCCCCTCCCCTGCCCTGGTGACCTCGATTCTGCTTCCTGTCTCTATGGTTCTGACTCTGCTGGATGCCTCATACAAGTGGTATCATGCGGTGCTTGCCTTTTGTGATGGCTTATTTCACTCGGCATCATGTCTTCAAGGTTCCTCTGTGTTTTAGCATCTATCAGAATTTCTTTTTACTGGTTAGAGTGTGCTATTTTTATAACTAAAAAATAGATACCAAATAGATACTTTGTGATGTTTTTAAAAGACCATTACAAAACAGAGCAATGAGATGTGCACATAGCGTCCCCCATTAAGTCTGAGACAGGACAAGACTCCACTAGGACATAAAGCTTTTGCTGAGTCACTGCAAACTAAACGTCCTCTGTGACAGTGCTACCCAAGGGGCTTGTGCCAGAGTGGGATCAATGCGGCTGGTCCCTTCCTCTAGAAAGCCTTGTGACCAAAAAAAAGTCAGCTGACCTAGGGTGGTGACATGGTTGATTGACCTGAATTTATATTCTAGTGCAGGCTCCATGTGTCATTTTGAGACTGGTAATCAAGTGGGATGGACTGGCCAGTCTGCAGGCCACGCCGTGAACAACACTATTCTAGAAAATGCATTTTCTGCAGACACAGGTATGATCTTTAGCTTTCAATGCTGATGTTAAATCTGATTAGCCCTCTCCCCACCTCCTTCCTGATTTCCTAACATCCCGCCAGTGTATTGGCAGGGAAGCCAAATGATGTGAAGGAGAACTTTCCAGGAAAGATTCTTCTTGGGCCTCGAGTGAGGTAACAGTTCTAATGGTTCACACAAGCAAACAGTATCAAGCCTTTCCATCAAGTGCTCATTGAGCAAGTGTTACATAGAGTGTTCAAGTGAAAGTCTTTAGATAGGATGTGCCCGTGTGCACTCCATGACCTTAGTTCGGTTCAAGTTGGAAGTTGGAAAAAAGAAGGATTCAAAAATGTTTTTAAAGTTAATTGGCCTCACCTATACATAGTCCGTGCTCCGTAACAACGTCAACACCATCCGAGAGTGTTTATTACCTACATACTTAGTTGCTCAGAGGACTGTATGATGCAGACATTTATGTTACTATGTGCTAGCACTGTGTCACCCTTTATCTACATTACCCCATTTAATCCACAGGATGAGGCACTGTATAAGAAACTTGACTGCTCCAGCAATTCTGATATTGAGCCTGAAGTAAGTTCGCTTACCTGTTGCACAGCAAGCCAATCTTTGACACCAGGGGTAGTGGAAGAAAGCAGGAATTTTATTATTGCACAATGCTGAGGAAGGAGAGAGGGCAGCTCACGCTGAAATCCCAAACTCCCTGAAAAGCTAAAAGGGAGGGTTTTTATTTGGGGTTTTAGGGAGGGGTGGGGGAGCATATGGCCTTGCTGGTTGGAGCTTTCCTATCAGCCTGTCTTTGGCCTTGAGACTATTTGCAGAGAGGAGGAAGCCTGTGACCTTGCTGGTCAGCAGCTTTCCCACCAGCCTGTATCTCTTTGTGGGGAGGAGATAATGAATCCAGGTGCTTGTCCTTGGTGGTGTCTCTCTCCACAGAGGACAGTGGATTCTGGAGCCAGGAAGTGAGGGAGTAAGCAGGGAATGAGTGTTTTGGTTTTAACCCCATATATGCTGGGTTTAATATAGGGAAACTAATATCAGAGTTGGTATCAATTCCACTCCTGGGTTTGTACACAAAAGAATTGAAAGCTGGGTCTCAAAGAGATATTTGCACACCCATGTTCATAGCAGCATTTTCATCATAGGCAAGAAATGGAAGCAACCCAAGTCTGTGAACCGATGAATGGATAAACAAAAAAATGTGGTATAACAAACACTGGAATATTATTCAGCCTTAAAAAGGAAGGAAATTCTGACATATGGTACAGTATAGATGAATTTTGAAGACATTATGCTAAGTGAAATAAGCCAGTCACAAAAAGAAAAACATTGCGTAATTCCACATATATGAGCTACCTAATGTAGTCAAAATTCATAAAGACAGAAAGTAGAATGGTTGTTGACTGGGGCTGGGGGAGGGGGAGAAGAAGAGTTATTGTCCAATGGGTGCAGAGTTTCAGTTTTGCAAGATGGAAAGAGTTCTGAAGATGGGTGGTGGTGATGGTTGCACTACAGTGTGGATGCATTTAAAGCCACTGGACTGTACACCTAAAAATAGCTAGATAGCAAATTTTATGTTGTGTTTTACTGTAATTTTTTTTAATTAAAAAAAAAACCCAAACTCCAGCATCCTGAAAAGAAAGAAAATGAAGAGCTGATACACCATGGCTAAGGCACAGTGAAGGAGTGAAAACAGGGTCCTCAAAGTGTGGTCGTGGATCCCCACCACCAGCATCCCCAGGGAACTGGTTAGAAATGGAAATTCTCAGGCCCTACCCCAGACCCACTGAATCAGAGACAGTGGGGGTGGACCTCACAATGTGTGTTTCAACAACCTCTCCAGGGGATTCTGGTGCTTGCTAAGGTTTGAGAACCAGGGGACTGGAAGAAGGCTCTCTCCTCACATTCCCTAATTTAATCAAATTCAGATTCAAGCCGAAACCCTCTACTCCATCCAGAAGAGCAAAGTCTTGTAAGCATCAAATGCTCATCGAAACTCTTTCCTGCATGGTGTCTCAATAAAGCACAGTAACTCACACGTAATAAACTCCCAGTAAATATAAATTCCAATTTTTAAGAATGGAAGTGATGCTTTTAAAAACTATATTAAGGAAGATTCCTCTGGCCAGAGAGTCAGGTGTCAATGATGAAGGCTGCGGCTGGGGAGGTCAGTCAAAGAACCATCGGGCAGTTCAGGTGAGAGTTAACAGAGCCTTATCTGGGGAGAAAATTGTGGGATGGGGAAGAGGAAATGTTTGCATACAATTTGGAGGTGGTGGAAGTGAGAAGGTCAGACATGGGGGGTTGTAGAGCGGGCATTGCAAATTACATCCTTTCTCCAAGCCAATCACGTACTCCAGTCTGTATTTTGTCTCACTCCCTGCTTACCCTGGGGAAAGAGTTTGGGATTTCACGGCTTCGCTTCATGTGTTATGTAACTCAATGAGCATTTGAGTGGGGCCATCGATGGGTTCCCTGGAGGGCTCTTGGCTAGAAAGAGCTCCCAGAAAAAAAGCTGGAAAGAAAATATGGGTCTCACTAAGCTGGGGATTGTTCTGGAATGTGATTTGCCAAGTGAGACGGTCTCGGTCTCTGCCTCTATCAAAACAGGACTTCTAAGATTGACGGTTTCCCAAACGTTTCTTTTCCTCACCCAAGCAATATCCAAGTGGCACAGCCAGGTCAGGGATTGGGGCCCACAGGAGAAAAATGACAAGAATTCTCCAACCCCTGCATCATGTTATCTTTTGTAAGCCGTGCCTTTATATGTAGGAGCTTAGCCACAAACAGAATGACATGCATTCTAGACAAGAGGATGAAAACTCTACGGTGATATTATCAAAAATATTTTTAACAGAAAAATGACATTTTCCAGAGCAATATTATGTAGCATTTACCAATACTATATTTGCTTCGTACAGAGATTCATTATTGCTTTTCTGCAAAATAAAAAAAAATCATCGAAACTAGTGATTGTTTCTCAATCTTATTTCTCCTCTAAGAATAAATGACGAGGCACGATTTTGACAGAACACTCTTGAGAAAGGCAATGGTTGCTTGGCCTTTAAGGTGATGCCTGGTGCTAGTTTCCTGCAGCTGCTGTGAGAAAGTGCCACAAACTGGGTGGCTTCAAACAAGAGAAATGTATCGTCTTACAGGTCTGGAGCCTGGAGGTCCTAAATCAAGGTGCTGTGAGGGCCGCGCTGCCTCTGACAGCTGTAGGGAGCATCTGCTCCAGGCCCTTTTCTTGGCTCCAGGTGGATGCCGCCAGTCCTGGATGCTCCTTGGCTTGTAGACACAGCACTCCAGCCTCTGCCTCCAGGCGCACCGTGTTCTCCCTTCACTTTACCTCCCTCTGTGGGTCTCAGTCTCTGTGTTCTCTCCTCTTCTGATGAGGACGCTGGTTATTTTGGATTAGGGCCCATCCTAATGACAAACAAATGGCAAGCAATAGGATATACTGGAGTATATGAGGAAGCTATTTAGTGTAAACCTAATTTAACCTGACCTTGTTTTTCCAAAAGGGTCTGCCATGGCTGTTGAGCATGCATTATCTATCTACTTTCAGCATTCGCTATGTCCCAAAGATGAGAACAAAGGCCCGTAAGATAAAGGTGTAACTTCCCCAACATTGGCATTTCCTTAAGGATAAGCATCTCTCCCTAGCTAGGAAATGATTGCTGCACCCATGCTGTGACCACCCAGCTCGAGACAACAGACCTGCCACCCTGCTGTGTCCATCGATCGCTGTGCCGACAGGGCAATCTTGTGACTATCATAAAAGAACATTCCAAGCATATGTGATACGTGCTCTTTGAGGGTATATAACCACTCTGTGCACCGCACTTCTTTGGTGCCCTTCCTTCCTTGGGGAAGGAAGGCCTTGGGCTAAACTAGTCCTCTGATCTGGCTCAAAACAAACTCACCCCAATTTTCATTTATAGATTGGTTATGGGTTATTTCCGTTGACACTTTGACTCATCTTAACATGATTACATCTGTAAAGACCTATCTCCAAATAAGGTCACATTCATGGGTTCCAGTTGGACATGAACACATCTCTCTGGGGACACATTTCAACCCATAACACCTGGTCAAACGGAAGTAAAGATACTTCAGCCTATTTCCTATGAGGATAAGTTAATCGTGTGACATTAATCAAATCATAGAGAGTCTCCAGGATTTTAGTCTTTCTGACTGCAAAGCGAGGGGAGCAGAAGAAATTGCACTCATTTCTCTCTCCTTGAGGACAAAAGTGTTCACTCAGCCGACTTGTTTGGAATCAGTTCCCTGCTGGGGATGAAGGCTCGTTGATGACTAGCCTGCCCAGCTGGGACTTAGAGTGCTCAGTACAAATGTGAGAAGACCAGACCCCAGTTTTTGTATGTCTAGATCCAACCTTGGACTCTGGAAAGGCCAGAGGTCCAAAGGTTATGTATTCTAATATTTCTTATATTTTAAAATGTGATTAGTTAGGTGATGTGACTACGGTCACAAGCAACAGCTGGTCAAGTCCTCCTCGTATCACATGACTCTGACCTCCACCTCCGCCTCCCTCTTCCACTGGGAGACCCACTGGGAGAGGGGAAGCAGGCTCCTCTGATTACACTGGGCCCACCCAGATAATCTGGGATAATCTCCCCATTTTAATATTTCCTTGGAAATAGTAACATATTAAGAGTATTTCTGTAGACAAAGGAAGCTAGCTAGTGTTTGTTTAGAAAATGACGGCCTTTAAAATCTTTCTAACACTTCATGTTAAGCATCAGCGTGGGCTGTTACTCCACTCCTTAATATATATATACATATTTTCTAAATTTTTTTCTTTTTAATTTTATTATTATTACTATTTTTTTTATTGCAGTAACATTGGATTATAACATTATCTAACTTTCAGGTGTACATCATAATACATTTTTAATTCTGTGTAGATTACACCCAAAGACTAATTACAGTCCATCACTACACATATGTACCTAATCACCCCTTTTTACCTCCTCCCTCCCTCCTTCCCCTCTGGTAACCCCCAATCCAGTCTCTGTTGCTATGTGTTTGTTTGTCGTTGTTTTTATCTTCTACCTATGAGTGAGATCAGATTTGATTGTATTTGACTTTCTCCCTCTGACTTATTTCACTTAGCATAATACCCTCAAGGTCCATCCATGTTGTCACAAATGGCCGGATTTCATCATTTCTTATGGCTGAGTAGTAGTCCATTGTGTATATATACTGCATTTTCTTCATCCATTCGTCCCTTGATGGGCACCTAGGTTGCTTCCAAGTCTTGGCTATTGTGAATAATGCTGCGATGAACATAGGGGTGCAGGTATCTTTACGCATTCATGTTTTCAAGTTCTTTGGATAAATACCCAGCACCCACCCCTTAATATATTAAGTGAGTTGTGATACAGTTTTTTTTTACAAATAATTAGTCTAAACTAAGCCTAAATCTGATTGCATACTATTCTTTTTTTCTTTATTGTGATAAAATATACATAATGGGAAATTCACCATTTTAACCATCTTTAAAGGCACAGTTCAGTGGCAATTTTCTGGGGGAAAAACAAGCAAGATTCCAAAAGTGACAATCAGTGACTGATAAAAAGTTAAAATATTATCAAAGAATTTTATGTTTAAAGAAAAATTTATCCTAGCTCAGATGGTGTACTTTTCAAACATTCAAAGAACAATATTACCTAGGCCAAATAAAAAGTTTCAAAATATATGTAAGCATGAAAAACTGCCCAACTTATTGAGCAAAAGTAGTATAATGTTATCAACAAAGTTCAACAAAGATAGCAGAGAAAAAAAATCAATCTCACTTATAAATCTGACCTGTAAATTTTACAGAAAGAGTTAGCAATTTAAATTTATCAACATTTGTAATATCAACATTTGTAATTAGTCTTTGGGTGGTGAACATGATGTAATCTACACAGGAATTGAAATATAATGATGTACACCTGAAATTTATATAATGTTATAAACCAATGTTACTGCAATTAAAAAATAAATAAATTTATCAACATATTTTAAATGTTGCTTTTATATTCAAATAAGATTTATCCAAGGGATGAAGGATAATTAAATATGAGAAAAATCTATAAATACATTATATTACAATACTTGGTCAAATTTTTAAATTATATCATAATCTTTAAAGATTTCCCAAAACTATCTGACATTATTTAATACCCAAGCTGATTTTTAGGAACTTTTTTAGAAGCCAGCAATTTGAGAACATTTCTTTAACATGGTCAAAAAAATCTATCTTAAACTGGATCAACAACGTTTTTTATGATAAACACTAGAGGCGACTTCATTAAAACTAGAAATCAACATACTAAAGACGGAAGGAAGGAAGGACAGAGGGAGAAAGGGAGGGGGACAAAGAGAGCTTACTCTTTAGTATTCTTGCTCTGGAAACTCTGGTCAAGATATTAAGAATGAGACATCTTAACATACCCACTAGGTCATCAGAACATGGGTGCCACATTCTCCAGCTGAGTTTTACCAGTAATAAACGAACATTTTTGTTCCCATCTATCGAAATCCTGGATCTATCTCTGAACTCCAAGCAGCAGAGAGAAGCCATTAGTGATTACACTCAAACCCCAACAGTAGACGTTTTTATTATCCTTATTTTATAGAAGAAATTGAGGCTTGGTGAGATTAAGCAACATAAGGGAGCACACTTGGCTATGTCTCCAAGACAGGTCTCTGTGTTCGTACCTGCTGGGCATGTGTGATGTGAACAGCGCCTTCCTGAAATTGCACAGTGCACAACCTCCTGTTCCACACTGTGGCTGCAACGGTTCTGGTGCCTCTTAGAAAGAGTATCCTAGGAAGGGAATTGCTGGGCCATGGGGTAGGCAAACACCCAGCTTTACAAAATAAAGCCAGACAGGCTTCCAGAGCATTTGTCAGTCTACAGTCTTATTAGTAGAGTACAATGCTAAAGAAAAACTTATTCTGACACTTGTTAAAGATGGTAAAGAAGACTTTATTCAAGAGACCATTGCAATGGGAGTTTGCACTAAGACAGAGAGATCAAGCTCAACTCTGAATACAGGGACAAGTGTGGATTGATAACAAAGAGAAGGGTGAGGTCAACGGAGGGAAACTTACTGAGGAATAAAATAATTTGATCAGGAATTGGAGAAGATAGCAAGGGTGGGGGATTTTCGCTAAACTGACTCATCAAGATTCTTACTGGACTAAGAGGGCTAAGGACACAACTCAAGGTCTGGACCTAGTCTAGAGAGGGCTCAGAGGAGCCTGACTCAAGGGTGGGCAAGAAGAGTCTTTGGGGGCCAACCCCATGGCTGAGTGGTTAAGTTCGCATGCTCCACTTTGGCAGCCCAGGATTCGCTAGTTTGGATCCTGGGCACAGACCTATGCACCACTTGTCAAGCCATGCTGTGGTGGCATCCCACATAGAAGAACTAGAATGACTAACAACTAGGATATACTGGCGATTTCAGGAGAAAAGAAAAAGAGGAAGATTGGCAACAGATGTTAGCTCAGGGCCAATCTTCCTCACCAAAAAAAAAAAAAAAACAACCCCACAAAAAACAAAAAAGAGAGTCTTTGTTGGTAAGAGATTCTTTTGATCCGCATCTTCATCAGCATGCCACATTGTCCTCCTAGGGGACACCCATGGAGCAGCCTACACTTGCTGGGGTGAGGGGGTTTCCTCTGAGTCAAGTAGAAACCTCAGAAGGTAGTTGGACTGGCACTATCTTGCTCCTGATCAACAAGCTGTCCTGTCCGGGTGTGAACCCCAGCAGTCACAGGCTGCTGAGGGTACCACTGAGGGCAGGCCTGAAGGGGGCTGGAGGGGGGAAGTCGGAGCTGTGTTCCACTTCATGATCACGCTGTGGGCACGCCTCTCCTCGGAGCACCAGGACCAAGAAGCTCTTTTTACTTATAAGAGTAACAGAAGAAATCAAGAGAAGAAAGTTTGATAAAATGCATTATATGGAAATTTAAAACATCTATATATCAAAATAGCAAATTAAAAGACAATCAAATCAGAACACAGTTATAATAAATACGACCAAGAGAAAATAGTCTTTACATATTAAAAGTGTGTACAAATTGATACAAGAAAATCATGAAGATTCATATAATTTAATGGCAAAATAGGCATATAAAAAGAAAAGTTCCAATATTCGTTAAATACCTTTTGAAGAATGATTCTAACCAGGAATTTCTCTTTTAAGAATCAACCTCAAAGAATCTGAAATACAAAAGGAATTGCACAAAAAGGTTCATTTCACTACTATTTATAAGAGAAAATTGAAAACAATAAACAGCAAAGATATACAAGTGATTAAACAAATTGTGATAGACTATTAAAAAACAAATTAAAATTATGTTTTAAGAATATTTAATAATATGGGGAAATGAATTAAAAATATATAAATAAAATAACATTAAATTGAAAATAAAGTTAAGTGAAAAAATTATATTACAAAACTTTAAATAGAAGCTATAGCATAATATCAAATTTTAAAGTACACTGCATGTTAATAGTAGAAATATGCATAGAAAAAATTTAGGACATGCATCAGAATAGTAAAACTGATGATCTCTGGTACTTGGTTTTTAATGTTCTTATTTATATTTTCAACATTTTCCATATTTTCAAGAACCAGCATGTAATATTGCTATAAATTTGTGTGTGTGTGTGTGTGTGAGGAAGATTGGCCCTGAGCTAACATCTGTGCCAGTCTTCCCCTATCTTACGTGGGACGCAGCCACAGCATGGCTTGACCAGCAGTGCTCGGTCCGTGAACCCAGGGCCGCCGAAGCAGAGCACATGAACTGAACCACTACACCACCATCAGGCTGGCCCCTTGCTATAAATTTTAAAGGCTAAAAAGATACTCTTGAATCCATAAGAATTCCTTTCGTGGTGTTCTAGGGTCTAGAATGATTTAAAGAGAAGTAGTGTCAGCTAGTGGCCAGTACACATACTCTGGGCCAGACTGCCAGGATTCCAGTCCTGGATTGCCATATACCAGCAGTGTGACCTTGAGCAAGTTACCTAACCTCTTTGTGCCTCAGTCTCCTCCTCTGTAAAACGGGGGCAATAATGGTCCCCACCCCTGGGGTTGTTGTGAGGATTACCTGATTTAATATATGTAAAGTGCATAGAGCAGGCCCTATGAAAAATAGCTATTATTACATAGAAAAAGAAGAAAGAGTTCTCCTTGATTAGATTGCACACTCCTTGAAAGCAAGGCCTGTTTCTCTAGTTCTTTGAAATCTTTAATATCCTCCACCCCCCAAAAACCTCAATAGTGACGTTCCCATAAAGGAAGGCTTCCTCTCGCTGCTTTTCCTTGAGTATTGCAAATGTCACAAGTGACTGCCCAGCCTGTGAACATATCAGTCAGTCTGTGAACATTCTGTCATCATCGTCATCATATTATCACGACACAGTATTATCATTCAACACCACGGGCGAGGAGGTGTTAATGAGAGCAGATCCCAAATCAGCCACTTTGCTTTTTATCGAAATGCTCTGATTCATTTTGCCCTTAGATCGAGGACGACATCTGCTGGCAACACAAGGATCTGGGTGTCGACGGCCTCTCCTCACTGTCGCGAGTGGAGAAGGGTTGTTCTACGTGGGCTGCCAGGCAGGGAATGCTGAAATGTGTCCAAAGAAGGTGGTGGGAGGTCTGCTCCTGATCCCACAAGTTCTGGAGCAGGATCACATTCAAGGGAAGATCACGTTCGATGAGACAATCACGTAATCAGAGCAAAGTGACTTTGAGGTTGGTAACGGGAACCCAGTAGGAGTGGGATCAGAGAACAAGAGCCACCCAAACACAGACGACTAAGCACCGTACTGTCCCCTGTGCTGGGCTGTGGCCGTGAAAAGGCTGATGGCACCCATCACGGACGATGTACCGAGCTCCCCTTTCGGAGTCTGGGGTGCTGCCAGCACTCAGTCCAGCCGTCACTCCGAGTGGGTCTTGCCCAACATCACGCCTCCTTCCTGGGACAGTGCACATCCAATTATCAATAGCCCAGAGATCCAAAGGCCTGGGCCTCCAGTCCAAATCTGGTTAGTTCTGAAGGGTCACCCATCTTCAGAACTTCCTGTCAGGTGTGCGGAGCTGCCTGTCGTGATGGCATCGAGGTCCAAGGTCTCCCTCTGCCCAGTCCTGTGTGTCTCCTCCCCTTCCGCAGCGTTGATGCCAAGGGCTCCCTGGTAAAGGCCTGTTTGGTAACCTCTGCCTCAGAATCACGACAGTGCCACTCCCGAGAGCTCATATCCTAGTGGGACAGCCAGAAAGCAGACCAGCAAGAAAACCAGTCAGTACCTTCAGAAGACGATAGTACTAGGAGGAACATAAAAGAGAGAAAATTGATATGTAGTGACAGGACAGGGACAGGTGGTCACAAAAGGCCTCCGAGGAGATAACGCTGGGACTGAGACAAAAAACATCCAAGAAGTCAAAGGCCAGGATTAGTGGGTGTTTGCAAAACAGAAAGAAGCCCACGCAGCTGGAGTGGCTGATCCCGGTTGAGTGTGGGAGGAGATGAAGTTGAGATGGGCCTTTCCACACTGGAACTTAGGTGACAAGAAGTTTGAGTTTTATCCCAAGTGAATGAAAAGACCCTGGAGGGTTTTAAGTACTAGAGAGACCTGGTCTAAGTTAGGTTTGTGAAAGATTATTCTTGCTGCTGGGTGGGAAGTAGATTAGAGAGAAGTAAGACTGCAGTCACGCATCACTTCATGATGGAGACATGTTCTGAGAAATGCGTCGTTAGGCGATTTCGTCGTTGTGCGAACGTCACAGAGTGTACTTCCACAGAGCTAGATGGCAGAGCCTACCACACACCTAGGCTCTGTGGTACTGATCTTAGGGGACCACTGTCATACGTGTGGTCCTTCATCGACTGCAGTGTTGTCATGAGGAACACGACTGCAGAAGCAGCGAGAATATTCAAGAGATTTTTGCCTAACGTAGGTCACTGCCTCTCAAAACACAAGTTGGAGCCAATTCGTGACTAGTGAAACCAATTCAATAGTTGTGAACCACATTTTAAAATGAAATAGGCTAAGCTGGGCTTGAATGGAATAAAATGGAACAGAAAACTGAGTGTGTGGCTTTCTGTAAGAGTAAATACTGTTTCACGATACTTAATGGAGCTAAACATGGTTTTGTATGTGTGCATTGGTTCAAGATTAAAAGCAAACTTCTTACTGTGG
Source organism: Equus asinus (assembly GCF_041296235.1). Classification (NCBI taxonomy): domain Eukaryota; kingdom Metazoa; phylum Chordata; class Mammalia; order Perissodactyla; family Equidae; genus Equus; species Equus asinus. Next base: position 38,088,778 of record NC_091790.1, read on the forward strand.
ATCTTGGTCAAAGAAGTTCTAAAGCCACTGATCTCGTGGGTTGATATTTACAAATTGGGTGAATTAACCAAGACCAGAAAAGATGACTTAAGGAGGAACTCAGAGTAGGGCAGAAGGGACAAGGGGCTGTGATGCCCTACAGACGTCAGTGGGGTCAGAGGCACCTGTGAGAAACAGTAGGGACAGAAGAGGCAAAAGACCACATGGTCTAGTCTTACGAAGACCAGCGTCAAGAGCAGAGCCTGCCGGGGTTGGCCCAGGAGGGCAGAGAGCAGCTGGAGTGAGTGGCTGCTTCAGATGGTTTGGGTTTTGAAGCAGATCAATCTCCACCGAGGCAAAATGCTCGTCGTATTTAATAAAAGTCTGCCAGGGGAGGCAGACCCAACCACAAGATGGCAGGCATGCCCTTGGAGAGGGTCCAGTATCAGTTTGGGAGAGCCATACACGAACTTGGCAGGGCCAGACCCGCTGTGCAGGTTCACGCCAATGCAGGAGCAGTTCCTCTCGTGGCAGCAAGTTTCATGTTTCTCCGGGAAACTGAAGTGGAAGAAATGTGGTGTCGGAGCCTGAAGGACATGGAAGCGGCGTTGACGGTAATATTCAGGGTAAATTGGAGACCTCCACAAGCAGGCACCCCACAGGGCTCAGGGCATCATTTTACAAACATGTCCCCCAGGTCATGAGTTCCGCAGTGTTCCATTCAATCAAGAAGTTCTCTGGGTGTTTAAGTCGGGGAAACCCTGGATTCTGCACCCTCTAATGTTATGGGTTACATTGTGCACGACCACCCCTCAAAGATATGCTGAAGTCTAACTCCAGTACCTCAGGATGTGACCTTATTTTGAAATAGGGTCATCGTAGATGTAAGTAATTAAATTAAGATGAGGTGATGCTGGGGTAGGGTGGACCCCAAATCCAATATGACCGGTGTCCTTATACAAGGAGAGACACAGAGACATAGACACACAGGGTGACACGCCTGTGAAGATGGAGGGAGAGATTAGAGTGATGTGTCTGCCAGCCAAGGACTGCTGTGGATCACCAGCAAACACCAGAAGCTGGATGAGGCAGGGAAAGGTCCTCCGCTACAAGTCTCAGGGGAGCACAGCCCTGCCGACACCTTGATTTCAGACTTCTGGTCACCAGAATGGTGAGACAACAAATTTCTGTTGTTTGAAGCCACCCAGTTTGTGGTACTTTGTTAAGGCAGCCCTAGGAAATGGACAAATCAGGCAGCTCCTTCCATGCCAGCAACCAATGCCTTCCAGAAACGACTAGACCTCTGCAGAGCCACAGTCTACATAGGGCATCCTGAGAGCCCAGGCCCATGGTGTGAGACACACTCACCTTGAGTGTTACTTAAAAGAAACTATTCTAAAAAAACTTGTTCCAACCGTAATCTTCGTCTTCTTTTTAGTCTGGATACTGTATTTGGTATATGATAAGTGTCTATCATTCTACATTCAGGTGTCTGACCAGAAAGGAAGAGGTTAAACGCTCAGATCGTATTTCAGAGAAAACCCCAGAAAGCTCAAGTTTGCATTCACAGCCTCAGACCGAGCTTCCAACACCATTTCAAGGTTCACTAGGCAGTAATGATTTCTTTTCTCTCTTGTAGCCTGCCAGCAAGGCTGCTCACCCCATCTGCCTGTGGGCAGCAGAGAACTCACAAGACAAGGCCCCTCAATGGATGCTGTTTGTGTCTCCACCTCACATCCTTCATCTGAGTGGGAAGAAGGGCAAGGGAGCGATCTTGCCTATTTTCTAGAGAGTGTGCCTGTGTGAATGACAACAGAGTGAGAAGCGGGAGCCGCCACCCGGATCCCAGTAGAATAAAATTAAATCAGAGGATAAAGTGTTTCAACAAGCCTGATAGAATTGAATGGTCTTTTAACTAAGATGCTCTGGCTCATCGCTTCATCTGTTTACTAGAGCACCAACATCAATTACGTCTGCTCCTTGGTAAAACGAGGAAGAACAGAGAGATGCTAAAAGCAGGATCGCCCCTGGAGAGGAGAGGAGTGTTGCTGAGCACAAGTGCAGATCCAGGGCATCCCAGGAGTGATGGTGGGGGCTGCCTCCACCAAACAAATCCATTTGCTCACATGTGTTTGAGATGGAGCTTACAGGATGCGAACATACTTCTGTGTGTCTCCCTTCTGGGAGAAGGGGGAGGTTAGCATAGAAATCAAGACAATACTCAGAAAGCTGAATCTCATTACCGACAGGAAAAAGATTGGTTTTTAGGGTCAGAAACAGCAGCAGGAATGTTATGGAAGGAATTGTGACACAAAGTCCAAAGGAACCACAACATCCAGAATTCAAGCTCTGAAACCCTTCTCATTGCTCTCACCGTAAAATGACAGCTATCCTAAGACAAAATTACAGGTCAAGTTAATTGTCGTTCTGCAAGACATAACAGAGTTTCCTGCTGTGTTGCAAATACACAGGCAGCCTGCCAGCAGCTCACGACAAAGCCAGAGCTTAACTGTTGATTAAGGCAGCACAAATTACTTAAGGACGTTTGGGGATACTTAGGGATTTTGCTGAATTCCCACTAATTTTTCAGCATATCTGTACTTGTAGGAAAGACATGAAATCTCTCTGAAAAGTATTATCCTGTATTCCTAATTTCCATACCTGAGAATTATTTATTGGGGATCAGTGGAAAAGAAAAGTGGACGGCCCCACTTCCCACCAGCATGAAGAATGGCAAACCTTAGGCAACCGACAGGTAACCCAGCCTCTCGCTCTCCAGTTGACAAGTGGCTTACAAGGGTTGCACCACTAGTTACCTGTAGATCTAAAACATTAACTAGCTTTCTGGAATGTTCTCCCCATTCAGCCTGGGAATCAGAAGACCTGGGATTCAGTTCCTGCTCAACCACTTACAGGCTGTTTGACCTTGGGCAGGTCACTGAAACTCTCCATTCTTGTTTTTCTTATCTGTAAAATGAGGACAACAACATCTTTTCTCTCTTCCTGCCTCAGGATGGTCGTGAAGCTCAAGAGAGATCTGTAAAGAAAGTGTTCCTGATCGGCAGACACATTGACAAAGGGAAGATATTATTAGGACTTGCCCTCTGTGGGTGGGACTTCCCTCTGTTCCTGATGAATGACAGGATGGTAGGCTCCAGGGCTCCGGAGCTCCGTCAGGAAGATGCTAATAAAAATACGCAAAAACCTTGGGGCCTTTTTTCTTTTTCTTTAAATATCTTAATGAGCAGAGTTTGACATGGGTTAGGACTGTCAGGCTGCTGGGACAGTAGACACATCAGAATTGGTTCCATTAGATTTGTTGTCAAATCTCCTAAAAAGAAACATGGCGCCACTTCCCTTTTACCACTTCCTTCAAGCTCCATGGCCTCTTCTGGTCAGTCAGCACCTGCCAAAGGATACAAGAGAAAAGAGGGGGGACACTCACAGGCTCTCCTGCTTCATTGTTTCTGCAGCGTATCCTTCTAGCCAGGCTTGCATCTTCGCCTAAAACGGAAGAGAAAGGACAGTTACTGTAACATATTATCTTCCCTCGATTTCAGTTTCCTCTCTGTAAAATAGTTCCAATAGTAGTTTCCATTTTCAAAACATGTTTCAAAATAATAAGGAAGTATTATTGTGTGTGTTATCTTTTATTCCAATACTTTAAAAAGGCAGAGAGTGGGGATCATCTAGCACAAGGCTTGCCGTAATAGGCAAATGAGGCAACATAGAGAGAATGGTTAGGTCCCCGGGAGATGGAGATGCCGGCAGTTGACTAGGCTCGCTCACTAGCTCAGAGATTTGCTCCTGCCCACCAGCTGTAAAGCACACCAATTCCTAGCCTCAGCCGGTTTAAATGTTGCTACATATCACGGGCTTTTCAGATCACTTGCAAATGACTTAAACTCTGGAGGTCACTTCTGAGATAAAGGTCCATTCTATCAACTAAAAAAATCATCTGAGACCCACCCAAGGGCAGTCAGTCCTACTAATCTCATCCTAAGACACCATCCATCAGTCAGTCAGTAACTATCTATTGAGCCACTCCAACATCACTGTTGCTAATTCCAGAGCAGGTAAAGTGTCCCTCCCAGAATAAGCAGCCAAAGTTCCAGAACCTTCTTTAAAGGTCAATGCCACAAAATTCTCCTCTTGATGTCACAGATGTTTGCTAGCATTTTCCATCAATATTTGCTTTCTTGTATTCTAATTTAACTGGAAAATTTGGAAACCGTATACTTAAATGACAATAAAAATAAAATGAACACATATTTTTTTAAAAGCATATGCCATAGATATGGAGGTTTCAATTTAGAAATGAGAATGAATGAATATAAATGACAATCCTCCACCACTTTCTAAGGATTTGAGGCAAACTCTGGCATAGAATGAGAAAATACCACCATAATTGGAGTCGGAATTATAGGAGAGCCAAAAAAATCCTCCAATACTCCCATCATTACCAGGAATATAAATGTCTTCACTTACCTGGAATGGCTCAAGAACTCTTATGGAACTTTTTAAATAAAATGTTTAAATAATATTGTTATTTATTTGATAGCAGTTTTGTACTACATGTTCTACTAAAAGAATGTGAGACAATTTACAGATCAACGTAAGTACAAAGATACAAGATACTAAACAAAGGGAGAGAAAAGGCCAGATTGGACCTAAAGTAATCTGCACTAGCAGACCCCAGAATAAGGCCACTTGGTGCCCCTTGATATGAAGACTGGGCTGTAAGTTTTCTTATCTGGTGAAGCAAATAGAGCAGCCCACAAAAATATACAAATTGATTTCCATCTAGAGCTGGGGTTTTACATATTCACGTGTTTTAAAATAGGTAAGAGATGCACATGACACAAAATTCAACAGGACAAAGTGAAGAATGTCCTCTCCCCAAAGACAACCACAGCCAACCAGTTTCGCCTGGTGTTCCAGAGGGTTCTGTGATTCCCTAAGCATGACTGTAGAGCTCCCCTCGCCCCCGCTCCTGTCCTCTCCATCTTATTTTGTATTTGCAGCAACCGAATGCCAGTTAATCTGCAGGTTTCCCACACCCCACTCTGCCTTCCCTGGAACTGGGTCTAGAGTCCAGGGGCCTCCCACAGTGCGTGCGGGACAGGTCCTGACAGATGCTGGGCCACCGATCCTGCCACTGGTGCTCCCAGGCTGAGCCGTCCCTCATCTTGCCCATGCAGGACCACCTGGTCTGCCCGGCCCAGCATCCTCCTTCCACTGCTCCCCGGCCATGCTTTGAGACGGTCCGAAGCCCCACCTGCCCGCCCGTCCCATGGGTGCTCGCTTGCTCCCACCCCTGGGTTCTGCAGGGAAACTGAGTCCCTCAAGGCAGAATCCTTAGCACCCGTCATCCTGCCACCTTCCTTCATCTCTCTTCCTTCCTTGGACCCAGGGAATTTTTTTATAGTTTGAGGGAAGGCGATTTTCTTCATCTCATATTTCTCTAAACATTTTGCCTGAGTTCAGAGTCCTTTGCATTCCCCCAACATTTTTATGGAAACCAAAGGCAGGAAGAGTCTTACCAGTTGTTTTCTGCTTTCTGCCTTGTCACATTCCTCTCCTGGGGGATGAGCATGAGGTCTTCTAGGCATCTGAAAGTGGGCAGGGGAGCATAGCATATTACCCATCCACTCCCCAACATCGCCTCCAGAGCCTTGCATTCCTCAGCTCTTACCCACCTCTGCTGGCCTGCACCACCTGCCTCCTCCCTGCACTGCAGTCACGCTGGTCTCTCCACAGTCCTTTGTACTAATTGGGCTCCTCATACCACAGGGCCTTTGCACATGCTGTTTACTCTACCTGGAAGACTGTTACCCTCTTCTCTAGTAATTAACCCTTTTCAGCTCAAGTGTCCCTTCCTCACGAGCCTTTCTGAGCCAGTTTGTTCCTTTTTAAAATATTTCATGGCACAGTATACCCCTCCTGGTAGCCATTGTCCCACTTGAAACTTAATAGTCATGCGCCTACCTCCCCCTCTAGGCTGTAAGCTCCGTAGACACAGAGACTATCTGGCTTGATGACTCTCCTGGAGCATAGAATCTGGCACTCAAATAAATGCTGAACTGAATGAATAAGTAAATAAATCGGAGAAGGAAGTCAATAAATAAACTCAATAAATAAATGCTGAAAGAATGAATGAATAAGCTACATTGCCTCCTTTCTCTTCAGCTCTCTGCGAGCCCATATGAATTAGCTTTTATATCTATTGTCTATCAATGAGACACATATTTTCTGTTAAGTGGTGAAGTGACCTTCTGGATCATGTTTCTCTAACCCTCCCAATCTTCGCCAGTCTTGAGGGCTTGTACTCAGGGGCCTCTTGCTAAATTGTGAATTTCCCACTGAATTCATTTGTGGGTGTTACAGTCAGCCCACCTCATTTGAATAATTTCCTTCTTTTCTTTTTGTTGAGTCTTACTCTAAGTGAAAATTGGGCATTTCCACCTGAAATCTGGAATACTTTTTGACCTCGCTTTAGCCTGCAGTCTTAAGGGTCATGGGAATGAGAAGTCTGAATTGCAAGCAATTTTCAGCCGCAGGAAACTAATCTCGGGGTTGAGTCTGGCAGCTCACGTGGTTAAACACGTTGAGTGGCTTGCTTTGTTTCCTGACCCGCAGGCCCTTGAGTCACACTGGTGACATTAGCCAGTTCACTCGCCCAGCTGATGTGCACCTTGTCGAGTGGTGCCCACAGCCACCTGCTGGAAAGTTCTGCAGTCCTCCACCCGGATGACTGGCCCATAAACCTCAGCACTCTGCAGAGACCAGAATGACATCAATGAACCCAGATGCAGGAGACCTTCGGCTGACCTGTGGAAGCGGCAGGCTGGCTGTTCAGAGGTAGTGGCCCCAAATTCTATACGGAAGAGAGTTAGGGGGTTATTCTATGTGGAAGAAGCTTATTCTGTATAGAATTCTATATAGCAGAGAAATAGCAATCTGGTTGGAAGCTGCTTTTGTGCAGAAAACGTCAAATGTCCACATCATATAATGGAGAAGTGGGCTGGTGAAGATTATGACACGGAAGGCCATGGGCCCCTTTCCCCGCCTCTGGCACCAACCGCATCTGAACTTTTGTTGTCTCTACTTATGCCGAAAAACAAACTCCTGATTTTTTCTGTGTCCTCCCCACCTTCTGGAATAGCAGTAACTTTTAATAATAGTATGGCTACTTGGAACCTTCGGTGTTACGACAATCGGCTTAACTCACTTTACAGTGCCTAGCGCCAGAGACAAAAGGCGCCTAATAAATCTATCTTGATCATGAAAATGTATAGTAATATATGGTGGTTAAGAAATGAGGGCTCATATACATTTTCATGCTTATGAGCAATATATTTCACTTCGGTGCTATGTAAGACTTAGCACTTTCAGAAATAATTCTTTCATTGTTTACATTTCATTAGGTCTCCCTCTCTCTGGCTATTTCCGTGCATCAAAACATGATTGAAAAACATTTTTGAAAGATTCTCCTCTGCTCTTTAGAAATCAGCTCACTAAAACCTCAGGAGCCAAAAGGCCATATTTTTCACAAATGCAATAACAGCTGGGCGCACGATGCCAGTGACGAGTCTCCAGGGTTCCACAGCGGGAAAGGTTTTCCGTTCAACAGCGAACAGAGAATTCTCAGACACGAAGGAACGAGCAACGTTTCATGACGCGAAGATTTGCAGATTCAATTTCAAAGAGGCGCGAGGCGCTGATCTTGCAATTCAGGGAAACGGCCACTAGATGGGGCAGGAGCAGTGCCATCGGGACCGAACCGACGCTGCAGGGACGTTTCCTGAAATGTTAAAATGCAGTGACTACCAAGGCAGTTGATCTTACGTCGTCTGATTAGATGCTACCTAAACCACGACCCTTCCTATCCCAAAGTTTTACATAAACTAAAATTTAATTAAATTAAATAAAAAAAGAAGAATCTTGCTAGCGTGAATACTCGTGCGCCCATCCTCCCAGCTAGACAGGAAGCCCTGGGGAGGGACTGTGTTTGTCGTCCTTGTGTTCCCGATGGCGTCAATGACACTGAAGGGACTTTGCCTGCCCCGAAAGGGGCTGGCGAAAGCTTTTTGAATTGAGGTCTTCATCATCACGAGGAAGCAGGTCCCAGCTGTCAAATCCTGCCTCCATCACCGCCCACCTGTCTAACTTCTCCCTGGGTCCTTCCCTCCGGCCGTGTCCTTCTGGAAGGACTGGAGTGGGGTATTCCTCCAGACTTTGGAATCTGGGCCCCTGGGGACCCTTGGGGAGTGAGAGGCACATGAACTTGGCCGTGAGAGGACCCGGAGTTGAGGGCTGCGCTGGGCTCTGAGGTGTGTGACGCAGAGGCAGCTGGAGGCAGGGCCCCTGTGGCTTTCAGTGTGAAGATGGGCCTTCTGCCGCTCAGACACGCAGGAGAAAATGTTAGTGTGTTCTGCGACGCTCTCGCTCTCCTCCTGAATCTCCTTTAGTCCTTATTCAGAAGAAGAAGAAACAGCTAAGACTCCAGCTCAGTTCCAGGGTAACTGCCCATCGACTGATGAGCGGCTAAAGAAGATGTGGTATATATACGACGGAATACTACTCAGCCATAACAAAGATAAAACCATCCCATTTGCATCAACATGGATGGACCTTGAGGGTATTATGCTCAGTGAAATAAGCCAGACTGAGAAAGACAAACACCATATGACTTCATTCCTATGTGGAAGATAAACAAACACACGGACAAACAGAACAGATTGGTGGTTACCACAGGGGAAGACGGTGTGGGGAGGGCGAAACGGGTAAAGGGGCACATGTGTACGGCGACTGATGGAAACTAGCCTGTGGGTGGCGAACACGCAGTCTATACAGAAACTGAAATATAATGACGTACACCTGAAATTTATATAGTTTTATGAGCCAATATGACCTTAATAAAATAATTAAAAAAAAAGAAAAGGGTAATCTGATCCATTGACGTAGAGCTGTGCTCCCCAGAGTGTGGTCTGAGCCCAGTGACACTGGCCTCAACGGGGAGCGCCTTCAAGTCTCAGGCCCCACCTGGGCCTATTGAATCAGAATCCCCATTTTATAACATCCCGAGGTGACCTCCATGCACCTTAACCTTTGACAGGCTCTGCGACAGGCCGTGTGGGGGCAGCGTTCAGCCTCTCTGAGATAAAAATGCTGGCCTCTTAGGTGGCCGTCCCCTCCACTGCCTCTCTCCTCTTGCCCTGGGGGCATCTGGCCATGAGGTCTTTGGAATGAGGTCTGTCACCCGCTGCCTCAGCCTGCCAGGCCTCAGCCCACTTCCCAGTGCACGAGACCCCTCAAGGCCTGGCGAGACTCCCAGCTGGTCCAGAGGGCGGCCACTCCCCACACCTAACACAGGCTGCCTTGCCCCCGGGTGCAGACTCTCCTCTGGCAGGAACTACGGGTGACTCAAGCTGCTTATGGGTCCTTCCGAGGCCACTTCAGAAACTCAGGGCAGCCTGGTAAAACCATTCCTGGGAGCCTTCGTCCCCTTGACTACACCTGGCTATCTTTCTTCGGCTTCCCCTCGCCTGGGGGAGGGCAGCCTACCATCAGCCTCTCTCAGGCGCCCAAATTAGTCAGAGGGCAGGATCACGTGACTTCCGTGTGCTTCTCAGCTCATCTCAAGTATAATCCCTGCGGCCACTGCTGAGTGGAGGGACATCTGGAGACGCACACAGAAAGCTTCCTCTTTGCGGTCGAACCCTCCCAGGCTGGAAGAAATGCATCAGATGAGATGGAGGTGGATGCTCCAGGAAGACGAGGGCCACGCGCAGGTGTTCAGGAAGACACCACATCCCTTATTTTACCTGGCTCACGCGGAGCCTCACGCGGAGCCTCACGCGTAGTTGATGCTCACCGCCTCCCGCTGGTGGGCGCCCGGCTTCTCTCGGCTGTTTCCTTGTCTTAGGAACATGCGCAGCAGCAAGCACAAAGGACCCTGCAGCACAGGGATGTGTGGCGTTCGACTGATCGTGAATGTCGAAGTACTTTGTATGCAGTCAACTGCTAACAAGCGTGACTGCCTCGCACTGTTTGGTGCTTATGCTTTAGAAAGTGGTTGTGCATTTAGCGGCTCTTTGGATCTCGACAACCACCTTTGGAGTTGGGGAGGACAACCACAGTCTGTTCTCATTCTCTGTGGGAGCTGCGTCGTGTTAAGCTCCGCGAATGCTGAGTTAGCGGATCCTGAGCCACTGCTCCTGGAGGACACGCTGGCGGAGGTTCCTGTGGGTCCTGCTCACATTTCCATCAGCCACTCATGATGTAGCCATGTTTCATGCCCGCTTCTGTGTGAAGACACCTCATTGAATGTGTGCTGTTGGTTTATTAACACTGAACCCTTGGCCAGCAGCTCTATGACTCAGATCTGGATGAAACTGATCTAAGATGTGTGTTTTCTCCGTAAGGCACATCGGAGCCTCCTTGTACTTAGGAACACCAGACAGCACTCCAGCACCAGGCTTGGGGCCATTTTAAAAAGCGAAATCACCAAAAAACATGCAAAATTCGAAAAGTGTAGCAGTCAGGAAATATTGCAAAAAAGGACACAAGTTTTCAGAACCGGAGCAGGAACGTGAAGGCAGAGGTTGCCTTGTCTGACGTTGTTCGGGAATGTGCGCATCAGGGGACTTAAGTCTTTCACTGCTCTGCAGAAGCCCTTACGTGGCAAAGGTGCCGTGAGGAAGGATTTGGGGGCTACAAATGAACCTTAGCAAGTAGGCAAACTCGCAAACATGGAACCCGTGAGTGATGAGGATGGACTGGACTGTTAGCCCATTTCACAGTAACTTCTTGGTCCAATTGCAGCCCTTCTCCAGTAGCCACTTCTCTCCTCTTCCTTTTGTCCACCAGGGGCCCCTCCCCACGACAGCTCTTTAACTACAGAGACGCCAGAGTTACCATAGGTTCAAACTCTGATCCAAGCTTCCAGGAAAGGAACCTCTGGGGTCATCTGAACTCCGGGTGTGGTAGGTGGAGAGAAGCCAGAGGGAGCCTCAGAGAGCATTTTTTTTTGGTTTCCTCCTGGACCTCCACATACACAGGCTGAAATCGTTATGCTTAATCTACGCGAAGACAGCAGGACTCGAATTCCGTGCTGGTTCTGAGTGTCTTTGAATCCTATTTGCCCCAATTCCTAGCAGATCAAGAGGAAGAATATTCTAAGACGCTGCCAGGGCCTGCTCGACATCTTCAACCCTGATCATGCTGAACTCCTGTTTTTTTCCCAAAACTTGCCAAGTCACCATCCACAGGCAGTAGCCTCCTAGCTGTTCTTCTTTCTTCTGTCCTTGCCCTTAGTCTAGTCTCACTACCCCGGCCAGCATGACCCTTTAAAACATCATTTAGATCATGACACTCTGTCAGCTGTTGGATGGCCTCCCACCTTGCCCGGTGCAAAAGCCAGCATCCTACAGGCCCCACATTCTTTCCTGGGACATTCACCACCTGACCTGCCTTCTTTCCTCCTCTCCCCTTCTCACTTGGCTCCAGTGCTTGGGCCTCCTTGGGGTTTCCCTGAAAATGCCAGACCCCCTCCTACCTCAGGGCCTTTGCACGTGCTGTTTCCTCTGACTGGAAGTTTACCTTTCCCTGCCACAGACAGCTGCAGGCTCACTCCCTCACCACTCTCAGGTCTTTGCCCAATTGTCACCTGTTCACTGAGGTCCTGCCTGACCACTCTACTTAGAACTGCAACCCCAAACCTCTTTAAATTCTTTACCCCTTTCTCTGCTGTATTTTATTTCTTTGCTGAGGAAGATTCACCCTGAGCTAACATCTGTGGCCAATCTTCCTCTATTTTGTATTTGAGTCACCAGCACAGCGTGGCTGATAAGTGGTGTAGGTCTGTGCCTGGGAACCAAGCCTAGGCCGCCAAAGCAGAGTGTGCTGAACTTAACCACTACTCCCCTGGGCCAGCACTGCTGTATTTTACTTTTTCGTAGCACGCGTCACCATGTGACATTATTGTTGGTCTCTCCCATCAAGTCATCAGCTCTATGAGGGCAAGAAATGTTTCTGCATTTTGTCAACTCTTTTTTTTCATGTCCCCCTGGGACAGTTCCTGGTTCCTTGGAACCAGACGGTGTAGGTGGGAAAAGGTGAATACATTTTTGAGATTGGAAGGAGTTCAAAACACAACAATACCTACATTTCGAGTTGCTTTGCTTTCCCACTGGAAGGCCAGCGTGCACTGTGCTGTCCTGGATGCCCCCGGCCTGCAGCAAGCAGGGGGAGGAGAAGAGGGGGCTGCCACGCTCTGCTCCTCTGGACACTTCAAATGTGACAAGAAGCAATTTAGCAGTGAGGGGGTCCTTAAAACAGAGGCTGGGCATGGCAAGCTGTTTCCGTTCTTTGCAATCTCAGAGGAAAGCTATTGAACAAAGCATCACGTGGGTTCGCCTGTGAAAGTCTGAGTTTGGCCATCACTGGCTTGTCCTCCTGTGGCAGGAACCGGCCATCATGAGGCCACGAGGCCTGGGAGGGGGCTGTGTCTGCAGCTAAGCAGGCAGCTCAGTGGGGTCTGTGTGGCTCTGGGGGCTCCCAGCCTGTCTGCTCTCTCCTTCTCCCCAGCTCCCTTCCTGTCTGCCCAGCTCTGCTCACCAGCGGGCAGGCTTGTCTCCTGTCCACCTCCGGTCCCCTCTGTTCTGAGTTTCTTGGTTGTACCGTATGGATGGCTCCACAACAGGAACATGACCCGCATGCACTAGGAATACCACTGAGCAGCGTTGTTCCCCATTTCCATTCAGAGGGTCTCCATGGCTAGATTAAAAGGAGACCCACCTCAAGGAAGCCGAGATGTGGAGGAGATTGGTCCCTCTTGTTCTCGGTCTTTCATTCATTCACTCGAATGAACGCACTTCTTCTGAGGTCATTCAGCATGCTCTACACCTGCAGAAGCTGCTGCCACCTGCCAGCAGCAGACGGCAGGGCAGCGGCCAGGTTTGGAGATGATGCAAAGGGACAATTATGCCCAAGACTGCAGGACACCATAACAGGGCATAAACAGAACCCCGAGAGCCTGTGACAGCTCTGGAGAGGGAGCTTGGCTAACAGAAGCCTGGCGAGGCCGCCAGCTCCACTGTCCTGTGATGGCTCCTGGTTGCAGGTTTAGAGGTGACCACAGAAAGCATGACATACGGTCTTAGCATCTCTTTGTCTCCACTTTGTGCCTTGTCCCCATTTGAGATCAATGGGTTGAATAATTGTTACTGTCGCTGACATCGTTGAGGTTTCCCATGCCAGGCTCTGGGCGAGACGATGCCTGGCTGTGGTCCCACCACCCTGTGGGTGGGCACTCTCAGTGCCCCTGGCATCTTCTAGTCCTTCTGGAATGCTCAGGGGACAATAAACAGCCACCTCAGTCAGGGGCAGCCCTGGGCGGATCTGCAGCTCGGTGACCTGAAGGGGAGACAAGAGGCAGCTCCGGCCCCCGAGCGGATTCGCTTCAAGAAATGATTTTGTGTCCTTGACCCAGTCGCAGACGGTGAGGACAGAGCAGCAGCAATCACGGGAAGAAACTTGCACTCTTTCACCACTAGCGCCCTTTCAGGGGAAAGCGAGCAGGACAAATAGGTACTATTTTCCTAATTTTTAAAAAGCAATGAAGAAAACATTTTTTTTTAAAGATTTTATTTTTTCCTTTTTCTCCCCAAAGCCCCCCGGTACATAGTTGTATATTCTTCGTTGTGGGTCCTTCTAGTTGTGGCATGTGGGATGCTGCCTCAGCGTGGTTTGATGAGCAGTGCTGTGTCCGTGCCCAGGATTCAAACCAATGAAACACTGGGCCGCCTGCAGCGGAGCGCGCGAACTTAACCACTCAGCCACGGGGCCAGCCCCTGAAGAAAACATTTTTAAGTAGTACAGAGACACATCAGCAGTGTGAAATATCTCTTGATGAGTCTGGGACAACCCAGACATCGCAGAGAAACCCCCTGGTCAGGTGGAACTCGGTCAAGTGGAGACAGTGGTGACCTGCAGACGTCAAGCTGGGCCCTCTGCCAGGGCCACCCTCTCTGACCAGTCGGCAGCGCCAAGGCTGCGCTCAGCTTCCAGCCCTTCGCTCCCCATCTACTGGACTTTAACCCTGGGGTTGCCATGAGCAGTAGAAAAACCCAGGAGATGAGAGAGAAATCACCCGTCACCTCCCGGTCACTCCTGGGCTGCAGGGTCAGGAAAGGCGAGGTCACCCCTCCCAGGACAATCTAAGGAGAACCCACTTGTCCCAGAGCTCATCAGCAGGAGGTCTCAACTGCCAGGCTTGATTTTTGCACAAAGGACATCTTGGAGGAAGCGGCCTCCCTCAGAGATCACGACTCGTTCCCTTTCCTCTCCGCTGGCTTTACCAGGACCAGAATCTCGAGGCTTCTTGCCCGATTCACAGAAGCTAGCGCTAGCCTTCATGTTTTCCTGTGACGGCCCGACGATTGATCTGCCTTCCTTGCTGGCCCCGGAAGTTTCTAGACGGCCCAAACTGACATATCTTTTATCCGTGTGCCACTGGCACGATGCCTGACCCACAGTAGCGCGAGTTAATGGGTGTTTAATGAAATAGGGGATTAGCACTGAAGTCTAGACGGCCTGAGGAAACTGGAGCAAGTGCCCAGAGCCCATCCCTGTCTGTGCGCTTCTGACAGAGAGGAGGCGGGGAAGGCAGAGCGACAATACGAGACGGGACGTGGGGACCATGTGGAGACACGGAAAAGCAAGTTTCTCCTGCTTCTCAGTCTTGTCCTGAGCGGCTCTTACACCGGAGGGCATTGCCCCATGAGAGACATGACCAAGACACCTTACAGAACAACCTGTGCGTCCAGTGGCCTGTGGACATCAGCTGATTCCCTCAATTCAAAGGGAAAAAGAAAGCTCCCCTCATCCCAACAATGGAGGCCCCGTTGCCTTCTGAGGCAGCAACATTTCTAGAATTTACCTCCATATTTTAAGTGATATGAGTTCATCTTGAAGGCGTCTGATGAAGAGGACAATTTTTGTAAAGGATTTGATAACTACAAAGCACTAAAGGTCGCGTTGCTGGCCAGCTGGCAGGAAGTGTGTTTGCCTAACTCAGGAGAGCTCTGCAGCCACATGTTTGGGACAAACCTAAAAATCATCACCAGTCAGGAAGCCCCCTGTGTGGAAGTGTCTGAGGACACGGACGCAAACACCCCCAGGCTGCATAAGCTTTAACACAAGTGCACACTTTTGTATCCCCCAACATTGTCTTCTTTGGGATGTTTACTCTACTGTATATACAGAGACGGGTTTGCTGCTTTCTTAAGGATATAAAAATATAATGCAGAAAAAGAAACAGAAGGACCTTAAACATTGACCAGAAAAGCAATCTGATAAAGAACAGAAAGTTCAAGCTTCCTTTTAGTATCTCAAAAAGTATCGGATACAGACTTTTAAAAAAAGTTGCATACGTTTATACCTGTGTAGTCTTAAAGTATCATTTAGACTCAGTATAAGGCAATTCTTCTTTTTTTATTTAATTATTTTATTGAGGTCCTATTGGCTTATAACATTGTGTAATTTCACGTGTATATTATTATTTATCAGTTTCTGTATAGACTGCATCGTGCTCACCACCAATAGTCTAGTTTTTATTCATCATCATATACGTGTGCCCCTGTACCCCTTTCACCCACCCCTCCTCCTTCCCCTCTGGTAACTGTTAATCTGTTCTCTTTATCCATGTGTTAGTTTATCTTCCATATACAAGTGAAATCATTCAGTGTTTGTCTTTCCATCTGGTTTATTTCACTCAACATGATACCCTCATGGTCCATCCATGCTGTGGCAAATGGCACGATTTTTGTCTTTTTCATGACTGAGTAGTATTCCATTGTACATATACCATATCTTCTTTACTCATTCAGCAGTTGATGGGCACTTTGGTTGCTTCCATGTCTCGGCTACTGTGAATAATGCTGTAATGAACATAGGGGTGCATAAATCTCTTTGAATTGTTGATTTCATGTTCTTTCGATGAATATCCAGTAGTGGGATAGCTGGGTCTTATGGTACTTCTATTTTTAATTTTTTGAGAAATCTGGTAATTCTTCTTTTTAAAATAAAAGATGTCTCTCTACATGTATAACTATGTAGTCCTTTCCCATCACATATTCAGCGCCTGAGTTGCCCTGACTGATTCTGGGCATTAGGACGTAGATCCGCCCTGACCTTCATCATTCGACATGTTTGCTAGGTGCCAGGCCCACGAGTCAATTCTGAGGGGTGACTGTTGACAAGCTGTCTGTCCTCGCGGCATTTAACTCCCCGAGGAACAAAGAAACAAGTGAGCAAGCGTATGAAACAGTTCAGACAGTGAAAAACACTACAGGGCAGAGACCAGGGTGCTATGATGGAGAGTAAGTGGTCAGAGAAGGCAGCCCGGGAGGTGAGACCTGATGGAGAGGACAAGGCCAGCCAAGAGAACAGCCAGGAACGAAGCAAACCAGATGGAGGCAGCAGCAGGTTCAAAACTGAGGGCTCACGGAGGCCCAGCCAGGCACCAGGGCGAGATAGCTCAGGCCTGGGAGAAAGCCAGGAAGTCGCTCCAGCTGGTGCCTGAGTATATTCTAGAAGGATGAGAAGCCACAGAGAGGTTTCAGCAGGGAGAGAACATGACGGATTTCCAGTTTTTGAAGATCATTCTCTTGATTGTGGTGGTGGTCACACGAATCTACATAGTGATATGATTGCACAGACACACACACACACACACACACACAAGTGCATGTAAACGTGATGAAATCCACTCTGTGGATCGTACCAGAGTCAGCTTCTGCTTTTGGCACGTCACCATTGGGAAACTCTGGGTGATGAGCTCACGGGATCTCCCCGTACATTCTTTTGCAACTTCCTGTGAATCCATAATCATTTCAAAATAAAAAGTGTTTTAAAAAAAGATCATTCCAGTGTGGAGACTGGGTGGGGGGGCTCTGCAACAGATGTGGCTGGAGATGGCGGGGCTTGGAACAGAGGAGGAGGTGGGGAGAAGTGGAAGGATCTGAAACGTATTTCACAAGTAGAGCAAACAGGACCTCTCACCATATGGGCTGTAGCCAGGGCCAGGGACGGAGCTGGGGAGTGGATAGAGGAAAACTCGCAAGGTTTTGGCTTCAGCAACTGGGTGGACAATGGTGATGTTCTAGAATTATTTTTCTAAAAAAAAAAATCCATGGGAGAAAGAGTTCCAGCTGGCTCTCACTTCAAAATAACACACCTAACTAGACATCTTGGAAACAATGGGTCATTAGTAAGAGGGGAGACACAATTTAAGGGGAGAGTAGAGTTCAGACAGTCCAGGAGTTGAACTGAAGTTAGAAATCTGGGTCAAGGTTTGGCAGGGAAGTGTGTGACCCTGGATGAGTCATTTCATTTCCTTGGGGCCTGTTTTCCCATCTGCAAAAATGGACTCAATAGATCTCTGGAATTCTAGCTTCAAAATTCTGTGGAGCAAGAGCTGTTATACGGAAGATGGGTGACTCTTTTTTCCTGTCTTTACCGACTTCAGGCGTGGTAAGTAGCACAAGAGTGTTTTCTCTGGACACCAATTCTCAGAACATAAGTTACTTTTAATTTTGTACTTATGTCAACTTTGCATCCAGGAAGAGCTCTCATGTGGCTCCCTGTCCTAGAAAATCAGGACTTTTGCAAGATATCCCAACCAACACGTGGGTGGGAATAAAGCTCACTGTGTACCCAGCATTCTCTTCTATCTTGCGTAAGCTGCAAGGGGAGAGGCTGAGAGACACGGAGAAGCCACTGCTGACAGGGCTGGAAATGCACCCAGGCTTGATGGATGTGCAGTGCCATCCAGTGCCTGGCCAGCTTGCTGCCAGGACACAGCGCACTGCATTCAGTTCTCTTTGCTGCTGTCATTAGACCATGCTCCTCCCTTCTTGTCTTAAACTAGGGGCAGGGTCATGTCACTGGGTCTGATTGATTGGCAAGCTGCATGTATCACACTGTTGGTGTTGCTTATCCCTGTAAATCTCTCTTATGGAGCACAGGGGAAGCGATCTTGAGAAGGTGCGGCCTCCAGAAGGACACCAGCGTGAAGCCTGCATCTGCGTAAAACAGAACCCAAAACTCCGCCCAAGTACAGTATGGATGCATCCATCTCTCTCTTTACACAATGGACGTTTATTGAGGGCCTACTATGTGACAGGCATGTGTGAGAGGACCAGGAGGCAGCTCCACTTTAGGGGGTCTTGCTGAGCCCATTTCCCCTAGACAGAGACACCCAGCAAAATTCGGTCTTGGGAGACTCTTCCCCAGGCAGCAAATCACTTTTCAAACTACATGTAATTAGATTTTCCAGGGGGAAGTTTCCAAATGACATTAACGGTCAAAACACGGCCGTCTGTGTAAGAGGTGTCACTCTTACATCTGGTGGATAGACAATCAGAGGATTCAAAACAACTAAACCAGGGTTCTTATGGTCCAAACAGCCCTACCCAGAAGCTCCCACCCATTTGCCTCCAGTGTTTTCCAGATATCTACCATATTATACACTTGCTTTGTGTCAAGCACAAAATCCTTATCTCAATTAGTCCTTGCGACAATCATATAAGAGAAGAAACATTGTTATCCCCAGGAGGAAACTGAGGCACAGAGAGTTGAAGGAATCTATTCACAGCCAGGAGGTAGCCTACAGGCCTCTGGCTCCGGTGGCTGTGCCTAACCACTAGACAGCACTGCCACTGCCCCACAGAGCCATGGGAGCTGTGGAGGCGAGCCCAAGAATCAGCCCCCACCTCTGACTCCAGCCTGTGGGTTCCCAAGCCAGGAGGTGGATGGAATGGAAAGCTGAAGGCCTTTGGAGTTTAAATGCTACCTGGACGTGTGAAAGCCCGAAGCAGCTGGGGTTGTTTGCTGAACTAAGCTTCAGAAATAGTATTTCACTGGGTGGAGGGGGGGAGGGGGGGAGGGGAGTGTCAGATGTGTCACACACGCCATCAATTATAGCACGCTCAACTTTCTAAGTTTGCAGCCAGCAAGCTGCCAAGCATACCAGGCTGGCCTCTAATCCCTCGCTGCCAGCCTCAAGGGCCGAGGTTTTGGTTAAATCCAGAGCAGGCCGCCACGTGGGCTCAGAAGTCACTTGCATCGTCATCTGTGGCTCCTGCTGTTTGCTGGTCCTTGCGTGGTCTCTTACCGGATGTGGCAGGGACCATGCTGGTGGGAAGATCAGTAACCTTTGTTATTTTGCAGCCTGCAGATCTGAGCAGTTCAGTTCTGGGCACTTCTGGAAGGAAGGTCCCCAAAAAGGATAAACTCTTCAAGCGCCAGGTGTGGGTACTGGCTGTACATGAGTACGACTTTCGTCCAGTCACTGTAATGTGTTTTATTTATTTATTTTTTGTGCTGAGGAGGATTCACCCTAAACTAACATCTGTTGCCAATCTTCCTCTTTTTTGCTTGGGAAAGATTAGCTCTGGGTAACATCTGCGCCAATCCTCCTCCACTTTTTGTATGTGGGACGCCACCACAACATGGCTGACAAGTGGTGCAGGTCTGTGCCTTGGATCTGAACCTGCGAACACTGGCCACCAAAGCAGAGTGTGCCAACTTGACCACTAAGCCACGGAGCTAGCCAGGGATGGAGTTTGTGGCTACAAGAATCTAAGGAACAGGAGGTCACTGGGCAGGGGCCTGTATGACGTTATAACCCTCCCTGGGCGGCTCTTCTGCTCTCCAGCCCTGCCAGGCAGTTGCAGGCCATCCAACAGGAATCGTTCCCAAATGCCCTCTGACGTAACCCAGCTCCAATCAACACCCTTATCAAAGGAGATGGCTCACATTGGGAAGGATGAAAGTAACGGTGGGCAAAGTTGTTTTCTTTAAACAAACATCTGTGACATTCAAATATTTAACTTACCTAAGCCATGGGGTCATTTACTTCTAGAGGTTTTATTCCAAAAGCCACTTGGACACATCAATGGTTTACTTTCCCAGAGCTGGTCATGGGCACCCTGAGTCTGACAGACCTGCAGCAATGAGCTGGGGTCCAGGGGCTCCAGGCTTCTCTCCCGGGGCAGGAGTTTCCACCAGCTGCCACGTGTCCTCTGAGTAAAGCCCAGGAGGCCTGGGGGACAGCTGTCCAACAGGAGCCTTGGCTGGAGGTATCGGATTTGTCTGATCATGTGATGGCAGAGGGGTGGCTGTACCTCTGAAGGTCACTCGGCGGATGATTATCTTGGAAACGGTGAGCACTCGCTTCCTTCTGGATTTCACTCCCTGACTGGGTCCGCTAAAGGGTAACACTCCCGAGCCAGTGTTCTGATTTTTAAAGTGAGAAAGGAGAGAAAGAAAGAGACAAGGTCTTGGGAGCGACTTCTTGCAATTATCATATAAAATCGTCTGAGTTTCTACTTATTACTCAACTGTTGCTCAAAATGCCCACTATGTGAAGTTACAAGTGTGCACCACATTCTCCTTGCCTCCATCCATGATTCACTTTTCATCTAGGCATTCACATCATCCCACATACCTCGTTATTTACATACTTAGTAATGTGATATAAATAATATTAATTAGGAATTTTGCTTGGTACTTATATCACAGGTGCTCAATAACCCTTGTCGAACAAATGAATAATGGAATTAGTAGGCAAATATCAAGTCAACCATAAATTGATTCAGAGTCCACCGCTGGCTGGGCATCAAGGAGTTGCTTCTCTGTTTGAGAGAAGGCTGTGGACCGAATTGTGACCCCCGGAAAATTCATATATTGAAACCCTAACCCCCAGTGTCTCTCTTTCTCTCTCTCTCCCACGTGAGGATACAATGAGATGGCAGCTGCCTACAAGCCAGGAAAAGGGCCCTCACCTGACCGTGCTGGCATCCTGACCTCAGCCTTCCAGCCTCCAGAACTGTGAGGAGTGAATGTCTGCTTGGAAGCCTCCGGTCTGTGGTACTTTGTTACGGCGGCCTGAACTGAGTAAGGCAGTCCCCCGCCCATGTCCTCCTCCTGGCCCCTTTGGTTTTTCCTTTTTTCGTCCTTGGCCCTGCCAGGGGTCCTGGCTCTCGGGCCCTGGGTGTCAACCTGGAGAGGCCTAGGAAGCTCTGTGCGTCCTGAGCACGTGGAGGCGGCCTGGGTTCTTTAAGAGAAACGTCTATCAAGTCTCAGCGTGACTCTAAGGCACTATTCTTCCTACAGCGCCCTGGCATTTTCTTTTCCTAAAGCCAAAAAGATCACAGCCAAGGGGGAAATGATCAGAGACGATGAGAGGACCCCAGGCTGTCACATAAGGAACCAAACTCTCTCTGGGTTCAAGGAGTGAGGACTTCGTCTTAAGGATATGCGCAGGAGTAAGAAAAATGGGGACCCTGTCCAGGCCTCATGGGAATCTGAGAAAAGCTGAACCACCAACCACCTGGCCACAGGGACGAACTGGAGCCACTGGGCAGCCAGCCTCACAGAGGGCACACCCCATTTTGGGAGCTGGAAGGAGCCGGATTTGAGGCTGTTCTGGTACCGGGAAGCCTGTCCTTGGCGGCTGGGGCGTGTGGACCCCCAGCCTCAGGGGAGCCAGCCCTCTCTGCCCTCCGGTTCCTGCTCCAGGCACTGGCTCTCCCCTGGGCTCTGCTGCCTTCCGCTCCCTCATCACTGTCGCTCCTTCGCGGCCCCTCCCGGTGTCTGTCTGCAAGTCTCGTCAGCTGAATCCACCACTAACTGCACGATTTCTACCCATTTCTCAGCGCAAATTCCAGGAAGAGAGAGACTGATGAATCATTTGCCCCCTTGGTAAGGCTTTAATTTCAAGCCCGCTGGCAAGTTGACAGTGCAGACTGCACGCCCTTGATGCTGGCATCCTCGCCAAATCCGGTTGTCCTGGATGGGTGGGGATGGCGGCATGTTCCTCGTGGAGCCCAGAAGCACAGCTGAGCAACGGGGGAGAGCGAGCTGTTTCCTTAGAAGGAGCCTGAGTACGCTGGCATGCTGAGGGCCTGGCCAGTCTGGAGGTGTCACCCAGAGAAGTCCCTAGAACGTTTCCCATGGCCAACGCTCTGTTTTTAAGTTGTGCTTGCTTACAGGAACCAAGGCAGAACATTGTCAGACAGCCAAACTGCAGGACTGGTCCCAACCAGAAAGGTCCAAGGTGGCGATGGGGTGTGAGGGCAAGAGGAAGTGTGTGCGAAAGGTGCCGTGCACTAGAAGGGAAGATGTGCGCATGCCCCAAATGCCCCCACCCTAGCAATGACACGGAGACCCCCTGCCCTTCACATCCCATAAGAACCCTGCTCACCTTCCCTTCCGGGAGAAGGAGTTTTACGGCATGAACTCGGCCTCTGTTTGTTGATCAATGAATAACGTTTCTGCTCTGCTGTTCCAAGTCCAGTCTCATTCTATTAGCGGGAGTGGCTCTGGGCGAAAGGACCCACGTGCAAGTCACCGGTCCCTTAGGGCTCGGTAGCAGTGGGTCACTTGGGAAGGCCCTGCTGACTAGAGGGAGTGTCAGGCCCTGAAGACAAACCATCTATTTCATAGCTTCACTTTGGGCTTGAGCTACATGACATGGTCGTTTACCCCAAATCTACCATCTTTCCTTTACTGCTATTTATACATTCATAACATGGATGTGAAATACTCATAAGTATTAAATGGGCAGAATTTTTTGTTCTGATTCTGGAGATAGCTATTTTTAAAAACAAAGTCTGAAGGTCGGTGTGCAAAAGAGATGCGGCCCAGAAACCCCAAAAGCCACATCTCCACCGTCTCCCAGCAAACGGTACAACAGGCCAAACCACGATGAGTGCATTAAGAGGAACTCTGAATACTCTCCAGGGGCACCTCTCTTTTCCAGCTTCTATGGCTCCGCCAACATCAGAGGCAACAGAGCTGATCTGACTTGAAATGACTTCAAGTTCTAAAAATGGCTGTTTCAAAAAATAATATCATCGAAATCATCCAGGCTGGGCCTCGTACAGGTCACTCCAAAAAGAGAAAACTATGTCACTTCCCTCTCCTCCTCGTCCTCGTCCCTCTCATTCTGCAGGTGCTCGAACTATGAAGCAAAGTCCCCAAGTAGAACAGAGGGGACCAACAGCGTCACCCAATATGTTTGTGCGTCGAGCGCCAGGGACAGCTGGGGATTTAAAACTCTCTCTGAGCCAGGAGTTCACACCTATCTGCAGTTTGCTGCGGTGGAGTCTGTCATCAGCATGACTGTCCATCTGAAAGATTTTGAGATGTTGTACTTAACAAAAGCACCTTGTCTTTCATCAATAAAGGAGAAGCCATTTCTCAAAAAAATTAAATGGGCAAATATCTTCTTAAGACCTCCCAGAAATGAGTTCTTATCGTCCCTGTGGTTGAACAAAATTGGTAAAGATGCAGAAGAAGCCAACCGAATGTGGAAAGAACGTACTGTCATATGAACACGCATTCATTCCCTGTGTGCCTGCCCTCGGCTAGGGGTGGAGAGGGTGTCAGACATGGCTACTGATCTCAAGGGCACCGTAATACCATGGATATTAACAGCCAGCTCTTCCTAAGCACCCACTCTGTGCTGGTGCCTTAGATACTCTGCCCCTCTGGTAACAGTCTTCTAAGGAAGGCTATATACAATTTAGTTGGGGGACAGGCCAAGCATATAAAGGATGAAAAACTGTATAAAGAACTCTCTCTGAACTTTCAAATACATGGTGAAGAAAATCAAGTTACTAGAGTTTTGAGGAAGGAAGTCAACTCGGGCGGTCCTGTGAGGCTTCCAGAAAGTACAACAGCAGGAGAGAAGGAGGAAAGCCTTCCAGGCAGGGAGGGGCCGCTCAGGCCAGATTTCAGAGGCAAGATGAGGACCCAGGGAACTGCAGGAAGAGGGATCTGTGGGACGGAGGAGAGGGAGGCAATGATGGGGAGGTGGTTCAGGCCGGCTGGAGGGGAGGGGAAAGATTCTCCCACTGGGTTGACCAGACTTCCCACATTTCTCTGCCTGTCTCTGGGCTGAAGGCTCCCCAAATACATAGCATTAGCTCAGAGCTCCCAGAGTTGCCTTTTCCAGGCTGAGGTTGCCTCCCTTCCCAGCAAGCTTCTGCAGCAGCTCCATCTCTTGACATCTCTCCCTTCCTGACCGCCTACAGCACTCATGG
This sequence comes from Equus asinus, assembly GCF_041296235.1. Classification (NCBI taxonomy): domain Eukaryota; kingdom Metazoa; phylum Chordata; class Mammalia; order Perissodactyla; family Equidae; genus Equus; species Equus asinus. The sequence goes on from NC_091790.1 coordinate 38,112,873, forward strand.
TCTGAAGAACCCAAATTATCACGTGGCGGTTTTTATAGTCCCACGTCACCCTCCAGCACCTCTGTGATGTGCATGTTCGGTGTCTCCGACGAGATGGCGAGTTCTTGGAGTTCAGAGGTGGCATTTGACACTTTCTGTCTCCTGCTCCCTAACTCGAGATTTGCCCAAGACTCAACCCTTGGTCCTCTGATCTTCTCCGTCTATGGTATCCCCTTAATGTGTCTTCCAGTCTCAATATTTTTTTTTATCGAGGTAACATTGGTTTATAACATTATACAATTTTCAGGTCTAAGTCTCATTTTTATCTACTATTTATTTGCAGATGATTCCTAAACCTTTATCTCCAGTCCTTTCCTCTCACCCAAGTTCTACTCTTGAATCTCCAGTTGTCCGTAGGATAATTCCACAGCCGTGTCTCGTCAGCCTCTCAAATACAGTCTATCCAAGATAGAATAACACACAGTCACTGCAGACCAGCTCCTCCAGCCAGCTTCCTCGCCTTCATCAAATATATGACAGTTCACTCAATCATACAGTCCTTTTACAAAAATACAAATGATAAATGAAATGTTTTAATTGAATTCCAATGCGTTGAGTCTGGTTCTGTGTGGTCAGTTTCAAACTAGCGTGGAAGCGGTGCCAGTAGCTCAGAGGCCTGCAACATCCCTCTGGGGAGCCATCACTGGTCCAACAGCCTCGCCACCTCCGAGATGTCTGAGAGCCCGGAAGGGAGCCCCAAATGTCTGATTCATTTTTCCTATTAAGTGACATTAATAGTCAAAATGATGCCCCCCCAAAAGTCCAGATCTTACGTTCATAACTTTGCCCGTAGGAGAGGCTTCTCAAGGTCTCGCTCAGGACCTATTTATTCTTACTCTACATTCAGTCCTAACGACCGTGGTTATCTGGTTTACAACCCCGTGTTTGAGGCATGAAGGTCTAGAGAAAGTTCTCCACGGAGTCGAGCAGCAGAAGGAAGGGTCTCAGAGGGAGGAGGTGACTTTAAGCCCCTGAGAGAGACTCACATGTGTGGCAATCCAGCACCATTTTAGGTACACGGCAGAAAGCCCCCTGCCCCCAGAGCAGCTCTGGTTTACACTGGGGACAAGTTATTGTGTATAATGACGGCAAATATTTGCCTCATACTTCGTATCTTGCAAAATGTTTTCCAAATCCTTTTGTCTGCTTCCTCAGCCACATTTTCAAGGAAATAAGGCAAGTGTTATTCTACTTTCATATATAAGGAAACAGAGAGAGAGATGGAGTGGCTTATCCAAGGCCACAGTGGTCAGAAGCGGCAGACCCAGGAAACTTGCTCACGCCGTTTCATGGCTCAGCATCTTCTTGGGTCAAATATGGGGAGAAGAGATTGGTTGATTTTTCCTCTAGGTTTTCCCGCCTCTTTCCTCTCCGTTCTCAAGACGGCCCTGGAGGCAGTGGCTTCCAAACCTGTCCCCCTGCTACACCTGGCTACTTCCTGTGATCCTAGTCAGTACTGGATCCCCCAAAACCCGTGACTACCAAATCGATCTTCCCCACATAACACCTCTTCCCTGTCTATCAACTCCTCCAAAGCCTTCAGTGGCTGCCACTCCCCTACTGAATCAAACCTGAGGTCCTGAGCACCCGACTCCCAAGACCCTCCAGGATCTCCCTCCTCTCTACTGGGCTGGCTTTGTCTCCCCTCTGCCCTACCCCCGCCCCACGCCAGCTGGGCAAAACTCGCTGCCCCGGGATCCCTTGCTCACTGCCTCTCTGTGCCTTTATTTTTTTTTAATGTAATAATCCAAATCATAGCCACACTTTAAGACTCAGCATAATTGCCACCTCCTCCCAGGAGCCTTCCTTGATTGCTCCAGCATTCACTAATTTCTCTCTCTTTTCACTTATAGTACACTTTTGTTTTTTCTTGGTACTTTCCCATCTTGTACTTCACTATGTATTTTTTCCAGCTGCTTCATATGTTATAGTTGTGTCTCTAATGAGATGGGAAGTGTACTAATGACAGGGCCCTTGTCCTACTCACTTTTGTGGTCCCCTCTATAGCCCCGAGCACAGGGCTGGACACGGTATGTTAACGAAAGGATTGACAGCAGGTCCTCAATAAACGTGCACTTATTGTTTGAGATGGAGGCTTCAGTGACTGGGGACATATATCTGTCTGAAGTCACTCTGAGTTACTGTCACAGGTTCAGAAAGTTTCTGGGTTAACAAAACTGCAGGCTGATAATTTTGAGCTCTGATATCCTTAGCAGGGGACACCCAGGAGCTGCCCCAGTCCCTCCTTCTTCTTTCTTCCTTTCCTCCCTCCCTGCCTCCCTTCCATCCTCTCCTCACACTCTGCCCTCTCATCTTTAGACTAAAACCCCTGTCCGCACCCAACTGGCCCGGGATGCAGAACTCAGTTTTTGCAAATGCATCACTCGTCTGCCCAGAGAAGACCATTCTGCAGAAATCCTTTGAAATCAGTTATGAACTAAGGCTTCCAATCCGATGAACTCTATTTACTCTACTCCAAGCACTCTTTCAATATTTAAAAATGAACACATGGTTTATGGAGCTATAAGCAGTGTATTCACGCTATTTTGAGTTCTGGGTTTGGTTTTTTTTACTTGCATTATTTCAAATACTGTACCCACATTAATGAACATTTAACACGGCGTCTTATTAGCTGGCTCATATTCCATTATGTTCGAGTCCCATAGGTTGCTGAGTCAACAAAATACCCTTTAAAGTATATTTTCAGCCTACCGCATGGTGGGGGCCACCGTCTGCACTGACCTGATGTGGGCCCTGCCAGGGAGGAAATCCTGACATTTTATTTCTCTTTCACAGTCGCCACCACAAATCTTTTCCAGTAGCTGCCTCCAGCTAAATGCCAGATTGCACCTCCAGAACGGGGCTGGGGAAGCTAATTTTCACTTCTGTCTTTCATCTGTCTCTTTCTCTTAGAAGCTCAGTTGAGGCAATTTTATTACTGGAAGAAAGAAGCCACACTCCCTGTTGGTATTTTATTTTTATACCCACCCATGTCCTTTCGTGATAAATGTCATATCAAAAACCAAACTCAAGGACCACTCAGTTCCCATGATGCCAGAACGTACTAACCTTCTGGTGCGGTAAATGGATGGAGTCCCCATGCTCTTAACATGGCCAGGAGAAGACAACTCCAGAGACCCAGGGAGCTGCTGTTCCCGACACTTTCTCTGTCTCAGTGCCACTGACCTCTATCCAATTCTGGACACGGAACCCAAAGTCCCCAGGAATAGCCAAGAGGCATCATCTGAAGGTGAACCCTGCAGAGGCATCTGAAAAAATTGTCCACAAGAAACCTCCACTGAACGCATGTTGGATGCCAGGCCCCGGGGTTGCAGAAGTAAATCGCCAGCGTCCAGGCGTTCAGTGTCTAAGGGGGAGACGGACACTGCAGATAAAGCAACCAGAAGTGAATGCGATGCTGGAGGCATTCGCTATGTGTGAAGGTAGTTATAGCATCTTTCTCTGACCCTCTTCGCCACGTGACATCTTAGGATTCGCAGCTCCCCTGTCCCCAGCCAGGCAAGTGGGTGGAGCTGACCCCACCCCCAGCTCCCAGGAGGCAGGAAACCTGAGTACCTACGCTAATTGTTACCTCTCATCCTCTTGGCCTCAGCGATTGGTCTAGGGGTTAGACACGTGACTCAAATAGTCAATATGGCAGGAGACGTACAGGGGCTTCTGGGAAAGAAACAGTCTTCTTCCATTGGAGCCATGGGAAGACAATCCCTGGTTCCCTTTAACGTGATGTGGGGTTGATGTAATCACAGGAGCTGCTGACTGCCATCTCATGTCCACCTGAGAATGGGGCCAACATCACAGAAGCAGAGACGAAGGACAGAGAGAGATTGGAGCTGAGTCACGTCCCATGAGCCCTGAATCCAGCCAGACCTCGCGCCAGGCTGAGGTCCTTTCAGCAACGTGAGTCAATAAATCGTCTTTATTATCTGAGCTTCATCTGGATTTTTTCTTACTTGCTACTCAGTGATAGAACTTGGTCGTGCTTGGTTGAGAAAACTGGCAGGCAAACAGCTAGCTCTAATATGATGTGATAGGTGCCATCCCACAGAGGTAAAAACCAAGCAAAAGAAATTATTTACTCTGACTCAGAGGGGAGGGGTTCTTCCATGTCGCAGGCAAGCAGTAAGAGTCTCCGAGGTACCATATTCCCTTGTCACCTGCCTCCAGGGGCAGCTGGACCACTTGGCCCTTAGAACCATCGAGCTGCCATTTCACACTGGGATGAGAAGCTCCGAGCCAGCGAGGGTGTGCCTTTCCCCAGCTCTCAGAGTTCTGTGTCACAGTTGGAACCCAAATAGAGAACTTTATTTTTAAAATGACTTCTTTAATTTTAATCAAACAAGGTTTTAAAAAATTTTCTCTTTAAATTCAGAAAGTGGCCTGTTATTTTTAAATTCTTACTATTCCTTTCATTAATGAAGCCCTAAATCAGGCTTTTCTTTTACTTTGGATTCATCTTTTTTGTTAATTCACAGATGGGTGCCGGGAAACATTTGTGTGAAAGCTCCATGTTGGCAGCAAAGCTCCGAGTTACCGAGGATCCCATCGTGCGGCAGGTTGCGGTGCCCAGACTCACGTTTGAAAAAGCAGGGGAGGAAGTCTTGCGTGATTTCAAGGCTCTGTATCCCAAGGTAGTGTGGATGGAGGTTCTTGTGGAGTCAAGAGGCCATGAACAGAAGGATGGTCTCAATCTTGGAATTCAACCTGGAAAAGGCAGTGCATATCAGAGCAGGAAGGAGTGAACCCCAGGCAGTGGGACATTCTCCCATATTCTCAGATGGGAATGGGGAGGGGGCGTGGGAAAGAGGAGGGCACAGTGGGGGAGGGAGACCAGAAGACGTCCTAGGAGTAATATTTTCCACTAATAAGGGACAGGATGAAAATGATTGGGAAAAACAATGGAGGGACCCAATTTTTAAAAAATTCCAAGTTAAGATTGAGGAAAGTAAGTGAAGGGTGGCAGAAAATGCCACCCCAAATATTCCACTTTGGCCTATTGATTATTTAAAACTTACACACTTGAAAAACAGCTAAGGTGGGGAGGGGCTTTCTCTGAATTCTGCCTAAGGATCAGTCGTCCAGAAGGAACTCAGTTGTCATCGATCCCCATCTGTCCCAGCAGTTTCATCAACCGGCGAGGAGTATCTTGTCACAGGAGAGCAGACTAGCAGTGGACACCACATCACCTCCAGACACACTTTGTCACAAACCTTCATGCCTCCCATCTGGTCTTCTAAAGGCCCGCTCATCTTCCCTAAGAATCATCTACTCTCGCCTAAGAGGCCTACATGCCTCCTCTCCTTTCCCATCCCTAAGATGGTGTTGAGGTCTAAATTCTAAGCCACCTCAGGGAGTTACTCATTTTCCCTGGGTATCTCCCGTGTGTATGAGGTATACATGTTAATAAACATCTGTTTGTTTTTCTCTTGTTAACCTGTCCCTTATCACAGGAATCTCAGCCAAGAACTCAGAAAGACAGAGGGAAAATTACTTTTCCTCTGTATGAGAATGTGTGTCAACAGTGCGTTAGTCATGGTTCTCCAGAGAAACAGAACCAGTAGGATATAGATATACAGAGAGATACATGAGGGGAGATTTATCATGGAAATTGGTTCACATGGTTACGGACGCTGAGAAGTCCCACAATCTGCTGTCTCCCAGCTGGGGACCCACGAAAGCAGGTGGCGGAGCTCCATCCGAGTCCGAAGAAGCCACTGGTCTGTCTCCCAGTCCGACGTTAGAGGCCTGATGGCCAGGGGGCCGCTCGCTGGTGGGGACGCATCTCACTGATGTCAGGAGTCTGAAGGCCCAAGAACCAGGAGCTCCGATGTCAAGGGCAGGAGAAGAGGTCATCCCAGCTCAGGAAGACAGCGAATTCCCCCTTCCTCTGCCTTTTTGTTCCTTTCAGCCCCCTCAAGGATTGGGAGCTGCCTGCCCATCCTGGAGAAAGAGGATCTTCTTTACTCCTCTGCTGAATCAAACGCTGGTCTCTTCCAGAAACGCTCTCACAGACGCTCCCAGGAGTAATGTTTTACCGGCTCTCTGAGCATGGAGCCTAGTCAAGTGGACACATAAAATTAACTGTCATGGACAGCCTCGAGGAAAGTAGATCTGGGCTGAGAGAAACACACACCCATCTTGCTAACAGAGTTCACACCTGCTGGCTTCAATAATTTCTTTAAATAAAAGAGTTCTTCAATTAACAAATGAAAAACAGACAGAGTTTTTGGAGGAAAACTGATGGTCCAAAGGCCCCACGTGGGTAATAAAATAAGAGTGCTCACACAGGCCAGAAACCCAGCCCTGCCGGCAACTCCGCCAAGTGAGCATCAGGAAGTGGGCGTCACCCAAACCCTCCTCCCCTTCTGTGATCTCGGAATTCAGTGTGCAGCCAAAGAGAATCTGGGATCCACTCAGAAGCCAGGATTCGAGCCAGGGGTGGATTTTGAACTGGATACCTTGGATGATGTCTGCAGAGTGAGGCCCCAGTGATCTACAGCTTCCTGAAAAGAAACGAAAGGATAACTTAATTCATAAATTCCATGCAGAAATAGCCAAGCCCTTGGAAGAAGAGTTATATTTTCCAATGTTCCGTGTCGCTTTGCATTTAAAGGAGATGCTAATGGTCCTGCTTGACATATATGCAAACAGAGAAGGCGGAGCTGGCTCCATCTTTCCCACCAACCCCCAGCCTTATCGGGGCCAGTACCACTACTTGAAGACCCTTGGTTTCTGGCTCCATTTCTTTAGGCACTGGCTTCTGTGGTGAAGAAATTTAAAACTCTACCCAAGTGCCTTTTGATAGAAGCTCGTTATATAACTTTAAACATCTTCTCTACAATTAGCCACGGAATTTGGAGTTTTATATTTCAAACTTTCAGCAGGTTCTGAACAAAGAATTAAATCTCTTCTGTGCTAAACTGTGTAAACAAGCAGATGGAAGGGAGATGCAATTATGATTTTTAAAATCATTTTAAAAATCAATATTCTTTTTTTCTCCTCTCAGAATGCAAAACAAGTAAATCCTAGTGATGACAGGTAAAGGCTTCAATTTTCTAAAAATGGTGAATCGTATTCATCCTTGAAGTTCAGAAAGCAAAGAAGATTGTCAAAAATTGTAGCATAGGTGACAGCCCTTGTGTACGTTGACGATGGTCACAACAGGTCCTGATTCCGTGGGCCTGGGCTGAACCCACCGATGTACATCTTTCACAGGCACCACAAGAGATTCTGTGTGGGCAACGCAGGATACATTTTATGGGTAAAACTCCCCCCAGAGAAAATGTTAGCAAGACCAGTGGCCCCACCTGGCTGAGGCCAGGCAGTCAGAAATGGCCTCTCGTCCTCCTGGAGTTGACCGTTTGCTAGTGACTCGTGTTTGGTAAAGAAAAATGACTCTAATTACAGGAGACAATGCATTTTATTTTCTTAGTTGTTTCACAGCAATGGTCCCCCATCTTTCCATTACAAAGTATTACTTTACTACTTTCTTCCAGACAGTTTGTTAATGCAATAGTCAAACAGAGCTTCTGATGGGCATGACACAATCAGTACTTTGGAGGAACCTGAGAGAATTCAGGCCCAAAGCATGGAATCTTGATTTTAGTTCTGGGGTGGTAAACTCATGCTCACTGGCAGGTAACAAATAATCAAGCCACTAGAGGTGTGAACCCAGCAGGGCAAGAATCATGATAACTTGCAGCTGACACTGTCTTAGTGTCAGGTAGACAACAGGAAATGGTGGGGTCTGTGGCAAAGTAGAACAGGATACATTCCATCTAAAGAAAGCTGATGCTCCCAGGCTCTGGCGCATGGTTACCATGCAGGAATGTGGGCCCAGGATGGCCAGAATGCCCAATTTTTCAACAGTAGCCAAAAAGTAGACATTTTTTTTAGTGAAACCTCCTGGTTTGAAAATGTTGCTAATTTTTGCAAAACACAACTGTGCTGCCCTGAGAACGCGTATGCACAAGCTGAATTTGACTCTGGGCCACCAGTTTGATATCTCTGCTGTGTCATCTCCATCGCCATAGCAGCAGGAAATGCACAAGTTCCATTAGATTTTGGAAATATTGAAAAGAGCTGGCCCAGCGACCATTGCTCTAGGGCAGAGGTCAGAAAACTTCCTTAAAAGGCCAGATAGTAAATGTGTTAGCCGTTACAGGCCACTCGATCTCTGTTGCACCTGCTCAGCCCTTCCACTGCAGCCTAAAAGCAGCCGTAGCTAATTCATAACCTAATGAGTGCGGCTGTGTCCCCAAAAAGCATTATTTATGAAAACAGGCTCCCAGCCTGTGGCCCGCAGTTTGCTGACCCTTTCTGTAGAGTGTCTTGTTCTGGAAATCTTTGACATTTATTTAATCAGTCTGGTTTATCTAATTTTAGAAGGAGAAATCTATTTTTAATTGTTTAAGCCAAAATTCATTGTGCTAAGAATCTTCCAGAAATAGTCTGGCTCCCGATGCACTGTGTTGTTGAAATATGTCACCCAGGGGTACAGTGAAAGGGGAAGTTGGCCCCCACAGGGCTCCAGTTGATCTGCCTCCATCACCATCTGCAGCTCGGAGACCTGCTTATTAACCACTCCCCTGGCTCTGCTTGTTCTCCGGCCCCAGTGAGCTTCATGGCTCCTGGCGTCTTCCCCCTGACACAAAGACCAGGCTGCTGAAAACTGTGCTTAGCATCTTACCTCCTTGGGATCTTACTGGTCAATGCCAATAAGGCGACACGCTAAATTTAGCACAGCCCTGCCCGTCGAATCAGACAGGACTGTCACCCAGTAATTGGAGTCTGCAACACTTCCCAACTGCTTGGTTCCTGCTGATTTTCCCTGTGTCAGAGTGAAACTCAAGCTCTCACTTGCAATAAACCTGTTGTGGCCGGCTTTGATCTTTGTCCCTGGAGCTGCTGAAACCACTGGTTTATGCCCGCCAGTCCCCCACTGCTCAGGAGAGGCCCCAATGCTTCACCTGCCACAGCTGCGTATGGGAAGATGGTGATGGATTGTTGCACCAAAGGGGCACTAAATGCTCACAGTTACCCTCCTGTAGAGAGCTGAGTGGAGGACTACATCAGGACCTCACATTTGAAGATTATCTCAAGAACTATCTCGTAAGGGATGTCAGCCACGCCTGAGACATGTGTGAGTCACACCGGAGTCATGTTTCACACATGCCAGAGTCACCTGGTTGCCACGCCTGACACACAGGCCACCAATGCGGGAACCATGCACCAGTCACCCCTGAACCACAAGAAGGCCATGCATGAACTATGGGTGAACCACACCCACGGGACGTGTCACGCACGCCTGCGTCACATAGCCACCTCCCCTGAGTCATGAGTCAGCCACGCCTGAGGAACCTGTGAGCCATGCCTGAGTCAGGTCTCAGCCATGCCGAAGTCACGTGCCAGCCAGGCCTGAACCAAGTGCCAGTCACACTCGAACCACAGGTCAGCCCCACTTGAAGCACGTGTCAGCCACACTGGCACAGCTTGCCTGCCATGCCTGAACCACGTGCCAACCATGCCACAAACACATGTGAGCCAGGCTTTAGCAACAAGACAGCCGTGCCTGAGCCACACCTGAGCCATGTGTGAGTCATGCGTGACCAAAGCCTGAATCGTGTGTCAGCCACACGGCAGCCACTGCTGTGGCACGCCTGCATCACCTGGGAGCCATGGCTGAGCTATGCCTGAACCACGTGGGAATGTGTCCTCTACAATGCGTGACCCACACGAGTCGTGTGTGAGCCACGCCTGAATTACACCTGCAGCGTGTGTGAGGCACACCTGAACCATGCATGAACCACATGTGAGGAACCGTTGAACCACATCTGAACCACATGGGGGGCACACATGTTCGATGCTTGAACCACCCTTGAACCTCAGTTGAGCCCCACAGGAAACACAGCTGAGGCATGCATGAGCCACGTGCCAGCCATGACTGAGTATGTGGGGGCCACGTTTCTGCAACATGGGAGCCAGAGCTGTATGACATGTCGGACGTGTGACTACATGCCTGCTACGTGTGGATAATGTGCGATCACATGTGAGCCATTCTTGCGTCATGTTTCAGCCACACCCGAAACACCAGGCACCTCTGCATGAACCATGTACCAGGCACCCCTGAGCCACCTGAAGGCCGTGCGTGAATCAGGGTCGGACCACGCCTGAGTGCTGTGTCAGGCACGCCTGTGTCACGTGGCCACCTCACCTGAGTCGTGTGTCAGCCATTCCTGAACGATGTGTGAGCCACCCCTGAGTCACATCTCGGCCATGTGAACCATGACTGAACCACATGTGACACAGTTGAACCACAGGTGAGCCACGTGTGAAGCACACATGCTCAGTGCTAGAACCACACGTGAAACACATGGGAGCCACACGTGAAACATGGCTGTGGCCTGCGTCAGCCATGTCCCCTTCACGTCTGTTTCGGTGGGAGCCGAGTGTCAGCAATGAGTGAGTCACGTATGGGCCACACATGTTGAACACGTAACCCAGGACTGAAACACACGTCTGCCATGCATGGATAATGTGCCTTGAATGCTTGAGTCATGCGTCAGCCATGCCTGCGTCCCGTGTCAGCCACACCTGAAACACCTGGCACCCATGTGTGAAACATGCACGAGACAACCCTGAGCCACGTGAAGGCCGTGCATGAACCAGGTGCGAACCACACCTGCGTGATGTGTCAGGCACGCCTGTGTCACGTGGCGGCATCACCTGAGTCGTGTTTCAGCCATGCCTGAACAATGTGTGAGCTACACCTGAGTCACATCTCGGCCACGCCCACGTCACAAGCCAGCCGCGCCTGAACCATGACTGAACCACATGTGACACACTTGACCCTCATGGGAACCACGTGTGAAGCACACACGCTCAATGCTTGAACCACAAGTGAACAACATGGCAGCCACATGTGCTACACGGCTGTGCCAATCCTGAGCCCTGTGCAAGCCACGTCTGAGTAGTTGGCAGCCATGTGTCAGCAAAGAGGGAGTCACCTGTGAGCCACCCATGAACGACATGTAAGCCATGCATGAATCACATGACTGCCATGCATGGATAAACTGCGATGAATGCCCGAGTGACATGTCAGCCACGCCTGCGTCATGTGACAGCCACACCCGAAACACCAGGCACCTCTGCATGAACCATGTACCAGGCACCCCTGACCACGTGAAGGCCGTGCATGAACCAGGTGCGAAGCACACCTGCGTGATGTGTCAGGAAAACCTGTGTCACGTGGCCGCATCACCTGAGTCGTGTTTCAGCCATGCCTGAACAAAGTGTGAGCTACACCTGAGTCACATCTGGGCCATGCCGAAGTCACTTGCCAGCCACACCTGAAGCAAGTGCCAGTCACACTTGAACCACACACCAGTCTGACTTGTAGCACGTGTCAGCCACTGCTGGACCTACTTGCCTGCCATGCCTGAACCACGTGCCAACCATGCCACCAGCTAGTGTGTGTCACGCCTGAGAAAAACCACGGCCGTGCATGTGCCACACCTGAGCCATGTGTGAGCCAAGCATGACAAAAGCCTGAATCGTGTGTCAGCACCAAGGGAGCCCATGCTGTGGCACGCCTGCATCACGTGTGAGCCATGGCTGAGCCATGCCTGAACCACGGCTGAAAGTGTCCTCTACCATATGTGACCCACACGAGTCATGTGTGAGCCAAGCCTGGATTACACCAGAACCATGTGTGAGCCATGCATGAACCACATGTGAGACACCGTGGAACCACCTGTGAAACACACATGTTCGACGCTTGAAGTGCACATGAACCGCAGGGTTGCCTCCCAGGAAATACAGCTGAGCCACGCCTGGGCCACGTTCCAGCCATGAATGAGTATGCAGGAGCCACGTTTCAGCAACCTGTGAGTCACGTGGGAGCCACACTTGTACGACATGTCACACACGCGTGACCACATGTCTTCGACACATGGATCCTGTGCGATGCATGACTGAGTCACGTGTCAGCCACGCCTGAGACATGTGTGAGTCACACCGGAGTCATGTTTCACACATGCCAGAGTCACATGGTAGCCACGCCTGACACACAGGCCACCAATGCGTGAACCATGCACCAGTCACCCCTGAACCACAAGAAGGCCATGCGTCAGGTAGCCGCCTCACCTGAGTCATGAGACAGCCACGCCTGAAGAACCTGTGAGCCACGCCTGAGTCACATCTCAGCCGTGCCGAATTCACATGCCAGCCAGGTCTGAACCAAGTGCCAGTCACACTTGAATCGCAGGTCAGCCTCACTTGAAGCACGTGTCAGCCACACTGGCACAGCTTGCCTGCCATGCCTGAACCACGTGCCAAACATGCCACAAACACGTGTGAGCCATGCCTGAGCCACACCACAGCCCTGCATGTGCCACACCAGGGCCATGTGTGAGCCAAGCATGACAAAAGCCTGAATCATGTGTCAGCCACTTGGCAGCCACTGCTGTGGCACGCCTGCATCACCTGGGAGCCATGGCTCAGCCATGCCTGAACCACGGCTGAAAGTGTCCTCTACCGTCTGTGACCCACACGAGTCGTGTGTGAGCCACGCCTGAATTACACCTGCAGCGTGTGTGAGCCATGCATGAACCACATGTGAGGAACCGTTGCACCACATCTGAAGCACATGGGAGGCACACATGTTCGATGCTTGAACCACCCTTGAACCTCAGTTGAGCCCCACAGGAAACACAGCCGAGGCATGCATGAGCCACGTGCCAACCATGACTGAGTATGCGGGGGCCACGTTTCTGCAACATGGGAGCCAGAGCTGTACAACATGTCGGACGTCCGACCACTTGCCTGCCACGTATGGATAATGTGTGATGAATGCCTGAATCACATGTGAGCCATTCTTGCGTCATGCGTCAGCCACACCCGAAACACCAGGCACCTCTGCATGAACCATGTACCAGGCACCCCTGACCACGTGAAGGCCGTACATGAACCAGGTGAGAACTACACCTGCGTGATGTGTCAGGCACGCCTGTGTCACGTGGCCGCATCACCTGAGTCGTGTTTCAGCCATGCCTGAACAATGTGCGAGCTACACCTGAGTCACATCTGGCCATGCCGAAGTCACTTGCCAGCCACACCTGAAGCAAGTGCCAGTCACACTTGAACCACACACCAGTCTCACTTGTAGCACGTGTCAGCCACTGCTGGACCCACTTGCCTGCCATGCCTGAACCACGTGCCAACCATGCCACCAGCTAGTGTGTGTCACGCCTGAGAAAAACCACAGCCGTGCATGTGCCACACCTGAGCCGTGTGTGAGCCAAGCATGACAAAAGCCTGAATCGTGTGTCAGCACCAAGGGAGCCCATGCTGTGGCACGCCCGCATCATGTGTGAGCCATGGCTGAGCCATGCCTGAACCACGGCTGAAAGTGTCCTCTACCATATGTGACCCACACGAGTCATGTGTGAGCCAAGCCTGGATTACACCAGAACCATGTGTGAGCCATGCATGAACCACATGTGAGACACCGTGGAACCACCTGTGAAACACACATGTTCGACGCTTGAAGTGCACATGAACCGCAGGGTTGCCTCCCAGGAAATACAGCTGAGCCACGCCTGGGCCACGTTCCAGCCATGAATGAGTATGCAGGAGCCACGTTTCAGCAACCTGTGAGTCACGTGGGAGCCACACTTGTACGACATGTCACACACGCGTGACCACATGTCTTCGACACATGGATCCTGTGCGATGCATGACTGAGTCACGTGTCAGCCACGCCTGAGACATGTGTGAGTCACACCGGAGTCATGTTTCACACATGCCAGAGTCACATGGTAGCCACGCCTGACACACAGGCCACCAATGCGTGAACCATGCACCAGTCACCCCTGAACCACAAGAAGGCCATGCGTCAGGTAGCCGCCTCACCTGAGTCATGAGACAGCCACGCCTGAAGAACCTGTGAGCCACGCCTGAGTCACATCTCAGCCGTGCCGAATTCACATGCCAGCCAGGTCTGAACCAAGTGCCAGTCACACTTGAATCGCAGGTCAGCCTCACTTGAAGCACGTGTCAGCCACACTGGCACAGCTTGCCTGCCATGCCTGAACCACGTGCCAAACATGCCACAAACACGTGTGAGCCATGCCTGAGCCACACCACAGCCCTGCATGTGCCACACCAGAGCCATGTGTGAGCCAAGCATGACAAAAGCCTGAATCATGTGTCAGCCACTTGGCAGCCACTGCTGTGGCACGCCTGCATCACCTGGGAGCCATGGCTCAGCCATGCCTGAACCACGGCTGAAAGTGTCCTCTACCGTCTGTGACCCACACGAGTCGTGTGTGAGCCACGCCTGAATTACACCTGCAGCGTGTGTGAGGCACACCTGAACCATGCATGAACCACATGTGAGGAACCGTTGAACCACATCTGAACCAGGTGGGGGGCACACATGTTCGATGCTTGAACCACCCTTGAACCTCAGTTGAGCCCCACAGGAAACACAGCTGAGGCATGCATGAGCCACGTGCCAGCCATGACTGAGTATGTGGGGGCCACGTTTCTGCAACATGGGAGCCAGAGCTGTATGACATGTCGGACGTGCGACCACATGCCTGCTACGTGTGGATAATGTGCGATCACATGTGAGCCATTCTTGCGTCATGTTTCAGCCACACCCGAAACACCAGGCACCTCTGCATGAGCCACGTACCAGGCACCCCTGAGCCACGTGAAGGCCGTGCGTGAACCAGGGTCGGACCACGCCTGAGTGATGTGTCAGGCACGCCTGTGTCACGTGGCCACCTCACCTGAGTCGTGTGTCAGCCATTCCTGAACGATGTGTGAGCCACCCCTGAGTCACATCTCGGCCATGTGAACCATGACTGAACCACATGTGACACAGTTGAACCACAGGTGAGCCACGTGTGAAGCACACATGCTCAGTGCTAGAACCACACGTGAAACACATGGGAGCCACACGTGAAACATTGCTGTGGCCTGCGTCAGCCATGTCCCCTTCACGTCTGTTTCGGTGGGAGCCGAGTGTCAGCAATGAGTGAGTCACGTATGGGCCACACATGTTGAACACGTAACCCAGGACTGAAACACACGTCTGCCATGCATGGATAATGTGCCTTGAATGCTTGAGTCATGCGTCAGCCATGCCTGCGTCCCATGTCAGCCACACCTGAAACACCTGGCACCCATGTGTGAAACATGCACGAGCCAACCCTGAGCCACGTGAAGGCCGTGCATGAACCAGGTGCGAACCACACCTGCGTGATGTGTCAGGCACGCCTGTGTCACGTGGCGGCATCACCTGAGTCGTGTTTCAGCCATGCCTGAACAATGTGTGAGCTACACCTGAGTCACATCTCGGCCACGCCCACGTCACAAGCCAGCCGCGCCTGAACCATGACTGAACCACATGTGACACACTTGACCCTCATGGGAACCACATGTGAAGCACACACGCTCAATGCTTGAACCACAAGTGAACAACATGGCAGTCACATGTGCTACATGGCTGGGCCATTCCTGAGCCCTGTGCAAGCCACGTCTGAGTAGTTGGCAGCCATGTGTCAGCAAAGAGGGAGTCACCTGTGAGCCACCCATGAACGACATGTAAGCCATGCATGAATCACATGACTGCCATGCATGGATAAACTGCGATGAATGCCCGAGTGACATGTCAGCCACGCCTGCGTCATGTGACAGCCACACCCGAAACACCAGGCACCTCTGCATGAACCATGTACCAGGCACCCCTGACCACGTGAAGGCCGTGCATGAACCAGGTGCGAAGCACACCTGCGTGATGTGTCAGGAAAACCTGTGTCACGTGGCCGCATCACCTGAGTCGTGTTTCAGCCATGCCTGAACAAAGTGTGAGCTACACCTGAGTCACATCTGGGCCATGCCGAAGTCACTTGCCAGCCACACCTGAAGCAAGTGCCAGTCACACTTGAACCACACACCAGTCTGACTTGTAGCACGTGTCAGCCACTGCTGGACCTACTTGCCTGCCATGCCTGAACCACGTGCCAACCATGCCACCAGCTAGTGTGTGTCACGCCTGAGAAAAACCACGGCCGTGCATGTGCCACACCTGAGCCATGTGTGAGCCAAGCATGACAAAAGCCTGAATCGTGTGTCAGCACCAAGGGAGCCCATGCTGTGGCACGCCTGCATCACGTGTGAGCCATGGCTGAGCCATGCCTGAACCACGGCTGAAAGTGTCCTCTACCATATGTGACCCACACGAGTCATGTGTGAGCCAAGCCTGGATTACACCAGAACCATGTGTGAGCCATGCATGAACCACATGTGAGACACCGTGGAACCACCTGTGAAACACACATGTTCGACGCTTGAAGTGCACATGAACCGCAGGGTTGCCTCCCAGGAAATACAGCTGAGCCACGCCTGGGCCACGTTCCAGCCATGAATGAGTATGCAGGAGCCACGTTTCAGCAACCTGTGAGTCACGTGGGAGCCACACTTGTACGACATGTCACACACGCGTGACCACATGTCTTCGACACATGGATCCTGTGCGATGCATGACTGAGTCACGTGTCAGCCACGCCTGAGACATGTGTGAGTCACACCGGAGTCATGTTTCACACATGCCAGAGTCACATGGTAGCCACGCCTGACACACAGGCCACCAATGCGTGAACCATGCACCAGTCACCCCTGAACCACAAGAAGGCCATGCGTCAGGTAGCCGCCTCACCTGAGTCATGAGACAGCCACGCCTGAAGAACCTGTGAGCCACGCCTGAGTCACATCTCAGCCGTGCCGAATTCACATGCCAGCCAGGTCTGAACCAAGTGCCAGTCACACTTGAATCGCAGGTCAGCCTCACTTGAAGCACGTGTCAGCCACACTGGCACAGCTTGCCTGCCATGCCTGAACCACGTGCCAAACATGCCACAAACACGTGTGAGCCATGCCTGAGCCACACCACAGCCCTGCATGTGCCACACCAGGGCCATGTGTGAGCCAAGCATGACAAAAGCCTGAATCATGTGTCAGCCACTTGGCAGCCACTGCTGTGGCACGCCTGCATCACCTGGGAGCCATGGCTCAGCCATGCCTGAACCACGGCTGAAAGTGTCCTCTACCGTCTGTGACCCACACGAGTCGTGTGTGAGCCACGCCTGAATTACACCTGCAGCGTGTGTGAGCCATGCATGAACCACATGTGAGGAACCGTTGCACCACATCTGAAGCACATGGGAGGCACACATGTTCGATGCTTGAACCACCCTTGAACCTCAGTTGAGCCCCACAGGAAACACAGCCGAGGCATGCATGAGCCACGTGCCAACCATGACTGAGTATGCGGGGGCCACGTTTCTGCAACATGGGAGCCAGAGCTGTACAACATGTCGGACGTCCGACCACTTGCCTGCCACGTATGGATAATGTGTGATGAATGCCTGAATCACATGTGAGCCATTCTTGCGTCATGCGTCAGCCACACCCGAAACACCAGGCACCTCTGCATGAACCATGTACCAGGCACCCCTGACCACGTGAAGGCCGTACATGAACCAGGTGAGAACTACACCTGCGTGATGTGTCAGGCACGCCTGTGTCACGTGGCCGCATCACCTGAGTCGTGTTTCAGCCATGCCTGAACAATGTGCGAGCTACACCTGAGTCACATCTGGCCATGCCGAAGTCACTTGCCAGCCACACCTGAAGCAAGTGCCAGTCACACTTGAACCACACACCAGTCTCACTTGTAGCACGTGTCAGCCACTGCTGGACCCACTTGCCTGCCATGCCTGAACCACGTGCCAACCATGCCACCAGCTAGTGTGTGTCACGCCTGAGAAAAACCACAGCCGTGCATGTGCCACACCTGAGCCGTGTGTGAGCCAAGCATGACAAAAGCCTGAATCGTGTGTCAGCACCAAGGGAGCCCATGCTGTGGCACGCCCGCATCATGTGTGAGCCATGGCTGAGCCATGCCTGAACCACGGCTGAAAGTGTCCTCTACCATATGTGACCCACACGAGTCATGTGTGAGCCAAGCCTGGATTACACCAGAACCATGTGTGAGCCATGCATGAACCACATGTGAGACACCGTGGAACCACCTGTGAAACACACATGTTCGACGCTTGAAGTGCACATGAACCGCAGGGTTGCCTCCCAGGAAATACAGCTGAGCCACGCCTGGGCCACGTTCCAGCCATGAATGAGTATGCAGGAGCCACGTTTCAGCAACCTGTGAGTCACGTGGGAGCCACACTTGTACGACATGTCACACACGCGTGACCACATGTCTTCGACACATGGATCCTGTGCGATGCATGACTGAGTCACGTGTCAGCCACGCCTGAGACATGTGTGAGTCACACCGGAGTCATGTTTCACACATGCCAGAGTCACATGGTAGCCACGCCTGACACACAGGCCACCAATGCGTGAACCATGCACCAGTCACCCCTGAACCACAAGAAGGCCATGCGTCAGGTAGCCGCCTCACCTGAGTCATGAGACAGCCACGCCTGAAGAACCTGTGAGCCACGCCTGAGTCACATCTCAGCCGTGCCGAATTCACATGCCAGCCAGGTCTGAACCAAGTGCCAGTCACACTTGAATCGCAGGTCAGCCTCACTTGAAGCACGTGTCAGCCACACTGGCACAGCTTGCCTGCCATGCCTGAACCACGTGCCAAACATGCCACAAACACGTGTGAGCCATGCCTGAGCCACACCACAGCCCTGCATGTGCCACACCAGGGCCATGTGTGAGCCAAGCATGACAAAAGCCTGAATCATGTGTCAGCCACTTGGCAGCCACTGCTGTGGCACGCCTGCATCACCTGGGAGCCATGGCTCAGCCATGCCTGAACCACGGCTGAAAGTGTCCTCTACCGTCTGTGACCCACACGAGTCGTGTGTGAGCCACGCCTGAATTACACCTGCAGCGTGTGTGAGGCACACCTGAACCATGCATGAACCACATGTGAGGAACCGTTGAACCACATCTGAACCAGGTGGGGGGCACACATGTTCGATGCTTGAACCACCCTTGAACCTCAGTTGAGCCCCACAGGAAACACAGCTGAGGCATGCATGAGCCACGTGCCAGCCATGACTGAGTATGTGGGGGCCACGTTTCTGCAACATGGGAGCCAGAGCTGTATGACATGTCGGACGTGCGACCACATGCCTGCTACGTGTGGATAATGTGCGATCACATGTGAGCCATTCTTGCGTCATGTTTCAGCCACACCCGAAACACCAGGCACCTCTGCATGAGCCACGTACCAGGCACCCCTGAGCCACGTGAAGGCCGTGCGTGAACCAGGGTCGGACCACGCCTGAGTGATGTGTCAGGCACGCCTGTGTCACGTGGCCACCTCACCTGAGTCGTGTGTCAGCCATTCCTGAACGATGTGTGAGCCACCCCTGAGTCACATCTCGGCCATGTGAACCATGACTGAACCACATGTGACACAGTTGAACCACAGGTGAGCCACGTGTGAAGCACACATGCTCAGTGCTAGAACCACACGTGAAACACATGGGAGCCACACGTGAAACATTGCTGTGGCCTGCGTCAGCCATGTCCCCTTCACGTCTGTTTCGGTGGGAGCCGAGTGTCAGCAATGAGTGAGTCACGTATGGGCCACACATGTTGAACACGTAACCCAGGACTGAAACACACGTCTGCCATGCATGGATAATGTGCCTTGAATGCTTGAGTCATGCGTCAGCCATGCCTGCGTCCCATGTCAGCCACACCTGAAACACCTGGCACCCATGTGTGAAACATGCACGAGCCAACCCTGAGCCACGTGAAGGCCGTGCATGAACCAGGTGCGAACCACACCTGCGTGATGTGTCAGGCACGCCTGTGTCACGTGGCGGCATCACCTGAGTCGTGTTTCAGCCATGCCTGAACAATGTGTGAGCTACACCTGAGTCACATCTCGGCCACGCCCACGTCACAAGCCAGCCGCGCCTGAACCATGACTGAACCACATGTGACACACTTGACCCTCATGGGAACCACATGTGAAGCACACACGCTCAATGCTTGAACCACAAGTGAACAACATGGCAGTCACATGTGCTACATGGCTGGGCCATTCCTGAGCCCTGTGCAAGCCACGTCTGAGTAGTTGGCAGCCATGTGTCAGCAAAGAGGGAGTCACCTGTGAGCCACCCATGAACGACATGTAAGCCATGCATGAATCACATGACTGCCATGCATGGATAAACTGCGATGAATGCCCGAGTGACATGTCAGCCACGCCTGCGTCATGTGACAGCCACACCCGAAACACCAGGCACCTCTGCATGAACCATGTACCAGGCACCCCTGACCACGTGAAGGCCGTGCATGAACCAGGTGCGAAGCACACCTGCGTGATGTGTCAGGAAAACCTGTGTCACGTGGCCGCATCACCTGAGTCGTGTTTCAGCCATGCCTGAACAAAGTGTGAGCTACACCTGAGTCACATCTGGGCCATGCCGAAGTCACTTGCCAGCCACACCTGAAGCAAGTGCCAGTCACACTTGAACCACACACCAGTCTGACTTGTAGCACGTGTCAGCCACTGCTGGACCTACTTGCCTGCCATGCCTGAACCACGTGCCAACCATGCCACCAGCTAGTGTGTGTCACGCCTGAGAAAAACCACGGCCGTGCATGTGCCACACCTGAGCCATGTGTGAGCCAAGCATGACAAAAGCCTGAATCGTGTGTCAGCACCAAGGGAGCCCATGCTGTGGCACGCCTGCATCACGTGTGAGCCATGGCTGAGCCATGCCTGAACCACGGCTGAAAGTGTCCTCTACCATATGTGACCCACACGAGTCATGTGTGAGCCAAGCCTGGATTACACCAGAACCATGTGTGAGCCATGCATGAACCACATGTGAGACACCGTGGAACCACCTGTGAAACACACATGTTCGACGCTTGAAGTGCACATGAACCGCAGGGTTGCCTCCCAGGAAATACAGCTGAGCCACGCCTGGGCCACGTTCCAGCCATGAATGAGTATGCAGGAGCCACGTTTCAGCAACCTGTGAGTCACGTGGGAGCCACACTTGTACGACATGTCACACACGCGTGACCACATGTCTTCGACACATGGATCCTGTGCGATGCATGACTGAGTCACGTGTCAGCCACGCCTGAGACATGTGTGAGTCACACCGGAGTCATGTTTCACACATGCCAGAGTCACATGGTAGCCACGCCTGACACACAGGCCACCAATGCGTGAACCATGCACCAGTCACCCCTGAACCACAAGAAGGCCATGCGTCAGGTAGCCGCCTCACCTGAGTCATGAGACAGCCACGCCTGAAGAACCTGTGAGCCACACCTGAGTCACATCTCAGCCGTGCCGAATTCACATGCCAGCCAGGTCTGAACCAAGTGCCAGTCACACTTGAATCGCAGGTCAGCCTCACTTGAAGCACGTGTCAGCCACACTGGCACAGCTTGCCTGCCATGCCTGAACCACGTGCCAAACATGCCACAAACACGTGTGAGCCATGCCTGAGCCACACCACAGCCCTGCATGTGCCACACCAGAGCCATGTGTGAGCCAAGCATGACAAAAGCCTGAATCATGTGTCAGCCACTTGGCAGCCACTGCTGTGGCACGCCTGCATCACCTGGGAGCCATGGCTCAGCCATGCCTGAACCACGGCTGAAAGTGTCCTCTACCGTCTGTGACCCACACGAGTCGTGTGTGAGCCACGCCTGAATTACACCTGCAGCGTGTGTGAGGCACACCTGAACCATGCATGAACCACATGTGAGGAACCGTTGAACCACATCTGAACCAGGTGGGGGGCACACATGTTCGATGCTTGAACCACCCTTGAACCTCAGTTGAGCCCCACAGGAAACACAGCTGAGGCATGCATGAGCCACGTGCCAGCCATGACTGAGTATGTGGGGGCCACGTTTCTGCAACATGGGAGCCAGAGCTGTATGACATGTCGGACGTGCGACCACATGCCTGCTACGTGTGGATAATGTGCGATCACATGTGAGCCATTCTTGCGTCATGTTTCAGCCACACCCGAAACACCAGGCACCTCTGCATGAACCACGTACCAGGCACCCCTGAGCCACGTGAAGGCCGTGCGTGAATCAGGGTCGGACCACGCCTGAGTGATGTGTCAGGCACGCCTGTGTCACGTGGCCACCTCACCTGAGTCGTGTGTCAGCCATTCCTGAACGATGTGTGAGCCACCCCTGAGTCACATCTCGGCCATGTGAACCATGACTGAACCACATGTGACACAGTTGAACCACAGGTGAGCCACGTGTGAAGCACACATGCTCAGTGCTAGAACCACACGTGAAACACATGGGAGCCACACGTGAAACATGGCTGTGGCCTGCGTCAGCCATGTCCCCTTCACGTCTGTTTCGGTGGGAGCCGAGTGTCAGCAATGAGTGAGTCACGTATGGGCCACACATGTTGAACACGTAACCCAGGACTGAAACACACGTCTGCCATGCATGGATAATGTGCCTTGAATGCTTGAGTCATGCGTCAGCCATGCCTGCGTCCCATGTCAGCCACACCTGAAACACCTGGCACCCATGTGTGAAACATGCACGAGCCAACCCTGAGCCACGTGAAGGCCGTGCATGAACCAGGTGCGAACCACACCTGCGTGATGTGTCAGGCACGCCTGTGTCACGTGGCGGCATCACCTGAGTCGTGTTTCAGCCATGCCTCAACAATGTGTGAGCCACCCCTGAGTCACATCTCGGCCATCAAAACCATGACTGATCCACATGGGAACCACGTGGGAAGCACACACGTTCAGTGCTTGAACCACACGTGAACCACATGGGAGCCGCACATGAAACATGGCTGTGCCATGCGTGAGCCACTTCTCAGCCCCGTCTGAGTAGGTGGGAGCTGTGTGGCAGCAACGAGGGAGTCGCGTGTCGGCCTCCCACGAAGGACATGCAATCCATGTGCTGAACGAAGCATCACACACCACGGCAACCCGTGTGAGACACCCCTGAAACACGTGTCAGCAACGCCTGAGTCTCACGTCCGACATTCCAGAACGACATGCCAACCATGCCAGAACCACTGGTCAGCAATGCTGGAATCACGACCCAGTCATGCGCGAGCCTCACCTGACACATGTCTTAGCCATGTGTGACCAACTCCTGAATCATGTCAGCCACACCTGACCCCGGTCTGATTCTTGCCTGAACTACATGTGAGATATGGCTGAGCCATGCCTGCACCATGTGGGAGCCACGCCTGAATCACGGGTGAAACACTCCTGAACCATATGTGACACCCACATGAGCCATGTGGGAGCAACACCTGGGTTCCACCTGAACCATTTTTGAGCCACACCCAAAGCATGACTGAACCACATGTGACACACTTGACCCACATGGGAACCACGTGTGAAGCACACACGATCAATGCTTGAACCACACCTGAACAACATGACAGCCACATGTGATACACGGCTGGGCCATGCGTGAGCCCCGTGCCAGCCACATCTGTGTAGTTGGCAGCCATGTGTCAGCAAAGAGGGAGACACCTGTGAGCCACACATGAAGGACATGTAACCCATGCATGAAACACAGGACTGCCATGCATGCATAATGTGCGATGAATGTCTGAGTCACATGTCAGCCACGCCTGCGTCACCTGTCAGCCACAACTGAAACACCTGGCACCAATGCGTGAAACACGCATGAGCCACCCCTCAGCCTCGTTAAGGCCATGCATGAACCAGGACTTTGTGCTTTGCAGCTCTAGGGCAATGTAGCACACGGCAGAGCAGAAGTTCTACATCAGCGAGATCATGCCTGGAATGAAAGTGCGTTTCACAGGCCTCTGTAAGAGATGGTCCAGTAGGCTGTAAGAGCACTGTGGAGAGTGAGTTGTTTCTTAGCTTACGAAGGAGCAGGATGCAAGAAACTTTGTAGCCAGTCTCCACATGAGGAAACAAGGCAGGACATCATGCCTTACACCTCTAGGGCAATGTAGCACATGACAGAGCAGAAGTTCTACTTCAGCGAGGTCAGGCCTGGAAAGAAACAGCATCTCACAGGCCTTTGTAACGGATTTTCCGGGTAGGCTGTACAAGCACAGTGCAGAGCGAGTTGTTTCTTAGCTTCCCAAAGAGCTGGAAGCAAGACGCTTTGTGGCCAGTCTGACCCTGAGGAAACAACGCAGGACTTTGTTCCTTGCACCTCTAGGGCGATATAGGAAATGGCAGGGCAGAAGTTCTACTTCAGAAAAGTCAGGGAGGGGAAGAAACTGCGATTCACAGGCCTTTGTAACTGACGTTTCCGGTAGGCTGTGAAAACACTGTGGAGAGCGAGTTGTTTCTTAGCTTCCCAAATAGCGGGAAGCAAGACACTTTGTGCCCCGTCTCGCCCTGAAGAAACAAGACATTACTTAGCTCCTTGCACCTCCAGGGCAATGTAGCACATGGCAGAGCAGAAGTTCTACTCCAGTGAGATCAGGCCTGCAAAGAAACTGCTTTTCATAGGCGTTTTTAAGAGATGATCCCGGTAGGCTGTAAGAGCACTGTGCAGAGCGAGTTGTTTCTTAGCTTCCTAAACAGCTGGAAGCAAGACGCTTTTGGGCCTGTCTCCTCCTTCGGAAACAAGGCAGCACTTGGGGCTTTGCAGCTCTAGGGCAATGTAGCACACCCAGAGCAGAAGTTCTACTTCAGCCAGATCAATCTTGCAAAGACTGCGTTTCACTGGCCTTTGTAAGACATGTTCATGGTAGGCTGTTAGAGCACTGTGCAGAGCGAGTTGTTTCTTAGCTTCCCAAAGAGCTGGAAGCAAGATGCTTTGGGGCCCTTCTCACCCTTTGGAAAGAAGGCAGCACTTTGTGCCTTGCAGCTCTAGGGCAATGTAGCACACCCAGAGCAGAAATTCTACTTCAGCCAGATCAGGCCTGCAAAGAAACTGCGTTTCACAGGCCTTTGTAGGAGATGTTCCAGGTAGGCTGTAAGAGCACTGTGCAGAGCGTGTTTTCTCGTAGCTTGCCAAAGAGCTGGAAACAAAACGCTTTTGGTCCAGTCTCCCCCTTTGGAAACAAGGCAGCACTTTGTACCTTGCAGCTCTCGGGCAATGTAGCACACGGCAGAGAAGAAGTTCTACTTCAGCGAGGTCAGGACTGCAAAGAAACTTCGTTTCACTGGTCTTTGTAAGAGCTGTTCCCGGTGGGATGTAAGAGCACTGTGCAGAATGAGTTGATTCTTAGCTTGCCACAGAGCTTGAAGCAATACCATTTGAGGACTGTCTCCTCCTTTTGAAACAAGGCAGCACTTGGTGCCTTGCACGTCTAGGTCAATGTAGCACTCAGTAGAGCAGTAGTTCTACTTCAGTGAGATCAGGCCTGCAAAGAAACTACATTTCACAGGCCTTTGTAAGAGATGTTCCCGGTAGCCTGTAAGAGCACTGTGCAGAGAGAGTTGTTGCTTAGCTTCCCAAAGAGCTGGAATCAAGACGCTTTGAGGACTGTTTCTCCCTTCGGTAACAAGGCAGCACTTAGTGCCTTGCACCTCTAGCGCAAGGTAGCACACGGCAGAGCAGAATTTCTACATCAGTGAGATCAGGCCGGCAAGGAAACTGCGTTTCACAGGCCTTTTTAAGAGATTGTCCTGGTAGGCTGTAAGAGCACTATGCAGAGACAGGTGTTTCTTACCTTCCCAAAGCGCTGGAAGCAAGACGCTTTGGGGCCTGTCTCCCCCTTTGGAAACAAGGCAGCACTTTGTTGTGGCACTTCCAGGGCAAGGTAGCACACCGCAGAGCAGAAGTTCTACTTCAGCGAGATTGGGCCTGCAAAGAAACTGCGTTTCCCAGGCCTTTGTAAATGATGTGCCTGGTAGGCTGTAAGAGGACTGTGCAGAGCAAGTTCTTTCTTAGCTTCCCGCAGAGATGGAAGCAAGACGCTTTGGGGGCTGACTCCCCCTTTGGAAACAATGTAGGAGTGTGTGCCTTGTACCTCTAGGGCAATGTAGCACACGGCAGAGCAGCAGGTCTACTTCAGTGAGTTCAGGCCTTCAAAGAAACTGCGTTTCACAGTCCTTTTAAAGAGATGTTCCTGGAAGGCTGTAAGAGCACTGTGCAGAGCGAGTTGTTTCTTGCCTTCCCCAACAGCTGGAAGCAACACGCTTTGTGGCCTGTGTCCCCCTTTGGAAACAAGACAGCACTTTGTGACTTGACCTCTAGGGCAATGTAGCACATGGCAGAGCAGAAGTTCTTCTTGAGCGAGATTAGGCCTGCAAAGAAACTGCATTTCACAGGCCTCTGTAAGAGATGTTCCCGGTAGGCTGTTAGAGCACTGTGCAGAGCGACTTGTTTCTTAGCTTCCCAAAGAGCTGGAAGCAAGATGCTTTGGGGGCCATCTGCCCTTAAGGAAAGAAGGCAGCACTTTGTGCCTTGCAGCTCTAGGGCAATGTAGCACACCCAGAGCAGATGTTCTACTTCTGCCAGGTCAGGCCTGCAAAGAAACTGCGTTTCACAGGCCTTTGTAAGAGATGTTCCCTGTAGGCTGTTAGAGCACTGTGCAGAGCGAGTTCTTTCTTAGCTTCCCAGAGAGCTGGAAGCAAGATGCTTTGGGGGCCATCTGCCCCTATGGAAAGAACGCAGCACTTTGTGCCTTGCAGCTCTAGGGCAATGCAGCACACCCCGAGCAGAAGTTCTACTTCAGCCAGATCAGGCCTGCAAAGAAACTGCGTTTCACAGGCCTTTGTAAGAGATGTTCCCGGTAGGCTGTTAGAGCACTGTGCAGAGCGACTTATTTCTTAGCTTCCCAGAGAGCTGGAAGCAAGATGCTTTGGGGCCTGTTAATTTTATACCCTGCTACTTTGCTGTAGTTGTTGATTATTTCTAATAGTTTTTCTGTGGATTCTTTGGGGTTTTCTATGTATAAGATCATGTCGTCTGCAAACAACGCGAGTTTTACTTCTTCGTTACCGATTTGGATTCCTTTCATTTTTTTTTCCTGCCGAATTGCTCTGGCCAGCACCTCCAGTACTATGTTGAATAGGAGTGGTGAAAGTGGGCACCCTTGTCTTGTTCCTGTCCTCAGAGGGCTGGCTTTCAGCTTTTGTCCATTGAGTATGATGTTGGCTGTGGGTCTATCATATATGGCCTTTATTATGTTGAGGTACTTTCCTTCTATACCCGTTTTACTGAGGGTTTTTATCATAAATGGGTGTTGGATCTTGTCGAATGCTTTCTCTGCGTCTATTGAGATGATCATGTGGTTTTTGTTTTTCATTTTGTTGATGTAGTGTATCACGTTGATTGACTTGCGGGTGTTGAACCATCCCTGTGTCCCTGGTATAAATCCCACTTGATCATGGTGTATAATCTTTTTGATGTATTGCTGTAATCGGTTTGCCAAAATTTGGTTGAGGATTTTTGCATCTATGTTCATCAGTGATATCGGCCTGTAGTTCTCCTTCTTTGTGTTGTCCTTGTCAGGTTTGGGGATCAGAGTGATGTTGGCTTCATAGAATGTGTTAGGGAGTTCTCCATCTTTCTCAATTTTCTGGAACAGTTTGAGGAGAATAGGTACAAAGAACTCACACTGCTTAACAACAAAAAAACAAACAACCCGATCAAAAAATGGGCAGAGGACATGAACAGACATTTCTCCAAAGAAGATATGAACATGGCCAATAGACACATGAAAAGATGTTCATCATCGCTAATCATCAGGGAAATGCAAATCAAAACTACACTAAGATATCACCTTACCCCCGTTAGATTGGCAAAAACATCCAAAACCAAGAACGACAAATGTTGGAGAGGTTGTGGAGAAAGAGGAACCCTCATACACTGTTGGTGGGAGTGCAAACTGGTACAGCCACTATGGAAAACAGTATGGAGATTTCTCAAAAAGTTAAAAATAGAAATACCCTATGACCCAGCCATCCCATTACTGGGTATCTATCCTAAGAACCTGATATCAGATATCTCAAGAGTCCGTTGCACCCCTATGTTCATCGCAGCATTATTTACAATAGCCAAGACGTGGAACCAGCCTACATGCCCAGAAACTGATGATTGGATAAAGAAGATGTGGTATATATACACAATGGAATACTACTCAGCCATAAAAAAAGACGACATTGGCCCCTTCACAACAATGTGGATGGACCTCGAGGGCATTATGTTAAGCGAAATAAGTCAGTCAGAGAAAGACGAACTCTATATGACTCCACTCATAGGTGGAAATTAGTATATTGAGAAGGAGATCTGATCGGTGGTTACCAGGGGAAAGGGGGGGTGGGGGGAGGGCACGGAGGGGGAAGTGGTGTTCCCACAACATGACTAACAAAAATGTACAACTGAAATTTCACAAGCTTGTAATCCATCATAACATTAATAAACAAACAAACAAAAAAAAAACATGCTTTGGGGCCCATCTGCCCCTATGGAAAGAACGCAGCACTTTCTGCCTTGCAGCTCTAGGGCAATGTAGCACACCCAGAGCAGAAGTTCTACTTCAGCCAGATCAGGCCCGCAAAGAAACTGCGTTTCACAGGCCTTTGTAAGAGATGTTCCCGGTAGGCTGTTAGAGCACTGTGCAGAGCGAGTTGTTTCTTAGATTCCCAACGAGCTGGAAGCAAGATGCTTTAGGGGCCATCTGCCCTTAAGGAAACAAGGCAGCACTTTGTGCCTTGCAGCTCTAGGGCAATGTAGCACACCCAGAGCAGATGTTCTACTTCTGCCAGGTCAGGCCTGCAAAGAAACTGCGTTTCACAGGCCGTTGTAAGAGATGTTGCCGGTAGGCTGTAAGAGCACTGTGCAGAGCGACTTTTTTCTTAGCTTCCCAGAGAGCTGGAAGCAAGATGCTTTGGGGCCCTTCTCACCCTTTGGAAAGAAGGCAGCACTTTGTGCCTTGCAGCTCTAGGGCAATGTAGCACACCCAGAGCAGAAGTTCTACTTCAGCTAGATCAGACCTGCAAAGAAACTGCGTTTCATAGTCCTTTGTAAGAGATGTTCCCTGTAGGCTGTTAGAGCACTGTGCAGAGCGAGTTGTTTCTTAGCTTCCCAAAGAGCTGGAAGGAAGATGCTTTAGGGGCCATCTGCCCTAAAGGAAAGAAGGCAGCACTTTGTGCCTTGCATCTCTAGGGCAATGTAGCACACCCAGAGCAGATGTTCTACTTCTGCCAGGTCAGGCCTGCAAAGAAACTTCGTTTCACAGGCCCTTGTAAGAGATGTTCCCGGTAGGCTGTTAGAGCACTGTGCAGAGCGACTTGTTTCTTAGCTTCCCAAAGAGCTGGAAGCAAGATGCTTTGGGGCCCTTCTCAGCCTTTGGAAAGAAGGCAGCACTTTGTGCCTTGCAGCTCTAGGGCCATGTAGCACACCCCGAGCAGAAGTTCTACTTCAGCCAGATCTGGAATGCAAAGAAACTGCGTTTCACAGGCCTTTGTAACAGATGTTCCCGGTAGGCTGTTAGAGCACTGTGCAGAGCGAGTTGTTTCTTGGCTTCCCAGAGAGCTGGAAGCAAGATGCTTTGGGGCCCGTTAATTTTATACCCTGCTACTTTGCTGTAGTTGTTGATTATTTCTAATAGTTTTTCTGTGGATTCTTTGGGGTTTTCTATGTATAAGATCATGTCGTCTGCAAACAACGCGAGTTTTACTTCTTCGTTACCTATTTGGATTCCTTTCATTTTTTTTTCCTGCCGAATTGCTCTGGCCAGCACCTTCAGTACTATGTTGAATAGGAGTGGTGAAAGTGGGCACCCTTGTCTTGTTCCTGTCCTCAGAGGGATGGCTTTCAGCTTTTGTCCATTGAGTATGATGTTGGCTGTGGGTCTATCATATATGGCCTTTATTATGTTGAGGTACTTTCCTTCTATACCCGTTTTACTGAGGGTTTTTATCATAAATGGGTGTTGGATCTTGTCGAATGCTTTCTCTGCGTCTATTGAGATGATCATGTGGTTTTTGTTTTTCATTTTGTTGATGTAGTGTATCACGTTGATTGACTTGCGGGTGTTGAACCATCCCTGTGTCCCTGGTATAAATCCCACTTGATCATGGTGTATAATCTTTTTGATGTATTGCTGTAATCGGTTTGCCAAAATTTGGTTGAGGATTTTTGCATCTATGTTCATCAGTGATATCGGCCTGTAGTTCTCCTTCTTTGTGTTGTCCTTGTCAGGTTTGGGGATCAGAGTGATGTTGGCTTCATAGAATGTGTTAGGGAGTTCTCCATCTTTCTCAATTTTCTGGAACAGTTTGAGGAGAATAGGTACAAAGAACTCACACTGCTTAACAACAAAAAAACAAACAACCCGATCAAAAAATGGGCAGAGGACATGAACAGACATTTCTCCAAAGAAGATATGAACATGGCCAATAGACACATGAAAAGATGTTCATCATCGCTAATCATCAGGGAAATGCAAATCAAAACTACACTAAGATATCACCTTACCCCCGTTAGATTGGCAAAAACATCCAAAACCAAGAACGACAAATGTTGGAGAGGTTGTGGAGAAAGAGGAACCCTCATACACTGTTGGTGGGAGTGCAAACTGGTACAGCCACTATGGAAAACAGTATGGAGATTTCTCAAAAAGTTAAAAATAGAAATACCCTATGACCCAGCCATCCCATTACTGGGTATCTATCCTAAGAACCTGATATCAGATATCTCAAGAGTCCGTTGCACCCCTATGTTCATCGCAGCATTATTTACAATAGCCAAGACGTGGAACCAGCCTACATGCCCAGAAACTGATGATTGGATAAAGAAGATGTGGTATATATACACAATGGAATACTACTCAGCCATAAAAAAAGACGACATTGGCCCCTTCACAACAATGTGGATGGACCTCGAGGGCATTATGTTAAGCGAAATAAGTCAGTCAGAGAAAGACGAACTCTATATGACTCCACTCATAGGTGGAAATTAGTATATTGAGAAGGAGATCTGATCGGTGGTTACCAGGGGAAAGGGGGGTTGGGGGGAGGGCACGGAGGGGGAAGTGGTGTTCCCACAACATGACTAACAAAAATGTACAACTGAAATTTCACAAGCTTGTAATCCATCATAACATTAATAAACAAACAAACAAAAAAAAAAACATGCTTTGGGGCCCATCTGCCCCTATGGAAAGAACGCAGCACTTTCTGCCTTGCAGCTCTAGGGCAATGTAGCACACCCAGAGCAGAAGTTCTACTTCAGCCAGATCAGGCCCGCAAAGAAACTGCGTTTCACAGGCCTTTGTAAGAGATGTTCCCGGTAGGCTGTTAGAGCACTGTGCAGAGCGAGTTGTTTCTTAGCTTCCCAACGAGCTGGAAGCAAGATGCTTTAGGGGCCATCTGCCCTTAAGGAAACAAGGCAGCACTTTGTGCCTTGCAGCTCTAGGGCAATGTAGCATACCCAGAGCAGATGTTCTACTTCTGCCAGGTCAGGCCTGCAAAGAAACTGCGTTTCACAGGCCGTTGTAAGAGATGTTGCCGGTAGGCTGTAAGAGCACTGTGCAGAGCGACTTGTTTCTTAGCTTCCCAGAGAGCTGGAAGCAAGATGCTTTGGGGCCCTTCTCACCCTTTGGAAACAAGGCAGCACATTGTGCCTTGCAGCTCTAGGGCAATGTAGCACACCCAAAGCAGAAGTTCTACTTCAGCGAAATCAGACCTGCAAAGAAACTGCGTTTCACAGGCCTTTGTAAGAGATGTTCCCGGTAGGCTGTTAGAGCACTGTGCAGAGCGAGTTGTTTCTTAGCTACCCAAGGAGCTGGAAGCAAGATGCTTTAGGGGCCATCTGCCCTTAAGGAAAGAAGGCAGCACTTTGTGCCTTGCATCTCTAGGGCAATGTAGCACACCCAGAGCAGTTGTTCTACTTCTGCCAGGTCAGGCCTGCAAAGAAACTTCGTTTCACAGGCCTTTGTAAGAGATGTTCCCGGAAGGCTGTTAGAGCACTGTGCAGAGCGAGTTGTTTCTTAGCTTCCCAAAGAGCTGGAAGCAAGATGCTTTGGGGCCCGTTAATTGTATACCATGCTACTTTGCTGTAGTTGTTGATTATTTCTAATAGTTTTTCTGTGGATTCTTTGGGGTTTTCTATGTATAAGATCATGTCGTCTGCAAACAACGCGAGTTTTACTTCTTCGTTACCTATTTGGATTCCTTTCATTTTTTTTTCCTGCCGAATTGCTCTGGCCAGCACCTTCAGTACTATGTTGAATAGGAGTGGTGAAAGTGGGCACCCTTGTCTTGTTCCTGTCCTCAGAGGGATGGCTTTCAGCTTTTGTCCATTGAGTATGATGTTGGCTGTGGGTCTATCATATATGGCCTTTATTATGTTGAGGTACTTTCCTTCTATACCCGTTTTACTGAGGGTTTTTATCATAAATGGGTGTTGGATCTTGTCGAATGCTTTCTCTGCGTCTATTGAGATGATCATGTGGTTTTTGTTTTTCATTTTGTTGATGTAGTGTATCACGTTGATTGACTTGCGGGTGTTGAACCATCCCTGTGTCCCTGGTATAAATCCCACTTGATCATGGTGTATAATCTTTTTGATGTATTGCTGTAATCGGTTTGCCAAAATTTGGTTGAGGATTTTTGCATCTATGTTCATCAGTGATATCGGCCTGTAGTTCTCCTTCTTTGTGTTGTCCTTGTCAGGTTTGGGGATCAGAGTGATGTTGGCTTCATAGAATGTGTTAGGGAGTTCTCCATCTTTCTCAATTTTCTGGAACAGTTTGAGGAGAATAGGTACAAAGAACTCACACTGCTTAACAACAAAAAAACAAACAACCCGATCAAAAAATGGGCAGAGGACATGAACAGACATTTCTCCAAAGAAGATATGAACATGGCCAATAGACACATGAAAAGATGTTCATCATCGCTAATCATCAGGGAAATGCAAATCAAAACTACACTAAGATATCACCTTACCCCCGTTAGATTGGCAAAAACATCCAAAACCAAGAACGACAAATGTTGCAGAGGTTGTGGAGAAAGAGGAACCCTCATACACTGTTGGTGGGAATGCAAACTGGTACAGCCACTATGGAAAACAGTATGGAGATTTCTCAAAAAGTTAAAAATAGAAATACCCTATGACCCAGCCATCCCATTACTGGGTATCTATCCTAAGAACCTGATATCAGATATCTCAAGAGTCCGTTGCACCCCTATGTTCATCGCAGCATTATTTACAATAGCCAAGACGTGGAACCAGCCTACATGCCCAGAAACTGATGATTGGATAAAGAAGATGTGGTATATATACACAATGGAATACTACTCAGCCATAAAAAAAGACGACATTGGCCCCTTCACAACAATGTGGATGGACCTCGAGGGCATTATGTTAAGCGAAATAAGTCAGTCAGAGAAAGACGAACTCTATATGACTCCACTCATAGGTGGAAATTAGTATATTGAGAAGGAGATCTGATCGGTGGTTACCAGGGGAAAGGGGGGGTGGGGGGAGGGCACGGAGGGGGAAGTGGTGTTCCCACAACATGACTAACAAAAATGTACAACTGAAATTTCACAAGCTTGTAATCCATCATAACATTAATAAACAAACAAACAAAAAAAAAACATGCTTTGGGGCCCATCTGCCCCTATGGAAAGAACGCAGCACTTTCTGCCTTGCAGCTCTAGGGCAATGTAGCACACCCAGAGCAGAAGTTCTACTTCAGCCAGATCAGGCCCGCAAAGAAACTGCGTTTCACAGGCCTTTGTAAGAGATGTTCCCGGTAGGCTGTTAGAGCACTGTGCAGAGCGAGTTGTTTCTTAGATTCCCAACGAGCTGGAAGCAAGATGCTTTAGGATCCATCTGCCCTTAAGGAAAGAAGGCAGCACTTTGTGCCTTGCAGCTCTAGGGCAATGTAGCACACCCAGAGCAGATGTTCTACTTCTGCCAGGTCAGGCCTGCAAAGAAACTTCGTTTCACAGGCCTTTGTAAGAGATGTTGCCGGTAGGCTGTAAGAGCACTGTGCAGAGCGACTTATTTCTTAGCTTCCCAGAGAGCTGGAAGCAAGATGCTTTGGGGCCCTTCTCACCCTTTGGAAAGAAGGCAGCACTTTGTGCCTTGCAGCTCTAGGGCAATGTAGCACACCCAGAGCAGAAGTTCTACTTCAGCTAGATCAGACCTGCAAAGAAACTGCGTTTCACAGGCCTTTGTAAGAGATGTTCCCTGTAGGCTGTTAGAGCACTGTGCAGAGCGAGTTGTTTCTTAGCTTCCCAAAGAGCTGGAAGCAAGATGCTTTAGGGGCCATCTGCCCTTAAGGAAAGAAGGCAGCACTTTGTGCCTTGCAGCTCTAGGGCAATGTAGCACACCCAGAGCAGAAGTTCTACTTCAGCCAGATCAGGCCCGCAAAGAAACTGCGTTTCACAGGCCTTTGTAAGAGATGTTCCCGGTAGGCTGTTAGAGCACTGTGCAGAGCGAGTTGTTTCTTAGCTTCCCAAAGAGCTGGAAGCAAGATGCTTTAGGGGCCATCTGCCCTTAAGGAAAGAAGGCAGCACTTTGTGCCTTGCAGCTCTAGGGCAATGTAGCACACCCAGAGCAGATGTTCTACTTCTGCCAGGTCAGGCCTGCAAAGAAACTTCGTTTCACAGGCCTTTGTAAGAGATGTTGCCGGTAGGCTGTAAGAGCACTGTGCAGAGCGACTTATTTCTTAGCTTCCCAGAGAGCTGGAAGCAAGATGCTTTGGGGCCCTTCTCATCCTTTGGAAAGAAGGCAGCACTTTGTGCCTTGCAGCTCTAGGGCAATGTAGCACACCCAGAGCAGAAGTTCTACTTCAGCTAGATCAGACCTGCAAAGAAACTGCGTTTCACAGGCCTTTGTAAGAGATGTTCCCTGTAGGCTGTTAGAGCACTGTGCAGAGCGAGTTGTTTCTTAGCTTCCCAAAGAGCTGGAAGCAAGATGCTTTGGGGCCCTTCTCACCCTTTGGAAAGAAGGCAGCACTTTGTGCCTTGCAGCTCTAGGGCAATGTAGCACACCCAGAGCAGAAGTTCTACTTCAGCCAGATCAGGCCCGCAAAGAAACTGCGTTTCACAGGCCTTTGTAAGAGATGTTCCCGGTAGGCTGTTAGAGCACTGTGCAGAGCGAGTTGTTTCTTAGCTTCCCAGAGAGCCGGAAGCAAGATGCTTTGGGGCCCGTTAATTTTATACCCTGCTACTTTGCTGTAGTTGTTGATTATTTCTAATAGTTTTTCTGTGGATTCTTTGGGGTTTTCTATGTATAAGATCATGTCGTCTGCAAACAACGCGAGTTTTACCTCTTCGTTACCGATTTGGATTCCTTTCATTTTTTTTTCCTGCCGAATTGCTCTGGCCAGCACCTCCAGTACTATGTTGAATAGGAGTGGTGAAAGTGGGCACCCTTGTCTTGTTCCTGTCCTCAGAGGGATGGCTTTCAGCTTTTGTCCATTGAGTATGATGTTGGCTGTGGGTCTATCATATATGGCCTTTATTATGTTGAGGTACTTTCCTTCTATACCCGTTTTACTGAGGGTTTTTATCATAAATGGGTGTTGGATCTTGTCGAATGCTTTCTCTGCGTCTATTGAGATGATCATGTGGTTTTTGTTTTTCATTTTGTTGATGTAGTGTATCACGTTGATTGACTTGCGGGTGTTGAACCATCCCTGTGTCCCTGGTATAAATCCCACTTGATCATGGTGTATAATCTTTTTGATGTATTGCTGTAATCGGTTTGCCAAAATTTGGTTGAGGATTTTTGCATCTATGTTCATCAGTGATATCGGCCTGTAGTTCTCCTTCTTTGTGTTGTCCTTGTCAGGTTTGGGGATCAGAGTGATGTTGGCTTCATAGAATGTGTTAGGGAGTTCTCCATCTTTCTCAATTTTCTGGAACAGTTTGAGGAGAATAGGTACAAAGAACTCACACTGCTTAACAACAAAAAAACAAACAACCCGATCAAAAAATGGGCAGAGGACATGAACAGACATTTCTCCAAAGAAGATATGAACATGGCCAATAGACACATGAAAAGATGTTCATCATCGCTAATCATCAGGGAAATGCAAATCAAAACTACACTAAGATATCACCTTACCCCCGTTAGATTGGCAAAAACATCCAAAACCAAGAACGACAAATGTTGCAGAGGTTGTGGAGAAAGAGGAACCCTCATACACTGTTGGTGGGAATGCAAACTGGTACAGCCACTATGGAAAACAGTATGGAGATTTCTCAAAAAGTTAAAAATAGAAATACCCTATGACCCAGCCATCCCATTACTGGGTATCTATCCTAAGAACCTGATATCAGATATCTCAAGAGTCCGTTGCACCCCTATGTTCATCGCAGCATTATTTACAATAGCCAAGATGTGGAACCAGCCTACATGCCCAGAAACTGATGATTGGATAAAGAAGATGTGGTATATATACACAATGGAATACTACTCAGCCATAAAAAAAGACGAAAGTGGCCCATTCACAACAATGTGGATGGACCTCGAGGGCATTATGTTAAGCGAAATAAGTCAGTCAGAGAAAGACGAACTCTATATGACTCCACTCATAGGTGGAAATTACTATATTGAGAAGGAGATTTGATCGGTGGTTACTAGGGAAAAGGGGGGGTGGGGGGAGGGCACGGAGGGGGAAGTGGTGTTCCCACAACATGACTAACAAAAATGTACAACTGAAATTTCACAAGCTTGTAATCCGTCATAAGATTAATAAACAA
Source organism: Equus asinus (assembly GCF_041296235.1). Classification (NCBI taxonomy): domain Eukaryota; kingdom Metazoa; phylum Chordata; class Mammalia; order Perissodactyla; family Equidae; genus Equus; species Equus asinus. The sequence goes on from NC_091790.1 coordinate 38,149,628, forward strand.
ACAAACAAACAAAAAAAGATGCTTTGGGGCCTATCTGCCCCTATGGAAAGAACGCAGCACTTTCTGCCTTGCAGCTCTAGGGCAATGTAGCACACCCAGAGCAGAAGTTCTACTTCAGCCAGATCAGGCCCGCAAAGAAACTGCGTTTCACAGGCCTTTGTAAGAGATGTTCCCGGTAGGCTGTTAGAGCACTGTGCAGAGCGAGTTGTTTCTTAGCTTCCCAAAGAGCTGGAAGCAAAATGCTTTGAGACTCATCTGCCCCTTTGGAAAGAAGGCAGCACTTTGTGTCTTGCAGGTCTAGGGCAATGTAGCACACCCAGAGCAGATGTTCTACTTCTTCCAGGTCAGTCAGGCAAAGAAACTGCGTTTCACAGTCCTTTGTAAGAGATGTTCCCGGTAGGCTGTTAGAGCACTGTGCAGAGCGAGTTGTTTCTTAGATTCCCAACCAGCTGGAAGCAAGATGCTTTAGGGGCCATCTGCCCTTAAGGAAAGAAGGCAGCACTTTGTGCCTTGCAGCTCTAGGGCAATGTAGCACACCCAGAGCAGATGTTCTACTTCTGCCAGGTCAGGCCTGCAAAGAAACTTCGTTTCACAGGCCTTTGTAAGAGATGTTGCCGGTAGGCTGTAAGAGCACTGTGCAGAGCGACTTATTTCTTAGCTTCCCAGAGAGCTGGAAGCAAGATGCTTTGGGGCCCTTCTCACCCTTTGGAAAGAAGGCAGCACTTTGTGCCTTGCAGCTCTAGGGCAATGTAGCACACCCAGAGCAGAAGTTCTACTTCAGCTAGATCAGACCTGCAAAGAAACTGCGTTTCACAGGCCTTTGTAAGAGATGTTCCCTGTAGGCTGTTAGAGCACTGTGCAGAGCGAGTTGTTTCTTAGCTTCCCAAAGAGCTGGAAGCAAGATGCTTTAGGGGCCATCTGCCCTTAAGGAAAGAAGGCAGCACTTTGTGCCTTGCAGCTCTAGGACAATGTAGCACACCCAGAGCAGATGTTCTACTTCTGCCAGGTCAGGCCTGCAAAGAAACTTCGTTTCACAGGCCTTTGTAAGAGATGTTGCCGGTAGGCTGTAAGAGCACTGTGCAGAGCGACTTATTTCTTAGCTTCCCAGAGAGCTGGAAGCAAGATGCTTTGGGGCCCTTCTCACCCTTTGGAAAGAAGGCAGCACTTTGTGCCTTGCAGCTCTAGGGCAATGTAGCACACCCAGAGCAGAAGTTCTACTTCAGCTAGATCAGACCTGCAAAGAAACTGCGTTTCACAGGCCTTTGTAAGAGATGTTCCCTGTAGGCTGTTAGAGCACTGTGCAGAGCGAGTTGTTTCTTAGCTTCCCAAAGAGCTGGAAGCAAGATGCTTTAGGGGCCATCTGCCCTTAAGGAAAGAAGGCAGCACTTTGTGCCTTGCAGCTCTAGGACAATGTAGCACACCCAGAGCAGATGTTCTACTTCTGCCAGGTCAGGCCTGCAAAGAAACTTCGTTTCACAGGCCTTTGTAAGAGATGTTGCCGGTAGGCTGTAAGAGCACTGTGCAGAGCGACTTATTTCTTAGCTTCCCAGAGAGCTGGAAGCAAGATGCTTTGGGGCCCTTCTCACCCTTTGGAAAGAAGGCAGCACTTTGTGCCTTGCAGCTCTAGGGCAATGTAGCACACCCAGAGCAGAAGTTCTACTTCAGCTAGATCAGACCTGCAAAGAAACTGCGTTTCACAGGCCTTTGTAAGAGATGTTCCCTGTAGGCTGTTAGAGCACTGTGCAGAGCGAGTTGTTTCTTAGCTTCCCAAAGAGCTGGAAGCAAGATGCTTTAGGGGCCATCTGCCCTTAAGGAAAGAAGGCAGCACTTTGTGCCTTGCAGCTCTAGGGCAATGTAGCACACCCAGAGCAGATGTTCTACTTCTGCCAGGTCAGGCCTGCAAAGAAACTTCGTTTCACAGGCCCTTGTAAGAGATGTTCCCGGTAGGCTGTTAGAGCACTGTGCAGAGCGACTTGTTTCTTAGCTTCCCAAAGAGCTGGAAGCAAGATGCTTTGGGGCCCTTCTCACCCTTTGGAAAGAAGGCAGCTCTTTGTGCCTTGCAGCTCTAGGGCAATGTAGCACACCCACAGCAGAAGTTCTACTTAAGCCAGATCTGGCCCGCAAAGAAACTGCGTTTCACAGGCCTTTGTAAGAGATGTTCCCGGTAGGCTGTTAGAGCACTGTGCAGAGCGAGTTGTTTCTTAGATTCCCAAAGAGCTGGAAGCAAGATGCTTTAGGGGCCATCTGCCCTTAAGGAAAGAAGGCAGCACTTTGTGCCTTGCAGCTCTAGGGCAATGTAGCACACCCAGAGCAGAAGTTCTACTTCAGCCAGATCAGGCCCGCAAAGAAACTGCGTTTCACAGGCCTTTGTAAGAGATGTTCCCGGTAGGCTGTTAGAGCACTGTGCAGAGCGAGTTGTTTCTTAGATTCCCAAAGAGCTGGAAGCAAGATGCTTTAGGGGCCATCTGCCCTTAAGGAAAGAAGGCAGCACTTTGTGCCTTGCAGCTCTAGGGCAATGTAGCACACCCAGAGCAGATGTTCTACTTCTGCCAGGTCAGGCCTGCAAAGAAACTTCGTTTCACAGGCCTTTGTAAGAGATGTTGCCGGTAGGCTGTAAGAGCACTGTGCAGAGCGACTTATTTCTTAGCTTCCCAGAGAGCTGGAAGCAAGATGCTTTGGGGCCCTTCTCACCCTTTGGAAAGAAGGCAGCACTTTGTGCCTTGCAGCTCTAGGGCAATGTAGCACACCCAGAGCAGAAGTTCTACTTCAGCTAGATCAGACCTGCAAAGAAACTGCGTTTCACAGGCCTTTGTAAGAGATGTTCCCTGTAGGCTGTTAGAGCACTGTGCAGAGCGAGTTGTTTCTTAGCTTCCCAAAGAGCTGGAAGCAAGATGCTTTGGGGCCCTTCTCACCCTTTGGAAAGAAGGCAGCACTTTGTGCCTTGCAGCTCTAGGGCAATGTAGCACACCCAGAGCAGAAGTTCTACTTCAGCCAGATCAGGCCCGCAAAGAAATTGCGTTTCACAGGCCTTTGTAAGAGATGTTCCCTGTAGGCTGTTAGAGCACTGTGCAGAGCGAGTTGTTTCTTAGCTTCCCAGAGAGCCGGAAGCAAGATGCTTTGGGGCCCGTTAATTTTATACCCTGCTACTTTGCTGTAGTTGTTGATTATTTCTAATAGTTTTTCTGTGGATTCTTTGGGGTTTTCTATGTATAAGATCATGTCGTCTGCAAACAACGCGAGTTTTACCTCTTCGTTACCGATTTGGATTCCTTTCATTTTTTTTTCCTGCCGAATTGCTCTGGCCAGCACCTCCAGTACTATGTTGAATAGGAGTGGTGAAAGTGGGCACCCTTGTCTTGTTCCTGTCCTCAGAGGGATGGCTTTCAGCTTTTGTCCATTGAGTATGATGTTGGCTGTGGGTCTATCATATATGGCCTTTATTATGTTGAGGTACTTTCCTTCTATACCCGTTTTACTGAGGGTTTTTATCATAAATGGGTGTTGGATCTTGTCGAATGCTTTCTCTGCGTCTATTGAGATGATCATGTGGTTTTTGTTTTTCATTTTGTTGATGTAGTGTATCACGTTGATTGACTTGCGGGTGTTGAACCATCCCTGTGTCCCTGGTATAAATCCCACTTGATCATGGTGTATAATCTTTTTGATGTATTGCTGTAATCGGTTTGCCAAAATTTGGTTGAGGATTTTTGCATCTATGTTCATCAGTGATATCGGCCTGTAGTTCTCCTTCTTTGTGTTGTCCTTGTCAGGTTTGGGGATCAGAGTGATGTTGGCTTCATAGAATGTGTTAGGGAGTTCTCCATCTTTCTCAATTTTCTGGAACAGTTTGAGGAGAATAGGTACAAAGAACTCACACTGCTTAACAACAAAAAAACAAACAACCCGATCAAAAAATGGGCAGAGGACATGAACAGACATTTCTCCAAAGAAGATATGAACATGGCCAATAGACACATGAAAAGATGTTCATCATCGCTAATCATCAGGGAAATGCAAATCAAAACTACACTAAGATATCACCTTACCCCCGTTAGATTGGCAAAAACATCCAAAACCAAGAACGACAAATGTTGCAGAGGTTGTGGAGAAAGAGGAACCCTCATACACTGTTGGTGGGAATGCAAACTGGTACAGCCACTATGGAAAACAGTATGGAGATTTCTCAAAAAGTTAAAAATAGAAATACCCTATGACCCAGCCATCCCATTACTGGGTATCTATCCTAAGAACCTGATATCAGATATCTCAAGAGTCCGTTGCACCCCTATGTTCATCGCAGCATTATTTACAATAGCCAAGACGTGGAACCAGCCTACATGCCCAGAAACTGATGATTGGATAAAGAAGATGTGGTATATATACACAATGGAATACTACTCAGCCATAAAAAAAGACGAAAGTGGCCCATTCACAACAATGTGGATGGACCTCGAGGGCATTATGTTAAGCAAAATAAGTCAGTCAGAGAAAGACGAACTCTATATGACTCCACTCATAGGTGGAAATTACTATATTGAGAAGGAGATTTGATCGGTGGTTACCAGGGAAAAGGGGGGGTGGGGGGAGGGCACGGAGGGGGAAGTGGTGTTCCCACAACATGACTAACAAAAATGTACAACTGAAATTTCACAAGCTTGTAATCCGTCATAAGATTAATAAACAAACAAACAAACAAAAAAAGATGCTTTGGGGCCTATCTGCCCCTATGGAAAGAACGCAGCACTTTCTGCCTTGCAGCTCTAGGGCAATGTAGCACACCCAGAGCAGAAGTTCTACTTCAGCCAGATCAGGCCCGCAAAGAAACTGCGTTTCACAGGCCTTTGTAAGAGATGTTCCCTGTAGGCTGTTAGAGCACTGTGCAGAGCGACTTATTTCTTAGCTTCCCAGAGAGCTGGAAGCAAGATGCTTTGGGGCCCTTCTCACCCTTTGGAAAGAAGGCAGCACTTTGTGCCTTGCAGCTCTAGGGCAATGTAGCACACCCAGAGCAGAAGTTCTACTTCAGCTAGATCAGACCTGCAAAGAAACTGCGTTTCACAGGCCTTTGTAAGAGATGTTCCCTGTAGGCTGTTAGAGCACTGTGCAGAGCGAGTTGTTTCTTAGCTTCCCAAAGAGCTGGAAGCAAGATGCTTTAGGGGCCATCTGCCCTTAAGGAAAGAAGGCAGCACTTTGTGCCTTGCAGCTCTAGGGCAATGTAGCACACCCAGAGCAGAAGTTCTACTTCAGCCAGATCAGGCCCGCAAAGAAACTGCGTTTCACAGGCCTTTATAAGAGATGTTCCCGGTAGGCTGTTAGAGCACTGTGCAGAGCGAGTTGTTTCTTAGATTCCCAACGAGCTGGAAGCAAGATGCTTTAGGGGCCATCTGCCCTTAAGGAAAGAAGGCAGCACTTTGTGCCTTGCAGCTCTAGGGCAATGTAGCACACCCAGAGCAGAAGTTCTACTTCAGCCAGATCAGGCCCGCAAAGAAACAGCGTTTCACAGGCCTTTGTAAGAGATGTTCCCGGTAGGCTGTTAGAGCACTGTGCAGAGCGAGTTGTTTCTTAGATTCCCAACGAGCTGGAAGCAAGATGCTTTAGGGGCCATCTGCCCTTAAGGAAAGAAGGCAGCACTTTGTGCCTTGCAGCTCTAGGGCAATGTAGCACACCCAGAGCAGATGTTCTACTTCTGCCAGGTCAGGCCTGCAAAGAAATTCGTTTCACAGGCCTTTGTAAGAGATGTTGCCGGTAGGCTGTAAGAGCACTGTGCAGAGCGAATTATTTCTTAGCTTCCCAGAGAGCTGGAAGCAAGATGCTTTGGGGCCCTTCTCACCCTTTGGAAAGAAGGCAGCACTTTGTGCCTTGCAGCTCTAGGGCAATGTAGCACACCCAGAGCAGAAGTTCTACTTCAGCCAGATCAGGCCCGCAAAGAAACTGCGTTTCACAGGCCTTTGTAAGAGATGTTCCCTGTAGGCTGTTAGAGCACTGTGCAGAGCGAGTTGTTTCTTAGCTTCCCAAAGAGCTGGAAGCAAGATGCTTTAGGGGCCATCTGCCCTTAAGGAAAGAAGGCAGCACTTTGTGCCTTGCAGCTCTAGGGCAATGTAGCATACCCAGAGCAGATGTTCTACTTCTGCCAGGTCAGGCCTGCAAAGAAACTTCGTTTCACAGGCCTTTGTAAGAGATGTTGCCGGTAGGCTGTAAGAGCACTGTGCAGAGCGACTTATTTCTTAGCTTCCCAGAGAGCTGGAAGCAAGATGCTTTGGGGCCCTTCTCACCCTTTGGAAAGAAGGCAGCACTTTGTGCCTTGCAGCTCTAGGGCAATGTAGCACACCCAGAGCAGAAGTTCTACTTCAGCCAGATCAGGCCCGCAAAGAAACTGCGTTTCACAGGCCTTTGTAAGAGATGTTCCCGGTAGGCTGTTAGAGCACTGTGCAGAGCGAGTTGTTTCTTAGATTCCCAAAGAGCTGGAAGCAAGATGCTTTAGGGGCCATCTGCCCTTAAGGAAAGAAGGCAGCACTTTGTGCCTTGCAGCTCTAGGGCAATGTAGCACACCCAGAGCAGATGTTCTACTTCTGCCAGGTCAGGCCTGCAAAGAAACTTCGTTTCACAGGCCTTTGTAAGAGATGTTGCCGGTAGGCTGTAAGAGCACTGTGCAGAGCGACTTATTTCTTAGCTTCCCAGAGAGCTGGAAGCAAGATGCTTTGGGGCCCTTCTCACCCTTTGGAAAGAAGGCAGCACTTTGTGCCTTGCAGCTCTAGGGCAATGTAGCACACCCAGAGCAGAAGTTCTACTTCAGCTAGATCAGACCTGCAAAGAAACTGCGTTTCACAGGCCTTTGTAAGAGATGTTCCCGGTAGGCTGTTAGAGCACTGTGCAGAGCGAGTTGTTTCTTAGCTTCCCAGAGAGCCGGAAGCAAGATGCTTTGGGGCCCGTTAATTTTATACCCTGCTACTTTGCTGTAGTTGTTGATTATTTCTAATAGTTTTTCTGTGGATTCTTTGGGGTTTTCTATGTATAAGATCATGTCGTCTGCAAACAACGCGAGTTTTACCTCTTCGTTACCGATTTGGATTCCTTTCATTTTTTTTTCCTGCCGAATTGCTCTGGCCAGCACCTCCAGTACTATGTTGAATAGGAGTGGTGAAAGTGGGCACCCTTGTCTTGTTCCTGTCCTCAGAGGGATGGCTTTCAGCTTTTGTCCATTGAGTATGATGTTGGCTGTGGGTCTATCATATATGGCCTTTATTATGTTGAGGTACTTTCCTTCTATACCCGTTTTACTGAGGGTTTTTATCATAAATGGGTGTTGGATCTTGTCGAATGCTTTCTCTGCGTCTATTGAGATGATCATGTGGTTTTTGTTTTTCATTTTGTTGATGTAGTGTATCACGTTGATTGACTTGCGGGTGTTGAACCATCCCTGTGTCCCTGGTATAAATCCCACTTGATCATGGTGTATAATCTTTTTGATGTATTGCTGTAATCGGTTTGCCAAAATTTGGTTGAGGATTTTTGCATCTATGTTCATCAGTGATATCGGCCTGTAGTTCTCCTTCTTTGTGTTGTCCTTGTCAGGTTTGGGGATCAGAGTGATGTTGGCTTCATAGAATGTGTTAGGGAGTTCTCCATCTTTCTCAATTTTCTGGAACAGTTTGAGGAGAATAGGTACAAAGAACTCACACTGCTTAACAACAAAAAAACAAACAACCCGATCAAAAAATGGGCAGAGGACATGAACAGACATTTCTCCAAAGAAGATATGAACATGGCCAATAGACACATGAAAAGATGTTCATCATCGCTAATCATCAGGGAAATGCAAATCAAAACTACACTAAGATATCACCTTACCCCCGTTAGATTGGCAAAAACATCCAAAACCAAGAACGACAAATGTTGCAGAGGTTGTGGAGAAAGAGGAACCCTCATACACTGTTGGTGGGAATGCAAACTGGTACAGCCACTATGGAAAACAGTATGGAGATTTCTCAAAAAGTTAAAAATAGAAATACCCTATGACCCAGCCATCCCATTACTGGGTATCTATCCTAAGAACCTGATATCAGATATCTCAAGAGTCCGTTGCACCCCTATGTTCATCGCAGCATTATTTACAATAGCCAAGACGTGGAACCAGCCTACATGCCCAGAAACTGATGATTGGATAAAGAAGATGTGGTATATATACACAATGGAATACTACTCAGCCATAAAAAAAGACGAAAGTGGCCCATTCACAACAATGTGGATGGACCTCGAGGGCATTATGTTAAGCGAAATAAGTCAGTCAGAGAAAGACGAACTCTATATGACTCCACTCATAGGTGGAAATTACTATATTGAGAAGGAGATTTGATCGGTGGTTACCAGGGAAAAGGGGGGGTGGGGGGAGGGCACGGAGGGGGAAGTGGTGTTCCCACAACATGACTAACAAAAATGTACAACTGAAATTTCACAAGCTTGTAATCCGTCATAAGATTAATAAACAAACAAACAAACAAACAAAAAAAGATGCTTTGGGGCCTATCTGCCCCTATGGAAAGAACGCAGCACTTTCTGCCTTGCAGCTCTAGGGCAATGTAGCACACCCAGAGCAGAAGTTCTACTTCAGCCAGATCAGGCCCGCAAAGAAACTGCGTTTCACAGGCCTTTGTAAGAGATGTTCCCGGTAGGCTGTTAGAGCACTGTGCAGAGCGAGTTGTTTCTTAGCTTCCCAAAGAGCTGGAAGCAAGATGCTTTAGGGGCCATCTGCCCTTAAGGAAAGAAGGCAGCACTTTGTGCCTTGCAGCTCTAGGACAATGTAGCACACCCAGAGCAGATGTTCTACTTCTGCCAGGTCAGGCCTGCAAAGAAACTTCGTTTCACAGGCCCTTGTAAGAGATGTTCCCGGTAGGCTGTTAGAGCACTGTGCAGAGCGACTTGTTTCTTAGCTTCCCAAAGAGCTGGAAGCAAGATGCTTTGGGGCCCTTCTCACCCTTTGGAAAGAAGGCAGCTCTTTGTGCCTTGCAGCTCTAGGGCAATGTAGCACACCCACAGCAGAAGTTCTACTTAAGCCAGATCTGGCCGCAAAGAAACTGCGTTTCACAGGCCTTTGTAAGAGATGTTCCCGGTAGGCTGTTAGAGCACTGTGCAGAGCGAGTTGTTTCTTAGCTTCCCAGAGAGCTGGAAGCAAGATGCTTTAGGGGCCATCTGCCCTTAAGGAAAGAAGGCAGCACTTTGTGCCTTGCAGCTCTAGGACAATGTAGCACACCCAGAGCAGATGTTCTACTTCTGCCAGGTCAGGCCTGCAAAGAAACTTCGTTTCACAGGCCCTTGTAAGAGATGTTCCCGGTAGGCTGTTAGAGCACTGTGCAGAGCGACTTGTTTCTTAGCTTCCCAAAGAGCTGGAAGCAAGATGCTTTGGGGCCCTTCTCACCCTTTGGAAAGAAGGCAGCTCTTTGTGCCTTGCAGCTCTAGGGCAATGTAGCACACCCACAGCAGAAGTTCTACTTAAGCCAGATCTGGCCGCAAAGAAACTGCGTTTCACAGGCCTTTGTAAGAGATGTTCCCGGTAGGCTGTTAGAGCACTGTGCAGAGCGAGTTGTTTCTTAGCTTCCCAGAGAGCTGGAAGCAAGATGCTTTGGTGCCCTTCTCACCCTTTGGAAAGAAGGCAGCACTTTGTGCCTTGCAGCTCTAGGGCAATGTAGCACACCCAGAGCAGAAGTTCTACTTCAGCCAGATCAGGCCCGCAAAGAAACTGCGTTTCACAGGCCTTTGTAAGAGATGTTCCCGGTAGGCTGTTAGAGCACTGTGCAGAGCGAGTTGTTTCTTAGATTCCCAACGAGCTGGAAGCAAGATGCTTTAGGGGCCATCTGCCCTTAAGGAAAGAAGGCAGCACTTTGTGCCTTGCAGCTCTAGGGCAATGTAGCACACCCAGAGCAGATGTTCTACTTCTGCCAGGTCAGGCCTGCAAAGAAACTTCGTTTCACAGGCCTTTGTAAGAGATGTTGCCGGTAGGCTGTAAGAGCACTGTGCAGAGCGACTTATTTCTTAGCTTCCCAGAGAGCTGGAAGCAAGATGCTTTGGGGCCCTTCTCACCCTTTGGAAAGAAGGCAGCACTTTGTGCCTTGCAGCTCTAGGGCAATGTAGCACACCCAGAGCAGAAGTTCTACTTCAGCTAGATCAGACCTGCAAAGAAACTGCGTTTCACAGGCCTTTGTAAGAGATGTTCCCTGTAGGCTGTTAGAGCACTGTGCAGAGCGAGTTGTTTCTTAGCTTCCCAAAGAGCTGGAAGCAAGATGCTTTAGGGGCCATCTGCCCTTAAGGAAAGAAGGCAGCACTTTGTGCCTTGCAGCTCTAGGGCAATGTAGCACACCCAGAGCAGAAGTTCTACTTCAGCCAGATCAGGCCCGCAAAGAAACTGCGTTTCACAGGCCTTTGTAAGAGATGTTCCCGGTAGGCTGTTAGAGCACTGTGCAGAGCGAGTTGTTTCTTAGATTCCCAAAGAGCTGGAAGCAAGATGCTTTAGGGGCCATCTGCCCTTAAGGAAAGAAGGCAGCACTTTGTGCCTTGCAGCTCTAGGGCAATGTAGCACACCCAGAGCAGATGTTCTACTTCTGCCAGGTCAGGCCTGCAAAGAAACTTCGTTTCACAGGCCTTTGTAAGAGATGTTGCCGGTAGGCTGTAAGAGCACTGTGCAGAGCGACTTATTTCTTAGCTTCCCAGAGAGCTGGAAGCAAGATGCTTTGGGGCCCTTCTCACCCTTTGGAAAGAAGGCAGCACTTTGTGCCTTGCAGCTCTAGGGCAATGTAGCACACCCAGAGCAGAAGTTCTACTTCAGCTAGATCAGACCTGCAAAGAAACTGCGTTTCACAGGCCTTTGTAAGAGATGTTCCCTGTAGGCTGTTAGAGCACTGTGCAGAGCGAGTTGTTTCTTAGCTTCCCAAAGAGCTGGAAGCAAGATGCTTTGGGGCCCTTCTCACCCTTTGGAAAGAAGGCAGCACTTTGTGCCTTGCAGCTCTAGGGCAATGTAGCACACCCAGAGCAGAAGTTCTACTTCAGCCAGATCAGGCCCGCAAAGAAATTGCGTTTCACAGGCCTTTGTAAGAGATGTTCCCTGTAGGCTGTTAGAGCACTGTGCAGAGCGAGTTGTTTCTTAGCTTCCCAGAGAGCCGGAAGCAAGATGCTTTGGGGCCCGTTAATTTTATACCCTGCTACTTTGCTGTAGTTGTTGATTATTTCTAATAGTTTTTCTGTGGATTCTTTGGGGTTTTCTATGTATAAGATCATGTCGTCTGCAAACAACGCGAGTTTTACCTCTTCGTTACCGATTTGGATTCCTTTCATTTTTTTTTCCTGCCGAATTGCTCTGGCCAGCACCTCCAGTACTATGTTGAATAGGAGTGGTGAAAGTGGGCACCCTTGTCTTGTTCCTGTCCTCAGAGGGATGGCTTTCAGCTTTTGTCCTTTGAGTATGATGTTGGCTGTGGGTCTATCATATATGGCCTTTATTATGTTGAGGTACTTTCCTTCTATACCCGTTTTACTGAGGGTTTTTATCATAAATGGGTGTTGGATCTTGTCGAATGCTTTCTCTGCGTCTATTGAGATGATCATGTGGTTTTTGTTTTTCATTTTGTTGATGTAGTGTATCACGTTGATTGACTTGCGGGTGTTGAACCATCCCTGTGTCCCTGGTATAAATCCCACTTGATCATGGTGTATAATCTTTTTGATGTATTGCTGTAATCGGTTTGCCAAAATTTGGTTGAGGATTTTTGCATCTATGTTCATCAGTGATATCGGCCTGTAGTTCTCCTTCTTTGTGTTGTCCTTGTCAGGTTTGGGGATCAGAGTGATGTTGGCTTCATAGAATGTGTTAGGGAGTTCTCCATCTTTCTCAATTTTCTGGAACAGTTTGAGGAGAATAGGTACAAAGAACTCACACTGCTTAACAACAAAAAAACAAACAACCCGATCAAAAAATGGGCAGAGGACATGAACAGACATTTCTCCAAAGAAGATATGAACATGGCCAATAGACACATGAAAAGATGTTCATCATCGCTAATCATCAGGGAAATGCAAATCAAAACTACACTAAGATATCACCTTACCCCCGTTAGATTGGCAAAAACATCCAAAACCAAGAACGACAAATGTTGCAGAGGTTGTGGAGAAAGAGGAACCCTCATACACTGTTGGTGGGAATGCAAACTGGTACAGCCACTATGGAAAACAGTATGGAGATTTCTCAAAAAGTTAAAAATAGAAATACCCTATGACCCAGCCATCCCATTACTGGGTATCTATCCTAAGAACCTGATATCAGATATCTCAAGAGTCCGTTGCACCCCTATGTTCATCGCAGCATTATTTACAATAGCCAAGACGTGGAACCAGCCTACATGCCCAGAAACTGATGATTGGATAAAGAAGATGTGGTATATATACACAATGGAATACTACTCAGCCATAAAAAAAGACGAAAGTGGCCCATTCACAACAATGTGGATGGACCTCGAGGGCATTATGTTAAGCAAAATAAGTCAGTCAGAGAAAGACGAACTCTATATGACTCCACTCATAGGTGGAAATTACTATATTGAGAAGGAGATTTGATCGGTGGTTACCAGGGAAAAGGGGGGGTGGGGGGAGGGCACGGAGGGGGAAGTGGTGTTCCCACAACATGACTAACAAAAATGTACAACTGAAATTTCACAAGCTTGTAATCCGTCATAAGATTAATAAACAAACAAACAAACAAAAAAAGATGCTTTGGGGCCTATCTGCCCCTATGGAAAGAACGCAGCACTTTCTGCCTTGCAGCTCTAGGGCAATGTAGCACACCCAGAGCAGAAGTTCTACTTCAGCCAGATCAGGCCCGCAAAGAAACTGCGTTTCACAGGCCTTTGTAAGAGATGTTCCCTGTAGGCTGTTAGAGCACTGTGCAGAGCGACTTATTTCTTAGCTTCCCAGAGAGCTGGAAGCAAGATGCTTTGGGGCCCTTCTCACCCTTTGGAAAGAAGGCAGCACTTTGTGCCTTGCAGCTCTAGGGCAATGTAGCACACCCAGAGCAGAAGTTCTACTTCAGCTAGATCAGACCTGCAAAGAAACTGCGTTTCACAGGCCTTTGTAAGAGATGTTCCCTGTAGGCTGTTAGAGCACTGTGCAGAGCGAGTTGTTTCTTAGCTTCCCAAAGAGCTGGAAGCAAGATGCTTTAGGGGCCATCTGCCCTTAAGGAAAGAAGGCAGCACTTTGTGCCTTGCAGCTCTAGGGCAATGTAGCACACCCAGAGCAGAAGTTCTACTTCAGCCAGATCAGGCCCGCAAAGAAACTGCGTTTCACAGGCCTTTATAAGAGATGTTCCCGGTAGGCTGTTAGAGCACTGTGCAGAGCGAGTTGTTTCTTAGATTCCCAACGAGCTGGAAGCAAGATGCTTTAGGGGCCATCTGCCCTTAAGGAAAGAAGGCAGCACTTTGTGCCTTGCAGCTCTAGGGCAATGTAGCACACCCAGAGCAGAAGTTCTACTTCAGCCAGATCAGGCCCGCAAAGAAACAGCGTTTCACAGGCCTTTGTAAGAGATGTTCCCGGTAGGCTGTTAGAGCACTGTGCAGAGCGAGTTGTTTCTTAGATTCCCAACGAGCTGGAAGCAAGATGCTTTAGGGGCCATCTGCCCTTAAGGAAAGAAGGCAGCACTTTGTGCCTTGCAGCTCTAGGGCAATGTAGCACACCCAGAGCAGATGTTCTACTTCTGCCAGGTCAGGCCTGCAAAGAAACTTCGTTTCACAGGCCTTTGTAAGAGATGTTGCCGGTAGGCTGTAAGAGCACTGTGCAGAGCGAATTATTTCTTAGCTTCCCAGAGAGCTGGAAGCAAGATGCTTTGGGGCCCTTCTCACCCTTTGGAAAGAAGGCAGCACTTTGTGCCTTGCAGCTCTAGGGCAATGTAGCACACCCAGAGCAGAAGTTCTACTTCAGCCAGATCAGGCCCGCAAAGAAACTGCGTTTCACAGGCCTTTGTAAGAGATGTTCCCTGTAGGCTGTTAGAGCACTGTGCAGAGCGAGTTGTTTCTTAGCTTCCCAAAGAGCTGGAAGCAAGATGCTTTAGGGGCCATCTGCCCTTAAGGAAAGAAGGCAGCACTTTGTGCCTTGCAGCTCTAGGGCAATGTAGCACACCCAGAGCAGATGTTCTACTTCTGCCAGGTCAGGCCTGCAAAGAAACTTCGTTTCACAGGCCTTTGTAAGAGATGTTGCCGGTAGGCTGTAAGAGCACTGTGCAGAGCGACTTATTTCTTAGCTTCCCAGAGAGCTGGAAGCAAGATGCTTTGGGGCCCTTCTCACCCTTTGGAAAGAAGGCAGCACTTTGTGCCTTGCAGCTCTAGGGCAATGTAGCACACCCAGAGCAGAAGTTCTACTTCAGCTAGATCAGACCTGCAAAGAAACTGCGTTTCACAGGCCTTTGTAAGAGATGTTCCCGGTAGGCTGTTAGAGCACTGTGCAGAGCGAGTTGTTTCTTAGCTTCCCAGAGAGCCGGAAGCAAGATGCTTTGGGGCCCGTTAATTTTATACCCTGCTACTTTGCTGTAGTTGTTGATTATTTCTAATAGTTTTTCTGTGGATTCTTTGGGGTTTTCTATGTATAAGATCATGTCGTCTGCAAACAACGCGAGTTTTACCTCTTCGTTACCGATTTGGATTCCTTTCATTTTTTTTTCCTGCCGAATTGCTCTGGCCAGCACCTCCAGTACTATGTTGAATAGGAGTGGTGAAAGTGGGCACCCTTGTCTTGTTCCTGTCCTCAGAGGGATGGCTTTCAGCTTTTGTCCATTGAGTATGATGTTGGCTGTGGGTCTATCATATATGGCCTTTATTATGTTGAGGTACTTTCCTTCTATACCCGTTTTACTGAGGGTTTTTATCATAAATGGGTGTTGGATCTTGTCGAATGCTTTCTCTGCGTCTATTGAGATGATCATGTGGTTTTTGTTTTTCATTTTGTTGATGTAGTGTATCACGTTGATTGACTTGCGGGTGTTGAACCATCCCTGTGTCCCTGGTATAAATCCCACTTGATCATGGTGTATAATCTTTTTGATGTATTGCTGTAATCGGTTTGCCAAAATTTGGTTGAGGATTTTTGCATCTATGTTCATCAGTGATATCGGCCTGTAGTTCTCCTTCTTTGTGTTGTCCTTGTCAGGTTTGGGGATCAGAGTGATGTTGGCTTCATAGAATGTGTTAGGGAGTTCTCCATCTTTCTCAATTTTCTGGAACAGTTTGAGGAGAATAGGTACAAAGAACTCACACTGCTTAACAACAAAAAAACAAACAACCCGATCAAAAAATGGGCAGAGGACATGAACAGACATTTCTCCAAAGAAGATATGAACATGGCCAATAGACACATGAAAAGATGTTCATCATCGCTAATCATCAGGGAAATGCAAATCAAAACTACACTAAGATATCACCTTACCCCCGTTAGATTGGCAAAAACATCCAAAACCAAGAACGACAAATGTTGCAGAGGTTGTGGAGAAAGAGGAACCCTCATACACTGTTGGTGGGAATGCAAACTGGTACAGCCACTATGGAAAACAGTATGGAGATTTCTCAAAAAGTTAAAAATAGAAATACCCTATGACCCAGCCATCCCATTACTGGGTATCTATCCTAAGAACCTGATATCAGATATCTCAAGAGTCCGTTGCACCCCTATGTTCATCGCAGCATTATTTACAATAGCCAAGACGTGGAACCAGCCTACATGCCCAGAAACTGATGATTGGATAAAGAAGATGTGGTATATATACACAATGGAATACTACTCAGCCATAAAAAAAGACGAAAGTGGCCCATTCACAACAATGTGGATGGACCTCGAGGGCATTATGTTAAGCGAAATAAGTCAGTCAGAGAAAGACGAACTCTATATGACTCCACTCATAGGTGGAAATTACTATATTGAGAAGGAGATTTGATCGGTGGTTACCAGGGAAAAGGGGGGGTGGGGGGAGGGCACGGAGGGGGAAGTGGTGTTCCCACAACATGACTAACAAAAATGTACAACTGAAATTTCACAAGCTTGTAATCCGTCATAAGATTAATAAACAAACAAACAAACAAACAAAAAAAGATGCTTTGGGGCCTATCTGCCCCTATGGAAAGAACGCAGCACTTTCTGCCTTGCAGCTCTAGGGCAATGTAGCACACCCAGAGCAGAAGTTCTACTTCAGCCAGATCAGGCCCGCAAAGAAACTGCGTTTCACAGGCCTTTGTAAGAGATGTTCCCGGTAGGCTGTTAGAGCACTGTGCAGAGCGAGTTGTTTCTTAGCTTCCCAAAGAGCTGGAAGCAAGATGCTTTAGGGGCCATCTGCCCTTAAGGAAAGAAGGCAGCACTTTGTGCCTTGCAGCTCTAGGACAATGTAGCACACCCAGAGCAGATGTTCTACTTCTGCCAGGTCAGGCCTGCAAAGAAACTTCGTTTCACAGGCCCTTGTAAGAGATGTTCCCGGTAGGCTGTTAGAGCACTGTGCAGAGCGAGTTGTTTCTTAGCTTCCCAAAGAGCTGGAAGCAAGATGCTTTAGGGGCCATCTGCCCTTAAGGAAAGAAGGCAGCACTTTGTGCCTTGCAGCTCTAGGGCAATGTAGCACACCCAGAGCAGAAGTTCTACTTCAGCTAGATCAGACCTGCAAAGAAACTGCGTTTCACAGGCCTTTGTAAGAGATGTTCCCTGTAGGCTGTTAGAGCACTGTGCAGAGCGAGTTGTTTCTTAGCTTCCCAAAGAGCTGGAAGCAAGATGCTTTAGGGGCCATCTGCCCTTAAGGAAAGAAGGCAGCACTTTGTGCCTTGCAGCTCTAGGGCAATGTAGCACACCCAGAGCAGAAGTTCTACTTCAGCCAGATCAGGCCCGCAAAGAAACTGCGTTTCACAGGCCTTTATAAGAGATGTTCCCGGTAGGCTGTTAGAGCACTGTGCAGAGCGAGTTGTTTCTTAGATTCCCAACGAGCTGGAAGCAAGATGCTTTAGGGGCCATCTGCCCTTAAGGAAAGAAGGCAGCACTTTGTGCCTTGCAGCTCTAGGGCAATGTAGCACACCCAGAGCAGAAGTTCTACTTCAGCCAGATCAGGCCCGCAAAGAAACAGCGTTTCACAGGCCTTTGTAAGAGATGTTCCCGGTAGGCTGTTAGAGCACTGTGCAGAGCGAGTTGTTTCTTAGATTCCCAACGAGCTGGAAGCAAGATGCTTTAGGGGCCATCTGCCCTTAAGGAAAGAAGGCAGCACTTTGTGCCTTGCAGCTCTAGGGCAATGTAGCACACCCAGAGCAGATGTTCTACTTCTGCCAGGTCAGGCCTGCAAAGAAACTTCGTTTCACAGGCCTTTGTAAGAGATGTTGCCGGTAGGCTGTAAGAGCACTGTGCAGAGCGAATTATTTCTTAGCTTCCCAGAGAGCTGGAAGCAAGATGCTTTGGGGCCCTTCTCACCCTTTGGAAAGAAGGCAGCACTTTGTGCCTTGCAGCTCTAGGGCAATGTAGCACACCCAGAGCAGAAGTTCTACTTCAGCCAGATCAGGCCCGCAAAGAAACTGCGTTTCACAGGCCTTTGTAAGAGATGTTCCCTGTAGGCTGTTAGAGCACTGTGCAGAGCGAGTTGTTTCTTAGCTTCCCAAAGAGCTGGAAGCAAGATGCTTTAGGGGCCATCTGCCCTTAAGGAAAGAAGGCAGCACTTTGTGCCTTGCAGCTCTAGGGCAATGTAGCATACCCAGAGCAGATGTTCTACTTCTGCCAGGTCAGGCCTGCAAAGAAACTTCGTTTCACAGGCCTTTGTAAGAGATGTTGCCGGTAGGCTGTAAGAGCACTGTGCAGAGCGACTTATTTCTTAGCTTCCCAGAGAGCTGGAAGCAAGATGCTTTGGGGCCCTTCTCACCCTTTGGAAAGAAGGCAGCACTTTGTGCCTTGCAGCTCTAGGGCAATGTAGCACACCCAGAGCAGAAGTTCTACTTCAGCCAGATCAGGCCCGCAAAGAAACTGCGTTTCACAGGCCTTTGTAAGAGATGTTCCCGGTAGGCTGTTAGAGCACTGTGCAGAGCGAGTTGTTTCTTAGATTCCCAAAGAGCTGGAAGCAAGATGCTTTAGGGGCCATCTGCCCTTAAGGAAAGAAGGCAGCACTTTGTGCCTTGCAGCTCTAGGGCAATGTAGCACACCCAGAGCAGATGTTCTACTTCTGCCAGGTCAGGCCTGCAAAGAAACTTCGTTTCACAGGCCTTTGTAAGAGATGTTGCCGGTAGGCTGTAAGAGCACTGTGCAGAGCGACTTATTTCTTAGCTTCCCAGAGAGCTGGAAGCAAGATGCTTTGGGGCCCTTCTCACCCTTTGGAAAGAAGGCAGCACTTTGTGCCTTGCAGCTCTAGGGCAATGTAGCACACCCAGAGCAGAAGTTCTACTTCAGCTAGATCAGACCTGCAAAGAAACTGCGTTTCACAGGCCTTTGTAAGAGATGTTCCCTGTAGGCTGTTAGAGCACTGTGCAGAGCGAGTTGTTTCTTAGCTTCCCAAAGAGCTGGAAGCAAGATGCTTTAGGGGCCATCTGCCCTTAAGGAAAGAAGGCAGCACTTTGTGCCTTGCAGCTCTAGGGCAATGTAGCACACCCAGAGCAGATGTTCTACTTCTGCCAGGTCAGGCCTGCAAAGAAACTGCGTTTCACAGGCCTTTGTAAGAGATGTTGCCGGTAGGCTGTAAGAGCACTGTGCAGAGCGACTTATTTCTTAGCTTCCCAGAGAGCTGGAAGCAAGATGCTTTGGGGCCCTTCTCACCCTTTGGAAAGAAGGCAGCACTTTGTGCCTTGCAGCTCTAGGGCAATGTAGCACACCCAGAGCAGAAGTTCTACTTCAGCTAGATCAGACCTGCAAAGAAACTGCGTTTCACAGGCCTTTGTAAGAGATGTTCCCTGTAGGCTGTTAGAGCACTGTGCAGAGCGAGTTGTTTCTTAGCTTCCCAAAGAGCTGGAAGCAAGATGCTTTAGGGGCCATCTGCCCTTAAGGAAAGAAGGCAGCACTTTGTGCCTTGCAGCTCTAGGGCAATGTAGCACACCCAGAGCAGATGTTCTACTTCTGCCAGGTCAGGCCTGCAAAGAAACTTCGTTTCACAGGCCTTTGTAAGAGATGTTGCCGGTAGGCTGTAAGAGCACTGTGCAGAGCGACTTATTTCTTAGCTTCCCAGAGAGCTGGAAGCAAGATGCTTTGGGGCCCTTCTCACCCTTTGGAAAGAAGGCAGCACTTTGTGCCTTGCAGCTCTAGGGCAATGTAGCACACCCAGAGCAGAAGTTCTACTTCAGCTAGATCAGACCTGCAAAGAAACTGCGTTTCACAGGCCTTTGTAAGAGATGTTCCCTGTAGGCTGTTAGAGCACTGTGCAGAGCGAGTTGTTTCTTAGCTTCCCAAAGAGCTGGAAGCAAGATGCTTTAGGGGCCATCTGCCCTTAAGGAAAGAAGGCAGCACTTTGTGCCTTGCAGCTCTAGGGCAATGTAGCACACCCAGAGCAGAAGTTCTACTTCAGCCAGATCAGGCCCGCAAAGAAACTGCGTTTCACAGGCCTTTGTAAGAGATGTTCCCGGTAGGCTGTTAGAGCACTGTGCAGAGCGAGTTGTTTCTTAGATTCCCAAAGAGCTGGAAGCAAGATGCTTTAGGGGCCATCTGCCCTTAAGGAAAGAAGGCAGCACTTTGTGCCTTGCAGCTCTAGGGCAATGTAGCACACCCAGAGCAGATGTTCTACTTCTGCCAGGTCAGGCCTGCAAAGAAACTTCGTTTCACAGGCCTTTGTAAGAGATGTTGCCGGTAGGCTGTAAGAGCACTGTGCAGAGCGACTTATTTCTTAGCTTCCCAGAGAGCTGGAAGCAAGATGCTTTGGGGCCCTTCTCACCCTTTGGAAAGAAGGCAGCACTTTGTGCCTTGCAGCTCTAGGGCAATGTAGCACACCCAGAGCAGAAGTTCTACTTCAGCTAGATCAGACCTGCAAAGAAACTGCGTTTCACAGGCCTTTGTAAGAGATGTTCCCTGTAGGCTGTTAGAGCACTGTGCAGAGCGAGTTGTTTCTTAGCTTCCCAAAGAGCTGGAAGCAAGATGCTTTGGGGCCCTTCTCACCCTTTGGAAAGAAGGCAGCACTTTGTGCCTTGCAGCTCTAGGGCAATGTAGCACACCCAGAGCAGAAGTTCTACTTCAGCCAGATCAGGCCCGCAAAGAAATTGCGTTTCACAGGCCTTTGTAAGAGATGTTCCCTGTAGGCTGTTAGAGCACTGTGCAGAGCGAGTTGTTTCTTAGCTTCCCAGAGAGCCGGAAGCAAGATGCTTTGGGGCCCGTTAATTTTATACCCTGCTACTTTGCTGTAGTTGTTGATTATTTCTAATAGTTTTTCTGTGGATTCTTTGGGGTTTTCTATGTATAAGATCATGTCGTCTGCAAACAACGCGAGTTTTACCTCTTCGTTACCGATTTGGATTCCTTTCATTTTTTTTTCCTGCCGAATTGCTCTGGCCAGCACCTCCAGTACTATGTTGAATAGGAGTGGTGAAAGTGGGCACCCTTGTCTTGTTCCTGTCCTCAGAGGGATGGCTTTCAGCTTTTGTCCTTTGAGTATGATGTTGGCTGTGGGTCTATCATATATGGCCTTTATTATGTTGAGGTACTTTCCTTCTATACCCGTTTTACTGAGGGTTTTTATCATAAATGGGTGTTGGATCTTGTCGAATGCTTTCTCTGCGTCTATTGAGATGATCATGTGGTTTTTGTTTTTCATTTTGTTGATGTAGTGTATCACGTTGATTGACTTGCGGGTGTTGAACCATCCCTGTGTCCCTGGTATAAATCCCACTTGATCATGGTGTATAATCTTTTTGATGTATTGCTGTAATCGGTTTGCCAAAATTTGGTTGAGGATTTTTGCATCTATGTTCATCAGTGATATCGGCCTGTAGTTCTCCTTCTTTGTGTTGTCCTTGTCAGGTTTGGGGATCAGAGTGATGTTGGCTTCATAGAATGTGTTAGGGAGTTCTCCATCTTTCTCAATTTTCTGGAACAGTTTGAGGAGAATAGGTACAAAGAACTCACACTGCTTAACAACAAAAAAACAAACAACCCGATCAAAAAATGGGCAGAGGACATGAACAGACATTTCTCCAAAGAAGATATGAACATGGCCAATAGACACATGAAAAGATGTTCATCATCGCTAATCATCAGGGAAATGCAAATCAAAACTACACTAAGATATCACCTTACCCCCGTTAGATTGGCAAAAACATCCAAAACCAAGAACGACAAATGTTGCAGAGGTTGTGGAGAAAGAGGAACCCTCATACACTGTTGGTGGGAATGCAAACTGGTACAGCCACTATGGAAAACAGTATGGAGATTTCTCAAAAAGTTAAAAATAGAAATACCCTATGACCCAGCCATCCCATTACTGGGTATCTATCCTAAGAACCTGATATCAGATATCTCAAGAGTCCGTTGCACCCCTATGTTCATCGCAGCATTATTTACAATAGCCAAGACGTGGAACCAGCCTACATGCCCAGAAACTGATGATTGGATAAAGAAGATGTGGTATATATACACAATGGAATACTACTCAGCCATAAAAAAAGACGAAAGTGGCCCATTCACAACAATGTGGATGGACCTCGAGGGCATTATGTTAAGCAAAATAAGTCAGTCAGAGAAAGACGAACTCTATATGACTCCACTCATAGGTGGAAATTACTATATTGAGAAGGAGATTTGATCGGTGGTTACCAGGGAAAAGGGGGGGTGGGGGGAGGGCACGGAGGGGGAAGTGGTGTTCCCACAACATGACTAACAAAAATGTACAACTGAAATTTCACAAGCTTGTAATCCGTCATAAGATTAATAAACAAACAAACAAACAAAAAAAGATGCTTTGGGGCCTATCTGCCCCTATGGAAAGAACGCAGCACTTTCTGCCTTGCAGCTCTAGGGCAATGTAGCACACCCAGAGCAGAAGTTCTACTTCAGCCAGATCAGGCCCGCAAAGAAACTGCGTTTCACAGGCCTTTGTAAGAGATGTTCCCTGTAGGCTGTTAGAGCACTGTGCAGAGCGACTTATTTCTTAGCTTCCCAGAGAGCTGGAAGCAAGATGCTTTGGGGCCCTTCTCACCCTTTGGAAAGAAGGCAGCACTTTGTGCCTTGCAGCTCTAGGGCAATGTAGCACACCCAGAGCAGAAGTTCTACTTCAGCTAGATCAGACCTGCAAAGAAACTGCGTTTCACAGGCCTTTGTAAGAGATGTTCCCTGTAGGCTGTTAGAGCACTGTGCAGAGCGAGTTGTTTCTTAGCTTCCCAAAGAGCTGGAAGCAAGATGCTTTAGGGGCCATCTGCCCTTAAGGAAAGAAGGCAGCACTTTGTGCCTTGCAGCTCTAGGGCAATGTAGCACACCCAGAGCAGAAGTTCTACTTCAGCCAGATCAGGCCCGCAAAGAAACTGCGTTTCACAGGCCTTTATAAGAGATGTTCCCGGTAGGCTGTTAGAGCACTGTGCAGAGCGAGTTGTTTCTTAGATTCCCAACGAGCTGGAAGCAAGATGCTTTAGGGGCCATCTGCCCTTAAGGAAAGAAGGCAGCACTTTGTGCCTTGCAGCTCTAGGGCAATGTAGCACACCCAGAGCAGAAGTTCTACTTCAGCCAGATCAGGCCCGCAAAGAAACAGCGTTTCACAGGCCTTTGTAAGAGATGTTCCCGGTAGGCTGTTAGAGCACTGTGCAGAGCGAGTTGTTTCTTAGATTCCCAACGAGCTGGAAGCAAGATGCTTTAGGGGCCATCTGCCCTTAAGGAAAGAAGGCAGCACTTTGTGCCTTGCAGCTCTAGGGCAATGTAGCACACCCAGAGCAGATGTTCTACTTCTGCCAGGTCAGGCCTGCAAAGAAACTTCGTTTCACAGGCCTTTGTAAGAGATGTTGCCGGTAGGCTGTAAGAGCACTGTGCAGAGCGAATTATTTCTTAGCTTCCCAGAGAGCTGGAAGCAAGATGCTTTGGGGCCCTTCTCACCCTTTGGAAAGAAGGCAGCACTTTGTGCCTTGCAGCTCTAGGGCAATGTAGCACACCCAGAGCAGAAGTTCTACTTCAGCCAGATCAGGCCCGCAAAGAAACTGCGTTTCACAGGCCTTTGTAAGAGATGTTCCCTGTAGGCTGTTAGAGCACTGTGCAGAGCGAGTTGTTTCTTAGCTTCCCAAAGAGCTGGAAGCAAGATGCTTTAGGGGCCATCTGCCCTTAAGGAAAGAAGGCAGCACTTTGTGCCTTGCAGCTCTAGGGCAATGTAGCACACCCAGAGCAGATGTTCTACTTCTGCCAGGTCAGGCCTGCAAAGAAACTTCGTTTCACAGGCCTTTGTAAGAGATGTTGCCGGTAGGCTGTAAGAGCACTGTGCAGAGCGACTTATTTCTTAGCTTCCCAGAGAGCTGGAAGCAAGATGCTTTGGGGCCCTTCTCACCCTTTGGAAAGAAGGCAGCACTTTGTGCCTTGCAGCTCTAGGGCAATGTAGCACACCCAGAGCAGAAGTTCTACTTCAGCTAGATCAGACCTGCAAAGAAACTGCGTTTCACAGGCCTTTGTAAGAGATGTTCCCGGTAGGCTGTTAGAGCACTGTGCAGAGCGAGTTGTTTCTTAGCTTCCCAGAGAGCCGGAAGCAAGATGCTTTGGGGCCCGTTAATTTTATACCCTGCTACTTTGCTGTAGTTGTTGATTATTTCTAATAGTTTTTCTGTGGATTCTTTGGGGTTTTCTATGTATAAGATCATGTCGTCTGCAAACAACGCGAGTTTTACCTCTTCGTTACCGATTTGGATTCCTTTCATTTTTTTTTCCTGCCGAATTGCTCTGGCCAGCACCTCCAGTACTATGTTGAATAGGAGTGGTGAAAGTGGGCACCCTTGTCTTGTTCCTGTCCTCAGAGGGATGGCTTTCAGCTTTTGTCCATTGAGTATGATGTTGGCTGTGGGTCTATCATATATGGCCTTTATTATGTTGAGGTACTTTCCTTCTATACCCGTTTTACTGAGGGTTTTTATCATAAATGGGTGTTGGATCTTGTCGAATGCTTTCTCTGCGTCTATTGAGATGATCATGTGGTTTTTGTTTTTCATTTTGTTGATGTAGTGTATCACGTTGATTGACTTGCGGGTGTTGAACCATCCCTGTGTCCCTGGTATAAATCCCACTTGATCATGGTGTATAATCTTTTTGATGTATTGCTGTAATCGGTTTGCCAAAATTTGGTTGAGGATTTTTGCATCTATGTTCATCAGTGATATCGGCCTGTAGTTCTCCTTCTTTGTGTTGTCCTTGTCAGGTTTGGGGATCAGAGTGATGTTGGCTTCATAGAATGTGTTAGGGAGTTCTCCATCTTTCTCAATTTTCTGGAACAGTTTGAGGAGAATAGGTACAAAGAACTCACACTGCTTAACAACAAAAAAACAAACAACCCGATCAAAAAATGGGCAGAGGACATGAACAGACATTTCTCCAAAGAAGATATGAACATGGCCAATAGACACATGAAAAGATGTTCATCATCGCTAATCATCAGGGAAATGCAAATCAAAACTACACTAAGATATCACCTTACCCCCGTTAGATTGGCAAAAACATCCAAAACCAAGAACGACAAATGTTGCAGAGGTTGTGGAGAAAGAGGAACCCTCATACACTGTTGGTGGGAATGCAAACTGGTACAGCCACTATGGAAAACAGTATGGAGATTTCTCAAAAAGTTAAAAATAGAAATACCCTATGACCCAGCCATCCCATTACTGGGTATCTATCCTAAGAACCTGATATCAGATATCTCAAGAGTCCGTTGCACCCCTATGTTCATCGCAGCATTATTTACAATAGCCAAGACGTGGAACCAGCCTACATGCCCAGAAACTGATGATTGGATAAAGAAGATGTGGTATATATACACAATGGAATACTACTCAGCCATAAAAAAAGACGAAAGTGGCCCATTCACAACAATGTGGATGGACCTCGAGGGCATTATGTTAAGCGAAATAAGTCAGTCAGAGAAAGACGAACTCTATATGACTCCACTCATAGGTGGAAATTACTATATTGAGAAGGAGATTTGATCGGTGGTTACCAGGGAAAAGGGGGGGTGGGGGGAGGGCACGGAGGGGGAAGTGGTGTTCCCACAACATGACTAACAAAAATGTACAACTGAAATTTCACAAGCTTGTAATCCGTCATAAGATTAATAAACAAACAAACAAACAAACAAAAAAAGATGCTTTGGGGCCTATCTGCCCCTATGGAAAGAACGCAGCACTTTCTGCCTTGCAGCTCTAGGGCAATGTAGCACACCCAGAGCAGAAGTTCTACTTCAGCCAGATCAGGCCCGCAAAGAAACTGCGTTTCACAGGCCTTTGTAAGAGATGTTCCCGGTAGGCTGTTAGAGCACTGTGCAGAGCGAGTTGTTTCTTAGCTTCCCAAAGAGCTGGAAGCAAGATGCTTTAGGGGCCATCTGCCCTTAAGGAAAGAAGGCAGCACTTTGTGCCTTGCAGCTCTAGGACAATGTAGCACACCCAGAGCAGATGTTCTACTTCTGCCAGGTCAGGCCTGCAAAGAAACTTCGTTTCACAGGCCCTTGTAAGAGATGTTCCCGGTAGGCTGTTAGAGCACTGTGCAGAGCGAGTTGTTTCTTAGCTTCCCAAAGAGCTGGAAGCAAGATGCTTTAGGGGCCATCTGCCCTTAAGGAAAGAAGGCAGCACTTTGTGCCTTGCAGCTCTAGGGCAATGTAGCACACCCAGAGCAGAAGTTCTACTTCAGCTAGATCAGACCTGCAAAGAAACTGCGTTTCACAGGCCTTTGTAAGAGATGTTCCCTGTAGGCTGTTAGAGCACTGTGCAGAGCGAGTTGTTTCTTAGCTTCCCAAAGAGCTGGAAGCAAGATGCTTTAGGGGCCATCTGCCCTTAAGGAAAGAAGGCAGCACTTTGTGCCTTGCAGCTCTAGGGCAATGTAGCACACCCAGAGCAGAAGTTCTACTTCAGCCAGATCAGGCCCGCAAAGAAACTGCGTTTCACAGGCCTTTATAAGAGATGTTCCCGGTAGGCTGTTAGAGCACTGTGCAGAGCGAGTTGTTTCTTAGATTCCCAACGAGCTGGAAGCAAGATGCTTTAGGGGCCATCTGCCCTTAAGGAAAGAAGGCAGCACTTTGTGCCTTGCAGCTCTAGGGCAATGTAGCACACCCAGAGCAGAAGTTCTACTTCAGCCAGATCAGGCCCGCAAAGAAACAGCGTTTCACAGGCCTTTGTAAGAGATGTTCCCGGTAGGCTGTTAGAGCACTGTGCAGAGCGAGTTGTTTCTTAGATTCCCAACGAGCTGGAAGCAAGATGCTTTAGGGGCCATCTGCCCTTAAGGAAAGAAGGCAGCACTTTGTGCCTTGCAGCTCTAGGGCAATGTAGCACACCCAGAGCAGATGTTCTACTTCTGCCAGGTCAGGCCTGCAAAGAAACTTCGTTTCACAGGCCTTTGTAAGAGATGTTGCCGGTAGGCTGTAAGAGCACTGTGCAGAGCGAATTATTTCTTAGCTTCCCAGAGAGCTGGAAGCAAGATGCTTTGGGGCCCTTCTCACCCTTTGGAAAGAAGGCAGCACTTTGTGCCTTGCAGCTCTAGGGCAATGTAGCACACCCAGAGCAGAAGTTCTACTTCAGCCAGATCAGGCCCGCAAAGAAACTGCGTTTCACAGGCCTTTGTAAGAGATGTTCCCTGTAGGCTGTTAGAGCACTGTGCAGAGCGAGTTGTTTCTTAGCTTCCCAAAGAGCTGGAAGCAAGATGCTTTAGGGGCCATCTGCCCTTAAGGAAAGAAGGCAGCACTTTGTGCCTTGCAGCTCTAGGGCAATGTAGCATACCCAGAGCAGATGTTCTACTTCTGCCAGGTCAGGCCTGCAAAGAAACTTCGTTTCACAGGCCTTTGTAAGAGATGTTGCCGGTAGGCTGTAAGAGCACTGTGCAGAGCGACTTATTTCTTAGCTTCCCAGAGAGCTGGAAGCAAGATGCTTTGGGGCCCTTCTCACCCTTTGGAAAGAAGGCAGCACTTTGTGCCTTGCAGCTCTAGGGCAATGTAGCACACCCAGAGCAGAAGTTCTACTTCAGCCAGATCAGGCCCGCAAAGAAACTGCGTTTCACAGGCCTTTGTAAGAGATGTTCCCGGTAGGCTGTTAGAGCACTGTGCAGAGCGAGTTGTTTCTTAGATTCCCAAAGAGCTGGAAGCAAGATGCTTTAGGGGCCATCTGCCCTTAAGGAAAGAAGGCAGCACTTTGTGCCTTGCAGCTCTAGGGCAATGTAGCACACCCAGAGCAGATGTTCTACTTCTGCCAGGTCAGGCCTGCAAAGAAACTTCGTTTCACAGGCCTTTGTAAGAGATGTTGCCGGTAGGCTGTAAGAGCACTGTGCAGAGCGACTTATTTCTTAGCTTCCCAGAGAGCTGGAAGCAAGATGCTTTGGGGCCCTTCTCACCCTTTGGAAAGAAGGCAGCACTTTGTGCCTTGCAGCTCTAGGGCAATGTAGCACACCCAGAGCAGAAGTTCTACTTCAGCTAGATCAGACCTGCAAAGAAACTGCGTTTCACAGGCCTTTGTAAGAGATGTTCCCGGTAGGCTGTTAGAGCACTGTGCAGAGCGAGTTGTTTCTTAGCTTCCCAGAGAGCCGGAAGCAAGATGCTTTGGGGCCCGTTAATTTTATACCCTGCTACTTTGCTGTAGTTGTTGATTATTTCTAATAGTTTTTCTGTGGATTCTTTGGGGTTTTCTATGTATAAGATCATGTCGTCTGCAAACAACGCGAGTTTTACCTCTTCGTTACCGATTTGGATTCCTTTCATTTTTTTTTCCTGCCGAATTGCTCTGGCCAGCACCTCCAGTACTATGTTGAATAGGAGTGGTGAAAGTGGGCACCCTTGTCTTGTTCCTGTCCTCAGAGGGATGGCTTTCAGCTTTTGTCCATTGAGTATGATGTTGGCTGTGGGTCTATCATATATGGCCTTTATTATGTTGAGGTACTTTCCTTCTATACCCGTTTTACTGAGGGTTTTTATCATAAATGGGTGTTGGATCTTGTCGAATGCTTTCTCTGCATCTATTGAGATGATCATGTGGTTTTTGTTTTTCATTTTGTTGATGTAGTGTATCACGTTGATTGACTTGCGGGTGTTGAACCATCCCTGTGTCCCTGGTATAAATCCCACTTGATCATGGTGTATAATCTTTTTGATGTATTGCTGTAATCGGTTTGCCAAAATTTGGTTGAGGATTTTTGCATCTATGTTCATCAGTGATATCGGCCTGTAGTTCTCCTTCTTTGTGTTGTCCTTGTCAGGTTTGGGGATCAGAGTGATGTTGGCTTCATAGAATGTGTTAGGGAGTTCTCCATCTTTCTCAATTTTCTGGAACAGTTTGAGGAGAATAGGTACAAAGAACTCACACTGCTTAACAACAAAAAAACAAACAACCCGATCAAAAAATGGGCAGAGGACATGAACAGACATTTCTCCAAAGAAGATATGAACATGGCCAATAGACACATGAAAAGATGTTCATCATCGCTAATCATCAGGGAAATGCAAATCAAAACTACACTAAGATATCACCTTACCCCCGTTAGATTGGCAAAAACATCCAAAACCAAGAACGACAAATGTTGCAGAGGTTGTGGAGAAAGAGGAACCCTCATACACTGTTGGTGGGAATGCAAACTGGTACAGCCACTATGGAAAACAGTATGGAGATTTCTCAAAAAGTTAAAAATAGAAATACCCTATGACCCAGCCATCCCATTACTGGGTATCTATCCTAAGAACCTGATATCAGATATCTCAAGAGTCCGTTGCACCCCTATGTTCATCGCAGCATTATTTACAATAGCCAAGACGTGGAACCAGCCTACATGCCCAGAAACTGATGATTGGATAAAGAAGATGTGGTATATATACACAATGGAATACTACTCAGCCATAAAAAAAGACGAAAGTGGCCCATTCACAACAATGTGGATGGACCTCGAGGGCATTATGTTAAGCGAAATAAGTCAGTCAGAGAAAGACGAACTCTATATGACTCCACTCATAGGTGGAAATTACTATATTGAGAAGGAGATTTGATCGGTGGTTACCAGGGAAAAGGGGGGGTGGGGGGAGGGCACGGAGGGGGAAGTGGTGTTCCCACAACATGACTAACAAAAATGTACAACTGAAATTTCACAAGCTTGTAATCCGTCATAAGATTAATAAACAAACAAACAAACAAACAAAAAAAGATGCTTTGGGGCCTATCTGCCCCTATGGAAAGAACGCAGCACTTTCTGCCTTGCAGCTCTAGGGCAATGTAGCACACCCAGAGCAGAAGTTCTACTTCAGCCAGATCAGGCCCGCAAAGAAACTGCGTTTCACAGGCCTTTGTAAGAGATGTTCCCGGTAGGCTGTTAGAGCACTGTGCAGAGCGAGTTGTTTCTTAGCTTCCCAAAGAGCTGGAAGCAAAATGCTTTGAGACTCATCTGCCCCTTTGGAAAGAAGGCAGCACTTTGTGTCTTGCAGGTCTAGGGCAATGTAGCACACCCAGAGCAGATGTTCTACTTCTTCCAGGTCACTCAGGCAAAGAAACTGCGTTTCACAGTCCTTTGTAAGAGATGTTCCCGGTAGGCTGTTAGAGCACTGTGCAGAGCGAGTTGTTTCTTAGATTCCCAACCAGCTGGAAGCAAGATGCTTTAGGGGCCATCTGCCCTTAAGGAAAGAAGGCAGCACTTTGTGCCTTGCAGCTCTAGGGCAATGTAGCACACCCAGAGCAGATGTTCTACTTCTGCCAGGTCAGGCCTGCAAAGAAACTTCGTTTCACAGGCCTTTGTAAGAGATGTTGCCGGTAGGCTGTAAGAGCACTGTGCAGAGCGACTTATTTCTTAGCTTCCCAGAGAGCTGGAAGCAAGATGCTTTGGGGCCCTTCTCACCCTTTGGAAAGAAGGCAGCACTTTGTGCCTTGCAGCTCTAGGGCAATGTAGCACACCCAGAGCAGAAGTTCTACTTCAGCTAGATCAGACCTGCAAAGAAACTGCGTTTCACAGGCCTTTGTAAGAGATGTTCCCTGTAGGCTGTTAGAGCACTGTGCAGAGCGAGTTGTTTCTTAGCTTCCCAAAGAGCTGGAAGCAAGATGCTTTAGGGGCCATCTGCCCTTAAGGAAAGAAGGCAGCACTTTGTGCCTTGCAGCTCTAGGACAATGTAGCACACCCAGAGCAGATGTTCTACTTCTGCCAGGTCAGGCCTGCAAAGAAACTTCGTTTCACAGGCCTTTGTAACAGATGTTGCCGGTAGGCTGTAAGAGCACTGTGCAGAGCGACTTATTTCTTAGCTTCCCAGAGAGCTGGAAGCAAGATGCTTTGGGGCCCTTCTCACCCTTTGGAAAGAAGGCAGCACTTTGTGCCTTGCAGCTCTAGGGCAATGTAGCACACCCAGAGCAGAAGTTCTACTTCAGCTAGATCAGACCTGCAAAGAAACTGCGTTTCACAGGCCTTTGTAAGAGATGTTCCCTGTAGGCTGTTAGAGCACTGTGCAGAGCGAGTTGTTTCTTAGCTTCCCAAAGAGCTGGAAGCAAGATGCTTTAGGGGCCATCTGCCCTTAAGGAAAGAAGGCAGCACTTTGTGCCTTGCAGCTCTAGGACAATGTAGCACACCCAGAGCAGATGTTCTACTTCTGCCAGGTCAGGCCTGCAAAGAAACTTCGTTTCACAGGCCCTTGTAAGAGATGTTCCCGGTAGGCTGTTAGAGCACTGTGCAGAGCGACTTGTTTCTTAGCTTCCCAAAGAGCTGGAAGCAAGATGCTTTGGGGCCCTTCTCACCCTTTGGAAAGAAGGCAGCTCTTTGTGCCTTGCAGCTCTAGGGCAATGTAGCACACCCACAGCAGAAGTTCTACTTAAGCCAGATCTGGCCGCAAAGAAACTGCGTTTCACAGGCCTTTGTAAGAGATGTTCCCGGTAGGCTGTTAGAGCACTGTGCAGAGCGAGTTGTTTCTTAGCTTCCCAGAGAGCTGGAAGCAAGATGCTTTGGTGCCCTTCTCACCCTTTGGAAAGAAGGCAGCACTTTGTGCCTTGCAGCTCTAGGGCAATGTAGCACACCCAGAGCAGAAGTTCTACTTCAGCCAGATCAGGCCCGCAAAGAAACTGCGTTTCACAGGCCTTTGTAAGAGATGTTCCCGGTAGGCTGTTAGAGCACTGTGCAGAGCGAGTTGTTTCTTAGATTCCCAACGAGCTGGAAGCAAGATGCTTTAGGATCCATCTGCCCTTAAGGAAAGAAGGCAGCACTTTGTGCCTTGCAGCTCTAGGGCAATGTAGCACACCCAGAGCAGATGTTCTACTTCTGCCAGGTCAGGCCTGCAAAGAAACTTCGTTTCACAGGCCTTTGTAAGAGATGTTGCCGGTAGGCTGTAAGAGCACTGTGCAGAGCGACTTATTTCTTAGCTTCCCAGAGAGCTGGAAGCAAGATGCTTTGGGGCCCTTCTCACCCTTTGGAAAGAAGGCAGCACTTTGTGCCTTGCAGCTCTAGGGCAATGTAGCACACCCAGAGCAGAAGTTCTACTTCAGCTAGATCAGACCTGCAAAGAAACTGCGTTTCACAGGCATTTGTAAGAGATGTTCCCTGTAGGCTGTTAGAGCACTGTGCAGAGCGAGTTGTTTCTTAGCTTCCCAAAGAGCTGGAAGCAAGATGCTTTAGGGGCCATCTGCCCTTAAGGAAAGAAGGCAGCACTTTGTGCCTTGCAGCTCTAGGGCAATGTAGCACACCCAGAGCAGAAGTTCTACTTCAGCCAGATCAGGCCCGCAAAGAAACTGCGTTTCACAGGCCTTTGTAAGAGATGTTCCCGGTAGGCTGTTAGAGCACTGTGCAGAGCGAGTTGTTTCTTAGATTCCCAACGAGCTGGAAGCAAGATGCTTTAGGGGCCATCTGCCCTTAAGGAAAGAAGGCAGCACTTTGTGCCTTGCAGCTCTAGGACAATGTAGCACACCCAGAGCAGATGTTCTACTTCTGCCAGGTCAGGCCTGCAAAGAAACTTCGTTTCACAGGCCTTTGTAAGAGATGTTGCCGGTAGGCTGTAAGAGCACTGTGCAGAGCGACTTATTTCTTAGCTTCCCAGAGAGCTGGAAGCAAGATGCTTTGGGGCCCTTCTCACCCTTTGGAAAGAAGGCAGCACTTTGTGCCTTGCAGCTCTAGGGCAATGTAGCACACCCAGAGCAGAAGTTCTACTTCAGCTAGATCAGACCTGCAAAGAAACTGCGTTTCACAGGCCTTTGTAAGAGATGTTCCCTGTAGGCTGTTAGAGCACTGTGCAGAGCGAGTTGTTTCTTAGCTTCCCAAAGAGCTGGAAGCAAGATGCTTTAGGGGCCATCTGCCCTTAAGGAAAGAAGGCAGCACTTTGTGCCTTTCAGCTCTAGGGCAATGTAGCACACCCAGAGCAGATGTTCTACTTCTGCCAGGTCAGGCCTGCAAAGAAACTTCGTTTCACAGGCCCTTGTAAGAGATGTTCCCGGTAGGCTGTTAGAGCACTGTGCAGAGCGACTTGTTTCTTAGCTTCCCAAAGAGCTGGAAGCAAGATGCTTTGGGGCCCTTCTCACCCTTTGGAAAGAAGGCAGCTCTTTGTGCCTTGCAGCTCTAGGGCAATGTAGCACACCCACAGCAGAAGTTCTACTTAAGCCAGATCTGGCCCGCAAAGAAACTGCGTTTCACAGGCCTTTGTAAGAGATGTTCCCGGTAGGCTGTTAGAGCACTGTGCAGAGCGAGTTGTTTCTTAGCTTCCCAGAGAGCTGGAAGCAAGATGCTTTGGTGCCCTTCTCACCCTTTGGAAAGAAGGCAGCACTTTGTGCCTTGCAGCTCTAGGGCAATGTAGCACACCCAGAGCAGAAGTTCTACTTCAGCCAGATCAGGCCCGCAAAGAAACTGCGTTTCACAGGCCTTTGTAAGAGATGTTCCCGGTAGGCTGTTAGAGCACTGTGCAGAGCGAGTTGTTTCTTAGATTCCCAACGAGCTGGAAGCAAGATGCTTTAGGATCCATCTGCCCTTAAGGAAAGAAGGCAGCACTTTGTGCCTTGCAGCTCTAGGGCAATGTAGCACACCCAGAGCAGATGTTCTACTTCTGCCAGGTCAGGCCTGCAAAGAAACTTCGTTTCACAGGCCTTTGTAAGAGATGTTGCCGGTAGGCTGTAAGAGCACTGTGCAGAGCGACTTATTTCTTAGCTTCCCAGAGAGCTGGAAGCAAGATGCTTTGGGGCCCTTCTCACCCTTTGGAAAGAAGGCAGCACTTTGTGCCTTGCAGCTCTAGGGCAATGTAGCACACCCAGAGCAGAAGTTCTACTTCAGCTAGATCAGACCTGCAAAGAAACTGCGTTTCACAGGCCTTTGTAAGAGATGTTCCCTGTAGGCTGTTAGAGCACTGTGCAGAGCGAGTTGTTTCTTAGCTTCCCAAAGAGCTGGAAGCAAGATGCTTTGGGGCCCTTCACACCCTTTGGAAAGAAGGCAGCACTTTGTGCCTTGCAGCTCTAGGGCAATGTAGCACACCCAGAGCAGAAGTTCTACTTCAGCTAGATCAGACCTGCAAAGAAACTGCGTTTCACAGGCCTTTGTAAGAGATGTTCCCTGTAGGCTGTTAGAGCACTGTGCAGAGCGAGTTGTTTCTTAGCTTCCCAAAGAGCTGGAAGCAAGATGCTTTAGGGGCCATCTGCCCTTAAGGAAAGAAGGCAGCACTTTGTGCCTTGCAGCTCTAGGGCAATGTAGCACACCCAGAGCAGATGTTCTACTTCTGCCAGGTCAGGCCTGCAAAGAAACTTCGTTTCACAGGCCCTTGTAAGAGATGTTCCCGGTAGGCTGTTAGAGCACTGTGCAGAGCGACTTGTTTCTTAGCTTCCCAAAGAGCTGGAAGCAAGATGCTTTGGGGCCCTTCTCACCCTTTGGAAAGAAGGCAGCACTTTGTGCCTTGCAGCTCTAGGGCAATGTAGCACACCCAAGCAGAAGTTCTACTTAAGCCAGATCTGGCCCGCAAAGAAACTGCGTCTCACAGGCCTTTGTAAGAGATGTTCCCGGTAGGCTGTAAGAGCACTGTGCAGAGCGACTTATTTCTTAGCTTCCCAGAGAGCTGGAAGCAAGATGCTTTGGGGCCCTTCTCACCCTTTGGAAAGAAGGCAGCACTTTGTGCCTTGCAGCTCTAGGGCAATGTAGCACACCCAGAGCAGAAGTTCTACTTCAGCCAGATCAGGCCCGCAAAGAAACTGCGTTTCACAGGCCTTTGTAAGAGATGTTCCCGGTAGGCTGTTAGAGCACTGTGCAGAGCGAGTTGTTTCTTAGATTCCCAACGAGCTGGAAGCAAGATGCTTTAGGATCCATCTGCCCTTAAGGAAAGAAGGCAGCACTTTGTGCCTTGCAGCTCTAGGGCAATGTAGCACACCCAGAGCAGATGTTCTACTTCTGCCAGGTCAGGCCTGCAAAGAAACTTCGTTTCACAGGCCTTTGTAAGAGATGTTGCCGGTAGGCTGTAAGAGCACTGTGCAGAGCGACTTATTTCTTAGCTTCCCAGAGAGCTGGAAGCAAGATGCTTTGGGGCCCTTCTCACCCTTTGGAAAGAAGGCAGCACTTTGTGCCTTGCAGCTCTAGGGCAATGTAGCACACCCAGAGCAGAAGTTCTACTTCAGCTAGATCAGACCTGCAAAGAAACTGCGTTTCACAGGCATTTGTAAGAGATGTTCCCGGTAGGCTGTTAGAGCACTGTGCAGAGCGAGTTGTTTCTTAGATTCCCAACGAGCTGGAAGCAAGATGCTTTAGGGGCCATCTGCCCTTAAGGAAAGAAGGCAGCACTTTGTGCCTTGCAGCTCTAGGACAATGTAGCACACCCAGAGCAGATGTTCTACTTCTGCCAGGTCAGGCCTGCAAAGAAACTTCGTTTCACAGGCCTTTGTAAGAGATGTTGCCGGTAGGCTGTAAGAGCACTGTGCAGAGCGACTTATTTCTTAGCTTCCCAGAGAGCTGGAAGCAAGATGCTTTGGGGCCCTTCTCACCCTTTGGAAAGAAGGCAGCACTTTGTGCCTTGCAGCTCTAGGGCAATGTAGCACACCCAGAGCAGAAGTTCTACTTCAGCTAGATCAGACCTGCAAAGAAACTGCGTTTCACAGGCCTTTGTAAGAGATGTTCCCTGTAGGCTGTTAGAGCACTGTGCAGAGCGAGTTGTTTCTTAGCTTCCCAAAGAGCTGGAAGCAAGATGCTTTAGGGGCCATCTGCCCTTAAGGAAAGAAGGCAGCACTTTGTGCCTTTCAGCTCTAGGGCAATGTAGCACACCCAGAGCAGATGTTCTACTTCTGCCAGGTCAGGCCTGCAAAGAAACTTCGTTTCACAGGCCCTTGTAAGAGATGTTCCCGGTAGGCTGTTAGAGCACTGTGCAGAGCGACTTGTTTCTTAGCTTCCCAAAGAGCTGGAAGCAAGATGCTTTGGGGCCCTTCTCACCCTTTGGAAAGAAGGCAGCTCTTTGTGCCTTGCAGCTCTAGGGCAATGTAGCACACCCACAGCAGAAGTTCTACTTAAGCCAGATCTGGCCCGCAAAGAAACTGCGTTTCACAGGCCTTTGTAAGAGATGTTCCCGGTAGGCTGTTAGAGCACTGTGCAGAGCGAGTTGTTTCTTAGCTTCCCAGAGAGCTGGAAGCAAGATGCTTTGGTGCCCTTCTCACCCTTTGGAAAGAAGGCAGCACTTTGTGCCTTGCAGCTCTAGGGCAATGTAGCACACCCAGAGCAGAAGTTCTACTTCAGCCAGATCAGGCCCGCAAAGAAACTGCGTTTCACAGGCCTTTGTAAGAGATGTTCCCGGTAGGCTGTTAGAGCACTGTGCAGAGCGAGTTGTTTCTTAGATTCCCAACGAGCTGGAAGCAAGATGCTTTAGGATCCATCTGCCCTTAAGGAAAGAAGGCAGCACTTTGTGCCTTGCAGCTCTAGGGCAATGTAGCACACCCAGAGCAGATGTTCTACTTCTGCCAGGTCAGGCCTGCAAAGAAACTTCGTTTCACAGGCCTTTGTAAGAGATGTTGCCGGTAGGCTGTAAGAGCACTGTGCAGAGCGACTTATTTCTTAGCTTCCCAGAGAGCTGGAAGCAAGATGCTTTGGGGCCCTTCTCACCCTTTGGAAAGAAGGCAGCACTTTGTGCCTTGCAGCTCTAGGGCAATGTAGCACACCCAGAGCAGAAGTTCTACTTCAGCTAGATCAGACCTGCAAAGAAACTGCGTTTCACAGGCCTTTGTAAGAGATGTTCCCTGTAGGCTGTTAGAGCACTGTGCAGAGCGAGTTGTTTCTTAGCTTCCCAAAGAGCTGGAAGCAAGATGCTTTGGGGCCCTTCACACCCTTTGGAAAGAAGGCAGCACTTTGTGCCTTGCAGCTCTAGGGCAATGTAGCACACCCAGAGCAGAAGTTCTACTTCAGCTAGATCAGACCTGCAAAGAAACTGCGTTTCACAGGCCTTTGTAAGAGATGTTCCCTGTAGGCTGTTAGAGCACTGTGCAGAGCGAGTTGTTTCTTAGCTTCCCAAAGAGCTGGAAGCAAGATGCTTTAGGGGCCATCTGCCCTTAAGGAAAGAAGGCAGCACTTTGTGCCTTGCAGCTCTAGGGCAATGTAGCACACCCAGAGCAGATGTTCTACTTCTGCCAGGTCAGGCCTGCAAAGAAACTTCGTTTCACAGGCCCTTGTAAGAGATGTTCCCGGTAGGCTGTTAGAGCACTGTGCAGAGCGACTTGTTTCTTAGCTTCCCAAAGAGCTGGAAGCAAGATGCTTTGGGGCCCTTCTCACCCTTTGGAAAGAAGGCAGCACTTTGTGCCTTGCAGCTCTAGGGCAATGTAGCACACCCAAGCAGAAGTTCTACTTAAGCCAGATCTGGCCCGCAAAGAAACTGCGTCTCACAGGCCTTTGTAAGAGATGTTCCCGGTAGGCTGTAAGAGCACTGTGCAGAGCGACTTATTTCTTAGCTTCCCAGAGAGCTGGAAGCAAGATGCTTTGGGGCCCTTCTCACCCTTTGGAAAGAAGGCAGCACTTTGTGCCTTGCAGCTCTAGGGCAATGTAGCACACCCAGAGCAGAAGTTCTACTTCAGCCAGATCAGGCCCGCAAAGAAACTGCGTTTCACAGGCCTTTGTAAGAGATGTTCCCGGTAGGCTGTTAGAGCACTGTGCAGAGCGAGTTGTTTCTTAGATTCCCAACGAGCTGGAAGCAAGATGCTTTAGGATCCATCTGCCCTTAAGGAAAGAAGGCAGCACTTTGTGCCTTGCAGCTCTAGGGCAATGTAGCACACCCAGAGCAGATGTTCTACTTCTGCCAGGTCAGGCCTGCAAAGAAACTTCGTTTCACAGGCCTTTGTAAGAGATGTTGCCGGTAGGCTGTAAGAGCACTGTGCAGAGCGACTTATTTCTTAGCTTCCCAGAGAGCTGGAAGCAAGATGCTTTGGGGCCCTTCTCACCCTTTGGAAAGAAGGCAGCACTTTGTGCCTTGCAGCTCTAGGGCAATGTAGCACACCCAGAGCAGAAGTTCTACTTCAGCTAGATCAGACCTGCAAAGAAACTGCGTTTCACAGGCCTTTGTAAGAGATGTTCCCTGTAGGCTGTTAGAGCACTGTGCAGAGCGAGTTGTTTCTTAGCTTCCCAAAGAGCTGGAAGCAAGATGCTTTAGGGGCCATCTGCCCTTAAGGAAAGAAGGCAGCACTTTGTGCCTTGCAGCTCTAGGACAATGTAGCACACCCAGAGCAGATGTTCTACTTCTGCCAGGTCAGGCCTGCAAAGAAACTTCGTTTCACAGGCCCTTGTAAGAGATGTTCCCGGTAGGCTGTTAGAGCACTGTGCAGAGCGACTTGTTTCTTAGCTTCCCAAAGAGCTGGAAGCAAGATGCTTTGGGGCCCTTCTCACCCTTTGGAAAGAAGGCAGCTCTTTGTGCCTTGCAGCTCTAGGGCAATGTAGCACACCCACAGCAGAAGTTCTACTTAAGCCAGATCTGGCCGCAAAGAAACTGCGTTTCACAGGCCTTTGTAAGAGATGTTCCCGGTAGGCTGTTAGAGCACTGTGCAGAGCGAGTTGTTTCTTAGCTTCCCAGAGAGCTGGAAGCAAGATGCTTTGGTGCCCTTCTCACCCTTTGGAAAGAAGGCAGCACTTTGTGCCTTGCAGCTCTAGGGCAATGTAGCACACCCAGAGCAGAAGTTCTACTTCAGCCAGATCAGGCCCGCAAAGAAACTGCGTTTCACAGGCCTTTGTAAGAGATGTTCCCGGTAGGCTGTTAGAGCACTGTGCAGAGCGAGTTGTTTCTTAGATTCCCAACGAGCTGGAAGCAAGATGCTTTAGGATCCATCTGCCCTTAAGGAAAGAAGGCAGCACTTTGTGCCTTGCAGCTCTAGGGCAATGTAGCACACCCAGAGCAGATGTTCTACTTCTGCCAGGTCAGGCCTGCAAAGAAACTTCGTTTCACAGGCCTTTGTAAGAGATGTTGCCGGTAGGCTGTAAGAGCACTGTGCAGAGCGACTTATTTCTTAGCTTCCCAGAGAGCTGGAAGCAAGATGCTTTGGGGCCCTTCTCACCCTTTGGAAAGAAGGCAGCACTTTGTGCCTTGCAGCTCTAGGGCAATGTAGCACACCCAGAGCAGAAGTTCTACTTCAGCTAGATCAGACCTGCAAAGAAACTGCGTTTCACAGGCATTTGTAAGAGATGTTCCCTGTAGGCTGTTAGAGCACTGTGCAGAGCGAGTTGTTTCTTAGCTTCCCAAAGAGCTGGAAGCAAGATGCTTTAGGGGCCATCTGCCCTTAAGGAAAGAAGGCAGCACTTTGTGCCTTGCAGCTCTAGGGCAATGTAGCACACCCAGAGCAGAAGTTCTACTTCAGCCAGATCAGGCCCGCAAAGAAACTGCGTTTCACAGGCCTTTGTAAGAGATGTTCCCGGTAGGCTGTTAGAGCACTGTGCAGAGCGAGTTGTTTCTTAGATTCCCAACGAGCTGGAAGCAAGATGCTTTAGGGGCCATCTGCCCTTAAGGATAGAAGGCAGCACTTTGTGCCTTGCAGCTCTAGGACAATGTAGCACACCCAGAGCAGATGTTCTACTTCTGCCAGGTCAGGCCTGCAAAGAAACTTCGTTTCACAGGCCTTTGTAAGAGATGTTGCCGGTAGGCTGTAAGAGCACTGTGCAGAGCGACTTATTTCTTAGCTTCCCAGAGAGCTGGAAGCAAGATGCTTTGGGGCCCTTCTCACCCTTTGGAAAGAAGGCAGCACTTTGTGCCTTGCAGCTCTAGGGCAATGTAGCACACCCAGAGCAGAAGTTCTACTTCAGCTAGATCAGACCTGCAAAGAAACTGCGTTTCACAGGCCTTTGTAAGAGATGTTCCCTGTAGGCTGTTAGAGCACTGTGCAGAGCGAGTTGTTTCTTAGCTTCCCAAAGAGCTGGAAGCAAGATGCTTTAGGGGCCATCTGCCCTTAAGGAAAGAAGGCAGCACTTTGTGCCTTTCAGCTCTAGGGCAATGTAGCACACCCAGAGCAGATGTTCTACTTCTGCCAGGTCAGGCCTGCAAAGAAACTTCGTTTCACAGGCCCTTGTAAGAGATGTTCCCGGTAGGCTGTTAGAGCACTGTGCAGAGCGACTTGTTTCTTAGCTTCCCAAAGAGCTGGAAGCAAGATGCTTTGGGGCCCTTCTCACCCTTTGGAAAGAAGGCAGCTCTTTGTGCCTTGCAGCTCTAGGGCAATGTAGCACACCCACAGCAGAAGTTCTACTTAAGCCAGATCTGGCCCGCAAAGAAACTGCGTTTCACAGGCCTTTGTAAGAGATGTTCCCGGTAGGCTGTTAGAGCACTGTGCAGAGCGAGTTGTTTCTTAGCTTCCCAGAGAGCTGGAAGCAAGATGCTTTGGTGCCCTTCTCACCCTTTGGAAAGAAGGCAGCACTTTGTGCCTTGCAGCTCTAGGGCAATGTAGCACACCCAGAGCAGAAGTTCTACTTCAGCCAGATCAGGCCCGCAAAGAAACTGCGTTTCACAGGCCTTTGTAAGAGATGTTCCCGGTAGGCTGTTAGAGCACTGTGCAGAGCGAGTTGTTTCTTAGATTCCCAACGAGCTGGAAGCAAGATGCTTTAGGATCCATCTGCCCTTAAGGAAAGAAGGCAGCACTTTGTGCCTTGCAGCTCTAGGGCAATGTAGCACACCCAGAGCAGATGTTCTACTTCTGCCAGGTCAGGCCTGCAAAGAAACTTCGTTTCACAGGCCTTTGTAAGAGATGTTGCCGGTAGGCTGTAAGAGCACTGTGCAGAGCGACTTATTTCTTAGCTTCCCAGAGAGCTGGAAGCAAGATGCTTTGGGGCCCTTCTCACCCTTTGGAAAGAAGGCAGCACTTTGTGCCTTGCAGCTCTAGGGCAATGTAGCACACCCAGAGCAGAAGTTCTACTTCAGCTAGATCAGACCTGCAAAGAAACTGCGTTTCACAGGCCTTTGTAAGAGATGTTCCCTGTAGGCTGTTAGAGCACTGTGCAGAGCGAGTTGTTTCTTAGCTTCCCAAAGAGCTGGAAGCAAGATGCTTTGGGGCCCTTCACACCCTTTGGAAAGAAGGCAGCACTTTGTGCCTTGCAGCTCTAGGGCAATGTAGCACACCCAGAGCAGAAGTTCTACTTCAGCTAGATCAGACCTGCAAAGAAACTGCGTTTCACAGGCCTTTGTAAGAGATGTTCCCTGTAGGCTGTTAGAGCACTGTGCAGAGCGAGTTGTTTCTTAGCTTCCCAAAGAGCTGGAAGCAAGATGCTTTAGGGGCCATCTGCCCTTAAGGAAAGAAGGCAGCACTTTGTGCCTTGCAGCTCTAGGGCAATGTAGCACACCCAGAGCAGATGTTCTACTTCTGCCAGGTCAGGCCTGCAAAGAAACTTCGTTTCACAGGCCCTTGTAAGAGATGTTCCCGGTAGGCTGTTAGAGCACTGTGCAGAGCGACTTGTTTCTTAGCTTCCCAAAGAGCTGGAAGCAAGATGCTTTGGGGCCCTTCTCACCCTTTGGAAAGAAGGCAGCACTTTGTGCCTTGCAGCTCTAGGGCAATGTAGCACACCCAAGCAGAAGTTCTACTTAAGCCAGATCTGGCCCGCAAAGAAACTGCGTCTCACAGGCCTTTGTAAGAGATGTTCCCGGTAGGCTGTAAGAGCACTGTGCAGAGCGACTTATTTCTTAGCTTCCCAGAGAGCTGGAAGCAAGATGCTTTGGGGCCCTTCTCACCCTTTGGAAAGAAGGCAGCACTTTGTGCCTTGCAGCTCTAGGGCAATGTAGCACACCCAGAGCAGAAGTTCTACTTCAGCCAGATCAGGCCCGCAAAGAAACTGCGTTTCACAGGCCTTTGTAAGAGATGTTCCCGGTAGGCTGTTAGAGCACTGTGCAGAGCGAGTTGTTTCTTAGATTCCCAACGAGCTGGAAGCAAGATGCTTTAGGATCCATCTGCCCTTAAGGAAAGAAGGCAGCACTTTGTGCCTTGCAGCTCTAGGGCAATGTAGCACACCCAGAGCAGATGTTCTACTTCTGCCAGGTCAGGCCTGCAAAGAAACTTCGTTTCACAGGCCTTTGTAAGAGATGTTGCCGGTAGGCTGTAAGAGCACTGTGCAGAGCGACTTATTTCTTAGCTTCCCAGAGAGCTGGAAGCAAGATGCTTTGGGGCCCTTCTCACCCTTTGGAAAGAAGGCAGCACTTTGTGCCTTGCAGCTCTAGGGCAATGTAGCACACCCAGAGCAGAAGTTCTACTTCAGCTAGATCAGACCTGCAAAGAAACTGCGTTTCACAGGCCTTTGTAAGAGATGTTCCCTGTAGGCTGTTAGAGCACTGTGCAGAGCGAGTTGTTTCTTAGCTTCCCAAAGAGCTGGAAGCAAGATGCTTTAGGGGCCATCTGCCCTTAAGGAAAGAAGGCAGCACTTTGTGCCTTGCAGCTCTAGGGCAATGTAGCACACCCAGAGCAGATGTTCTACTTCTGCCAGGTCAGGCCTGCAAAGAAACTTCGTTTCACAGGCCTTTGTAAGAGATGTTGCCGGTAGGCTGTAAGAGCACTGTGCAGAGCGACTTATTTCTTAGCTTCCCAGAGAGCTGGAAGCAAGATGCTTTGGGGCCCTTCTCACCCTTTGGAAAGAAGGCAGCACTTTGTGCCTTGCAGCTCTAGGGCAATGTAGCACACCCAGAGCAGAAGTTCTACTTCAGCTAGATCAGACCTGCAAAGAAACTGCGTTTCACAGGCCTTTGTAAGAGATGTTCCCTGTAGGCTGTTAGAGCACTGTGCAGAGCGAGTTGTTTCTTAGCTTCCCAAAGAGCTGGAAGCAAAATGCTTTGGGGCCCTTCACACCCTTTGGAAAGAAGGCAGCACTTTGTGCCTTGCAGCTCTAGGGCAATGTAGCACACCCAGAGCAGAAGTTCTACTTCAGCTAGATCAGAACTGCATAGAAACTGCGTTTCACAGGCCTTTGTAAGAGATGTTCCCTGTAGGCTGTTAGAGCACTGTGCAGAGCGAGTTGTTTCTTAGCTTCCCAAAGAGCTGGAAGCAAGATGCTTTAGGGGCCATCTGCCCTTAAGGAAAGAAGGCAGCACTTTGTGCCTTTCAGCTCTAGGGCAATGTAGCACACCCAGAGCAGATGTTCTACTTCTGCCAGGTCAGGCCTGCAAAGAAACTTCGTTTCACAGGCCCTTGTAAGAGATGTTCCCGGTAGGCTGTTAGAGCACTGTGCAGAGCGACTTGTTTCTTAGCTTCCCAAAGAGCTGGAAGCAAGATGCTTTGGGGCCCTTCTCACCCTTTGGAAAGAAGGCAGCACTTTGTGCCTTGCAGCTCTAGGGCAATGTAGCACACCCACAGCAGAAGTTCTACTTAAGCCAGATCTGGGCCGCAAAGAAACTGCGTCTCA
Organism: Equus asinus; assembly: GCF_041296235.1. Lineage (NCBI taxonomy): Eukaryota > Metazoa > Chordata > Mammalia > Perissodactyla > Equidae > Equus > Equus asinus. Next base: position 38,192,519 of record NC_091790.1, read on the forward strand.
CAGGCCTTTGTAAGAGATGTTCCCGGTAGGCTGTAAGAGCACTGTGCAGAGCGACTTATTTCTTAGCTTCCCAGAGAGCTGGAAGCAAGATGCTTTGGGGCCCTTCTCACCCTTTGGAAAGAAGGCAGCACTTTGTGCCTTGCAGCTCTAGGGCAATGTAGCACACCCAGAGCAGAAGTTCTACTTCAGCCAGATCAGGCCCGCAAAGAAACTGCGTTTCACAGGCCTTTGTAAGAGATGTTCCCGGTAGGCTGTTAGAGCACTGTGCAGAGCGAGTTGTTTCTTAGATTCCCAACGAGCTGGAAGCAAGATGCTTTAGGGGCCATCTGCCCTTAAGGAAAGAAGGCAGCACTTTGTGCCTTGCAGCTCTAGGGCAATGTAGCACACCCAGAGCAGATGTTCTACTTCTGCCAGGTCAGGCCTGCAAAGAAACTTCGTTTCACAGGCCTTTGTAAGAGATGTTGCCGGTAGGCTGTAAGAGCACTGTGCAGAGCGACTTATTTCTTAGCTTCCCAGAGAGCTGGAAGCAAGATGCTTTGGGGCCCTTCTCACCCTTTGGAAAGAAGGCAGCACTTTGTGCCTTGCAGCTCTAGGGCAATGTAGCACACCCAGAGCAGAAGTTCTACTTCAGCTAGATCAGACCTGCAAAGAAACTGCGTTTCACAGGCCTTTGTAAGAGATGTTCCCTGTAGGCTGTTAGAGCACTGTGCAGAGCGAGTTGTTTCTTAGCTTCCCAAAGAGCTGGAAGCAAGATGCTTTGGGGCCCTTCTCACCCTTTGGAAAGAAGGCAGCACTTTGTGCCTTGCAGCTCTAGGGCAATGTAGCACACCCAGAGCAGAAGTTCTACTTCAGCCAGATCAGGCCCGCAAAGAAACTGCGTTTCACAGGCCTTTGTAAGAGATGTTCCCGGTAGGCTGTTAGAGCACTGTGCAGAGCGAGTTGTTTCTTAGCTTCCCAGAGAGCCGGAAGCAAGATGCTTTGGGGCCCATTAATTTTATACCCTGCTACTTTGCTGTAGTTGTTGATTATTTCTAATAGTTTTTCTGTGGATTCTTTGGGGTTTTCTATGTATAAGATCATGTCGTCTGCAAACAACGCGAGTTTTACCTCTTCGTTACCGATTTGGATTCCTTTCATTTTTTTTTCCTGCCGAATTGCTCTGGCCAGCACCTCCAGTACTATGTTGAATAGGAGTGGTGAAAGTGGGCACCCTTGTCTTGTTCCTGTCCTCAGAGGGATGGCTTTCAGCTTTTGTCCATTGAGTATGATGTTGGCTGTGGGTCTATCATATATGGCCTTTATTATGTTGAGGTACTTTCCTTCTATACCCGTTTTACTGAGGGTTTTTATCATAAATGGGTGTTGGATCTTGTCGAATGCTTTCTCTGCGTCTATTGAGATGATCATGTGGTTTTTGTTTTTCATTTTGTTGATGTAGTGTATCACGTTGATTGACTTGCGGGTGTTGAACCATCCCTGTGTCCCTGGTATAAATCCCACTTGATCATGGTGTATAATCTTTTTGATGTATTGCTGTAATCGGTTTGCCAAAATTTGGTTGAGGATTTTTGCATCTATGTTCATCAGTGATATCGGCCTGTAGTTCTCCTTCTTTGTGTTGTCCTTGTCAGGTTTGGGGATCAGAGTGATGTTGGCTTCATAGAATGTGTTAGGGAGTTCTCCATCTTTCTCAATTTTCTGGAACAGTTTGAGGAGAATAGGTACAAAGAACTCACACTGCTTAACAACAAAAAAACAAACAACCCGATCAAAAAATGGGCAGAGGACATGAACAGACATTTCTCCAAAGAAGATATGAACATGGCCAATAGACACATGAAAAGATGTTCATCATCGCTAATCATCAGGGAAATGCAAATCAAAACTACACTAAGATATCACCTTACCCCCGTTAGATTGGCAAAAACATCCAAAACCAAGAACGACAAATGTTGCAGAGGTTGTGGACAAAGAGGAACCCTCATACACTGTTGGTGGGAATGCAAACTGGTACAGCCACTATGGAAAACAGTATGGAGATTTCTCAAAAAGTTAAAAATAGAAATACCCTATGACCCAGCCATCCCATTACTGGGTATCTATCCTAAGAACCTGATATCAGATATCTCAAGAGTCCGTTGCACCCCTATGTTCATCGCAGCATTATTTACAATAGCCAAGACGTGGAACCAGCCTACATGCCCAGAAACTGATGATTGGATAAAGAAGATGTGGTATATATACACAATGGAATACTACTCAGCCATAAAAAAAGACGAAAGTGGCCCATTCACAACAATGTGGATGGACCTCGAGGGCATTATGTTAAGCGAAATAAGTCAGTCAGAGAAAGACGAACTCTATATGACTCCACTCATAGGTGGAAATTACTATATTGAGAAGGAGATTTGATCGGTGGTTACCAGGGAAAAGGGGGGGTGGGGGGAGGGCACGGAGGGGGAAGTGGTGTTCCCACAACATGACTAACAAAAATGTACAACTGAAATTTCACAAGCTTGTAATCCGTCATAAGATTAATAAACAAACAAACAAACAAAAAAAGATGCTTTGGGGCCTATCTGCCCCTATGGAAAGAACGCAGCACTTTCTGCCTTGCAGCTCTAGGGCAATGTAGCACACCCAGAGCAGATGTTCTACTTCTGCCAGGTCAGGCCTGCAAAGAAACTTCGTTTCACAGGCCTTTGTAAGAGATGTTGCCGGTAGGCTGTAAGAGCACTGTGCAGAGCGACTTATTTCTTAGCTTCCCAGAGAGCTGGAAGCAAGATGCTTTGGGGCCCTTCTCACCCTTTGGAAAGAAGGCAGCACTTTGTGCCTTGCAGCTCTAGGGCAATGTAGCACACCCAGAGCAGAAGTTCTACTTCAGCTAGATCAGACCGGCAAAGAAACTGCGTTTCACAGGCCTTTGTAAGAGATGTTCCCTGTAGGCTGTTAGAGCACTGTGCAGAGCGAGTTGTTTCTTAGCTTCCCAAAGAGCTGGAAGCAAGATGCTTTAGGGGCCATCTGCCCTTAAGGAAAGAAGGCAGCACTTTGTGCCTTGCAGCTCTAGGGCAATGTAGCACACCCAGAGCAGATGTTCTACTTCTGCCAGGTCAGGCCTGCAAAGAAACTTCGTTTCACAGGCCTTTGTAAGAGATGTTGCCGGTAGGCTGTAAGAGCACTGTGCAGAGCGAATTATTTCTTAGCTTCCCAGAGAGCTGGAAGCAAGATGCTTTGGGGCCCTTCTCACCCTTTGGAAAGAAGGCAGCACTTTGTGCCTTGCAGCTCTAGGGCAATGTAGCACACCCAGAGCAGAAGTTCTACTTCAGCCAGATCAGGCCCGCAAAGAAACTGCGTTTCACAGGCCTTTGTAAGAGATGTTCCCGGTAGGCTGTTAGAGCACTGTGCAGAGCGAGTTGTTTCTTAGATTCCCAACGAGCTGGAAGCAAGATGCTTTAGGGGCCATCTGCCCTTAAGGAAAGAAGGCAGCACTTTGTGCCTTGCAGCTCTAGGGCAATGTAGCACACCTAGAGCAGATGTTCTACTTCTGCCAGGTCAGGCCTGCAAAGAAACTTCGTTTCACAGGCCTTTGTAAGAGATGTTGCCCGTAGGCTGTAAGAGCACTGGGCAGAGCGACTTATTTCTTAGCTTCCCAGAGAGCTGGAAGCAAGATGCTTTGGGGCCCTTCTCACCCTTTGGAAAGAAGGCAGCACTTTGTGCCTTGCAGCTCTAGGGCAATGTAGCACACCCAGAGCAGAAGTTCTACTTCAGCCAGATGAGGCCCGCAAAGAAACTGCGTTTCACAGGCCTTTGTAAGAGATGTTCCCGGTAGGCTGTTAGAGCACTGTGCAGAGCGAGTTGTTTCTTAGCTTCCCAACGAGCTGGAAGCAAGATGCTTTAGGGGCCATCTGCCCTTAAGGAAAGAAGGCAGCACTTTGTGCCTTGCAGCTCTAGGGCAATGTAGCACACCCAGAGCAGAAGTTCTACTTCAGCCAGATCAGGCCCGCAAAGAAACTGCGTTTCACAGGCCTTTGTAAGAGATGTTCCCGGTAGGCTGTTAGAGCACTGTGCAGAGCGAGTTGTTTCTTAGATTCCCAACGAGCTGGAAGCAAGATGCTTTAGGGGCCATCTGCCCTTAAGGAAAGAAGGCAGCACTTTGTGCCTTGCAGCTCTAGGGCAATGTAGCACACCTAGAGCAGATGTTCTACTTCTGCCAGGTCAGGCCTGCAAAGAAACTTCGTTTCACAGGCCTTTGTAAGAGATGTTGCCGGTAGGCTGTAAGAGCACTGGGCAGAGCGACTTATTTCTTAGCTTCCCAGAGAGCTGGAAGCAAGATGCTTTGGGGCCCTTCTCACCCTTTGGAAAGAAGGCAGCACTTTGTGCCTTGCAGCTCTAGGGCAATGTAGCACACCCAGAGCAGAAGTTCTACTTCAGCCAGATCAGGCCCGCAAAGAAACTGCGTTTCACAGGCCTTTGTAAGAGATGTTCCCGGTAGGCTGTTAGAGCACTGTGCAGAGCGAGTTGTTTCTTAGATTCCCAACGAGCTGGAAGCAAGATGCTTTAGGGGCCATCTGCCCTTAAGGAAAGAAGGCAGCACTTTGTGCCTTGCAGCTCTAGGGCAATGTAGCACACCCAGAGCAGAAGTTCTACTTCAGCCAGATCAGGCCCGCAAAGAAACTGCGTTTCACAGGCCTTTGTAAGAGATGTTCCCGGTAGGCTGTTAGAGCACTGTGCAGAGCGAGTTGTTTCTTAGATTCCCAACGAGCTGGAAGCAAGATGCTTTAGGGGCCATCTGCCCTTAAGGAAAGAAGGCAGCACTTTGTGCCTTGCAGCTCTAGGGCAATGTAGCACACCTAGAGCAGATGTTCTACTTCTGCCAGGTCAGGCCTGCAAAGAAACTTCGTTTCACAGGCCTTTGTAAGAGATGTTGCCCGTAGGCTGTAAGAGCACTGGGCAGAGCGACTTATTTCTTAGCTTCCCAGAGAGCTGGAAGCAAGATGCTTTGGGGCCCTTCTCACCCTTTGGAAAGAAGGCAGCACTTTGTGCCTTGCAGCTCTAGGGCAATGTAGCACACCCAGAGCAGAAGTTCTACTTCAGCCAGATGAGGCCCGCAAAGAAACTGCGTTTCACAGGCCTTTGTAAGAGATGTTCCCGGTAGGCTGTTAGAGCACTGTGCAGAGCGAGTTGTTTCTTAGCTTCCCAACGAGCTGGAAGCAAGATGCTTTAGGGGCCATCTGCCCTTAAGGAAAGAAGGCAGCACTTTGTGCCTTGCAGCTCTAGGGCAATGTAGCACACCCAGAGCAGATGTTCTACTTCAGCTAGATCAGACCTGCAAAGAAACTGCGTTTCACAGGCCTTTGTAAGAGATGTTCCCTGTAGGCTGTTAGAGCACTGTGCAGAGCGAGTTGTTTCTTAGCTTCCCAAAGAGCTGGAAGCAAGATGCTTTAGGGGCCATCTGCCCTTAAGGAAAGAAGGCAGCACTTTGTGCCTTGCAGCTCTAGGGCAATGTAGCACACCCAGAGCAGAAGTTCTACTTCAGCCAGATCAGGCCTGCAAAGAAACTGCGTTTCACAGGCCTTTGTAAGAGATGTTCCCGGTAGGCTGTTAGAGCACTGTGCAGAGCGAGTTGTTTCTTAGATTCCCAACGAGCTGGAAGCAAGATGCTTTAGGGGCCATCTGCCCTTAAGGAAAGAAGGCAGCACTTTGTGCCTTGCAGCTCTAGGGCAATGTAGCACACCCAGAGCAGATGTTCTACTTCTGCCAGGTCAGGCCTGCAAAGAAACTTCGTTTCACAGGCCTTTGTAAGAGATGTTGCCGGTAGGCTGTAAGAGCACTGTGCAGAGCGACTTATTTCTTAGCTTCCCAGAGAGCTGGAAGCAAGATGCTTTGGGGCCCTTCTCACCCTTTGGAAAGAAGGCAGCACTTTGTGCCTTGCAGCTCTAGGGCAATGTAGCACACCCAGAGCAGAAGTTCTACTTCAGCTAGATCAGACCTGCAAAGAAACTGCGTTTCACAGGCCTTTGTGCGAGATGTTCCCTGTAGGCTGTTAGAGCACTGTGCAGAGCGAGTTGTTTCTTAGCTTCCCAAAGAGCTGGAAGCAAGATGCTTTAGGGGCCATCTGCCCTTAAGGAAAGAAGGCAGCACTTTGTGCCTTGCAGCTCTAGGGCAATGTAGCACACCCAGAGCAGAAGTTCTACTTCAGCCAGATCAGGCCCGCAAAGAAACAGCGTTTCACAGGCCTTTGTAAGAGATGTTCCCGGTAGGCTGTTAGAGCACTGTGCAGAGCGAGTTGTTTCTTAGATTCCCAACGAGCTGGAAGCAAGATGCTTTAGGGGCCATCTGCCCTTAAGGAAAGAAGGCAGCACTTTGTGCCTTGCAGCTCTAGGGCAATGTAGCACACCCAGAGCAGATGTTCTACTTCTGCCAGGTCAGGCCTGCAAAGAAACTTCGTTTCACAGGCCTTTGTAAGAGATGTTGCCGGTAGGCTGTAAGAGCACTGTGCAGAGCGACTTATTTCTTAGCTTCCCAGAGAGCTGGAAGCAAGATGCTTTGGGGCCCTTCTCACCCTTTGGAAAGAAGGCAGCACTTTGTGCCTTGCAGCTCTAGGGCAATGTAGCACACCCAGAGCAGAAGTTCTACTTCAGCCAGATCAGGCCCGCAAAGAAACTGCGTTTCACAGGCCTTTGTAAGAGATGTTCCCGGTAGGCTGTTAGAGCACTGTGCAGAGCGAGTTGTTTCTTAGATTCCCAACGAGCTGGAAGCAAGATGCTTTAGGGGCCATCTGCCCTTAAGGAAAGAAGGCAGCACTTTGTGCCTTGCAGCTCTAGGGCAATGTAGCACACCCAGAGCAGATGTTCTACTTCTGCCAGGTCAGGCCTGCAAAGAAACTGCGTTTCACAGGCCTTTGTAAGAGATGTTCCCGGTAGGCTGTTAGAGCACTGTGCAGAGCGACTTGTTTCTTAGCTTCCCAAAGAGCTGGAAGCAAGATGCTTTGGGGCCCTTCTCACCCTTTGGAAAGAAGGCAGCACTTTGTGCCTTGCAGCTCTAGGGCAATGTAGCACACCCAGAGCAGAAGTTCTACTTCAGCCAGATCAGGCCCGCAAAGAAACTGCGTTTCACAGGCCTTTGTAAGAGATGTTCCCGGTAGGCTGTTAGAGCACTGTGCAGAGCGAGTTGTTTCTTAGCTTCCCAGAGAGCCGGAAGCAAGATGCTTTGGGGCCCGTTAATTTTATACCCTGCTACTTTGCTGTAGTTGTTGATTATTTCTAATAGTTTTTCTGTGGATTCTTTGGGGTTTTCTATGTATAAGATCATGTCGTCTGCAAACAACGTGAGTTTTACCTCTTCGTTACCGATTTGGATTCCTTTCATTTTTTTTTCCTGCCGAATTGCTCTGGCCAGCACCTCCAGTACTATGTTGAATAGGAGTGGTGAAAGTGGGCACCCTTGTCTTGTTCCTGTCCTCAGAGGGATGGCTTTCAGCTTTTGTCCATTGAGTATGATGTTGGCTGTGGGTCTATCATATATGGCCTTTATTATGTTGAGGTACTTTCCTTCTATACCCGTTTTACTGAGGGTTTTTATCATAAATGGGTGTTGGATCTTGTCGAATGCTTTCTCTGCGTCTATTGAGATGATCATGTGGTTTTTGTTTTTCATTTTGTTGATGTAGTGTATCACGTTGATTGACTTGCGGGTGTTGAACCATCCCTGTGTCCCTGGTATAAATCCCACTTGATCATGGTGTATAATCTTTTTGATGTATTGCTGTAATCGGTTTGCCAAAATTTGGTTGAGGATTTTTGCATCTATGTTCATCAGTGATATCGGCCTGTAGTTCTCCTTCTTTGTGTTGTCCTTGTCAGGTTTGGGGATCAGAGTGATGTTGGCTTCATAGAATGTGTTAGGGAGTTCTCCATCTTTCTCAATTTTCTGGAACAGTTTGAGGAGAATAGGTACAAAGAACTCACACGGCTTAACAACAAAAAAACAAACAACCCGATCAAAAAATGGGCAGAGGACATGAACAGACATTTCTCCAAAGAAGATATGAACATGGCCAATAGACACATGAAAAGATGTTCATCATCGCTAATCATCAGGGAAATGCAAATCAAAACTACACTAAGATATCACCTTACCCCCGTTAGATTGGCAAAAACATCCAAAACCAAGAACGACAAATGTTGCAGAGGTTGTGGAGAAAGAGGAACCCTCATACACTGTTGGTGGGAATGCAAACTGGTACAGCCACTATGGAAAACAGTATGGAGATTTCTCAAAAAGTTAAAAATAGAAATACCCTATGACCCAGCCATCCCATTACTGGGTATCTATCCTAAGAACCTGATATCAGATATCTCAAGAGTCCGTTGCACCCCTATGTTCATCGCAGCATTATTTACAATAGCCAAGACGTGGAACCAGCCTACATGCCCAGAAACTGATGATTGGATAAAGAAGATGTGGTATATATACACAATGGAATACTACTCAGCCATAAAAAAAGACGAAAGTGGCCCATTCACAACAATGTGGATGGACCTCGAGGGCATTATGTTAAGCGAAATAAGTCAGTCAGAGAAAGACGAACTCTATATGACTCCACTCATAGGTGGAAATTACTATATTGAGAAGGAGATTTGATCGGTGGTTACCAGGGAAAAGGGGGGGTGGGGGGAGGGCACGGAGGGGGAAGTGGTGTTCCCACAACATGACTAACAAAAATGTACAACTGAAATTTCACAAGCTTGTAATCCGTCATAAGATTAATAAACAAACAAACAAACAAAAAAAGATGCTTTGGGGCCTATCTGCCCCTATGGAAAGAACGCAGCACTTTCTGCCTTGCAGCTCTAGGGCAATGTAGCACACCCAGAGCAGATGTTCTACTTCTGCCAGGTCAGGCCTGCAAAGAAACTTCGTTTCACAGGCCTTTGTAAGAGATGTTGCCGGTAGGCTGTAAGAGCACTGTGCAGAGCGACTTATTTCTTAGCTTCCCAGAGAGCTGGAAGCAAGATGCTTTGGGGCCCTTCTCACCCTTTGGAAAGAAGGCAGCACTTTGTGCCTTGCAGCTCTAGGGCAATGTAGCACACCCAGAGCAGAAGTTCTACTTCAGCCAGATCAGGCCCGCAAAGAAACTGCGTTTCACAGGCCTTTGTAAGAGATGTTCCCGGTAGGCTGTTAGAGCACTGTGCAGAGCGAGTTGTTTCTTAGATTCCCAACGAGCTGGAAGCAAGATGCTTTAGGGGCCATCTGCCCTTAAGGAAAGAAGGCAGCACTTTGTGCCTTGCAGCTCTAGGGCAATGTAGCACACCCAGAGCAGATGTTCTACTTCTGCCAGGTCAGGCCTGCAAAGAAACTTCGTTTCACAGGCCTTTGTAAGAGATGTTGCCGGTAGGCTGTAAGAGCACTGTGCAGAGCGACTTATTTCTTAGCTTCCCAGAGAGCTGGAAGCAAGATGCTTTGGGGCCCTTCTCACCCTTTGGAAAGAAGGCAGCACTTTGTGCCTTGCAGCTCTAGGGCAATGTAGCACACCCAGAGCAGAAGTTCTACTTCAGCTAGATCAGACCTGCAAAGAAACTGCGTTTCACAGGCCTTTGTAAGAGATGTTCCCTGTAGGCTGTTAGAGCACTGTGCAGAGCGAGTTGTTTCTTAGCTTCCCAAAGAGCTGGAAGCAAGATGCTTTAGGGGCCATCTGCCCTTAAGGAAAGAAGGCAGCACTTTGTGCCTTGCAGCTCTAGGGCAATGTAGCACACCCAGAGCAGATGTTCTACTTCTGCCAGGTCAGGCCTGCAAAGAAACTTCGTTTCACAGGCCCTTGTAAGAGATGTTCCCGGTAGGCTGTTAGAGCACTGTGCAGAGCGACTTGTTTCTTAGCTTCCCAGAGAGCTGGAAGCAAGATGCTTTGGGGCCCTTCTCACCCTTTGGAAAGAAGGCAGCACTTTGTGCCTTGCAGCTCTAGGGCAATGTAGCACACCCACAGCAGAAGTTCTACTTAAGCCAGATCTGGCCCGCAAAGAAACTGCGTTTCACAGGCCTTTGTAAGAGATGTTCCCGGTAGGCTGTTAGAGCACTGTGCAGAGCGAGTTGTTTCTTAGCTTCCCAGAGAGCCGGAAGCAAGATGCTTTGGGGCCCGTTAATTTTATACCCTGCTACTTTGCTGTAGTTGTTGATTATTTCTAATAGTTTTTCTGTGGATTCTTTGGGGTTTTCTATGTATAAGATCATGTCGTCTGCAAACAACGCGAGTTTTACCTCTTCGTTACCGATTTGGATTCCTTTCATTTTTTTTTCCTGCCGAATTGCTCTGGCCAGCACCTCCAGTACTATGTTGAATAGGAGTGGTGAAAGTGGGCACCCTTGTCTTGTTCCTGTCCTCAGAGGGATGGCTTTCAGCTTTTGTCCATTGAGTATGATGTTGGCTGTGGGTCTATCATATATGGCCTTTATTATGTTGAGGTACTTTCCTTCTATACCCGTTTTACTGAGGGTTTTTATCATAAATGGGTGTTGGATCTTGTCGAATGCTTTCTCTGCGTCTATTGAGATGATCATGTGGTTTTTGTTTTTCATTTTGTTGATGTAGTGTATCACGTTGATTGACTTGCGGGTGTTGAACCATCCCTGTGTCCCTGGTATAAATCCCACTTGATCATGGTGTATAATCTTTTTGATGTATTGCTGTAATCGGTTTGCCAAAATTTGGTTGAGGATTTTTGCATCTATGTTCATCAGTGATATCGGCCTGTAGTTCTCCTTCTTTGTGTTGTCCTTGTCAGGTTTGGGGATCAGAGTGATGTTGGCTTCATAGAATGTGTTAGGGAGTTCTCCATCTTTCTCAATTTTCTGGAACAGTTTGAGGAGAATAGGTACAAAGAACTCACACTGCTTAACAACAAAAAAACAAACAACCCGATCAAAAAATGGGCAGAGGACATGAACAGACATTTCTCCAAAGAAGATATGAACATGGCCAATAGACACATGAAAAGATGTTCATCATCGCTAATCATCAGGGAAATGCAAATCAAAACTACACTAAGATATCACCTTACCCCCGTTAGATTGGCAAAAACATCCAAAACCAAGAACGACAAATGTTGCAGAGGTTGTGGAGAAAGAGGAACCCTCATACACTGTTGGTGGGAATGCAAACTGGTACAGCCACTATGGAAAACAGTATGGAGATTTCTCAAAAAGTTAAAAATAGAAATACCCTATGACCCAGCCATCCCATTACTGGGTATCTATCCTAAGAACCTGATATCAGATATCTCAAGAGTCCGTTGCACCCCTATGTTCATCGCAGCATTATTTACAATAGCCAAGACGTGGAACCAGCCTACATGCCCAGAAACTGATGATTGGATAAAGAAGATGTGGTATATATACACAATGGAATACTACTCAGCCATAAAAAAAGACGAAAGTGGCCCATTCACAACAATGTGGATGGACCTCGAGGGCATTATGTTAAGCGAAATAAGTCAGTCAGAGAAAGACGAACTCTATATGACTCCACTCATAGGTGGAAATTACTATATTGAGAAGGAGATTTGATCGGTGGTTACCAGGGAAAAGGGGGGGTGGGGGGAGGGCACGGAGGGGGAAGTGGTGTTCCCACAACATGACTAACAAAAATGTACAACTGAAATTTCACAAGCTTGTAATCCGTCATAAGATTAATAAACAAACAAACAAACAAAAAAAGATGCTTTGGGGCCTATCTGCCCCTATGGAAAGAACGCAGCACTTTGTGTCTTGCAGCTCTAGGGCAATGTAGCACACCCAGAGCAGAAGTTCTACTTCAGCCAGATCAGGCCCGCAAAGAAACTGCGTTTCACAGGCCTTTGTAAGAGATGTTCCCGGTAGGCTGTTAGAGCACTGTGCAGAGCGAGTTGTTTCTTAGCTTCCCAAAGAGCTGGAAGCAAAATGCTTTGAGACTCATCTGCCCCTTTGGAAAGAAGGCAGCACTTTGTGTCTTGCAGGTCTAGGGCAATGTAGCACACCCAGAGCAGATGTTCTACTTCTTCCAGGTCAGTCCTGCAAAGAAACTGCGTTTCACAGTCCTTTGTAAGAGATGTTCCCGGTAGGCTGTTAGAGCACTGTGCAGAGCGAGTTGTTTCTTAGATTCCCAACGAGCTGGAAGCAAGATGCTTTAGGGGCCATCTGCCCTTAAGGAAAGAAGGCAGCACTTTGTGCCTTGCAGCTCTAGGGCAATGTAGCACACCCAGAGCAGAAGTTCTACTTCAGCCAGATCAGGCCCGCAAAGAAACTGCGTTTCACAGGCCTTTGTAAGAGATGTTCCCGGTAGGCTGTTAGAGCACTGTGCAGAGCGAGTTGTTTCTTAGATTCCCAACGAGCTGGAAGCAAGATGCTTTAGGGGCCATCTGCCCTTAAGGAAAGAAGGCAGCACTTTGTGCCTTGCAGCTCTAGGGCAATGTAGCACACCCAGAGCAGATGTTCTACTTCTTCCAGGTCAGTCCTGCAAAGAAACTGCGTTTCACAGGCCTTTGTAAGAGATGTTCCCGGTAGGCTGTTAGAGCACTGTGCAGAGCGAGTTGTTTCTTAGCTTCCCAAAGAGCTGGAAGCAAGATGCTTTGGGGCCCTTCTCACCCTTTGGAAAGAAGGCAGCACTTTGTGCCTTGCAGCTCTAGGGCAATGTAGCACACCCAGAGCAGAAGTTCTACTTCAGCCAGATCAGGCCCGCAAAGAAACTGCGTTTCACAGGCCTTTGTAAGAGATGTTCCCGGTAGGCTGTTAGAGCACTGTGCAGAGCGAGTTGTTTCTTAGATTCCCAACGAGCTGGAAGCAAGATGCTTTAGGGGCCATCTGCCCTTAAGGAAAGAAGGCAGCACTTTGTGCCTTGCAGCTCTAGGGCAATGTAGCACACCCAGAGCAGATGTTCTACTTCTTCCAGGTCAGTCCTGCAAAGAAACTGCGTTTCACAGGCCTTTGTAAGAGATGTTCCCGGTAGGCTGTTAGAGCACTGTGCAGAGCGAGTTGTTTCTTAGCTTCCCAGAGAGCCGGAAGCAAGATGCTTTGGGGCCCGTTAATTTTATACCCTGCTACTTTGCTGTAGTTGTTGATTATTTCTAATAGTTTTTCTGTGGATTCTTTGGGGTTTTCTATGTATAAGATCATGTCGTCTGCAAACAACGCGAGTTTTACCTCTTCGTTACCGATTTGGATTCCTTTCATTTTTTTTTCCTGCCGAATTGCTCTGGCCAGCACCTCCAGTACTATGTTGAATAGGAGTGGTGAAAGTGGGCACCCTTGTCTTGTTCCTGTCCTCAGAGGGATGGCTTTCAGCTTTTGTCCATTGAGTATGATGTTGGCTGTGGGTCTATCATATATGGCCTTTATTATGTTGAGGTACTTTCCTTCTATACCCGTTTTACTGAGGGTTTTTATCATAAATGGGTGTTGGATCTTGTCGAATGCTTTCTCTGCGTCTATTGAGATGATCATGTGGTTTTTGTTTTTCATTTTGTTGATGTAGTGTATCACGTTGATTGACTTGCGGGTGTTGAACCATCCCTGTGTCCCTGGTATAAATCCCACTTGATCATGGTGTATAATCTTTTTGATGTATTGCTGTAATCGGTTTGCCAAAATTTGGTTGAGGATTTTTGCATCTATGTTCATCAGTGATATCGGCCTGTAGTTCTCCTTCTTTGTGTTGTCCTTGTCAGGTTTGGGGATCAGAGTGATGTTGGCTTCATAGAATGTGTTAGGGAGTTCTCCATCTTTCTCAATTTTCTGGAACAGTTTGAGGAGAATAGGTACAAAGAACTCACACTGCTTAACAACAAAAAAACAAACAACCCGATCAAAAAATGGGCAGAGGACATGAACAGACATTTCTCCAAAGAAGATATGAACATGGCCAATAGACACATGAAAAGATGTTCATCATCGCTAATCATCAGGGAAATGCAAATCAAAACTACACTAAGATATCACCTTACCCCCGTTAGATTGGCAAAAACATCCAAAACCAAGAACGACAAATGTTGCAGAGGTTGTGGAGAAAGAGGAACCCTCATACACTGTTGGTGGGAATGCAAACTGGTACAGCCACTATGGAAAACAGTATGGAGATTTCTCAAAAAGTTAAAAATAGAAATACCCTATGACCCAGCCATCCCATTACTGGGTATCTATCCTAAGAACCTGATATCAGATATCTCAAGAGTCCGTTGCACCCCTATGTTCATCGCAGCATTATTTACAATAGCCAAGACGTGGAACCAGCCTACATGCCCAGAAACTGATGATTGGATAAAGAAGATGTGGTATATATACACAATGGAATACTACTCAGCCATAAAAAAAGACGAAAGTGGCCCATTCACAACAATGTGGATGGACCTCGAGGGCATTATGTTAAGCGAAATAAGTCAGTCAGAGAAAGACGAACTCTATATGACTCCACTCATAGGTGGAAATTAGTATATTGAGAAGGAGATCTGATCGGTGGTTACCAGGGAAAAGGGGGGGTGGGGGGAGGGCACGGAGGGGGAAGTGGTGTTCCCACAACATGACTAATAAAAATGTACAACTGAAATTTCACAAGCTTCTAATCCATCATAACATTAATAAACAAAAAAAAAAAAAAAAAAAGATGCTTTGGGGCCCATCTGCCCCTATGGAAAGAACGCAGCACTTTCTGCCTTGCAGCTCTAGGGCAATGTAGCACACCCCGAGCAGAAGTTCTACTTCAGCCAGATCTGGCATGCAAAGAAACTGCGTTTCACAGGCCTTTGTAACAGATGTTCCCGGTAGGCTGTTAGAGCACTGTGCAGAGCGAGTTGTTTCTTAGCTTCCCAGAGAGCCGGAAGCAAGATGCTTTAGGGGCCATCTGCCCTTAAGGAAAGAAGGCAGCACTTTGTGCCTTGCAGCTCTAGGGCAATGTAGCACACCCAGAGCAGATGTTCTACTTCTTCCAGGTCAGTCCTGCAAAGAAACTGCGTTTCACAGGCCTTTGTAAGAGATGTTCCCGGTAGGCTGTTAGAGCACTGTGCAGAGCGAGTTGTTTCTTAGCTTCCCAAAGAGCTGGAAGCAAGATGCTTTGGGGCCCTTCTCACCCTTTGGAAAGAAGGCAGCACTTTGTGCCTTGCAGCTCTAGGGCAATGTAGCACACCCAGAGCAGAAGTTCTACTTCAGCCAGATCAGGCCCGCAAAGAAACTGCGTTTCACAGGCCTTTGTAAGAGATGTTCCCGGTAGGCTGTTAGAGCACTGTGCAGAGTGAGTTGTTTCTTAGATTCCCAACGAGCTGGAAGCAAGATGCTTTAGGGGCCATCTGCCCTTAAGGAAAGAAGGCAGCACTTTGTGCCTTGCAGCTCTAGGGCAATGTAGCACACCCAGAGCAGATGTTCTACTTCTTCCAGGTCAGTCCTGCAAAGAAACTGCGTTTCACAGGCCTTTGTAAGAGATGTTCCCGGTAGGCTGTTAGAGCACTGTGCAGAGCGAGTTGTTTCTTAGCTTCCCAAAGAGCTGGAAGCAAGATGCTTTGGGGCCCTTCTCACCCTTTGGAAAGAAGGCAGCACTTTGTGCCTTGCAGCTCTAGGGCAATGTAGCACACCCAGAGCAGAAGTTCTACTTCAGCCAGATCAGGCCCGCAAAGAAACTGCGTTTCACAGGCCTTTGTAAGAGATGTTCCCGGTAGGCTGTTAGAGCACTGTGCAGAGCGAGTTGTTTCTTAGATTCCCAACGAGCTGGAAGCAAGATGCTTTAGGGGCCATCTGCCCTTAAGGAAAGAAGGCAGCACTTTGTGCCTTGCAGCTCTAGGGCAATGTAGCACACCCAGAGCAGATGTTCTACTTCTGCCAGGTCAGGCCTGCAAAGAAACTTCGTTTCACAGGCCTTTGTAAGAGATGTTGCCGGTAGGCTGTAAGAGCACTGTGCAGAGCGACTTATTTCTTAGCTTCCCAGAGAGCTGGAAGCAAGATGCTTTGGGGCCCTTCTCACCCTTTGGAAAGAAGGCAGCACTTTGTGCCTTGCAGCTCTAGGGCAATGTAGCACACCCAGAGCAGAAGTTCTACTTCAGCTAGATCAGACCTGCAAAGAAACTGCGTTTCACAGGCCTTTGTAAGAGATGTTCCCTGTAGGCTGTTAGAGCACTGTGCAGAGCGAGTTGTTTCTTAGCTTCCCAAAGAGCTGGAAGCAAGATGCTTTAGGGGCCATCTGCCCTTAAGGAAAGAAGGCAGCACTTTGTGCCTTGCAGCTCTAGGGCAATGTAGCACACCCAGAGCAGATGTTCTACTTCTGCCAGGTCAGGCCTGCAAAGAAACTTCGTTTCACAGGCCCTTGTAAGAGATGTTCCCGGTAGGCTGTTAGAGCACTGTGCAGAGCGACTTGTTTCTTAGCTTCCCAAAGAGCTGGAAGCAAGATGCTTTGGGGCCCTTCTCACCCTTTGGAAAGAAGGCAGCACTTTGTGCCTTGCAGCTCTAGGGCAATGTAGCACACCCACAGCAGAAGTTCTACTTCAGCCAGATCAGGCCCGCAAAGAAACTGCGTTTCACAGGCCTTTGTAAGAGATGTTCCCGGTAGGCTGTTAGAGCACTGTGCAGAGCGAGTTGTTTCTTAGCTTCCCAGAGAGCCGGAAGCAAGATGCTTTGGGGCCCGTTAATTTTATACCCTGCTACTTTGCTGTAGTTGTTGATTATTTCTAATAGTTTTTCTGTGGATTCTTTGGGGTTTTCTATGTATAAGATCATGTCGTCTGCAAACAACGCGAGTTTTACCTCTTCGTTACCGATTTGGATTCCTTTCATTTTTTTTTCCTGCCGAATTGCTCTGGCCAGCACCTCCAGTACTATGTTGAATAGGAGTGGTGAAAGTGGGCACCCTTGTCTTGTTCCTGTCCTCAGAGGGATGGCTTTCAGCTTTTGTCCATTGAGTATGATGTTGGCTGTGGGTCTATCATATATGGCCTTTATTATGTTGAGGTACTTTCCTTCTATACCCGTTTTACTGAGGGTTTTTATCATAAATGGGTGTTGGATCTTGTCGAATGCTTTCTCTGCGTCTATTGAGATGATCATGTGGTTTTTGTTTTTCATTTTGTTGATGTAGTGTATCACGTTGATTGACTTGCGGGTGTTGAACCATCCCTGTGTCCCTGGTATAAATCCCACTTGATCATGGTGTATAATCTTTTTGATGTATTGCTGTAATCGGTTTGCCAAAATTTGGTTGAGGATTTTTGCATCTATGTTCATCAGTGATATCGGCCTGTAGTTCTCCTTCTTTGTGTTGTCCTTGTCAGGTTTGGGGATCAGAGTGATGTTGGCTTCATAGAATGTGTTAGGGAGTTCTCCATCTTTCTCAATTTTCTGGAACAGTTTGAGGAGAATAGGTACAAAGAACTCACACTGCTTAACAACAAAAAAACAAACAACCCGATCAAAAAATGGGCAGAGGACATGAACAGACATTTCTCCAAAGAAGATATGAACATGGCCAATAGACACATGAAAAGATGTTCATCATCGCTAATCATCAGGGAAATGCAAATCAAAACTACACTAAGATATCACCTTACCCCCGTTAGATTGGCAAAAACATCCAAAACCAAGAACGACAAATGTTGCAGAGGTTGTGGAGAAAGAGGAACCCTCATACACTGTTGGTGGGAATGCAAACTGGTACAGCCACTATGGAAAACAGTATGGAGATTTCTCAAAAAGTTAAAAATAGAAATACCCTATGACCCAGCCATCCCATTACTGGGTATCTATCCTAAGAACCTGATATCAGATATCTCAAGAGTCCGTTGCACCCCTATGTTCATCGCAGCATTATTTACAATAGCCAAGACGTGGAACCAGCCTACATGCCCAGAAACTGATGATTGGATAAAGAAGATGTGGTATATATACACAATGGAATACTACTCAGCCATAAAAAAAGACGAAAGTGGCCCATTCACAACAATGTGGATGGACCTCGAGGGCATTATGTTAAGCGAAATAAGTCAGTCAGAGAAAGACGAACTCTATATGACTCCACTCATAGGTGGAAATTACTATATTGAGAAGGAGATTTGATCGGTGGTTACCAGGGAAAAGGGGGGGTGGGGGGAGGGCACGGAGGGGGAAGTGGTGTTCCCACAACATGACTAACAAAAATGTACAACTGAAATTTCACAAGCTTGTAATCCGTCATAAGATTAATAAACAAACAAACAAACAAAAAAAGATGCTTTGGGGCCTATCTGCCCCTATGGAAAGAACGCAGCACTTTCTGCCTTGCAGCTCTAGGGCAATGTAGCACACCCAGAGCAGAAGTTCTACTTCAGCCAGATCAGGCCCGCAAAGAAACTGCGTTTCACAGGCCTTTGTAAGAGATGTTCCCGGTAGGCTGTTAGAGCACTGTGCAGAGCGAGTTGTTTCTTAGCTTCCCAAAGAGCTGGAAGCAAAATGCTTTGAGACTCATCTGCCCCTTTGGAAAGAAGGCAGCACTTTGTGTCTTGCAGGTCTAGGGCAATGTAGCACACCCAGAGCAGATGTTCTACTTCTTCCAGGTCAGTCCTGCAAAGAAACTGCGTTTCACAGTCCTTTGTAAGAGATGTTCCCGGTAGGCTGTTAGAGCACTGTGCAGAGCGAGTTGTTTCTTAGATTCCCAACGAGCTGGAAGCAAGATGCTTTAGGGGCCATCTGCCCTTAAGGAAAGAAGGCAGCACTTTGTGCCTTGCAGCTCTAGGGCAATGTAGCACACCCAGAGCAGAAGTTCTACTTCAGCCAGATCAGGCCCGCAAAGAAACTGCGTTTCACAGGCCTTTGTAAGAGATGTTCCCGGTAGGCTGTTAGAGCACTGTGCAGAGCGAGTTGTTTCTTAGATTCCCAACGAGCTGGAAGCAAGATGCTTTAGGGGCCATCTGCCCTTAAGGAAAGAAGGCAGCACTTTGTGCCTTGCAGCTCTAGGGCAATGTAGCACACCCAGAGCAGATGTTCTACTTCTTCCAGGTCAGTCCTGCAAAGAAACTGCGTTTCACAGGCCTTTGTAAGAGATGTTCCCGGTAGGCTGTTAGAGCACTGTGCAGAGCGAGTTGTTTCTTAGCTTCCCAAAGAGCTGGAAGCAAGATGCTTTGGGGCCCTTCTCACCCTTTGGAAAGAAGGCAGCACTTTGTGCCTTGCAGCTCTAGGGCAATGTAGCACACCCAGAGCAGAAGTTCTACTTCAGCCAGATCAGGCCCGCAAAGAAACTGCGTTTCACAGGCCTTTGTAAGAGATGTTCCCGGTAGGCTGTTAGAGCACTGTGCAGAGCGAGTTGTTTCTTAGATTCCCAACGAGCTGGAAGCAAGATGCTTTAGGGGCCATCTGCCCTTAAGGAAAGAAGGCAGCACTTTGTGCCTTGCAGCTCTAGGGCAATGTAGCACACCCAGAGCAGATGTTCTACTTCTGCCAGGTCAGGCCTGCAAAGAAACTTCGTTTCACAGGCCTTTGTAAGAGATGTTGCCGGTAGGCTGTAAGAGCACTGTGCAGAGCGACTTATTTCTTAGCTTCCCAGAGAGCTGGAAGCAAGATGCTTTGGGGCCCTTCTCACCCTTTGGAAAGAAGGCAGCACTTTGTGCCTTGCAGCTCTAGGGCAATGTAGCACACCCAGAGCAGAAGTTCTACTTCAGCTAGATCAGACCTGCAAAGAAACTGCGTTTCACAGGCCTTTGTAAGAGATGTTCCCTGTAGGCTGTTAGAGCACTGTGCAGAGCGAGTTGTTTCTTAGCTTCCCAAAGAGCTGGAAGCAAGATGCTTTAGGGGCCATCTGCCCTTAAGGAAAGAAGGCAGCACTTTGTGCCTTGCAGCTCTAGGGCAATGTAGCACACCCAGAGCAGATGTTCTACTTCTGCCAGGTCAGGCCTGCAAAGAAACTTCGTTTCACAGGCCCTTGTAAGAGATGTTCCCGGTAGGCTGTTAGAGCACTGTGCAGAGCGACTTGTTTCTTAGCTTCCCAAAGAGCTGGAAGCAAGATGCTTTGGGGCCCTTCTCACCCTTTGGAAAGAAGGCAGCACTTTGTGCCTTGCAGCTCTAGGGCAATGTAGCACACCCACAGCAGAAGTTCTACTTCAGCCAGATCAGGCCCGCAAAGAAACTGCGTTTCACAGGCCTTTGTAAGAGATGTTCCCGGTAGGCTGTTAGAGCACTGTGCAGAGCGAGTTGTTTCTTAGCTTCCCAGAGAGCCGGAAGCAAGATGCTTTGGGGCCCGTTAATTTTATACCCTGCTACTTTGCTGTAGTTGTTGATTATTTCTAATAGTTTTTCTGTGGATTCTTTGGGGTTTTCTATGTATAAGATCATGTCGTCTGCAAACAACGCGAGTTTTACCTCTTCGTTACCGATTTGGATTCCTTTCATTTTTTTTTCCTGCCGAATTGCTCTGGCCAGCACCTCCAGTACTATGTTGAATAGGAGTGGTGAAAGTGGGCACCCTTGTCTTGTTCCTGTCCTCAGAGGGATGGCTTTCAGCTTTTGTCCATTGAGTATGATGTTGGCTGTGGGTCTATCATATATGGCCTTTATTATGTTGAGGTACTTTCCTTCTATACCCGTTTTACTGAGGGTTTTTATCATAAATGGGTGTTGGATCTTGTCGAATGCTTTCTCTGCGTCTATTGAGATGATCATGTGGTTTTTGTTTTTCATTTTGTTGATGTAGTGTATCACGTTGATTGACTTGCGGGTGTTGAACCATCCCTGTGTCCCTGGTATAAATCCCACTTGATCATGGTGTATAATCTTTTTGATGTATTGCTGTAATCGGTTTGCCAAAATTTGGTTGAGGATTTTTGCATCTATGTTCATCAGTGATATCGGCCTGTAGTTCTCCTTCTTTGTGTTGTCCTTGTCAGGTTTGGGGATCAGAGTGATGTTGGCTTCATAGAATGTGTTAGGGAGTTCTCCATCTTTCTCAATTTTCTGGAACAGTTTGAGGAGAATAGGTACAAAGAACTCACACTGCTTAACAACAAAAAAACAAACAACCCGATCAAAAAATGGGCAGAGGACATGAACAGACATTTCTCCAAAGAAGATATGAACATGGCCAATAGACACATGAAAAGATGTTCATCATCGCTAATCATCAGGGAAATGCAAATCAAAACTACACTAAGATATCACCTTACCCCCGTTAGATTGGCAAAAACATCCAAAACCAAGAACGACAAATGTTGCAGAGGTTGTGGACAAAGAGGAACCCTCATACACTGTTGGTGGGAATGCAAACTGGTACAGCCACTATGGAAAACAGTATGGAGATTTCTCAAAAAGTTAAAAATAGAAATACCCTATGACCCAGCCATCCCATTACTGGGTATCTATCCTAAGAACCTGATATCAGATATCTCAAGAGTCCGTTGCACCCCTATGTTCATCGCAGCATTATTTACAATAGCCAAGACGTGGAACCAGCCTACATGCCCAGAAACTGATGATTGGATAAAGAAGATGTGGTATATATACACAATGGAATACTACTCAGCCATAAAAAAAGACGAAAGTGGCCCATTCACAACAATGTGGATGGACCTCGAGGGCATTATGTTAAGCGAAATAAGTCAGTCAGAGAAAGACGAACTCTATATGACTCCACTCATAGGTGGAAATTAGTATATTGAGAAGGAGATCTGATCGGTGGTTACCAGGGAAAAGGGGGGG
The DNA here is from genome assembly GCF_041296235.1 of Equus asinus. Lineage (NCBI taxonomy): Eukaryota > Metazoa > Chordata > Mammalia > Perissodactyla > Equidae > Equus > Equus asinus. The sequence continues at coordinate 38,214,179 of NC_091790.1, forward strand.
TGGGGGGAGGGCACGGAGGGGGAAGTGGTGTTCCCACAACATGACTAACAAAAATGTACAACTGAAATTTCACAAGCTTGTAATCCGTCATAAGATTAATAAACAAACAAACAAACAAACAAAAAAAGATGCTTTGGGGCCCATCTGCCCCTATGGAAAGAACGCAGCACTTTCTGCCTTGCAGCTCTAGGGCAATGTAGCACACCCAGAGCAGAAGTTCTACTTCAGCCAGATCAGGCCCGCAAAGAAACTGCGTTTCACAGGCCTTTGTAAGAGATGTTCCCGGTAGACTGTTAGAGCACTGTGCAGAGCGAGTTGTTTCTTAGCTTCCCAAAGAGCTGGAAGCAAAATGCTTTGAGACTCATCTGCCCCTTTGGAAAGAAGGCAGCACTTTGTGCCTTGCAGCTCTAGGGCAATGTAGCACACCCAGAGCAGAAGTTCTACTTCAGCTAGATCAGACCTGCAAAGAAACTGCGTTTCACAGGCCTTTGTAAGAGATGTTCCCTGTAGGCTGTTAGAGCACTGTGCAGAGCGAGTTGTTTCTTAGCTTCCCAAGGAGCTGGAAGCAAGATGCTTTAGGGGCCATCTGCCCTTAAGGAAAGAAGGCAGCACTTTGTGCCTTGCAGCTCTAGGGCAATGTAGCACACCCAGAGCAGATGTTCTACTTCTGCCAGGTCAGGCCTGCAAAGAAACTTCGTTTCACAGGCCCTTGTAAGAGATGTTCCCGGTAGGCTGTTAGAGCACTGTGCAGAGCGACTTGTTTCTTAGCTTCCCAAAGAGCTGGAAGCAAGATGCTTTGGGGCCCTTCTCACCCTTTGGAAAGAAGGCAGCACTTTGTGCCTTGCAGCTCTAGGGCAATGTAGCACACCCCGAGCAGAAGTTCTACTTCAGCCAGATCTGGCATGCAAAGAAACTGCGTTTCACAGGCCTTTGTAAGAGATGTTCCCGGTAGGCTGTTAGAGCACTGTGCAGAGCGAGTTGTTTCTTAGCTTCCCAGAGAGCCGGAAGCAAGATGCTTTGGGGCCCGTTAATTTTATACCCTGCTACTTTGCTGTAGTTGTTGATTATTTCTAATAGTTTTTCTGTGGATTCTTTGGGGTTTTCTATGTATAAGATCATGTCGTCTGCAAACAACGCGAGTTTTACTTCTTCGTTACCGATTTGGATTCCTTTCATTTTTTTTTCCTGCCGAATTGCTCTGGCCAGCACCTCCAGTACTATGTTGAATAGGAGTGGTGAAAGTGGGCACCCTTGTCTTGTTCCTGTCCTCAGAGGGATGGCTTTCAGCTTTTGTCCATTGAGTATGATGTTGGCTGTGGGTCTATCATATATGGCCTTTATTATGTTGAGGTACTTTCCTTCTATACCCGTTTTACTGAGGGTTTTTATCATAAATGGGTGTTGGATCTTGTCGAATGCTTTCTCTGCGTCTATTGAGATGATCATGTGGTTTTTGTTTTTCATTTTGTTGATGTAGTGTATCACGTTGATTGACTTGCGGGTGTTGAACCATCCCTGTGTCCCTGGTATAAATCCCACTTGATCATGGTGTATAATCTTTTTGATGTATTGCTGTAATCGGTTTGCCAAAATTTGGTTGAGGATTTTTGCATCTATGTTCATCAGTGATATCGGCCTGTAGTTCTCCTTCTTTGTGTTGTCCTTGTCAGGTTTGGGGATCAGAGTGATGTTGGCTTCATAGAATGTGTTAGGGAGTTCTCCATCTTTCTCAATTTTCTGGAACAGTTTGAGGAGAATAGGTACAAAGAACTCACACTGCTTAACAACAAAAAAACAAACAACCCGATCAAAAAATGGGCAGAGGACATGAACAGACATTTCTCCAAAGAAGATATGAACATGGCCAATAGACACATGAAAAGATGTTCATCATCGCTAATCATCAGGGAAATGCAAATCAAAACTACACTAAGATATCACCTTACCCCCGTTAGATTGGCAAAAACATCCAAAACCAAGAACGACAAATGTTGCAGAGGTTGTGGACAAAGAGGAACCCTCATACACTGTTGGTGGGAATGCAAACTGGTACAGCCACTATGGAAAACAGTATGGAGATTTCTCAAAAAGTTAAAAATAGAAATACCCTATGACCCAGCCATCCCATTACTGGGTATCTATCCTAAGAACCTGATATCAGATATCTCAAGAGTCCGTTGCACCCCTATGTTCATCGCAGCATTATTTACAATAGCCAAGACGTGGAACCAGCCTACATGCCCAGAAACTGATGATTGGATAAAGAAGATGTGGTATATATACACAATGGAATACTACTCAGCCATAAAAAAAGACGAAAGTGGCCCATTCACAACAATGTGGATGGACCTCGAGGGCATTATGTTAAGCGAAATAAGTCAGTCAGAGAAAGACGAACTCTATATGACTCCACTCATAGGTGGAAATTAGTATATTGAGAAGGAGATCTGATCGGTGGTTACCAGGGAAAAGGGGGGGTGGGGGGAGGGCACGGAGGGGGAAGTGGTGTTCCCACAACATGACTAACAAAAATGTACAACTGAAATTTCACAAGCTTGTAATCCGTCATAAGATTAATAAACAAACAAACAAACAAACAAAAAAAGATGCTTTGGGGCCCATCTGCCCCTATGGAAAGAACGCAGCACTTTCTGCCTTGCAGCTCTAGGGCAATGTAGCACACCCAGAGCAGAAGTTCTACTTCAGCCAGATCAGGCCCGCAAAGAAACTGCGTTTCACAGGCCTTTGTAAGAGATGTTCCCGGTAGGCTGTTAGAGCACTGTGCAGAGCGAGTTGTTTCTTAGATTCCCAAAGAGCTGGAAGCAAGATGCTTTAGGGGCCATCTGCCCTTAAGGAAAGAAGGCAGCACTTTGTGCCTTGCAGCTCTAGGGCAATGTAGCACACCCAGAGCAGATGTTCTACTTCTGCCAGGTCAGGCCTGCAAAGAAACTTCGTTTCACAGGCCCTTGTAGGAGATGTTCCCGGTAGGCTGTAAGAGCACTGTGCAGAGCGACTTATTTCTTAGCTTCCCAGAGAGCTGGAAGCAAGATGCTTTGGGGCCCTTCTCACCCTTTGGAAAGAAGGCAGCACTTTGTGCCTTGCAGCTCTAGGGCAATGTAGCACACCCAGAGCAGAAGTTCTACTTCAGCTAGATCAGACCTGCAAAGAAACTGCGTTTCACAGGCCTTTGTAAGAGATGTTCCCTGTAGGCTGTTAGAGCACTGTGCAGAGCGAGTTGTTTCTTAGCTTCCCAAAGAGCTGGAAGCAAGATGCTTTAGGGGCCATCTGCCCTTAAGGAAAGAAGGCAGCACTTTGTGCCTTGCAGCTCTAGGGCAATGTAGCACACCCAGAGCAGATGTTCTACTTCTGCCAGGTCAGGCCTGCAAAGAAACTTCGTTTCACAGGCCCTTGTAAGAGATGTTCCCGGTAGGCTGTTAGAGCACTGTGCAGAGCGACTTGTTTCTTAGCTTCCCAAAGAGCTGGAAGCAAGATGCTTTGGGGCCCTTCTCACCCTTTGGAAAGAAGGCAGCACTTTGTGCCTTGCAGCTCTAGGGCAATGTAGCACACCCACAGCAGAAGTTCTACTTAAGCCAGATCTGGCCCGCAAAGAAACTGCGTTTCACAGGCCTTTGTAAGAGATGTTCCCGGTAGGCTGTTAGAGCACTGTGCAGAGCGAGTTGTTTCTTAGCTTCCCAGAGAGCTGGAAGCAAGATGCTTTGGGGCCCGTTAATTTTATACCCTGCTACTTTGCTGTAGTTGTTGATTATTTCTAATAGTTTTTCTGTGGATTCTTTGGGGTTTTCTATGTATAAGATCATGTCGTCTGCAAACAACGCGAGTTTTACTTCTTCGTTACCGATTTGGATTCCTTTCATTTTTTTTTCCTGCCGAATTGCTCTGGCCAGCACCTCCAGTACTATGTTGAATAGGAGTGGTGAAAGTGGGCACCCTTGTCTTGTTCCTGTCCTCAGAGGGATGGCTTTCAGCTTTTGTCCATTGAGTATGATGTTGGCTGTGGGTCTATCATATATGGCCTTTATTATGTTGAGGTACTTTCCTTCTATACCCGTTTTACTGAGGGTTTTTATCATAAATGGGTGTTGGATCTTGTCGAATGCTTTCTCTGCGTCTATTGAGATGATCATGTGGTTTTTGTTTTTCATTTTGTTGATGTAGTGTATCACGTTGATTGACTTGCGGGTGTTGAACCATCCCTGTGTCCCTGGTATAAATCCCACTTGATCATGGTGTATAATCTTTTTGATGTATTGCTGTAATCGGTTTGCCAAAATTTGGTTGAGGATTTTTGCATCTATGTTCATCAGTGATATCGGCCTGTAGTTCTCCTTCTTTGTGTTGTCCTTGTCAGGTTTGGGGATCAGAGTGATGTTGGCTTCATAGAATGTGTTAGGGAGTTCTCCATCTTTCTCAATTTTCTGGAACAGTTTGAGGAGAATAGGTACAAAGAACTCACACTGCTTAACAACAAAAAAACAAACAACCCGATCAAAAAATGGGCAGAGGACATGAACAGACATTTCTCCAAAGAAGATATGAACATGGCCAATAGACACATGAAAAGATGTTCATCATCGCTAATCATCAGGGAAATGCAAATCAAAACTACACTAAGATATCACCTTACCCCCGTTAGATTGGCAAAAACATCCAAAACCAAGAACGACAAATGTTGCAGAGGTTGTGGACAAAGAGGAACCCTCATACACTGTTGGTGGGAATGCAAACTGGTACAGCCACTATGGAAAACAGTATGGAGATTTCTCAAAAAGTTAAAAATAGAAATACCCTATGACCCAGCCATCCCATTACTGGGTATCTATCCTAAGAACCTGATATCAGATATCTCAAGAGTCCGTTGCACCCCTATGTTCATCGCAGCATTATTTACAATAGCCAAGACGTGGAACCAGCCTACATGCCCAGAAACTGATGATTGGATAAAGAAGATGTGGTATATATACACAATGGAATACTACTCAGCCATAAAAAAAGACGAAAGTGGCCCATTCACAACAATGTGGATGGACCTCGAGGGCATTATGTTAAGCGAAATAAGTCAGTCAGAGAAAGACGAACTCTATATGACTCCACTCATAGGTGGAAATTAGTATATTGAGAAGGAGATCTGATCGGTGGTTACCAGGGAAAAGGGGGGGTGGGGGGAGGGCACGGAGGGGGAAGTGGTGTTCCCACAACATGACTAACAAAAATGTACAACTGAAATTTCACAAGCTTGTAATCCGTCATAAGATTAATAAACAAACAAACAAACAAACAAAAAAAGATGCTTTGGGGCCCATCTGCCCCTATGGAAAGAACGCAGCACTTTCTGCCTTGCAGCTCTAGGGCAATGTAGCACACCCAGAGCAGAAGTTCTACTTCAGCCAGATCAGGCCCGCAAAGAAACTGCGTTTCACAGGCCTTTGTAAGAGATGTTCCCGGTAGGCTGTTAGAGCACTGTGCAGAGCGAGTTGTTTCTTAGCTTCCCAAAGAGCTGGAAGCAAAATGCTTTGAGACTCATCTGCCCCTTTGGAAAGAAGGCAGCACTTTGTGTCTTGCAGGTCTAGGGCAATGTAGCACACGAAGAGCAGATGTTCTACGTCTTCCAGGTCAGTCCTGCAAAGAAACTGCGTTTCACAGTCCTTTGTAAGAGATGTTCCCGGTAGGCTGTTAGAGCACTGTGCAGAGCGAGTTGTTTCTTAGATTCCCAACGAGCTGGAAGCAAGATGCTTTAGGGGCCATCTGCCCTTAAGGAAAGAAGGCAGCACTTTGTGCCTTGCAGCTCTAGGGCAATGTAGCACACCCAGAGCAGAAGTTCTACTTCAGCTAGATCAGACCTGCAAAGAAACTGCGTTTCACAGGCCTTTGTAAGAGATGTTCCCTGTAGGCTGTTAGAGCACTGTGCAGAGCGAGTTGTTTCTTAGCTTCCCAAAGAGCTGGAAGCAAGATGCTTTAGGGGCCATCTGCCCTTAAGGAAAGAAGGCAGCACTTTGTGCCTTGCAGCTCTAGGGCAATGTAGCACACCCAGAGCAGATGTTCTACTTCTGCCAGGTCAGGCCTGCAAAGAAACTTCGTTTCACAGGCCCTTGTAAGAGATGTTCCCGGTAGGCTGTTAGAGCACTGTGCAGAGCGACTTGTTTCTTAGCTTCCCAAAGAGCTGGAAGCAAGATGCTTTGGGGCCCTTCTCACCCTTTGGAAAGAAGGCAGCACTTTGTGCCTTGCAGCTCTAGGGCAATGTAGCACACCCACAGCAGAAGTTCTACTTAAGCCAGATCTGGCCCGCAAAGAAACTGCGTTTCACAGGCCTTTGTAAGAGATGTTCCCGGTAGGCTGTTAGAGCACTGTGCAGAGCGAGTTGTTTCTTAGCTTCCCAGAGAGCTGGAAGCAAGATGCTTTGGGGCCCGTTAATTTTATACCCTGCTACTTTGCTGTAGTTGTTGATTATTTCTAATAGTTTTTCTGTGGATTCTTTGGGGTTTTCTATGTATAAGATCATGTCGTCTGCAAACAACGCGAGTTTTACTTCTTCGTTACCGATTTGGATTCCTTTCATTTTTTTTTCCTGCCGAATTGCTCTGGCCAGCACCTCCAGTACTATGTTGAATAGGAGTGGTGAAAGTGGGCACCCTTGTCTTGTTCCTGTCCTCAGAGGGATGGCTTTCAGCTTTTGTCCATTGAGTATGATGTTGGCTGTGGGTCTATCATATATGGCCTTTATTATGTTGAGGTACTTTCCTTCTATACCCGTTTTACTGAGGGTTTTTATCATAAATGGGTGTTGGATCTTGTCGAATGCTTTCTCTGCGTCTATTGAGATGATCATGTGGTTTTTGTTTTTCATTTTGTTGATGTAGTGTATCACGTTGATTGACTTGCGGGTGTTGAACCATCCCTGTGTCCCTGGTATAAATCCCACTTGATCATGGTGTATAATCTTTTTGATGTATTGCTGTAATCGGTTTGCCAAAATTTGGTTGAGGATTTTTGCATCTATGTTCATCAGTGATATCGGCCTGTAGTTCTCCTTCTTTGTGTTGTCCTTGTCAGGTTTGGGGATCAGAGTGATGTTGGCTTCATAGAATGTGTTAGGGAGTTCTCCATCTTTCTCAATTTTCTGGAACAGTTTGAGGAGAATAGGTACAAAGAACTCACACTGCTTAACAACAAAAAAACAAACAACCCGATCAAAAAATGGGCAGAGGACATGAACAGACATTTCTCCAAAGAAGATATGAACATGGCCAATAGACACATGAAAAGATGTTCATCATCGCTAATCATCAGGGAAATGCAAATCAAAACTACACTAAGATATCACCTTACCCCCGTTAGATTGGCAAAAACATCCAAAACCAAGAACGACAAATGTTGCAGAGGTTGTGGACAAAGAGGAACCCTCATACACTGTTGGTGGGAATGCAAACTGGTACAGCCACTATGGAAAACAGTATGGAGATTTCTCAAAAAGTTAAAAATAGAAATACCCTATGACCCAGCCATCCCATTACTGGGTATCTATCCTAAGAACCTGATATCAGATATCTCAAGAGTCCGTTGCACCCCTATGTTCATCGCAGCATTATTTACAATAGCCAAGACGTGGAACCAGCCTACATGCCCAGAAACTGATGATTGGATAAAGAAGATGTGGTATATATACACAATGGAATACTACTCAGCCATAAAAAAAGACGAAAGTGGCCCATTCACAACAATGTGGATGGACCTCGAGGGCATTATGTTAAGCGAAATAAGTCAGTCAGAGAAAGACGAACTCTATATGACTCCACTCATAGGTGGAAATTAGTATATTGAGAAGGAGATCTGATCGGTGGTTACCAGGGAAAAGGGGGGGTGGGGGGAGGGCACGGAGGGGGAAGTGGTGTTCCCACAACATGACTAACAAAAATGTACAACTGAAATTTCACAAGCTTGTAATCCGTCATAAGATTAATAAACAAACAAACAAACAAACAAAAAAAGATGCTTTGGGGCCCATCTGCCCCTATGGAAAGAACGCAGCACTTTCTGCCTTGCAGCTCTAGGGCAATGTAGCACACCCAGAGCAGAAGTTCTACTTCAGCCAGATCAGGCCCGCAAAGAAACTGCGTTTCACAGGCCTTTGTAAGAGATGTTCCCGGTAGGCTGTTAGAGCACTGTGCAGAGCGAGTTGTTTCTTAGCTTCCCAAAGAGCTGGAAGCAAGATGCTTTGAGACTCATCTGCCCCTTTGGAAAGAAGGCAGCACTTTGTGTCTTGCAGGTCTAGGGCAATGTAGCACACCCAGAGCAGATGTTCTACTTCTTCCAGGTCAGTCCTGCAAAGAAACTGCGTTTCACAGTCCTTTGTAAGAGATGTTCCCGGTAGGCTGTTAGAGCACTGTGCAGAGCGAGTTGTTTCTTAGATTCCCAACGAGCTGGAAGCAAGATGCTTTAGGGGCCATCTGCCCTTAAGGAAAGAAGGCAGCACTTTGTGCCTTGCAGCTCTAGGGCAATGTAGCACACCCAGAGCAGAAGTTCTACTTCAGCCAGATCAGGCCCGCAAAGAAACTGCGTTTCACAGGCCTTTGTAAGAGATGTTCCCGGTAGGCTGTTAGAGCACTGTGCAGAGCGAGTTGTTTCTTAGATTCCCAACGAGCTGGAAGCAAGATGCTTTAGGGGCCATCTGCCCTTAAGGAAAGAAGGCAGCACTTTGTGCCTTGCAGCTCTAGGGCAATGTAGCACACCCAGAGCAGATGTTCTACTTCTGCCAGGTCAGGCCTGCAAAGAAACTTCGTTTCACAGGCCTTTGTAAGAGATGTTGCCAGTAGGCTGTAAGAGCACTGTGCAGAGCGACTTATTTCTTAGCTTCCCAGAGAGCTGGAAGCAAGATGCTTTGGGGCCCTTCTCACCCTTTGGAAAGAAGGCAGCACTTTGTGCCTTGCAGCTCTAGGGCAATGTAGCACACCCAGAGCAGAAGTTCTACTTCAGCTAGATCAGACCTGCAAAGAAACTGCGTTTCACAGGCCTTTGTAAGAGATGTTCCCTGTAGGCTGTTAGAGCACTGTGCAGAGCGAGTTGTTTCTTAGCTTCCCAAAGAGCTGGAAGCAAGATGCTTTAGGGGCCATCTGCCCTTAAGGAAAGAAGGCAGCACTTTGTGCCTTGCAGCTCTAGGGCAATGTAGCACACCCAGAGCAGATGTTCTACTTCTGCCAGGTCAGGCCTGCAAAGAAACTTCGTTTCACAGGCCCTTGTAAGAGATGTTCCCGGTAGGCTGTTAGAGCACTGTGCAGAGCGACTTGTTTCTTAGCTTCCCAAAGAGCTGGAAGCAAGATGCTTTGGGGCCCTTCTCACCCTTTGGAAAGAAGGCAGCACTTTGTGCCTTGCAGCTCTAGGGCAATGTAGCACACCCCGAGCAGAAGTTCTACTTCAGCCAGATCTGGCATGCAAAGAAACTGCGTTTCACAGGCCTTTGTAAGAGATGTTCCCGGTAGGCTGTTAGAGCACTGTGCAGAGCGAGTTGTTTCTTAGCTTCCCAGAGAGCCGGAAGCAAGATGCTTTGGGGCCCGTTAATTTTATACCCTGCTACTTTGCTGTAGTTGTTGATTATTTCTAATAGTTTTTCTGTGGATTCTTTGGGGTTTTCTATGTATAAGATCATGTCGTCTGCAAACAACGCGAGTTTTACTTCTTCGTTACCGATTTGGATTCCTTTCATTTTTTTTTCCTGCCGAATTGCTCTGGCCAGCACCTCCAGTACTATGTTGAATAGGAGTGGTGAAAGTGGGCACCCTTGTCTTGTTCCTGTCCTCAGAGGGATGGCTTTCAGCTTTTGTCCATTGAGTATGATGTTGGCTGTGGGTCTATCATATATGGCCTTTATTATGTTGAGGTACTTTCCTTCTATACCCGTTTTACTGAGGGTTTTTATCATAAATGGGTGTTGGATCTTGTCGAATGCTTTCTCTGCGTCTATTGAGATGATCATGTGGTTTTTGTTTTTCATTTTGTTGATGTAGTGTATCACGTTGATTGACTTGCGGGTGTTGAACCATCCCTGTGTCCCTGGTATAAATCCCACTTGATCATGGTGTATAATCTTTTTGATGTATTGCTGTAATCGGTTTGCCAAAATTTGGTTGAGGATTTTTGCATCTATGTTCATCAGTGATATCGGCCTGTAGTTCTCCTTCTTTGTGTTGTCCTTGTCAGGTTTGGGGATCAGAGTGATGTTGGCTTCATAGAATGTGTTAGGGAGTTCTCCATCTTTCTCAATTTTCTGGAACAGTTTGAGGAGAATAGGTACAAAGAACTCACACTGCTTAACAACAAAAAAACAAACAACCCGATCAAAAAATGGGCAGAGGACATGAACAGACATTTCTCCAAAGAAGATATGAACATGGCCAATAGACACATGAAAAGATGTTCATCATCGCTAATCATCAGGGAAATGCAAATCAAAACTACACTAAGATATCACCTTACCCCCGTTAGATTGGCAAAAACATCCAAAACCAAGAACGACAAATGTTGCAGAGGTTGTGGACAAAGAGGAACCCTCATACACTGTTGGTGGGAATGCAAACTGGTACAGCCACTATGGAAAACAGTATGGAGATTTCTCAAAAAGTTAAAAATAGAAATACCCTATGACCCAGCCATCCCATTACTGGGTATCTATCCTAAGAACCTGATATCAGATATCTCAAGAGTCCGTTGCACCCCTATGTTCATCGCAGCATTATTTACAATAGCCAAGACGTGGAACCAGCCTACATGCCCAGAAACTGATGATTGGATAAAGAAGATGTGGTATATATACACAATGGAATACTACTCAGCCATAAAAAAAGACGAAAGTGGCCCATTCACAACAATGTGGATGGACCTCGAGGGCATTATGTTAAGCGAAATAAGTCAGTCAGAGAAAGACGAACTCTATATGACTCCACTCATAGGTGGAAATTAGTATATTGAGAAGGAGATCTGATCGGTGGTTACCAGGGAAAAGGGGGGGTGGGGGGAGGGCACGGAGGGGGAAGTGGTGTTCCCACAACATGACTAACAAAAATGTACAACTGAAATTTCACAAGCTTGTAATCCGTCATAAGATTAATAAACAAACAAACAAACAAACAAAAAAAGATGCTTTGGGGCCCATCTGCCCCTATGGAAAGAACGCAGCACTTTCTGCCTTGCAGCTCTAGGGCAATGTAGCACACCCAGAGCAGAAGTTCTACTTCAGCCAGATCAGGCCCGCAAAGAAACTGCGTTTCACAGGCCTTTGTAAGAGATGTTCCCGGTAGACTGTTAGAGCACTGTGCAGAGCGAGTTGTTTCTTAGCTTCCCAAAGAGCTGGAAGCAAAATGCTTTGAGACTCATCTGCCCCTTTGGAAAGAAGGCAGCACTTTGTGCCTTGCAGCTCTAGGGCAATGTAGCACACCCAGAGCAGATGTTCTACTTCTTCCAGGTCAGTCCTGCAAAGAAACTGCGTTTCACAGTCCTTTGTAAGAGATGTTCCCGGTAGGCTGTTAGAGCACTGTGCAGAGCGAGTTGTTTCTTAGCTTCCCAAAGAGCTGGAAGCAAAATGCTTTGAGACTCATCTGCCCCTTTGGAAAGAAGGCAGCACTTTGTGCCTTGCAGCTCTAGGGCAATGTAGCACACCCAGAGCAGATGTTCTACTTCTGCCAGGTCAGGCCTGCAAAGAAACTTCGTTTCACAGGCCTTTGTAAGAGATGTTGCCGGTAGGCTGTAAGAGCACTGTGCAGAGCGACTTATTTCTTAGCTTCCCAGAGAGCTGGAAGCAAGATGCTTTGGGGCCCTTCTCACCCTTTGGAAAGAAGGCAGCACTTTGTGCGCAGCTCTAGGGCAATGTAGCTCACCCAGAGCAGAAGTTCTACTTCAGCTAGATCAAACCTGCAAAGAAACTGCGTTTCACAGGCCTTTGTAAGAGATGTTCCCTGTAGGCTGTTAGAGCACTGTGCAGAGCGAGTTGTTTCTTAGCTTCCCAAAGAGCTGGAAGCAAGATGCTTTAGGGGCCATCTGCCCTTAAGGAAAGAAGGCAGCACTTTGTGCCTTGCAGCTCTAGGGCAATGTAGCACACCCAGAGCAGATGTTCTACTTCTGCCAGGTCAGGCCTGCAAAGAAACTTCGTTTCACAGTCCTTTGTAAGAGATGTTGCCGGTAGGCTGTAAGAGCACTGTGCAGAGCGACTTGTTTCTTAGCTTCCCAAAGAGCTGGAAGCAAGATGCTTTGGGGCCCTTCTCACCCTTTGGAAAGAAGGCAGCACTTTGTGCCTTGCAGCTCTAGGGCAATGTAGCACACCCCGAGCAGAAGTTCTACTTCAGCCAGATCTGGCATGCAAAGAAACTGCGTTTCACAGGCCTTTGTAAGAGATGTTCCCGGTAGGCTGTTAGAGCACTGTGCAGAGCGAGTTGTTTCTTACCTTCCCAGAGAGCCGGAAGCAAGATGCTTTGGGGCCCGTTAATTTTATACCCTGCTACTTTGCTGTAGTTGTTGATTATTTCTAATAGTTTTTCTGTGGATTCTTTGGGGTTTTCTATGTATAAGATCATGTCGTCTGCAAACAACGCGAGTTTTACTTCTTCGTTACCGATTTGGATTCCTTTCATTTTTTTTTCCTGCCGAATTGCTCTGGCCAGCACCTCCAGTACTATGTTGAATAGGAGTGGTGAAAGTGGGCACCCTTGTCTTGTTCCTGTCCTCAGAGGGATGGCTTTCAGCTTTTGTCCATTGAGTATGATGTTGGCTGTGGGTCTATCATATATGGCCTTTATTATGTTGAGGTACTTTCCTTCTATACCCGTTTTACTGAGGGTTTTTATCATAAATGGGTGTTGGATCTTGTCGAATGCTTTCTCTGCGTCTATTGAGATGATCATGTGGTTTTTGTTTTTCATTTTGTTGATGTAGTGTATCACGTTGATTGACTTGCGGGTGTTGAACCATCCCTGTGTCCCTGGTATAAATCCCACTTGATCATGGTGTATAATCTTTTTGATGTATTGCTGTAATCGGTTTGCCAAAATTTGGTTGAGGATTTTTGCATCTATGTTCATCAGTGATATCGGCCTGTAGTTCTCCTTCTTTGTGTTGTCCTTGTCATGTTTGGGGATCAGAGTGATGTTGGCTTCATAGAATGTGTTAGGGAGTTCTCCATCTTTCTCAATTTTCTGGAACAGTTTGAGGAGAATAGGTACAAAGAACTCACACTGCTTAACAACAAAAAAACAAACAACCCGATCAAAAAATGGGCAGAGGACATGAACAGACATTTCTCCAAAGAAGATATGAACATGGCCAATAGACACATGAAAAGATGTTCATCATCGCTAATCATCAGGGAAATGCAAATCAAAACTACACTAAGATATCACCTTACCCCCGTTAGATTGGCAAAAACATCCAAAACCAAGAACGACAAATGTTGCAGAGGTTGTGGACAAAGAGGAACCCTCATACACTGTTGGTGGGAATGCAAACTGGTACAGCCACTATGGAAAACAGTATGGAGATTTCTCAAAAAGTTAAAAATAGAAATACCCTATGACCCAGCCATCCCATTACTGGGTATCTATCCTAAGAACCTGATATCAGATATCTCAAGAGTCCGTTGCACCCCTATGTTCATCGCAGCATTATTTACAATAGCCAAGACGTGGAACCAGCCTACATGCCCAGAAACTGATGATTGGATAAAGAAGATGTGGTATATATACACAATGGAATACTACTCAGCCATAAAAAAAGACGAAAGTGGCCCATTCACAACAATGTGGATGGACCTCGAGGGCATTATGTTAAGCGAAATAAGTCAGTCAGAGAAAGACGAACTCTATATGACTCCACTCATAGGTGGAAATTAGTATATTGAGAAGGAGATCTGATCGGTGGTTACCAGGGAAAAGGGGGGGTGGGGGGAGGGCACGGAGGGGGAAGTGGTGTTCCCACAACATGACTAACAAAAATGTACAACTGAAATTTCACAAGCTTGTAATCCGTCATAAGATTAATAAACAAACAAACAAACAAACAAAAAAAGATGCTTTGGGGACCATCTGCCCCTATGGAAAGAACGCAGCACTTTCTGCCTTGCAGCTCTAGGGCAATGTAGCACACCCAGAGCAGAAGTTCTACTTCAGCCAGATCAGGCCCGCAAAGAAACTGCGTTTCACAGGCCTTTGTAAGAGATGTTCCCGGTAGGCTGTTAGAGCACTGTGCAGAGCGAGTTGTTTCTTAGATTCCCAACGAGCTGGAAGCAAGATGCTTTAGGGGCCATCTGCCCTTAAGGAAAGAAGGCAGCACTTTGTGCCTTGCAGCTCTAGGGCAATGTAGCACACCCAGAGCAGATGTTCTACTTCTGCCAGGTCAGGCCTGCAAAGAAACTTCGTTTCACAGGCCTTTGTAAGAGATGTTGCCGGTAGGCTGTAAGAGCACTGTGCAGAGCGACTTATTTCTTAGCTTCCCAGAGAGCTGGAAGCAAGATGCTTTGGGGCCCTTCTCACCCTTTGGAAAGAAGGCAGCACTTTGTGCCTTGCAGCTCTAGGGCAATGTAGCACACCCAGAGCAGAAGTTCTACTTCAGCTAGATCAGACCTGCAAAGAAACTGCGTTTCACAGGCCTTTGTAAGAGATGTTCCCTGTAGGCTGTTAGAGCACTGTGCAGAGCGAGTTGTTTCTTAGCTTCCCAAAGAGCTGGAAGCAAGATGCTTTAGGGGCCATCTGCCCTTAAGGAAAGAAGGCAGCACTTTGTGCCTTGCAGCTCTAGGGCAATGTAGCACACCCAGAGCAGATGTTCTACTTCTGCCAGGTCAGGCCTGCAAAGAAACTTCGTTTCACAGGCCCTTGTAAGAGATGTTCCCGGTAGGCTGTTAGAGCACTGTGCAGAGCGACTTGTTTCTTAGCTTCCCAAAGAGCTGGAAGCAAGATGCTTTGGGGCCCTTCTCACCCTTTGGAAAGAAGGCAGCACTTTGTGCCTTGCAGCTCTAGGGCAATGTAGCACACCCAGAGCAGAAGTTCTACTTCAGCTAGATCAGACCTGCAAAGAAATTGCGTTTCACAGGCCTTTGTAAGAGATGTTCCCTGTAGGCTGTTAGAGCACTGTGCAGAGCGAGTTGTTTCTTAGCTTCCCAGAGAGCCGGAAGCAAGATGCTTTGGGGCCCGTTAATTTTATACCCTGCTACTTTGCTGTAGTTGTTGATTATTTCTAATAGTTTTTCTGTGGATTCTTTGGGGTTTTCTATGTATAAGATCATGTCGTCTGCAAACAACGCGAGTTTTACTTCTTCGTTACCGATTTGGATTCCTTTCATTTTTTTTTCCTGCCGAATTGCTCTGGCCAGCACCTCCAGTACTATGTTGAATAGGAGTGGTGAAAGTGGGCACCCTTGTCTTGTTCCTGTCCTCAGAGGGCTGGCTTTCAGCTTTTGTCCATTGAGTATGATGTTGGCTGTGGGTCTATCATATATGGCCTTTATTATGTTGAGGTACTTTCCTTCTATACCCGTTTTACTGAGGGTTTTTATCATAAATGGGTGTTGGATCTTGTCGAATGCTTTCTCTGCGTCTATTGAGATGATCATGTGGTTTTTGTTTTTCATTTTGTTGATGTAGTGTATCACGTTGATTGACTTGCGGGTGTTGAACCATCCCTGTGTCCCTGGTATAAATCCCACTTGATCATGGTGTATAATCTTTTTGATGTATTGCTGTAATCGGTTTGCCAAAATTTGGTTGAGGATTTTTGCATCTATGTTCATCAGTGATATCGGCCTGTAGTTCTCCTTCTTTGTGTTGTCCTTGTCAGGTTTGGGGATCAGAGTGATGTTGGCTTCATAGAATGTGTTAGGGAGTTCTCCATCTTTCTCAATTTTCTGGAACAGTTTGAGGAGAATAGGTACAAAGAACTCACACTGCTTAACAACAAAAAAACAAACAACCCGATCAAAAAATGGGCAGAGGACATGAACAGACATTTCTCCAAAGAAGATATGAACATGGCCAATAGACACATGAAAAGATGTTCATCATCGCTAATCATCAGGGAAATGCAAATCAAAACTACACTAAGATATCACCTTACCCCCGTTAGATTGGCAAAAACATCCAAAACCAAGAACGACAAATGTTGCAGAGGTTGTGGACAAAGAGGAACCCTCATACACTGTTGGTGGGAATGCAAACTGGTACAGCCACTATGGAAAACAGTATGGAGATTTCTCAAAAAGTTAAAAATAGAAATACCCTATGACCCAGCCATCCCATTACTGGGTATCTATCCTAAGAACCTGATATCAGATATCTCAAGAGTCCGTTGCACCCCTATGTTCATCGCAGCATTATTTACAATAGCCAAGACGTGGAACCAGCCTACATGCCCAGAAACTGATGATTGGATAAAGAAGATGTGGTATATATACACAATGGAATACTACTCAGCCATAAAAAAAGACGAAAGTGGCCCATTCACAACAATGTGGATGGACCTCGAGGGCATTATGTTAAGCGAAATAAGTCAGTCAGAGAAAGACGAACTCTATATGACTCCACTCATAGGTGGAAATTAGTATATTGAGAAGGAGATCTGATCGGTGGTTACCAGGGAAAAGGGGGGGTGGGGGGAGGGCACGGAGGGGGAAGTGGTGTTCCCACAACATGACTAACAAAAATGTACAACTGAAATTTCACAAGCTTGTAATCCGTCATAAGATTAATAAACAAACAAACAAACAAACAAAAAAAGATGCTTTGGGGACCATCTGCCCCTATGGAAAGAACGCAGCACTTTCTGCCTTGCAGCTCTAGGGCAATGTAGCACACCCAGAGCAGAAGTTCTACTTCAGCCAGATCAGGCCCGCAAAGAAACTGCGTTTCACAGGCCTTTGTAAGAGATGTTCCCGGTAGGCTGTTAGAGCACTGTGCAGAGCGAGTTGTTTCTTAGATTCCCAACGAGCTGGAAGCAAGATGCTTTAGGGGCCATCTGCCCTTAAGGAAAGAAGGCAGCACTTTGTGCCTTGCAGCTCTAGGGCAATGTAGCACACCCAGAGCAGATGTTCTACTTCTGCCAGGTCAGGCCTGCAAAGAAACTTCGTTTCACAGGCCTTTGTAAGAGATGTTGCCGGTAGGCTGTAAGAGCACTGTGCAGAGCGACTTATTTCTTAGCTTCCCAGAGAGCTGGAAGCAAGATGCTTTGGGGCCCTTCTCACCCTTTGGAAAGAAGGCAGCACTTTGTGCCTTGCAGCTCTAGGGCAATGTAGCACACCCAGAGCAGAAGTTCTACTTCAGCTAGATCAGACCTGCAAAGAAACTGCGTTTCACAGGCCTTTGTAAGAGATGTTCCCTGTAGGCTGTTAGAGCACTGTGCAGAGCGAGTTGTTTCTTAGCTTCCCAAAGAGCTGGAAGCAAGATGCTTTAGGGGCCATCTGCCCTTAAGGAAAGAAGGCAGCACTTTGTGCCTTGCAGCTCTAGGGCAACGTAGCACACCCAGAGCAGATGTTCTACTTCTGCCAGGTCAGGCCTGCAAAGAAACTTCGTTTCACAGGCCCTTGTAAGAGATGTTCCCGGTAGGCTGTTAGAGCACTGTGCAGAGCGACTTGTTTCTTAGCTTCCCAAAGAGCTGGAAGCAAGATGCTTTGGGGCCCTTCTCACCCTTTGGAAAGAAGGCAGCACTTTGTGCCTTGCAGCTCTAGGGCAATGTAGCACACCCAGAGCAGAAGTTCTACTTCAGCTAGATCAGACCTGCAAAGAAATTGCGTTTCACAGGCCTTTGTAAGAGATGTTCCCTGTAGGCTGTTAGAGCACTGTGCAGAGTGAGTTGTTTCTTAGCTTCCCAGAGAGCCGGAAGCAAGATGCTTTGGGGCCCGTTAATTTTATACCCTGCTACTTTGCTGTAGTTGTTGATTATTTCTAATAGTTTTTCTGTGGATTCTTTGGGGTTTTCTATGTATAAGATCATGTCGTCTGCAAACAACGCGAGTTTTACTTCTTCGTTACCGATTTGGATTCCTTTCATTTTTTTTTCCTGCCGAATTGCTCTGGCCAGCACCTCCAGTACTATGTTGAATAGGAGTGGTGAAAGTGGGCACCCTTGTCTTGTTCCTGTCCTCAGAGGGCTGGCTTTCAGCTTTTGTCCATTGAGTATGATGTTGGCTGTGGGTCTATCATATATGGCCTTTATTATGTTGAGGTACTTTCCTTCTATACCCGTTTTACTGAGGGTTTTTATCATAAATGGGTGTTGGATCTTGTCGAATGCTTTCTCTGCGTCTATTGAGATGATCATGTGGTTTTTGTTTTTCATTTTGTTGATGTAGTGTATCACGTTGATTGACTTGCGGGTGTTGAACCATCCCTGTGTCCCTGGTATAAATCCCACTTGATCATGGTGTATAATCTTTTTGATGTATTGCTGTAATCGGTTTGCCAAAATTTGGTTGAGGATTTTTGCATCTATGTTCATCAGTGATATCGGCCTGTAGTTCTCCTTCTTTGTGTTGTCCTTGTCAGGTTTGGGGATCAGAGTGATGTTGGCTTCATAGAATGTGTTAGGGAGTTCTCCATCTTTCTCAATTTTCTGGAACAGTTTGAGGAGAATAGGTACAAAGAACTCACACTGCTTAACAACAAAAAAACAAACAACCCGATCAAAAAATGGGCAGAGGACATGAACAGACATTTCTCCAAAGAAGATATGAACATGGCCAATAGACACATGAAAAGATGTTCATCATCGCTAATCATCAGGGAAATGCAAATCAAAACTACACTAAGATATCACCTTACCCCCGTTAGATTGGCAAAAACATCCAAAACCAAGAACGACAAATGTTGCAGAGGTTGTGGACAAAGAGGAACCCTCATACACTGTTGGTGGGAATGCAAACTGGTACAGCCACTATGGAAAACAGTATGGAGATTTCTCAAAAAGTTAAAAATAGAAATACCCTATGACCCAGCCATCCCATTACTGGGTATCTATCCTAAGAACCTGATATCAGATATCTCAAGAGTCCGTTGCACCCCTATGTTCATCGCAGCATTATTTACAATAGCCAAGACGTGGAACCAGCCTACATGCCCAGAAACTGATGATTGGATAAAGAAGATGTGGTATATATACACAATGGAATACTACTCAGCCATAAAAAAAGACGAAAGTGGCCCATTCACAACAATGTGGATGGACCTCGAGGGCATTATGTTAAGCGAAATAAGTCAGTCAGAGAAAGACGAACTCTATATGACTCCACTCATAGGTGGAAATTAGTATATTGAGAAGGAGATCTGATCGGTGGTTACCAGGGAAAAGGGGGGGTGGGGGGAGGGCACGGAGGGGGAAGTGGTGTTCCCACAACATGACTAACAAAAATGTACAACTGAAATTTCACAAGCTTGTAATCCGTCATAAGATTAATAAACAAACAAACAAACAAACAAAAAAAGATGCTTTGGGGACCATCTGCCCCTATGGAAAGAACGCAGCACTTTCTGCCTTGCAGCTCTAGGGCAATGTAGCACACCCAGAGCAGAAGTTCTACTTCAGCCAGATCAGGCCCGCAAAGAAACTGCGTTTCACAGGCCTTTGTAAGAGATGTTCCCGGTAGGCTGTTAGAGCACTGTGCAGAGCGAGTTGTTTCTTAGCTTCCCAAAGAGCTGGAAGCAAAATGCTTTAGGGGCCATCTGCCCTTAAGGAAAGAAGGCAGCACTTTGTGCCTTGCAGCTCTAGGGCAATGTAGCACACCCAGAGCAGATGTTCTACTTCTGCCAGGTCAGGCCTGCAAAGAAACTTCGTTTCACAGGCCTTTGTAAGAGATGTTGCCGGTAGGCTGTAAGAGCACTGTGCAGAGCGACTTATTTCTTAGCTTCCCAGAGAGCTGGAAGCAAGATGCTTTGGGGCCCTTCTCACCCTTTGGAAAGAAGGCAGCACTTTGTGCCTTGCAGCTCTAGGGCAATGTAGCACACCCAGAGCAGAAGTTCTACTTCAGCTAGATCAGACCTGCAAAGAAACTGCGTTTCACAGGCCTTTGTAAGAGATGTTCCCTGTAGGCTGTTAGAGCACTGTGCAGAGCGAGTTGTTTCTTAGCTTCCCAAAGAGCTGGAAGCAAGATGCTTTAGGGGCCATCTGCCCTTAAGGAAAGAAGGCAGCACTTTGTGCCTTGCAGCTCTAGGGCAATGTAGCACACCCAGAGCAGATGTTCTACTTCTGCCAGGTCAGGCCTGAAAAGAAACTGCGTTTCACAGGCCCTTGTAAGAGATGTTCCCGGTAGGCTGTTAGAGCACTGTGCAGAGCGACTTGTTTCTTAGCTTCCCAAAGAGCTGGAAGCAAGATGCTTTGGGGCCCTTCTCACCCTTTGGAAAGAAGGCAGCACTTTGTGCCTTGCAGCTCTAGGGCAATGTAGCACACCCAGAGCAGAAGTTCTACTTCAGCTAGATCAGACCTGCAAAGAAATTGCGTTTCACAGGCCTTTGTAAGAGATGTTCCCGGTAGGCTGTTAGAGCACTGTGCAGAGCGAGTTGTTTCTTAGCTTCCCAGAGAGCCGGAAGCAAGATGCTTTGGGGCCCGTTAATTTTATACCCTGCTACTTTGCTGTAGTTGTTGATTATTTCTAATAGTTTTTCTGTGGATTCTTTGGGGTTTTCTATGTATAAGATCATGTCGTCTGCAAACAACGCGAGTTTTACTTCTTCGTTACCGATTTGGATTCCTTTCATTTTTTTTTCCTGCCGAATTGCTCTGGCCAGCACCTCCAGTACTATGTTGAATAGGAGTGGTGAAAGTGGGCACCCTTGTCTTGTTCCTGTCCTCAGAGGGCTGGCTTTCAGCTTTTGTCCATTGAGTATGATGTTGGCTGTGGGTCTATCATATATGGCCTTTATTATGTTGAGGTACTTTCCTTCTATACCCGTTTTACTGAGGGTTTTTATCATAAATGGGTGTTGGATCTTGTCGAATGCTTTCTCTGCGTCTATTGAGATGATCATGTGGTTTTTGTTTTTCATTTTGTTGATGTAGTGTATCACGTTGATTGACTTGCGGGTGTTGAACCATCCCTGTGTCCCTGGTATAAATCCCACTTGATCATGGTGTATAATCTTTTTGATGTATTGCTGTAATCGGTTTGCCAAAATTTGGTTGAGGATTTTTGCATCTATGTTCATCAGTGATATCGGCCTGTAGTTCTCCTTCTTTGTGTTGTCCTTGTCAGGTTTGGGGATCAGAGTGATGTTGGCTTCATAGAATGTGTTAGGGAGTTCTCCATCTTTCTCAATTTTCTGGAACAGTTTGAGGAGAATAGGTACAAAGAACTCACACTGCTTAACAACAAAAAAACAAACAACCCGATCAAAAAATGGGCAGAGGACATGAACAGACATTTCTCCAAAGAAGATATGAACATGGCCAATAGACACATGAAAAGATGTTCATCATCGCTAATCATCAGGGAAATGCAAATCAAAACTACACTAAGATATCACCTTACCCCCGTTAGATTGGCAAAAACATCCAAAACCAAGAACGACAAATGTTGCAGAGGTTGTGGAGAAAGAGGAACCCTCATACACTGTTGGTGGGAATGCAAACTGGTACAGCCACTATGGAAAACAGTATGGAGATTTCTCAAAAAGTTAAAAATAGAAATACCCTATGACCCAGCCATCCCATTACTGGGTATCTATCCTAAGAACCTGATATCAGATATCTCAAGAGTCCGTTGCACCCCTATGTTCATCGCAGCATTATTTACAATAGCCAAGACGTGGAACCAGCCTACATGCCCAGAAACTGATGATTGGATAAAGAAGATGTGGTATATATACACAATGGAATACTACTCAGCCATAAAAAAAGACGAAAGTGGCCCATTCACAACAATGTGGATGGACCTCGAGGGCATTATGTTAAGCGAAATAAGTCAGTCAGAGAAAGACGAACTCTATATGACTCCACTCATAGGTGGAAATTAGTATATTGAGAAGGAGATCTGATCGGTGGTTACCAGGGAAAAGGGGGGGTGGGGGGAGGGCACGGAGGGGGAAGTGGTGTTCCCACAACATGACTAACAAAAATGTACAACTGAAATTTCACAAGCTTGTAATCCGTCATAAGATTAATAAACAAACAAACAAACAAACAAAAAAAGATGCTTTGGGGCCCATCTGCCCCTATGGAAAGAACGCAGCACTTTCTGCCTTGCAGCTCTAGGGCAATGTAGCACACCCAGAGCAGAAGTTCTACTTCAGCCAGATCAGGCCCGCAAAGAAACTGCGTTTCACAGGCCTTTGTAAGAGATGTTCCCGGTAGGCTGTTAGAGCACTGTGCAGAGCGAGTTGTTTCTTAGCTTCCCAAAGAGCTGGAAGCAAAATGCTTTGAGACTCATCTGCCCCTTTGGAAAGAAGGCAGCACTTTGTGCCTTGCAGCTCTAGGGCAATGTAGCACACCCAGAGCAGATGTTCTACTTCTTCCAGGTCAGTCCTGCAAAGAAACTGCGTTTCACAGTCCTTTGTAAGAGATGTTCCCGGTAGGCTGTTAGAGCACTGTGCAGAGCGAGTTGTTTCTTAGCTTCCCAAAGAGCTGGAAGCAAGATGCTTTGGGGCCCTTCTCACCCTTTGGAAAGAAGGCAGCACTTTGTGCCTTGCAGCTCTAGGGCAGTGTAGCACACCCAGAGCAGAAGTTCTACTTCAGCCAGATCAGGCCTGAAAAGAAACTGCGTTTCACAGGCCTTTGTAAGAGATGTTCCCTGTAGGCTGTTAGAGCACTGTGCAGAGCGAGTTGTTTCTTAGCTTCCCAAAGAGCTGGAAGCAAGATGCTTTGGGGCCCATCTGCCCCTATGGAAAGAACGCAGCACTTTGTGCCTTGCAGCTCTAGGGCAATGCAGCACACCCCGAGCAGAAGTTCTACTTCAGCCAGATCAGGCCCGCAAAGAAACTGCGTTTCACAGGCCTTTGTAAGAGATGTTCCCGGTAGGCTGTTAGAGCACTGTGCAGAGCGAGTTGTTTCTTAGCTTCCCAAAGAGCTGGAAGCAAGATACTTTAGGGGCCATCTGCCCTTAAGGAAAGAAGGCAGCACTTTGTGCCTTGCAGCTCTAGGGCAATGTAGCACACCCCGAGCAGAAGTTCTACTTCAGCCAGATCTGGCCTGCAAAGAAACTTCGTTTCACAGGCCCTTGTAAGAGATGTTCCCGGTAGGCTGTTAGAGCACTGTGCAGAGCGAGTTGTTTCTCAGCTTCCCAAACAGCCGGAAGCAAGATGCCTTGGGGCCCTTCTCACCCTTTGGAAAGAAGGCAGCACTTTGTGCCTTGCATCTCTAGGGCAATGTAGCACACCCAGAGCAGAAGTTCTACTTCAGCCAGATCATGCCCGCAAAGAAACTGCATTTCACAGGCCTTTGTAAGAGATGTTCCCGGTAGGCTGTTAGAGCACTGTGCAGAGCGAGTTGTTTCTTAGATTCCCAACGAGCTGGAAGCAAGATGCTTTAGGGGCCATCTGCCCTTAAGGAAAGAAGGCAGCACTTTGTGCCTTGCAGCTCTAGGGCAATGTAGCACACCCAGAGCAGATGTTCTACTTCTGCCAGGTCAGGCCTGCAAAGAAACTTCGTTTCACAGGCCTTTGTAAGAGATGTTCCCGGTAGGCTGTAAGAGCACTGTGCAGAGCGAGTTGTTTCTCAGCTTCCCAAACAGCCGGAAGCAAGATGCCTTGGGGCCCTTCTCACCCTTTGGAAAGAAGGCAGCACTTTGTGCCTTGCATCTCTAGGGCAATGTAGCACACCCAGAGCAGAATTTCTACTTCAGCCAGATCATGCCCGCAAAGAAACTGCGTTTCACAGGCCTTTGTAAGAGATGTTCCCTGTAGGCTGTTAGAGCACTGTGCAGAGCGAGTTGTTAATTAGCTTCCCAAAGAGCTGGAAGCAAGATGCTTTAGGGGCCATCTGCCCTTAAGGAAAGAAGGCAGCACTTTGTGCCTTGCAGCTCTAGGGCAATGTAGCACACCCCGAGCAGAAGTTCTACTTCAGCCAGATCTGGCCTGCAAAGAAACTGCGTTTCACAGGCCTTTGTAAGAGATGTTCCCGGTAGGCTGTTAGAGCACTGTGCAGAGCGAGTTGTTTCTCAGCTTCCCAAACAGCCGGAAGCAAGATGCTTTGGGGCCCTTCTCACCCTTTGGAAAGAAGGCAGCACTTTGTGCCTTGCAGCTCTAGGGCAATGTAGCACACCCAGAGCAGATGTTCTACTTCTCCCAGGTCTGGCCTGAAAAGAAACTGCGTTTCACAGGCCTTTGTAAGAGATGTTCCCTGTAGGCTGTTAGAGCACTGTGCAGAGCGAGTTGTTTCTTAGCTTCCCAAAGAGCTGGAAGCAAGATGCTTTAGGGGCCATCTGCCCTTAAGGAAAGAAGGCAGCACTTTGTGCCTTGCAGCTCTAGGGCAACGTAGCACACCCAGAGCAGATGTTCTACTTCTGCCAGGTCAGGCCTGCAAAGAAACTTCGTTTCACAGGCCCTTGTAAGAGATGTTCCCGGTAGGCTGTTAGAGCACTGTGCAGAGCGACTTGTTTCTTAGCTTCCCAAAGAGCTGGAAGCAAGATGCTTTGGGGCCCTTCTCACCCTTTGGAAAGAAGGCAGCACTTTGTGCCTTGCAGCTCTAGGGCAATGTAGCACACCCCGAGCAGAAGTTCTACTTCAGCCAGATCTGGCATGCAAAGAAACTGCGTTTCACAGGCCTTTGTAAGAGATGTTCCCGGTAGGCTGTTAGAGCACTGTGCAGAGCGAGTTGTTTCTTAGCTTCCCAGAGAGCCGGAAGCAAGATGCTTTGGGGCCCGTTAATTTTATACCCTGCTACTTTGCTGTAGTTGTTGATTATTTCTAATAGTTTTTCTGTGGATTCTTTGGGGTTTTCTATGTATAAGATCATGTCGTCTGCAAACAACGCGAGTTTTACTTCTTCGTTACCGATTTGGATTCCTTTCATTTTTTTTTTCTGCCGAATTGCTCTGGCCAGCACCTCCAGTACTATGTTGAATAGGAGTGGTGAAAGTGGGCACCCTTGTCTTGTTCCTGTCCTCAGAGGGATGGCTTTCAGCTTTTGTCCATTGAGTATGATGTTGGCTGTGGGTCTATCATATATGGCCTTTATTATGTTGAGGTACTTTCCTTCTATACCCGTTTTACTGAGGGTTTTTATCATAAATGGGTGTTGGATCTTGTCGAATGCTTTCTCTGCGTCTATTGAGATGATCATGTGGTTTTTGTTTTTCATTTTGTTGATGTAGTGTATCACGTTGATTGACTTGCGGGTGTTGAACCATCCCTGTGTCCCTGGTATAAATCCCACTTGATCATGGTGTATAATCTTTTTGATGTATTGCTGTAATCGGTTTGCCAAAATTTGGTTGAGGATTTTTGCATCTATGTTCATCAGTGATATCGGCCTGTAGTTCTCCTTCTTTGTGTTGTCCTTGTCAGGTTTGGGGATCAGAGTGATGTTGGCTTCATAGAATGTGTTAGGGAGTTCTCCATCTTTCTCAATTTTCTGGAACAGTTTGAGGAGAATAGGTACAAAGAACTCACACTGCTTAACAACAAAAAAACAAACAACCCGATCAAAAAATGGGCAGAGGACATGAACAGACATTTCTCCAAAGAAGATATGAACATGGCCAATAGACACATGAAAAGATGTTCATCATCGCTAATCATCAGGGAAATGCAAATCAAAACTACACTAAGATATCACCTTACCCCCGTTAGATTGGCAAAAACATCCAAAACCAAGAACGACAAATGTTGCAGAGGTTGTGGACAAAGAGGAACCCTCATACACTGTTGGTGGGAATGCAAACTGGTACAGCCACTATGGAAAACAGTATGGAGATTTCTCAAAAAGTTAAAAATAGAAATACCCTATGACCCAGCCATCCCATTACTGGGTATCTATCCTAAGAACCTGATATCAGATATCTCAAGAGTCCGTTGCACCCCTATGTTCATCGCAGCATTATTTACAATAGCCAAGACGTGGAACCAGCCTACATGCCCAGAAACTGATGATTGGATAAAGAAGATGTGGTATATATACACAATGGAATACTACTCAGCCATAAAAAAAGACGAAAGTGGCCCATTCACAACAATGTGGATGGACCTCGAGGGCATTATGTTAAGCGAAATAAGTCAGTCAGAGAAAGACGAACTCTATATGACTCCACTCATAGGTGGAAATTAGTATATTGAGAAGGAGATCTGATCGGTGGTTACCAGGGAAAAGGGGGGGTGGGGGGAGGGCACGGAGGGGGAAGTGGTGTTCCCACAACATGACTAACAAAAATGTACAACTGAAATTTCACAAGCTTGTAATCCGTCATAAGATTAATAAACAAACAAACAAACAAACAAAAAAAGATGCTTTGGGGCCCATCTGCCCCTATGGAAAGAACGCAGCACTTTCTGCCTTGCAGCTCTAGGGCAATGTAGCACACCCAGAGCAGAAGTTCTACTTCAGCCAGATCAGGCCCGCAAAGAAACTGCGTTTCACAGGCCTTTGTAAGAGATGTTCCCGGTAGACTGTTAGAGCACTGTGCAGAGCGAGTTGTTTCTTAGCTTCCCAAAGAGCTGGAAGCAAAATGCTTTGAGACTCATCTGCCCCTTTGGAAAGAAGGCAGCACTTTGTGCCTTGCAGCTCTAGGGCAATGTAGCACACCCAGAGCAGATGTTCTACTTCTTCCAGGTCAGTCCTGCAAAGAAACTGCGTTTCACAGTCCTTTGTAAGAGATGTTCCCGGTAGGCTGTTAGAGCACTGTGCAGAGCGAGTTGTTTCTTAGCTTCCCAAAGAGCTGGAAGCAAAATGCTTTGAGACTCATCTGCCCCTTTGGAAAGAAGGCAGCACTTTGTGCCTTGCAGCTCTAGGGCAATGTAGCACACCCAGAGCAGATGTTCTACTTCTGCCAGGTCAGGCCTGCAAAGAAACTTCGTTTCACAGGCCTTTGTAAGAGATGTTGCCGGTAGGCTGTAAGAGCACTGTGCAGAGCGACTTATTTCTTAGCTTCCCAGAGAGCTGGAAGCAAGATGCTTTGGGGCCCTTCTCACCCTTTGGAAAGAAGGCAGCACTTTGTGCGCAGCTCTAGGGCAATGTAGCTCACCCAGAGCAGAAGTTCTACTTCAGCTAGATCAAACCTGCAAAGAAACTGCGTTTCACAGGCCTTTGTAAGAGATGTTCCCTGTAGGCTGTTAGAGCACTGTGCAGAGCGAGTTGTTTCTTAGCTTCCCAAAGAGCTGGAAGCAAGATGCTTTAGGGGCCATCTGCCCTTAAGGAAAGAAGGCAGCACTTTGTGCCTTGCAGCTCTAGGGCAATGTAGCACACCCAGAGCAGATGTTCTACTTCTGCCAGGTCAGGCCTGCAAAGAAACTTCGTTTCACAGTCCTTTGTAAGAGATGTTGCCGGTAGGCTGTAAGAGCACTGTGCAGAGCGACTTGTTTCTTAGCTTCCCAAAGAGCTGGAAGCAAGATGCTTTGGGGCCCTTCTCACCCTTTGGAAAGAAGGCAGCACTTTGTGCCTTGCAGCTCTAGGGCAATGTAGCACACCCCGAGCAGAAGTTCTACTTCAGCCAGATCTGGCATGCAAAGAAACTGCGTTTCACAGGCCTTTGTAAGAGATGTTCCCGGTAGGCTGTTAGAGCACTGTGCAGAGCGAGTTGTTTCTTACCTTCCCAGAGAGCCGGAAGCAAGATGCTTTGGGGCCCGTTAATTTTATACCCTGCTACTTTGCTGTAGTTGTTGATTATTTCTAATAGTTTTTCTGTGGATTCTTTGGGGTTTTCTATGTATAAGATCATGTCGTCTGCAAACAACGCGAGTTTTACTTCTTCGTTACCGATTTGGATTCCTTTCATTTTTTTTTCCTGCCGAATTGCTCTGGCCAGCACCTCCAGTACTATGTTGAATAGGAGTGGTGAAAGTGGGCACCCTTGTCTTGTTCCTGTCCTCAGAGGGATGGCTTTCAGCTTTTGTCCATTGAGTATGATGTTGGCTGTGGGTCTATCATATATGGCCTTTATTATGTTGAGGTACTTTCCTTCTATACCCGTTTTACTGAGGGTTTTTATCATAAATGGGTGTTGGATCTTGTCGAATGCTTTCTCTGCGTCTATTGAGATGATCATGTGGTTTTTGTTTTTCATTTTGTTGATGTAGTGTATCACGTTGATTGACTTGCGGGTGTTGAACCATCCCTGTGTCCCTGGTATAAATCCCACTTGATCATGGTGTATAATCTTTTTGATGTATTGCTGTAATCGGTTTGCCAAAATTTGGTTGAGGATTTTTGCATCTATGTTCATCAGTGATATCGGCCTGTAGTTCTCCTTCTTTGTGTTGTCCTTGTCAGGTTTGGGGATCAGAGTGATGTTGGCTTCATAGAATGTGTTAGGGAGTTCTCCATCTTTCTCAATTTTCTGGAACAGTTTGAGGAGAATAGGTACAAAGAACTCACACTGCTTAACAACAAAAAAACAAACAACCCGATCAAAAAATGGGCAGAGGACATGAACAGACATTTCTCCAAAGAAGATATGAACATGGCCAATAGACACATGAAAAGATGTTCATCATCGCTAATCATCAGGGAAATGCAAATCAAAACTACACTAAGATATCACCTTACCCCCGTTAGATTGGCAAAAACATCCAAAACCAAGAACGACAAATGTTGCAGAGGTTGTGGACAAAGAGGAACCCTCATACACTGTTGGTGGGAATGCAAACTGGTACAGCCACTATGGAAAACAGTATGGAGATTTCTCAAAAAGTTAAAAATAGAAATACCCTATGACCCAGCCATCCCATTACTGGGTATCTATCCTAAGAACCTGATATCAGATATCTCAAGAGTCCGTTGCACCCCTATGTTCATCGCAGCATTATTTACAATAGCCAAGACGTGGAACCAGCCTACATGCCCAGAAACTGATGATTGGATAAAGAAGATGTGGTATATATACACAATGGAATACTACTCAGCCATAAAAAAAGACGAAAGTGGCCCATTCACAACAATGTGGATGGACCTCGAGGGCATTATGTTAAGCGAAATAAGTCAGTCAGAGAAAGACGAACTCTATATGACTCCACTCATAGGTGGAAATTAGTATATTGAGAAGGAGATCTGATCGGTGGTTACCAGGGAAAAGGGGGGGTGGGGGGAGGGCACGGAGGGGGAAGTGGTGTTCCCACAACATGACTAACAAAAATGTACAACTGAAATTTCACAAGCTTGTAATCCGTCATAAGATTAATAAACAAACAAACAAACAAACAAAAAAAGATGCTTTGGGGACCATCTGCCCCTATGGAAAGAACGCAGCACTTTCTGCCTTGCAGCTCTAGGGCAATGTAGCACACCCAGAGCAGAAGTTCTACTTCAGCCAGATCAGGCCCGCAAAGAAACTGCGTTTCACAGGCCTTTGTAAGAGATGTTCCCGGTAGGCTGTTAGAGCACTGTGCAGAGCGAGTTGTTTCTTAGATTCCCAACGAGCTGGAAGCAAGATGCTTTAGGGGCCATCTGCCCTTAAGGAAAGAAGGCAGCACTTTGTGCCTTGCAGCTCTAGGGCAATGTAGCACACCCAGAGCAGATGTTCTACTTCTGCCAGGTCAGGCCTGCAAAGAAACTTCGTTTCACAGGCCTTTGTAAGAGATGTTGCCGGTAGGCTGTAAGAGCACTGTGCAGAGCGACTTATTTCTTAGCTTCCCAGAGAGCTGGAAGCAAGATGCTTTGGGGCCCTTCTCACCCTTTGGAAAGAAGGCAGCACTTTGTGCCTTGCAGCTCTAGGGCAATGTAGCACACCCAGAGCAGAAGTTCTACTTCAGCTAGATCAGACCTGCAAAGAAACTGCGTTTCACAGGCCTTTGTAAGAGATGTTCCCTGTAGGCTGTTAGAGCACTGTGCAGAGCGAGTTGTTTCTTAGCTTCCCAAAGAGCTGGAAGCAAGATGCTTTAGGGGCCATCTGCCCTTAAGGAAAGAAGGCAGCACTTTGTGCCTTGCAGCTCTAGGGCAACGTAGCACACCCAGAGCAGATGTTCTACTTCTGCCAGGTCAGGCCTGCAAAGAAACTTCGTTTCACAGGCCCTTGTAAGAGATGTTCCCGGTAGGCTGTTAGAGCACTGTGCAGAGCGACTTGTTTCTTAGCTTCCCAAAGAGCTGGAAGCAAGATGCTTTGGGGCCCTTCTCACCCTTTGGAAAGAAGGCAGCACTTTGTGCCTTGCAGCTCTAGGGCAATGTAGCACACCCAGAGCAGAAGTTCTACTTCAGCTAGATCAGACCTGCAAAGAAATTGCGTTTCACAGGCCTTTGTAAGAGATGTTCCCTGTAGGCTGTTAGAGCACTGTGCAGAGCGAGTTGTTTCTTAGCTTCCCAGAGAGCCGGAAGCAAGATGCTTTGGGGCCCGTTAATTTTATACCCTGCTACTTTGCTGTAGTTGTTGATTATTTCTAATAGTTTTTCTGTGGATTCTTTGGGGTTTTCTATGTATAAGATCATGTCGTCTGCAAACAACGCGAGTTTTACTTCTTCGTTACCGATTTGGATTCCTTTCATTTTTTTTTCCTGCCGAATTGCTCTGGCCAGCACCTCCAGTACTATGTTGAATAGGAGTGGTGAAAGTGGGCACCCTTGTCTTGTTCCTGTCCTCAGAGGGCTGGCTTTCAGCTTTTGTCCATTGAGTATGATGTTGGCTGTGGGTCTATCATATATGGCCTTTATTATGTTGAGGTACTTTCCTTCTATACCCGTTTTACTGAGGGTTTTTATCATAAATGGGTGTTGGATCTTGTCGAATGCTTTCTCTGCGTCTATTGAGATGATCATGAGGTTTTTGTTTTTCATTTTGTTGATGTAGTGTATCACGTTGATTGACTTGCGGGTGTTGAACCATCCCTGTGTCCCTGGTATAAATCCCACTTGATCATGGTGTATAATCTTTTTGATGTATTGCTGTAATCGGTTTGCCAAAATTTGGTTGAGGATTTTTGCATCTATGTTCATCAGTGATATCGGCCTGTAGTTCTCCTTCTTTGTGTTGTCCTTGTCAGGTTTGGGGATCAGAGTGATGTTGGCTTCATAGAATGTGTTAGGGAGTTCTCCATCTTTCTCAATTTTCTGGAACAGTTTGAGGAGAATAGGTACAAAGAACTCACACTGCTTAACAACAAAAAAACAAACAACCCGATCAAAAAATGGGCAGAGGACATGAACAGACATTTCTCCAAAGAAGATATGAACATGGCCAATAGACACATGAAAAGATGTTCATCATCGCTAATCATCAGGGAAATGCAAATCAAAACTACACTAAGATATCACCTTACCCCCGTTAGATTGGCAAAAACATCCAAAACCAAGAACGACAAATGTTGCAGAGGTTGTGGACAAAGAGGAACCCTCATACACTGTTGGTGGGAATGCAAACTGGTACAGCCACTATGGAAAACAGTATGGAGATTTCTCAAAAAGTTAAAAATAGAAATACCCTATGACCCAGCCATCCCATTACTGGGTATCTATCCTAAGAACCTGATATCAGATATCTCAAGAGTCCGTTGCACCCCTATGTTCATCGCAGCATTATTTACAATAGCCAAGACGTGGAACCAGCCTACATGCCCAGAAACTGATGATTGGATAAAGAAGATGTGGTATATATACACAATGGAATACTACTCAGCCATAAAAAAAGACGAAAGTGGCCCATTCACAACAATGTGGATGGACCTCGAGGGCATTATGTTAAGCGAAATAAGTCAGTCAGAGAAAGACGAACTCTATATGACTCCACTCATAGGTGGAAATTAGTATATTGAGAAGGAGATCTGATCGGTGGTTACCAGGGAAAAGGGGGGGTGGGGGGAGGGCACGGAGGGGGAAGTGGTGTTCCCACAACATGACTAACAAAAATGTACAACTGAAATTTCACAAGCTTGTAATCCGTCATAAGATTAATAAACAAACAAACAAACAAACAAAAAAAGATGCTTTGGGGACCATCTGCCCCTATGGAAAGAACGCAGCACTTTCTGCCTTGCAGCTCTAGGGCAATGTAGCACACCCAGAGCAGAAGTTCTACTTCAGCCAGATCAGGCCCGCAAAGAAACTGCGTTTCACAGGCCTTTGTAAGAGATGTTCCCGGTAGGCTGTTAGAGCACTGTGCAGAGCGAGTTGTTTCTTAGATTCCCAACGAGCTGGAAGCAAGATGCTTTAGGGGCCATCTGCCCTTAAGGAAAGAAGGCAGCACTTTGTGCCTTGCAGCTCTAGGGCAATGTAGCACACCCAGAGCAGATGTTCTACTTCTGCCAGGTCAGGCCTGCAAAGAAACTTCGTTTCACAGGCCTTTGTAAGAGATGTTGCCGGTAGGCTGTAAGAGCACTGTGCAGAGCGACTTATTTCTTAGCTTCCCAGAGAGCTGGAAGCAAGATGCTTTGGGGCCCTTCTCACCCTTTGGAAAGAAGGCAGCACTTTGTGCCTTGCAGCTCTAGGGCAATGTAGCACACCCAGAGCAGAAGTTCTACTTCAGCTAGATCAGACCTGCAAAGAAACTGCGTTTCACAGGCCTTTGTAAGAGATGTTCCCTGTAGGCTGTTAGAGCACTGTGCAGAGCGAGTTGTTTCTTAGCTTCCCAAAGAGCTGGAAGCAAGATGCTTTAGGGGCCATCTGCCCTTAAGGAAAGAAGGCAGCACTTTGTGCCTTGCAGCTCTAGGGCAACGTAGCACACCCAGAGCAGATGTTCTACTTCTGCCAGGTCAGGCCTGCAAAGAAACTTCGTTTCACAGGCCCTTGTAAGAGATGTTCCCGGTAGGCTGTTAGAGCACTGTGCAGAGCGACTTGTTTCTTAGCTTCCCAAAGAGCTGGAAGCAAGATGCTTTGGGGCCCTTCTCACCCTTTGGAAAGAAGGCAGCACTTTGTGCCTTGCAGCTCTAGGGCAATGTAGCACACCCAGAGCAGAAGTTCTACTTCAGCTAGATCAGACCTGCAAAGAAATTGCGTTTCACAGGCCTTTGTAAGAGATGTTCCCTGTAGGCTGTTAGAGCACTGTGCAGAGTGAGTTGTTTCTTAGCTTCCCAGAGAGCCGGAAGCAAGATGCTTTGGGGCCCGTTAATTTTATACCCTGCTACTTTGCTGTAGTTGTTGATTATTTCTAATAGTTTTTCTGTGGATTCTTTGGGGTTTTCTATGTATAAGATCATGTCGTCTGCAAACAACGCGAGTTTTACTTCTTCGTTACCGATTTGGATTCCTTTCATTTTTTTTTCCTGCCGAATTGCTCTGGCCAGCACCTCCAGTACTATGTTGAATAGGAGTGGTGAAAGTGGGCACCCTTGTCTTGTTCCTGTCCTCAGAGGGCTGGCTTTCAGCTTTTGTCCATTGAGTATGATGTTGGCTGTGGGTCTATCATATATGGCCTTTATTATGTTGAGGTACTTTCCTTCTATACCCGTTTTACTGAGGGTTTTTATCATAAATGGGTGTTGGATCTTGTCGAATGCTTTCTCTGCGTCTATTGAGATGATCATGTGGTTTTTGTTTTTCATTTTGTTGATGTAGTGTATCACGTTGATTGACTTGCGGGTGTTGAACCATCCCTGTGTCCCTGGTATAAATCCCACTTGATCATGGTGTATAATCTTTTTGATGTATTGCTGTAATCGGTTTGCCAAAATTTGGTTGAGGATTTTTGCATCTATGTTCATCAGTGATATCGGCCTGTAGTTCTCCTTCTTTGTGTTGTCCTTGTCAGGTTTGGGGATCAGAGTGATGTTGGCTTCATAGAATGTGTTAGGGAGTTCTCCATCTTTCTCAATTTTCTGGAACAGTTTGAGGAGAATAGGTACAAAGAACTCACACTGCTTAACAACAAAAAAACAAACAACCCGATCAAAAAATGGGCAGAGGACATGAACAGACATTTCTCCAAAGAAGATATGAACATGGCCAATAGACACATGAAAAGATGTTCATCATCGCTAATCATCAGGGAAATGCAAATCAAAACTACACTAAGATATCACCTTACCCCCGTTAGATTGGCAAAAACATCCAAAACCAAGAACGACAAATGTTGCAGAGGTTGTGGAGAAAGAGGAACCCTCATACACTGTTGGTGGGAATGCAAACTGGTACAGCCACTATGGAAAACAGTATGGAGATTTCTCAAAAAGTTAAAAATAGAAATACCCTATGACCCAGCCATCCCATTACTGGGTATCTATCCTAAGAACCTGATATCAGATATCTCAAGAGTCCGTTGCACCCCTATGTTCATCGCAGCATTATTTACAATAGCCAAGACGTGGAACCAGCCTACATGCCCAGAAACTGATGATTGGATAAAGAAGATGTGGTATATATACACAATGGAATACTACTCAGCCATAAAAAAAGACGAAAGTGGCCCATTCACAACAATGTGGATGGACCTCGAGGGCATTATGTTAAGCGAAATAAGTCAGTCAGAGAAAGACGAACTCTATATGACTCCACTCATAGGTGGAAATTAGTATATTGAGAAGGAGATCTGATCGGTGGTTACCAGGGAAAAGGGGGGGTGGGGGGAGGGCACGGAGGGGGAAGTGGTGTTCCCACAACATGACTAACAAAAATGTACAACTGAAATTTCACAAGCTTGTAATCCGTCATAAGATTAATAAACAAACAAACAAACAAACAAAAAAAGATGCTTTGGGGACCATCTGCCCCTATGGAAAGAACGCAGCACTTTCTGCCTTGCAGCTCTAGGGCAATGTAGCACACCCAGAGCAGAAGTTCTACTTCAGCCAGATCAGGCCCGCAAAGAAACTGCGTTTCACAGGCCTTTGTAAGAGATGTTCCCGGTAGGCTGTTAGAGCACTGTGCAGAGCGAGTTGTTTCTTAGCTTCCCAAAGAGCTGGAAGCAAAATGCTTTAGGGGCCATCTGCCCTTAAGGAAAGAAGGCAGCACTTTGTGCCTTGCAGCTCTAGGGCAATGTAGCACACCCAGAGCAGATGTTCTACTTCTGCCAGGTCAGGCCTGCAAAGAAACTTCGTTTCACAGGCCTTTGTAAGAGATGTTGCCGGTAGGCTGTAAGAGCACTGTGCAGAGCGACTTATTTCTTAGCTTCCCAGAGAGCTGGAAGCAAGATGCTTTGGGGCCCTTCTCACCCTTTGGAAAGAAGGCAGCACTTTGTGCCTTGCAGCTCTAGGGCAATGTAGCACACCCAGAGCAGAAGTTCTACTTCAGCTAGATCAGACCTGCAAAGAAACTGCGTTTCACAGGCCTTTGTAAGAGATGTTCCCTGTAGGCTGTTAGAGCACTGTGCAGAGCGAGTTGTTTCTTAGCTTCCCAAAGAGCTGGAAGCAAGATGCTTTAGGGGCCATCTGCCCTTAAGGAAAGAAGGCAGCACTTTGTGCCTTGCAGCTCTAGGGCAATGTAGCACACCCAGAGTAGATGTTCTACTTCTGCCAGGTCAGGCCTGAAAAGAAACTGCGTTTCACAGGCCCTTGTAAGAGATGTTCCCGGTAGGCTGTTAGAGCACTGTGCAGAGCGACTTGTTTCTTAGCTTCCCAAAGAGCTGGAAGCAAGATGCTTTGGGGCCCTTCTCACCCTTTGGAAAGAAGGCAGCACTTTGTGCCTTGCAGCTCTAGGGCAATGTAGCACACCCAGAGCAGAAGTTCTACTTCAGCTAGATCAGACCTGCAAAGAAATTGCGTTTCACAGGCCTTTGTAAGAGATGTTCCCGGTAGGCTGTTAGAGCACTGTGCAGAGCGAGTTGTTTCTTAGCTTCCCAGAGAGCCGGAAGCAAGATGCTTTGGGGCCCGTTAATTTTATACCCTGCTACTTTGCTGTAGTTGTTGATTATTTCTAATAGTTTTTCTGTGGATTCTTTGGGGTTTTCTATGTATAAGATCATGTCGTCTGCAAACAACGCGAGTTTTACTTCTTCGTTACCGATTTGGATTCCTTTCATTTTTTTTTCCTGCCGAATTGCTCTGGCCAGCACCTCCAGTACTATGTTGAATAGGAGTGGTGAAAGTGGGCACCCTTGTCTTGTTCCTGTCCTCAGAGGGCTGGCTTTCAGCTTTTGTCCATTGAGTATGATGTTGGCTGTGGGTCTATCATATATGGCCTTTATTATGTTGAGGTACTTTCCTTCTATACCCGTTTTACTGAGGGTTTTTATCATAAATGGGTGTTGGATCTTGTCGAATGCTTTCTCTGCGTCTATTGAGATGATCATGTGGTTTTTGTTTTTCATTTTGTTGATGTAGTGTATCACGTTGATTGACTTGCGGGTGTTGAACCATCCCTGTGTCCCTGGTATAAATCCCACTTGATCATGGTGTATAATCTTTTTGATGTATTGCTGTAATCGGTTTGCCAAAATTTGGTTGAGGATTTTTGCATCTATGTTCATCAGTGATATCGGCCTGTAGTTCTCCTTCTTTGTGTTGTCCTTGTCAGGTTTGGGGATCAGAGTGATGTTGGCTTCATAGAATGTGTTAGGGAGTTCTCCATCTTTCTCAATTTTCTGGAACAGTTTGAGGAGAATAGGTACAAAGAACTCACACTGCTTAACAACAAAAAAACAAACAACCCGATCAAAAAATGGGCAGAGGACATGAACAGACATTTCTCCAAAGAAGATATGAACATGGCCAATAGACACATGAAAAGATGTTCATCATCGCTAATCATCAGGGAAATGCAAATCAAAACTACACTAAGATATCACCTTACCCCCGTTAGATTGGCAAAAACATCCAAAACCAAGAACGACAAATGTTGCAGAGGTTGTGGAGAAAGAGGAACCCTCATACACTGTTGGTGGGAATGCAAACTGGTACAGCCACTATGGAAAACAGTATGGAGATTTCTCAAAAAGTTAAAAATAGAAATACCCTATGACCCAGCCATCCCATTACTGGGTATCTATCCTAAGAACCTGATATCAGATATCTCAAGAGTCCGTTGCACCCCTATGTTCATCGCAGCATTATTTACAATAGCCAAGACGTGGAACCAGCCTACATGCCCAGAAACTGATGATTGGATAAAGAAGATGTGGTATATATACACAATGGAATACTACTCAGCCATAAAAAAAGACGAAAGTGGCCCATTCACAACAAGGTGGATGGACCTCGAGGGCATTATGTTAAGCGAAATAAGTCAGTCAGAGAAAGACGAACTCTATATGACTCCACTCATAGGTGGAAATTAGTATATTGAGAAGGAGATCTGATCGGTGGTTACCAGGGAAAAGGGGGGGTGGGGGGAGGGCACGGAGGGGGAAGTGGTGTTCCCACAACATGACTAACAAAAATGTACAACTGAAATTTCACAAGCTTGTAATCCGTCATAAGATTAATAAACAAACAAACAAACAAACAAAAAAAGATGCTTTGGGGCCCATCTGCCCCTATGGAAAGAACGCAGCACTTTCTGCCTTGCAGCTCTAGGGCAATGTAGCACACCCAGAGCAGAAGTTCTACTTCAGCCAGATCAGGCCCGCAAAGAAACTGCGTTTCACAGGCCTTTGTAAGAGATGTTCCCGGTAGGCTGTTAGAGCACTGTGCAGAGCGAGTTGTTTCTTAGCTTCCCAAAGAGCTGGAAGCAAAATGCTTTGAGACTCATCTGCCCCTTTGGAAAGAAGGCAGCACTTTGTGCCTTGCAGCTCTAGGGCAATGTAGCACACCCAGAGCAGATGTTCTACTTCTTCCAGGTCAGTCCTGCAAAGAAACTGCGTTTCACAGTCCTTTGTAAGAGATGTTCCCGGTAGGCTGTTAGAGCACTGTGCAGAGCGAGTTGTTTCTTAGCTTCCCAAAGAGCTGGAAGCAAGATGCTTTGGGGCCCTTCTCACCCTTTGGAAAGAAGGCAGCACTTTGTGCCTTGCAGCTCTAGGGCAGTGTAGCACACCCAGAGCAGAAGTTCTACTTCAGCCAGATCAGGCCTGAAAAGAAACTGCGTTTCACAGGCCTTTGTAAGAGATGTTCCCTGTAGGCTGTTAGAGCACTGTGCAGAGCGAGTTGTTTCTTAGCTTCCCAAAGAGCTGGAAGCAAGATGCTTTGGGGCCCATCTGCCCCTATGGAAAGAACGCAGCACTTTGTGCCTTGCAGCTCTAGGGCAATGCAGCACACCCCGAGCAGAAGTTCTACTTCAGCCAGATCAGGCCCGCAAAGAAACTGCGTTTCACAGGCCTTTGTAAGAGATGTTCCCGGTAGGCTGTTAGAGCACTGTGCAGAGCGAGTTGTTTCTTAGCTTCCCAAAGAGCTGGAAGCAAGATACTTTAGGGGCCATCTGCCCTTAAGGAAAGAAGGCAGCACTTTGTGCCTTGCAGCTCTAGGGCAATGTAGCACACCCCGAGCAGAAGTTCTACTTCAGCCAGATCTGGCCTGCAAAGAAACTTCGTTTCACAGGCCCTTGTAAGAGATGTTCCCGGTAGGCTGTTAGAGCACTGTGCAGAGCGAGTTGTTTCTCAGCTTCCCAAACAGCCGGAAGCAAGATGCCTTGGGGCCCTTCTCACCCTTTGGAAAGAAGGCAGCACTTTGTGCCTTGCATCTCTAGGGCAATGTAGCACACCCAGAGCAGAAGTTCTACTTCAGCCAGATCATGCCCGCAAAGAAACTGCATTTCACAGGCCTTTGTAAGAGATGTTCCCGGTAGGCTGTTAGAGCACTGTGCAGAGCGAGTTGTTTCTTAGATTCCCAACGAGCTGGAAGCAAGATGCTTTAGGGGCCATCTGCCCTTAAGGAAAGAAGGCAGCACTTTGTGCCTTGCAGCTCTAGGGCAATGTAGCACACCCAGAGCAGATGTTCTACTTCTGCCAGGTCAGGCCTGCAAAGAAACTTCGTTTCACAGGCCTTTGTAAGAGATGTTCCCGGTAGGCTGTAAGAGCACTGTGCAGAGCGAGTTGTTTCTCAGCTTCCCAAACAGCCGGAAGCAAGATGCCTTGGGGCCCTTCTCACCCTTTGGAAAGAAGGCAGCACTTTGTGCCTTGCATCTCTAGGGCAATGTAGCACACCCAGAGCAGAATTTCTACTTCAGCCAGATCATGCCCGCAAAGAAACTGCGTTTCACAGGCCTTTGTAAGAGATGTTCCGTGTAGGCTGTTAGAGCACTGTGCAGAGCGAGTTGTTAATTAGCTTCCCAAAGAGCTGGAAGCAAGATGCTTTAGGGGCCATCTGCCCTTAAGGAAAGAAGGCAGCACTTTGTGCCTTGCAGCTCTAGGGCAATGTAGCACACCCCGAGCAGAAGTTCTACTTCAGCCAGATCTGGCCTGCAAAGAAACTGCGTTTCACAGGCCTTTGTAAGAGATGTTCCCGGTAGGCTGTTAGAGCACTGTGCAGAGCGAGTTGTTTCTCAGCTTCCCAAACAGCCGGAAGCAAGATGCTTTGGGGCCCTTCTCACCCTTTGGAAAGAAGGCAGCACTTTGTGCCTTGCAGCTCTAGGGCAATGTAGCACACCCAGAGCAGATGTTATACTTCTCCCAGGTCTGGCCTGAAAAGAAACTGCGTTTCACAGGCCTTTGTAAGAGATGTTCCCTGTAGGCTGTTAGAGCACTGTGCAGAGCGAGTTGTTTCTTAGCTTCCCAAAGAGCTGGAAGCAAGATGCTTTAGGGGCCATCTGCCCTTAAGGAAAGAAGGCAGCACTTTGTGCCTTGCAGCTCTAGGGCAATGTAGCACACCCAGAGCAGATGTTCTACTTCTCCCAGGTCAGGCCTGAAAAGAAATTGCGTTTCACAGGCCTTTGTAAGAGATGTTCCCTGTAGGCTGTTAGAGCACTGTGCAGAGCGAGTTGTTTCTTAGCTTCCCAAAGAGCTGGAAGCAAGATGCTTTGGGGCCCTTCTCACCCTTTGGAAAGAAGGCAGCACTTTGTGCCTTGCAGCTCTAGGGCAATGTAGCACACCCACAGCAGAAGTTCTACTTAAGCCAGATCTGGCCCGCAAAGAAACTGCGTTTCACAGGCCTTTGTAAGAGATGTTCCCGGTAGGCTGTTAGAGCACTGTGCAGAGCGAGTTGTTTCTTAGCTTCCCAGAGAGCTGGAAGCAAGATGCTTTGGGGCCCGTTAATTTTATACCCTGCTACTTTGCTGTAGTTGTTGATTATTTCTAATAGTTTTTCTGTGGATTCTTTGGGGTTTTCTATGTATAAGATCATGTCGTCTGCAAACAACGCGAGTTTTACTTCTTCGTTACCGATTTGGATTCCTTTCATTTTTTTTTCCTGCCGAATTGCTCTGGCCAGCACCTCCAGTACTATGTTGAATAGGAGTGGTGAAAGTGGGCACCCTTGTCTTGTTCCTGTCCTCAGAGGGATGGCTTTCAGCTTTTGTCCATTGAGTATGATGTTGGCTGTGGGTCTATCATATATGGCCTTTATTATGTTGAGGTACTTTCCTTCTATACCCGTTTTACTGAGGGTTTTTATCATAAATGGGTGTTGGATCTTGTCGAATGCTTTCTCTGCGTCTATTGAGATGATCATGTGGTTTTTGTTTTTCATTTTGTTGATGTAGTGTATCACGTTGATTGACTTGCGGGTGTTGAACCATCCCTGTGTCCCTGGTATAAATCCCACTTGATCATGGTGTATAATCTTTTTGATGTATTGCTGTAATCGGTTTGCCAAAATTTGGTTGAGGATTTTTGCATCTATGTTCATCAGTGATATCGGCCTGTAGTTCTCCTTCTTTGTGTTGTCCTTGTCAGGTTTGGGGATCAGAGTGATGTTGGCTTCATAGAATGTGTTAGGGAGTTCTCCATCTTTCTCAATTTTCTGGAACAGTTTGAGGAGAATAGGTACAAAGAACTCACACTGCTTAACAACAAAAAAACAAACAACCCGATCAAAAAATGGGCAGAGGACATGAACAGACATTTCTCCAAAGAAGATATGAACATGGCCAATAGACACATGAAAAGATGTTCATCATCGCTAATCATCAGGGAAATGCAAATCAAAACTACACTAAGATATCACCTTACCCCCGTTAGATTGGCAAAAACATCCAAAACCAAGAACGACAAATGTTGCAGAGGTTGTGGACAAAGAGGAACCCTCATACACTGTTGGTGGGAATGCAAACTGGTACAGCCACTATGGAAAACAGTATGGAGATTTCTCAAAAAGTTAAAAATAGAAATACCCTATGACCCAGCCATCCCATTACTGGGTATCTATCCTAAGAACCTGATATCAGATATCTCAAGAGTCCGTTGCACCCCTATGTTCATCGCAGCATTATTTACAATAGCCAAGACGTGGAACCAGCCTACATGCCCAGAAACTGATGATTGGATAAAGAAGATGTGGTATATATACACAATGGAATACTACTCAGCCATAAAAAAAGACGAAAGTGGCCCATTCACAACAATGTGGATGGACCTCGAGGGCATTATGTTAAGCGAAATAAGTCAGTCAGAGAAAGACGAACTCTATATGACTCCACTCATAGGTGGAAATTAGTATATTGAGAAGGAGATCTGATCGGTGGTTACCAGGGAAAAGGGGGGGTGGGGGGAGGGCACGGAGGGGGAAGTGGTGTTCCCACAACATGACTAACAAAAATGTACAACTGAAATTTCACAAGCTTGTAATCCGTCATAAGATTAATAAACAAACAAACAAACAAACAAAAAAAGATGCTTTGGGGCCCATCTGCCCCTATGGAAAGAACGCAGCACTTTCTGCCTTGCAGCTCTAGGGCAATGTAGCACACCCAGAGCAGAAGTTCTACTTCAGCCAGATCAGGCCCGCAAAGAAACTGCGTTTCACAGGCCTTTGTAAGAGATGTTCCCGGTAGGCTGTTAGAGCACTGTGCAGAGCGAGTTGTTTCTTAGCTTCCCAAAGAGCTGGAAGCAAAATGCTTTGAGACTCATCTGCCCCTTTGGAAAGAAGGCAGCACTTTGTGCCTTGCAGCTCTAGGGCAATGTAGCACACCCAGAGCAGATGTTCTACTTCTTCCAGGTCAGTCCTGCAAAGAAACTGCGTTTCACAGTCCTTTGTAAGAGATGTTCCCGGTAGGCTGTTAGAGCACTGTGCAGAGCGAGTTGTTTCTTAGCTTCCCAAAGAGCTGGAAGCAAGATGCTTTGGGGCCCTTCTCACCCTTTGGAAAGAAGGCAGCACTTTGTGCCTTGCAGCTCTAGGGCAATGTAGCACACCCAGAGCAGAAGTTCTACTTCAGCCAGATCAGGCCTGAAAAGAAACTGCGTTTCACAGGCCTTTGTAAGAGATGTTCCCTGTAGGCTGTTAGAGCACTGTGCAGAGCGAGTTGTTTCTTAGCTTCCCAAAGAGCTGGAAGCAAGATGCTTCAGGGGCCATCTGCCCTTAAGGAAAGAAGGCAGCACTTTGTGCCTTGCATCTCTAGGGCAATGTAGCACACCCAGAGCAGATGTTCTACTTCTGCCAGGTCAGGCCTGCAAAGACACTTCGTTTCACAGGCCCTTGTAGGAGATGTTCCCGGTAGGCTGTAAGAGCACTGTGCAGAGCGACTAGTTTCTTAGCTTCCCAGAGAGCTGGCAGCAAGATGCTTTGGGGCCCATCTGCCCCTATGGAAAGAACGCAGCACTTTGTGCCTTGCAGCTCTAGGGCAATGCAGCACACCCCGAGCAGAAGTTCTACTTCAGCCAGATCAGGCCCGCAAAGAAACTGCGTTTCACAGGCCTTTGTAAGAGATGTTCCCTGTAGGCTGTTAGAGCACTGTGCAGAGCGAGTTGTTTCTTAGCTTCCCAAAGAGCTGGAAGCAAGATGCTTTAGGGGCCATCTGCCCTTAAGGAAAGAAGGCAGCACTTTGTGCCTTGCAGCTCTAGGGCAATGTAGCACACCCAGAGCAGATGTTCTACTTCTCCCAGGTCAGGCCTGAAAAGAAACTGCGTTTCACAGGCCTTTGTAAGAGATGTTCCCTGTAGGCTGTTAGAGCACTGTGCAGAGCGAGTTGTTTCTTAGCTTCCCAAAGAGCTGGAAGCAAGATGCTTTGGGGCCCTTCTCACCCTTTGGAAAGAAGGCAGCACTTTGTGCCTTGCAGCTCTAGGGCAATGTAGCACACCCACAGCAGAAGTTCTACTTAAGCCAGATCTGGCCCGCAAAGAAACTGCGTTTCACAGGCCTTTGTAAGAGATGTTCCCGGTAGGCTGTTAGAGCACTGTGCAGAGCGAGTTGTTTCTTAGCTTCCCAGAGAGCTGGAAGCAAGATGCTTTGGGGCCCGTTAATTTTATACCCTGCTACTTTGCTGTAGTTGTTGATTATTTCTAATAGTTTTTCTGTGGATTCTTTGGGGTTTTCTATGTATAAGATCATGTCGTCTGCAAACAACGCGAGTTTTACTTCTTCGTTACCGATTTGGATTCCTTTCATTTTTTTTTCCTGCCGAATTGCTCTGGCCAGCACCTCCAGTACTATGTTGAATAGGAGTGGTGAAAGTGGGCACCCTTGTCTTGTTCCTGTCCTCAGAGGGATGGCTTTCAGCTTTTGTCCATTGAGTATGATGTTGGCTGTGGGTCTATCATATATGGCCTTTATTATGTTGAGGTACTTTCCTTCTATACCCGTTTTACTGAGGGTTTTTATCATAAATGGGTGTTGGATCTTGTCGAATGCTTTCTCTGCGTCTATTGAGATGATCATGTGGTTTTTGTTTTTCATTTTGTTGATGTAGTGTATCACGTTGATTGACTTGCGGGTGTTGAACCATCCCTGTGTCCCTGGTATAAATCCCACTTGATCATGGTGTATAATCTTTTTGATGTATTGCTGTAATCGGTTTGCCAAAATTTGGTTGAGGATTTTTGCATCTATGTTCATCAGTGATATCGGCCTGTAGTTCTCCTTCTTTGTGTTGTCCTTGTCAGGTTTGGGGATCAGAGTGATGTTGGCTTCATTGAATGTGTTAGGGA
Organism: Equus asinus; assembly: GCF_041296235.1. NCBI lineage: Eukaryota > Metazoa > Chordata > Mammalia > Perissodactyla > Equidae > Equus > Equus asinus. The sequence continues at coordinate 38,258,094 of NC_091790.1, forward strand.
GTTCTCCATCTTTCTCAATTTTCTGGAACAGTTTGAGGAGAATAGGTACAAAGAACTCACACTGCTTAACAACAAAAAAACAAACAACCCGATCAAAAAATGGGCAGAGGACATGAACAGACATTTCTCCAAAGAAGATATGAACATGGCCAATAGACACATGAAAAGATGTTCATCATCGCTAATCATCAGGGAAATGCAAATCAAAACTACACTAAGATATCACCTTACCCCCGTTAGATTGGCAAAAACATCCAAAACCAAGAACGACAAATGTTGCAGAGGTTGTGGACAAAGAGGAACCCTCATACACTGTTGGTGGGAATGCAAACTGGTACAGCCACTATGGAAAACAGTATGGAGATTTCTCAAAAAGTTAAAAATAGAAATACCCTATGACCCAGCCATCCCATTACTGGGTATCTATCCTAAGAACCTGATATCAGATATCTCAAGAGTCCGTTGCACCCCTATGTTCATCGCAGCATTATTGACAATAGCCAAGACGTGGAACCAGCCTACATGCCCAGAAACTGATGATTGGATAAAGAAGATGTGGTATATATACACAATGGAATACTACTCAGCCATAAAAAAAGACGAAAGTGGCCCATTCACAACAATGTGGATGGACCTCGAGGGCATTATGTTAAGCGAAATAAGTCAGTCAGAGAAAGACGAACTCTATATGACTCCACTCATAGGTGGAAATTAGTATATTGAGAAGGAGATCTGATCGGTGGTTACCAGGGAAAAGGGGGGGTGGGGGGAGGGCACGGAGGGGGAAGTGGTGTTCCCACAACATGACTAACAAAAATGTACAACTGAAATTTCACAAGCTTGTAATCCGTCATAAGATTAATAAACAAACAAACAAACAAACAAAAAAAGATGCTTTGGGGCCCATCTGCCCCTATGGAAAGAACGCAGCACTTTCTGCCTTGCAGCTCTAGGGCAATGTAGCACACCCAGAGCAGAAGTTCTACTTCAGCCAGATCAGGCCCGCAAAGAAACTGCGTTTCACAGGCCTTTGTAAGAGATGTTCCCGGTAGGCTGTTAGAGCACTGTGCAGAGCGAGTTGTTTCTTAGCTTCCCAAAGAGCTGGAAGCAAAATGCTTTGAGACTCATCTGCCCCTTTGGAAAGAAGGCAGCACTTTGTGCCTTGCAGCTCTAGGGCAATGTAGCACACCCAGAGCAGATGTTCTACTTCTTCCAGGTCAGTCCTGCAAAGAAACTGCGTTTCACAGTCCTTTGTAAGAGATGTTCCCGGTAGGCTGTAAGAGCACTGTGCAGAGCGAGTTGTTTCTTAGCTTCCCAAAGAGCTGGAAGCAAGATGCTTTGGGGCCCTTCTCACCCTTTGGAAAGAAGGCAGCACTTTGTGCCTTGCAGCTCTAGGGCAATGTAGCACACCCAGAGCAGAAGTTCTACTTCAGCCAGATAAGGCCTGAAAAGAAACTGCGTTTCACAGGCCTTTGTAAGAGATGTTCCCTGTAGGCTGTTAGAGCACTGTGCAGAGCGAGTTGTTTCTTAGCTTCCCAAAGAGCTGGAAGCAAGATGCTTCAGGGGCCATCTGCCCTTAAGGAAAGAAGGCAGCACTTTGTGCCTTGCATCTCTAGGGCAATGTAGCACACCCAGAGCAGATGTTCTACTTCTGCCAGGTCAGGCCTGCAAAGACACTTCGTTTCACAGGCCCTTGTAGGAGATGTTCCCGGTAGGCTGTAAGAGCACTGTGCAGAGCGACTAGTTTCTTAGCTTCCCAGAGAGCTGGCAGCAAGATGCTTTGGGGCCCATCTGCCCCTATGGAAAGAACGCAGCACTTTGTGCCTTGCAGCTCTAGGGCAATGCAGCACACCCCGAGCAGAAGTTCTACTTCAGCCAGATCAGGCCCGCAAAGAAACTGCGTTTCACAGGCCTTTGTAAGAGATGTTCCCGGTAGGCTGTTAGAGCACTGTGCAGAGCGAGTTGTTTCTTAGCTTCCCAAAGAGCTGGAAGCAAGATACTTTAGGGGCCATCTTCCCTTAAGGAAAGAAGGCAGCACTTTGTGCCTTGCAGCTCTAGGGCAATGTAGCACACCCCGAGCAGAAGTTCTACTTCAGCCAGATCTGGCCTGCAAAGAAACTTCGTTTCACAGGCCCTTGTAAGAGATGTTCCCGGTAGGCTGTTAGAGCACTGTGCAGAGCGAGTTGTTTCTCAGCTTCCCAAACAGCCGGAAGCAAGATGCCTTGGGGCCCTTCTCACCCTTTGGAAAGAAGGCAGCACTTTGTGCCTTGCATCTCTAGGGCAATGTAGCACACCCAGAGCAGAAGTTCTACTTCAGCCAGATCATGCCCGCAAAGAAACTGCATTTCACAGGCCTTTGTAAGAGATGTTCCCGGTAGGCTGTTAGAGCACTGTGCAGAGCGAGTTGTTTCTTAGATTCCCAACGAGCTGGAAGCAAGATGCTTTAGGGGCCATCTGCCCTTAAGGAAAGAAGGCAGCACTTTGTGCCTTGCAGCTCTAGGGCAATCTAGCACACCCAGAGCAGATGTTCTACTTCTGCCAGGTCAGGCCTGCAAAGAAACTTCGTTTCACAGGCCTTTGTAAGAGATGTTCCCGGTAGGCTGTAAGAGCACTGTGCAGAGCGAGTTGTTTCTCAGCTTCCCAAACAGCCGGAAGCAAGATGCCTTGGGGCCCTTCTCACCCTTTGGAAAGAAGGCAGCACTTTGTGCCTTGCATCTCTAGGGCAATGTAGCACACCCAGAGCAGAAGTTCTACTTCAGCGAGATCAGGCCCGCAAAGAAACTGCGTTTCACAGGCCTTTGTAAGAGATGTTCCCGGTAGGCTGTTAGAGCAATGTGCAGAGCGAGTTGTTTCTTAGATTCCCAACGAGCTGGAAGCAAGATGCTTTAGGGGCCATCTGCCCTTAGGGAAAGAAGGCAGCACTTTGTGCCTTGCATCTCTAGGGCAATGTAGCACACCCAGAGCAGATGTTCTACTTCTGCCAGGTCAGGCCTGCAAAGACACTTCGTTTCACAGGCCCTTGTAGGAGATGTTCCCGGTAGGCTGTAAGAGCACTGTGCAGAGCGACTAGTTTCTTAGCTTCCCAGAGAGCTGGCAGCAAGATGCTTTGGGGCCCATCTGCCCCTATGGAAAGAACGCAGCACTTTGTGCCTTGCAGCTCTAGGGCAATGCAGCACACCCCGAGCAGAAGTTCTACTTCAGCCAGATCAGGCCCGCAAAGAAACTGCGTTTCACAGGCCTTTGTAAGAGATGTTCCCTGTAGGCTGTTAGAGCACTGTGCAGAGCGAGTTGTTTCTTAGCTTCCCAAAGAGCTGGAAGCAAGATGCTTTAGGGGCCATCTGCCCTTAAGGAAAGAAGGCAGCACTTTGTGCCTTGCAGCTCTAGGGCAATGTAGCACACCCAGAGCAGATGTTCTACTTCTCCCAGGTCAGGCCTGAAAAGAAACTGCGTTTCACAGGCCTTTGTAAGAGATGTTCCCTGTAGGCTGTTAGAGCACTGTGCAGAGCGAGTTGTTTCTTAGCTTCCCAAAGAGCTGGAAGCAAGATGCTTTGGGGCCCTTCTCACCCTTTGGAAAGAAGGCAGCACTTTGTGCCTTGCAGCTCTAGGGCAATGTAGCACACCCACAGCAGAAGTTCTACTTAAGCCAGATCTGGCCCGCAAAGAAACTGCGTTTCACAGGCCTTTGTAAGAGATGTTCCCGGTAGGCTGTTAGAGCACTGTGCAGAGCGAGTTGTTTCTTAGCTTCCCAGAGAGCTGGAAGCAAGATGCTTTGGGGCCCGTTAATTTTATACCCTGCTACTTTGCTGTAGTTGTTGATTATTTCTAATAGTTTTTCTGTGGATTCTTTGGGGTTTTCTATGTATAAGATCATGTCGTCTGCAAACAACGCGAGTTTTACTTCTTCGTTACCGATTTGGATTCCTTTCATTTTTTTTTCCTGCCGAATTGCTCTGGCCAGCACCTCCAGTACTATGTTGAATAGGAGTGGTGAAAGTGGGCACCCTTGTCTTGTTCCTGTCCTCAGAGGGATGGCTTTCAGCTTTTGTCCATTGAGTATGATGTTGGCTGTGGGTCTATCATATATGGCCTTTATTATGTTGAGGTACTTTCCTTCTATACCCGTTTTACTGAGGGTTTTTATCATAAATGGGTGTTGGATCTTGTCGAATGCTTTCTCTGCGTCTATTGAGATGATCATGTGGTTTTTGTTTTTCATTTTGTTGATGTAGTGTATCACGTTGATTGACTTGCGGGTGTTGAACCATCCCTGTGTCCCTGGTATAAATCCCACTTGATCATGGTGTATAATCTTTTTGATGTATTGCTGTAATCGGTTTGCCAAAATTTGGTTGAGGATTTTTGCATCTATGTTCATCAGTGATATCGGCCTGTAGTTCTCCTTCTTTGTGTTGTCCTTGTCAGGTTTGGGGATCAGAGTGATGTTGGCTTCATTGAATGTGTTAGGGAGTTCTCCATCTTTCTCAATTTTCTGGAACAGTTTGAGGAGAATAGGTACAAAGAACTCACACTGCTTAACAACAAAAAAACAAACAACCCGATCAAAAAATGGGCAGAGGACATGAACAGACATTTCTCCAAAGAAGATATGAACATGGCCAATAGACACATGAAAAGATGTTCATCATCGCTAATCATCAGGGAAATGCAAATCAAAACTACACTAAGATATCACCTTACCCCCGTTAGATTGGCAAAAACATCCAAAACCAAGAACGACAAATGTTGCAGAGGTTGTGGACAAAGAGGAACCCTCATACACTGTTGGTGGGAATGCAAACTGGTACAGCCACTATGGAAAACAGTATGGAGATTTCTCAAAAAGTTAAAAATAGAAATACCCTATGACCCAGCCATCCCATTACTGGGTATCTATCCTAAGAACCTGATATCAGATATCTCAAGAGTCCGTTGCACCCCTATGTTCATCGCAGCATTATTGACAATAGCCAAGACGTGGAACCAGCCTACATGCCCAGAAACTGATGATTGGATAAAGAAGATGTGGTATATATACACAATGGAATACTACTCAGCCATAAAAAAAGACGAAAGTGGCCCATTCACAACAATGTGGATGGACCTCGAGGGCATTATGTTAAGCGAAATAAGTCAGTCAGAGAAAGACGAACTCTATATGACTCCACTCATAGGTGGAAATTAGTATATTGAGAAGGAGATCTGATCGGTGGTTACCAGGGAAAAGGGGGGGTGGGGGGAGGGCACGGAGGGGGAAGTGGTGTTCCCACAACATGACTAACAAAAATGTACAACTGAAATTTCACAAGCTTGTAATCCGTCATAAGATTAATAAACAAACAAACAAACAAACAAAAAAAGATGCTTTGGGGCCCATCTGCCCCTATGGAAAGAACGCAGCACTTTCTGCCTTGCAGCTCTAGGGCAATGTAGCACACCCAGAGCAGAAGTTCTACTTCAGCCAGATCAGGCCCGCAAAGAAACTGCGTTTCACAGGCCTTTGTAAGAGATGTTCCCGGTAGGCTGTTAGAGCACTGTGCAGAGCGAGTTGTTTCTTAGCTTCCCAAAGAGCTGGAAGCAAAATGCTTTGAGACTCATCTGCCCCTTTGGAAAGAAGGCAGCACTTTGTGCCTTGCAGCTCTAGGGCAATGTAGCACACCCAGAGCAGATGTTCTACTTCTTCCAGGTCAGTCCTGCAAAGAAACTGCGTTTCACAGTCCTTTGTAAGAGATGTTCCCGGTAGGCTGTAAGAGCACTGTGCAGAGCGAGTTGTTTCTTAGCTTCCCAAAGAGCTGGAAGCAAGATGCTTTGGGGCCCTTCTCACCCTTTGGAAAGAAGGCAGCACTTTGTGCCTTGCAGCTCTAGGGCAATGTAGCACACCCAGAGCAGAAGTTCTACTTCAGCCAGATAAGGCCTGAAAAGAAACTGCGTTTCACAGGCCTTTGTAAGAGATGTTCCCTGTAGGCTGTTAGAGCACTGTGCAGAGCGAGTTGTTTCTTAGCTTCCCAAAGAGCTGGAAGCAAGATGCTTCAGGGGCCATCTGCCCTTAAGGAAAGAAGGCAGCACTTTGTGCCTTGCATCTCTAGGGCAATGTAGCACACCCAGAGCAGATGTTCTACTTCTGCCAGGTCAGGCCTGCAAAGACACTTCGTTTCACAGGCCCTTGTAGGAGATGTTCCCGGTAGGCTGTAAGAGCACTGTGCAGAGCGACTAGTTTCTTAGCTTCCCAGAGAGCTGGCAGCAAGATGCTTTGGGGCCCATCTGCCCCTATGGAAAGAACGCAGCACTTTGTGCCTTGCAGCTCTAGGGCAATGCAGCACACCCCGAGCAGAAGTTCTACTTCAGCCAGATCAGGCCCGCAAAGAAACTGCGTTTCACAGGCCTTTGTAAGAGATGTTCCCGGTAGGCTGTTAGAGCACTGTGCAGAGCGAGTTGTTTCTTAGCTTCCCAAAGAGCTGGAAGCAAGATACTTTAGGGGCCATCTTCCCTTAAGGAAAGAAGGCAGCACTTTGTGCCTTGCAGCTCTAGGGCAATGTAGCACACCCCGAGCAGAAGTTCTACTTCAGCCAGATCTGGCCTGCAAAGAAACTTCGTTTCACAGGCCCTTGTAAGAGATGTTCCCGGTAGGCTGTTAGAGCACTGTGCAGAGCGAGTTGTTTCTCAGCTTCCCAAACAGCCGGAAGCAAGATGCCTTGGGGCCCTTCTCACCCTTTGGAAAGAAGGCAGCACTTTGTGCCTTGCATCTCTAGGGCAATGTAGCACACCCAGAGCAGAAGTTCTACTTCAGCCAGATCATGCCCGCAAAGAAACTGCATTTCACAGGCCTTTGTAAGAGATGTTCCCGGTAGGCTGTTAGAGCACTGTGCAGAGCGAGTTGTTTCTTAGATTCCCAACGAGCTGGAAGCAAGATGCTTTAGGGGCCATCTGCCCTTAAGGAAAGAAGGCAGCACTTTGTGCCTTGCAGCTCTAGGGCAATCTAGCACACCCAGAGCAGATGTTCTACTTCTGCCAGGTCAGGCCTGCAAAGAAACTTCGTTTCACAGGCCTTTGTAAGAGATGTTCCCGGTAGGCTGTAAGAGCACTGTGCAGAGCGAGTTGTTTCTCAGCTTCCCAAACAGCCGGAAGCAAGATGCCTTGGGGCCCTTCTCACCCTTTGGAAAGAAGGCAGCACTTTGTGCCTTGCATCTCTAGGGCAATGTAGCACACCCAGAGCAGAAGTTCTACTTCAGCGAGATCAGGCCCGCAAAGAAACTGCGTTTCACAGGCCTTTGTAAGAGATGTTCCCGGTAGGCTGTTAGAGCAATGTGCAGAGCGAGTTGTTTCTTAGATTCCCAACGAGCTGGAAGCAAGATGCTTTAGGGGCCATCTGCCCTTAGGGAAAGAAGGCAGCACTTTGTGCCTTGCATCTCTAGGGCAATGTAGCACACCCAGAGCAGATGTTCTACTTCTGCCAGGTCAGGCCTGCAAAGACACTTCGTTTCACAGGCCCTTGTAGGAGATGTTCCCGGTAGGCTGTAAGAGCACTGTGCAGAGCGACTAGTTTCTTAGCTTCCCAGAGAGCTGGCAGCAAGATGCTTTGGGGCCCATCTGCCCCTATGGAAAGAACGCAGCACTTTGTGCCTTGCAGCTCTAGGGCAATGCAGCACACCCCGAGCAGAAGTTCTACTTCAGCCAGATCAGGCCCGCAAAGAAACTGCGTTTCACAGGCCTTTGTAAGAGATGTTCCCGGTAGGCTGTTAGAGCACTGTGCAGAGCGAGTTGTTTCTTAGCTTCCCAAAGAGCTGGAAGCAAGATACTTTAGGGGCCATCTTCCCTTAAGGAAAGAAGGCAGCACTTTGTGCCTTGCAGCTCTAGGGCAATGTAGCACACCCCGAGCAGAAGTTCTACTTCAGCCAGATCTGGCCTGCAAAGAAACTTCGTTTCACAGGCCCTTGTAAGAGATGTTCCCGGTAGGCTGTTAGAGCACTGTGCAGAGCGAGTTGTTTCTCAGCTTCCCAAACAGCCGGAAGCAAGATGCCTTGGGGCCCTTCTCACCCTTTGGAAAGAAGGCAGCACTTTGTGCCTTGCATCTCTAGGGCAATGTAGCACACCCAGAGCAGAAGTTCTACTTCAGCCAGATCATGCCCGCAAAGAAACTGCATTTCACAGGCCTTTGTAAGAGATGTTCCCGGTAGGCTGTTAGAGCACTGTGCAGAGCGAGTTGTTTCTTAGATTCCCAACGAGCTGGAAGCAAGATGCTTTAGGGGCCATCTGCCCTTAAGGAAAGAAGGCAGCACTTTGTGCCTTGCAGCTCTAGGGCAATCTAGCACACCCAGAGCAGATGTTCTACTTCTGCCAGGTCAGGCCTGCAAAGAAACTTCGTTTCACAGGCCTTTGTAAGAGATGTTCCCGGTAGGCTGTAAGAGCACTGTGCAGAGCGAGTTGTTTCTCAGCTTCCCAAACAGCCGGAAGCAAGATGCCTTGGGGCCCTTCTCACCCTTTGGAAAGAAGGCAGCACTTTGTGCCTTGCATCTCTAGGGCAATGTAGCACACCCAGAGCAGAAGTTCTACTTCAGCGAGATCAGGCCCGCAAAGAAACTGCGTTTCACAGGCCTTTGTAAGAGATGTTCCCGGTAGGCTGTTAGAGCAATGTGCAGAGCGAGTTGTTTCTTAGATTCCCAACGAGCTGGAAGCAAGATGCTTTAGGGGCCATCTGCCCTTAGGGAAAGAAGGCAGCACTTTGTGCCTTGCATCTCTAGGGCAATGTAGCACACCCAGAGCAGATGTTCTACTTCTGCCAGGTCAGGCCTGCAAAGACACTTCGTTTCACAGGCCCTTGTAGGAGATGTTCCCGGTAGGCTGTAAGAGCACTGTGCAGAGCGACTAGTTTCTTAGCTTCCCAGAGAGCTGGCAGCAAGATGCTTTGGGGCCCATCTGCCCCTATGGAAAGAACGCAGCACTTTGTGCCTTGCAGCTCTAGGGCAATGCAGCACACCCCGAGCAGAAGTTCTACTTCAGCCAGATCAGGCCCGCAAAGAAACTGCGTTTCACAGGCCTTTGTAAGAGATGTTCCCTGTAGGCTGTTAGAGCACTGTGCAGAGCGAGTTGTTTCTTAGCTTCCCAAAGAGCTGGAAGCAAGATGCTTTAGGGGCCATCTGCCCTTAAGGAAAGAAGGCAGCACTTTGTGCCTTGCAGCTCTAGGGCAATGTAGCACACCCAGAGCAGATGTTCTACTTCTCCCAGGTCAGGCCTGAAAAGAAACTGCGTTTCACAGGCCTTTGTAAGAGATGTTCCCTGTAGGCTGTTAGAGCACTGTGCAGAGCGAGTTGTTTCTTAGCTTCCCAAAGAGCTGGAAGCAAGATGCTTTGGGGCCCTTCTCACCCTTTGGAAAGAAGGCAGCACTTTGTGCCTTGCAGCTCTAGGGCAATGTAGCACACCCACAGCAGAAGTTCTACTTAAGCCAGATCTGGCCCGCAAAGAAACTGCGTTTCACAGGCCTTTGTAAGAGATGTTCCCGGTAGGCTGTTAGAGCACTGTGCAGAGCGAGTTGTTTCTTAGCTTCCCAGAGAGCTGGAAGCAAGATGCTTTGGGGCCCGTTAATTTTATACCCTGCTACTTTGCTGTAGTTGTTGATTATTTCTAATAGTTTTTCTGTGGATTCTTTGGGGTTTTCTATGTATAAGATCATGTCGTCTGCAAACAACGCGAGTTTTACTTCTTCGTTACCGATTTGGATTCCTTTCATTTTTTTTTCCTGCCGAATTGCTCTGGCCAGCACCTCCAGTACTATGTTGAATAGGAGTGGTGAAAGTGGGCACCCTTGTCTTGTTCCTGTCCTCAGAGGGATGGCTTTCAGCTTTTGTCCATTGAGTATGATGTTGGCTGTGGGTCTATCATATATGGCCTTTATTATGTTGAGGTACTTTCCTTCTATACCCGTTTTACTGAGGGTTTTTATCATAAATGGGTGTTGGATCTTGTCGAATGCTTTCTCTGCGTCTATTGAGATGATCATGTGGTTTTTGTTTTTCATTTTGTTGATGTAGTGTATCACGTTGATTGACTTGCGGGTGTTGAACCATCCCTGTGTCCCTGGTATAAATCCCACTTGATCATGGTGTATAATCTTTTTGATGTATTGCTGTAATCGGTTTGCCAAAATTTGGTTGAGGATTTTTGCATCTATGTTCATCAGTGATATCGGCCTGTAGTTCTCCTTCTTTGTGTTGTCCTTGTCAGGTTTGGGGATCAGAGTGATGTTGGCTTCATTGAATGTGTTAGGGAGTTCTCCATCTTTCTCAATTTTCTGGAACAGTTTGAGGAGAATAGGTACAAAGAACTCACACTGCTTAACAACAAAAAAACAAACAACCCGATCAAAAAATGGGCAGAGGACATGAACAGACATTTCTCCAAAGAAGATATGAACATGGCCAATAGACACATGAAAAGATGTTCATCATCGCTAATCATCAGGGAAATGCAAATCAAAACTACACTAAGATATCACCTTACCCCCGTTAGATTGGCAAAAACATCCAAAACCAAGAACGACAAATGTTGCAGAGGTTGTGGACAAAGAGGAACCCTCATACACTGTTGGTGGGAATGCAAACTGGTACAGCCACTATGGAAAACAGTATGGAGATTTCTCAAAAAGTTAAAAATAGAAATACCCTATGACCCAGCCATCCCATTACTGGGTATCTATCCTAAGAACCTGATATCAGATATCTCAAGAGTCCGTTGCACCCCTATGTTCATCGCAGCATTATTGACAATAGCCAAGACGTGGAACCAGCCTACATGCCCAGAAACTGATGATTGGATAAAGAAGATGTGGTATATATACACAATGGAATACTACTCAGCCATAAAAAAAGACGAAAGTGGCCCATTCACAACAATGTGGATGGACCTCGAGGGCATTATGTTAAGCGAAATAAGTCAGTCAGAGAAAGACGAACTCTATATGACTCCACTCATAGGTGGAAATTAGTATATTGAGAAGGAGATCTGATCGGTGGTTACCAGGGAAAAGGGGGGGTGGGGGGAGGGCACGGAGGGGGAAGTGGTGTTCCCACAACATGACTAACAAAAATGTACAACTGAAATTTCACAAGCTTGTAATCCGTCATAAGATTAATAAACAAACAAACAAACAAACAAAAAAAGATGCTTTGGGGCCCATCTGCCCCTATGGAAAGAACGCAGCACTTTCTGCCTTGCAGCTCTAGGGCAATGTAGCACACCCAGAGCAGAAGTTCTACTTCAGCCAGATCAGGCCCGCAAAGAAACTGCGTTTCACAGGCCTTTGTAAGAGATGTTCCCGGTAGGCTGTTAGAGCACTGTGCAGAGCGAGTTGTTTCTTAGCTTCCCAAAGAGCTGGAAGCAAAATGCTTTGAGACTCATCTGCCCCTTTGGAAAGAAGGCAGCACTTTGTGCCTTGCAGCTCTAGGGCAATGTAGCACACCCAGAGCAGATGTTCTACTTCTTCCAGGTCAGTCCTGCAAAGAAACTGCGTTTCACAGTCCTTTGTAAGAGATGTTCCCGGTAGGCTGTAAGAGCACTGTGCAGAGCGAGTTGTTTCTTAGCTTCCCAAAGAGCTGGAAGCAAGATGCTTTGGGGCCCTTCTCACCCTTTGGAAAGAAGGCAGCACTTTGTGCCTTGCAGCTCTAGGGCAATGTAGCACACCCAGAGCAGAAGTTCTACTTCAGCCAGATAAGGCCTGAAAAGAAACTGCGTTTCACAGGCCTTTGTAAGAGATGTTCCCTGTAGGCTGTTAGAGCACTGTGCAGAGCGAGTTGTTTCTTAGCTTCCCAAAGAGCTGGAAGCAAGATGCTTCAGGGGCCATCTGCCCTTAAGGAAAGAAGGCAGCACTTTGTGCCTTGCATCTCTAGGGCAATGTAGCACACCCAGAGCAGATGTTCTACTTCTGCCAGGTCAGGCCTGCAAAGACACTTCGTTTCACAGGCCCTTGTAGGAGATGTTCCCGGTAGGCTGTAAGAGCACTGTGCAGAGCGACTAGTTTCTTAGCTTCCCAGAGAGCTGGCAGCAAGATGCTTTGGGGCCCATCTGCCCCTATGGAAAGAACGCAGCACTTTGTGCCTTGCAGCTCTAGGGCAATGCAGCACACCCCGAGCAGAAGTTCTACTTCAGCCAGATCAGGCCCGCAAAGAAACTGCGTTTCACAGGCCTTTGTAAGAGATGTTCCCGGTAGGCTGTTAGAGCACTGTGCAGAGCGAGTTGTTTCTTAGCTTCCCAAAGAGCTGGAAGCAAGATACTTTAGGGGCCATCTTCCCTTAAGGAAAGAAGGCAGCACTTTGTGCCTTGCAGCTCTAGGGCAATGTAGCACACCCCGAGCAGAAGTTCTACTTCAGCCAGATCTGGCCTGCAAAGAAACTTCGTTTCACAGGCCCTTGTAAGAGATGTTCCCGGTAGGCTGTTAGAGCACTGTGCAGAGCGAGTTGTTTCTCAGCTTCCCAAACAGCCGGAAGCAAGATGCCTTGGGGCCCTTCTCACCCTTTGGAAAGAAGGCAGCACTTTGTGCCTTGCATCTCTAGGGCAATGTAGCACACCCAGAGCAGAAGTTCTACTTCAGCCAGATCATGCCCGCAAAGAAACTGCATTTCACAGGCCTTTGTAAGAGATGTTCCCGGTAGGCTGTTAGAGCACTGTGCAGAGCGAGTTGTTTCTTAGATTCCCAACGAGCTGGAAGCAAGATGCTTTAGGGGCCATCTGCCCTTAAGGAAAGAAGGCAGCACTTTGTGCCTTGCAGCTCTAGGGCAATCTAGCACACCCAGAGCAGATGTTCTACTTCTGCCAGGTCAGGCCTGCAAAGAAACTTCGTTTCACAGGCCTTTGTAAGAGATGTTCCCGGTAGGCTGTAAGAGCACTGTGCAGAGCGAGTTGTTTCTCAGCTTCCCAAACAGCCGGAAGCAAGATGCCTTGGGGCCCTTCTCACCCTTTGGAAAGAAGGCAGCACTTTGTGCCTTGCATCTCTAGGGCAATGTAGCACACCCAGAGCAGAAGTTCTACTTCAGCGAGATCAGGCCCGCAAAGAAACTGCGTTTCACAGGCCTTTGTAAGAGATGTTCCCGGTAGGCTGTTAGAGCAATGTGCAGAGCGAGTTGTTTCTTAGATTCCCAACGAGCTGGAAGCAAGATGCTTTAGGGGCCATCTGCCCTTAGGGAAAGAAGGCAGCACTTTGTGCCTTGCATCTCTAGGGCAATGTAGCACACCCAGAGCAGATGTTCTACTTCTGCCAGGTCAGGCCTGCAAAGACACTTCGTTTCACAGGCCCTTGTAGGAGATGTTCCCGGTAGGCTGTAAGAGCACTGTGCAGAGCGACTAGTTTCTTAGCTTCCCAGAGAGCTGGCAGCAAGATGCTTTGGGGCCCATCTGCCCCTATGGAAAGAACGCAGCACTTTGTGCCTTGCAGCTCTAGGGCAATGCAGCACACCCCGAGCAGAAGTTCTACTTCAGCCAGATCAGGCCCGCAAAGAAACTGCGTTTCACAGGCCTTTGTAAGAGATGTTCCCGGTAGGCTGTTAGAGCACTGTGCAGAGCGAGTTGTTTCTTAGCTTCCCAAAGAGCTGGAAGCAAGATACTTTAGGGGCCATCTTCCCTTAAGGAAAGAAGGCAGCACTTTGTGCCTTGCAGCTCTAGGGCAATGTAGCACACCCCGAGCAGAAGTTCTACTTCAGCCAGATCTGGCCTGCAAAGAAACTTCGTTTCACAGGCCCTTGTAAGAGATGTTCCCGGTAGGCTGTTAGAGCACTGTGCAGAGCGAGTTGTTTCTCAGCTTCCCAAACAGCCGGAAGCAAGATGCCTTGGGGCCCTTCTCACCCTTTGGAAAGAAGGCAGCACTTTGTGCCTTGCATCTCTAGGGCAATGTAGCACACCCAGAGCAGAAGTTCTACTTCAGCCAGATCATGCCCGCAAAGAAACTGCATTTCACAGGCCTTTGTAAGAGATGTTCCCGGTAGGCTGTTAGAGCACTGTGCAGAGCGAGTTGTTTCTTAGATTCCCAACGAGCTGGAAGCAAGATGCTTTAGGGGCCATCTGCCCTTAAGGAAAGAAGGCAGCACTTTGTGCCTTGCAGCTCTAGGGCAATCTAGCACACCCAGAGCAGATGTTCTACTTCTGCCAGGTCAGGCCTGCAAAGAAACTTCGTTTCACAGGCCTTTGTAAGAGATGTTCCCGGTAGGCTGTAAGAGCACTGTGCAGAGCGAGTTGTTTCTCAGCTTCCCAAACAGCCGGAAGCAAGATGCCTTGGGGCCCTTCTCACCCTTTGGAAAGAAGGCAGCACTTTGTGCCTTGCATCTCTAGGGCAATGTAGCACACCCAGAGCAGAAGTTCTACTTCAGCGAGATCAGGCCCGCAAAGAAACTGCGTTTCACAGGCCTTTGTAAGAGATGTTCCCGGTAGGCTGTTAGAGCAATGTGCAGAGCGAGTTGTTTCTTAGATTCCCAACGAGCTGGAAGCAAGATGCTTTAGGGGCCATCTGCCCTTAGGGAAAGAAGGCAGCACTTTGTGCCTTGCATCTCTAGGGCAATGTAGCACACCCAGAGCAGATGTTCTACTTCTGCCAGGTCAGGCCTGCAAAGACACTTCGTTTCACAGGCCCTTGTAGGAGATGTTCCCGGTAGGCTGTAAGAGCACTGTGCAGAGCGACTAGTTTCTTAGCTTCCCAGAGAGCTGGCAGCAAGATGCTTTGGGGCCCATCTGCCCCTATGGAAAGAACGCAGCACTTTGTGCCTTGCAGCTCTAGGGCAATGCAGCACACCCCGAGCAGAAGTTCTACTTCAGCCAGATCAGGCCCGCAAAGAAACTGCGTTTCACAGGCCTTTGTAAGAGATGTTCCCGGTAGGCTGTTAGAGCACTGTGCAGAGCGAGTTGTTTCTTAGCTTCCCAAAGAGCTGGAAGCAAGATACTTTAGGGGCCATCTTCCCTTAAGGAAAGAAGGCAGCACTTTGTGCCTTGCAGCTCTAGGGCAATGTAGCACACCCCGAGCAGAAGTTCTACTTCAGCCAGATCTGGCCTGCAAAGAAACTTGGTTTCACAGGCCCTTGTAAGAGATGTTCCCGGTAGGCTGTTAGAGCACTGTGCAGAGCGAGTTGTTTCTCAGCTTCCCAAACAGCCGGAAGCAAGATGCCTTGGGGCCCTTCTCACCCTTTGGAAAGAAGGCAGCACTTTGTGCCTTGGATCTCTAGGGCAATGTAGCACACCCAGAGCAGAAGTTCTACTTCAGCCAGATCATGCCCGCAAAGAAACTGCATTTCACAGGCCTTTGTAAGAGATGTTCCCGGTAGGCTGTTAGAGCACTGTGCAGAGCGAGTTGTTTCTTAGATTCCCAACGAGCTGGAAGCAAGATGCTTTAGGGGCCATCTGCCCTCAAGGAAAGAAGGCAGCACTTTGTGCCTTGCAGCTCTAGGGCAATGTAGCACACCCAGAGCAGATGTTCTACTTCTGCCAGGTCAGGCCTGCAAAGAAACTTTGTTTCACAGGCCTTTGTAAGAGATGTTCCCGGTAGGCTGTAAGAGCACTGTGCAGAGCGAGTTGTTTCTCAGCTTCCCAAACAGCCGGAAGCAAGATGCCTTGGGGCCCTTCTCACCCTTTGGAAAGAAGGCAGCACTTTGTGCCTTGCATCTCTAGGGCAATGTAGCACACCCAGAGCAGAAGTTCTACTTCAGCCAGATCAGGCCCGCAAAGAAACTGCGTTTCACAGGCCTTTGTAAGAGATGTTCCCGGTAGGCTGTTAGAGCAATGTGCAGAGCGAGTTGTTTCTTAGATTCCCAACGAGCTGGAAGCAAGATGCTTTAGGGGCCATCTGCCCTTAAGGAAAGAAGGCAGCACATTGTGACTTGCAGCTCTAGGGCAATGTAGCACACCCAGAGCAGATGTTCTACTTCTCCCAGGTCAGGCCTGAAAAGAAACTGCGTTTCACAGGCCTTTGTAAGAGATGTTCCCTGTAGGCTGTTAGAGCACTGTGCAGAGCGAGTTGTTAATTAGCTTCCCAAAGAGCTGGAAGCAAGATGCTTTAGGGGCCATCTGCCCTTAAGGAAAGAAGGCAGCACTTTGTGCCTTGCAGCTCTAGGGCAATGTAGCACACCAAGAGCAGATGTTCTACTTCAGCCGTATCAGGCCTGCAAAGAAACTGCGTTTCACAGGCCTTTGTAAGAGATGTTCCCGGTAGGCTGTAAGAGCACTGTGCAGATGGACTTGTTTCTTAGCTTCCCAAAGAGCTGGAAGCAAAATGCTTTGCGACTCATCTGCCCCTTTGGAAAGAAGGCAACACTTTGTGTCTTGCAGGTCTAGGGCAATGTAGCACACCCAGAGCAGATGTTCTACTTCTTCAAGGTCAGTCCTGCAAAGAAACTTCGTTTCACAGTCCTTTGTAAGAGATGTTCCCAGTAGGCTGTTAGAGCACTGTGCAGAGCGAGTTGTTTCTCAGCTTCCCAAACAGCCGGAAGCAAGATGCTTTTGGGCCCTTCTCACCCTTTGGAAAGAAGGCAGCACTTTGTGCCTTGCAGCTCTAGGGCAATGTAGCACACCCCGAGCAGAAGTTCTACTTCAGCCAGATCTGGCCTGCAAAGAAACTGCGTTTCACAGGCCTTTGTAAGAGATGTTCCCGGTAGGCTGTTAGAGCACTGTGCAGAGCGAGTTGTTTCTCAGCTTCCCAAACAGCCGGAAGCAAGATGCCTTGGGGCCCTTCTCACCCTTTGGAAAGAAGGCAGCACTTTGTGCCTTGCAGCTCTAGGGCAATGTAGCACACCCAGAGCAGATGTTCTACTTCTCCCAGGTCAGGCCTGAAAAGAAACTGCGTTTCACAGGCCTTTGTAAGAGATGTTCCCTGTAGGCTGTTAGAGCACTGTGCAGAGCGAGTTGTTAATTAGCTTCCCAAAGAGCTGGAAGCAAGATGCTTTAGGGGCCATCTGCCCTTAAGGAAAGAAGGCAGCACTTTGTGACTTGCAGCTCTAGGGCAATGTAGCACACCCAGAGCAGATGTTCTACTTCTCCCAGGTCAGGCCTGAAAAGAAACTGCGTTTCACAGGCCTTTGTAAGAGATGTTCCCTGTAGGCTGTTAGAGCACTGTGCAGAGCGAGTTGTTAATTAGCTTCCCAAAGAGCTGGAAGCAAGATGCTTTAGGGGCCATCTGCCCTTAAGGAAAGAAGGCAGCACTTTGTGCCTTGCAGCTCTAGGGCAATGTAGCACACCAAGAGCAGATGTTCTACTTCAGCCGTATCAGGCCTGCAAAGAAACTGCGTTTCACAGGCCTTTGTAAGAGATGTTCCCGGTAGGCTGTAAGAGCACTGTGCAGAGGGACTTGTTTCTTAGCTTCCCAAAGAGCTGGAAGCAAAATGCTTTGCGACTCATCTGCCCCTTTG
This sequence comes from Equus asinus, assembly GCF_041296235.1. Lineage (NCBI taxonomy): Eukaryota > Metazoa > Chordata > Mammalia > Perissodactyla > Equidae > Equus > Equus asinus. The sequence goes on from NC_091790.1 coordinate 38,275,460, forward strand.
GAAAGAAGGCAACACTTTGTGTCTTGCAGGTCTAGGGCAATGTAGCACACCCAGAGCAGATGTTCTACTTCTTCAAGGTCAGTCCTGCAAAGAAACTTCGTTTCACAGTCCTTTGTAAGAGATGTTCCCAGTAGGCTGTTAGAGCACTGTGCAGAGCGAGTTGTTTCTCAGCTTCCCAAACAGCCGGAAGCAAGATGCTTTTGGGCCCTTCTCACCCTTTGGAAAGAAGGCAGCACTTTGTGCCTTGCAGCTCTAGGGCAATGTAGCACACCCCGAGCAGAAGTTCTACTTCAGCCAGATCTGGCCTGCAAAGAAACTGCGTTTCACAGGCCTTTGTAAGAGATGTTCCCGGTAGGCTGTTAGAGCACTGTGCAGAGCGAGTTGTTTCTCAGCTTCCCAAACAGCCGGAAGCAAGATGCCTTGGGGCCCTTCTCACCCTTTGGAAAGAAGGCAGCACTTTGTGCCTTGCAGCTCTAGGGCAATGTAGCACACCCAGAGCAGAAGTTCTACTTCAGCCAGATCAGGCCTGAAAAGAAACTGCGTTTCACAGGCCTTTGTAAGAGATGTTCCCGGTAGGCTGTTAGAGCACTGTGCAGAGCGAGTTGTTTCTTAGATTCCCAACGAGCTGGAAGCAAGATGCTTTAGGGGCCATCTGCCCTTAAGGAAAGAAGGCAGCACTTTGTGCCTTGCAGCTCTAGGGCAATCTAGCACACCCAGAGCAGATGTTCTACTTCTGCCAGGTCAGGCCTGCAAAGAAACTTCGTTTCACAGGCCTTTGTAAGAGATGTTCCCGGTAGGCTGTAAGAGCACTGTGCAGAGCGAGTTGTTTCTCAGCTTCCCAAACAGCCGGAAGCAAGATGCCTTGGGGCCCTTCTCACCCTTTGGAAAGAAGGCAGCACTTTGTGCCTTGCATCTCTAGGGCAATGTAGCACACCCAGAGCAGAAGTTCTACTTCAGCCAGATCAGGCCCGCAAAGAAACTGCGTTTCACAGGCCTTTGTAAGAGATGTTCCCGGTAGGCTGTTAGAGCAATGTGCAGAGCGAGTTGTTTCTTAGATTCCCAACGAGCTGGAAGCAAGATGCTTTAGGGGCCATCTGCCCTTAAGGAAAGAAGGCAGCACTTTGTGACTTGCAGCTCTAGGGCAATGTAGCACACCCAGAGCAGATGTTCTACTTCTCCCAGGTCAGGCCTGAAAAGAAACTGCGTTTCACATGCCTTTGTAAGAGATGTTCCCTGTAGGCTGTTAGAGCACTGTGCAGAGCGAGTTGTTAATTAGCTTCCCAAAGAGCTGGAAGCAAGATGCTTTAGGGGCCATCTGCCCTTAAGGAAAGAAGGCAGCACTTTGTGCCTTGCAGCTCTAGGGCAATGTAGCACACCAAGAGCAGATGTTCTACTTCAGCCGTATCAGGCCTGCAAAGAAACTGCGTTTCACAGGCCTTTGTAAGAGATGTTCCCGGTAGGCTGTAAGAGCACTGTGCAGAGGGACTTGTTTCTTAGCTTCCCAAAGAGCTGGAAGCAAAATGCTTTGCGACTCATCTGCCCCTTTGGAAAGAAGGCAACACTTTGTGTCTTGCAGGTCTAGGGCAATGTAGCACACCCAGAGCAGATGTTCTACTTCTTCAAGGTCAGTCCTGCAAAGAAACTTCGTTTCACAGTCCTTTGTAAGAGATGTTCCCAGTAGGCTGTTAGAGCACTGTGCAGAGCGAGTTGTTTCTCAGCTTCCCAAACAGCCGGAAGCAAGATGCTTTTGGGCCCTTCTCACCCTTTGGAAAGAAGGCAGCACTTTGTGCCTTGCAGCTCTAGGGCAATGTAGCACACCCACAGCAGAAGTTCTACTTCAGCCAGATCAGGCCCGCAAAGAAACTGCGTTTCACAGGCCTTTGTAAGAGATGTTCCCGGTAGGCTGTTAGAGCACTGTGCAGAGCGAGTTGTTTCTTAGATTCCCAACGAGCTGGAAGCAAGATGCTTTAGGGGCCATCTGCCCTTAAGGAAAGAAGGCAGCACTTTGTGCCTTGCAGCTCTAGGGCAATGTAGCACACCCAGAGCAGATGTTCTACTTCTGCCAGGTCAGGCCTGCAAAGAAACTTCGTTTCACAGGCCTTTGTAAGAGATGTTCCCGGTAGGCTGTTAGAGCACTGTGCAGAGCGAGTTGTTTCTTAGCTTCCCAAAGAGCTGGAAGCAAAATGCTTTGAGACTCATCTGCCCCTTTGGAAAGAAGGCAGCACTTTGTGCCTTGCAGCTCTAGGGCAATGTAGCACACCCAGAGCAGATGTTCTACTTCTCCCAGGTCAGGGCTGCATAGACACTTCGTTTCACAGGCCCTTGTAGGAGATGTTCCCGGTAGGCTGTAAGAGCACTGTGCAGAGCGACTAGTTTCTTAGCTTCCCAGAGAGCTGGCAGCAAGATTCTTTGGGGCCCATCTGCCCCTATGGAAAGAACGCAGCACTTTGTGCCTTGCAGCTCTAGGGCAATGCAGCACACCCCGAGCAGAAGTTCTACTTCAGCCAGATCAGGCCCGCAAAGAAACTGTGTTTCACAGGCCTTTGTAAGAGATGTTCCCGGTAGGCTGTTAGAGCACTGTGCAGAGCGAGTTGTTTCTTAGCTTCCCAAAGAGCTGGAAGCAAGATACTTTAGGGGCCATCTGCCCTTAAGGAAAGAAGGCAGCACTTTGTGCCTTGCAGCTCTAGGGCAATGTAGCACACCCCGAGCAGAAGTTCTACTTCAGCCAGATCTGGCCTGCAAAGAAACTGCGTTTCACAGGCCTTTGTAAGAGATGTTCCCGGTAGGCTGTTAGAGCACTGTGCAGAGCGAGTTGTTTCTCAGCTTCCCAAACAGCCGGAAGCAAGATGCCTTGGGGCCCTTCTCACCCTTTGGAAAGAAGGCAGCACTTTGTGCCTTGCAGCTCTAGGGCAATGTAGCACACCCAGAGCAGAAGTTCTACTTCAGCTAGATCAGACCTGCAAAGAAACTGCGTTTCACAGGCCTTTGTAAGAGATGTTCCCGGTAGGCTGTTAGAGCACTGTGCAGAGCGAGTTGTTTCTTAGCTTCCCAAAGAGCTGGAAGCAAGATGCTTTACGGGCCATCTGCCCTTAAGGAAAGAAGGCAGCGCTTTGTGCCTTGCAGCTCTAGGGCAATGTAGCACACCCAGAGCAGATGTTCTACTTCTCCCAGGTCAGGCCTGAAAAGAAACTGCGTTTCACAGGCCTTTGTAAGAGATGTTCCCTGTAGGCTGTTAGAGCACTGTGCAGAGCGAGTTGTTTCTTAGCTTCCCAAAGAGCTGGAAGCAAGATGCTTTAGGGGCCATCTGCCCTTAAGGAAAGAAGGCAGCACTTTGTACCTTGCATCTCTAGGGCAATGTAGCACACCCAGAGCAGAAGTTCTACTTCAGCCGTATCAGGCCTGCAAAGAAACTGCGTTTCACAGGCCTTTGTAAGAGATGTTCCCGGTAGGCTGTTAGAGCACTGTGCAGAGGGACTTGTTTCTTAGCTTCCCAAAGAGCTGGAAGCAAATTCTTTGGGGCCCTTCTCACCCTTTGGAAAGAAGGCAGCACTTTGTGCCTTGCAGCTCTAGGGCAATGTAGCACACCCAGAGCAGAAGTTCTACTTCAGCTAGATCAGACCTGCAAAGAAACTGCATTTCACAGGCCTTTGTAAGAGATGTTCCCAGTAGGCTGTTAGAGCACTGTGCAGAGCGAGTTGTTTCTCAGCTTCCCAAACAGCCGGAAGCAAGATGCTTTTGGGCCCTTCTCACCCTTTGGAAAGAAGGCAGCACTTTGTGCCTTGCAGCTCTAGGGCAATGTAGCACACCCTGAGCAGAAGTTCTACTTCAGCCAGATCTGGCCTGCAAAGAAACTGCGTTTCACAGGCCTTTGTAAGAGATGTTCCCGGTAGGCTGTTAGAGCACTGTGCAGAGCGAGTTGTTTCTCAGCTTCCCAAACAGCCGGAAGCAAGATGCTTTGGGGCCCTTCTCACCCTTTGGAAAGAAGGCAGCACTTTGTGCCTTGCAGCTCTAGGGCAATGTAGCACACCCAGAGCAGATGTTCTACTTCTCCCAGGTCTGGCCTGAAAAGAAACTGCGTTTCACAGGCCTTTGTAAGAGATGTTCCCTGTAGGCTGTTAGAGCACTGTGCAGAGCGAGTTGTTTCTTAGCTTCCCAAAGAGCTGGAAGCAAGATGCTTTAGGGGCCATCTGCCCTTAAGGAAAGAAGGCAGCACTTTGTGCCTTGCAGCTCTAGGGCAATGTAGCACACCCAGAGCAGATGTTCTACTTCTGCCAGGTCAGGCCTGCAAAGACACTTCGTTTCACAGGCCCTTGTAGGAGATGTTCCCGGTAGGCTGTAAGAGCACTGTGCAGAGCGACTAGTTTCTTAGCTTCCCAGAGAGCTGGAAGCAAGATGCTTTGGGGCCCATCGCCCCTATGGAAAGAACGCAGCACTTTGTGCCTTGCAGCTCTAGGGCAATGCAGCACACCCCGAGCAGAAGTTCTACTTCAGCCAGATCAGGCCCGCAAAGAAACTGCGTTTCACAGGCCTTTGTAAGAGATGTTCCCGGTAGGCTGTTAGAGCACTGTGCAGAGCGAGTTGTTTCTTAGCTTCCCAAAGAGCTGGAAGCAAGATGCTTTACGCGCCATCTGCCCTTAAGTAAAGAACGCAGCACTTTGTGCCTTGCAGCTCTAGGGCAATGTAGCACACCCAGAGCAGATGTTCTACTTCTCCCAGGTCAGGCCTGAAAAGAAACTGCGTTTCACAGGCCTTTGTAAGAGATGTTCCCTGTAGGCTGTTAGAGCACTGTGCAGAGCGAGTTTTTTCTTAGCTTCCCAAAGAGCTGGAAGCAAGATGCTTTAGGGGCCATCTGCCCTTAAGGAAAGAAAGCAGCACTTTGTGCCTTGCATCTCTAGGGCAATGTAGCACACCCAGAGCAGATGTTCTACTTCAGCCGTATCAGGCCTGCAAAGAAACTGCGTTTCACAGGCCTTTGTAAGAGATGTTCCCGGTAGGCTGTTAGAGCACTGTGCAGAGCGACTTGTTTCTTAGCTTCCCAAAGAGCTGGAAGCAAGATGCTTTCGGGCCCTTCTCACCCTTTGGAAAGAAGGCAGCACTTTGTGCCTTGCAGCTCTAGGGCAATGTAGCACACCCACAGCAGAAGTTCTACTTAAGCCAGATCTGGCCCGCAAAGAAACTGCGTTTCACAGGCCTTTGTAAGAGATGTTCCCGGTAGGCTGTTAGAGCACTGTGCAGAGCGAGTTGTTTCTTAGCTTCCCAGAGAGCTGGAAGCAAGATGCTTTGGGGCCCGTTAATTTTATACCCTGCTACTTTGCTGTAGTTGTTGATTATTTCTAATAGTTTTTCTGTGGATTCTTTGGGGTTTTCTATGTATAAGATCATGTCGTCTGCAAACAACGCGAGTTTTACTTCTTCGTTACCGATTTGGATTCCTTTCATTTTTTTTTCCTGCCGAATTGCTCTGGCCAGCACCTCCAGTACTATGTTGAATAGGAGTGGTGAAAGTGGGCACCCTTGTCTTGTTCCTGTCCTCAGAGGGATGGCTTTCAGCTTTTGTCCATTGAGTATGATGTTGGCTGTGGGTCTATCATATATGGCCTTTATTCTGTTGAGGTACTTTCCTTCTATACCCGTTTTACTGAGGGTTTTTATCATAAATGGGTGTTGGATCTTGTCGAATGCTTTCTCTGCGTCTATTGAGATGATCATGTGGTTTTTGTTTTTCATTTTGTTGATGTAGTGTATCACGTTGATTGACTTGCGGGTGTTGAACCATCCCTGTGTCCCTGGTATAAATCCCACTTGATCATGGTGTATAATCTTTTTGATGTATTGCTGTAATCGGTTTGCCAAAATTTGGTTGAGGATTTTTGCATCTATGTTCATCAGTGATATCGGCCTGTAGTTCTCCTTCTTTGTGTTGTCCTTGTCAGGTTTGGGGATCAGAGTGATGTTGGCTTCATAGAATGTGTTAGGGAGTTCTCCATCTTTCTCAATTTTCTGGAACAGTTTGAGGAGAATAGGTACAAAGAACTCACACTGCTTAACAACAAAAAAACAAACAACCCGATCAAAAAATGGGCAGAGGACATGAACAGACATTTCTCCAAAGAAGATATGAACATGGCCAATAGACACATGAAAAGATGTTCATCATCGCTAATCATCAGGGAAATGCAAATCAAAACTACACTAAGATATCACCTTACCCCCGTTAGATTGGCAAAAACATCCAAAACCAAGAACGACAAATGTTGCAGAGGTTGTGGACAAAGAGGAACCCTCATACACTGTTGGTGGGAATGCAAACTGGTACAGCCACTATGGAAAACAGTATGGAGATTTCTCAAAAAGTTAAAAATAGAAATACCCTATGACCCAGCCATCCCATTACTGGGTATCTATCCTAAGAACCTGATATCAGATATCTCAAGAGTCCGTTGCACCCCTATGTTCATCGCAGCATTATTTACAATAGCCAAGACGTGGAACCAGCCTACATGCCCAGAAACTGATGATTGGATAAAGAAGATGTGGTATATATACACAATGGAATACTACTCAGCCATAAAAAAAGACGAAAGTGGCCCATTCACAACAAGGTGGATGGACCTCGAGGGCATTATGTTAAGCGAAATAAGTCAGTCAGAGAAAGACGAACTCTATATGACTCCACTCATAGGTGGAAATTAGTATATTGAGAAGGAGATCTGATCGGTGGTTACCAGGGAAAAGGGGGGGTGGGGGGAGGGCACGGAGGGGGAAGTGGTGTTCCCACAACATGACTAACAAAAATGTACAACTGAAATTTCACAAGCTTGTAATCCGTCATAAGATTAATAAACAAACAAACAAAAAAAAAAAAAAGATGCTTTGGGGCCCATCTGCCCCTATGGAAAGAACGCAGCACTTTCTGCCTTGCAGCTCTAGGGCAACGTAGCACACCCAGAGCAGAAGTTCTACTTCAGCCAGATCAGGCCCGCAAAGAAACTGCGTTTCACAGACCTTTGTAAGAGATGTTCCCGGTAGGCTGTTAGAGCACTGTGCAGAGCGAGTTGTTTCTTAGCTTCCCAAAGAGCTGGAAGCAAAATGCTTTGAGACTCATCTGCCCCTTTGGAAAGAAGGGAGCACTTTGTGCCTTGCAGCTCTAGGGCAATGTAGCACACCCAGAACAGATGTTCTACTTCTGCCAGGTCAGGCCTGCAAAGACACTTCGTTTCACAGGCCCTTGTAGGAGATGTTCCCGGTAGGCTGTAAGAGCACTGTGCAGAGCGACTAGTTTCTTAGCTTCCCAGAGAGCTGGCAGCAAGATGCTTTGGGGCCCATCTGCCCCTATGGAAAGAACGCAGCACTTTGTGCCTTGCAGCTCTAGGGCAATGCAGCACACCCCGAGCAGAAGTTCTACTTCAGCCAGATCAGACCTGCAAAGAAACTGCGTTTCACAGGCCTTTGTAAGAGATGTTCCCGGTAGGCTGTTAGAGCACTGTGCAGAGCGAGTTGTTTCTTAGCTTCCCAACGAGCTGGAAGCAAGATGCTTTAGGGGCCATCTGCGCTTAAGGAAAGAAGGCAGCACTTTGTGCCTTGCAGCTCTAGGGCAATGTAGCACACCCAGAGGAGATGTTCCACTTCTGCCAGGTCAGGCCTGCAAAGACACTTCGTTTCACAGGCCCTTGTAGGAGATGTTCCCGGTAGGCTGTAAGAGCACTGTGCAGAGCGACTAGTTTCTTAGCTTCCCAGAGAGCTGGAAGCAAGATGCTTTGGGGCCCTTCTCACCCTTTGGAAAGAAGGCAGCACTTTGTGCCTTGCAGCTCTAGGGCAATGTAGCACACCCACAGCAGAAGTTCTACTTAAGCCAGATCTGGCCCGCAAAGAAACTGCGTTTCACAGGCCTTTGTAAGAGATGTTCCCGGTAGGCTGTTAGAGCACTGTGCAGAGCGAGTTGTTTCTTAGCTTCCCAGAGAGCTGGAAGCAAGATGCTTTGGGGCCCGTTAATTTTATACCCTGCTACTTTGCTGTAGTTGTTGATTATTTCTAATAGTTTTTCTGTGGATTCTTTGGGGTTTTCTATGTATAAGATCATGTCGTCTGCAAACAACGCGAGTTTTACTTCTTCGTTACCGATTTGGATTCCTTTCATTTTTTTTTCCTGCCGAATTGCTCTGGCCAGCACCTCCAGTACTATGTTGAATAGGAGTGGTGAAAGTGGGCACCCTTGTCTTGTTCCTGTCCTCAGAGGGATGGCTTTCAGCTTTTGTCCATTGAGTATGATGTTGGCTGTGGGTCTATCATATATGGCCTTTATTATGTTGAGGTACTTTCCTTCTATACCCGTTTTACTGAGGGTTTTTATCATAAATGGGTGTTGGATCTTGTCGAATGCTTTCTCTGCGTCTATTGAGATGATCATGTGGTTTTTGTTTTTCATTTTGTTGATGTAGTGTATCACGTTGATTGACTTGCGGGTGTTGAACCATCCCTGTGTCCCTGGTATAAATCCCACTTGATCATGGTGTATAATCTTTTTGATGTATTGCTGTAATCGGTTTGCCAAAATTTGGTTGAGGATTTTTGCATCTATGTTCATCAGTGATATCGGCCTGTAGTTCTCCTTCTTTGTGTTGTCCTTGTCAGGTTTGGGGATCAGAGTGATGTTGGCTTCATAGAATGTGTTAGGGAGTTCTCCATCTTTCTCAATTTTCTGGAACAGTTTGAGGAGAATAGGTACAAAGAACTCACACTGCTTAACAACAAAAAAACAAACAACCCGATCAAAAAATGGGCAGAGGACATGAACAGACATTTCTCCAAAGAAGATATGAACATGGCCAATAGACACATGAAAAGATGTTCATCATCGCTAATCATCAGGGAAATGCAAATCAAAACTACACTAAGATATCACCTTACCCCCGTTAGATTGGCAAAAACATCCAAAACCAAGAATGACAAATGTTGCAGAGGTTGTGGAGAAAGAGGAACCCTCATACACTGTTGGTGGGAATGCAAACTGGTACAGCCACTATGGAAAACAGTATGGAGATTTCTCAAAAAGTTAAAAATAGAAATACCCTATGACCCAGCCATCCCATTACTGGGTATCTATCCTAAGAACCTGATATCAGATATCTCAAGAGTCCGTTGCACCCCTATGTTCATCGCAGCATTATTTACAATAGCCAAGACGTGGAACCAGCCTACATGCCCAGAAACTGATGATTGGATAAAGAAGATGTGGTATATATACACAATGGAATACTACTCAGCCATAAAAAAAGACGAAAGTGGCCCATTCACAACAAGGTGGATGGACCTCGAGGGCATTATGTTAAGCGAAATAAGTCAGTCAGAGAAAGACGAACTCTATATGACTCCACTCATAGGTGGAAATTAGTATATTGAGAAGGAGATCTGATCGGTGGTTACCAGGGAAAAGGGGGGGTGGGGGGAGGGCACGGAGGGGGAAGTGGTGTTCCCACAACATGACTAACAAAAATGTACAACTGAAATTTCACAAGCTTGTAATCCGTCATAAGATTAATAAACAAACAAACAAACAAACAAAAAAAGATGCTTTGGGGCCCATCTGCCCCTATGGAAAGAACGCAGCACTTTCTGCCTTGCAGCTCTAGGGCAATGTAGCACACCCAGAGCAGAAGTTCTACTTCAGCCAGATCAGGCCCGCAAAGAAACTGCGTTTCACAGGCCTTTGTAAGAGATGTTCCCGGTAGGCTGTTAGAGCACTGTGCAGAGCGAGTTGTTTCTTAGCTTCCCAAAGAGCTGGAAGCAAAATGCTTTGAGACTCATCTGCCCCTTTGGAAAGAAGGCAGCACTTTGTGCCTTGCAGCTCTAGGGCAATGTAGCACACCCAGAGCAGATGTTCTACTTCTTCCAGGTCAGTCCTGCAAAGAAACTGCGTTTCACAGTCCTTTGTAAGAGATGTTCCCGGTAGGCTGTCAGAGCACTGTGCAGAGCGAGTTGTTTCTTAGCTTCCCAAAGAGCTGGAAGCAAGATGCTTTGGGGCCCTTCTCACCCTTTGGAAAGAAGGCAGCACTTTGTGCCTTGCAGCTCTAGGGCAATGTAGCACACCCAGAGCAGAAGTTCTACTTCAGCCAGATCAGGCCCGCAAAGAAACTGCGTTTCACAGGCCTTTGTAAGAGATGTTCCCGGTAGGCTGTTAGAGCACTGTGCAGAGCGAGTTGTTTCTTAGATTCCCAACGAGCTGGAAGCAAGATGCTTTAGGGGCCATCTGCCCTTAAGGAAAAAAGGCAGCACTTTGTGCCTTGCAGCTCTAGGGCAATGTAGCACACCCAGAGCAGATGTTCTACTTCTGCCAGGTCAGGCCTGCAAAGAAACTTCGTTTCACAGGCCTTTGTAAGAGATGTTCCCGGTAGGCTGTTAGAGCACTGTGCAGAGCGAGTTGTTTCTTAGCTTCCCAAAGAGCTGGAAGCAAAATGCTTTGAGACTCATCTGCCCCTTTGGAAAGAAGGCAGCACTTTGTGCCTTGCAGCTCTAGGGCAATGTAGCACACCCAGAGCAGATGTTCTACTTCTTCCAGGTCAGTCCTGCAAAGAAACTGCGTTTCACAGTCCTTTGTAAGAGATGTTCCCGGTAGGCTGTCAGAGCACTGTGCAGAGCGAGTTGTTTCTTAGCTTCCCAAAGAGCTGGAAGCAAGATGCTTTGGGGCCCTTCTCACCCTTTGGAAAGAAGGCAGCACTTTGTGCCTTGCAGCTCTAGGGCAATGTAGCACACCCAGAGCAGAAGTTCTACTTCAGCCAGATCAGGCCCGCAAAGAAACTGCGTTTCACAGGCCTTTGTAAGAGATGTTCCCGGTAGGCTGTTAGAGCACTGTGCAGAGCGAGTTGTTTCTTAGATTCCCAACGAGCTGGAAGCAAGATGCTTTAGGGGCCATCTGCCCTTAAGGAAAGAAGGCAGCACTTTGTGCCTTGCAGCTCTAGGGCAATGTAGCACACCCAGAGCAGATGTTCTACTTCTGCCAGGTCAGGCCTGCAAAGAAACTTCGTTTCACAGGCCTTTGTAAGAGATGTTGCCGGTAGGCTGTAAGAGCACTGTGCAGAGCGAGTTGTTTCTTAGCTTCCCACAGAGCTGGAAGCAAGATGCTTTGGGGCCCTTCTCACCCTTTGGAAAGAAGGCAGCACTTTGTGCCTTGCAGCTCTAGGGCAATGTAGCACACCCAGAGCAGAAGTTCTACTTAAGCCAGATCTGGCCCGCAAAGAAACTGCGTTTCACAGGCCTTTGTAAGAGATGTTCCCGGTAGGCTGTTAGAGCACTGTGCAGAGCGAGTTGTTTCTTAGCTTCCCAGAGAGCTGGAAGCAAGATGCTTTGGGGCCCGTTAATTTTATACCCTGCTACTTTGCTGTAGTTGTTGATTATTTCTAATAGTTTTTCTGTGGATTCTTTGGGGTTTTCTATGTATAAGATCATGTCGTCTGCAAACAACGCGAGTTTTACTTCTTCGTTACCGATTTGGATTCCTTTCATTTTTTTTTCCTGCCGAATTGCTCTGGCCAGCACCTCCAGTACTATGTTGAATAGGAGTGGTGAAAGTGGGCACCCTTGTCTTGTTCCTGTCCTCAGAGGGCTGGCTTTCAGCTTTTGTCCATTGAGTATGATGTTGGCTGTGGGTCTATCATATATGGCCTTTATTATGTTGAGGTACTTTCCTTCTATACCCGTTTTACTGAGGGTTTTTATCATAAATGGGTGTTGGATCTTGTCGAATGCTTTCTCTGCGTCTATTGAGATGATCATGTGGTTTTTGTTTTTCATTTTGTTGATGTAGTGTATCACGTTGATTGACTTGCGGGTGTTGAACCATCCCTGTGTCCCTGGTATAAATCCCACTTGATCATGGTGTATAATCTTTTTGATGTATTGCTGTAATCGGTTTGCCAAAATTTGGTTGAGGATTTTTGCATCTATGTTCATCAGTGATATCGGCCTGTAGTTCTCCTTCTTTGTGTTGTCCTTGTCAGGTTTTGGGATCAGAGTGATGTTGGCTTCATAGAATGTGTTAGGGAGTTCTCCATCTTTCTCAATTTTCTGGAACAGTTTGAGGAGAATAGGTACAAAGAACTCACACTGCTTAACAACAAAAAAACAAACAACCCGATCAAAAAATGGGCAGAGGACATGAACAGACATTTCTCCAAAGAAGATATGAACATGGCCAATAGACACATGAAAAGATGTTCATCATCACTAATCATCAGGGAAATGCAAATCAAAACTACACTAAGATATCACCTTACCCCCGTTAGATTGGCAAAAACATCCAAAACCAAGAACGACAAATGATGCAGAGGTTGTGGAGAAAGAGGAACCCTCATACACTGTTGGTGGGAATGCAAACTGGTACAGCCACTATGGAAAACAGTATGGAGATTTCTCAAAAAGTTAAAAATAGAAATACCCTATGACCCAGCCATCCCATTACTGGGTATCTATCCTAAGAACCTGATATCAGATATCTCAAGAGTCCGTTGCACCCCTATGTTCATCGCAGCATTATTTACAATAGCCAAGACGTGGAACCAGCCTACATGCCCAGAAACTGATGATTGGATAAAGAAGATGTGGTATATATACACAATGGAATACTACTCAGCCATAAAAAAAGACGAAAGTGGCCCATTCACAACAATGTGGATGGACCTCGAGGGCATTATGTTAAGCGAAATAAGTCAGTCAGAGAAAGACGAACTCTATATGACTCCACTCATAGGTGGAAATTAGTATATTGAGAAGGAGATCTGATCGGTGGTTACCAGGGAAAAGGGGGGGTGGGGGGAGGGCACGGAGGGGGAAGTGGTGTTCCCACAACATGACTAACAAAAATGTACAACTGAAATTTCACAAGCTTGTAATCCGTCATAAGATTAATAAACAAACAAACAAACAAACAAAAAAAGATGCTTTGGGGCCCATCTGCCCCTATGGAAAGAACGCAGCACTTTCTGCCTTGCAGCTCTAGGGCAATGTAGCACACCCAGAGCAGAAGTTCTACTTCAGCCAGATCAGGCCCGCAAAGAAACTGCGTTTCACAGGCCTTTGTAAGAGATGTTCCCGGTAGGCTGTTAGAGCACTGTGCAGAGCGAGTTGTTTCTTAGCTTCCCAAAGAGCTGGAAGCAAGATGCTTTGGGGCCCTTCTCACCCTTTGGAAAGAAGGCAGCACTTTGTGCCTTGCAGCTCTAGGGCAATGTAGCACACCCAGAGCAGATGTTCTACTTCTGCCAGGTCAGGCCTGCAAAGAAACTTCGTTTCACAGGCCTTTGTAAGAGATGTTGCCGGTAGGCTGTAAGAGCACTGTGCAGAGCGACTTATTTCTTAGCTTCCCAGAGAGCTGGAAGCAAGATGCTTTGGGGCCCTTCTCACCCTTTGGAAAGAAGGCAGCACTTTGTGCCTGGCAGCTCTAGGGCAATGTAGCACACCCAGAGCAGAAGTTCTATTTCAGCTACATCACACCTGCAAAGAAACTGCGTTTCACAGGCCTTTGTAAGAGATGTTCCCTGTAGGCTGTTAGAGCACTGTGCAGAGCGAGTTGTTTCTTAGCTTCCCAAAGAGCTGGAAGCAAGATGCTTTAGGGGCCATCTGCCCTTAAGGAAAGAAGGCAGCACTTTGTGCCTTGCAGCTCTAGGGCAATGTAGCACACCCAGAGCAGATGTTCTACTTCTGCCAGGTCAGGCCTGCAAAGAAACTTCGTTTCACAGGCCCTTGTAAGAGATGTTCCCGGTAGGCTGTTAGAGCACTGTGCAGAGCGAGTTGTTTCTTAGCTTCCCAAAGAGCTGGAAGCAAGATGCTTTGGGGCCCTTCTCACCCTTTGGAAAGAAGGCAGCACTTTGTGCCTTGCAGCTCTAGGGCAATGTAGCACACCCAGAGCAGAAGTTCTACTTAAGCCAGATCTGGCCCGCAAAGAAACTGCGTTTCACAGGCCTTTGTAAGAGATGTTCCCGGTAGGCTGTTAGAGCACTGTGCAGAGCGAGTTGTTTCTTAGCTTCCCAGAGAGCTGGAAGCAAGATGCTTTGGGGCCCGTTAATTTTATACCCTGCTACTTTGCTGTAGTTGTTGATTATTTCTAATAGTTTTTCTGTGGATTCTTTGGGGTTTTCTATGTATAAGATCATGTCGTCTGCAAACAACGCGAGTTTTACTTCTTCGTTACCGATTTGGATTCCTTTCATTTTTTTTTCCTGCCGAATTGCTCTGGCCAGCACCTCCAGTACTATGTTGAATAGGAGTGGTGAAAGTGGGCACCCTTGTCTTGTTCCTGTCCTCAGAGGGCTGGCTTTCAGCTTTTGTCCATTGAGTATGATGTTGGCTGTGGGTCTATCATATATGGCCTTTATTCTGTTGAGGTACTTTCCTTCTATACCCGTTTTACTGAGGGTTTTTATCATAAATGGGTGTTGGATCTTGTCGAATGCTTTCTCTGCGTCTATTGAGATGATCATGTGGTTTTTGTTTTTCATTTTGTTGATGTAGTGTATCACGTTGATTGACTTGCGGGTGTTGAACCATCCCTGTGTCCCTGGTATAAATCCCACTTGATCATGGTGTATAATCTTTTTGATGTATTGCTGTAATCGGTTTGCCAAAATTTGGTTGAGGATTTTTGCATCTATGTTCATCAGTGATATCGGCCTGTAGTTCTCCTTCTTTGTGTTGTCCTTGTCAGGTTTGGGGATCAGAGTGATGTTGGCTTCATAGAATGTGTTAGGGAGTTCTCCATCTTTCTCAATTTTCTGGAACAGTTTGAGGAGAATAGGTACAAAGAACTCACACTGCTTAACAACAAAAAAACAAACAACCCGATCAAAAAATGGGCAGAGGACATGAACAGACATTTCTCCAAAGAAGATATGAACATGGCCAATAGACACATGAAAAGATGTTCATCATCGCTAATCATCAGGGAAATGCAAATCAAAACTACACTAAGATATCACCTTACCCCCGTTAGATTGGCAAAAACATCCAAAACCAAGAACGACAAATGATGCAGAGGTTGTGGAGAAAGAGGAACCCTCATACACTGTTGGTGGGAATGCAAACTGGCACAGCCACTATGGAAAACAGTATGGAGATTTCTCAAAAAGTTAAAAATAGAAATACCCTATGACCCAGCCATCCCATTACTGGGTATCTATCCTAAGAACCTGATATCAGATATCTCAAGAGTCCGTTGCACCCCTATGTTCATCGCAGCATTATTTACAATAGCCAAGACGTGGAACCAGCCTACATGCCCAGAAACTGATGATTGGATAAAGAAGATGTGGTATATATACACAATGGAATACTACTCAGCCATAAAAAAAGACGAAAGTGGCCCATTCACAACAATGTGGATGGACCTCGAGGGCATTATGTTAAGCGAAATAAGTCAGTCAGAGAAAGACGAACTCTATATGACTCCACTCATAGGTGGAAATTAGTATATTGAGAAGGAGATCTGATCGGTGGTTACCAGGGAAAAGGGGGGGTGGGGGGAGGGCACGGAGGGGGAAGTGGTGTTCCCACAACATGACTAACAAAAATGTACAACTGAAATTTCACAAGCTTGTAATCCGTCATAAGATTAATAAACAAACAAACAAACAAACAAAAAAAGATGCTTTGGGGCCCATCTGCCCCTATGGAAAGAACGCAGCACTTTCTGCCTTGCAGCTCTAGGGCAATGTAGCACACCCAGAGCAGAAGTTCTACTTCAGCCAGATCAGGCCCGCAAAGAAACTGCGTTTCACAGGCCTTTGTAAGAGATGTTCCCGGTAGGCTGTTAGAGCACTGTGCAGAGCGAGTTGTTTCTTAGCTTCCCAAAGAGCTGGAAGCAAGATGCTTTGGGGCCCTTCTCACCCTTTGGAAAGAAGGCAGCACTTTGTGCCTTGCAGCTCTAGGGCAATGTAGCACACCCAGAGCAGATGTTCTACTTCTGCCAGGTCAGGCCTGCAAAGAAACTTCGTTTCACAGGCCTTTGTAAGAGATGTTGCCGGTAGGCTGTAAGAGCACTGTGCAGAGCGACTTATTTCTTAGCTTCCCAGAGAGCTGGAAGCAAGATGCTTTGGGGCCCTTCTCACCCTTTGGAAAGAAGGCAGCACTTTGTGCCTGGCAGCTCTAGGGCAATGTAGCACACCCAGAGCAGAAGTTCTATTTCAGCTACATCACACCTGCAAAGAAACTGCGTTTCACAGGCCTTTGTAAGAGATGTTCCCTGTAGGCTGTTAGAGCACTGTGCAGAGCGAGTTGTTTCTTAGCTTCCCAAAGAGCTGGAAGCAAGATGCTTTAGGGGCCATCTGCCCTTAAGGAAAGAAGGCAGCACTTTGTGCCTTGCAGCTCTAGGGCAATGTAGCACACCCAGAGCAGATGTTCTACTTCTGCCAGGTCAGGCCTGCAAAGAAACTTCGTTTCACAGGCCCTTGTAAGAGATGTTCCCGGTAGGCTGTTAGAGCACTGTGCAGAGCGAGTTGTTTCTTAGCTTCCCAAAGAGCTGGAAGCAAGATGCTTTGGGGCCCTTCTCACCCTTTGGAAAGAAGGCAGCACTTTGTGCCTTGCAGCTCTAGGGCAATGTAGCACACCCACAGCAGAAGTTCTACTTAAGCCAGATCTGGCCCGCAAAGAAACTGCGTTTCACAGGCCTTTGTAAGAGATGTTCCCGGTAGGCTGTTAGAGCACTGTGCAGAGCGAGTTGTTTCTTAGCTTCCCAGAGAGCTGGAAGCAAGATGCTTTGGGGCCCGTTAATTTTATACCCTGCTACTTTGCTGTAGTTGTTGATTATTTCTAATAGTTTTTCTGTGGATTCTTTGGGGTTTTCTATGTATAAGATCATGTCGTCTGCAAACAACGCGAGTTTTACTTCTTCGTTACCGATTTGGATTCCTTTCATTTTTTTTTCCTGCCGAATTGCTCTGGCCAGCACCTCCAGTACTATGTTGAATAGGAGTGGTGAAAGTGGGCACCCTTGTCTTGTTCCTGTCCTCAGAGGGATGGCTTTCAGCTTTTGTCCATTGAGTATGATGTTGGCTGTGGGTCTATCATATATGGCCTTTATTCTGTTGAGGTACTTTCCTTCTATACCCGTTTTACTGAGGGTTTTTATCATAAATGGGTGTTGGATCTTGTCGAATGCTTTCTCTGCGTCTATTGAGATGATCATGTGGTTTTTGTTTTTCATTTTGTTGATGTAGTGTATCACGTTGATTGACTTGCGGGTGTTGAACCATCCCTGTGTCCCTGGTATAAATCCCACTTGATCATGGTGTATAATCTTTTTGATGTATTGCTGTAATCGGTTTGCCAAAATTTGGTTGAGGATTTTTGCAGCTATGTTCATCAGTGATATCGGCCTGTAGTTCTCCTTCTTTGTGTTGTCCTTGTCAGGTTTGGGGATCAGAGTGATGTTGGCTTCATAGAATGTGTTAGGGAGTTCTCCATCTTTCTCAATTTTCTGGAACAGTTTGAGGAGAATAGGTACAAAGAACTCACACTGCTTAACA
Source organism: Equus asinus (assembly GCF_041296235.1). Classification (NCBI taxonomy): domain Eukaryota; kingdom Metazoa; phylum Chordata; class Mammalia; order Perissodactyla; family Equidae; genus Equus; species Equus asinus. The sequence continues at coordinate 38,292,967 of NC_091790.1, forward strand.
ACAAAAAAACAAACAACCCGATCAAAAAATGGGCAGAGGACATGAACAGACATTTCTCCAAAGAAGATATGAACATGGCCAATAGACACATGAAAAGATGTTCATCATCGCTAATCATCAGGGAAATGCAAATCAAAACTACACTAAGATATCACCTTACCCCCGTTAGATTGGCAAAAACATCCAAAACCAAGAACGACAAATGTTGCAGAGGTTGTGGAGAAAGAGGAACCCTCATACACTGTTGGTGGGAATGCAAACTGGTACAGCCACTATGGAAAACAGTATGGAGATTTCTCAAAAAGTTAAAAATAGAAATACCCTATGACCCAGCCATCCCATTACTGGGTATCTATCCTAAGAACCTGATATCAGATATCTCAAGAGTCCGTTGCACCCCTATGTTCATCGCAGCATTATTTACAATAGCCAAGACGTGGAACCAGCCTACATGCCCAGAAACTGATGATTGGATAAAGAAGATGTGGTATATATACACAATGGAATACTACTCAGCCATAAAAAAAGACGAAAGTGGCCCATTCACAACAAGGTGGATGGACCTCGAGGGCATTATGTTAAGCGAAATAAGTCAGTCAGAGAAAGACGAACTCTATATGACTCCACTCATAGGTGGAAATTAGTATATTGAGAAGGAGATCTGATCGGTGGTTACCAGGGAAAAGGGGGGGTGGGGGGAGGGCACGGAGGGGGAAGTGGTGTTCCCACAACATGACTAACAAAAATGTACAACTGAAATTTCACAAGCTTGTAATCCGTCATAAGATTAATAAACAAACAAACAAACAAACAAAAAAAGATGCTTTGGGGCCCATCTGCCCCTATGGAAAGAACGCAGCACTTTGTGCCTTGCAGCTCTAGGGCAATGCAGCACACCCAGAGCAGAAGTTCTACTTCAGCCAGATCAGGCCCGCAAAGAAACTGCGTTTCACAGGCCTTTGTAAGAGATGTTCCCGGTAGGCTGTTAGAGCACTGTGCAGAGCGAGTTGTTTCTTAGCTTCCCAAAGAGCTGGAAGCAAGATGCTTTACGGGCCATCTGCCCTTAAGGAAAGAAGGCAGCACTTTGTGCCTTGCAGCTCTAGGGCAATGTAGCACACCCAGTGCAGATGTTCTACTTCTCCCAGGTCAGGCCTGAAAAGAAACTGCGTTTCACAGGCCTTTGTAAGAGATGTTCCCGGTAGGCTGTTAGAGCACTGTGCAGAGCGAGTTGTTTCTTAGCTTCCCAAAGAGCTGGAAGCAAGATGCTTTAGGGGCCATCTGCCCTTAAGGAAAGAAGGCAGCACTTTCTGCCTTGCATCTCTAGGGCAATCTAGCACACCCAGAACAGATGTTCTACTTCTGCCAGGTCAGGACTGCAAAGAAACTTCGTTTCACAGGCCTTTGTAAGAGATGTTGCCGGTAGGCTCTAAGAGCACTGTGCAGAGCGACTTGTTTCTTAGCTTCCCACAGAGCTGGAAGCACGATGCTTTGGGGCCCTTCTCACCCTTTGGAAAGAAGGCAGCACTTTGTGCCTTGCAGCTCTAGGGCAATGTAGCACACCTAGAGCAGAAGTTCTACTTCAGCTAGATCAGACCTGCAAAGAAACTGCGTTTCACAGGCCTTTGTAAGAGATGTTCCCGGTAGGCTGTTAGAGCACTGTGCAGAGCGAGTTGTTCCTTAGCTTCCCAGAGAGCTGGAAGCAAGATGCTTTGGGGCCCGTTAATTCTATACCCTGCTACTTTGCTGTAGTTGTTATTTCTAATAGTTTTTCTGTGGATTCTTTGGGGTTTTCTATGTATAAGATCATGTCGTCTGCAAACAACGCGAGTTTTACTTCTTCGTTACCGATTTGGATTCCTTTCATTTTTTTTTCCTGCCGAATTGCTCTGGCCAGCACCTCCAGTTCTATGTTGAATAGGAGTGGTGAAAGTGGGCACCCTTGTCTTGTTCCTGTCCTCAGAGGGATGGCTTTCAGCTTTTGTCCATTGAGTATGATGTTGGCTGTGGGTCTATCATATATGGCCTTTATTATGTTGAGGTACTTTCCTTCTATACCCGTTTTACTGAGGGTTTTTATCATAAATGGGTGTTGGATCTTGTCGAATGCTTTCTCTGCGTCTATTGAGATGATCCTGTGGTTTTTGTTTTTCATTTTGTTGATGTAGTGTATCACGTTGATTGACTTGCGGGTGTTGAACCATCCCTGTGTCCCTGGTATAAATCCCACTTGATCATGGTGTATAATCTTTTTGATGTATTGCTGTAATCGGTTTGCCAAAATTTGGTTGAGGATTTTTGCATCTATGTTCATCAGTGATATCGGCCTGTAGTTCTCCTTCTTTGTGTTGTCCTTGTCAGGTTTGGGGATCAGAGTGATGTTGGCTTCATAGAATGTGTTAGGGAGTTCTCCATCTTTCTCAATTTTCTGGAACAGTTTGAGGAGAATAGGTACAAAGAACTCACACTGCTTAACAACAAAAAAACAAACAACCCGATCAAAAAATGGGCAGAGGACATGAACAGACATTTCTCCAAAGAAGATATGAACATGGCCAATAGACACATGAAAAGATGTTCATCATCGCTAATCATCAGGGAAATGCAAATCAAAACTACACTAAGATATCACCTTACCCCCGTTAGATTGGCAAAAACATCCAAAACCAAGAACGACAAATGTTGCAGAGGTTGTGGACAAAGAGGAACCCTCATACACTGTTGGTGGGAATGCAAACTGGTACAGCCACTATGGAAAACAGTATGGAGATTTCTCAAAAAGTTAAAAATAGAAATACCCTATGACCCAGCCATCCCATTACTGGGTATCTATCCTAAGAACCTGATATCAGATATCTCAAGAGTCCGTTGCACCCCTATGTTCATCGCAGCATTATTTACAATAGCCAAGACGTGGAACCAGCCTACATGCCCAGAAACTGATGATTGGATAAAGAAGATGTGGTATATATACACAATGGAATACTACTCAGCCATAAAAAAAGACGAAAGTGGCCCCTTCACAACAATGTGGATGGACCTCGAGGGCATTATGTTAAGCGAAATAAGTCAGTCAGAGAAAGACGAACTCTATATGACTCCACTCATAGGTGGAAATTAGTATATTGAGAAGGAGATCTGATCGGTGGTTACCAGGGAAAAGGGGGGGTGGGGGGAGGGCACGGAGGGGGAAGTGGTGTTCCCACAACATGACTAACAAAAATGTACAACTGAAATTTCACAAGCTTGTAATCCGTCATAAGATTAATAAACAAACAAACAAACAAACAAAAAAAGATGCTTTGGGGCCCATCTGCCCCTATGGAAAGAACGCAGCACTTTCTGCCTTGCAGCTCTAGGGCAATGTAGCACACCCAGAGCAGAAGTTCTACTTCAGCCAGATCAGGCCCGCAAAGAAACTGCGTTTCACAGGCCTTTGTAAGAGATGTTCCCGGTAGGCTGTTAGAGCACTGTGCAGAGCGAGTTGTTTCTTAGCTTCCCAAAGAGCTGGAAGCAAGATGCTTTGGGGCCCTTCTCACCCTTTTGAAAGAAGGCAGCACTTTGTGCCTTGCAGCTCTAGGGCAATGTAGCACACCCAGAGCAGAAGTTCTACTTCAGCCAGATCAGGCCCGCAAAGAAACTGCGTTTCACAGGCCTTTATAAGAGATGTTCCCGGTAGGCTGTTAGAGCACTGTGCAGAGCGAGTTGTTTCTTAGATTCCCAACGAGCTGGAAGCAAGATGCTTTAGGGGCCATCTGCCCTTAAGGAAAGAAGGCAGCACTTTGTGCCTTGCAGCTCTAGGGCAATGTGGCACACCCAGAGCAGATTTTCTACTTCTTCCAGGTCAGGCCTGCAAAGAAACTTCGTTTCACAGGCCTTTGTAAGAGATGTTCCCGGTAGGCTGTAAGAGCACTGTGCAGAGTGACTTGTTTCTTAGCTTCCCACAGAGCCGGAAGCAAGATGCTTTGGGGCCCTTCTCACCCTTTGGAAAGAAGGCAGCACTTTGTGCCTTGCAGCTCTAGGGCAATGTAGCACACCCAGAGCAGAAGTTCTACTTCAGCTACATCACACCTGCAAAGAAACTGCGTTTCACAGGCCTTTGTAAGAGATGTTCCCTGTAGGCTGTTAGAGCACTGTGCAGAGCGAGTTGTTTCTTAGCTTCCCAAAGAGCTGGAAGCAAGATGCTTTAGGGGCCATCTGCCCTTAAGGAAAGAAGGCAGCACTTTGTGCCTTGCAGCTCTAGGGCAATGTAGCACACCCAGAGCAGATGTTCTACTTCTGCCAGGTCAGGCCTGCAAAGAAACTTCGTTTCACAGGCCCTTGTAAGAGATGTTCCCGGTAGGCTGTTAGAGCACTGTGCAGAGCGACTTGTTTCTTAGCTTCCCAAAGAGCTGGAAGCAAGATGCTTTGGGGCCCTTCTCACCCTTTGGAAAGAAGGCAGCACTTTGTGCCTTGCAGCTCTAGGGCAATGTAGCACACCCACAGCAGAAGTTCTACTTAAGCCAGATCTGGCCCGCAAAGAAACTGCGTTTCACAGGCCTTTGTAAGAGATGTTCCCGGTAGGCTGTTAGAGCACTGTGCAGAGCGAGTTGTTTCTTAGCTTCCCAGAGAGCTGGAAGCAAGATGCTTTGGGGCCCGTTAATTTTATACCCTGCTACTTTGCTGTAGTTGTTGATTATTTCTAATAGTTTTTCTGTGGATTCTTTGGGGTTTTCTATGTATAAGATCATGTCGTCTGCAAACAACGCGAGTTTTACTTCTTCGTTACCGATTTGGATTCCTTTCATTTTTTTTTCCTGCCGAATTGCTCTGGCCAGCACCTCCAGTACTATGTTGAATAGGAGTGGTGAAAGTGGGCACCCTTGTCTTGTTCCTGTCCTCAGAGGGATGGCTTTCAGCTTTTGTCCATTGAGTATGATGTTGGCTGTGGGTCTATCATATATGGCCTTTATTATGTTGAGGTACTTTCCTTCTATACCCGTTTTACTGAGGGTTTTTATCATAAATGGGTGTTCGATCTTGTCGAATGCTTTCTCTGCATCTATTGAGATGATCCTGTGGTTTTTGTTTTTCATTTTGTTGATGGAGTGTATCACGTTGATTGACTTGCGGGTGTTGAACCATCCCTGTGTCCCTGGTATAAATCCCACTTGATCATGGTGTATAATCTTTTTGATGTATTGCTGTAATCGGTTTGCCAAAATTTGGTTGAGGATTTTTGCATCTATGTTCATCAGTGATATCGGCCTGTAGTTCTCCTTCTTTGTGTTGTCCTTGTCAGGTTTGGGGGATCAGAGTGATGTTGGCTTCATAGAATGTGTTAGGGAGTTCTCCATCTTTCTCAATTTTCTGGAACAGTTTGAGGAGAATAGGTACAAAGAACTCACACTGCTTAACAACAAAAAAACAAACAACCCGATCAAAAAATGGGCAGAGGACATGAACAGACATTTCTCCAAAGAAGATATGAACATGGCCAATAGACACATGAAAAGATGTTCATCATCGCTAATCATCAGGGAAATGCAAATCAAAACTACACTAAGATATCACCTTACCCCCGTTAGATTGGCAAAAACATCCAAAACCAAGAACGACAAATGTTGCAGAGGTTGTGGACAAAGAGGAACCCTCATACACTGTTGGTGGGAATGCAAACTGGTACAGCCACTATGGAAAACAGTATGGAGATTTCTCAAAAAGTTAAAAATAGAAATACCCTATGACCCAGCCATCCCATTACTGGGTATCTATCCTAAGAACCTGATATCAGATATCTCAAGAGTCCGTTGCACCCCTATGTTCATCGCAGCATTATTTACAATAGCCAAGACGTGGAACCAGCCTACATGCCCAGAAACTGATGATTGGATAAAGAAGATGTGGTATATATACACAATGGAATACTACTCAGCCATAAAAAAAGACGAAAGTGGCCCCTTCACAACAATGTGGATGGACCTCGAGGGCATTATGTTAAGCGAAATAAGTCAGTCAGAGAAAGACGAACTCTATATGACTCCACTCATAGGTGGAAATTAGTATATTGAGAAGGAGATCTGATCAGTGGTTACCAGGGAAAAGGGGGGGTGGGGGGAGGGCACGGAGGGGGAAGTGGTGTTCCCACAACATGACTAACAAAAATGTACAACTGAAATTTCACAAGCTTGTAATCCGTCATAAGATTAATAAACAAACAAACAAACAAACAAAAAAAGATGCTTTGGGGCCCATCTGCCCCTATGGAAAGAACGCAGCACTTTCTGCCTTGCAGCTCTAGGGCAATGTAGCACACCCACAGCAGAAGTTCTACTTCAGCCAGATCTGGCCCGCAAAGAAACTGCGTTTCACAGGCCTTTGTAAGAGATGTTCCCGGTAGGCTGTTAGAGCACTGTGCAGAGCGAGTTGGTTCTTAGCTTCCCAAAGAGCCGGAAGCAAGATGCTTTGGGGCCCGTTAATTTTATACCCTGCTACTTTGCTGTAGTTGTTGATTATTTCTAATAGTTTTTCTGTGGATTCTTTGGGGTTTTCTATGTATAAGATCATGTCGTCTGCAAACAACGCGAGTTTTACTTCTTCGTTACCGATTTGGATTCCTTTCATTTTTTTTTCCTGCCGAATTGCTCTGGCCAGCACCTCCAGTACTATGTTGAATAGGAGTGGTGAAAGTGGGCACCCTTGTCTTGTTCCTGTCCTCAGAGGGATGGCTTTCAGCTTTTGTCCATTGAGTATGATGTTGGCTGTGGGTCTATCATATATGGCCTTTATTATGTTGAGGTACTTTCCTTCTATACCCGTTTTACTGAGGGTTTTTATCATAAATGGGTGTTGGATCTTGTCGAATGCTTTCTCTGCGTCTATTGAGATGATCATGTGGTTTTTGTTTTTCATTTTGTTGATGTAGTGTATCACGTTGATTGACTTGCGGGTGTTGAACCATCCCTGTGTCCCTGGTATAAATCCCACTTGATCATGGTGTATAATCTTTTTGATGTATTGCTGTAATCGGTTTGCCAAAATTTGGTTGAGGATTTTTGCATCTATGTTCATCAGTGATATCGGCCTGTAGTTCTCCTTCTTTGTGTTGTCCTTGTCAGGTTTGGGGATCAGAGTGATGTTGGCTTCATAGAATGTGTTAGGGAGTTCTCCATCTTTCTCAATTTTCTGGAACAGTTTGAGGAGAATAGGTACAAAGAACTCACACTGCTTAACAACAAAAAAACAAACAACCCGATCAAAAAATGGGCAGAGGACATGAACAGACATTTCTCCAAAGAAGATATGAACATGGCCAATAGACACATGAAAAGATGTTCATCATCGCTAATCATCAGGGAAATGCAAATCAAAACTACACTAAGATATCACCTTACCCCCGTTAGATTGGCAAAAACATCCAAAACCAAGAACGACAAATGTTGCAGAGGTTGTGGACAAAGAGGAACCCTCATACACTGTTGGTGGGAATGCAAACTGGTACAGCCACTATGGAAAACAGTATGGAGATTTCTCAAAAAGTTAAAAATAGAAATACCCTATGACCCAGCCATCCCATTACTGGGTATCTATCCTAAGAACCTGATATCAGATATCTCAAGAGTCCGTTGCACCCCTATGTTCATCGCAGCATTATTTACAATAGCCAAGACGTGGAACCAGCCTACATGCCCAGAAACTGATGATTGGATAAAGAAGATGTGGTATATATACACAATGGAATACTACTCAGCCATAAAAAAAGACGAAAGTGGCCCATTCACAACAATGTGGATGGACCTCGAGGGCATTATGTTAAGCGAAATAAGTCAGTCAGAGAAAGACGAACTCTATATGACTCCACTCATAGGTGGAAATTAGTATATTGAGAAGGAGATCTGATCGGTGGTTACCAGGGAAAAGGGGGGGTGGGGGGAGGGCACGGAGGGGGAAGTGGTGTTCCCACAACATGACTAACAAAAATGTACAACTGAAATTTCACAAGCTTGTAATCCGTCATAAGATTAATAAACAAACAAACAAACAAACAAAAAAAGATGCTTTGGGGCCCATCTGGCCCTATGGAAAGAACGCAGCACTTTCTGCCTTGCAGCTCTAGGGCAATGTAGCACACCCAGAGCAGAAGTTCTACTTCAGCCAGATCAGGCCCGCAAAGAAACTGCGTTTCACAGGCCTTTGTAAGAGAAGTTCCCGGTAGGCTGTTAGAGCACTGTGCAGAGCGAGTTGTTTCTTAGCTTCCCAAAGAGCTGGAAGCAAAATGCTTTGAGACTCATCTGCCCCTTTGGAAAGAAGGCAGCACTTTGTGTCTTGCAGGTCTAGGGCAATGTAGCACACCCAGAGCAGATGTTCTACTTCTTCCAGGTCAGTCCTGCAAAGAAACTGCGTTTCACAGTCCTTTGTAAGAGATGTTCCCGGTAGGCTGTTAGAGCACTGTGCAGAGCGAGTTGTTTCTTAGCTTCCCAAAGAGCTGGAAGCAAGATGCTTTGGGGCCCTTCTCACCCTTTGGAAAGAAGGCAGCACTTTGTGCCTTGCAGCTCTAGGGCAATGTAGCACACCCAGAGCAGAAGTTCTACTTCAGCCAGATCAGGCCCGCAAAGAAACTGCGTTTCACAGGCCTTTGTAAGAGATGTTCCCGGTAGGCTGTTAGAGCACTGTGCAGAGCGAGTTGTTTCTTAGATTCCCAACGAGCTGGAAGCAAGATGCTTTAGGGGCCATCTGCCCTTAAGGAAAGAAGGCAGCACTTTGTGCCTTGCAGCTCTAGGGCAATGTAGCACACCCAGAGCAGATGTTCTACTTCTGCCAGGTCAGGCCTGCAAAGAAACTTCGTTTCACAGGCCTTTGTAAGAGATGTTGCCGGTAGGCTGTAAGAGCACTGTGCAGAGCGACTTATTTCTTAGCTTCCCAGAGAGCTGGAAGCAAGATGCTTTGGGGCTCTTCTCACCCTTTGGAAAGAAGGCAGCACTTTGTGCCTTGCAGCTCTAGGGCAATGTAGCACACCCACAGCAGAAGTTCTACTTCAGCTAGATCAGACCTGCAAAGAAACTGCGTTTCACAGGCCTTTGTAAGAGATGTTCCCTGTAGGCTGTTAGAGCACTGTGCAGAGCGAGTTGTTTCTTAGCTTCCCAACGAGCTGGAAGCAAGATGCTTTAGGGGCCATCTGCCCTTAAGGAAAGAAGGCAGCACTTTGTGCCTTGCAGCTCTAGGGCAATGTAGCACACCCAGAGCAGATGTTCTACTTCTGCCAGGTCAGGCCTGCAAAGAAACTTCGTTTCACAGGCCCTTGTAAGTGATGTTCCCGGTAGGCTGTTAGAGCACTGTGCAGAGCGAGTTGTTTCTTAGCTTCCCAGAGAGCTGGAAGCAAGATGCTTTGGGGCCCGTTAATTTTATACCCTGCTACTTTGCTGTAGTTGTTGATTATTTCTAATAGTTTTTCTGTGGATTCTTTGGGGTTTTCTATGTATAAGATCATGTCGTCTGCAAACAACGCGAGTTTTACCTCTTCGTTACCGATTTGGATTCCTTTCATTTTTTTTTCCTGCCGAATTGCTCTGGCCAGCACCTCCAGTACTATGTTGAATAGGAGTGGTGAAAGTGGGCACCCTTGTCTTGTTCCTGTCCTCAGAGGGATGGCTTTCAGCTTTTGTCCATTGAGTATGATGTTGGCTGTGGGTCTATCATATATGGCCTTTATTATGTTGAGGTACTTTCCTTCTATACCCGTTTTACTGAGGGTTTTTATCATAAATGGGTGTTGGATCTTGTCGAATGCTTTCTCTGCGTCTATTGAGATGATCATGTGGTTTTTGTTTTTCATTTTGTTGATGTAGTGTATCACGTTGATTGACTTGCGGGTGTTGAACCATCCCTGTGTCCCTGGTATAAATCCCACTTGATCATGGTGTATAATCTTTTTGATGTATTGCTGTAATCGGTTTGCCAAAATTTGGTTGAGGATTTTTGCATCTATGTTCATCAGTGATATCGGCCTGTAGTTCTCCTTCTTTGTGTTGTCCTTGTCAGGTTTGGGGATCAGAGTGATGTTGGCTTCATAGAATGTGTTAGGGAGTTCTCCATCTTTCTCAATTTTCTGGAACAGTTTGAGGAGAATAGGTACAAAGAACTCACACTGCTTAACAACAAAAAAACAAACAACCCGATCAAAAAATGGGCAGAGGACATGAACAGACATTTCTCCAAAGAAGATATGAACATGGCCAATAGACACATGAAAAGATGTTCATCATCGCTAATCATCAGGGAAATGCAAATCAAAACTACACTAAGATATCACCTTACCCCCGTTAGATTGGCAAAAACATCCAAAACCAAGAACGACAAATGTTGCAGAGGTTGTGGACAAAGAGGAACCCTCATACACTGTTGGTGGGAATGCAAACTGGTACAGCCACTATGGAAAACAGTATGGAGATTTCTCAAAAAGTTAAAAATAGAAATACCCTATGACCCAGCCATCCCATTACTGGGTATCTATCCTAAGAACCTGATATCAGATATCTCAAGAGTCCGTTGCACCCCTATGTTCATCGCAGCATTATTTACAATAGCCAAGACGTGGAACCAGCCTACATGCCCAGAAACTGATGATTGGATAAAGAAGATGTGGTATATATACACAATGGAATACTACTCAGCCATAAAAAAAGACGAAAGTGGCCCATTCACAACAATGTGGATGGACCTCGAGGGCATTATGTTAAGCGAAATAAGTCAGTCAGAGAAAGACGAACTCTATATGACTCCACTCATAGGTGGAAATTAGTATATTGAGAAGGAGATCTGATCGGTGGTTACCAGGGAAAAGGGGGGGTGGGGGGAGGGCACGGAGGGGGAAGTGGTGTTCCCACAACATGACTAACAAAAATGTACAACTGAAATTTCACAAGCTTGTAATCCGTCATAAGATTAATAAACAAACAAACAAACAAACAAAAAAAGATGCTTTGGGGCCCATCTGCCCCTATGGAAAGAACGCAGCACTTTCTGCCTAGCAGCTCTAGGGCAATGTAGCACACCCAGAGCAGAAGTTCTACTTCAGCCAGATCAGGCCCGCAAAGAAACTGCGTTTCACAGGCCTTTGTAAGAGATGTTCCCGGTAGGCTGTTAGAGCACTGTGCAGAGCGAGTTGGTTCTTAGCTTCCCAAAGAGCTGGAAGCAAAATGCTTTGAGACTCATCTGCCCCTTTGGAAAGAAGGCAGCACTTTGTGCCTTGCAGCTCTAGGGCAATGTAGCACACCCAGAGCAGATGTTCTACTTCTTCCAGGTCAGTCCTGCAAAGAAACTGCGTTTCACAGTCCTTTGTAAGAGATGTTCCCGGTAGGCTGTTAGAGCACTGTGCAGAGCGAGTTGTTTCTTAGCTTCCCAAAGAGCTGGAAGCAAGATGCTTTGGGGCCCATCTGCCCCTATGGAAGAACGCAGCACTTTGTGCCTTGCAGCTCTAGGGCAATGTAGCACACCCAGAGCAGAAGTTCTACTTCAGCCAGATCAGGCCCGCAAAGAAACTGCGTTTCACAGGCCTTTGTAAGAGATGTTCCCGGTAGGCTGTTAGAGCACTGTGCAGAGCGAGTTGTTTCTTAGATTCCCAACGAGCTGGAAGCAAGATGCTTTAGGGGCCATCTGCCCTTAAGGAAAGAAGGCAGCACTTTGTGCCTTGCAGCTCTAGGGCAATGTAGCACACCCAGAGCAGATGTTCTACTTCTGCCAGGTCAGGCCTGCAAAGAAACTTCGTTTCACAGGCCTTTGTAAGAGATGTTGCCGGTAGGCTGTAAGAGCACTGTGCAGAGCGACTTATTTCTTAGCTTCCCAGAGAGCTGGAAGCAAGATGCTTTGGGGCCCTTCTCACCCTTTGGAAAGAAGGCAGCACTTTGTGCCTTGCAGCTCTAGGGCAATGTAGCACACCCACAGCAGAAGTTCTACTTCAGCTAGATCAGACCTGCAAAGAAACTGCGTTTCACAGGCCTTTGTAAGAGATGTTCCCTGTAGGCTGTTAGAGCACTGTGCAGAGCGAGTTGTTTCTTAGCTTCCCAAAGAGCTGGAAGCAAGATGCTTTAGGGGCCATCTGCCCTTAAGGAAAGAAGGCAGCACTTTGTGCCTTGCAGCTCTAGGGCAATGTAGCACACCCAGAGCAGATGTTCTACTTCTGCCAGGTCAGGCCTGCAAAGAAACTTCGTTTCACAGGCCCTTGTAAGAGATGTTCCCGGTAGGCTGTTAGAGCACTGTGCAGAGCGACTTGTTTCTTAGCTTCCCAAAGAGCTGGCAGCAAGATGCTTTGGGGCCCTTCTCACCCTTTGGAAAGAAGGCAGCACTTTGTGCCTTGCAGCTCTAGGGCAATGTAGCACACCCACAGCAGAAGTTCTACTTAAGCCAGATCTGGCCCGCAAAGAAACTGCGTTTCACAGGCCTTTGTAAGAGATGTTCCCGGTAGGCTGTTAGAGCACTGTGCAGAGCGAGTTGTTTCTTAGCTTCCCAGAGAGCCGGAAGCAAGATGCTTTGGGGCCCGTTAATTTTATACCCTGCTACTTTGCTGTAGTTGTTGATTATTTCTAATAGTTTTTCTGTGGATTCTTTGGGGTTTTCTATGTATAAGATCATGTCGTCTGCAAACAACGCGAGTTTTACCTCTTCGTTACCGATTTGGATTCCTTTCATTTTTTTTTCCTGCCGAATTGCTCTGGCCAGCACCTCCAGTACTATGTTGAATAGGAGTGGTGAAAGTGGGCACCCTTGTCTTGTTCCTGTCCTCAGAGGGATGGCTTTCAGCTTTTGTCCATTGAGTATGATGTTGGCTGTGGGTCTATCATATATGGCCTTTATTCTGTTGAGGTACTTTCCTTCTATACCCGTTTTACTGAGGGTTTTTATCATAAATGGGTGTTGGATCTTGTCGAATGCTTTCTCTGCGTCTATTGAGATGATCATGTGGTTTTTGTTTTTCATTTTGTTGATGTAGTGTATCACGTTGATTGACTTGCGGGTGTTGAACCATCCCTGTGTCCCTGGTATAAATCCCACTTGATCATGGTGTATAATCTTTTTGATGTATTGCTGTAATCGGTTTGCCAAAATTTGGTTGAGGATTTTTGCATCTATGTTCATCAGTGATATCGGCCTGTAGTTCTCCTTCTTTGTGTTGTCCTTGTCAGGTTTGGGGATCAGAGTGATGTTGGCTTCATAGAATGTGTTAGGGAGTTCTCCATCTTTCTCAATTTTCTGGAACAGTTTGAGGAGAATAGGTACAAAGAACTCACACTGCTTAACAACAAAAAAACAAACAACCCGATCAAAAAATGGGCAGAGGACATGAACAGACATTTCTCCAAAGAAGATATGAACATGGCCAATAGACACATGAAAAGATGTTCATCATCGCTAATCATCAGGGAAATGCAAATCAAAACTACACTAAGATATCACCTTACCCCCGTTAGATTGGCAAAAACATCCAAAACCAAGAACGACAAATGTTGCAGAGGTTGTGGACAAAGAGGAACCCTCATACACTGTTGGTGGGAATGCAAACTGGTACAGCCACTATGGAAAACAGTATGGAGATTTCTCAAAAAGTTAAAAATAGAAATACCCTATGACCCAGCCATCCCATTACTGGGTATCTATCCTAAGAACCTGATATCAGATATCTCAAGAGTCCGTTGCACCCCTATGTTCATCGCAGCATTATTTACAATAGCCAAGACGTGGAACCAGCCTACATGCCCAGAAACTGATGATTGGATAAAGAAGATGTGGTATATATACACAATGGAATACTACTCAGCCATAAAAAAAGACGAAAGTGGCCCCTTCACAACAATGTGGATGGACCTCGAGGGCATTATGTTAAGCGAAATAAGTCAGTCAGAGAAAGACGAACTCTATATGACTCCACTCATAGGTGGAAATTAGTATATTGAGAAGGAGATCTGATCGGTGGTTACCAGGGAAAAGGGGGGGTGGGGGGAGGGCACGGAGGGGGAAGTGGTGTTCCCACAACATGACTAACAAAAATGTACAACTGAAATTTCACAAGCTTGTAATCCGTCATAAGATTAATAAACAAACAAACAAACAAACAAAAAAAGATGCTTTGGGGCCCATCTGCCCCTATGGAAAGAACGCAGCACTTTCTGCCTTGCAGCTCTAGGGCAATGTAGCACACCCAGAGCAGAAGTTCTACTTCAGCCAGATCAGGCCCGCAAAGAAACTGCGTTTCACAGGCCTTTGTAAGAGATGTTCCCGGTAGGCTGTTAGAGCACTGTGCAGAGCGAGTTGGTTCTTAGCTTCCCAAAGAGCCGGAAGCAAGATGCTTTGGGGCCCGTTAATTTTATACCCTGCTACTTTGCTGTAGTTGTTGATTATTTCTAATAGTTTTTCTGTGGATTCTTTGGGGTTTTCTATGTATAAGATCATGTCGTCTGCAAACAACGCGAGTTTTACTTCTTCGTTACCGATTTGGATTCCTTTCATTTTTTTTTCCTGCCGAATTGCTCTGGCCAGCACCTCCAGTACTATGTTGAATAGGAGTGGTGAAAGTGGGCACCCTTGTCTTGTTCCTGTCCTCAGAGGGATGGCTTTCAGCTTTTGTCCATTGAGTATGATGTTGGCTGTGGGTCTATCATATATGGCCTTTATTATGTTGAGGTACTTTCCTTCTATACCCGTTTTACTGAGGGTTTTTATCATAAATGGGTGTTGGATCTTGTCGAATGCTTTCTCTGCGTCTATTGAGATGATCATGTGGTTTTTGTTTTTCATTTTGTTGATGTAGTGTATCACGTTGATTGACTTGCGGGTGTTGAACCATCCCTGTGTCCCTGGTATAAATCCCACTTGATCATGGTGTATAATCTTTTTGATGTATTGCTGTAATCGGTTTGCCAAAATTTGGTTGAGGATTTTTGCATCTATGTTCATCAGTGATATCGGCCTGTAGTTCTCCTTCTTTGTGTTGTCCTTGTCAGGTTGGGGGATCAGAGTGATGTTGGCTTCATAGAATGTGTTAGGGAGTTCTCCATCTTTCTCAATTTTCTGGAACAGTTTGAGGAGAATAGGTACAAAGAACTCACACTGCTTAACAACAAAAAAACAAACAACCCGATCAAAAAATGGGCAGAGGACATGAACAGACATTTCTCCAAAGAAGATATGAACATGGCCAATAGACACATGAAAAGATGTTCATCATCGCTAATCATCAGGGAAATGCAAATCAAAACTACACTAAGATATCACCTTACCCCCGTTAGATTGGCAAAAACATCCAAAACCAAGAACGACAAATGTTGCAGAGGTTGTGGAGAAAGAGGAACCCTCATACACTGTTGGTGGGAATGCAAACTGGTACAGCCACTATGGAAAACAGTATGGAGATTTCTCAAAAAGTTAAAAATAGAAATACCCTATGACCCAGCCATCCCATTACTGGGTATCTATCCTAAGAACCTGATATCAGATATCTCAAGAGTCCGTTGCACCCCTATGTTCATCGCAGCATTATTTACAATAGCCAAGACGTGGAACCAGCCTACATGCCCAGAAACTGATGATTGGATAAAGAAGATGTGGTATATATACACAATGGAATACTACTCAGCCATAAAAAAAGACGAAAGTGGCCCATTCACAACAATGTGGATGGACCTCGAGGGCATTATGTTAAGCGAAATAAGTCAGTCAGAGAAAGACGAACTCTATATGACTCCACTCATAGGTGGAAATTAGTATATTGAGAAGGAGATCTGATCGGTGGTTACCAGGGAAAAGGGGGGGTGGGGGGAGGGCACGGAGGGGGAAGTGGTGTTCCCACAACATGACTAACAAAAATGTACAACTGAAATTTCACAAGCTTGTAATCCGTCATAAGATTAATAAACAAACAAACAAACAAACAAAAAAAGATGCTTTGGGGCCCATCTGCCCCTATGGAAAGAACGCAGCACTTTCTGCCTTGCAGCTCTAGGGCAATGTAGCACACCCAGAGCAGAAGTTCTACTTCAGCCAGATCAGGCCCGCAAAGAAACTGCGTTTCACAGGCCTTTGTAAGAGAAGTTCCCGGTAGGCTGTTAGAGCACTGTGCAGAGCGAGTTGGTTCTTAGCTTCCCAAAGAGCTGGAAGCAAAATGCTTTGAGACTCATCTGCCCCTTTGGAAAGAAGGCAGCACTTTGTGTCTTGCAGGTCTAGGGCAATGTAGCACACCCAGAGCAGATGTTCTACTTCTTCCAGGTCAGTCCTGCAAAGAAACTTCGTTTCACAGGCCTTTGTAAGAGATGTTGCCGGTAGGCTTTAAGAGCACTGTGCAGAGCGACTTATTTCTTAGCTTCCCAGAGAGCTGGAAGCAAGATGCTTTGGGGCCCTTCTCACCCTTTGGAAAGAAGGCAGCACTTTGTGCCTTGCAGCTCTAGGGCAATGTAGCACACCCACAGCAGAAGTTCTACTTCAGCTAGATCAGACCTGCAAAGAAACTGCGTTTCACAGGCCTTTGTAAGAGATGTTCCCTGTAGGCTGTTAGAGCACTGTGCAGAGCGAGTTGTTTCTTAGCTTCCCAAAGAGCTGGAAGCAAGATGCTTTAGGGGCCATCTGCCCTTAAGGAAAGAAGGCAGCACTTTGTGCCTTGCAGCTCTAGGGCAATGTAGCACACCCAGAGCAGATGTTCTACTTCTGCCAGGTCAGGCCTGCAAAGAAACTTCGTTTCACAGGCCCTTGTAAGAGATGTTCCCGGTAGGCTGTTAGAGCACTGTGCAGAGCGAGTTGTTTCTTAGATTCCCAACGAGCTGGAAGCAAGATGCTTTAGGGGACATCTGCCCTTAAGGAAAGAAGGCAGCACTTTGTGCCTTGCAGCTCTAGGGCAATGTAGCACACCCAGAGCAGATGTTCTACTTCTGCCAGGTCAGGCCTGCAAAGAAACTTCGTTTCTCAGGCCTTTGTAAGAGATGTTCCCGGTAGGCTGTTAGAGCACTGTGCAGAGCGAGTTGTTTCTTAGCTTCCCAAAGAGCTGGAAGCAAGATGCTTTGGGGCCCATCTGCCCCTATGGAAGAACGCAGCACTTTGTGCCTTGCAGCTCTAGGGCAATGTAGCACACCCAGAGCAGAAGTTCTACTTCAGCCAGATCAGGCCCGCAAAGAAACTGCGTTTCACAGGCCTTTGTAAGAGATGTTCCCGGTAGGCTGTTAGAGCACTGTGCAGAGCGAGTTGTTTCTTAGATTCCCAACGAGCTGGAAGCAAGATGCTTTAGGGGCCATCTGCCCTTAAGGAAAGAAGGCAGCACTTTGTGCCTTGCAGCTCTAGGGCAATGTAGCACACCCAGAGCAGATGTTCTACTTCTGCCAGGTCAGGCCTGCAAAGAAACTTCGTTTCACAGGCCTTTGTAAGAGATGTTGCCGGTAGGCTGTAAGAGCACTGTGCAGAGCGACTTATTTCTTAGCTTCCCAGAGAGCTGGAAGCAAGATGCTTTGGGGCCCTTCTCACCCTTTGGAAAGAAGGCAGCACTTTGTGCCTTGCAGCTCTAGGGCAATGTAGCACACCCACAGCAGAAGTTCTACTTCAGCTAGATCAGACCTGCAAAGAAACTGCGTTTCACAGGCCTTTGTAAGAGATGTTCCCTGTAGGCTGTTAGAGCACTGTGCAGAGCGAGTTGTTTCTTAGCTTCCCAACGAGCTGGAAGCAAGATGCTTTAGGGGCCATCTGCCCTTAAGGAAAGAAGGCAGCACTTTGTGCCTTGCAGCTCTAGGGCAATGTAGCACACCCAGAGCAGATGTTCTACTTCTGCCAGGTCAGGCCTGCAAAGAAACTTCGTTTCACAGGCCCTTGTAAGAGATGTTCCCGGTAGGCTGTTAGAGCACTGTGCAGAGCGACTTGTTTCTTAGCTTCCCAAAGAGCTGGCAGCAAGATGCTTTGGGGCCCTTCTCACCCTTTGGAAAGAAGGCAGCACTTTGTGCCTTGCAGCTCTAGGGCAATGTAGCACACCCACAGCAGAAGTTCTACTTAAGCCAGATCTGGCCCGCAAAGAAACTGCGTTTCACAGGCCTTTGTAAGAGATGTTCCCGGTAGGCTGTTAGAGCACTGTGCAGAGCGAGTTGTTTCTTAGCTTCCCAGAGAGCTGGAAGCAAGATGCTTTGGGGCCCGTTAATTTTATACCCTGCTACTTTGCTGTAGTTGTTGATTATTTCTAATAGTTTTTCTGTGGATTCTTTGGGGTTTTCTATGTATAAGATCATGTCGTCTGCAAACAACGCGAGTTTTACCTCTTCGTTACCGATTTGGATTCCTTTCATTTTTTTTTCCTGCCGAATTGCTCTGGCCAGCACCTCCAGTACTATGTTGAATAGGAGTGGTGAAAGTGGGCACCCTTGTCTTGTTCCTGTCCTCAGAGGGATGGCTTTCAGCTTTTGTCCATTGAGTATGATGTTGGCTGTGGGTCTATCATATATGGCCTTTATTCTGTTGAGGTACTTTCCTTCTATACCCGTTTTACTGAGGGTTTTTATCATAAATGGGTGTTGGATCTTGTCGAATGCTTTCTCTGCGTCTATTGAGATGATCATGTGGTTTTTGTTTTTCATTTTGTTGATGTAGTGTATCACGTTGATTGACTTGCGGGTGTTGAACCATCCCTGTGTCCCTGGTATAAATCCCACTTGATCATGGTGTATAATCTTTTTGATGTATTGCTGTAATCGGTTTGCCAAAATTTGGTTGAGGATTTTTGCATCTATGTTCATCAGTGATATCGGCCTGTAGTTCTCCTTCTTTGTGTTGTCCTTGTCAGGTTGGGGGATCAGAGTGATGTTGGCTTCATAGAATGTGTTAGGGAGTTCTCCATCTTTCTCAATTTTCTGGAACAGTTTGAGGAGAATAGGTACAAAGAACTCACACTGCTTAACAACAAAAAAACAAACAACCCGATCAAAAAATGGGCAGAGGACATGAACAGACATTTCTCCAAAGAAGATATGAACATGGCCAATAGACACATGAAAAGATGTTCATCATCGCTAATCATCAGGGAAATGCAAATCAAAACTACACTAAGATATCACCTTACCCCCGTTAGATTGGCAAAAACATCCAAAACCAAGAACGACAAATGTTGCAGAGGTTGTGGACAAAGAGGAACCCTCATACACTGTTGGTGGGAATGCAAACTGGTACAGCCACTATGGAAAACAGTATGGAGATTTCTCAAAAAGTTAAAAATAGAAATACCCTATGACCCAGCCATCCCATTACTGGGTATCTATCCTAAGAACCTGATATCAGATATCTCAAGAGTCCGTTGCACCCCTATGTTCATCGCAGCATTATTTACAATAGCCAAGACGTGGAACCAGCCTACATGCCCAGAAACTGATGATTGGATAAAGAAGATGTGGTATATATACACAATGGAATACTACTCAGCCATAAAAAAAGACGAAAGTGGCCCATTCACAACAATGTGGATGGACCTCGAGGGCATTATGTTAAGCGAAATAAGTCAGTCAGAGAAAGACGAACTCTATATGACTCCACTCATAGGTGGAAATTAGTATATTGAGAAGGAGATCTGATCGGTGGTTACCAGGGAAAAGGGGGGGTGGGGGGAGGGCACGGAGGGGGAAGTGGTGTTCCCACAACATGACTAACAAAAATGTACAACTGAAATTTCACAAGCTTGTAATCCGTCATAAGATTAATAAGCAAACAAACAAACAAACAAAAAAAGATGCTTTGGGGCCCATCTGCCCCTATGGAAAGAACGCAGCACTTTCTGCCTTGCAGCTCTAGGGCAATGTAGCACACCCAGAGCAGAAGTTCTACTTCAGCCAGATCAGGCCCGCAAAGAAACTGCGTTTCACAGGCCTTTGTAAGAGATGTTCCCGGTAGGCTGTTAGAGCACTGTGCAGAGCGAGTTGTTTCTTAGCTTCCCAAAGAGCTGGAAGCAAAATGCTTTGAGACTCATCTGCCCCTTTGGAAAGAAGGCAGCACTTTGTGCCTTGCAGCTCTAGGGCAATGTAGCACACCCAGAGCAGAAGTTCTACTTCAGCCAGATCAGGCCCGCAAAGAAACTGCGTTTCACAGGCCTTTGTAAGAGATGTTCCCTGTAGGCTGTTAGAGCACTGTGCAGAGCGAGTTGTTTCTTAGATTCCCAACGAGCTGGAAGCAAGATGCTTTAGGGGCCATCTGCCCTTAAGGAAAGAAGGCAGCACTTTGTGCCTTGCAGCTCTAGGGCAATGTAGCACACCCAGAGCAGATGTTCTACTTCTGCCAGGTCAGGCCTGCAAAGAAACTTCGTTTCACAGGCCTTTGTAAGAGATGTTGCCGGTAGGCTGTAAGAGCACTGTGCAGAGCGACTTATTTCTTAGCTTCCCAGAGAGCTGGAAGCAAGATGCTTTGGGGCCCTTCTCACCCTTTGGAAAGAAGGCAGCACTTTGTGCCTTGCAGCTCTAGGGCAATGCAGCACACCCACAGCAGAAGTTCTACTTCAGCTAGATCAGACCTGCAAAGAAACTGCGTTTCACAGGCCTTTGTAAGAGATGTTCCCTGTAGGCTGTTAGAGCACTGTGCAGAGCGAGTTGTTTCTTAGCTTCCCAACGAGCTGGAAGCAAGATGCTTTAGGGGCCATCTGCCCTTAAGGAAAGAAGGCAGCACTTTGTGCCTTGCAGCTCTAGGGCAATGTAGCACACCCAGAGCAGATGTTCTACTTCTGCCAGGTCAGGCCTGCAAAGAAACTTCGTTTCACAGGCCCTTGTAAGAGATGTTCCCGGTAGGCTGTTAGAGCACTGTGCAGAGCGAGTTGTTTCTTAGCTTCCCAGAGAGCTGGAAGCAAGATGCTTTGGGGCCCGTTAATTTTATACCCTGCTACTTTGCTGTAGTTGTTGATTATTTCTAATAGTTTTACTGTGGATTCTTTGGGGTTTTCTATGTATAAGATCATGTCGTCTGCAAACAACGCGAGTTTTACCTCTTCGTTACCGATTTGGATTCCTTTCATTTTTTTTTCCTGCCGAATTGCTCTGGCCAGCACCTCCAGTACTATGTTGAATAGGAGTGGTGAAAGTGGGCACCCTTGTCTTGTTCCTGTCCTCAGAGGGATGGCTTTCAGCTTTTGTCCATTGAGTATGATGTTGGCTGTGGGTCTATCATATATGCCCTTTATTATGTTGAGGTACTTTCCTTCTATACCCGTTTTACTGAGGGTTTTTATCATAAATGGGTGTTGGATCTTGTCGAATGCTTTCTCTGCGTCTATTGAGATGATCATGTGGTTTTTGTTTTTCATTTTGTTGATGTAGTGTATCACGTTGATTGACTTGCGGGTGTTGAACCATCCCTGTGTCCCTGGTATAAATCCCACTTGATCATGGTGTATAATCTTTTTGATGTATTGCTGTAATCGGTTTGCCAAAATTTGGTTGAGGATTTTTGCATCTATGTTCATCAGTGATATCGGCCTGTAGTTCTCCTTCTTTGTGTTGTCCTTGTCAGGTTGGGGGATCAGAGTGATGTTGGCTTCATAGAATGTGTTAGGGAGTTCTCCATCTTTCTCAATTTTCTGGAACAGTTTGAGGAGAATAGGTACAAAGAACTCACACTGCTTAACAACAAAAAAACAAACAACCCGATCAAAAAATGGGCAGAGGACATGAACAGACATTTCTCCAAAGAAGATATGAACATGGCCAATAGACACATGAAAAGATGTTCATCATCGCTAATCATCAGGGAAATGCAAATCAAAACTACACTAAGATATCACCTTACCCCCGTTAGATTGGCAAAAACATCCAAAACCAAGAACGACAAATGTTGCAGAGGTTGTGGACAAAGAGGAACCCTCATACACTGTTGGTGGGAATGCAAACTGGTACAGCCACTATGGAAAACAGTATGGAGATTTCTCAAAAAGTTAAAAATAGAAATACCCTATGACCCAGCCATCCCATTACTGGGTATCTATCCTAAGAACCTGATATCAGATATCTCAAGAGTCCGTTGCACCCCTATGTTCATCGCAGCATTATTTACAATAGCCAAGACGTGGAACCAGCCTACATGCCCAGAAACTGATGATTGGATAAAGAAGATGTGGTATATATACACAATGGAATACTACTCAGCCATAAAAAAAGACGAAAGTGGCCCATTCACAACAATGTGGATGGACCTCGAGGGCATTATGTTAAGCGAAATAAGTCAGTCAGAGAAAGACGAACTCTATATGACTCCACTCATAGGTGGAAATTAGTATATTGAGAAGGAGATCTGATCGGTGGTTACCAGGGAAAAGGGGGGGTGGGGGGAGGGCACGGAGGGGGAAGTGGTGTTCCCACAACATGACTAACAAAAATGTACAACTGAAATTTCACAAGCTTGTAATCCGTCATAAGATTAATAAACAAACAAACAAACAAACAAAAAAAGATGCTTTGGGGCCCATCTGCCCCTATGGAAAGAACGCAGCACTTTCTGCCTAGCAGCTCTAGGGCAATGTAGCACACCCAGAGCAGAAGTTCTACTTCAGCCAGATCAGGCCCGCAAAGAAACTGCGTTTCACAGGCCTTTGTAAGAGATGTTCCCGGTAGGCTGTTAGAGCACTGTGCAGAGCGAGTTGTTTCTTAGCTTCCCAAAGAGCTGGAAGCAAAATGCTTTGAGACTCATCTGCCCCTTTGGAAAGAAGGCAGCACTTTGTGCCTTGCAGCTCTAGGGCAATGTAGCACACCCAGAGCAGATGTTCTACTTCTTCCAGGTCAGTCCTGCAAAGAAACTGCGTTTCACAGTCCTTTGTAAGAGATGTTCCCGGTAGGCTGTTAGAGCACTGTGCAGAGCGAGTTGTTTCTTAGCTTCCCAAAGAGCTGGAAGCAAGATGCTTTGGGGCCCATCTGCCCCTATGGAAGAACGCAGCACTTTGTGCCTTGCAGCTCTAGGGCAATGTAGCACACCCACAGCAGAAGTTCTACTTCAGCTAGATCAGACCTGCAAAGAAACTGCGTTTCACAGGCCTTTGTAAGAGATGTTCCCTGTAGGCTGTTAGAGCACTGTGCAGAGCGAGTTGTTTCTTAGCTTCCCAAAGAGCTGGAAGCAAGATGCTTTAGGGGCCATCTGCCCTTAAGGAAAGAAGGCAGCACTTTGTGCCTTGCAGCTCTAGGGCAATGTAGCACACCCAGAGCAGATGTTCTACTTCTGCCAGGTCAGGCCTGCAAAGAAACTTCGTTTCACAGGCCCTTGTAAGAGATGTTCCCGGTAGGCTGTTAGAGCACTGTGCAGAGCGAGTTGTTTCTTAGATTCCCAACGAGCTGGAAGCAAGATGCTTTAGGGGCCATCTGCCCTTAAGGAAAGAAGGCAGCACTTTGTGCCTTGCAGCTCTAGGGCAATGTAGCACACCCAGAGCAGATGTTCTACTTCTGCCAGGTCAGGCCTGCAAAGAAACTTCGTTTCTCAGGCCTTTGTAAGAGATGTTCCCGGTAGGCTGTTAGAGCACTGTGCAGAGCGAGTTGTTTCTTAGCTTCCCAAAGAGCTGGAAGCAAGATGCTTTGGGGCCCATCTGCCCCTATGGAAGAACGCAGCACTTTGTGCCTTGCAGCTCTAGGGCAATGTAGCACACCCAGAGCAGAAGTTCTACTTCAGCCAGATCAGGCCCGCAAAGAAACTGCGTTTCACAGGCCTTTGTAAGAGATGTTCCCGGTAGGCTGTTAGAGCACTGTGCAGAGCGAGTTGTTTCTTAGATTCCCAACGAGCTGGAAGCAAGATGCTTTAGGGGCCATCTGCCCTTAAGGAAAGAAGGCAGCACTTTGTGCCTTGCAGCTCTAGGGCAATGTAGCACACCCAGAGCAGATGTTCTACTTCTGCCAGGTCAGGCCTGCAAAGAAACTTCGTTTCACAGGCCTTTGTAAGAGATGTTGCCGGTAGGCTGTAAGAGCACTGTGCAGAGCGACTTATTTCTTAGCTTCCCAGAGAGCTGGAAGCAAGATGCTTTGGGGCCCTTCTCACCCTTTGGAAAGAAGGCAGCACTTTGTGCCTTGCAGCTCTAGGGCAATGTAGCACACCCACAGCAGAAGTTCTACTTCAGCTAGATCAGACCTGCAAAGAAACTGCGTTTCACAGGCCTTTGTAAGAGATGTTCCCTGTAGGCTGTTAGAGCACTGTGCAGAGCGAGTTGTTTCTTAGCTTCCCAACGAGCTGGAAGCAAGATGCTTTAGGGGCCATCTGCCCTTAAGGAAAGAAGGCAGCACTTTGTGCCTTGCAGCTCTAGGGCAATGTAGCACACCCAGAGCAGATGTTCTACTTCTGCCAGGTCAGGCCTGCAAAGAAACTTCGTTTCACAGGCCCTTGTAAGAGATGTTCCCGGTAGGCTGTTAGAGCACTGTGCAGAGCGACTTGTTTCTTAGCTTCCCAAAGAGCTGGCAGCAAGATGCTTTGGGGCCCTTCTCACCCTTTGGAAAGAAGGCAGCACTTTGTGCCTTGCAGCTCTAGGGCAATGTAGCACACCCACAGCAGAAGTTCTACTTAAGCCAGATCTGGCCCGCAAAGAAACTGCGTTTCACAGGCCTTTGTAAGAGATGTTCCCGGTAGGCTGTTAGAGCACTGTGCAGAGCGAGTTGTTTCTTAGCTTCCCAGAGAGCTGGAAGCAAGATGCTTTGGGGCCCGTTAATTTTATACCCTGCTACTTTGCTGTAGTTGTTGATTATTTCTAATAGTTTTTCTGTGGATTCTTTGGGGTTTTCTATGTATAAGATCATGTCGTCTGCAAACAACGCGAGTTTTACCTCTTCGTTACCGATTTGGATTCCTTTCATTTTTTTTTCCTGCCGAATTGCTCTGGCCAGCACCTCCAGTACTATGTTGAATAGGAGTGGTGAAAGTGGGCACCCTTGTCTTGTTCCTGTCCTCAGAGGGATGGCTTTCAGCTTTTGTCCATTGAGTATGATGTTGGCTGTGGGTCTATCATATATGGCCTTTATTCTGTTGAGGTACTTTCCTTCTATACCCGTTTTACTGAGGGTTTTTATCATAAATGGGTGTTGGATCTTGTCGAATGCTTTCTCTGCGTCTATTGAGATGATCATGTGGTTTTTGTTTTTCATTTTGTTGATGTAGTGTATCACGTTGATTGACTTGCGGGTGTTGAACCATCCCTGTGTCCCTGGTATAAATCCCACTTGATCATGGTGTATAATCTTTTTGATGTATTGCTGTAATCGGTTTGCCAAAATTTGGTTGAGGATTTTTGCATCTATGTTCATCAGTGATATCGGCCTGTAGTTCTCCTTCTTTGTGTTGTCCTTGTCAGGTTTGGGGATCAGAGTGATGTTGGCTTCATAGAATGTGTTAGGGAGTTCTCCATCTTTCTCAATTTTCTGGAACAGTTTGAGGAGAATAGGTACAAAGAACTCACACTGCTTAACAACAAAAAAACAAACAACCCGATCAAAAAATGGGCAGAGGACATGAACAGACATTTCTCCAAAGAAGATATGAACATGGCCAATAGACACATGAAAAGATGTTCATCATCGCTAATCATCAGGGAAATGCAAATCAAAACTACACTAAGATATCACCTTACCCCCGTTAGATTGGCAAAAACATCCAAAACCAAGAACGACAAATGTTGCAGAGGTTGTGGAGAAAGAGGAACCCTCATACACTGTTGGTGGGAATGCAAACTGGTACAGCCACTATGGAAAACAGTATGGAGATTTCTCAAAAAGTTAAAAATAGAAATACCCTATGACCCAGCCATCCCATTACTGGGTATCTATCCTAAGAACCTGATATCAGATATCTCAAGAGTCCGTTGCACCCCTATGTTCATCGCAGCATTATTTACAATAGCCAAGACGTGGAACCAGCCTACATGCCCAGAAACTGATGATTGGATAAAGAAGATGTGGTATATATACACAATGGAATACTACTCAGCCATAAAAAAAGACGAAAGTGGCCCATTCACAACAATGTGGATGGACCTCGAGGGCATTATGTTAAGCGAAATAAGTCAGTCAGAGAAAGACGAACTCTATATGACTCCACTCATAGGTGGAAATTAGTATATTGAGAAGGAGATCTGATCGGTGGTTACCAGGGAAAAGGGGGGGTGGGGGGAGGGCACGGAGGGGGAAGTGGTGTTCCCACAACATGACTAACAAAAATGTACAACTGAAATTTCACAAGCTTGTAATCCGTCATAAGATTAATAAGCAAACAAACAAACAAACAAAAAAAGATGCTTTGGGGCCCATCTGCCCCTATGGAAAGAACGCAGCACTTTCTGCCTTGCAGCTCTAGGGCAATGTAGCACACCCAGAGCAGATGTTCTACTTCAGCCAGATCAGGCCCGCAAAGAAACTGCGTTTCACAGGCCTTTGTAAGAGATGTTCCCGGTAGGCTGTTAGAGCACTGTGCAGAGCGAGTTGTTTCTTAGCTTCCCAAAGAGCTGGAAGCAAAATGCTTTGAGACTCATCTGCCCCTTTGGAAAGAAGGCAGCACTTTGTGCCTTGCAGCTCTAGGGCAATGTAGCACACCCAGAGCAGAAGTTCTACTTCAGCCAGATCAGGCCCGCAAAGAAACTGCGTTTCACAGGCCTTTGTAAGAGATGTTCCCTGTAGGCTGTTAGAGCACTGTGCAGAGCGAGTTGTTTCTTAGATTCCCAACGAGCTGGAAGCAAGATGCTTTAGGGGCCATCTGCCCTTAAGGAAAGAAGGCAGCACTTTGTGCCTTGCAGCTCTAGGGCAATGTAGCACACCCAGAGCAGATGTTCTACTTCTGCCAGGTCAGGCCTGCAAAGAAACTTCGTTTCACAGGCCTTTGTAAGAGATGTTGCCGGTAGGCTGTAAGAGCACTGTGCAGAGCGACTTATTTCTTAGCTTCCCAGAGAGCTGGAAGCAAGATGCTTTGGGGCCCTTCTCACCCTTTGGAAAGAAGGCAGCACTTTGTGCCTTGCAGCTCTAGGGCAATGCAGCACACCCACAGCAGAAGTTCTACTTCAGCTAGATCAGACCTGCAAAGAAACTGCGTTTCACAGGCCTTTGTAAGAGATGTTCCCTGTAGGCTGTTAGAGCACTGTGCAGAGCGAGTTGTTTCTTAGCTTCCCAACGAGCTGGAAGCAAGATGCTTTAGGGGCCATCTGCCCTTAAGGAAAGAAGGCAGCACTTTGTGCCTTGCAGCTCTAGGGCAATGTAGCACACCCAGAGCAGATGTTCTACTTCTGCCAGGTCAGGCCTGCAAAGAAACTTCGTTTCACAGGCCCTTGTAAGAGATGTTCCCGGTAGGCTGTTAGAGCACTGTGCAGAGCGAGTTGTTTCTTAGCTTCCCAGAGAGCTGGAAGCAAGATGCTTTGGGGCCCGTTAATTTTATACCCTGCTACTTTGCTGTAGTTGTTGATTATTTCTAATAGTTTTACTGTGGATTCTTTGGGGTTTTCTATGTATAAGATCATGTCGTCTGCAAACAACGCGAGTTTTACCTCTTCGTTACCGATTTGGATTCCTTTCATTTTTTTTTCCTGCCGAATTGCTCTGGCCAGCACCTCCAGTACTATGTTGAATAGGAGTGGTGAAAGTGGGCACCCTTGTCTTGTTCCTGTCCTCAGAGGGATGGCTTTCAGCTTTTGTCCATTGAGTATGATGTTGGCTGTGGGTCTATCATATATGCCCTTTATTATGTTGAGGTACTTTCCTTCTATACCCGTTTTACTGAGGGTTTTTATCATAAATGGGTGTTGGATCTTGTCGAATGCTTTCTCTGCGTCTATTGAGATGATCATGTGGTTTTTGTTTTTCATTTTGTTGATGTAGTGTATCACGTTGATTGACTTGCGGGTGTTGAACCATCCCTGTGTCCCTGGTATAAATCCCACTTGATCATGGTGTATAATCTTTTTGATGTATTGCTGTAATCGGTTTGCCAAAATTTGGTTGAGGATTTTTGCATCTATGTTCATCAGTGATATCGGCCTGTAGTTCTCCTTCTTTGTGTTGTCCTTGTCAGGTTTGGGGATCAGAGTGATGTTGGCTTCATAGAATGTGTTAGGGAGTTCTCCATCTTTCTCAATTTTCTGGAACAGTTTGAGGAGAATAGGTACAAAGAACTCACACTGCTTAACAACAAAAAAACAAACAACCCGATCAAAAAATGGGCAGAGGACATGAACAGACATTTCTCCAAAGAAGATATGAACATGGCCAATAGACACATGAAAAGATGTTCATCATCGCTAATCATCAGGGAAATGCAAATCAAAACTACACTAAGATATCACCTTACCCCCGTTAGATTGGCAAAAACATCCAAAACCAAGAACGACAAATGTTGCAGAGGTTGTGGACAAAGAGGAACCCTCATACACTGTTGGTGGGAATGCAAACTGGTACAGCCACTATGGAAAACAGTATGGAGATTTCTCAAAAAGTTAAAAATAGAAATACCCTATGACCCAGCCATCCCATTACTGGGTATCTATCCTAAGAACCTGATATCAGATATCTCAAGAGTCCGTTGCACCCCTATGTTCATCGCAGCATTATTTACAATAGCCAAGACGTGGAACCAGCCTACATGCCCAGAAACTGATGATTGGATAAAGAAGATGTGGTATATATACACAATGGAATACTACTCAGCCATAAAAAAAGACGAAAGTGGCCCATTCACAACAATGTGGATGGACCTCGAGGGCATTATGTTAAGCGAAATAAGTCAGTCAGAGAAAGACGAACTCTATATGACTCCACTCATAGGTGGAAATTAGTATATTGAGAAGGAGATCTGATCGGTGGTTACCAGGGAAAAGGGGGGGTGGGGGGAGGGCACGGAGGGGGAAGTGGTGTTCCCACAACATGACTAACAAAAATGTACAACTGAAATTTCACAAGCTTGTAATCCGTCATAAGATTAATAAACAAACAAACAAACAAACAAAAAAAGATGCTTTGGGGCCCATCTGCCCCTATGGAAAGAACGCAGCACTTTCTGCCTAGCAGCTCTAGGGCAATGTAGCACACCCAGAGCAGAAGTTCTACTTCAGCCAGATCAGGCCCGCAAAGAAACTGCGTTTCACAGGCCTTTGTAAGAGATGTTCCCGGTAGGCTGTTAGAGCACTGTGCAGAGCGAGTTGTTTCTTAGCTTCCCAAAGAGCTGGAAGCAAAATGCTTTGAGACTCATCTGCCCCTTTGGAAAGAAGGCAGCACTTTGTGCCTTGCAGCTCTAGGGCAATGTAGCACACCCAGAGCAGATGTTCTACTTCTTCCAGGTCAGTCCTGCAAAGAAACTGCGTTTCACAGTCCTTTGTAAGAGATGTTCCCGGTAGGCTGTTAGAGCACTGTGCAGAGCGAGTTGTTTCTTAGCTTCCCAAAGAGCTGGAAGCAAGATGCTTTGGGGCCCATCTGCCCCTATGGAAGAACGCAGCACTTTGTGCCTTGCAGCTCTAGGGCAATGTAGCACACCCAGAGCAGAAGTTCTACTTCAGCCAGATCAGGCCCGCAAAGAAACTGCGTTTCACAGGCCTTTGTAAGAGATGTTCCCGGTAGGCTGTTAGAGCACTGTGCAGAGCGAGTTGTTTCTTAGATTCCCAACGAGCTGGAAGCAAGATGCTTTAGGGGCCATCTGCCCTTAAGGAAAGAAGGCAGCACTTTGTGCCTTGCAGCTCTAGGGCAATGTAGCACACCCAGAGCAGATGTTCTACTTCTGCCAGGTCAGGCCTGCAAAGAAACTTCGTTTCACAGGCCTTTGTAAGAGATGTTGCCGGTAGGCTGCAAGAGCACTGTGCAGAGCGACTTATTTCTTAGCTTCCCAGAGAGCTGGAAGCAAGATGCTTTGGGGCCCTTCTCACCCTTTGGAAAGAAGGCAGCACTTTGTGCCTTGCAGCTCTAGGGCAATGTAGCACACCCAGAGCAGAAGTTCTACTTAAGCCAGATCTGGCCCGCAAAGAAACTGCGTTTCACAGGCCTTTGTAAGAGATGTTCCCGGTAGGCTGTTAGAGCACTGTGCAGAGCGAGTTGTTTCTTAGCTTCCCAGAGAGCTGGAAGCAAGATGCTTTGGGGCCCGTTAATTTTATACCCTGCAACTTTGCTGTAGTTGTTGATTATTTCTAATAGTTTTTCTGTGGATTCTTTGGGGTTTTCTATGTATAAGATCATGTCGTCTGCAAACAACGCGAGTTTTACTTCTTCGTTACCGATTTGGATTCCTTTCATTTTTTTTTCCTGCCGAATTGCTCTGGCCAGCACCTCCAGTACTATGTTGAATAGGAGTGGTGAAAGTGGGCACCCTTGTCTTGTTCCTGTCCTCAGAGGGATGGCTTTCAGCTTTTGTCCATTGAGTATGATGTTGGCTGTGGGTCTATCATATATGGCCTTTATTATGTTGAGGTACTTTCCTTCTATACCCGTTTTACTGAGGGTTTTTATCATAAATGGGTGTTGGATCTTGTCGAATGCTTTCTCTGCGTCTATTGAGATGATCATGTGGTTTTTGTTTTTCATTTTGTTGATGTAGTGTATCACGTTGATTGACTTGCGGGTGTTGAACCATCCCTGTGTCCCTGGTATAAATCCCACTTGATCATGGTGTATAATCTTTTTGATGTATTGCTGTAATCGGTTTGCCAAAATTTGGTTGAGGATTTTTGCATCTATGTTCATCAGTGATATCGGCCTGTAGTTCTCCTTCTTTGTGTTGTCCTTGTCAGGTTTGGGGATCAGAGTGATGTTGGCTTCATAGAATGTGTTAGGGAGTTCTCCATCTTTCTCAATTTTCTGGAACAGTTTGAGGAGAATAGGTACAAAGAACTCACACTGCTTAACAACAAAAAAACAAACAACCCGATCAAAAAATGGGCAGAGGACATGAACAGACATTTCTCCAAAGAAGATATGAACATGGCCAATAGACACATGAAAAGATGTTCATCATCGCTAATCATCAGGGAAATGCAAATCAAAACTACACTAAGATATCACCTTACCCCCGTTAGATTGGCAAAAACATCCAAAACCAAGAACGACAAATGTTGCAGAGGTTGTGGACAAAGAGGAACCCTCATACACTGTTGGTGGGAATGCAAACTGGTACAGCCACTATGGAAAACAGTATGGAGATTTCTCAAAAAGTTAAAAATAGAAATACCCTATGACCCAGCCATCCCATTACTGGGTATCTATCCTAAGAACCTGATATCAGATATCTCAAGAGTCCGTTGCACCCCTATGTTCATCGCAGCATTATTTACAATAGCCAAGACGTGGAACCAGCCTACATGCCCAGAAACTGATGATTGGATAAAGAAGATGTGGTATATATACACAATGGAATACTACTCAGCCATAAAAAAAGACGAAAGTGGCCCATTCACAACAAGGTGGATGGACCTCGAGGGCATTATGTTAAGCGAAATAAGTCAGTCAGAGAAAGACGAACTCTATATGACTCCACTCATAGGTGGAAATTAGTATATTGAGAAGGAGATCTGATCGGTGGTTACCAGGGAAAAGGGGGGGTGGGGGGAGGGCACGGAGGGGGAAGTGGTGTTCCCACAACATGACTAACAAAAATGTACAACTGAAATTTCACAAGCTTGTAATCCGTCATAAGATTAATAAACAAACAAACAAACAAACAAAAAAAGATGCTTTGGGGCCCATCTGCCCCTATGGAAAGAACGCAGCACTTTCTGCCTTGCAGCTCTAGGGCAATGTAGCACACCCAGAGCAGAAGTTCTACTTCAGCCAGATCAGGCCCGCAAAGAAACTGCGTTTCACAGGCCTTTGTAAGAGATGTTCCCGGTAGGCTGTTAGAGCACTGTGCAGAGCGAGTTGGTTCTCAGCTTCCCAAAGAGCTGGAAGCAAAATGCTTTGAGACTCATCTGCCCCTTTGGAAAGAAGGCAGCACTTTGTGCCTTGCAGCTCTAGGGCAATGTAGCACACCCAGAGCAGATGTTCTACTTCTTCCAGGTCAGTCCTGCAAAGAAACTGCGTTTCACAGTCCTTTGTAAGAGATGTTCCCGGTAGGCTGTTAGAGCACTGTGCAGAGCGAGTTGTTTCTTAGCTTCCCAAAGAGCTGGAAGCAAGATGCTTTGGGGCCCTTCTCACCCTTTGGAAAGAAGGCAGCACTTTGTGCCTTGCAGCTCTAGGGCAATGTAGCACACCCAGAGCAGAAGTTCTACTTCAGCCAGATCAGGCCCGCAAAGAAACTGCGTTTCACAGGCCTTTGTAAGAGATGTTCCCGGTAGGCTGTTAGAGCACTGTGCAGAGCGAGTTGTTTCTTAGATTCCCAACGAGCTGGAAGCAAGATGCTTTAGGGGCCATCTGCCCTTAAGGAAAGAAGGCAGCACTTTGTGCCTTGCAGCTCTAGGGCAATGTAGCACACCCAGAGCAGATGTTCTACTTCTGCCAGGTCAGGCCTGCAAAGAAACTTCGTTTCACAGGCCTTTGTAAGAGATGTTGCCGGTAGGCTGTAAGAGCACTGTGCAGAGCGACTTATTTCTTAGCTTCCCAGAGAGCTGGAAGCAAGATGCTTTGGGGCCCTTCTCACCCTTTGGAAAGAAGGCAGCACTTTGTGCCTTGCAGCTCTAGGGCAATGTAGCACACCCACAGCAGAAGTTCTACTTCAGCTAGATCAGACCTGCAAAGAAACTGCGTTTCACAGGCCTTTGTAAGAGATGTTCCCGGTAGGCTGTTAGAGCACTGTGCAGAGCGAGTTGTTTCTTAGCTTCCCAAAGAGCTGGAAGCAAGATGCTTTAGGGGCCATCTGCCCTTAAGGAAAGAAGGCAGCACTTTGTGCCTTGCAGCTCTAGGGCAATGTAGCACACCCAGAGCAGATGTTCTACTTCTGCCAGGTCAGGCCTGCAAAGAAACTTCGTTTCACAGGCCCTTGTAAGAGATGTTCCCGGTAGGCTGTTAGAGCACTGTGCAGAGCGACTTGTTTCTTAGCTTCCCAAAGAGCTGGAAGCAAGATGCTTTGGGGCCCTTCTCACCCTTTGGAAAGAAGGCAGCACTTTGTGCCTTGCAGCTCTAGGGCAATGTAGCACACCCAGAGCAGAAGTTCTACTTAAGCCAGATCTGGCCCGCAAAGAAACTGCGTTTCACAGGCCTTTGTAAGAGATGTTCCCGGTAGGCTGTTAGAGCACTGTGCAGAGCGAGTTGTTTCTTAGCTTCCCAGAGAGCCGGAAGCAAGATGCTTTGGGGCCCGTTAATTTTATACCCTGCTACTTTGCTGTAGTTGTTGATTATTTCTAATAGTTTTTCTGTGGATTCTTTGGGGTTTTCTATGTATAAGATCATGTCGTCTGCAAACAACGCGAGTTTTACTTCTTCGTTACCGATTTGGATTCCTTTCATTTTTTTTTCCTGCCGAATTGCTCTGGCCAGCACCTCCAGTACTATCTTGAATAGGAGTGGTGAAAGTGGGCACCCTTGTCTTGTTCCTGTCCTCAGAGGGATGGCTTTCAGCTTTTGTCCATTGAGTATGATGTTGGCTGTGGGTCTATCATATATGGCCTTTATTCTGTTGAGGTTCTTTCCTTCTATACCCGTTTTACTGAGGGTTTTTATCATAAATGGGTGTTGGATCTTGTCGAATGCTTTCTCTGCGTCTATTGAGATGATCATGTGGTTTTTGTTTTTCATTTTGTTGATGTAGTGTATCACGTTGATTGACTTGCGGGTGTTGAACCATCCCTGTGTCCCTGGTATAAATCCCACTTGATCATGGTGTATAATCTTTTTGATGTATTGCTGTAATCGGTTTGCCAAAATTTGGTTGAGGATTTTTGCATCTATGTTCATCAGTGATATCGGCCTGTAGTTCTCCTTCTTTGTGTTGTCCTTGTCAGGTTGGGGGATCAGAGTGATGTTGGCTTCATAGAATGTGTTAGGGAGTTCTCCATCTTTCTCAATTTTCTGGAACAGTTTGAGGAGAATAGGTACAAAGAACTCACACTGCTTAACAACAAAAAAACAAACAACCCGATCAAAAAATGGGCAGAGGACATGAACAGACATTTCTCCAAAGAAGATATGAACATGGCCAATAGACACATGAAAAGATGTTCATCATCGCTAATCATCAGGGAAATGCAAATCAAAACTACACTAAGATATCACCTTACCCCCGTTAGATTGGCAAAAACATCCAAAACCAAGAACGACAAATGTTGCAGAGGTTGTCGACAAAGAGGAACCCTCATACACTGTTGGTGGGAATGCAAACTGGTACAGCCACTATGGAAAACAGTATGGAGATTTCTCAAAAAGTTAAAAATAGAAATACCCTATGACCCAGCCATCCCATTACTGGGTATCTATCCTAAGAACCTGATATCAGATATCTCAAGAGTCCGTTGCACCCCTATGTTCATCGCAGCATTATTTACAATAGCCAAGACGTGGAACCAGCCTACATGCCCAGAAACTGATGATTGGATAAAGAAGATGTGGTATATATACACAATGGAATACTACTCAGCCATAAAAAAAGACGAAAGTGGCCCATTCACAACAATGTGGATGGACCTCGAGGGCATTATGTTAAGCGAAATAAGTCAGTCAGAGAAAGACGAACTCTATATGACTCCACTCATAGGTGGAAATTAGTATATTGAGAAGGAGATCTGATCGGTGGTTACCAGGGAAAAGGGGGGGTGGGGGGAGGGCACGGAGGGGGAAGTGGTGTTCCCACAACATGACTAACAAAAATGTACAACTGAAATTTCACAAGCTTGTAATCCGTCATAAGATTAATAAACAAACAAACAAACAAACAAAAAAAGATGCTTTGGGGCCCATCTGCCCCTATGGAAAGAACGCAGCACTTTCTGCCTTGCAGCTCTAGGGCAATGTAGCACACCCAGAGCAGAAGTTCTACTTCAGCCAGATCAGGCCCGCAAAGAAACTGCGTTTCACAGGCCTTTGTAAGAGATGTTCCCGGTAGGCTGTTAGAGCACTGTGCAGAGCGAGTTGTTTCTTAGCTTCCCAAAGAGCTGGAAGCAAAATGCTTTGAGACTCATCTGCCCCTTTGGAAAGAAGGCAGCACTTTGTGCCTTGCAGCTCTAGGGCAATGTAGCACACCCAGAGCAGATGTTCTACTTCTTCCAGGTCAGTCCTGCAAAGAAACTGCGTTTCACAGTCCTTTGTAAGAGATGTTCCCGGTAGGCTGTTAGAGCACTGTGCAGAGCGAGTTGTTTCTTAGCTTCCCAAAGAGCTGGAAGCAAGATGCTTTGGGGCCCTTCTCACCCTTTGGAAAGAAGGCAGCACTTTGTGCCTTGCAGCTCTAGGGCAATGTAGCACACCCAGAGCAGAAGTTCTACTTCAGCCAGATCAGGCCCGCAAAGAAACTGCGTTTCACAGGCCTTTGTAAGAGATGTTCCCGGTAGGCTGTTAGAGCACTGTGCAGAGCGAGTTGTTTCTTAGATTCCCAACGAGCTGGAAGCAAGATGCTTTAGGGGCCATCTGCCCTTAAGGAAAGAAGGCAGCACTTTGTGCCTTGCAGCTCTAGGGCAATGTAGCACACCCAGAGCAGATGTTCTACTTCTGCCAGGTCAGGCCTGCAAAGAAACTTCGTTTCACAGGCCTTTGTAAGAGATGTTGCCGGTAGGCTGTAAGAGCACTGTGCAGAGCGACTTATTTCTTAGCTTCCCAGAGAGCTGGAAGCAAGATGCTTTGGGGCCCTTCTCACCCTTTGGAAAGAAGGCAGCACTTTGTGCCTTGCAGCTCTAGGGCAATGTAGCACACCCACAGCAGAAGTTCTACTTAAGCCAGATCTGGCCCGCAAAGAAACTGCGTTTCACAGGCCTTTGTAAGAGATGTTCCCGGTAGGCTGTTAGAGCACTGTGCAGAGCGAGTTGTTTCTTAGCTTCCCAGAGAGCCGGAAGCAAGATGCTTTGGGGCCCGTTAATTTTATACCCTGCTACTTTGCTGTAGTTGTTGATTATTTCTAATAGTTTTTCTGTGGATTCTTTGGGGTTTTCTATGTATAAGATCATGTCGTCTGCAAACAACGCGAGTTTTACCTCTTCGTTACCGATTTGGATTCCTTTCATTTTTTTTTCCTGCCGAATTGCTCTGGCCAGCACCTCCAGTACTATGTTGAATAGGAGTGGTGAAAGTGGGCACCCTTGTCTTGTTCCTGTCCTCAGAGGGATGGCTTTCAGCTTTTGTCCATTGAGTATGATGTTGGCTGTGGGTCTATCATATATGGCCTTTATTATGTTGAGGTACTTTCCTTCTATACCCGTTTTACTGAGGGTTTTTATCATAAATGGGTGTTGGATCTTGTCGAATGCTTTCTCTGCGTCTATTGAGATGATCATGTGGTTTTTGTTTTTCATTTTGTTGATGTAGTGTATCACGTTGATTGACTTGCGGGTGTTGAACCATCCCTGTGTCCCTGGTATAAATCCCACTTGATCATGGTGTATAATCTTTTTGATGTATTGCTGTAATCGGTTTGCCAAAATTTGGTTGAGGATTTTTGCATCTATGTTCATCAGTGATATCGGCCTGTAGTTCTCCTTCTTTGTGTTGTCCTTGTCAGGTTGGGGGATCAGAGTGATGTTGGCTTCATAGAATGTGTTAGGGAGTTCTCCATCTTTCTCAATTTTCTGGAACAGTTTGAGGAGAATAGGTACAAAGAACTCACACTGCTTAACAACAAAAAAACAAACAACCCGATCAAAAAATGGGCAGAGGACATGAACAGACATTTCTCCAAAGAAGATATGAACATGGCCAATAGACACATGAAAAGATGTTCATCATCGCTAATCATCAGGGAAATGCAAATCAAAACTACACTAAGATATCACCTTACCCCCGTTAGATTGGCAAAAACATCCAAAACCAAGAACGACAAATGTTGCAGAGGTTGTGGAGAAAGAGGAACCCTCATACACTGTTGGTGGGAATGCAAACTGGTACAGCCACTATGGAAAACAGTATGGAGATTTCTCAAAAAGTTAAAAATAGAAATACCCTATGACCCAGCCATCCCATTACTGGGTATCTATCCTAAGAACCTGATATCAGATATCTCAAGAGTCCGTTGCACCCCTATGTTCATCGCAGCATTATTTACAATAGCCAAGACGTGGAACCAGCCTACATGCCCAGAAACTGATGATTGGATAAAGAAGATGTGGTATATATACACAATGGAATACTACTCAGCCATAAAAAAAGACGAAAGTGGCCCATTCACAACAATGTGGATGGACCTCGAGGGCATTATGTTAAGCGAAATAAGTCAGTCAGAGAAAGACGAACTCTATATGACTCCACTCATAGGTGGAAATTAGTATATTGAGAAGGAGATCTGATCGGTGGTTACCAGCGAAAAGGGGGGGTGGGGGGAGGGCACGGAGGGGGAAGTGGTGTTCCCACAACATGACTAACAAAAATGTACAACTGAAATTTCACAAGCTTGTAATCCGTCATAAGATTAATAAACAAACAAACAAACAAACAAAAAAAGATGCTTTGGGGCCCATCTGCCCCTATGGAAAGAACGCAGCACTTTCTGCCTTGCAGCTCTAGGGCAATGTAGCACACCCAGAGCAGAAGTTCTACTTCAGCCAGATCAGGCCCGCAAAGAAACTGCGTTTCACAGGCCTTTGTAAGAGAAGTTCCCGGTAGGCTGTTAGAGCACTGTGCAGAGCGAGTTGGTTCTTAGCTTCCCAAAGAGCTGGAAGCAAAATGCTTTGAGACTCATCTGCCCCTTTGGAAAGAAGGCAGCACTTTGTGTCTTGCAGGTCTAGGGCAATGTAGCACACCCAGAGCAGATGTTCTACTTCTTCCAGGTCAGTCCTGCAAAGAAACT
Source organism: Equus asinus (assembly GCF_041296235.1). NCBI lineage: Eukaryota > Metazoa > Chordata > Mammalia > Perissodactyla > Equidae > Equus > Equus asinus. The sequence goes on from NC_091790.1 coordinate 38,330,758, forward strand.
GCGTTTCACAGTCCTTTGTAAGAGATGTTCCCGGTAGGCTTTTAGAGCACTGTGCAGAGCGAGTTGTTTCTTAGATTCCCAACGAGCTGGAAGCAAGATGCTTTAGGGGCCATCTGCCCTTAAGGAAAGAAGGCAGCACTTTGTGCCTTGCAGCTCTAGGGCAATGTAGCACACCCAGAGCAGATGTTCTACTTCTGCCAGGTCAGGCCTGCAAAGAAACTTCGTTTCACAGGCCTTTGTAAGAGATGTTGCCGGTAGGCTGTAAGAGCACTGTGCAGAGCGACTTATTTCTTAGCTTCCCAGAGAGCTGGAAGCAAGATGCTTTGGGGCCCTTCTCACCCTTTGGAAAGAAGGCAGCACTTTGTGCCTTGCAGCTCTAGGGCAATGTAGCACACCCACAGCAGAAGTTCTACTTCAGCTAGATCAGACCTGCAAAGAAACTGCGTTTCACAGGCCTTTGTAAGAGATGTTCCCTGTAGGCTGTTAGAGCACTGTGCAGAGCGAGTTGTTTCTTAGCTTCCCAAAGAGCTGGAAGCAAGATGCTTTAGGGGCCATCTGCCCTTAAGGAAAGAAGGCAGCACTTTGTGCCTTGCAGCTCTAGGGCAATGTAGCACACCCAGAGCAGATGTTCTACTTCTGCCAGGTCAGGCCTGCAAAGAAACTTCGTTTCACAGGCCCTTGTAAGAGATGTTCCCGGTAGGCTGTTAGAGCACTGTGCAGAGCGACTTGTTTCTTAGCTTCCCAAAGAGCTGGAAGCAAGATGCTTTGGGGCCCTTCTCACCCTTTGGAAAGAAGGCAGCACTTTGTGCCTTGCAGCTCTAGGGCAATGTAGCACACCCCGAGCAGAAGTTCTACTTCAGCCAGATCTGGCATGCAAAGAAACTGCGTTTCACAGGCCTTTGTAAGAGATGTTCCCGGTAGGCTGTTAGAGCACTGTGCAGAGCGAGTTGTTTCTTAGCTTCCCAGAGAGCCGGAAGCAAGATGCTTTGGGGCCCGTTAATTTTATACCCTGCTACTTTGCTGTAGTTGTTGATTATTTCTAATAGTTTTTCTGTGGATTCTTTGGGGTTTTCTATGTATAAGATCATGTCGTCTGCAAACAACGCGAGTTTTACTTCTTCGTTACCGATTTGGATTCCTTTCATTTTTTTTTCCTGCCGAATTGCTCTGGCCAGCACCTCCAGTACTATGTTGAATAGGAGTGGTGAAAGTGGGCACCCTTGTCTTGTTCCTGTCCTCAGAGGGATGGCTTTCAGCTTTTGTCCATTGAGTATGATGTTGGCTGTGGGTCTATCATATATGGCCTTTATTATGTTGAGGTACTTTCCTTCTATACCCGTTTTACTGAGGGTTTTTATCATAAATGGGTGTTGGATCTTGTCGAATGCTTTCTCTGCGTCTATTGAGATGATCATGTGGTTTTTGTTTTTCATTTTGTTGATGTAGTGTATCACGTTGATTGACTTGCGGGTGTTGAACCATCCCTGTGTCCCTGGTATAAATCCCACTTGATCATGGTGTATAATCTTTTTGATGTATTGCTGTAATCGGTTTGCCAAAATTTGGTTGAGGATTTTTGCATCTATGTTCATCAGTGATATCGGCCTGTAGTTCTCCTTCTTTGTGTTGTCCTTGTCAGGTTTGGGGATCAGAGTGATGTTGGCTTCATAGAATGTGTTAGGGAGTTCTCCATCTTTCTCAATTTTCTGGAACAGTTTGAGGAGAATAGGTACAAAGAACTCACACTGCTTAACAACAAAAAAACAAACAACCCGATCAAAAAATGGGCAGAGGACATGAACAGACATTTCTCCAAAGAAGATATGAACATGGCCAATAGACACATGAAAAGATGTTCATCATCGCTAATCATCAGGGAAATGCAAATCAAAACTACACTAAGATATCACCTTACCCCCGTTAGATTGGCAAAAACATCCAAAACCAAGAACGACAAATGTTGCAGAGGTTGTGGACAAAGAGGAACCCTCATACACTGTTGGTGGGAATGCAAACTGGTACAGCCACTATGGAAAACAGTATGGAGATTTCTCAAAAAGTTAAAAATAGAAATACCCTATGACCCAGCCATCCCATTACTGGGTATCTATCCTAAGAACCTGATATCAGATATCTCAAGAGTCCGTTGCACCCCTATGTTCATCGCAGCATTATTTACAATAGCCAAGACGTGGAACCAGCCTACATGCCCAGAAACTGATGATTGGATAAAGAAGATGTGGTATATATACACAATGGAATACTACTCAGCCATAAAAAAAGACGAAAGTGGCCCATTCACAACAATGTGGATGGACCTCGAGGGCATTATATTAAGCGAAATAAGTCAGTCAGAGAAAGACGAACTCTATATGACTCCACTCATAGGTGGAAATTAGTATATTGAGAAGGAGATCTGATGGGTGGTTACCAGGGAAAAGGGGGGGTGGGGGGAGGGCACGGAGTGGGAAGTGGTGTTCCCACAACATGACTAACAAAAATGTACAACTGAAATTTCACAAGCTTGTAATCCGTCATAAGATTAATAAACAAACAAACAAACAAACAAAAAAAGATGCTTTGGGGCCCATCTGCCCCTATGGAAAGAACGCAGCACTTTCTGCCTTGCAGCTCTAGGGCAATGTAGCACACCCAGAGCAGAAGTTCTACTTCAGCCAGATCAGGCCCGCAAAGAAACTGCGTTTCACAGGCCTTTGTAAGAGAAGTTCCCGGTAGGCTGTTAGAGCACTGTGCAGAGCGAGTTGGTTCTTAGCTTCCCAAAGAGCTGGAAGCAAAATGCTTTGAGACTCATCTGCCCCTTTGGAAAGAAGGCAGCACTTTGTGTCTTGCAGGTCTAGGGCAATGTAGCACACCCAGAGCAGATGTTCTACTTCTTCCAGGTCAGTCCTGCAAAGAAACTGCGTTTCACAGTCCTTTGTAAGAGATGTTCCCGGTAGGCTTTTAGAGCACTGTGCAGAGCGAGTTGTTTCTTAGCTTCCCAAAGAGCTGGAAGCAAGATGCTTTGGGGCCCTTCTCACCCTTTGGAAAGAAGGCAGCACTTTGTGCCTAGCAGCTCTAGGGCAATGTAGCACACCCAGAGCAGAAGTTCTACTTCAGCCAGATCAGGCCCGCAAAGAAACTGCGTTTCACAGGCCTTTGTAAGAGATGTTCCCGGTAGGCTGTTAGAGCACTGTGCAGAGCGAGTTGTTTCTTAGATTCCCAACGAGCTGGAAGCAAGATGCTTTAGGGGCCATCTGCCCTTAAGGAAAGAAGGCAGCACTTTGTGCCTTGCAGCTCTAGGGCAATGTAGCACACCCAGAGCAGATGTTCTACTTCTGCCAGGTCAGGCCTGCAAAGAAACTTCGTTTCACAGGCCTTTGTAAGAGATGTTGCCGGTAGGCTGTAAGAGCACTGTGCAGAGCGACTTATTTCTTAGCTTCCCAGAGAGCTGGAAGCAAGATGCTTTGGGGCCCTTCTCACCCTTTGGAAAGAAGGCAGCACTTTGTGCCTTGCAGCTCTAGGGCAATGTAGCACACCCCGAGCAGAAGTTCTACTTCAGCTAGATCAGACCTGCAAAGAAACTGCGTTTCACAGGCCTTTGTAAGAGATGTTCCCTGTAGGCTGTTAGAGCACTGTGCAGAGCGAGTTGTTTCTTAGCTTCCCAAAGAGCTGGAAGCAAGATGCTTTAGGGGCCATCTGCCCTTAAGGAAAGAAGGCAGCACTTTGTGCCTTGCAGCTCTAGGGCAATGTAGCACACCCAGAGCAGATGTTCTACTTCTGCCAGGTCAGGCCTGCAAAGAAACTTCGTTTCACAGGCCCTTGTAAGACATGTTCCCGGTAGGCTGTTAGAGCACTGTGCAGAGCGACTTGTTTCTTAGCTTCCCAAAGAGCTGGAAGCAAGATGCTTTGGGGCCCTTCTCACCCTTTGGAAAGAAGGCAGCACTTTGTGCCTTGCAGCTCTAGGGCAATGTAGCACACCCCGAGCAGAAGTTCTACTTCAGCCAGATCTGGCATGCAAAGAAACTGCGTTTCACAGGCCTTTGTAAGAGATGTTCCCGGTAGGCTGTTAGAGCACTGTGCAGAGCGAGTTGTTTCTTAGCTTCCCAGAGAGCCGGAAGCAAGATGCTTTGGGGCCCGTTAATTTTATACCCTGCTACTTTGCTGTAGTTGTTGATTATTTCTAATAGTTTTTCTGTGGATTCTTTGGGGTTTTCTATGTATAAGATCATGTCGTCTGCAAACAACGCGAGTTTTACTTCTTCGTTACCGATTTGGATTCCTTTCATTTTTTTTTCCTGCCGAATTGCTCTGGCCAGCACCTCCAGTACTATGTTGAATAGGAGTGGTGAAAGTGGGCACCCTTGTCTTGTTCCTGTCCTCAGAGGGATGGCTTTCAGCTTTTGTCCATTGAGTATGATGTTGGCTGTGGGTCTATCATATATGGCCTTTATTATGTTGAGGTACTTTCCTTCTATACCCGTTTTACTGAGGGTTTTTATCATAAATGGGTGTTGGATCTTGTCGAATGCTTTCTCTGCGTCTATTGAGATGATCATGTGGTTTTTGTTTTTCATTTTGTTGATGTAGTGTATCACGTTGATTGACTTGCGGGTGTTGAACCATCCCTGTGTCCCTGGTATAAATCCCACTTGATCATGGTGTATAATCTTTTTGATGTATTGCTGTAATCGGTTTGCCAAAATTTGGTTGAGGATTTTTGCATCTATGTTCATCAGTGATATCGGCCTGTAGTTCTCCTTCTTTGTGTTGTCCTTGTCAGGTTTGGGGATCAGAGTGATGTTGGCTTCATAGAATGTGTTAGGGAGTTCTCCATCTTTCTCAATTTTCTGGAACAGTTTGAGGAGAATAGGTACAAAGAACTCACACTGCTTAACAACAAAAAAACAAACAACCCGATCAAAAAATGGGCAGAGGACATGAACAGACATTTCTCCAAAGAAGATATGAACATGGCCAATAGACACATGAAAAGATGTTCATCATCGCTAATCATCAGGGAAATGCAAATCAAAACTACACTAAGATATCACCTTACCCCCGTTAGATTGGCAAAAACATCCAAAACCAAGAACGACAAATGTTGCAGAGGTTGTGGACAAAGAGGAACCCTCATACACTGTTGGTGGGAATGCAAACTGGTACAGCCACTATGGAAAACAGTATGGAGATTTCTCAAAAAGTTAAAAATAGAAATACCCTATGACCCAGCCATCCCATTACTGGGTATCTATCCTAAGAACCTGATATCAGATATCTCAAGAGTCCGTTGCACCCCTATGTTCATCGCAGCATTATTTACAATAGCCAAGACGTGGAACCAGCCTACATGCCCAGAAACTGATGATTGGATAAAGAAGATGTGGTATATATACACAATGGAATACTACTCAGCCATAAAAAAAGACGAAAGTGGCCCATTCACAACAATGTGGATGGACCTCGAGGGCATTATGTTAAGCGAAATAAGTCAGTCAGAGAAAGACGAACTCTATATGACTCCACTCATAGGTGGAAATTAGTATATTGAGAAGGAGATCTGATCGGTGGTTACCAGGGAAAAGGGGGGGTGGGGGGAGGGCACGGAGGGGGAAGTGGTGTTCCCACAACATGACTAACAAAAATGTACAACTGAAATTTCACAAGCTTGTAATCCGTCATAAGATTAATAAACAAACAAACAAACAAAAAAAGATGCTTTGGGGCCCATCTGCCCCTATGGAAAGAACGCAGCACTTTCTGCCTTGCAGCTCTAGGGCAATGTAGCACACCCAGAGCAGAAGTTCTACTTCAGCCAGATCAGGCCCGCAAAGAAACTGCGTTTCACAGGCCTTTGTAAGAGATGTTCCCGGTAGGCTGTTAGAGCACTGTGCAGAGCGAGTTGGTTCTTAGCTTCCCAAAGAGCTGGAAGCAAAATGCTTTGAGACTCATCTGCCCCTTTGGAAAGAAGGCAGCACTTTGTGCCTTGCAGCTCTAGGGCAATGTAGCACACCCAGAGCAGATGTTCTACTTCTTCCAGGTCAGTCCTGCAAAGAAACTGCGTTTCACAGTCCTTTGTAAGAGATGTTCCCGGTAGGCTGTTAGAGCACTGTGCAGAGCGAGTTGTTTCTTAGCTTCCCAAAGAGCTGGAAGCAAGATGCTTTGGGGCCCTTCTCACCCTTTGGAAAGAAGGCAGCACTTTGTGCCTTGCAGCTCTAGGGCAATGTAGCACACCCAGAGCAGAAGTTCTACTTCAGCCAGATCAGGCCCGCAAAGAAACTGCGTTTCACAGGCCTTTGTAAGAGATGTTCCCGGTAGGCTGTTAGAGCACTGTGCAGAGCGAGTTGTTTCTTAGATTCCCAACGAGCTGGAAGCAAGATGCTTTAGGGGCCATCTGCCCTTAAGGAAAGAAGGCAGCACTTTGTGCCTTGCAGCTCTAGGGCAATGTAGCACACCCAGAGCAGATGTTCTACTTCTGCCAGGTCAGGCCTGCAAAGAAACTTCGTTTCACAGGCCTTTGTAAGAGATGTTCCCGGTAGGCTGTTAGAGCACTGTGCAGAGCGAGTTGTTTCTTAGCTTCCCAAAGAGCTGGAAGCAAGATGCTTTAGGGGCCATCTGCCCTTAAGGAAAGAAGGCAGCACTTTGTGCCTTGCAGCTCTAGGGCAATGTAGCACACCCAGAGCAGATGTTCTACTTCTGCCAGGTCAGGCCTGCAAAGAAACTTCGTTTCACAGGCCCTTCTAAGAGATGTTCCCGGTAGGCTGTTAGAGCACTGTGCAGAGCGACTTGTTTCTTAGCTTCCCAAAGAGCTGGAAGCAAGATGCTTTGGGGCCCTTCTCACCCTTTGGAAAGAAGGCAGCACTTTGTGCCTTGCAGCTCTAGGGCAATGTAGCACACCCACAGCAGAAGTTCTACTTAAGCCAGATCTGGCCCGCAAAGAAACTGCGTTTCACAGGCCTTTGTAAGAGATGTTCCCGGTAGGCTGTTAGAGCACTGTGCAGAGCGAGTTGTTTCTTAGCTTCCCAGAGAGCCGGAAGCAAGATGCTTTGGGGCCCGTTAATTTTATACCCTGCTACTTTGCTGTAGTTGTTGATTATTTCTAATAGTTTTTCTGTGGATTCTTTGGGGTTTTCTATGTATAAGATCATGTCGTCTGCAAACAACGCGAGTTTTACTTCTTCGTTACCGATTTGGATTCCTTTCATTTTTTTTTCCTGCCGAATTGCTCTGGCCAGCACCTCCAGTACTATGTTGAATAGGAGTGGTGAAAGTGGGCACCCTTGTCTTGTTCCTGTCCTCAGAGGGATGGCTTTCAGCTTTTGTCCATTGAGTATGATGTTGGCTGTGGGTCTATCATATATGGCCTTTATTATGTTGAGGTACTTTCCTTCTATACCCGTTTTACTGAGGGTTTTTATCATAAATGGGTGTTGGATCTTGTCGAATGCTTTCTCTGCGTCTATTGTGATGATCATGTGGTTTTTGTTTTTCATTTTGTTGATGTAGTGTATCACGTTGATTGACTTGCGGGTGTTGAACCATCCCTGTGTCCCTGGTATAAATCCCACTTGATCATGGTGTATAATCTTTTTGATGTATTGCTGTAATCGGTTTGCCAAAATTTGGTTGAGGATTTTTGCATCTATGTTCATCAGTGATATCGGCCTGTAGTTCTCCTTCTTTGTGTTGTCCTTGTCAGGTTTGGGGATCAGAGTGATGTTGGCTTCATAGAATGTGTTAGGGAGTTCTCCATCTTTCTCAATTTTCTGGAACAGTTTGAGGAGAATAGGTACAAAGAACTCACACTGCTTAACAACAAAAAAACAAACAACCCGATCAAAAAATGGGCAGAGGACATGAACAGACATTTCTCCAAAGAAGATATGAACATGGCCAATAGACACATGAAAAGATGTTCATCATCGCTAATCATCAGGGAAATGCAAATCAAAACTACACTAAGATATCACCTTACCCCCGTTAGATTGGCAAAAACATCCAAAACCAAGAACGACAAATGTTGCAGAGGTTGTGGACAAAGAGGAACCCTCATACACTGTTGGTGGGAATGCAAACTGGTACAGCCACTATGGAAAACAGTATGGAGATTTCTCAAAAAGTTAAAAATAGAAATACCCTATGACCCAGCCATCCCATTACTGGGTATCTATCCTAAGAACCTGATATCAGATATCTCAAGAGTCCGTTGCACCCCTATGTTCATCGCAGCATTATTTACAATAGCCAAGACGTGGAACCAGCCTACATGCCCAGAAACTGATGATTGGATAAAGAAGATGTGGTATATATACACAATGGAATACTACTCAGCCATAAAAAAAGACGAAAGTGGCCCATTCACAACAATGTGGATGGACCTCGAGGGCATTATGTTAAGCGAAATAAGTCAGTCAGAGAAAGACGAACTCTATATGACTCCACTCATAGGTGGAAATTAGTATATTGAGAAGGAGATCTGATTGGTGGTTACCAGGGAAAAGGGGGGGTGGGGGGAGGGCACGGAGGGGGAAGTGGTGTTCCCACAACATGACTAACAAAAATGTACAACTGAAATTTCACAAGCTTGTAATCCGTCATAAGATTAATAAACAAACAAACAAACAAACAAAAAAAGATGCTTTGGGGCCCATCTGCCCCTATGGAAAGAACGCAGCACTTTCTGCCTTGCAGCTCTAGGGCAATGTAGCACACCCAGAGCAGAAGTTCTACTTCAGCCAGATCAGGCCCGCAAAGAAACTGCGTTTCACAGGCCTTTGTAAGAGAAGTTCCCGGTAGGCTGTTAGAGCACTGTGCAGAGCGACTTGTTTCTTAGCTTCCCAAAGAGCTGGAAGCAAAATGCTTTGAGACTCATCTGCCCCTTTGGAAAGAAGGCAGCACTTTGTGTCTTGCAGGTCTAGGGCAATGTAGCACACCCAGAGCAGATGTTCTACTTCTTCCAGGTCAGTCCTGCAAAGAAACTGCGTTTCACAGTCCTTTGTAAGAGATGTTCCCGGTAGGCTGTTAGAGCACTGTGCAGAGCGAGTTGTTTCTTAGCTTCCCAAAGAGCTGGAAGCAAGATGCTTTGGGGCCCTTCTCACCCTTTGGAAAGAAGGCAGCACTTTGTGCCTTGCAGCTCTAGGGCAATGTAGCACACCCAGAGCAGAAGTTCTACTTCAGCCAGATCAGGCCCGCAAAGAAACTGCGTTTCACAGGCCTTTGTAAGAGATGTTCCCGGTAGGCTGTTAGAGCACTGTGCAGAGCGAGTTGTTTCTTAGATTCCCAACGAGCTGGAAGCAAGATGCTTTAGGGGCCATCTGCCCTTAAGGAAAGAAGGCAGCACTTTGTGCCTTGCAGCTCTAGGGCAATGTAGCACACCCAGAGCAGATGTTCTACTTCTGCCAGGTCAGGCCTGCAAAGAAACTTCGTTTCACAGGCCTTTGTAAGAGATGTTGCCGGTAGGCTGTAAGAGCACTGTGCAGAGCGACTTATTTCTTAGCTTCCCAGAGAGCTGGAAGCAAGATGCTTTGGGGCCCTTCTCACCCTTTGGAAAGAAGGCAGCACTTTGTGCCTTGCAGCTCTAGGGCAATGTAGCACACCCACAGCAGAAGTTCTACTTCAGCTAGATCAGACCTGCAAAGAAACTGCGTTTCACAGGCCTTTGTAAGAGATGTTCCCTGTAGGCTGTTAGAGCACTGTGCAGAGCGAGTTGTTTCTTAGCTTCCCAAAGAGCTGGAAGCAAGATGCTTTAGGGGCCATCTGCCCTTAAGGAAAGAAGGCAGCACTTTGTGCCTTGCAGCTCTAGGGCAATGTAGCACACCCAGAGCAGATGTTCTACTTCTGCCAGGTCAGGCCTGCAAAGAAACTTCGTTTCACAGGCCCTTGTAAGAGATGTTCCCGGTAGGCTGTTAGAGCACTGTGCAGAGAGACTTGTTTCTTAGCTTCCCAAAGAGCTGGAAGCAAGATGCTTTGGGGCCCTTCTCACCCTTTGGAAAGAAGGCAGCACTTTGTGCCTTGCAGCTCTAGGGCAATGTAGCACACCCCGAGCAGAAGTTCTACTTCAGCCAGATCTGGCATGCAAAGAAACTGCGTTTCACAGGCCTTTGTAACAGATGTTCCCGGTAGGCTGTTAGAGCACTGTGCAGAGCGAGTTGTTTCTTAGCTTCCCAGAGAGCCGGAAGCAAGATGCTTTGGGGCCCGTTAATTTTATACCCTGCTACTTTGCTGTAGTTGTTGATTATTTCTAATAGTTTTTCTGTGGATTCTTTGGGGTTTTCTATGTATAAGATCATGTCGTCTGCAAACAACGCGAGTTTTACTTCTTCGTTACCGATTTGGATTCCTTTCATTTTTTTTTCCTGCCGAATTGCTCTGGCCAGCACCTCCAGTACTATGTTGAATAGGAGTGGTGAAAGTGGGCACCCTTGTCTTGTTCCTGTCCTCAGAGGGATGGCTTTCAGCTTTTGTCCATTGAGTATGATGTTGGCTGTGGGTCTATCATATATGGCCTTTATTATGTTGAGGTACTTTCCTTTTATACCCGTTTTACTGAGGGTTTTTATCATAAATGGGTGTTGGATCTTGTCGAATGCTTTCTCTGCGTCTATTGAGATGATCATGTGGTTTTTGTTTTTCATTTTGTTGATGTAGTGTATCACGTTGATTGACTTGCGGGTGTTGAACCATCCCTGTGTCCCTGGTATAAATCCCACTTGATCATGGTGTATAATCTTTTTGATGTATTGCTGTAATCGGTTTGCCAAAATTTGGTTGAGGATTTTTGCATCTATGTTCATCAGTGATATCGGCCTGTAGTTCTCCTTCTTTGTGTTGTCCTTGTCAGGTTTGGGGATCAGAGTGATGTTGGCTTCATAGAATGTGTTAGGGAGTTCTCCATCTTTCTCAATTTTCTGGAACAGTTTGAGGAGAATAGGTACAAAGAACTCACACTGCTTAACAACAAAAAAACAAACAACCCGATCAAAAAATGGGCAGAGGACATGAACAGACATTTCTCCAAAGAAGATATGAACATGGCCAATAGACACATGAAAAGATGTTCATCATCGCTAATCATCAGGGAAATGCAAATCAAAACTACACTAAGATATCACCTTACCCCCGTTAGATTGGCAAAAACATCCAAAACCAAGAACGACAAATGTTGCAGAGGTTGTGGACAAAGAGGAACCCTCATACACTGTTGGTGGGAATGCAAACTGGTACAGCCACTATGGAAAACAGTATGGAGATTTCTCAAAAAGTTAAAAATAGAAATACCCTATGACCCAGCCATCCCATTACTGGGTATCTATCCTAAGAACCTGATATCAGATATCTCAAGAGTCCGTTGCACCCCTATGTTCATCGCAGCATTATTTACAATAGCCAAGACGTGGAACCAGCCTACATGCCCAGAAACTGATGATTGGATAAAGAAGATGTGGTATATATACACAATGGAATACTACTCAGCCATAAAAAAAGACGAAAGTGGCCCATTCACAACAATGTGGATGGACCTCGAGGGCATTATGTTAAGCGAAATAAGTCAGTCAGAGAAAGACGAACTCTATATGACTCCACTCATAGGTGGAAATTAGTATATTGAGAAGGAGATCTGATCGGTGGTTACCAGGGAAAAGGGGGGGTGGGGGGAGGGCACGGAGGGGGAAGTGGTGTTCCCACAACATGACTAACAAAAATGTACAACTGAAATTTCACAAGCTTGTAATCCGTCATAAGATTAATAAACAAACAAACAAACAAACAAAAAAAGATGCTTTGGGGCCCATCTGCCCTATGGAAAGAACGCAGCACTTTCTGCCTTGCAGCTCTAGGGCAATGTAGCACACCCAGAGCAGAAGTTCTACTTCAGCCAGATCAGGCCCGCAAAGAAACTGCGTTTCACAGGCCTTTGTAAGAGATGTTCCCGGTAGGCTGTTAGAGCACTGTGCAGAGCGACTTGTTTCTTAGATTCCCAACGAGCTGGAAGCAAGATGCTTTAGGGGCCATCTGCCCTTAAGGAAAGAAGGCAGCACTTTGTGCCTTGCAGCTCTAGGGCAATGTAGCACACCCAGAGCAGATGTTCTACTTCTGCCAGGTCAGGCCTGCAAAGAAACTTCGTTTCACAGGCCTTTGTAAGAGATGTTGCCGGTAGGCTGTAAGAGCACTGTGCAGAGCAACTTATTTCTTAGCTTCCCAGAGAGCTGGAAGCAAGATGCTTTGGGGCCCTTCTCACCCTTTGGAAAGAAGGCAGCACTTTGTGCCTTGCAGCTCTAGGGCAATGTAGCACACCCACAGCAGAAGTTCTACTTCAGCTAGATCAGACCTGCAAAGAAACTGCGTTTCACAGGCCTTTGTAAGAGATGTTCCCTGTAGGCTGTTAGAGCACTGTGCAGAGCGAGTTGTTTCTTAGCTTCCCAAAGAGCTGGAAGCAAGATGCTTTAGGGGCCATCTGCCCTTAAGGAAAGAAGGCAGCACTTTGTGCCTTGCAGCTCTAGGGCAATGTAGCACACCCAGAGCAGATGTTCTACTTCTGCCAGGTCAGGCCTGCAAAGAAACTTCGTTTCACAGGCCCTTGTAAGAGATGTTCCCGGTAGGCTGTTAGAGCACTGTGCAGAGCGACTTGTTTCTTAGCTTCCCAAAGAGCTGGAAGCAAGATGCTTTGGGGCCCTTCTCACCCTTTGGAAAGAAGGCAGCACTTTGTGCCTTGCAGCTCTAGGGCAATGTAGCACACCCCGAGCAGAAGTTCTACTTCAGCCAGATCTGGCATGCAAAGAAACTGCGTTTCACAGGCCTTTGTAACAGATGTTCCCGGTAGGCTGTTAGAGCACTGTGCAGAGCGAGTTGTTTCTTAGCTTCCCAGAGAGCCGGAAGCAAGATGCTTTGGGGCCCGTTAATTTTATACCCTGCTACTTTGCTGTAGTTGTTGATTATTTCTAATAGTTTTTCTGTGGATTCTTTGGGGTTTTCTATGTATAAGATCATGTCGTCTGCAAACAACGCGAGTTTTACTTCTTCGTTACCGATTTGGATTCCTTTCATTTTTTTTTCCTGCCGAATTGCTCTGGCCAGCACCTCCAGTACTATGTTGAATAGGAGTGGTGAAAGTGGGCACCCTTGTCTTGTTCCTGTCCTCAGAGGGATGGCTTTCAGCTTTTGTCCATTGAGTATGATGTTGGCTGTGGGTCTATCATATATGGCCTTTATTATGTTGAGGTACTTTCCTTCTATACCCGTTTTACTGAGGGTTTTTATCATAAATGGGTGTTGGATCTTGTCGAATGCTTTCTCTGCGTCTATTGAGATGATCATGTGGTTTTTGTTTTTCATTTTGTTGATGTAGTGTATCACGTTGATTGACTTGCGGGTGTTGAACCATCCCTGTGTCCCTGGTATAAATCCCACTTGATCATGGTGTATAATCTTTTTGATGTATTGCTGTAATCGGTTTGCCAAAATTTGGTTGAGGATTTTTGCATCTATGTTCATCAGTGATATCGGCCTGTAGTTCTCCTTCTTTGTGTTGTCCTTGTCAGGTTTGGGGATCAGAGTGATGTTGGCTTCATAGAATGTGTTAGGGAGTTCTCCATCTTTCTCAATTTTCTGGAACAGTTTGAGGAGAATAGGTACAAAGAACTCACACTGCTTAACAACAAAAAAACAAACAACCCGATCAAAAAATGGGCAGAGGACATGAACAGACATTTCTCCAAAGAAGATATGAACATGGCCAATAGACACATGAAAAGATGTTCATCATCGCTAATCATCAGGGAAATGCAAATCAAAACTACACTAAGATATCACCTTACCCCCGTTAGATTGGCAAAAACATCCAAAACCAAGAACGACAAATGTTGCAGAGGTTGTGGACAAAGAGGAACCCTCATACACTGTTGGTGGGAATGCAAACTGGTACAGCCACTATGGAAAACAGTATGGAGATTTCTCAAAAAGTTAAAAATAGAAATACCCTATGACCCAGCCATCCCATTACTGGGTATCTATCCTAAGAACCTGATATCAGATATCTCAAGAGTCCGTTGCACCCCTATGTTCATCGCAGCATTATTTACAATAGCCAAGACGTGGAACCAGCCTACATGCCCAGAAACTGATGATTGGATAAAGAAGATGTGGTATATATACACAATGGAATACTACTCAGCCATAAAAAAAGACGAAAGTGGCCCATTCACAACAATGTGGATGGACCTCGAGGGCATTATGTTAAGCGAAATAAGTCAGTCAGAGAAAGACGAACTCTATATGACTCCACTCATAGGTGGAAATTAGTATATTGAGAAGGAGATCTGATCGGTGGTTACCAGGGAAAAGGGGGGGTGGGGGGAGGGCACGGAGGGGGAAGTGGTGTTCCCACAACATGACTAACAAAAATGTACAACTGAAATTTCACAAGCTTGTAATCCGTCATAAGATTAATAAACAAACAAACAAACAAACAAAAAAAGATGCTTTGGGGCCCATCTGCCCCTATGGAAAGAACGCAGCACTTTCTGCCTTGCAGCTCTAGGGCAATGTAGCACACCCAGAGCAGAAGTTCTACTTCAGCCAGATCAGGCCCGCAAAGAAACTGCGTTTCACAGGCCTTTGTAAGAGATGTTCCCGGTAGGCTGTTAGAGCACTGTGCAGAGCGAGTTGGTTCTTAGCTTCCCAAAGAGCTGGAAGCAAAATGCTTTGAGACTCATCTGCCCCTTTGGAAAGAAGGCAGCACTTTGTGCCTTGCAGCTCTAGGGCAATGTAGCACACCCAGAGCAGATGTTCTACTTCTTCCAGGTCAGTCCTGCAAAGAAACTGCGTTTCACAGTCCTTTGTAAGAGATGTTCCCGGTAGGCTGTTAGAGCACTGTGCAGAGCGAGTTGTTTCTTAGCTTCCCAAAGAGCTGGAAGCAAGATGCTTTGGGGCCCTTCTCACCCTTTGGAAAGAAGGCAGCACTTTGTGCCTTGCAGCTCTAGGGCAATGTAGCACACCCAGAGCAGAAGTTCTACTTCAGCCAGATCAGGCCCGCAAAGAAACTGCGTTTCACAGGCCTTTGTAAGAGATGTTCCCGGTAGGCTGTTAGAGCACTGTGCAGAGCGAGTTGTTTCTTAGATTCCCAACGAGCTGGAAGCAAGATGCTTTAGGGGCCATCTGCCCTTAAGGAAAGAAGGCAGCACTTTGTGCCTTGCAGCTCTAGGGCAATGTAGCACACCCAGAGCAGATGTTCTACTTCTGCCAGGTCAGGCCTGCAAAGAAACTTCGTTTCACAGGCCTTTGTAAGAGATGTTGCCGGTAGGCTGTAAGAGCACTGTGCAGAGCGACATTTCTTAGCTTCCCAGAGAGCTGGAAGCAAGATGCTTTGGGGCCCTTCTCACCCTT
This sequence comes from Equus asinus, assembly GCF_041296235.1. Taxonomy (NCBI): domain Eukaryota; kingdom Metazoa; phylum Chordata; class Mammalia; order Perissodactyla; family Equidae; genus Equus; species Equus asinus. Next base: position 38,346,136 of record NC_091790.1, read on the forward strand.
TGGAAAGAAGGCAGCACTTTGTGCCTTGCAGCTCTAGGGCAATGTAGCACACCCAGAGCAGAAGTTCTACTTCAGCAAGATCAGACGTGCAAAGAAACTGCGTTTCACAGGCCTTTGTAAGAGATGTTCCCGGTAGGCTGTTAGAGCACTGTGCAGAGCGAGTTGTTTCTTAGCTTCCCAAAGAGCTGGAAGCAAGATGCTTTAGGGGCCATCTGCCCTTAAGGAAAGAAGGCAGCACTTTGTGCCTTGCAGCTCTAGGGCAATGTAGCACACCCAGAGCAGATGTTCTACTTCTGCCAGGTCAGGCCTGCAAAGAAACTTCGTTTCACAGGCCCTTCTAAGAGATGTTCCCGGTAGGCTGTTAGAGCACTGTGCAGAGCGACTTGTTTCTTAGCTTCCCAAAGAGCTGGAAGCAAGATGCTTTGGGGCCCTTCTCACCCTTTGGAAAGAAGGCAGCACTTTGTGCCTTGCAGCTCTAGGGCAATGTAGCACACCCACAGCAGAAGTTCTACTTAAGCCAGATCTGGCCCGCTAAGAAACTGCGTTTCACAGGCCTTTGTAAGAGATGTTCCCGGTAGGCTGTTAGAGCACTGTGCAGAGCGACTTGTTTCTTAGCTTCCCAAAGAGCTGGAAGCAAGATGCTTTGGGGCCCTTCTCACCCTTTGGAAAGAAGGCAGCACTTTGTGCCTTGCAGCTCTAGGGCAATGTAGCACACCCCGAGCAGAAGTTCTACTTCAGCCAGATCTGGCATGCAAAGAAACTGCGTTTCACAGGCCTTTGTAAGAGATGTTCCCGGTAGGCTGTTAGAGCACTGTGCAGAGCGAGTTGTTTCTTAGCTTCCCAGAGAGCCGGAAGCAAGATGCTTTGGGGCCCGTTAATTTTATACCCTGCTACTTTGCTGTAGTTGTTGATTATTTCTAATAGTTTTTCTGTGGATTCTTTGGGGTTTTCTATGTATAAGATCATGTCGTCTGCAAACAACGCGAGTTTTACTTCTTCGTTACCGATTTGGATTCCTTTCATTTTTTTTTCCTGCCGAATTGCTCTGGCCAGCACCTCCAGTACTATGTTGAATAGGAGTGGTGAAAGTGGGCACCCTTGTCTTGTTCCTGTCCTCAGAGGGATGGCTTTCAGCTTTTGTCCATTGAGTATGATGTTGGCTGTGGGTCTATCATATATGGCCTTTATTATGTTGAGGTACTTTCCTTCTATACCCGTTTTACTGAGGGTTTTTATCATAAATGGGTGTTGGATCTTGTCGAATGCTTTCTCTGCGTCTATTGAGATGATCATGTGGTTTTTGTTTTTCATTTTGTTGATGTAGTGTATCACGTTGATTGACTTGCGGGTGTTGAACCATCCCTGTGTCCCTGGTATAAATCCCACTTGATCATGGTGTATAATCTTTTTGATGTATTGCTGTAATCGGTTTGCCAAAATTTGGTTGAGGATTTTTGCATCTATGTTCATCAGTGATATCGGCCTGTAGTTCTCCTTCTTTGTGTTGTCCTTGTCAGGTTGGGGGATCAGAGTGATGTTGGCTTCATAGAATGTGTTAGGGAGTTCTCCATCTTTCTCAATTTTCTGGAACAGTTTGAGGAGAATAGGTACAAAGAACTCACACTGCTTAACAACAAAAAAACAAACAACCCGATCAAAAAATGGGCAGAGGACATGAACAGACATTTCTCCAAAGAAGATATGAACATGGCCAATAGACACATGAAAAGATGTTCATCATCGCTAATCATCAGGGAAATGCAAATCAAAACTACACTAAGATATCACCTTACCCCCGTTAGATTGGCAAAAACATCCAAAACCAAGAACGACAAATGTTGCAGAGGTTGTGGACAAAGAGGAACCCTCATACACTGTTGGTGGGAATGCAAACTGGTACAGCCACTATGGAAAACAGTATGGAGATTTCTCAAAAAGTTAAAAATAGAAATACCCTATGACCCAGCCATCCCATTACTGGGTATCTATCCTAAGAACCTGATATCAGATATCTCAAGAGTCCGTTGCACCCCTATGTTCATCGCAGCATTATTTACAATAGCCAAGACGTGGAACCAGCCTACATGCCCAGAAACTGATGATTGGATAAAGAAGATGTGGTATATATACACAATGGAATACTACTCAGCCATAAAAAAAGACGAAAGTGGCCCATTCACAACAATGTGGATGGACCTCGAGGGCATTATGTTAAGCGAAATAAGTCAGTCAGAGAAAGACGAACTCTATATGTCTCCACACATAGGTGGAAATTAGTATATTGAGAAGGAGATCTGATCGGTGGTTACCAGGGAAAAGGGGGGGTGGGGGGAGGGCACGGAGGGGGAAGTGGTGTTCCCACAACATGACTAACAAAAATGTACAACTGAAATTTCACAAGCTTGTAATCCGTCATAAGATTAATAAACAAACAAACAAACAAACAAAAAAAGATGCTTTGGGGCCCATCTGCCCCTATGGAAAGAACGCAGCACTTTCTGCCTTGCAGCTCTAGGGCAATGTAGCACACCCAGAGCAGAAGTTCTACTTCAGCCAGATCAGGCCCGCAAAGAAACTGCGTTTCACAGGCCTTTGTAAGAGATGTTCCCGGTAGGCTGTTAGAGCACTGTGCAGAGCGAGTTGGTTCTTAGCTTCCCAAAGAGCTGGAAGCAAAATGCTTTGAGACTCATCTGCCCCTTTGGAAAGAAGGCAGCACTTTGTGCCTTGCAGCTCTAGGGCAATGTAGCACACCCAGAGCAGATGTTCTACTTCTTCCAGGTCAGTCCTGCAAAGAAACTGCGTTTCACAGTCCTTTGTAAGAGATGTTCCCGGTAGGCTGTTAGAGCACTGTGCAGAGCGAGTTGTTTCTTAGCTTCCCAAAGAGCTGGAAGCAAGATGCTTTGGGGCCCTTCTCACCCTTTGGAAAGAAGGCAGCACTTTGTGCCTTGCAGCTCTAGGGCAATGTAGCACACCCAGAGCAGATGTTCTACTTCTTCCAGGTCAGTCCTGCAAAGAAACTGCGTTTCACAGGCCTTTGTAAGAGATGTTCCCGGTAGGCTGTTAGAGCACTGTGCAGAGCGAGTTGTTTCTTAGATTCCCAACGAGCTGGAAGCAAGATGCTTTAGGGGCCATCTGCCCTTAAGGAAAGAAGGCAGCACTTTGTGCCTTGCAGCTCTAGGGCAATGTAGCACACCCAGAGCAGATGTTCTACTTCTGCCAGGTCAGGCCTGCAAAGAAACTTCGTTTCACAGGCCCTTGTAAGAGATGTTCCCGGTAGGCTGTTAGAGCACTGTGCAGAGCGACTTGTTTCTTAGCTTCCCAGAGAGCTGGAAGCAAGATGCTTTGGGGCCCTTCTCACCCTTTGGAAAGAAGGCAGCACTTTGTGCCTTGCAGCTCTAGGGCAATGTAGCACACCCACAGCAGAAGTTCTACTTAAGCCAGATCTGGCCCGCAAAGAAACTGCGTTTCACAGGCCTTTGTAAGAGATGTTCCCGGTAGGCTGTTAGAGCACTGTGCAGAGCGAGTTGGTTCTTAGCTTCCCAAAGAGCTGGAAGCAAAATGCTTTGAGACTCATCTGCCCCTTTGGAAAGAAGGCAGCACTTTGTGCCTTGCAGCTCTAGGGCAATGTAGCACACCCAGAGCAGATGTTCTACTTCTTCCAGGTCAGTCCTGCAAAGAAACTGCGTTTCACAGTCCTTTGTAAGAGATGTTCCCGGTAGGCTGTTAGAGCACTGTGCAGAGCGAGTTGTTTCTTAGCTTCCCAAAGAGCTGGAAGCAAGATGCTTTGGGGCCCTTCTCACCCTTTGGAAAGAAGGCAGCACTTTGTGCCTTGCAGCTCTAGGGCAATGTAGCACACCCAGAGCAGAAGTTCTACTTCAGCCAGATCAGGCCCGCAAAGAAACTGCGTTTCACAGGCCTTTGTAAGAGATGTTCCCGGTAGGCTGTTAGAGCACTGTGCAGAGTGAGTTGTTTCTTAGATTCCCAACGAGCTGGAAGCAAGATGCTTTAGGGGCCATCTGCCCTTAAGGAAAGAAGGCAGCACTTTGTGCCTTGCAGCTCTAGGGCAATGTAGCACACCCAGAGCAGATGTTCTACTTCTGCCAGGTCAGGCCTGCAAAGAAACTTCGTTTCACAGGCCTTTGTAAGAGATGTTGCCGGTAGGCTGTAAGAGCACTGTGCAGAGCGACATTTCTTAGCTTCCCAGAGAGCTGGAAGCAAGATGCTTTGGGGCCCTTCTCACCCTTTGGAAAGAAGGCAGCACTTTGTGCCTTGCAGCTCTAGGGCAATGTAGCACACCCAGAGCAGAAGTTCTACTTCAGCAAGATCAGACGTGCAAAGAAACTGCGTTTCACAGGCCTTTGTAAGAGATGTTCCCGGTAGGCTGTTAGAGCACTGTGCAGAGCGAGTTGTTTCTTAGCTTCCCAAAGAGCTGGAAGCAAGATGCTTTAGGGGCCATCTGCCCTTAAGGAAAGAAGGCAGCACTTTGTGCCTTGCAGCTCTAGGGCAATGTAGCACACCCAGAGCAGATGTTCTACTTCTGCCAGGTCAGGCCTGCAAAGAAACTTCGTTTCACAGGCCCTTCTAAGAGATGTTCCCGGTAGGCTGTTAGAGCACTGTGCAGAGCGACTTGTTTCTTAGCTTCCCAAAGAGCTGGAAGCAAGATGCTTTGGGGCCCTTCTCACCCTTTGGAAAGAAGGCAGCACTTTGTGCCTTGCAGCTCTAGGGCAATGTAGCACACCCCGAGCAGAAGTTCTACTTCAGCCAGATCTGGCATGCAAAGAAACTGCGTTTCACAGGCCTTTGTAAGAGATGTTCCCGGTAGGCTGTTAGAGCACTGTGCAGAGCGAGTTGTTTCTTAGCTTCCCAGAGAGCCGGAAGCAAGATGCTTTGGGGCCCGTTAATTTTATACCCTGCTACTTTGCTGTAGTTGTTGATTATTTCTAATAGTTTTTCTGTGGATTCTTTGGGGTTTTCTATGTATAAGATCATGTCGTCTGCAAACAACGCGAGTTTTACTTCTTCGTTACCGATTTGGATTCCTTTCATTTTTTTTTCCTGCCGAATTGCTCTGGCCAGCACCTCCAGTACTATGTTGAATAGGAGTGGTGAAAGTGGGCACCCTTGTCTTGTTCCTGTCCTCAGAGGGATGGCTTTCAGCTTTTGTCCATTGAGTATGATGTTGGCTGTGGGTCTATCATATATGGCCTTTATTATGTTGAGGTACTTTCCTTCTATACCCGTTTTACTGAGGGTTTTTATCATAAATGGGTGTTGGATCTTGTCGAATGCTTTCTCTGCGTCTATTGAGATGATCATGTGGTTTTTGTTTTTCATTTTGTTGATGTAGTGTATCACGTTGATTGACTTGCGGGTGTTGAACCATCCCTGTGTCCCTGGTATAAATCCCACTTGATCATGGTGTATAATCTTTTTGATGTATTGCTGTAATCGGTTTGCCAAAATTTGGTTGAGGATTTTTGCATCTATGTTCATCAGTGATATCGGCCTGTAGTTCTCCTTCTTTGTGTTGTCCTTGTCAGGTTTGGGGATCAGAGTGATGTTGGCTTCATAGAATGTGTTAGGGAGTTCTCCATCTTTCTCAATTTTCTGGAACAGTTTGAGGAGAATAGGTACAAAGAACTCACACTGCTTAACAACAAAAAAACAAACAACCCGATCAAAAAATGGGCAGAGGACATGAACAGACATTTCTCCAAAGAAGATATGAACATGGCCAATAGACACATGAAAAGATGTTCATCATCGCTAATCATCAGGGAAATGCAAATCAAAACTACACTAAGATATCACCTTACCCCCGTTAGATTGGCAAAAACATCCAAAACCAAGAACGACAAATGTTGCAGAGGTTGTGGACAAAGAGGAACCCTCATACACTGTTGGTGGGAATGCAAACTGGTACAGCCACTATGGAAAACAGTATGGAGATTTCTCAAAAAGTTAAAAATAGAAATACCCTATGACCCAGCCATCCCATTACTGGGTATCTATCCTAAGAACCTGATATCAGATATCTCAAGAGTCCGTTGCACCCCTATGTTCATCGCAGCATTATTTACAATAGCCAAGACGTGGAACCAGCCTACATGCCCAGAAACTGATGATTGGATAAAGAAGATGTGGTATATATACACAATGGAATACTACTCAGCCATAAAAAAAGACGAAAGTGGCCCATTCACAACAATGTGGGTGGACCTCGAGGGCATTATGTTAAGCGAAATAAGTCAGTCAGAGAAAGACGAACTCTATATGACTCCACTCATAGGTGGAAATTAGTATATTGAGAAGGAGATCTGATCGGTGGTTACCAGGGAAAAGGGGGGGTGGGGGGAGGGCACGGAGGGGGAAGTGGTGTTCCCACAACATGACTAACAAAAATGTACAACTGAAATTTCACAAGCTTGTAATCCGTCATAAGATTAATAAACAAACAAACAAACAAACAAAAAAAGATGCTTTGGGGCCCATCTGCCCCTATGGAAAGAACGCAGCACTTTCTGCCTTGCAGCTCTAGGGCAATGTAGCACACCCAGAGCAGAAGTTCTACTTCAGCCAGATCAGGCCCGCAAAGAAACTGCGTTTCACAGGCCTTTGTAAGAGATGTTCCCGGTAGGCTGTTAGAGCACTGTGCAGAGCGAGTTGGTTCTTAGCTTCCCAAAGAGCTGGAAGCAAAATGCTTTGAGACTCATCTGCCCCTTTGGAAAGAAGGCAGCACTTTGTGCCTTGCAGCTCTAGGGCAATGTAGCACACCCAGAGCAGATGTTCTACTTCTTCCAGGTCAGTCCTGCAAAGAAACTGCGTTTCACAGTCCTTTGTAAGAGATGTTCCCGGTAGGCTGTTAGAGCACTGTGCAGAGCGAGTTGTTTCTTAGCTTCCCAAAGAGCTGGAAGCAAGATGCTTTGGGGCCCTTCTCACCCTTTGGAAAGAAGGCAGCACTTTGTGCCTTGCAGCTCTAGGGCAATGTAGCACACCCAGAGCAGAAGTTCTACTTCAGCCAGATCAGGCCCGCAAAGAAACTGCGTTTCACAGGCCTTTGTAAGAGATGTTCCCGGTAGGCTGTTAGAGCACTGTGCAGAGCGAGTTGTTTCTTAGATTCCCAACGAGCTGGAAGCAAGATGCTTTAGGGGCCATCTGCCCTTAAGGAAAGAAGGCAGCACTTTGTGCCTTGCAGCTCTAGGGCAATGTAGCACACCCAGAGCAGATGTTCTACTTCTGCCAGGTCAGGCCTGCAAAGAAACTTCGTTTCACAGGCCTTTGTAAGAGATGTTGCCGGTAGGCTGTAAGAGCACTGTGCAGAGCGACATTTCTTAGCTTCCCAGAGAGCTGGAAGCAAGATGCTTTGGGGCCCTTCTCACCCTTTGGAAAGAAGGCAGCACTTTGTGCCTTGCAGCTCTAGGGCAATGTAGCACACCCAGAGCAGAAGTTCTACTTCAGCAAGATCAGACGTGCAAAGAAACTGCGTTTCACAGGCCTTTGTAAGAGATGTTCCCGGTAGGCTGTTAGAGCACTGTGCAGAGCGAGTTGTTTCTTAGCTTCCCAAAGAGCTGGAAGCAAGATGCTTTAGGGGCCATCTGCCCTTAAGGAAAGAAGGCAGCACTTTGTGCCTTGCAGCTCTAGGGCAATGTAGCACACCCAGAGCAGATGTTCTACTTCTGCCAGGTCAGGCCTGCAAAGAAACTTCGTTTCACAGGCCCTTCTAAGAGATGTTCCCGGTAGGCTGTTAGAGCACTGTGCAGAGCGACTTGTTTCTTAGCTTCCCAAAGAGCTGGAAGCAAGATGCTTTGGGGCCCTTCTCACCCTTTGGAAAGAAGGCAGCACTTTGTGCCTTGCAGCTCTAGGGCAATGTAGCACACCCACAGCAGAAGTTCTACTTAAGCCAGATCTGGCCCGCTAAGAAACTGCGTTTCACAGGCCTTTGTAAGAGATGTTCCCGGTAGGCTGTTAGAGCACTGTGCAGAGCGACTTGTTTCTTAGCTTCCCAAAGAGCTGGAAGCAAGATGCTTTGGGGCCCTTCTCACCCTTTGGAAAGAAGGCAGCACTTTGTGCCTTGCAGCTCTAGGGCAATGTAGCACACCCCGAGCAGAAGTTCTACTTCAGCCAGATCTGGCATGCAAAGAAACTGCGTTTCACAGGCCTTTGTAAGAGATGTTCCCGGTAGGCTGTTAGAGCACTGTGCAGAGCGAGTTGTTTCTTAGCTTCCCAGAGAGCCGGAAGCAAGATGCTTTGGGGCCCGTTAATTTTATACCCTGCTACTTTGCTGTAGTTGTTGATTATTTCTAATAGTTTTTCTGTGGATTCTTTGGGGTTTTCTATGTATAAGATCATGTCGTCTGCAAACAACGCGAGTTTTACTTCTTCGTTACCGATTTGGATTCCTTTCATTTTTTTTTCCTGCCGAATTGCTCTGGCCAGCACCTCCAGTACTATGTTGAATAGGAGTGGTGAAAGTGGGCACCCTTGTCTTGTTCCTGTCCTCAGAGGGATGGCTTTCAGCTTTTGTCCATTGAGTATGATGTTGGCTGTGGGTCTATCATATATGGCCTTTATTATGTTGAGGTACTTTCCTTCTATACCCGTTTTACTGAGGGTTTTTATCATAAATGGGTGTTGGATCTTGTCGAATGCTTTCTCTGCGTCTATTGAGATGATCATGTGGTTTTTGTTTTTCATTTTGTTGATGTAGTGTATCACGTTGATTGACTTGCGGGTGTTGAACCATCCCTGTGTCCCTGGTATAAATCCCACTTGATCATGGTGTATAATCTTTTTGATGTATTGCTGTAATCGGTTTGCCAAAATTTGGTTGAGGATTTTTGCATCTATGTTCATCAGTGATATCGGCCTGTAGTTCTCCTTCTTTGTGTTGTCCTTGTCAGGTTGGGGGATCAGAGTGATGTTGGCTTCATAGAATGTGTTAGGGAGTTCTCCATCTTTCTCAATTTTCTGGAACAGTTTGAGGAGAATAGGTACAAAGAACTCACACTGCTTAACAACAAAAAAACAAACAACCCGATCAAAAAATGGGCAGAGGACATGAACAGACATTTCTCCAAAGAAGATATGAACATGGCCAATAGACACATGAAAAGATGTTCATCATCGCTAATCATCAGGGAAATGCAAATCAAAACTACACTAAGATATCACCTTACCCCCGTTAGATTGGCAAAAACATCCAAAACCAAGAACGACAAATGTTGCAGAGGTTGTGGACAAAGAGGAACCCTCATACACTGTTGGTGGGAATGCAAACTGGTACAGCCACTATGGAAAACAGTATGGAGATTTCTCAAAAAGTTAAAAATAGAAATACCCTATGACCCAGCCATCCCATTACTGGGTATCTATCCTAAGAACCTGATATCAGATATCTCAAGAGTCCGTTGCACCCCTATGTTCATCGCAGCATTATTTACAATAGCCAAGACGTGGAACCAGCCTACATGCCCAGAAACTGATGATTGGATAAAGAAGATGTGGTATATATACACAATGGAATACTACTCAGCCATAAAAAAAGACGAAAGTGGCCCATTCACAACAATGTGGATGGACCTCGAGGGCATTATGTTAAGCGAAATAAGTCAGTCAGAGAAAGACGAACTCTATATGTCTCCACACATAGGTGGAAATTAGTATATTGAGAAGGAGATCTGATCGGTGGTTACCAGGGAAAAGGGGGGGTGGGGGGAGGGCACGGAGGGGGAAGTGGTGTTCCCACAACATGACTAACAAAAATGTACAACTGAAATTTCACAAGCTTGTAATCCGTCATAAGATTAATAAACAAACAAACAAACAAACAAAAAAAGATGCTTTGGGGCCCATCTGCCCCTATGGAAAGAACGCAGCACTTTCTGCCTTGCAGCTCTAGGGCAATGTAGCACACCCAGAGCAGAAGTTCTACTTCAGCCAGATCAGGCCCGCAAAGAAACTGCGTTTCACAGGCCTTTGTAAGAGATGTTCCCGGTAGGCTGTTAGAGCACTGTGCAGAGCGAGTTGGTTCTTAGCTTCCCAAAGAGCTGGAAGCAAAATGCTTTGAGACTCATCTGCCCCTTTGGAAAGAAGGCAGCACTTTGTGCCTTGCAGCTCTAGGGCAATGTAGCACACCCAGAGCAGATGTTCTACTTCTTCCAGGTCAGTCCTGCAAAGAAACTGCGTTTCACAGTCCTTTGTAAGAGATGTTCCCGGTAGGCTGTTAGAGCACTGTGCAGAGCGAGTTGTTTCTTAGCTTCCCAAAGAGCTGGAAGCAAGATGCTTTGGGGCCCTTCTCACCCTTTGGAAAGAAGGCAGCACTTTGTGCCTTGCAGCTCTAGGGCAATGTAGCACACCCAGAGCAGATGTTCTACTTCTTCCAGGTCAGTCCTGCAAAGAAACTGCGTTTCACAGGCCTTTGTAAGAGATGTTCCCGGTAGGCTGTTAGAGCACTGTGCAGAGCGAGTTGTTTCTTAGATTCCCAACGAGCTGGAAGCAAGATGCTTTAGGGGCCATCTGCCCTTAAGGAAAGAAGGCAGCACTTTGTGCCTTGCAGCTCTAGGGCAATGTAGCACACCCAGAGCAGATGTTCTACTTCTGCCAGGTCAGGCCTGCAAAGAAACTTCGTTTCACAGGCCCTTGTAAGAGATGTTCCCGGTAGGCTGTTAGAGCACTGTGCAGAGCGACTTGTTTCTTAGCTTCCCAGAGAGCTGGAAGCAAGATGCTTTGGGGCCCTTCTCACCCTTTGGAAAGAAGGCAGCACTTTGTGCCTTGCAGCTCTAGGGCAATGTAGCACACCCACAGCAGAAGTTCTACTTAAGCCAGATCTGGCCCGCAAAGAAACTGCGTTTCACAGGCCTTTGTAAGAGATGTTCCCGGTAGGCTGTTAGAGCACTGTGCAGAGCGAGTTGTTTCTTAGCTTCCCAGAGAGCTGGAAGCAAGATGCTTTGGGGCCCGTTAATTTTATACCCTGCTACTTTGCTGTAGTTGTTGATTATTTCTAATAGTTTTTCTGTGGATTCTTTGGGGTTTTCTATGTATAAGATCATGTCGTCTGCAAACAACGCGAGTTTTACTTCTTCGTTACCGATTTGGATTCCTTTCATTTTTTTTTCCTGCCGAATTGCTCTGGCCAGCACCTCCAGTACTATGTTGAATAGGAGTGGTGAAAGTGGGCACCCTTGTCTTGTTCCTGTCCTCAGAGGGATGGCTTTCAGCTTTTGTCCATTGAGTATGATGTTGGCTGTGGGTCTATCATATATGGCCTTTATTATGTTGAGGTACTTTCCTTCTATACCCGTTTTACTGAGGGTTTTTATCATAAATGGGTGTTGGATCTTGTCGAATGCTTTCTCTGCGTCTATTGAGATGATCATGTGGTTTTTGTTTTTCATTTTGTTGATGTAGTGTATCACGTTGATTGACTTGCGGGTGTTGAACCATCCCTGTGTCCCTGGTATAAATCCCACTTGATCATGGTGTATAATCTTTTTGATGTATTGCTGTAATCGGTTTGCCAAAATTTGGTTGAGGATTTTTGCATCTATGTTCATCAGTGATATCGGCCTGTAGTTCTCCTTCTTTGTGTTGTCCTTGTCAGGTTGGGGGATCAGAGTGATGTTGGCTTCATAGAATGTGTTAGGGAGTTCTCCATCTTTCTCAATTTTCTGGAACAGTTTGAGGAGAATAGGTACAAAGAACTCACACTGCTTAACAACAAAAAAACAAACAACCCGATCAAAAAATGGGCAGAGGACATGAACAGACATTTCTCCAAAGAAGATATGAACATGGCCAATAGACACATGAAAAGATGTTCATCATCGCTAATCATCAGGGAAATGCAAATCAAAACTACACTAAGATATCACCTTACCCCCGTTAGATTGGCAAAAACATCCAAAACCAAGAACGACAAATGTTGCAGAGGTTGTGGACAAAGAGGAACCCTCATACACTGTTGGTGGGAATGCAAACTGGTACAGCCACTATGGAAAACAGTATGGAGATTTCTCAAAAAGTTAAAAATAGAAATACCCTATGACCCAGCCATCCCATTACTGGGTATCTATCCTAAGAACCTGATATCAGATATCTCAAGAGTCCGTTGCACCCCTATGTTCATCGCAGCATTATTTACAATAGCCAAGACGTGGAACCAGCCTACATGCCCAGAAACTGATGATTGGATAAAGAAGATGTGGTATATATACACAATGGAATACTACTCAGCCATAAAAAAAGACGAAAGTGGCCCATTCACAACAATGTGGATGGACCTCGAGGGCATTATGTTAAGCGAAATAAGTCAGTCAGAGAAAGACGAACTCTATATGACTCCACTCATAGGTGGAAATTAGTATATTGAGAAGGAGATCTGATCGGTGGTTACCAGGGAAAAGGGGGGGTGGGGGGAGGGCACGGAGGGGGAAGTGGTGTTCCCACAACATGACTAACAAAAATGTACAACTGAAATTTCACAAGCTTGTAATCCGTCATAAGATTAATAAACAAACAAACAAACAAACAAAAAAAGATGCTTTGGGGCCCATCTGCCCCTATGGAAAGAACGCAGTACTTTCTGCCTTGCAGCTCTAGGGCAATGTAGCACACCCAGAGCAGAAGTTCTACTTCAGCCAGATCAGGCCCGCAAAGAAACTGCGTTTCACAGGCCTTTGTAAGAGATGTTCCCGGTAGGCTGTTAGAGCACTGTGCAGAGCGAGTTGGTTCTCAGCTTCCCAAAGAGCTGGAAGCAAAATGCTTTGAGACTCATCTGCCCCTTTGGAAAGAAGGCAGCACTTTGTGCCTTGCAGCTCTAGGGCAATGTAGCACACCCAGAGCAGATGTTCTACTTCTTCCAGGTCAGTCCTGCAAAGAAACTGCGTTTCACAGTCCTTTGTAAGAGATGTTCCCGGTAGGCTGTTAGAGCACTGTGCAGAGCGAGTTGTTTCTTAGCTTCCCAAAGAGCTGGAAGCAAGATGCTTTGGGGCCCTTCTCACCCTTTGGAAAGAAGGCAGCACTTTGTGCCTTGCAGCTCTAGGGCAATGTAGCACACCCAGAGCAGAAGTTCTACTTCAGCCAGATCAGGCCCGCAAAGAAACTGCGTTTCACAGGCCTTTGTAAGAGATGTTCCCGGTAGGCTGTTAGAGCACTGTGCAGAGCGAGTTGTTTCTTAGATTCCCAACGAGCTGGAAGCAAGATGCTTTAGGGGCCATCTGCCCTTAAGGAAAGAAGGCAGCACTTTGTGCCTTGCAGCTCTAGGGCAATGTAGCACACCCAGAGCAGATGTTCTACTTCTGCCAGGTCAGGCCTGCAAAGAAACTTCGTTTCACAGGCCCTTGTAAGAGATGTTCCCGGTAGGCTGTTAGAGCACTGTGCAGAGCGACTTGTTTCTTAGCTTCCCAGAGAGCTGGAAGCAAGATGCTTTGGGGCCCTTCTCACCCTTTGGAAAGAAGGCAGCACTTTGTGCCTTGCAGCTCTAGGGCAATGTAGCACACCCACAGCAGAAGTTCTACTTAAGCCAGATCTGGCCCGCAAAGAAACTGCGTTTCACAGGCCTTTGTAAGAGATGTTCCCGGTAGGCTGTTAGAGCACTGTGCAGAGCGAGTTGTTTCTTAGCTTCCCAGAGAGCTGGAAGCAAGATGCTTTGGGGCCCGTTAATTTTATACCCTGCTACTTTGCTGTAGTTGTTGATTATTTCTAATAGTTTTTCTGTGGATTCTTTGGGGTTTTCTATGTATAAGATCATGTCGTCTGCAAACAACGCGAGTTTTACTTCTTCGTTACCGATTTGGATTCCTTTCATTTTTTTTTCCTGCCGAATTGCTCTGGCCAGCACCTCCAGTACTATGTTGAATAGGAGTGGTGAAAGTGGGCACCCTTGTCTTGTTCCTGTCCTCAGAGGGATGGCTTTCAGCTTTTGTCCATTGAGTATGATGTTGGCTGTGGGTCTATCATATATGGCCTTTATTATGTTGAGGTACTTTCCTTCTATACCCGTTTTACTGAGGGTTTTTATCATAAATGGGTGTTGGATCTTGTCGAATGCTTTCTCTGCGTCTATTGAGATGATCATGTGGTTTTTGTTTTTCATTTTGTTGATGTAGTGTATCACGTTGATTGACTTGCGGGTGTTGAACCATCCCTGTGTCCCTGGTATAAATCCCACTTGATCATGGTGTATAATCTTTTTGATGTATTGCTGTAATCGGTTTGCCAAAATTTGGTTGAGGATTTTTGCATCTATGTTCATCAGTGATATCGGCCTGTAGTTCTCCTTCTTTGTGTTGTCCTTGTCAGGTTGGGGGATCAGAGTGATGTTGGCTTCATAGAATGTGTTAGGGAGTTCTCCATCTTTCTCAATTTTCTGGAACAGTTTGAGGAGAATAGGTACAAAGAACTCACACTGCTTAACAACAAAAAAACAAACAACCCGATCAAAAAATGGGCAGAGGACATGAACAGACATTTCTCCAAAGAAGATATGAACATGGCCAATAGACACATGAAAAGATGTTCATCATCGCTAATCATCAGGGAAATGCAAATCAAAACTACACTAAGATATCACCTTACCCCCGTTAGATTGGCAAAAACATCCAAAACCAAGAACGACAAATGTTGCAGAGGTTGTGGAGAAAGAGGAACCCTCATACACTGTTGGTGGGAATGCAAACTGGTACAGCCACTATGGAAAACAGTATGGAGATTTCTCAAAAAGTTAAAAATAGAAATACCCTATGACCCAGCCATCCCATTACTGGGTATCTATCCTAAGAACCTGATATCAGATATCTCAAGAGTCCGTTGCACCCCTATGTTCATCGCAGCATTATTTACAATAGCCAAGACGTGGAACCAGCCTACATGCCCAGAAACTGATGATTGGATAAAGAAGATGTGGTATATATACACAATGGAATACTACTCAGCCATAAAAAAAGACGAAAGTGGCCCATTCACAACAATGTGGATGGACCTCGAGGGCATTATGTTAAGCGAAATAAGTCAGTCAGAGAAAGACGAACTCTATATGACTCCACTCATAGGTGGAAATTAGTATATTGAGAAGGAGATCTGATCGGTGGTTACCAGGGAAAAGGGGGGGTGGGGGGAGGGCACGGAGGGGGAAGTGGTGTTCCCACAACATGACTAACAAAAATGTACAACTGAAATTTCACAAGCTTGTAATCCGTCATAAGATTAATAAACAAACAAACAAACAAACAAAAAAAGATGCTTTGGGGCCCATCTGCCCCTATGGAAAGAACGCAGCACTTTCTGCCTTGCAGCTCTAGGGCAATGTAGCACACCCAGAGCAGAAGTTCTACTTCAGCCAGATCAGGCCCGCAAAGAAACTGCGTTTCACAGGCCTTTGTAAGAGATGTTCCCGGTAGGCTGTTAGAGCACTGTGCAGAGCGAGTTGGTTCTCAGCTTCCCAAAGAGCTGGAAGCAAAATGCTTTGAGACTCATCTGCCCCTTTGGAAAGAAGGCAGCACTTTGTGCCTTGCAGCTCTAGGGCAATGTAGCACACCCAGAGCAGATGTTGTACTTCTTCCAGGTCAGTCCTGCAAAGAAACTGCGTTTCACAGTCCTTTGTAAGAGATGTTCCCGGTAGGCTGTTAGAGCACTGTGCAGAGCGAGTTGTTTCTTAGCTTCCCAAAGAGCTGGAAGCAAGATGCTTTGGGGCCCTTCTCACCCTTTGGAAAGAAGGCAGCACTTTGTGCCTTGAAGCTCTAGGGCAATGTAGCACACCCAGAGCAGAAGTTCTACTTCAGCCAGATCAGGCCCGCAAAGAAACTGCGTTTCACAGGCCTTTGTAAGAGATGTTCCCGGTAGGCTGTTAGAGCACTGTGCAGAGCGAGTTGTTTCTTAGATTCCCAACGAGCTGGAAGCAAGATGCTTTAGGGGCCATCTGCCCTTAAGGAAAGAAGGCAGCACTCTGTGCCTTGCAGCTCTAGGGCAATGTAGCACACCCAGAGCAGATGTTCTACTTCTGCCAGGTCAGGCCTGCAAAGAAACTTCGTTTCACAGGCCCTTGTAAGAGATGTTCCCGGTAGGCTGTTAGAGCACTGTGCAGAGCGACTTGTTTCTTAGCTTCCCAGAGAGCTGGAAGCAAGATGCTTTGGGGCCCTTCTCACCCTTTGGAAAGAAGGCAGCACTTTGTGCCTTGCAGCTCTAGGGCAATGTAGCACACCCACAGCAGAAGTTCTACTTAAGCCAGATCTGGCCCGCCAAGAAACTGCGTTTCACAGGCCTTTGTAAGAGATGTTCCCGGTAGGCTGTTAGAGCACTGTGCAGAGCGAGTTGTTTCTTAGCTTCCCAGAGAGCTGGAAGCAAGATGCTTTGGGGCCCGTTAATTTTATACCCTGCTACTTTGCTGTAGTTGTTGATTATTTCTAATAGTTTTTCTGTGGATTCTTTGGGGTTTTCTATGTATAAGATCATGTCGTCTGCAAACAACGCGAGTTTTACTTCTTCGTTACCGATTTGGATTCCTTTCATTTATTTTTCCTGCCGAATTGCTCTGGCCAGCACCTCCAGTACTATGTTGAATAGGAGTGGTGAAAGTGGGCACCCTTGTCTTGTTCCTGTCCTCAGAGGGATGGCTTTCAGCTTTTGTCCATTGAGTATGATGTTGGCTGTGGGTCTATCATATATGGCCTTTATTATGTTGAGGTACTTTCCTTCTATACCCGTTTTACTGAGGGTTTTTATCATAAATGTGTGTTGGATCTTGTCGAATGCTTTCTCTGCGTCTATTGAGATGATCATGTGGTTTTTGTTTTTCATTTTGTTGATGTAGTGTATCACGTTGATTGACTTGCGGGTGTTGAACCATCCCTGTGTCCCTGGTATAAATCCCACTTGATCATGGTGTATAATCTTTTTGATGTATTGCTGTAATCGGTTTGCCAAAATTTGGTTGAGGATTTTTGCATCTATGTTCATCAGTGATATCGGCCTGTAGTTCTCCTTCTTTGTGTTGTCCTTGTCAGGTTGGGGGATCAGAGTGATGTTGGCTTCATAGAATGTGTTAGGGAGTTCTCCATCTTTCTCAATTTTCTGGAACAGTTTGAGGAGAATAGGTACAAAGAACTCACACTGCTTAACAACAAAAAAACAAACAACCCGATCAAAAAATGGGCAGAGGACATGAACAGACATTTCTCCAAAGAAGATATGAACATGGCCAATAGACACATGAAAAGATGTTCATCATCGCTAATCATCAGGGAAATGCAAATCAAAACTACACTAAGATATCACCTTACCCCCGTTAGATTGGCAAAAACATCCAAAACCAAGAACGACAAATGTTGCAGAGGTTGTGGACAAAGAGGAACCCTCATACACTGTTGGTGGGAATGCAAACTGGTACAGCCACTATGGAAAACAGTATGGAGATTTCTCAAAAAGTTAAAAATAGAAATACCTTATGATCCAGCCATCCCATTACTGGGTATCTATCCTAAGAACCTGATATCAGATATCTCAAGAGTCCGTTGCACCCCTATGTTCATCGCAGCATTATTTACAATAGCCAAGACGTGGAACCAGCCTACATGCCCAGAAACTGATGATTGGATAAAGAAGATGTGGTATATATACACAATGGAATACTACTCAGCCATAAAAAAAGACGACATTGGCCCCTTCACAACAATGTGGATGGACCTCGAGGGCATTATGTTAAGCGAAATAAGTCAGTCAGAGAAAGACGAACTCTATATGACTCCACTCATAGGTGGAAATTAGTATATTGAGAAGGAGATCTGATCGGTGGTTACCAGGGAAAAGGGGGGGTGGGGGGAGGGCACGGAGGGGGAAGTGGTGTTCCCACAACATGACTAACAAAAATGTACAACTGAAATTTCACAAGCTTGTAATCCGTCATAAGATTAATAAACAAACAAACAAACAAACAAAAAAAGATGCTTTGGGGCCCATCTGCCCCTATGGAAAGAACGCAGCACTTTCTGCCTTGCAGCTCTAGGGCAATGTAGCACACCCAGAGCAGATGTTCTACTTCTTCCAGGTCAGTCCTGCAAAGAAACTGCGTTTCACAGTCCTTTGTAAGAGATGTTCCCGGTAGGCTGTTAGAGCACTGTGCAGAGCGAGTTGGTTCTCAGCTTCCCAAAGAGCTGGAAGCAAAATGCTTTGAGACTCATCTGCCCCTTTGGAAAGAAGGCAGCACTTTGTGCCTTGCAGCTCTAGGGCAATGTAGCACACCCAGAGCAGATGTTCTACTTCTTCCAGGTCAGTCCTGCAAAGAAACTGCGTTTCACAGTCCTTTGTAGGAGATGTTCCCGGTAGGCTGTTAGAGCACTGTGCAGAGCGAGTTGTTTCTTAGCTTCCCAAAGAGCTGGAAGCAAGATGCTTTGGGGCCCTTCTCACCCTTTGGAAAGAAGGCAGCACTTTGTGCCTTGCAGCTCTAGGGCAATGTAGCACACCCAGAGCAGAAGTTCTACTTCAGCCAGATCAGGCCCGCAAAGAAACTGCGTTTCAGAGGCCTTTGTAAGAGATGTTCCCGGTAGGCTGTTAGAGCACTGTGCAGAGCGAGTTGTTTCTTAGCTTCCCAACGAGCTGGAAGCAAGATGCTTTAGGGGCCATCTGCCCTTAAGGAAAGAAGGCAGCACTTTGTGCCTTGCAGCTCTAGGGCAATGTAGCACACCCAGAGCAGATGTTCTACTTCTGCCAGGTCAGGCCTGCAAAGAAACTTCGTTTCACAGGCCTTTGTAAGAGATGTTGCCGGTAGGCTGTAAGAGCACTGTGCAGAGCGACTTATTTCTTAGCTTCCCAGAGAGCTGGAAGCAAGATGCTTTGGGGCCCTTCTCACCCTTTGGAAAGAAGGCAGCACTTTGTGCCTTGCAGCTCTAGGGCAATGTAGCACACCCACAGCAGAAGTTCTACTTCAGCTAGATCAGACCTGCAAAGAAACTGCGTTTCACAGGCCTTTGTAAGAGATGTTCCCGGTAGGCTGTTAGAGCACTGTGCAGAGCGAGTTGTTTCTTAGCTTCCCAAAGAGCTGGAAGCAAGATGCTTTAGGGGCCATCTGCCCTTAAGGAAAGAAGGCAGCACTTTGTGCCTTGCAGCTCTAGGGCAATGTAGCACACCCAGAGCAGATGTTCTACTTCTGCCAGGTCAGGCCTGCAAAGAAACTTCGTTTCACAGGCCCTTGTAAGAGATGTTCCCGGTAGGCTGTTAGAGCACTGTGCAGAGCGACTTGTTTCTTAGCTTCCCAAAGAGCTGGAAGCAAGATGCTTTGGGGCCCTTCTCACCCTTTGGAAAGAAGGCAGCACTTTGTGCCTTGCAGCTCTAGGGCAATGTAGCACACCCAGAGCAGAAGTTCTACTTAAGCCAGATCTGGCCCGCAAAGAAACTGCGTTTCACAGGCCTTTGTAAGAGATGTTCCCGGTAGGCTGTAAGAGCACTGTGCAGAGCGACTTATTTCTTAGCTTCCCAGAGAGCCGGAAGCAAGATGCTTTGGGGCCCGTTAATTTTATACCCTGCTACTTTGCTGTAGTTGTTGATTATTTCTAATAGTTTTTCTGTGGATTCTTTGGGGTTTTCTATGTATAAGATCATGTCGTCTGCAAACAACGCGAGTTTTACTTCTTCGTTACCGATTTGGATTCCTTTCATTTTTTTTTCCTGCCGAATTGCTCTGGCCAGCACCTCCAGTACTATCTTGAATAGGAGTGGTGAAAGTGGGCACCCTTGTCTTGTTCCTGTCCTCAGAGGGATGGCTTTCAGCTTTTGTCCATTGAGTATGATGTTGGCTGTGGGTCTATCATATATGGCCTTTATTCTGTTGAGGTTCTTTCCTTCTATACCCGTTTTACTGAGGGTTTTTATCATAAATGGGTGTTGGATCTTGTCGAATGCTTTCTCTGCGTCTATTGAGATGATCATGTGGTTTTTGTTTTTCATTTTGTTGATGTAGTGTATCACGTTGATTGACTTGCGGGTGTTGAACCATCCCTGTGTCCCTGGTATAAATCCCACTTGATCATGGTGTATAATCTTTTTGATGTATTGCTGTAATCGGTTTGCCAAAATTTGGTTGAGGATTTTTGCATCTATGTTCATCAGTGATATCGGCCTGTAGTTCTCCTTCTTTGTGTTGTCCTTGTCAGGTTGGGGGATCAGAGTGATGTTGGCTTCATAGAATGTGTTAGGGAGTTCTCCATCTTTCTCAATTTTCTGGAACAGTTTGAGGAGAATAGGTACAAAGAACTCACACTGCTTAACAACAAAAAAACAAACAACCCGATCAAAAAATGGGCAGAGGACATGAACAGACATTTCTCCAAAGAAGATATGAACATGGCCAATAGACACATGAAAAGATGTTCATCATCGCTAATCATCAGGGAAATGCAAATCAAAACTACACTAAGATATCACCTTACCCCCGTTAGATTGGCAAAAACATCCAAAACCAAGAACGACAAATGTTGCAGAGGTTGTGGACAAAGAGGAACCCTCATACACTGTTGGTGGGAATGCAAACTGGTACAGCCACTATGGAAAACAGTATGGAGATTTCTCAAAAAGTTAAAAATAGAAATACCCTATGACCCAGCCATCCCATTACTGGGTATCTATCCTAAGAACCTGATATCAGATATCTCAAGAGTCCGTTGCACCCCTATGTTCATCGCAGCATTATTTACAATAGCCAAGACGTGGAACCAGCCTACATGCCCAGAAACTGATGATTGGATAAAGAAGATGTGGTATATATACACAATGGAATACTACTCAGCCATAAAAAAAGACGAAAGTGGCCCATTCACAACAATGTGGATGGACCTCGAGGGCATTATGTTAAGCGAAATAAGTCAGTCAGAGAAAGACGAACTCTATATGACTCCACTCATAGGTGGAAATTAGTATATTGAGAAGGAGATCTGATCGGTGGTTACCAGGGAAAAGGGGGGGTGGGGGGAGGGCACGGAGGGGGAAGTGGTGTTCCCACAACATGACTAACAAAAATGTACAACTGAAATTTCACAAGCTTGTAATCCGTCATAAGATTAATAAACAAACAAACAAACAAACAAAAAAAGATGCTTTGGGGCCCATCTGCCCCTATGGAAAGAACGCAGCACTTTCTGCCTTGCAGCTCTAGGGCAATGTAGCACACCCAGAGCAGAAGTTCTACTTCAGCCAGATCAGGCCCGCAAAGAAACTGCGTTTCACAGGCCTTTGTAAGAGATGTTCCCGGTAGGCTGTTAGAGCACTGTGCAGAGCGAGTTGGTTCTTAGCTTCCCAAAGAGCTGGAAGCAAAATGCTTTGAGACTCATCTGCCCCTTTGGAAAGAAGGCAGCACTTTGTGCCTTGCAGCTCTAGGGCAATGTAGCACACCCAGAGCAGAAGTTCTACTTAAGCCAGATCTGGCCCGCAAAGAAACTGCGTTTCACAGGCCTTTGTAAGAGATGTTCCCGGTAGGCTGTAAGAGCACTGTGCAGAGCGACTTATTTCTTAGCTTCCCAGAGAGCCGGAAGCAAGATGCTTTGGGGCCCGTTAATTTTATACCCTGCTACTTTGCTGTAGTTGTTGATTATTTCTAATAGTTTTTCTGTGGATTCTTTGGGGTTTTCTATGTATAAGATCATGTCGTCTGCAAACAACGCGAGTTTTACTTCTTCGTTACCGATTTGGATTCCTTTCATTTTTTTTTCCTGCCGAATTGCTCTGGCCAGCACCTCCAGTACTATCTTGAATAGGAGTGGTGAAAGTGGGCACCCTTGTCTTGTTCCTGTCCTCAGAGGGATGGCTTTCAGCTTTTGTCCATTGAGTATGATGTTGGCTGTGGGTCTATCATATATGGCCTTTATTCTGTTGAGGTTCTTTCCTTCTATACCCGTTTTACTGAGGGTTTTTATCATAAATGGGTGTTGGATCTTGTCGAATGCTTTCTCTGCGTCTATTGAGATGATCATGTGGTTTTTGTTTTTCATTTTGTTGATGTAGTGTATCACGTTGATTGACTTGCGGGTGTTGAACCATCCCTGTGTCCCTGGTATAAATCCCACTTGATCATGGTGTATAATCTTTTTGATGTATTGCTGTAATCGGTTTGCCAAAATTTGGTTGAGGATTTTTGCATCTATGTTCATCAGTGATATCGGCCTGTAGTTCTCCTTCTTTGTGTTGTCCTTGTCAGGTTGGGGGATCAGAGTGATGTTGGCTTCATAGAATGTGTTAGGGAGTTCTCCATCTTTCTCAATTTTCTGGAACAGTTTGAGGAGAATAGGTACAAAGAACTCACACTGCTTAACAACAAAAAAACAAACAACCCGATCAAAAAATGGGCAGAGGACATGAACAGACATTTCTCCAAAGAAGATATGAACATGGCCAATAGACACATGAAAAGATGTTCATCATCGCTAATCATCAGGGAAATGCAAATCAAAACTACACTAAGATATCACCTTACCCCCGTTAGATTGGCAAAAACATCCAAAACCAAGAACGACAAATGTTGCAGAGGTTGTGGACAAAGAGGAACCCTCATACACTGTTGGTGGGAATGCAAACTGGTACAGCCACTATGGAAAACAGTATGGAGATTTCTCAAAAAGTTAAAAATAGAAATACCCTATGACCCAGCCATCCCATTACTGGGTATCTATCCTAAGAACCTGATATCAGATATCTCAAGAGTCCGTTGCACCCCTATGTTCATCGCAGCATTATTTACAATAGCCAAGACGTGGAACCAGCCTACATGCCCAGAAACTGATGATTGGATAAAGAAGATGTGGTATATATACACAATGGAATACTACTCAGCCATAAAAAAAGACGAAAGTGGCCCATTCACAACAATGTGGATGGACCTCGAGGGCATTATGTTAAGCGAAATAAGTCAGTCAGAGAAAGACGAACTCTATATGACTCCACTCATAGGTGGAAATTAGTATATTGAGAAGGAGATCTGATCGGTGGTTACCAGGGAAAAGGGGGGGTGGGGGGAGGGCACGGAGGGGGAAGTGGTGTTCCCACAACATGACTAACAAAAATGTACAACTGAAATTTCACAAGCTTGTAATCCGTCATAAGATTAATAAACAAACAAACAAACAAACAAAAAAAGATGCTTTGGGGCCCATCTGCCCCTATGGAAAGAACGCAGCACTTTCTGCCTTGCAGCTCTAGGGCAATGTAGCACACCCAGAGCAGAAGTTCTACTTCAGCCAGATCAGGCCCGCAAAGAAACTGCGTTTCACAGGCCTTTGTAAGAGATGTTCCCGGTAGGCTGTTAGAGCACTGTGCAGAGCGAGTTGGTTCTTAGCTTCCCAAAGAGCTGGAAGCAAAATGCTTTGAGACTCATCTGCCCCTTTGGAAAGAAGGCGGCACTTTGTGCCTTGCAGCTCTAGGGCAATGTAGCACACCCAGAGCAGATGTTGTACTTCTTCCAGGTCAGTCCTGCAAAGAAACTGCGTTTCACAGTCCTTTGTAAGAGATGTTCCCGGTAGGCTGTTAGAGCACTGTGCAGAGCGAGTTGTTTCTTAGCTTCCCAAAGAGCTGGAAGCAAGATGCTTTGGGGCCCTTCTCACCCTTTGGAAAGAAGGCAGCACTTTGTGCCTTGCAGCTCTAGGGCAATGTAGCACACCCAGAGCAGAAGTTCTACTTCAGCCAGATCAGGCCCGCAAAGAAACTGCGTTTCACAGGCCTTTGTAAGAGATGTTCCCGGTAGGCTGTTAGAGCACTCTGCAGAGCGAGTTGTTTCTTAGATTCCCAACGAGCTGGAAGCAAGATGCTTTAGGGGCCATCTGCCCTTAAGGAAAGAAGGCAGCACTTTGTGCCTTGCAGCTCTAGGGCAATGTAGCACACCCAGAGCAGATGTTCTACTTCTGCCAGGTCAGGCCTGCAAAGAAACTTCGTTTCACAGGCCTTTGTAAGAGATGTTGCCGGTAGGCTGTAAGAGCACTGTGCAGAGCGACTTATTTCTTAGCTTCCCAGAGAGCTGGAAGCAAGATGCTTTGGGGCCCTTCTCACCCTTTGGAAAGAAGGCAGCACTTTGTGCCTTGCAGCTCTAGGGCAATGTAGCACACCCACAGCAGAAGTTCTACTTCAGCTAGATCAGACCTGCAAAGAAACTGCGTTTCACAGGCCTTTGTAAGAGATGTTCCCTGTAGGCTGTTAGAGCACTGTGCAGAGCGAGTTGTTTCTTAGCTTCCCAAAGAGCTGGAAGCAAGATGCTTTAGGGGCCATCTGCCCTTAAGGAAAGAAGGCAGCACTTTGTGCCTTGCAGCTCTAGGGCAATGTAGCACACCCAGAGCAGATGTTCTACTTCTGCCAGGTCAGGCCTGCAAAGAAACTTCGTTTCACAGGCCCTTGTAAGAGATGTTCCCGGTAGGCTGTTAGAGCACTGTGCAGAGCGACTTGTTTCTTAGCTTCCCAAAGAGCTGGAAGCAAGATGCTTTGGGGCCCTTCTCACCCTTTGGAAAGAAGGCAGCACTTTGTGCCTTGCAGCTCTAGGGCAATGTAGCACACCCACAGCAGAAGTTCTACTTCAGCCAGATCTGGCCCGCAAAGAAACTGCGTTTCACAGGCCTTTGTAAGAGATGTTCCCGGTAGGCTGTTAGAGCACTGTGCAGAGCGAGTTGTTTCTTAGCTTCCCAGAGAGCCGGAAGCAAGATGCTTTGGGGCCCGTTAATTTTATACCCTGCTACTTTGCTGTAGTTGTTGATTATTTCTAATAGTTTTTCTGTGGATTCTTTGGGGTTTTCTATGTATAAGATCATGTCGTCTGCAAACAACGCGAGTTTTACCTCTTCGTTACCGATTTGGATTCCTTTCATTTTTTTTTCCTGCCGAATTGCTCTGGCCAGCACCTCCAGTACTATGTTGAATAGGAGTGGTGAAAGTGGGCACCCTTGTCTTGTTCCTGTCCTCAGAGGGATGGCTTTCAGCTTTTGTCCATTGAGTATGATGTTGGCTGTGGGTCTATCATATATGGCCTTTATTATGTTGAGGTACTTTCCTTCTATACCCGTTTTACTGAGGGTTTTTATCATAAATGGGTGTTGGATCTTGTCGAATGCTTTCTCTGCGTCTATTGAGATGATCATGTGGTTTTTGTTTTTCATTTTGTTGATGTAGTGTATCACGTTGATTGACTTGCGGGTGTTGAACCATCCCTGTGTCCCTGGTATAAATCCCACTTGATCATGGTGTATAATCTTTTTGATGTATTGCTGTAATCGGTTTGCCAAAATTTGGTTGAGGATTTTTGCATCTATGTTCATCAGTGATATCGGCCTGTAGTTCTCCTTCTTTGTGTTGTCCTTGTCAGGTTGGGGGATCAGAGTGATGTTGGCTTCATAGAATGTGTTAGGGAGTTCTCCATCTTTCTCAATTTTCTGGAACAGTTTGAGGAGAATAGGTACAAAGAACTCACACTGCTTAACAACAAAAAAACAAACAACCCGATCAAAAAATGGGCAGAGGACATGAACAGACATTTCTCCAAAGAAGATATGAACATGGCCAATAGACACATGAAAAGATGTTCATCATCGCTAATCATCAGGGAAATGCAAATCAAAACTACACTAAGATATCACCTTACCCCCGTTAGATTGGCAAAAACATCCAAAACCAAGAACGACAAATGTTGGAGAGGTTGTGGAGAAAGAGGAACCCTCATACACTGTTGGTGGGAATGCAAACTGGTACAGCCACTATGGAAAACAGTATGGAGATTTCTCAAAAAGTTAAAAATAGAAATACCCTATGACCCAGCCATCCCATTACTGGGTATCTATCCTAAGAACCTGATATCAGATATCTCAAGAGTCCGTTGCACCCCTATGTTCATCGCAGCATTATTTACAATAGCCAAGACGTGGAACCAGCCTACATGCCCAGAAACTGATGATTGGATAAAGAAGATGTGGTATATATACACAATGGAATACTACTCAGCCATAAAAAAAGACGAAAGTGGCCCATTCACAACAATGTGGATGGACCTCGAGGGCATTATGTTAAGCGAAATAAGTCAGTCAGAGAAAGACGAACTCTATATGACTCCACTCATAGGTGGAAATTAGTATATTGAGAAGGAGATCTGATCGGTGGTTACCAGGGAAAAGGGGGGGTGGGGGGAGGGCACGGAGGGGGAAGTGGTGTTCCCACAACATGACTAACAAAAATGTACAACTGAAATTTCACAAGCTTGTAATCCGTCATAAGATTAATAAACAAACAAACAAACAAACAAAAAAAGATGCTTTGGGGCCCATCTGCCCCTATGGAAAGAACGCAGCACTTTCTGCCTTGCAGCTCTAGGGCAATGTAGCACACCCAGAGCAGAAGTTCTACTTCAGCCAGATCAGGCCCGCAAAGAAACTGCGTTTCACAGGCCTTTGTAAGAGAAGTTCCCGGTAGGCTGTTAGAGCACTGTGCAGAGCGAGTTGGTTCTTAGCTTCCCAAAGAGCTGGAAGCAAAATGCTTTGAGACTCATCTGCCCCTTTGGAAAGAAGGCAGCACTTTGTGTCTTGCAGGTCTAGGGCAATGTAGCACACCCAGAGCAGATGTTCTACTTCTTCCAGGTCAGTCCTGCAAAGAAACTGCGTTTCACAGTCCTTTGTAAGAGATGTTCCCGGTAGGCTTTTAGAGCACTGTGCAGAGCGAGTTGTTTCTTAGATTCCCAACGAGCTGGAAGCAAGATGCTTTAGGGGCCATCTGCCCTTAAGGAAAGAAGGCAGCACTTTGTGCCTTGCAGCTCTAGGGCAATGTAGCACACCCAGAGCAGATGTTCTACTTCTGCCAGGTCAGGCCTGCAAAGAAACTTCGTTTCACAGGCCTTTGTAAGAGATGTTGCCGGTAGGCTGTAAGAGCACTGTGCAGAGCGAGTTATTTCTTAGCTTCCCAGAGAGCTGGAAGCAAGATGCTTTGGGGCCCTTCTCACCCTTTGGAAAGAAGGCAGCA
Source organism: Equus asinus (assembly GCF_041296235.1). Lineage (NCBI taxonomy): Eukaryota > Metazoa > Chordata > Mammalia > Perissodactyla > Equidae > Equus > Equus asinus. Next base: position 38,373,091 of record NC_091790.1, read on the forward strand.
CTTTGTGCCTTGCAGCTCTAGGGCAATGTAGCACACCCACAGCAGAAGTTCTACTTCAGCTAGATCAGACCTGCAAAGAAACTGCGTTTCACAGGCCTTTGTAAGAGATGTTCCCTGTAGGCTGTTAGAGCACTGTGCAGAGCGAGTTGTTTCTTAGCTTCCCAAAGAGCTGGAAGCAAGATGCTTTAGGGGCCATCTGCCCTTAAGGAAAGAAGGCAGCACTTTGTGCCTTGCAGCTCTAGGGCAATGTAGCACACCCAGAGCAGATGTTCTACTTCTGCCAGGTCAGGCCTGCAAAGAAACTTCGTTTCACAGGCCCTTGTAAGAGATGTTCCCGGTAGGCTGTTAGAGCACTGTGCAGAGCGACTTGTTTCTTAGCTTCCCAAAGAGCTGGAAGCAAGATGCTTTGGGGCCCTTCTCACCCTTTGGAAAGAAGGCAGCACTTTGTGCCTTGCAGCTCTAGGGCAATGTAGCACACCCACAGCAGAAGTTCTACTTCAGCCAGATCTGGCCCGCAAAGAAACTGCGTTTCACAGGCCTTTGTAAGAGATGTTCCCGGTAGGCTGTTAGAGCACTGTGCAGAGCGAGTTGTTTCTTAGCTTCCCAGAGAGCCGGAAGCAAGATGCTTTGGGGCCCGTTAATTTTATACCCTGCTACTTTGCTGTAGTTGTTGATTATTTCTAATAGTTTTTCTGTGGATTCTTTGGGGTTTTCTATGTATAAGATCATGTCGTCTGCAAACAACGCGAGTTTTACCTCTTCGTTACCGATTTGGATTCCTTTCATTTTTTTTTCCTGCCGAATTGCTCTGGCCAGCACCTCCAGTACTATGTTGAATAGGAGTGGTGAAAGTGGGCACCCTTGTCTTGTTCCTGTCCTCAGAGGGATGGCTTTCAGCTTTTGTCCATTGAGTATGATGTTGGCTGTGGGTCTATCATATATGGCCTTTATTATGTTGAGGTACTTTCCTTCTATACCCGTTTTACTGAGGGTTTTTATCATAAATGGGTGTTGGATCTTGTCGAATGCTTTCTCTGCGTCTATTGAGATGATCATGTGGTTTTTGTTTTTCATTTTGTTGATGTAGTGTATCACGTTGATTGACTTGCGGGTGTTGAACCATCCCTGTGTCCCTGGTATAAATCCCACTTGATCATGGTGTATAATCTTTTTGATGTATTGCTGTAATCGGTTTGCCAAAATTTGGTTGAGGATTTTTGCATCTATGTTCATCAGTGATATCGGCCTGTAGTTCTCCTTCTTTGTGTTGTCCTTGTCAGGTTTGGGGATCAGAGTGATGTTGGCTTCATAGAATGTGTTAGGGAGTTCTCCATCTTTCTCAATTTTCTGGAACAGTTTGAGGAGAATAGGTACAAAGAACTCACACTGCTTAACAACAAAAAAACAAACAACCCGATCAAAAAATGGGCAGAGGACATGAACAGACATTTCTCCAAAGAAGATATGAACATGGCCAATAGACACATGAAAAGATGTTCATCATCGCTAATCATCAGGGAAATGCAAATCAAAACTACACTAAGATATCACCTTACCCCCGTTAGATTGGCAAAAACATCCAAAACCAAGAACGACAAATGTTGCAGAGGTTGTGGAGAAAGAGGAACCCTCATACACTGTTGGTGGGAATGCAAACTGGTACAGCCACTATGGAAAACAGTATGGAGATTTCTCAAAAAGTTAAAAATAGAAATACCCTATGACCCAGCCATCCCATTACTGGGTATCTATCCTAAGAACCTGATATCAGATATCTCAAGAGTCCGTTGCACCCCTATGTTCATCGCAGCATTATTTACAATAGCCAAGACGTGGAACCAGCCTACATGCCCAGAAACTGATGATTGGATAAAGAAGATGTGGTATATATACACAATGGAATACTACTCAGCCATAAAAAAAGACGAAAGTGGCCCATTCACAACAATGTGGATGGACCTCGAGGGCATTATGTTAAGCGAAATAAGTCAGTCAGAGAAAGACGAACTCTATATGACTCCACTCATAGGTGGAAATTAGTATATTGAGAAGGAGATCTGATCGGTGGTTACCAGGGAAAAGGGGGGGTGGGGGGAGGGCACGGAGGGGGAAGTGGTGTTCCCACAACATGACTAACAAAAATGTACAACTGAAATTTCACAAGCTTGTAATCCGTCATAAGATTAATAAACAAACAAACAAACAAACAAAAAAAGATGCTTTGGGGCCCATCTGCCCCTATGGAAAGAACGCAGCACTTTCTGCCTTGCAGCTCTAGGGCAATGTAGCACACCCAGAGCAGAAGTTCTACTTCAGCCAGATCAGGCCCGCAAAGAAACTGCGTTTCACAGGCCTTTGTAAGAGATGTTCCCGGTAGGCTGTTAGAGCACTGTGCAGAGCGAGTTGGTTCTTAGCTTCCCAAAGAGCTGGAAGCAAAATGCTTTGAGACTCATCTGCCCCTTTGGAAAGAAGGCAGCACTTTGTGCCTTGCAGCTCTAGGGCAATGTAGCACACCCAGAGCAGATGTTCTACTTCTTCCAGGTCAGTCCTGCAAAGAAACTGCGTTTCACAGTCCTTTGTAAGAGATGTTCCCGGTAGGCTGTTAGAGCACTGTGCAGAGCGAGTTGTTTCTTAGCTTCCCAAAGAGCTGGAAGCAAGATGCTTTGGGGCCCTTCTCATCCTTTGGAAAGAAGGCAGCACTTTGTGCCTTGCAGCTCTAGGGCAATGTAGCACACCCAGAGCAGAAGTTCTACTTCAGCCAGATCAGGCCCGCAAAGAAACTGCGTTTCACAGGCCTTTGTAAGAGATGTTCCCGGTAGGCTGTTAGAGCACTGTGCAGAGCGAGTTGTTTCTTAGATTCCCAACGAGCTGGAAGCAAGATGCTTTAGGGGCCATCTGCCCTTAAGGAAAGAAGGCAGCACTTTGTGCCTTGCAGCTCTAGGGCAATGTAGCACACCCAGAGCAGATGTTCTACTTCTGCCAGGTCAGGCCTGCAAAGAAACTTCGTTTCACAGGCCTTTGTAAGAGATGTTGCCGGTAGGCTGTAAGAGCACTGTGCAGAGCGACTTATTTCTTAGCTTCCCAGAGAGCTGGAAGCAAGATGCTTTGGGGCCCTTCTCACCCTTTGGAAAGAAGGCAGCACTTTGTGCCTTGCAGCTCTAGGGCAATGTAGCACACCCACAGCAGAAGTTCTACTTCAGCTAGATCAGACCTGCAAAGAAACTGCGTTTCACAGGCCTTTGTAAGAGATGTTCCCTGTAGGCTGTTAGAGCACTGTGCAGAGCGAGTTGTTTCTTAGCTTCCCAAAGAGCTGGAAGCAAGATGCTTTAGGGGCCATCTGCCCTTAAGGAAAGAAGGCAGCACTTTGTGCCTTGCAGCTCTAGGGCAATGTAGCACACCCAGAGCAGATGTTCTACTTCTGCCAGGTCAGGCCTGCAAAGAAACTTCGTTTCACAGGCCCTTGTAAGAGATGTTCCCGGTAGGCTGTTAGAGCACTGTGCAGAGCGACTTGTTTCTTAGCTTCCCAAAGAGCTGGAAGCAAGATGCTTTGGGGCCCTTCTCACCCTTTGGAAAGAAGGCAGCACTTTGTGCCTTGCAGCTCTAGGGCAATGTAGCACACCCACAGCAGAAGTTCTACTTAAGCCAGATCTGGCCCGCAAAGAAACTGCGTTTCACAGGCCTTTGTAAGAGATGTTCCCGGTAGGCTGTTAGAGCACTGTGCAGAGCGAGTTGTTTCTTAGCTTCCCAGAGAGCTGGAAGCAAGATGCTTTGGGGCCCGTTAATTTTATACCCTGCTACTTTGCTGTAGTTGTTGATTATTTCTAATAGTTTTTCTGTGGATTCTTTGGGGTTTTCTATGTATAAGATCATGTCGTCTGCAAACAACGCGAGTTTTACCTCTTCGTTACCGATTTGGATTCCTTTCATTTTTTTTTCCTGCCGAATTGCTCTGGCCAGCACCTCCAGTACTATGTTGAATAGGAGTGGTGAAAGTGGGCACCCTTGTCTTGTTCCTGTCCTCAGAGGGATGGCTTTCAGCTTTTGTCCATTGAGTATGATGTTGGCTGTGGGTCTATCATATATGGCCTTTATTATGTTGAGGTACTTTCCTTCTATACCCGTTTTACTGAGGGTTTTTATCATAAATGGGTGTTGGATCTTGTCGAATGCTTTCTCTGCGTCTATTGAGATGATCATGTGGTTTTTGTTTTTCATTTTGTTGATGTAGTGTATCACGTTGATTGACTTGCGGGTGTTGAACCATCCCTGTGTCCCTGGTATAAATCCCACTTGATCATGGTGTATAATCTTTTTGATGTATTGCTGTAATCGGTTTGCCAAAATTTGGTTGAGGATTTTTGCATCTATGTTCATCAGTGATATCGGCCTGTAGTTCTCCTTCTTTGTGTTGTCCTTGTCAGGTTGGGGGATCAGAGTGATGTTGGCTTCATAGAATGTGTTAGGGAGTTCTCCATCTTTCTCAATTTTCTGGAACAGTTTGAGGAGAATAGGTACAAAGAACTCACACTGCTTAACAACAAAAAAACAAACAACCCGATCAAAAAATGGGCAGAGGACATGAACAGACATTTCTCCAAAGAAGATATGAACATGGCCAATAGACACATGAAAAGATGTTCATCATCGCTAATCATCAGGGAAATGCAAATCAAAACTACACTAAGATATCACCTTACCCCCGTTAGATTGGCAAAAACATCCAAAACCAAGAACGACAAATGTTGCAGAGGTTGTCGACAAAGAGGAACCCTCATACACTGTTGGTGGGAATGCAAACTGGTACAGCCACTATGGAAAACAGTATGGAGATTTCTCAAAAAGTTAAAAATAGAAATACCCTATGACCCAGCCATCCCATTACTGGGTATCTATCCTAAGAACCTGATATCAGATATCTCAAGAGTCCGTTGCACCCCTATGTTCATCGCAGCATTATTTACAATAGCCAAGACGTGGAACCAGCCTACATGCCCAGAAACTGATGATTGGATAAAGAAGATGTGGTATATATACACAATGGAATACTACTCAGCCATAAAAAAAGACGAAAGTGGCCCATTCACAACAATGTGGATGGACCTCGAGGGCATTATGTTAAGCGAAATAAGTCAGTCAGAGAAAGACGAACTCTATATGACTCCACTCATAGGTGGAAATTAGTATATTGAGAAGGAGATCTGATCGGTGGTTACCAGGGAAAAGGGGGGGTGGGGGGAGGGCACGGAGGGGGAAGTGGTGTTCCCACAACATGACTAACAAAAATGTACAACTGAAATTTCACAAGCTTGTAATCCGTCATAAGATTAATAAACAAACAAACAAACAAAAAAAGATGCTTTGGGGCCCATCTGCCCCTATGGAAAGAACGCAGCACTTTCTGCCTTGCAGCTCTAGGGCAATGTAGCACACCCAGAGCAGAAGTTCTACTTCAGCCAGATCAGGCCCGCAAAGAAACTGCGTTTCACAGGCCTTTGTAAGAGATGTTCCCGGTAGGCTGTTAGAGCACTGTGCAGAGCGAGTTGGTTCTTAGCTTCCCAAAGAGCTGGAAGCAAAATGCTTTGAGACTCATCTGCCCCTTTGGAAAGAAGGCAGCACTTTGTGCCTTGCAGCTCTAGGGCAATGTAGCACACCCAGAGCAGATGTTCTACTTCTTCCAGGTCAGTCCTGCAAAGAAACTGCGTTTCACAGTCCTTTGTAAGAGATGTTCCCGGTAGGCTGTTAGAGCACTGTGCAGAGCGAGTTGTTTCTTAGCTTCCCAAAGAGCTGGAAGCAAGATGCTTTGGGGCCCTTCTCACCCTTTGGAAAGAAGGCAGCACTTTGTGCCTTGCAGCTCTAGGGCAATGTAGCACACCCAGAGCAGAAGTTCTACTTCAGCCAGATCAGGCCCGCAAAGAAACTGCGTTTCACAGGCCTTTGTAAGAGATGTTCCCGGTAGGCTGTTAGAGCACTGTGCAGAGCGAGTTGTTTCTTAGATTCCCAACGAGCTGGAAGCAAGATGCTTTAGGGGCCATCTGCCCTTAAGGAAAGAAGGCAGCACTTTGTGCCTTGCAGCTCTAGGGCAATGTAGCACACCCAGAGCAGATGTTCTACTTCTGCCAGGTCAGGCCTGCAAAGAAACTTCGTTTCACAGGCCTTTGTAAGAGATGTTGCCGGTAGGCTGGAAGAGCACTGTGCAGAGCGACTTATTTCTTAGCTTCCCAGAGAGCTGGAAGCAAGATGCTTTGGGGCCCTTCTCACCCTTTGGAAAGAAGGCAGCACTTTGTGCCTTGCAGCTCTAGGGCAATGTAGCACACCCAGAGCAGAAGTTCTACTTCAGCTAGATCAGACCTGCAAAGAAACTGCGTTTCACAGGCCTTTGTAAGAGATGTTCCCGGTAGGCTGTTAGAGCACTGTGCAGAGCGAGTTGTTTCTTAGCTTCCCAAAGAGCTGGAAGCAAGATGCTTTAGGGGCCATCTGCCCTTAAGGAAAGAAGGCAGCACTTTGTGCCTTGCAGCTCTAGGGCAATGTAGCACACCCAGAGCAGATGTTCTACTTCTGCCAGGTCAGGCCTGCAAAGAAACTTCGTTTCACAGGCCCTTCTAAGAGATGTTCCCGGTAGGCTGTTAGAGCACTGTGCAGAGCGACTTGTTTCTTAGCTTCCCAAAGAGCTGGAAGCAAGATGCTTTGGGGCCCTTCTCACCCTTTGGAAAGAAGGCAGCACTTTGTGCCTTGCAGCTCTAGGGCAATGTAGCACACCCACAGCAGAAGTTCTACTTAAGCCAGATCTGGCCCGCAAAGAAACTGCGTTTCACAGGCCTTTGTAAGAGATGTTCCCGGTAGGCTGTTAGAGCACTGTGCAGAGCGAGTTGTTTCTTAGCTTCCCAGAGAGCCGGAAACAAGATGCTTTGGGGCCCGTTAATTTTATACCCTGCTACTTTGCTGTAGTTGTTGATTATTTCTAATAGTTTTTCTGTGGATTCTTTGGGGTTTTCTATGTATAAGATCATGTCGTCTGCAAACAACGCGAGTTTTACTTCTTCGTTACCGATTTGGATTCCTTTCATTTTTTTTTCCTGCCGAATTGCTCTGGCCAGCACCTCCAGTACTATGTTGAATAGGAGTGGTGAAAGTGGGCACCCTTGTCTTGTTCCTGTCCTCAGAGGGATGGCTTTCAGCTTTTGTCCATTGAGTATGATGTTGGCTGTGGGTCTATCATATATGGCCTTTATTATGTTGAGGTACTTTCCTTCTATACCCGTTTTACTGAGGGTTTTTATCATAAATGGGTGTTGGATCTTGTCGAATGCTTTCTCTGCGTCTATTGAGATGATCATGTGGTTTTTGTTTTTCATTTTGTTGATGTAGTGTATCACGTTGATTGACTTGCGGGTGTTGAACCATCCCTGTGTCCCTGGTATAAATCCCACTTGATCATGGTGTATAATCTTTTTGATGTATTGCTGTAATCGGTTTGCCAAAATTTGGTTGAGGATTTTTGCATCTATGTTCATCAGTGATATCGGCCTGTAGTTCTCCTTCTTTGTGTTGTCCTTGTCAGGTTGGGGGATCAGAGTGATGTTGGCTTCATAGAATGTGTTAGGGAGTTCTCCATCTTTCTCAATTTTCTGGAACAGTTTGAGGAGAATAGGTACAAAGAACTCACACTGCTTAACAACAAAAAAACAAACAACCCGATCAAAAAATGGGCAGAGGACATGAACAGACATTTCTCCAAAGAAGATATGAACATGGCCAATAGACACATGAAAAGATGTTCATCATCGCTAATCATCAGGGAAATGCAAATCAAAACTACACTAAGATATCACCTTACCCCCGTTAGATTGGCAAAAACATCCAAAACCAAGAACGACAAATGTTGCAGAGGTTGTGGAGAAAGAGGAACCCTCATACACTGTTGGTGGGAATGCAAACTGGTACAGCCACTATGGAAAACAGTATGGAGATTTCTCAAAAAGTTAAAAATAGAAATACCCTATGACCCAGCCATCCCATTACTGGGTATCTATCCTAAGAACCTGATATCAGATATCTCAAGAGTCCGTTGCACCCCTATGTTCATCGCAGCATTATTTACAATAGCCAAGACGTGGAACCAGCCTACATGCCCAGAAACTGATGATTGGATAAAGAAGATGTGGTATATATACACAATGGAATACTACTCAGCCATAAAAAAAGACGAAAGTGGCCCATTCACAACAATGTGGATGGACCTCGAGGGCATTATGTTAAGCGAAATAAGTCAGTCAGAGAAAGACGAACTCTATATGACTCCACTCATAGGTGGAAATTAGTATATTGAGAAGGAGATCTGATTGGTGGTTACCAGGGAAAAGGGGGGGTGGGGGGAGGGCACGGAGGGGGAAGTGGTGTTCCCACAACATGACTAACAAAAATGTACAACTGAAATTTCACAAGCTTGTAATCCGTCATAAGATTAATAAACAAACAAACAAACAAACAAAAAAAGATGCTTTGGGGCCCATCTGCCCCTATGGAAAGAACGCAGCACTTTCTGCCTTGCAGCTCTAGGGCAATGTAGCACACCCAGAGCAGAAGTTCTACTTCAGCCAGATCAGGCCCGCAAAGAAACTGCGTTTCACAGGCCTTTGTAAGAGAAGTTCCCGGTAGGCTGTTAGAGCACTGTGCAGAGCGACTTGTTTCTTAGCTTCCCAAAGAGCTGGAAGCAAAATGCTTTGAGACTCATCTGCCCCTTTGGAAAGAAGGCAGCACTTTGTGTCTTGCAGGTCTAGGGCAATGTAGCACACCCAGAGCAGATGTTCTACTTCTTCCAGGTCAGTCCTGCAAAGAAACTGCGTTTCACAGTCCTTTGTAAGAGATGTTCCCGGTAGGCTGTTAGAGCACTGTGCAGAGCGAGTTGTTTCTTAGCTTCCCAAAGAGCTGGAAGCAAGATGCTTTGGGGCCCTTCTCACCCTTTGGAAAGAAGGCAGCACTTTGTGCCTTGCAGCTCTAGGGCAATGTAGCACACCCAGAGCAGAAGTTCTACTTCAGCCAGATCAGGCCCGCAAAGAAACTGCGTTTCACAGGCCTTTGTAAGAGATGTTCCCGGTAGGCTGTTAGAGCACTGTGCAGAGCGAGTTGTTTCTTAGATTCCCAACGAGCTGGAAGCAAGATGCTTTAGGGGCCATCTGCCCTTAAGGAAAGAAGGCAGCACTTTGTGCCTTGCAGCTCTAGGGCAATGTAGCACACCCAGAGCAGATGTTCTACTTCTGCCAGGTCAGGCCTGCAAAGAAACTTCGTTTCACAGGCCTTTGTAAGAGATGTTGCCGGTAGGCTGTAAGAGCACTGTGCAGAGCGACTTATTTCTTAGCTTCCCAGAGAGCTGGAAGCAAGATGCTTTGGGGCCCTTCTCACCCTTTGGAAAGAAGGCAGCACTTTGTGCCTTGCAGCTCTAGGGCAATGTAGCACACCCACAGCAGAAGTTCTACTTCAGCTAGATCAGACCTGCAAAGAAACTGCGTTTCACAGGCCTTTGTAAGAGATGTTCCCTGTAGGCTGTTAGAGCACTGTGCAGAGCGAGTTGTTTCTTAGCTTCCCAAAGAGCTGGAAGCAAGATGCTTTAGGGGCCATCTGCCCTTAAGGAAAGAAGGCAGCACTTTGTGCCTTGCAGCTCTAGGGCAATGTAGCACACCCAGAGCAGATGTTCTACTTCTGCCAGGTCAGGCCTGCAAAGAAACTTCGTTTCACAGGCCCTTGTAAGAGATGTTCCCGGTAGGCTGTTAGAGCACTGTGCAGAGCGACTTGTTTCTTAGCTTCCCAAAGAGCTGGAAGCAAGATGCTTTGGGGCCCTTCTCACCCTTTGGAAAGAAGGCAGCACTTTGTGCCTTGCAGCTCTAGGGCAATGTAGCACACCCCGAGCAGAAGTTCTACTTCAGCCAGATCTGGCATGCAAAGAAACTGCGTTTCACAGGCCTTTGTAACAGATGTTCCCGGTAGGCTGTTAGAGCACTGTGCAGAGCGAGTTGTTTCTTAGCTTCCCAGAGAGCCGGAAGCAAGATGCTTTGGGGCCCGTTAATTTTATACCCTGCTACTTTGCTGTAGTTGTTGATTATTTCTAATAGTTTTTCTGTGGATTCTTTGGGGTTTTCTATGTATAAGATCATGTCGTCTGCAAACAACGCGAGTTTTACTTCTTCGTTACCGATTTGGATTCCTTTCATTTTTTTTTCCTGCCGAATTGCTCTGGCCAGCACCTCCAGTACTATGTTGAATAGGAGTGGTGAAAGTGGGCACCCTTGTCTTGTTCCTGTCCTCAGAGGGATGGCTTTCAGCTTTTGTCCATTGAGTATGATGTTGGCTGTGGGTCTATCATATATGGCCTTTATTATGTTGAGGTACTTTCCTTCTATACCCGTTTTACTGAGGGTTTTTATCATAAATGGGTGTTGGATCTTGTCGAATGCTTTCTCTGCGTCTATTGAGATGATCATGTGGTTTTTGTTTTTCATTTTGTTGATGTAGTGTATCACGTTGATTGACTTGCGGGTGTTGAACCATCCCTGTGTCCCTGGTATAAATCCCACTTGATCATGGTGTATAATCTTTTTGATGTATTGCTGTAATCGGTTTGCCAAAATTTGGTTGAGGATTTTTGCATCTATGTTCATCAGTGATATCGGCCTGTAGTTCTCCTTCTTTGTGTTGTCCTTGTCAGGTTTGGGGATCAGAGTGATGTTGGCTTCATAGAATGTGTTAGGGAGTTCTCCATCTTTCTCAATTTTCTGGAACAGTTTGAGGAGAATAGGTACAAAGAACTCACACTGCTTAACAACAAAAAAACAAACAACCCGATCAAAAAATGGGCAGAGGACATGAACAGACATTTCTCCAAAGAAGATATGAACATGGCCAATAGACACATGAAAAGATGTTCATCATCGCTAATCATCAGGGAAATGCAAATCAAAACTACACTAAGATATCACCTTACCCCCGTTAGATTGGCAAAAACATCCAAAACCAAGAACGACAAATGTTGCAGAGGTTGTGGACAAAGAGGAACCCTCATACACTGTTGGTGGGAATGCAAACTGGTACAGCCACTATGGAAAACAGTATGGAGATTTCTCAAAAAGTTAAAAATAGAAATACCCTATGACCCAGCCATCCCATTACTGGGTATCTATCCTAAGAACCTGATATCAGATATCTCAAGAGTCCGTTGCACCCCTATGTTCATCGCAGCATTATTTACAATAGCCAAGACGTGGAACCAGCCTACATGCCCAGAAACTGATGATTGGATAAAGAAGATGTGGTATATATACACAATGGAATACTACTCAGCCATAAAAAAAGACGAAAGTGGCCCATTCACAACAATGTGGATGGACCTCGAGGGCATTATGTTAAGCGAAATAAGTCAGTCAGAGAAAGACGAACTCTATATGACTCCACTCATAGGTGGAAATTAGTATATTGAGAAGGAGATCTGATCGGTGGTTACCAGGGAAAAGGGGGGGTGGGGGGAGGGCACGGAGGGGGAAGTGGTGTTCCCACAACATGACTAACAAAAATGTACAACTGAAATTTCACAAGCTTGTAATCCGTCATAAGATTAATAAACAAACAAACAAACAAACAAAAAAGATGCTTTGGGGCCCATCTGCCCTATGGAAAGAACGCAGCACTTTCTGCCTTGCAGCTCTAGGGCAATGTAGCACACCCAGAGCAGAAGTTCTACTTCAGCCAGATCAGGCCCGCAAAGAAACTGCGTTTCACAGGCCTTTGTAAGAGATGTTCCCGGTAGGCTGTTAGAGCACTGTGCAGAGCGAGTTGTTTCTTAGATTCCCAACGAGCTGGAAGCAAGATGCTTTAGGGGCCATCTGCCCTTAAGGAAAGAAGGCAGCACTTTGTGCCTTGCAGCTCTAGGGCAATGTAGCACACCCAGAGCAGATGTTCTACTTCTGCCAGGTCAGGCCTGCAAAGAAACTTCGTTTCACAGGCCTTTGTAAGAGATGTTGCCGGTAGGCTGTAAGAGCACTGTGCAGAGCGACTTATTTCTTAGCTTCCCAGAGAGCTGGAAGCAAGATGCTTTGGGGCCCTTCTCACCCTTTGGAAAGAAGGCAGCACTTTGTGCCTTGCAGCTCTAGGGCAATGTAGCACACCCACAGCAGAAGTTCTACTTCAGCTAGATCAGACCTGCAAAGAAACTGCGTTTCACAGGCCTTTGTAAGAGATGTTCCCTGTAGGCTGTTAGAGCACTGTGCAGAGCGAGTTGTTTCTTAGCTTCCCAAAGAGCTGGAAGCAAGATGCTTTAGGGGCCATCTGCCCTTAAGGAAAGAAGGCAGCACTTTGTGCCTTGCAGCTCTAGGGCAATGTAGCACACCCAGAGCAGATGTTCTACTTCTGCCAGGTCAGGCCTGCAAAGAAACTTCGTTTCACAGGCCCTTGTAAGAGATGTTCCCGGTAGGCTGTTAGAGCACTGTGCAGAGCGACTTGTTTCTTAGCTTCCCAAAGAGCTGGAAGCAAGATGCTTTGGGGCCCTTCTCACCCTTTGGAAAGAAGGCAGCACTTTGTGCCTTGCAGCTCTAGGGCAATGTAGCACACCCCGAGCAGAAGTTCTACTTCAGCCAGATCTGGCATGCAAAGAAACTGCGTTTCACAGGCCTTTGTAACAGATGTTCCCGGTAGGCTGTTAGAGCACTGTGCAGAGCGAGTTGTTTCTTAGCTTCCCAGAGAGCCGGAAGCAAGATGCTTTGGGGCCCGTTAATTTTATACCCTGCTACTTTGCTGTAGTTGTTGATTATTTCTAATAGTTTTTCTGTGGATTCTTTGGGGTTTTCTATGTATAAGATCATGTCGTCTGCAAACAACGCGAGTTTTACTTCTTCGTTACCGATTTGGATTCCTTTCATTTTTTTTTCCTGCCGAATTGCTCTGGCCAGCACCTCCAGTACTATGTTGAATAGGAGTGGTGAAAGTGGGCACCCTTGTCTTGTTCCTGTCCTCAGAGGGATGGCTTTCAGCTTTTGTCCATTGAGTATGATGTTGGCTGTGGGTCTATCATATATGGCCTTTATTATGTTGAGGTACTTTCCTTCTATACCCGTTTTACTGAGGGTTTTTATCATAAATGGGTGTTGGATCTTGTCGAATGCTTTCTCTGCGTCTATTGAGATGATCATGTGGTTTTTGTTTTTCATTTTGTTGATGTAGTGTATCACGTTGATTGACTTGCGGGTGTTGAACCATCCCTGTGTCCCTGGTATAAATCCCACTTGATCATGGTGTATAATCTTTTTGATGTATTGCTGTAATCGGTTTGCCAAAATTTGGTTGAGGATTTTTGCATCTATGTTCATCAGTGATATCGGCCTGTAGTTCTCCTTCTTTGTGTTGTCCTTGTCAGGTTTGGGGATCAGAGTGATGTTGGCTTCATAGAATGTGTTAGGGAGTTCTCCATCTTTCTCAATTTTCTGGAACAGTTTGAGGAGAATAGGTACAAAGAACTCACACTGCTTAACAACAAAAAAACAAACAACCCGATCAAAAAATGGGCAGAGGACATGAACAGACATTTCTCCAAAGAAGATATGAACATGGCCAATAGACACATGAAAAGATGTTCATCATCGCTAATCATCAGGGAAATGCAAATCAAAACTACACTAAGATATCACCTTACCCCCGTTAGATTGGCAAAAACATCCAAAACCAAGAACGACAAATGTTGCAGAGGTTGTGGAGAAAGAGGAACCCTCATACACTGTTGGTGGGAATGCAAACTGGTACAGCCACTATGGAAAACAGTATGGAGATTTCTCAAAAAGTTAAAAATAGAAATACCCTATGACCCAGCCATCCCATTACTGGGTATCTATCCTAAGAACCTGATATCAGATATCTCAAGAGTCCGTTGCACCCCTATGTTCATCGCAGCATTATTTACAATAGCCAAGACGTGGAACCAGCCTACATGCCCAGAAACTGATGATTGGATAAAGAAGATGTGGTATATATACACAATGGAATACTACTCAGCCATAAAAAAAGACGAAAGTGGCCCATTCACAACAATGTGGATGGACCTCGAGGGCATTATGTTAAGCGAAATAAGTCAGTCAGAGAAAGACGAACTCTATATGACTCCACTCATAGGTGGAAATTAGTATATTGAGAAGGAGATCTGATTGGTGGTTACCAGGGAAAAGGGGGGGTGGGGGGAGGGCACGGAGGGGGAAGTGGTGTTCCCACAACATGACTAACAAAAATGTACAACTGAAATTTCACAAGCTTGTAATCCGTCATAAGATTAATAAACAAACAAACAAACAAACAAAAAAAGATGCTTTGGGGCCCATCTGCCCCTATGGAAAGAACGCAGCACTTTCTGCCTTGCAGCTCTAGGGCAATGTAGCACACCCAGAGCAGAAGTTCTACTTCAGCCAGATCAGGCCCGCAAAGAAACTGCGTTTCACAGGCCTTTGTAAGAGAAGTTCCCGGTAGGCTGTTAGAGCACTGTGCAGAGCGACTTGTTTCTTAGCTTCCCAAAGAGCTGGAAGCAAAATGCTTTGAGACTCATCTGCCCCTTTGGAAAGAAGGCAGCACTTTGTGTCTTGCAGGTCTAGGGCAATGTAGCACACCCAGAGCAGATGTTCTACTTCTTCCAGGTCAGTCCTGCAAAGAAACTGCGTTTCACAGTCCTTTGTAAGAGATGTTCCCGGTAGGCTGTTAGAGCACTGTGCAGAGCGAGTTGTTTCTTAGCTTCCCAAAGAGCTGGAAGCAAGATGCTTTGGGGCCCTTCTCACCCTTTGGAAAGAAGGCAGCACTTTGTGCCTTGCAGCTCTAGGGCAATGTAGCACACCCAGAGCAGAAGTTCTACTTCAGCCAGATCAGGCCCGCAAAGAAACTGCGTTTCACAGGCCTTTGTAAGAGATGTTCCCGGTAGGCTGTAAGAGCACTGTGCAGAGCGACTTATTTCTTAGCTTCCCAGAGAGCTGGAAGCAAGATGCTTTGGGGCCCTTCTCACCCTTTGGAAAGAAGGCAGCACTTTGTGCCTTGCAGCTCTAGGGCAATGTAGCACACCCACAGCAGAAGTTCTACTTCAGCTAGATCAGACCTGCAAAGAAACTGCGTTTCACAGGCCTTTGTAAGAGATGTTCCCTGTAGGCTGTTAGAGCACTGTGCAGAGCGAGTTGTTTCTTAGCTTCCCAAAGAGCTGGAAGCAAGATGCTTTAGGGGCCATCTGCCCTTAAGGAAAGAAGGCAGCACTTTGTGCCTTGCAGCTCTAGGGCAATGTAGCACACCCAGAGCAGATGTTCTACTTCTGCCAGGTCAGGCCTGCAAAGAAACTTCGTTTCACAGGCCCTTGTAAGAGATGTTCCCGGTAGGCTGTTAGAGCACTGTGCAGAGCGACTTGTTTCTTAGCTTCCCAAAGAGCTGGAAGCAAGATGCTTTGGGGCCCTTCTCACCCTTTGGAAAGAAGGCAGCACTTTGTGCCTTGCAGCTCTAGGGCAATGTAGCACACCCCGAGCAGAAGTTCTACTTCAGCCAGATCTGGCATGCAAAGAAACTGCGTTTCACAGGCCTTTGTAACAGATGTTCCCGGTAGGCTGTTAGAGCACTGTGCAGAGCGAGTTGTTTCTTAGCTTCCCAGAGAGCCGGAAGCAAGATGCTTTGGGGCCCGTTAATTTTATACCCTGCTACTTTGCTGTAGTTGTTGATTATTTCTAATAGTTTTTCTGTGGATTCTTTGGGGTTTTCTATGTATAAGATCATGTCGTCTGCAAACAACGCGAGTTTTACTTCTTCGTTACCGATTTGGATTCCTTTCATTTTTTTTTCCTGCCGAATTGCTCTGGCCAGCACCTCCAGTACTATGTTGAATAGGAGTGGTGAAAGTGGGCACCCTTGTCTTGTTCCTGTCCTCAGAGGGATGGCTTTCAGCTTTTGTCCATTGAGTATGATGTTGGCTGTGGGTCTATCATATATGGCCTTTATTATGTTGAGGTACTTTCCTTCTATACCCGTTTTACTGAGGGTTTTTATCATAAATGGGTGTTGGATCTTGTCGAATGCTTTCTCTGCGTCTATTGAGATGATCATGTGGTTTTTGTTTTTCATTTTGTTGATGTAGTGTATCACGTTGATTGACTTGCGGGTGTTGAACCATCCCTGTGTCCCTGGTATAAATCCCACTTGATCATGGTGTATAATCTTTTTGATGTATTGCTGTAATCGGTTTGCCAAAATTTGGTTGAGGATTTTTGCATCTATGTTCATCAGTGATATCGGCCTGTAGTTCTCCTTCTTTGTGTTGTCCTTGTCAGGTTTGGGGATCAGAGTGATGTTGGCTTCATAGAATGTGTTAGGGAGTTCTCCATCTTTCTCAATTTTCTGGAACAGTTTGAGGAGAATAGGTACAAAGAACTCACACTGCTTAACAACAAAAAAACAAACAACCCGATCAAAAAATGGGCAGAGGACATGAACAGACATTTCTCCAAAGAAGATATGAACATGGCCAATAGACACATGAAAAGATGTTCATCATCGCTAATCATCAGGGAAATGCAAATCAAAACTACACTAAGATATCACCTTACCCCCGTTAGATTGGCAAAAACATCCAAAACCAAGAACGACAAATGTTGCAGAGGTTGTGGAGAAAGAGGAACCCTCATACACTGTTGGTGGGAATGCAAACTGGTACAGCCACTATGGAAAACAGTATGGAGATTTCTCAAAAAGTTAAAAATAGAAATACCCTATGACCCAGCCATCCCATTACTGGGTATCTATCCTAAGAACCTGATATCAGATATCTCAAGAGTCCGTTGCACCCCTATGTTCATCGCAGCATTATTTACAATAGCCAAGACGTGGAACCAGCCTACATGCCCAGAAACTGATGATTGGATAAAGAAGATGTGGTATATATACACAATGGAATACTACTCAGCCATAAAAAAAGACGAAAGTGGCCCATTCACAACAATGTGGATGGACCTCGAGGGCATTATGTTAAGCGAAATAAGTCAGTCAGAGAAAGACGAACTCTATATGACTCCACTCATAGGTGGAAATTAGTATATTGAGAAGGAGATCTGATTGGTGGTTACCAGGGAAAAGGGGGGGTGGGGGGAGGGCACGGAGGGGGAAGTGGTGTTCCCACAACATGACTAACAAAAATGTACAACTGAAATTTCACAAGCTTGTAATCCGTCATAAGATTAATAAACAAACAAACAAACAAACAAAAAAAGATGCTTTGGGGCCCATCTGCCCCTATGGAAAGAACGCAGCACTTTCTGCCTTGCAGCTCTAGGGCAATGTAGCACACCCAGAGCAGAAGTTCTACTTCAGCCAGATCAGGCCCGCAAAGAAACTGCGTTTCACAGGCCTTTGTAAGAGAAGTTCCCGGTAGGCTGTTAGAGCACTGTGCAGAGCGACTTGTTTCTTAGCTTCCCAAAGAGCTGGAAGCAAAATGCTTTGAGACTCATCTGCCCCTTTGGAAAGAAGGCAGCACTTTGTGCCTTGCAGCTCTAGGGCAATGTAGCACACCCAGAGCAGATGTTCTACTTCTGCCAGGTCAGGCCTGCAAAGAAACTTCGTTTCACAGGCCTTTGTAAGAGATGTTGCCGGTAGGCTGTTAGAGCACTGTGCAGAGCAACTTATTTCTTAGCTTCCCAGAGAGCTGGAAGCAAGATGCTTTGGGGCCCTTCTCACCCTTTGGAAAGAAGGCAGCACTTTGTGCCTTGCAGCTCTAGGGCAATGTAGCACACCCACAGCAGAAGTTCTACTTCAGCTAGATCAGACCTGCAAAGAAACTGCGTTTCACAGGCCTTTGTAAGAGATGTTCCCTGTAGGCTGTTAGAGCACTGTGCAGAGCGAGTTGTTTCTTAGCTTCCCAAAGAGCTGGAAGCAAGATGCTTTAGGGGCCATCTGCCCTTAAGGAAAGAAGGCAGCACTTTGTGCCTTGCAGCTCTAGGGCAATGTAGCACACCCAGAGCAGATGTTCTACTTCTGCCAGGTCAGGCCTGCAAAGAAACTTCGTTTCACAGGCCCTTGTAAGAGATGTTCCCGGTAGGCTGTTAGAGCACTGTGCAGAGCGACTTGTTTCTTAGCTTCCCAAAGAGCTGGAAGCAAGATGCTTTGGGGCCCTTCTCACCCTTTGGAAAGAAGGCAGCACTTTGTGCCTTGCAGCTCTAGGGCAATGTAGCACACCCCGAGCAGAAGTTCTACTTCAGCCAGATCTGGCATGCAAAGAAACTGCGTTTCACAGGCCTTTGTAACAGATGTTCCCGGTAGGCTGTTAGAGCACTGTGCAGAGCGAGTTGTTTCTTAGCTTCCCAGAGAGCCGGAAGCAAGATGCTTTGGGGCCCGTTAATTTTATACCCTGCTACTTTGCTGTAGTTGTTGATTATTTCTAATAGTTTTTCTGTGGATTCTTTGGGGTTTTCTATGTATAAGATCATGTCGTCTGCAAACAACGCGAGTTTTACTTCTTCGTTACCGATTTGGATTCCTTTCATTTTTTTTTCCTGCCGAATTGCTCTGGCCAGCACCTCCAGTACTATGTTGAATAGGAGTGGTGAAAGTGGGCACCCTTGTCTTGTTCCTGTCCTCAGAGGGATGGCTTTCAGCTTTTGTCCATTGAGTATGATGTTGGCTGTGGGTCTATCATATATGGCCTTTATTATGTTGAGGTACTTTCCTTCTATACCCGTTTTACTGAGGGTTTTTATCATAAATGGGTGTTGGATCTTGTCGAATGCTTTCTCTGCGTCTATTGAGATGATCATGTGGTTTTTGTTTTTCATTTTGTTGATGTAGTGTATCACGTTGATTGACTTGCGGGTGTTGAACCATCCCTGTGTCCCTGGTATAAATCCCACTTGATCATGGTGTATAATCTTTTTGATGTATTGCTGTAATCGGTTTGCCAAAATTTGGTTGAGGATTTTTGCATCTATGTTCATCAGTGATATCGGCCTGTAGTTCTCCTTCTTTGTGTTGTCCTTGTCAGGTTTGGGGATCAGAGTGATGTTGGCTTCATAGAATGTGTTAGGGAGTTCTCCATCTTTCTCAATTTTCTGGAACAGTTTGAGGAGAATAGGTACAAAGAACTCACACTGCTTAACAACAAAAAAACAAACAACCCGATCAAAAAATGGGCAGAGGACATGAACAGACATTTCTCCAAAGAAGATATGAACATGGCCAATAGACACATGAAAAGATGTTCATCATCGCTAATCATCAGGGAAATGCAAATCAAAACTACACTAAGATATCACCTTACCCCCGTTAGATTGGCAAAAACATCCAAAACCAAGAACGACAAATGTTGCAGAGGTTGTCGACAAAGAGGAACCCTCATACACTGTTGGTGGGAATGCAAACTGGTACAGCCACTATGGAAAACAGTATGGAGATTTCTCAAAAAGTTAAAAATAGAAATACCCTATGACCCAGCCATCCCATTACTGGGTATCTATCCTAAGAACCTGATATCAGATATCTCAAGAGTCCGTTGCACCCCTATGTTCATCGCAGCATTATTTACAATAGCCAAGACGTGGAACCAGCCTACATGCCCAGAAACTGATGATTGGATAAAGAAGATGTGGTATATATACACAATGGAATACTACTCAGCCATAAAAAAAGACGAAAGTGGCCCATTCACAACAATGTGGATGGACCTCGAGGGCATTATGTTAAGCGAAATAAGTCAGTCAGAGAAAGACGAACTCTATATGACTCCACTCATAGGTGGAAATTAGTATATTGAGAAGGAGATCTGATCGGTGGTTACCAGGGAAAAGGGGGGGTGGGGGGAGGGCACGGAGGGGGAAGTGGTGTTCCCACAACATGACTAACAAAACTGTACAACTGAAATTTCACAAGCTTGTAATCCATCATAACATTAATAAACAAAAAAAAAAGATGCTTTGGGGCCCATCTGCCCCTATGGAAAGAACGCAGCACTTTCTGCCTTGCAGCTCTAGGGCAATGTAGCACACCCAGAGCAGAAGTTCTACTTCAGCCAGATCAGTCCCGCAAAGACACTGCGTTTCTCAGGCCTTTGTAAGTGATGTTCCCGGTAGGCTGTTAGAGCACTGTGCAGAGCGAGTTGTTTCTTAGCTTCCCAACGAGCTGGAAGCAACATGCTTTAGGGGCCTTCTGCCCTTAAGGAAAGAAGGCAGCACTTTGTGCCTTGCATCTCTAGGGCAATGTAGCACACCCACAGCAGAAGTTCTACTTCAGCCAGATCAGGCCCGCAAAGAAACTGCGTTTCACAGGCCTTTGTAAGAGATGTTCCCGGTAGGCTGTTAGAGCACTGTGCAGAGCGAGTTGTTTCTTAGCTTCCCAACGAGCTGGAAGCAAGATGCTTTAGGGGCCTTCTGCCCTTAAGGAAAGAAGGCAGCACTTTGTGCCTTGCATCTCTAGGGCAATGTAGCACACCCAGTGCAGATGTTCTACTTCTGCCAGGTCAGGCCTGCAAAGAAACTTCGTTTCACATGCCCTTGTAAGAGATGTTCCCGGTAGGCTGTTAGAGCACTGTGCAGAGCGACTTGTTTCTTAGCTTCCCAAAGAGCTGGAAGCAAGATGCTTTGGGGCCCTTCTCACCCTTTGGAAAGAAGGCAGCACTTTGTGCCTTGCAGCTCTAGGGCAATGTAGCACACCCCGAGCAGAAGTTCTACTTCAGCTAGTTCAGGCCCGCAAAGAAACTGCGTTTCACAGGCCTTTGTAAGAGATGTTCCCGGTAGGCTGTTAGAGCACTGTGCAGAGCGAGTTGTTTCTTAGCTTCCCAGAGAGCCGGAAGCAAGATGCTTTGGGGCCCGTTAATTTTATACCCTGCTACTTTGCTGTAGTTGTTGATTATTTCTAATAGTTTTTCTGTGGATTCTTTGGGGTTTTCTATGTATAAGATCATGTCGTCTGCAAACAACGCGAGTTTTACTTCTTCGTTACCTATTTGGATTCCTTTCATTTTTTTTTCCTGCCGAATTGCTCTGGCCAGCACCTCCAGTACTATGTTGAATAGGAGTGGTGAAAGTGGGCACCCTTGTCTTGTTCCTGTCCTCAGAGGAATGGCTTTCAGCTTTTGTCCATTGAGTATGATGTTGGCTGTGGGTCTATCATATATGGCCTTTATTATGTTGAGGTACTTTCCTTCTATACCCATTTTACTGAGGGTTTTTATCATAAATGGGTGTTGGATCTTGTCGAATGCTTTCTCTGCGTCTATTGAGATGATCATGTGGTTTTTGTTTTTCATTTTGTTGATGTAGTGTATCACGTTGATTGACTTGCGGGTGTTGAACCATCCCTGTGTCCCTGGTATAAATCCCACTTGATCATGGTGTATAATCTTTTTGATGTATTGCTGTAATCGGTTTGCCAAAATTTGGTTGAGGATTTTTGCATCTATGTTCATCAGTGATATCGGCCTGTAGTTCTCCTTCTTTGTGTTGTCCTTGTCAGGTTTGGGGATCAGAGTGATGTTGGCTTCATAGAATGTGTTAGGGAGTTCTCCATCTTTCTCAATTTTCTGGAACAGTTTGAGGAGAATAGGTACAAAGAACTCACACTGCTTAACAACAAAAAAACAAACAACCCGATCAAAAAATGGGCAGAGGACATGAACAGACATTTCTCCAAAGAAGATATGAACATGGCCAATAGACACATGAAAAGATGTTCATCATCGCTAATCATCAGGGAAATGCAAATCAAAACTACACTAAGATATCACCTTACCCCCGTTAGATTGGCAAAAACATCCAAAACCAAGAACGACAAATGTGGGAGAGGTTGTGGAGAAAGAGGAACCCTCATACACTGTTGGTGGGAATGCAAACTGGTACAGCCACTATGGAAAACAGTATGGAGATTTCTCAAAAAGTTAAAAATAGAAATACCCTATGACCCAGCCATCCCATTACTGGGTATCTATCCTAAGAACCTGATATCAGATATCTCAAGAGTCCGTTGCACCCCTATGTTCATCGCAGCATTATTTACAATAGCCAAGACGTGGAACCAGCCTACATGCCCAGAAACTGATGATTGGATAAAGAAGATGTGGTATATATACACAATGGAATACTACTCAGCCATAAAAAAAGACGACATTGGCCCCTTCACAACAATGTGGATGGACCTCGAGGGCATTATGTTAAGCGAAATAAGTCAGTCAGAGAAAGACGAACTCTATATGACTCCACTCATAGGTGGAAATTAGTATATTGAGAAGGAGATCTGATCGGTGGTTACCAGGGAAAAGGGGGGGTGGGGGGAGGGCACGGAGGGGGAAGTGGTGTTCCCACAACATGACTAACAAAAATGTACAACTGAAATTTCACAAGCTTGTAATCCATCATAACATTAATAAACAAAAAAAAAAAAAAAAAGATGCTTTGGGGCCCATCTGCCCCTATGGAAAGAACGCAGCACTTTCTGCCTTGCAGCTCTAGGGCAATGTAGCACACCCAGAGCAGAAGTTCTACTTCAGCCAGATCAGGCCCGCAAAGAAACTGCGTTTCTCAGGCCTTTGTAAGAGATGTTCCCGGTAGGCTGTTAGAGCACTGTGCAGAGCGACTTGTTTCTTAGCTTCCCAAAGAGCTGGAAGCAAGATGCTTTGGGGCCCTTCTCACCCTTTGGAAAGAAGGCAGCACTTTGTGCCTTGCAGCTCTAGGGCAATGTAGCACACCCCGAGCAGAAGTTCTACTTCAGCCAGATCTGGCATGCAAAGAAACTGCGTTTCACAGGCCTTTGTAACAGATGTTCCCGGTAGGCTGTTAGAGCACTGTGCAGAGCGAGTTGTTTCTTAGCTTCCCAGAGAGCCGGAAGCAAGATGCTTTGGGGCCCGTTAATTTTATACCCTGCTACTTTGCTGTAGTTGTTGATTATTTCTAATAGTTTTTCTGTGGATTCTTTGGGGTTTTCTATGTATAAGATCATGTCGTCTGCAAACAACGCGAGTTTTACTTCTTCGTTACCGATTTGGATTCCTTTCATTTTTTTTTCCTGCCGAATTGCTCTGGCCAGCACCTCCAGTACTATGTTGAATAGGAGTGGTGAAAGTGGGCACCCTTGTCTTGTTCCTGTCCTCAGAGGGATGGCTTTCAGCTTTTGTCCATTGAGTATGATGTTGGCTGTGGGTCTATCATATATGGCCTTTATTATGTTGAGGTACTTTCCTTCTATACCCGTTTTACTGAGGGTTTTTATCATAAATGGGTGTTGGATCTTGTCGAATGCTTTCTCTGCGTCTATTGAGATGATCATGTGGTTTTTGTTTTTCATTTTGTTGATGTAGTGTATCACGTTGATTGACTTGCGGGTGTTGAACCATCCCTGTGTCCCTGGTATAAATCCCACTTGATCATGGTGTATAATCTTTTTGATGTATTGCTGTAATCGGTTTGCCAAAATTTGGTTGAGGATTTTTGCATCTATGTTCATCAGTGATATCGGCCTGTAGTTCTCCTTCTTTGTGTTGTCCTTGTCAGGTTTGGGGATCAGAGTGATGTTGGCTTCATAGAATGTGTTAGGGAGTTCTCCATCTTTCTCAATTTTCTGGAACAGTTTGAGGAGAATAGGTACAAAGAACTCACACTGCTTAACAACAAAAAAACAAACAACCCGATCAAAAAATGGGCAGAGGACATGAACAGACATTTCTCCAAAGAAGATATGAACATGGCCAATAGACACATGAAAAGATGTTCATCATCGCTAATCATCAGGGAAATGCAAATCAAAACTACACTAAGATATCACCTTACCCCCGTTAGATTGGCAAAAACATCCAAAACCAAGAACGACAAATGTTGCAGAGGTTGTCGACAAAGAGGAACCCTCATACACTGTTGGTGGGAATGCAAACTGGTACAGCCACTATGGAAAACAGTATGGAGATTTCTCAAAAAGTTAAAAATAGAAATACCCTATGACCCAGCCATCCCATTACTGGGTATCTATCCTAAGAACCTGATATCAGATATCTCAAGAGTCCGTTGCACCCCTATGTTCATCGCAGCATTATTTACAATAGCCAAGACGTGGAACCAGCCTACATGCCCAGAAACTGATGATTGGATAAAGAAGATGTGGTATATATACACAATGGAATACTACTCAGCCATAAAAAAAGACGAAAGTGGCCCATTCACAACAATGTGGATGGACCTCGAGGGCATTATGTTAAGCGAAATAAGTCAGTCAGAGAAAGACGAACTCTATATGACTCCACTCATAGGTGGAAATTAGTATATTGAGAAGGAGATCTGATCGGTGGTTACCAGGGAAAAGGGGGGGTGGGGGGAGGGCACGGAGGGGGAAGTGGTGTTCCCACAACATGACTAACAAAACTGTACAACTGAAATTTCACAAGCTTGTAATCCATCATAACATTAATAAACAAAAAAAAAAGATGCTTTGGGGCCCATCTGCCCCTATGGAAAGAACGCAGCACTTTCTGCCTTGCAGCTCTAGGGCAATGTAGCACACCCAGAGCAGAAGTTCTACTTCAGCCAGATCAGTCCCGCAAAGACACTGCGTTTCTCAGGCCTTTGTAAGTGATGTTCCCGGTAGGCTGTTAGAGCACTGTGCAGAGCGAGTTGTTTCTTAGCTTCCCAACGAGCTGGAAGCAACATGCTTTAGGGGCCTTCTGCCCTTAAGGAAAGAAGGCAGCACTTTGTGCCTTGCATCTCTAGGGCAATGTAGCACACCCACAGCAGAAGTTCTACTTCAGCCAGATCAGGCCCGCAAAGAAACTGCGTTTCACAGGCCTTTGTAAGAGATGTTCCCGGTAGGCTGTTAGAGCACTGTGCAGAGCGAGTTGTTTCTTAGCTTCCCAACGAGCTGGAAGCAAGATGCTTTAGGGGCCTTCTGCCCTTAAGGAAAGAAGGCAGCACTTTGTGCCTTGCATCTCTAGGGCAATGTATCACACCCAGTACAGATGTTCTACTTCTGCCAGGTCAGGCCTGCAAAGAAACTTCGTTTCACAGGCCCTTGTAAGAGATGTTCCCGGTAGGCTGTTAGAGCACTGTGCAGAGCGACTTGTTTCTTAGCTTCCCAAAGAGCTGGAAGCAAGATGCTTTGGGGCCCTTCTCACCCTTTGGAAAGAAGGCAGCACTTTGTGCCTTGCAGCTCTAGGGCAATGTAGCACACCCCGAGCAGAAGTTCTACTTCAGCCAGATCAGGCCCGCAAAGAAACTGCGTTTCACAGGCCTTTGTAAGAGATGTTCCCGGTAGGCTGTTAGAGCACTGTGCAGAGCGAGTTGTTTCTTAGCTTCCCAGAGAGCTGGAAGCAAGATGCTTTGGGGCCCGTTAATTTTATACCCTGCTACTTTGCTGTAGTTGTTGATTATTTCTAATAGTTTTTCTGTGGATTCTTTGGGGTTTTCTATGTATAAGATCATGTCGTCTGCAAACAACGGGAGTTTTACTTCTTCGTTACCTATTTGGATTCCTTTCATTTTTTTTTCCTGCCGAATTGCTCTGGCCAGCACCTCCAGTACTATGTTGAATAGGAGTGGTGAAAGTGGGCACCCTTGTCTTGTTCCTGTCCTCAGAGGGATGGCTTTCAGCTTTTGTCCATTGAGTATGATGTTGACTGTGGGTCTATCATATATGGCCTTTATTATGTTGAGGTACTTTCCTTCTATACCCATTTTACTGAGGGTTTTTATCATAAATGGGTGTTGGATCTTGTCGAATGCTTTCTCTGCGTCTATTGAGATGATCATGTGGTTTTTGTTTTTCATTTTGTTGATGTAGTGTATCACGTTGATTGACTTGCGGGTGTTGAACCATCCCTGTGTCCCTGGTATAAATCCCACTTGATCATGGTGTATAATCTTTTTGATGTATTGCTGTAATCGGTTTGCCAAAATTTGGTTGAGGATTTTTGCATCTATGTTCATCAGTGATATCGGCCTGTAGTTCTCCTTCTTTGTGTTGTCCTTGTCAGGTTTGGGGATCAGAGTGATGTTGGCTTCATAGAATGTGTTAGGGAGTTCTCCATCTTTCTCAATTTTCTGGAACAGTTTGAGGAGAATAGGTACAAAGAACTCACACTGCTTAACAACAAAAAAACAAACAACCCGATCAAAAAATGGGCAGAGGACATGAACAGACATTTCTCCAAAGAAGATATGAACATGGCCAATAGACACATGAAAAGATGTTCATCATCGCTAATCATCAGGGAAATGCAAATCAAAACTACACTAAGATATCACCTTACCCCCGATGGATTGGCAAAAACATCCAAAACCAAGAACGACAAATGTGGGAGAGGTTGTGGAGAAAGAGGAACCCTCATACACTGTTGGTGGGAATGCAAACTGGTACAGCCACTATGGAAAACAGTATGGAGATTTCTCAAAAAGTTAAAAATAGAAATACCCTATGACCCAGCCATCCCATTACTGGGTATCTATCCTAAGAACCTGATATCAGATATCTCAAGAGTCCGTTGCACCCCTATGTTCATCGCAGCCTTTTTTACAATAGCCAAGATGTGGAACCAGCCTACATGCCCAGAAACTGATGATTGGATAAAGAAGATGTGGTATATATACACAATGGAATACTACTCAGCCATAAAAAAAGACGACATTGGCCCATTCACAACAATGTGGATGGACCTCGAGGGCATTATGTTAAGCGAAATAAGTCAGTCAGAGAAAGACGAACTCTATATGACTCCACTCATAGGTGGAAATTAGTATATTGAGAAGGAGATCTGATCGGTGGTTACCAGGGAAAAGGGGGGGTGGGGGGAGGGCACGGAGGGGGAAGTGGTGTTCCCACAACATGACTAACAAAAATGTACAACTGAAATTTCACAAGCTTGTAATCCATCATAACATTAATAAACAAAAAAAAAAGATGCTTTGGGGCCCATCTGCCCCTATGGAAAGAACGCAGCACTTTCTGCCTTGCAGCTCTAGGGCAATGTAGCACACCCAGAGCAGAAGTTCTACTTCAGCCAGATCAGTCCCGCAAAGACACTGCGTTTCTCAGGCCTTTGTAAGTGATGTTCCCGGTAGGCTGTTAGAGCACTGTGCAGAGCGAGTTGTTTCTTAGCTTCCCAACGAGCTGGAAGCAACATGCTTTAGGGGCCTTCTGCCCTTAAGGAAAGAAGGCAGCACTTTGTGCCTTGCATCTCTAGGGCAATGTAGCACACCCACAGCAGAAGTTCTACTTCAGCCAGATCAGGCCCGCAAAGAAACTGCGTTTCACAGGCCTTTGTAAGAGATGTTCCCGGTAGGCTGTTAGAGCACTGTGCAGAGCGAGTTGTTTCTTAGCTTCCCAACGAGCTGGAAGCAAGATGCTTTAGGGGCCTTCTGCCCTTAAGGAAAGAAGGCAGCACTTTGTGCCTTGCATCTCTAGGGCAATGTAGCACACCCAGTGCAGATGTTCTACTTCTGCCAGGTCAGGCCTGCAAAGAAACTTCGTTTCACATGCCCTTGTAAGAGATGTTCCCGGTAGGCTGTTAGAGCACTGTGCAGAGCGACTTGTTTCTTAGCTTCCCAAAGAGCTGGAAGCAAGATGCTTTGGGGCCCTTCTCACCCTTTGGAAAGAAGGCAGCACTTTGTGCCTTGCAGCTCTAGGGCAATGTAGCACACCCCGAGCAGAAGTTCTACTTCAGCTAGTTCAGGCCCGCAAAGAAACTGCGTTTCACAGGCCTTTGTAAGAGATGTTCCCGGTAGGCTGTTAGAGCACTGTGCAGAGCGAGTTGTTTCTTAGCTTCCCAGAGAGCCGGAAGCAAGATGCTTTGGGGCCCGTTAATTTTATACCCTGCTACTTTGCTGTAGTTGTTGATTATTTCTAATAGTTTTTCTGTGGATTCTTTGGGGTTTTCTATGTATAAGATCATGTCGTCTGCAAACAACGCGAGTTTTACTTCTTCGTTACCTATTTGGATTCCTTTCATTTTTTTTTCCTGCCGAATTGCTCTGGCCAGCACCTCCAGTACTATGTTGAATAGGAGTGGTGAAAGTGGGCACCCTTGTCTTGTTCCTGTCCTCAGAGGAATGGCTTTCAGCTTTTGTCCATTGAGTATGATGTTGGCTGTGGGTCTATCATATATGGCCTTTATTATGTTGAGGTACTTTCCTTCTATACCCATTTTACTGAGGGTTTTTATCATAAATGGGTGTTGGATCTTGTCGAATGCTTTCTCTGCGTCTATTGAGATGATCATGTGGTTTTTGTTTTTCATTTTGTTGATGTAGTGTATCACGTTGATTGACTTGCGGGTGTTGAACCATCCCTGTGTCCCTGGTATAAATCCCACTTGATCATGGTGTATAATCTTTTTGATGTATTGCTGTAATCGGTTTGCCAAAATTTGGTTGAGGATTTTTGCATCTATGTTCATCAGTGATATCGGCCTGTAGTTCTCCTTCTTTGTGTTGTCCTTGTCAGGTTTGGGGATCAGAGTGATGTTGGCTTCATAGAATGTGTTAGGGAGTTCTCCATCTTTCTCAATTTTCTGGAACAGTTTGAGGAGAATAGGTACAAAGAACTCACACTGCTTAACAACAAAAAAACAAACAACCCGATCAAAAAATGGGCAGAGGACATGAACAGACATTTCTCAAAAGAAGATATGAACATGGCCAATAGACACATGAAAAGATGTTCATCATCGCTAATCATCAGGGAAATGCAAATCAAAACTACACTAAGATATCACCTTACCCCCGTTAGATTGGCAAAAACATCCAAAACCAAGAACGACAAATGTGGGAGAGGTTGTGGAGAAAGAGGAACCCTCATACACTGTTGGTGGGAATGCAAACTGGTACAGCCACTATGGAAAACAGTATGGAGATTTCTCAAAAAGTTAAAAATAGAAATACCCTATGACCCAGCCATCCCATTACTGGGTATCTATCCTAAGAACCTGATATCAGATATCTCAAGAGTCCGTTGCACCCCTATGTTCATCGCAGCATTATTTACAATAGCCAAGACGTGGAACCAGCCTACATGCCCAGAAACTGATGATTGGATAAAGAAGATGTGGTATATATACACAATGGAATACTACTCAGCCATAAAAAAAGACGACATTGGCCCCTTCACAACAATGTGGATGGACCTCGAGGGCATTATGTTAAGCGAAATAAGTCAGTCAGAGAAAGACGAACTCTATATGACTCCACTCATAGGTGGAAATTAGTATATTGAGAAGGAGATCTGATCGGTGGTTACCAGGGAAAAGGGGGGGTGGGGGGAGGGCACGGAGGGGGAAGTGGTGTTCCCACAACATGACTAACAAAAATGTACAACTGAAATTTCACAAGCTTGTAATCCATCATAACATTAATAAACAAAAAAAAAAAAAAAAAGATGCTTTGGGGCCCATCTGCCCCTATGGAAAGAACGCAGCACTTTCTGCCTTGCAGCTCTAGGGCAATGTAGCACACCCAGAGCAGAAGTTCTACTTCAGCCAGATCAGGCCCGCAAAGAAACTGCGTTTCTCAGGCCTTTGTAAGAGATGTTCCCGGTAGGCTGTTAGAGCACTGTGCAGAGCGACTTGTTTCTTAGCTTCCCAAAGAGCTGGAAGCAAGATGCTTTGGGGCCCTTCTCACCCTTTGGAAAGAAGGCAGCACTTTGTGCCTTGCAGCTCTAGGGCAATGTAGCACACCCAGAGCAGAAGTTCTACTTCAGCCAGATCAGGCCCGCAAAGAAACTGCGTTTCACAGGCCTTTGTAAGAGATGTTCCCGGTAGGCTGTTAGAGCACTGTGCAGAGCGAGTTGTTTCTTAGCTTCCCAACGAGCTGGAAGCAAGATGCTTTAGGGGCCATAAGCCCTTAAGGAAAGAAGGCAGCACTTTGTGCCTTGCATCTCTAGGGCAATGTATCACACCCAGTACAGATGTTCTACTTCTGCCAGGTCAGGCCTGCAAAGAAACTTCGTTTCACAGGCCCTTGTAAGAGATGTTCCCGGTAGGCTGTTAGAGCACTGTGCAGAGCGACTTGTTTCTTAGCTTCCCAAAGAGCTGGAAGCAAGATGCTTTGGGGCCCTTCTCACCCTTTGGAAAGAAGGCAGCACTTTGTGCCTTGCAGCTCTAGGGCAATGTAGCACACCCCGAGCAGAAGTTCTACTTCAGCCAGATCAGGCCCGCAAAGAAACTGCGTTTCACAGGCCTTTGTAAGAGATGTTCCCGGTAGGCTGTTAGAGCACTGTGCAGAGCGAGTTGTTTCTTAGCTTCCCAGAGAGCTGGAAGCAAGATGCTTTGGGGCCCGTTAATTTTATACCCTGCTACTTTGCTGTAGTTGTTGATTATTTCTAATAGTTTTTCTGTGGATTCTTTGGGGTTTTCTATGTATAAGATCATGTCGTCTGCAAACAACGGGAGTTTTACTTCTTCGTTACCTATTTGGATTCCTTTCATTTTTTTTTCCTGCCGAATTGCTCTGGCCAGCACCTCCAGTACTATGTTGAATAGGAGTGGTGAAAGTGGGCACCCTTGTCTTGTTCCTGTCCTCAGAGGGATGGCTTTCAGCTTTTGTCCATTGAGTATGATGTTGGCTGTGGGTCTATCATATATGGCCTTTATTATGTTGAGGTACTTTCCTTCTATACCCATTTTACTGAGGGTTTTTATCATAAATGGGTGTTGGATCTTGTCGAATGCTTTCTCTGCGTCTATTGAGATGATCATGTGGTTTTTGTTTTTCATTTTGTTGATGTAGTGTATCACGTTGATTGAGTTGCGGGTGTTGAACCATCCCTGTGTCCCTGGTATAAATCCCACTTGATCATGGTGTATAATCTTTTTGATGTATTGCTGTAATCGGTTTGCCAAAATTTGGTTGAGGATTTTTGCATCTATGTTCATCAGTGATATCGGCCTGTAGTTCTCCTTGTTTGTGTTGTCCTTGTCAGGTTTGGGGATCAGAGTGATGTTGGCTTCATAGAATGTGTTAGGGAGTTCTCCATCTTTCTCAATTTTCTGGAACAGTTTGAGGAGAATAGGTACAAAGAACTCACACTGCTTAACAACAAAAAAACAAACAACCCGATCAAAAAATGGGCAGAGGACATGAACAGACATTTCTCAAAAGAAGATATGAACATGGCCAATAGACACATGAAAAGATGTTCATCATCGCTAATCATCAGGGAAATGCAAATCAAAACTACACTAAGATATCACCTTACCCCCGTTAGATTGGCAAAAACATCCAAAACCAAGAACGACAAATGTTTGAGAGGTTGTGGAGAAAGAGGAACCCTCATACACTGTTGGTGGGAATGCAAACTGGTACAGCCACTACGGAAAACAGTATGGAGATTTCTCAAAAAGTTAAAAATAGAAATACCCTATGACCCAGCCATCCCATTACTGGGTATCTATCCTAAGAACCTGATATCAGATATCTCAAGAGTCCGTTGCACCCCTATGTTCATCGCAGCATTATTTACAATAGCCAAGACGTGGAACCAGCCTACATGCCCAGAAACTGATGATTGGATAAAGAAGATGTGGTATATATACACAATGGAATACTACTCAGCCATAAAAAAAGACGACATTGGCCCATTCACAACAATGTGGATGGACCTCGAGGGCATTATGTTAAGCGAAATAAGTCAGTCAGAGAAAGACGAACTCTATATGACTCCACTCATAGGTGGAAATTAGTATATTGAGAAGGAGAACTGATGGGTGGTTATCAGGGAAAAGGGGGGGTGGGGGAGGGCACGGAGGGGGAAGTGGTGTTCCCACAACATGACTAACAAAAATGTACAACTGAAATTTCACAAGCTTGTAATCCATCATAACATTAATAAACAACAACAAAAAAAAAAGATGCTTTGGGGCCCATCTGCCCCTATGGAAAGAACGCAGCACTTTCTGCCTTGCAGCTCTAGGGCAATGTAGCACACCCAGAGCAGAAGTTCTACTTCAGCCAGATCAGGCCCGCAAAGAAACTGCGTTTCTCAGGCCTTTGTAAGAGATGTTCCCGGTAGGCTGTTAGAGCACTGTGCAGAGCGACTTGTTTCTTAGCTTCCCAAAGAGCTGGAAGCAAGATGCTTTGGGGCCCTTCTCACCCTTTGGAAAGAAGGCAGCACTTTGTGCCTTGCAGCTCTAGGGCAATGTAGCACACCCAGAGCAGAAGTTCTACTTCAGCCAGATCAGGCCCGCAAAGAAACTGCGTTTCACAGGCCTTTGTAAGAGATGTTCCCGGTAGGCTGTTAGAGCACTGTGCAGAGCGAGTTGTTTCTTAGCTTCCCAACGAGCTGGAAGCAAGATGCTTTAGGGGCCATCTGCCCTTAAGGAAAGAAGGCAGCACTTTGTGCCTTGCATCTCTAGGGCAATGTAGCACACCCAGTACAGATGGTCTACTTCTGCCAGGTCAGGCCTGCAAAGAAACTTCGTTTCACAGGCCCTTGTAAGAGATGTTCCCGGTAGGCTGTTAGAGCACTGTGCAGAGCGACTTGTTTCTTAGCTTCCCAAAGAGCTGGAAGCAAGATGCTTTGGGGCCCTTCTCACCCTTTGGAAAGAAGGCAGCACTTTGTGCCTTGCAGCTCTAGGGCAATGTAGCACACCCCGAGCAGAAGTTCTACTTCAGCCAGATCAGGCCCGCAAAGAAACTGCGTTTCACAGGCCTTTGTAAGAGATGTTCCCTGTAGGCTGTTAGAGCACTGTGCAGAGCGAGTTGTTTCTTAGCTTCCCAGAGAGCTGGAAGCAAGATGCTTTGGGGCCCGTTAATTTTATACCCTGCTACTTTGCTGTAGTTGTTGATTATTTCTAATAGTTTTTCTGTGGATTCTTTGGGGTTTTCTATGTATAAGATCATGTCGTCTGCAAACAACGCGAGTTTTACTTCTTCGTTACCTATTTGGATTCCTTTCATTTTTTTTTCCTGCCGAATTGCTCTGGCCAGCACCTCCAGTACTATGTTGAATAGGAGTGGTGAAAGTGGGCACCCTTGTCTTGTTCCTGTCCTCAGAGGGATGGCTTTCAGCTTTTGTCCATTGAGTATGATGTTGGCTGTGGGTCTATCATATATGGCCTTTATTATGTTGAGGTACTTTCCTTCTATACCCATTTTACTGAGGGTTTTTATCATAAATGGGTGTTGGATCTTGTCGAATGCTTTCTCTGCGTCTATTGAGATGATCATGTGGTTTTTGTTTTTCATTTTGTTGATGTAGTGTATCACGTTGATTGACTTGCGGGTGTTGAACCATCCCTGTGTCCCTGGTATAAATCCCACTTGATCATGGTGTATAATCTTTTTGATGTATTGCTGTAATCGGTTTGCCAAAATTTGGTTGAGGATTTTTGCATCTATGTTCATCAGTGATATCGGCCTGTAGTTCTCCTTGTTTGTGTTGTCCTTGTCAGGTTTGGGGATCAGAGTGATGTTGGCTTCATAGAATGTGTTAGGGAGTTCTCCATCTTTCTCAATTTTCTGGAACAGTTTGAGGAGAATAGGTACAAAGAACTCACACTGCTTAACAACAAAAAAACAAACAACCCGATCAAAAAATGGGCAGAGGACATGAACAGACATTTCTCAAAAGAAGATATGAACATGGCCAATAGACACATGAAAAGATGTTCATCATCGCTAATCATCAGGGAAATGCAAATCAAAACTACACTAAGATATCACCTTACCCCCGTTAGATTGGCAAAAACATCCAAAACCAAGAACGACAAATGTGGGAGAGGTTGTGGAGAAAGAGGAACCCTCATACACTGTTGGTGGGAATGCAAACTGGTACAGCCACTACGGAAAACAGTATGGAGATTTCTCAAAAAGTTAAAAATAGAAATACCCTATGACCCAGCCATCCCATTACTGGGTATCTATCCTAAGAACCTGATATCAGATATCTCAAGAGTCCGTTGCACCCCTATGTTCATCGCAGCATTATTTACAATAGCCAAGACGTGGAACCAGCCTACATGCCCAGAAACTGATGATTGGATAAAGAAGATGTGGTATATATACACAATGGAATACTACTCAGCCATAAAAAAAGACGACATTGGCCCATTCACAACAATGTGGATGGACCTCGAGGGCATTATGTTAAGCGAAATAAGTCAGTCAGAGAAAGACGAACTCTATATGACTCCACTCATAGGTGGAAATTAGTATATTGAGAAGGAGAACTGATGGGTGGTTATCAGGGAAAAGGGGGGGTGGGGGAGGGCACGGAGGGGGAAGTGGTGTTCCCACAACATGACTAAAAAAATGTACAACTGAAATTTCACAAGCTTGTAATCCATCATAACATTAATAAACAAAAAAAAAAAAAAAAAGATGCTTTGGGGCCCATCTGCCCCTATGGAAAGAACGCAGCACTTTCTGCCTTGCAGCTCTAGGGCAATGTAGCACACCCAGAGCAGAAGTTCTACTTCAGCCAGATCAGGCCCGCAAAGAAACTGCGTTTCTCAGGCCTTTGTAAGAGATGTTCCCGGTAGGCTGTTAGAGCACTGTGCAGAGCGACTTGTTTCTTAGCTTCCCAAAGAGCTGGAAGCAAGATGCTTTGGGGCCCTTCTCACCCTTTGGAAAGAAGGCAGCACTTTGTGCCTTGCAGCTCTAGGGCAATGTAGCACACCCAGAGCAGAAGTTCTACTTCAGCCAGATCAGTCCCGCAAAGAAACTGCGTTTCACAGGCCTTTGTAAGAGATGTTCCCGGTAGGCTGTTAGAGCACTGTGCAGAGCGAGTTGTTTCTTAGCTTCCCAACGAGCTGGAAGCAAGATGCTTTAGGGGCCATCTGCCCTTAAGGAAAGAAGGCAGCACTTTGTGCCTTGCATCTCTAGGGCAATGTAGCACACCCAGTACAGATGGTCTACTTCTGCCAGGTCAGGCCTGCAAAGAAACTTCGTTTCACAGGCCCTTGTAAGAGATGTTCCCGGTAGGCTGTTAGAGCTCTGTGCAGAGCGACTTGTTTCTTAGCTTCCCAAAGAGCTGGAAGCAAGATGCTTTGGGGCCCTTCTCACCCTTTGGAAAGAAGGCAGCACTTTGTGCCTTGCAGCTCTAGGGCAATGTAGCACACCCCGAGCAGAAGTTCTACTTCAGCCAGATCAGGCCCGCAAAGAAACTGCGTTTCACAGGCCTTTGTAAGAGATGTTCCCTGTAGGCTGTTAGAGCACTGTGCAGAGCGAGTTGTTTCTTAGCTTCCCAGAGAGCTGGAAGCAAGATGCTTTGGGGCCCGTTAATTTTATACCCTGCTACTTTGCTGTAGTTGTTGATTATTTCTAATAGTTTTTCTGTGGATTCTTTGGGGTTTTCTATGTATAAGATCATGTCGTCTGCAAACAACGCGAGTTTTACTTCTTCGTTACCTATTTGGATTCCTTTCATTTTTTTTTCCTGCCGAATTGCTCTGGCCAGCACCTCCAGTACTATGTTGAATAGGAGTGGTGAAAGTGGGCACCCTTGTCTTGTTCCTGTCCTCAGAGGGATGGCTTTCAGCTTTTGTCCATTGAGTATGATGTTGGCTGTGGGTCTATCATATATGGCCTTTATTATGTTGAGGTACTTTCCTTCTATACCCATTTTACTGAGGGTTTTTATCATAAATGGGTGTTGGATCTTGTCGAATGCTTTCTCTGCGTCTATTGAGATGATCATGTGGTATTTGTTTTTCATTTTGTTGATGTAGTGTATCACGTTGATTGACTTGCGGGTGTTGAACCATCCCTGTGTCCCTGGTATAAATCCCACTTGATCATGGTGTATAATCTTTTTGATGTATTGCTGTAATCGGTTTGCCAAAATTTGGTTGAGGATTTTTGCATCTATGTTCATCAGTGATATCGGCCTGTAGTTCTCCTTGTTTGTGTTGTCCTTGTCAGGTTTGGGGATCAGAGTGATGTTGGCTTCATAGAATGTGTTAGGGAGTTCTCCATCTTTCTCAATTTTCTGGAACAGTTTGAGGAGAATAGGTACAAAGAACTCACACTGCTTAACAACAAAAAAACAAACAACCCGATCAAAAAATGGGCAGAGGACATGAACAGACATTTCTCAAAAGAAGATATGAACATGGCCAATAGACACATGAAAAGATGTTCATCATCGCTAATCATCAGGGAAATGCAAATCAAAACTACACTAAGATATCACCTTACCCCCGTTAGATTGGCAAAAACATCCAAAACCAAGAACGACAAATGTGGGAGAGGTTGTGGAGAAAGAGGAACCCTCATACACTGTTGGTGGGAATGCAAACTGGTACAGCCACTACGGAAAACAGTATGGAGATTTCTCAAAAAGTTAAAAATAGAAATACCCTATGACCCAGCCATCCCATTACTGGGTATCTATCCTAAGAACCTGATATCAGATATCTCAAGAGTCCGTTGCACCCCTATGTTCATCGCAGCATTATTTACAATAGCCAAGACGTGGAACCAGCCTACATGCCCAGAAACTGATGATTGGATAAAGAAGATGTGGTATATATACACAATGGAATACTACTCAGCCATAAAAAAAGACGACATTGGCCCATTCACAACAATGTGGATGGACCTCGAGGGCATTATGTTAAGCGAAATAAGTCAGTCAGAGAAAGACGAACTCTATATGACTCCACTCATAGGTGGAAATTAGTATATTGAGAAGGAGAACTGATGGGTGGTTATCAGGGAAAATGGGGGGTGGGAGAGGGCACGGAGGGGGAAGTGGTGTTCCCACAACATGACTAACAAAAATGTACAACTGAAATTTCACAAGCTTGTAATCCATCATAACATTAATAAACAAAAAAAAAAAAAAAAAAGATGCTTTGGGGCCCATCTGCCCCTATGGAAAGAACGCAGCACTTTCTGCCTTGCAGCTCTAGGGCAATGTAGCACACCCAGAGCAGAAGTTCTACTTCAGCCAGATCAGGCCCGCAAAGAAACTGCGTTTCTCAGGCCTTTGTAAGAGATGTTCCCGGTAGGCTGTTAGAGCACTGTGCAGAGCGACTTGTTTCTTAGCTTCCCAAAGAGCTGGAAGCAAGATGCTTTGGGGCCCTTCTCACCCTTTGGAAAGAAGGCAGCACTTTGTGCCTTGCAGCTCTAGGGCAATGTAGCACACCCAGAGCAGAAGTTCTACTTCAGCCAGATCAGGCCCGCAAAGAAACTGCGTTTCACAGGCCTTTGTAAGAGATGTTCCCGGTAGGCTGTTAGAGCACTGTGCAGAGCGAGTTGTTTCTTAGCTTCCCAACGAGCTGGAAGCAAGATGCTTTAGGGGCCATCTGCCCTTAAGGAAAGAAGGCAGCACTTTGTGCCTTGCAGCTCTAGGGCAATGTAGCACACCCCGAGCAGAAGTTCTACTTCAGCCAGATCAGGCCCGCAAAGAAACTGCGTTTCACAGGCCTTTGTAAGAGATGTTCCCGGTAGGCTGTTAGAGCACTGTGCAGAGCGAGTTGTTTCTTAGCTTCCCAGAGAGCTGGAAGCAAGATGCTTTGGCGCCCGTTAATTTTATACCCTGCTACTTTGCTGTAGTTGTTGATTATTTCTAATAGTTTTTCTGTGGATTCTTTGGGGTTTTCTATGTATAAGATCATGTCGTCTGCAAACAACGCGAGTTTTACTTCTTCGTTACCTATTTGGATTCCTTTCATTTTTTTTTCCTGCCGAATTGCTCTGGCCAGCACCTCCAGTACTATGTTGAATAGGAGTGGTGAAAGTGGGCACCCTTGTCTTGTTCCTGTCCTCAGAGGGATGGCTTTCAGCTTTTGTCCATTGAGTATGATGTTGGCTGTGGGTCTATCATATATGGCCTTTATTATGTTGAGGTACTTTCCTTCTATACCCATTTTACTGAGGGTTTTTATCATAAATGGGTGTTGGATCTTGTCGAATGCTTTCTCTGCGTCTATTGAGATGATCATGTGGTTTTTGTTTTTCATTTTGTTGATGTAGTGTATCACGTTGATTGAGTTGCGGGTGTTGAACCATCCCTGTGTCCCTGGTATAAATCCCACTTGATCATGGTGTATAATCTTTTTGATGTATTGCTGTAATCGGTTTGCCAAAATTTGGTTGAGGATTTTTGCATCTATGTTCATCAGTGATATCGGCCTGTAGTTCTCCTTCTTTGTGTTGTCCTTGTCAGGTTTGGGGATCAGAGTGATGTTGGCTTCATAGAATGTGTTAGGGAGTTCTCCATCTTTCTCAATTTTCTGGAACAGTTTGAGGAGAATAGGTACAAAGAACTCACACTGCTTAACAACAAAAAAACAAACAACCCGATCAAAAAATGGGCAGAGGACATGAACAGACATTTCTCCAAAGAAGATATGAACATGGCCAATAGACACATGAAAAGATGTTCATCATCGCTAATCATCAGGGAAATGCAAATCAAAACTACACTAAGATATCACCTTACCCCCGTTAGATTGGCAAAAACATCCAAAACCAAGAACGACAAATGTGGGAGAGGTTGTGGAGAAAGAGGAACCCTCATACACTGTTGGTGGGAATGCAAACTGGTACAGCCACTACGGAAAACAGTATGGAGATTTCTCAAAAAGTTAAAAATAGAAATACCCTATGACCCAGCCATCCCATTACTGGGTATCTATCCTAAGAACCTGAAATCAGATATCTCAAGAGTCCGTTGCACCCCTATGTTCATTGCAGCATTATTTACAATAGCCAAGACGTGGAACCAGCCTACATGCCCAGAAACTGATGATTGGATAAAGAAGATGTGGTATATATACACAATGGAATACTACTCAGCCATAAAAAAAGACGACATTGGCCCATTCACAACAATGTGGATGGACCTCGAGGGCATTATGTTAAGCGAAATAAGTCAGTCAGAGAAAGACGAACTCTATATGACTCCACTCATAGGTGGAAATTAGTATATTGAGAAGGAGAACTGATGGGTGGTTATCAGGGAAAAGGGGGGTGGGGGAGGGCACGGAGGGGCAAGTGGTGTTCCCACAACATGACTAACAAAAATGTACAACTGAAATTTCACAAGCTTGTAATCCATCATAACATTAATAAACAAAAAAAAAAAAAAAAAGATGCTTTGGGGCCCATCTGCCCCTATGGAAAGAACGCAGCACTTTCTGCCTTGCAGCTCTAGGGCAATGTAGCACACCCAGAGCAGAAGTTCTACTTCAGCCAGATCAGGCCCGCAAAGAAACTGCGTTTCTCAGGCCTTTGTAAGAGATGTTCCCGGTAGGCTGTTAGAGCACTGTGCAGAGCGAGTTGTTTCTTAGCTTCCCAAAGAGCTGGAAGCAAGATGCTTTGGGGCCCTTCTCACCCTTTGGAAAGAAGGCAGCACTTTGTGCCTTGCAGCTCTAGGGCAATGTAGCACACCCAGAGCAGAAGTTCTACTTCAGCTAGATCAGACCTGCAAAGAAACTGCGTTTCACAGGCCTTTGTAAGAGATGTTCCCTGTAGGCTGTTAGAGCACTGTGCAGAGCGAGTTGTTTCTTAGCTTCCCAAAGAGCTGGAAGCAAGATGCTTTAGGGGCCATCTGCCCTTAAGGAAAGAAGGCAGCACTTTGTGCCTTGCAGCTCTAGGGCAATGTAGCACACCCAGAGCAGATGTTCTACTTCTGCCAGGTCAGGCCCGCAAAGAAACTTAGTTTCACAGGCCCTTGTAAGAGATGTTCCCGGTAGGCTGTTAGAGCACTGTGCAGAGCGACTTGTTTCTTAGCTTCCCAAAGAGCTGGAAGCAAGATGCTTTGGGGCCCTTCTCACCCTTTGGAAAGAAGGCAGCACTTTGTGCCTTGCAGCTCTAGGGCAATGTAGCACACCCACAGCGGAAGTTCTACTTAAGCCAGATCTGTCCCGCAAAGAAACTGCGTTTCACAGGCCTTTGTAAGAGATGTTCCCGGTAGGCTGTTAGAGCACTGTGCAGAGCGAGTTGTTTCTTAGCTTCCCAGAGAGCTGGAAGCAAGATGCTTTGGGGCCCGTTAATTTTATACCCTGCTACTTTGCTGTAGTTGTTGATTATTTCTAATAGTTTTTCTGTGGATTCTTTGGGGTTTTCTATGTATAAGATCATGTCGTCTGCAAACAACGCGAGTTTTACTTCTTCGTTACCGATTTGGATTCCTTTCATTTTTTTTTCCTGCCGAATTGCTCTGGCCAGCACCTCCAGTACTATGTTGAATAGGAGTGGTGAAAGTGGGCACCCTTGTCTTGTTCCTGTCCTCAGAGGGATGGCTTTCAGCTTTTGTCCATTGAGTATGATGTTGGCTGTGGGTCTATCATATATGGCCTTTATTATGTTGAGGTACTTTCCTTCTATACCCGTTTTACTGAGGGTTTTTATCATAAATGGGTGTTGGATCTTGTCGAATGCTTTCTCTGCGTCTATTGAGATGATCATGTGGTTTTTGTTTTTCATTTTGTTGATGTAGTGTATCACGTTGATTGACTTGCGGGTGTTGAACCATCCCTGTGTCCCTGGTATAAATCCCACTTGATCATGGTGTATAATCTTTTTGATGTATTGCTGTAATCGGTTTGCCAAAATTTGGTTGAGGATTTTTGCATCTATGTTCATCAGTGATATCGGCCTGTAGTTCTCCTTCTTTGTGTTGTCCTTGTCAGGTTTGGGGATCAGAGTGATGTTGGCTTCATAGAATGTGTTAGGGAGTTCTCCATCTTTCTCAATTTTCTGGAACAGTTTGAGGAGAATAGGTACAAAGAACTCACACTGCTTAACAACAAAAAAACAAACAACCCGATCAAAAAATGGGCAGAGGACATGAACAGACATTTCTCCAAAGAAGATATGAACATGGCCAATAGACACATGAAAAGATGTTCATCATCGCTAATCATCAGGGAAATGCAAATCAAAACTACACTAAGATATCACCTTACCCCCGTTAGATTGGCAAAAACATCCAAAACCAAGAACGACAAATGTTGCAGAGGTTGTGGAGAAAGAGGAACCCTCATACACTGTTGGTGGGAATGCAAACTGGTACAGCCACTATGGAAAACAGTATGGAGATTTCTCAAAAAGTTAAAAATAGAAATACCCTATGACCCAGCCATCCCATTACTGGGTATCTATCCTAAGAACCTGATATCAGATATCTCAAGAGTCCGTTGCACCCCTATGTTCATCGCAGCCTTATTTACAATAGCCAAGATGTGGAACCAGCCTACATGCCCAGAAACTGATGATTGGATAAAGAAGATGTGGTATATATACACAATGGAATACTACTCAGCCATAAAAAAAGACGACATTGGCCCATTCACAACAATGTGGATGGACCTCGAGGGCATTATGTTAAGCGAAATAAGTCAGTCAGAGAAAGACAGACTCTATATGACTCCACTCATAGGTGGAAATTAGTATATTGAGAAGGAGATCTGATGGGTGGTTACCAGGGAAAAGGGGGGGTGGGGGGAGGGCACGGAGGGGGAAGTGGTGTTCCCACAACATGACTAACAAAAATGTACAACTGAAATTTCACAAGCTTGTAATCCATCATAACATTAATAAACAAACAAAAAAAAAAGATGCTTTGGGGCCCATCTGCCCCTATGGAAAGAACGCAGCAATTTCTGCCTTGCAGCTCTAGGGCAATGTAGCACACCCAGAGCAGAAGTTCTACTTCAGCCAGATCAGGCCCGCAAAGAAACTGCGTTTCACAGGCCTTTGTAAGAGATGTTCCCGGTAGGCTGTTAGAGCACTGTGCAGAGCGAGTTGTTTCTTAGCTTCCCAAAGAGCTGGAAGCAAGATGCTTTGGGGCCCTTCTCACCCTTTGGAAAGAAGGCAGCACTTTGTGCCTTGCAGCTCTAGGGCAATGTAGCACACCCAGTGCAGATGTTCTACTTCTGCCAGGTCAGGCCTGCAAAGAAACTTCGTTTCACAGGCCCTTGTAAGAGATGTTCCCGGTAGGCTGTTAGAGCACTGTGCAGAGCGACTTGTTTCTTAGCTTCCCAAAGAGCTGGAAGCAAGATGCTTTGGGGCCCTTCTCACCCTTTGGAAAGAAGGCAGCACTTTGTGCCTTGCAGCTCTAGGGCAATGTAGCACACCCCGAGCAGAAGTTCTACTTCAGCCGGATCAGGCCCGCAAAGAAACTGCGTTACACAGGCCTTTGTAAGAGATGTCCCCGGTAGGCTGTTAGAGCACTGTGCAGAGCGAGTTGTTTCTTAGCTTCCCAGAGAGCTGGAAGCAAGATGCTTTGGGGCCCGTTAATTTTATACCCTGCTACTTTGCTGTAGTTGTTGATTATTTCTAATAGTTTTTCTGTGGATTCTTTGGGGTTATCTATGTATAAGATCATGTCGTCTTCAAACAACCCAAGTTTTACTTCTTCGTTACCTATTTGGATTCCTTTCATTTTTTTTTCCTGCCGAATTGCTCTGGCCAGCACCTCCAGTACTATGTTGAATAGGAGTGGTGAAAGTGGGCACCCTTGTCTTGTTCCTGTCCTCAGAGGGATGGCTTTCAGCTTTTGTCCATTGAGTATGATGTTGGCTGTGGGTCTATCATATATGGCCTTTATTATGTTGAGGTACTTTCTTTCTATACCCATTTTACTGAGGGTTTTTATCATAAATGGGTGTTGGATCTTGTCGAATGCTTTCTCTGCGTCTATTGAGATGATCATGTGGTTTTTGTTTTTCATTTTGTTGATGTAGTGTATCACGTTGATTGAGTTGCGGGTGTTGAACCATCCCTGTGTCCCTGGTATAAATCCCACTTGATCATGGTGTATAATCTTTTTGATGTATTGCTGTAATCGGTTTGCCAAAATTTGGTTGAGGATTTTTGCATCTATGTTCATCAGTGATATCGGCCTGTAGTTCTCCTTCTTTGTGTTGTCCTTGTCAGGTTTGGGGATCAGAGTGATGTTGGCTTCATAGAATGTGTTAGGGAGTTCTCCATCTTTCTCAATTTTCTGGAACAGTTTGAGGAGAATAGGTACAAAGAACTCACACTGCTTAACAACAAAAAAACAAA
Organism: Equus asinus; assembly: GCF_041296235.1. Lineage (NCBI taxonomy): Eukaryota > Metazoa > Chordata > Mammalia > Perissodactyla > Equidae > Equus > Equus asinus. The sequence goes on from NC_091790.1 coordinate 38,416,041, forward strand.
CAACCCGATCAAAAAATGGGCAGAGGACATGAACAGACATTTCTGAAAAGAAGATATGAACATGGCCAATAGACACATGAAAAGATGTTCATCATCGCTAATCATCAGGGAAATGCAAATCAAAACTACACTAAGATATCACCTTACCCCCGTTAGATTGGCAAAAACATCCAAAACCAAGAACGACAAATGTTGCAGAGGTTGTGGAGAAAGAGGAACCCTCATACACTGTTGGTGGGAATGCAAACTGGTACAGCCACTATGGAAAACAGTATGGAGATTTCTCAAAAAGTTAAAAATAGAAATACCCTATGACCCAGCCATCCCATTACTGGGTATCTATCCTAAGAACCTGATATCAGATATCTCAAGAGTCCGTTGCACCCCTATGTTCATCGCAGCCTTATTTACAATAGCCAAGATGTGGAACCAGCCTACATGCCCAGAAACTGATGATTGGATAAAGAAGATGTGGTATATATACACAATGGAATACTACTCAGCCATAAAAAAAGACGAAAGTGGCCCATTCACAACAATGTGGATGGACCTCGAGGGCATTATGTTAAGCGAAATAAGTCAGTCAGAGAAAGACGAACTCTATATGACTCCACTCATAGGTGGAAATTAGTATATTGAGAAGGAGATCTGATCGGTGGTTACCAGGGAAAAGGGGGGGTTGGGGGAGGGCACGGAGGGGGAAGTGGTGTTCCCACAACATGACTAACAAAAATGTACAACTGAAATTTCACAAGCTTGTAATCCATCATAACATTAATAAACAAAAAAAAAAGATGCTTTGGGGCCCATCTGCCCCTATGGAAAGAACGCAGCACTTTCTGCCTTGCAGCTCTAGGGCAATGTAGCACACCCAGAGCAGAAGTTCTACTTCAGCCAGATCAGTCCCGCAAAGACACTGCGTTTCTCAGGCCTTTGTAAGAGATGTTCCCGGTAGGCTGTTAGAGCACTGTGCAGAGCGACTTGTTTCTTAGCTTCCCAAAGAGCTGGAAGCAAGATGCTTTGGGGCCCTTCTCACCCTTTGGAAAGAAGGCAGCACTTTGTGCCTTGCAGCTCTAGGGCAATGTAGCACACCCACAGCAGAAGTTCTACTTCAGCCAGAGCAGGCCCGCAAAGAAACTGCGTTTCACAGGCCTTTGTAACAGATGTTCCCGGTAGGCTGTTAGAGCACTGTGCAGAGCGAGTTGTTTCTTAGCTTCCCAACGAGCTGGAAGCAAGATGCTTTAGGGGCCTTCTGCCCTTAACGAAAGAAGGCAGCACTTTGTGCCTTGCATCTCTAGGGCAATGTAGCACACCCACAGCAGAAGTTCTACTTCAGCCAGATCAGGCCCGCAAAGAAACTGCGTTTCACAGGCCTTTGTAAGAGATGTTCCCGGTAGGCTGTTAGAGCACTGTGCAGAGCGAGTTGTTTCTTAGCTTCCCAACGAGCTGGAAGCAAGATGCTTTAGGGGCCTTCTGCCCTTAAGGAAAGAAGGCAGCACTTTGTGCCTTGCATCTCTAGGGCAATGTAGCACACCCAGAGCAGATGTTCTACTTCTGCCAGGTCAGGCCTGCAAAGAAACTTCGTTTCACAGGCCCTTGTAAGAGATGTTCCCGGTAGGCTGTTAGAGCACTGTGCAGAGCGACTTGTTTCTTAGCTTCCTAAAGAGCTGGAAGCAAGATGCTTAGGGGCCCTTCTCACCCTTTGGAAAGAAGGCAGCACTTTGTGCCTTGCAGCTCTAGGGCAATGTAGCACACCCCGAGCAGAAGTTCTACTTCAGCCAGATCAGGCCCGCAAAGAAACTGCGTTTCACAGGCCTTTGTAAGAGATGTTCCCGGTAGGCTGTTAGAGCACTGTGCAGAGCGAGTTGTTTCTTAGCTTCCCAGAGAGCTGGAAGCAAGATGCTTTGGGGCCCGTTGATTTTATACCCTGCTACTTTGCTGTAGTTGTTGATTATTTCTAATAGTTTTTCTGTGGATTCTTTGGGGTTTTCTATGTATAAGATCATGTCGTCTGCAAACAACGCGAGTTTTACTTCTTCGTTACCTATTTGGATTCCTTTCATTTTTTTTTCCTGCCGAATTGCTCTGGCCAGCACCTCCAGTACTATGTTGAATAGGAGTGGTGAAAGTGGGCACCCTTGTCTTGTTCCTGTCCTCAGAGGGATGGCTTTCAGCTTTTGTCCATTGAGTATGATGTTGGCTGTGGGTCTATCATATATGGCCTTTATTATGTTGAGGTACTTTCCTTCTATACCCATTTTACTGAGGGTTTTTATCATAAATGGGTGTTGGATCTTGTCGAATGCTTTCTCTGCGTCTATTGAGATGATCATGTGGTTTTTGTTTTTCATTTTGTTGATGTAGTGTATCACGTTGATTGACTTGCGGGTGTTGAACCATCCCTGTGTCCCTGGTATAAATCCCACTTGATCATGGTGTATAATCTTTTTGATGTATTGCTGTAATCGGTTTGCCAAAATTTGGTTGAGGATTTTTGCATCTATGTTCATCAGTGATATCGGCCTGTAGTTCTCCTTGTTTGTGTTGTCCTTGTCAGGTTTGGGGATCAGAGTGATGTTGGCTTCATAGAATGTGTTAGGGAGTTCTCCATCTTTCTCAATTTTCTGGAACAGTTTGAGGAGAATAGGTACAAAGAACTCACACTGCTTAACAACAAAAAAACAAACAACCCGATCAAAAAATGGGCAGAGGACATGAACAGACATTTCTCAAAAGAAGATATGAACATGGCCAATAGACACATGAAAAGATGTTCATCATCGCTAATCATCAGGGAAATGCAAATCAAAACTACACTAAGATATCACCTTACCCCCGTTAGATTGGCAAAAACATCCAAAACCAAGAACGACAAATGTTGCAGAGGTTGTGGAGAAAGAGGAACCCTCATACACTGTTGGTGGGAATGCAAACTGGTACAGCCACTATGGAAAACAGTATGGAGATTTCTCAAAAAGTTAAAAATAGAAATACCCTATGACCCAGCCATCCCATTACTGGGTATCTATCCTAAGAACCTGATATCAGATATCTCAAGAGTCCGTTGCACCCCTATGTTCATCGCAGCATTATTTACAATAGCCAAGACGTGGAACCAGCCTACATGCCCAGAAACTGATGATTGGATAAAGAAGATGTGGTATATATACACAATGGAATACTACTCAGCCATAAAAAAAGACGACATTGGCCCCTTCACAACAATGTGGATGGACCTCGAGGGCATTATGTTAAGCGAAATAAGTCAGTCAGAGAAAGACGATCTCTATATGACTCCACTCATAGGTGGAAATTAGTATATTGAGAAGGAGATCTGATGGGTGGTTACCAGGGAAAAGGGGGGGTAGGGGGAGGGCACGGAGGGGGAAGTGGTGTTCCCACAACATGACTAACAAAAATGTACAACTGAAATTTCACAAGCTTGTAATCCATCATAACATTAATAAACAAACAAAAAAAAAAGATGCTTTGGGGCCCATCTGCCCCTATGGAAAGAACGCAGCACTTTGTACCTTGCAGCTCTAGGGCAATGTAGCACACCCAGAGCAGAAGTTCTACTTCAGCCAGATCAGGCCCGCAAAGAAACTGCGTTTCACAGGCCTTTGTAAGAGATGTTCCCGGTAGGCTGTTAGAGCACTGTGCAGAGCGAGTTGTTTCTTAGCTTCCCAAAGAGCTGGAAGCAAGATGCTTTGGGGCCCTTCTCACCCTTTGGCAAGAAGGCAGCACTTTGTGCCTTGCAGCTCTAGGGCAATGTAGCACACCCACAGCAGAAGTTCTACTTCAGCCAGATCAGGCCCACAAAGAAACTGCGTTTCACAGGCCTTTGTAAGAGATGTTCCCTGTAGGCTGTTAGAGCACTGTGCAGAGCGAGTTGTTTCTTAGCTTCCCAAAGAGCTGGAAGCAAGATGCTTTAGGGGCCATCTGCCCTTAAGGAAAGAAGGCAGCACTTTGTGCCTTGCATCTCTAGGGCAATGTAGCACACCCAGAGCAGATGTTCTACTTCTGCCAGGTCAGGCCTGCAAGGAAACTTCGTTTCACAGGCCTTTGTAAGAGGTGTTCCCGGTAGGCTGTAAGAGCACTGTGCAGAGCGACTTGTTTCTTAGCTTCCCAGAGAGCTGGAAGCAAGATGCTTTCGGGCCCTTCTCACCCTTTGGAAAGAAGGCAGCACTTTGTGCCTTGCAGCTCTAGGGCAATGTAGCACACACAGAGCAGAAGTTCTACTTCAGGGAGATCAGGCCTGCAAAGAAACTGCGTTTCACAGGCCTTTGTAAGAGATGTTCCCTGTAGGCTGTTAGAGCACTGTGCAGAGGGAGTTGTTTCTTAGCTTCCCAAACAGCTGGAAGCAAGATGCTTTAGGGGCCATCTGCCCTTAAGGAAAGAAGGCAGCAGTTTGTGCCTTGCATCTCTAGGGCAATGTAGCACACCCAGAGCAGATGTTCTACTTCTGCCAGGTCAGGCCTACAAAGAAACTTCGTTTCACAGGCCCTTGTAAGAGATGTTCCCGGTAGGCTGTTAGAGCACTGTGCAGAGCGACTTGTTTCTTAGCTTCCTAAAGAGCTGGAAGCAAGATGCTTTGGGGCCCTTCTCACCCTTTGGAAAGAAGTCAGCACTTTGTGCCTTGCAGCTCTAGGGCAGTGTAGCACACCCCGAGCAGAAGTTCTACTTCAGCCAGATCAGGCCCGCAAAGAAACTGCGTTTCACAGGCCTTTGTAAGAGATGTTCCCGGTAGGCTGTTAGAGCACTGTGCAGAGCGAGTTGTTTCTTAGCTTCCCAGAGAGCTGGAAGCAAGATGCTTTGGGGCCCGTTGATTTTATACCCTGCTACTTTGCTGTAGTTGTTGATTATTTCTAATAGTTTTTCTGTGGATTCTTTGGGGTTTTCTATGTATAAGATCATGTCGTCTGCAAACAACGCGAGTTTTACTTCTTCGTTACCTATTTGGATTCCTTTCATTTTTTTTTCCTGCCGAATTGCTCTGGCCAGCACCTCCAGTACTATGTTGAATAGGAGTGGTGAAAGTGGGCACCCTTGTCTTGTTCCTGTCCTCAGAGGGATGGCTTTCAGCTTTTGTCCATTGAGTATGATGTTGGCTGTTGGTCTATCATATATGGCCTTTATTATGTTGAGGTACTTTCCTTCTATACCCATTTTACTGAGGGTTTTTATCATAAATGGGTGTTGGATCTTGTCGAATGCTTTCTCTGCGTCTATTGAGATGATCATGTGGTTTTTGTTTTTCATTTTGTTGATGTAGTGTATCACGTTGATTGACTTGCGGGTGTTGAACCATCCCTGTGTCCCTGGTATAAATCCCACTTGATCATGGTGTATAATCTTTTTGATGTATTGCTGTAATCGGTTTGCCAAAATTTGGTTGAGGATTTTTGCATCTATGTTCATCAGTGATATCGGCCTGTAGTTCTCCTTCTTTGTGTTGTCCTTGTCAGGTTTGGGGATCAGAGTGATGTTGGCTTCATAGAATGTGTTAGGGAGTTCTCCATCTTTCTCAATTTTCTGGAACAGTTTGAGGAGAATAGGTACAAAGAACTCACACTGCTTAACAACAAAAAAACAAACAACCCGATCAAAAAATGGGCAGAGGACATGAACAGACATTTCTCCAAAGAAGATATGAACATGGCCAATAGACACATGAAAAGATGTTCATCATCGCTAATCATCAGGGAAATGCAAATCAAAACTACACTAAGATATCACCTTACCCCCGTTAGATTGGCAAAAACATCCAAAACCAAGAACGACAAATGTTGCAGAGGTTGTGGAGAAAGAGGAACCCTCATACACTGTTGGTGGGAATGCAAACTGGTACAGCCACTATGGAAAACAGTATGGAGATTTCTCAAAAAGTTAAAAATAGAAATACCCTATGACCCAGCCATCCCATTACTGGGTATCTATCCTAAGAACCTGATATCAGATATCTCAAGAGTCCGTTGCACCCCTATGTTCATCGCAGCATTATTTACAATAGCCAAGACGTGGAACCAGCCTACATGCCCAGAAACTGATGATTGGATAAAGAAGATGTGGTATATATACACAATGGAATACTACTCAGCCATAAAAAAAGACGACATTGGCCCATTCACAACAATGTGGATGGACCTCGAGGGCATTATGTTAAGCGAAATAAGTCAGTCAGAGAAAGACGAACTCTATATGACTCCACTCATAGGTGGAAATTAGTATATTGAGAAGGAGATCTGATGGGTGGTTACCAGGGAAAAGGGGGGGTGGGGGGAGGGCACGGAGGGGGAAGTGGTGTTCCCACAACATGACTAACAAAAATGTACAACTGAAATTTCACAAGCTTGTAATCCATCATAACATTAATAAACAAACAAAAAAAAAAGATGCTTTGGGGCCCATCTGCCCCTATGGAAAGAACGCAGCACTTTCTGCCTTGCAGCTCTAGGGCAATGTAGCACACCCAGAGCAGAAGTTCTACTTCAGCCAGATCAGGCCCGCAAAGAAACTGCGTTTCACAGGCCTTTGTAAGAGATGTTCCCGGTAGGCTGTTAGAGCACTGTGCAGAGCGAGTTGTTTCTTAGCTTCCCAAAGAGCTGGAAGCAAGATGCTTTAGGGGCCATCTGCCCTTAAGGAAAGAAGGCAGCACTTTTGCCTTGCAGCTCTAGGGCAATGTAGCACACCCAGAGCAGATGTTCTACTTCTCCCAGGTCAGGCCTGCAAGGAAACTTCGTTTCACAGGCCTTTGTAAGAGATGTTCCCGGTACGCTGTAAGAGCACTGTGCAGAGCGTGTTTTCACTTAGCTTCCCAAAGAGCTGGAAACAAAAGCCTTTTGGTCCAGTCTCCCTCTTTGGAAACAAGGCAGCACTTGGTGCCTTGCACCTCTAGGGCAATGTAGCACATGGCAGAGCAGAAGTTCTACTTCAGGGAGATCACGCCTGCAAAGAAACTGCATTTCACAGGCCTTTGTAAAACATGTTCCCAGTAGGCTGTAAGAGCACTGTGCAGAGCGACTTGTTTCTTAGCTTCCCAAAGAGCTGGAAGCAAGATGCTTTGGGGCCATTCTCACCCTTTGGAAAGAAGGCAGCACTTTGTGCCTTCCAGCTCTAGGGCAATGTAGCACACCCAGAGCAGAAGTTCTTCTTCAGCAAGATCAGGCTTTCAAAGAAACTGCATTTCACAGGCCTTTGTAAGAAATGTTCCCTGTGGGCTGTTAGAGCACTGTGCAGAGCGAGTTCTTTCTTAGCTTCCCAAAGACCTGGAAGCAAGATGCTTTGGGGGCCATCTGCCCTTAAGTAAAGAAGGCAGCACTTTGTGCCTTGCAGCTCTAGGGCAATGTAGCTCACGCAGAGCAGATGTTGTACTTCTGCCAGGTCAGGCCTGCAAAGAAACTGCGTTTCACAGGCCTTTGTAAGAGATGTTCCCGGTAGGCTGTAAGAGCACTGTGCAGAGCGTGTTTTCTCTTAGCTTCCCAAAGAGCTGGAAACAAAACGCTTTTGGTCCAGTCTCCCTCTTTGTAAACAAGGCAGCACTTGGTGCCTTGCACCTCTAGGGCGATGTAGCACATGGCAGAGCAGAAGTTCTACTTCAGGGAGATCACGCCTGCAAAGAAACTGCATTTCACAGGCCTTTGTAAAACATGTTCCCAGTAGGCTGTAAGAGCACTGTGCAGAGCGACTTGTTTCTTAGCTTCAGAAAGAGCTGGAAGCAAGATGCTTTGGGGCCCTTCTCACCCTTTGGAAAGAAGGCAGCACTTTGTGCCTTGCAGCTCTAGGGCAATGTAGCACACCCAGAGCAGAAGTTCTGCTTCAGCTACATCAGACCTGCAAAGAAACTTCGTTTCACAGGCCTTTGTAAGAGATGTTCCCTGTAGGCTGTAAGAGCACTGTGCAGAGCGACTAGTTTCTTAGCTTCCCAGAGAGCTGGAAGCAAGATGCTTTGGGGCCCATATGCCCCTATGGAAAGAACGCAGCACTTTGTGCCTTGCAGCTCTAGGGCGATGCAGCACAACCAGAGCAGAAGTTCTACTTTTGCCAGGTCAGGCCTGCAAAGACACTGCGTTTCACAGGCCTTTGTAAGAGATGTTCCCGGTAGGCTGTAAGAGCACTGTGCAGAGCGTGTTTTCTCTTAGCTTCCCAAAGAGCTGGAAACAAAACGCTTTTGGTCCAGTCTCCCTCTTTGGAAAGAAGGCAGCACTTGGTGCCTTGCACCTCTAGGGCAATGTAGCACATGGCAGAGCAGAAGTTCTACTTCAGGGAGATCACGCCTGCAAAGAAACTGCATTTCACAGGCCTTTGTAAAACATGTTCCCAGTAGGCTGTAAGAGCACTGTGCAGAGCGACTTGTTTCTTAGCTTAGCAAAGAGCTGGAAGCAAGATGCTTTGGGGTCCTTCTGACCCTTTGGAAAGAAGGCATCACTTGGTGCCTTGCATCTCTAGGGCAATGTAGCACATGGCAGAGCAGAAGTTCTACTTCAGGGAGATCACGCCTGCAAAGAAACTGCATTTCACAGGCCTTTGTAAAACATGTTCCCAGTAGGCTGTAAGAGCACTGTGCAGAGCGACTTGTTTCTTAGCTTCCCAAAGAGCTGGAAGCAAGATGCTTTGGGGTCCTTCTGACCCTTTGGAAAGAAGGCAGCAGTTTGAGCCTTGCAGCTCTAGGGCAATGTAGCACACACAGAGCAGAAGTTCTACTTCAGCCAGATCAGGCCTTCAAAGAAACTTCGTTTCACAGGCCTTTGTAAGAGATGTTCCCGGTAGGCTGTAAGAGCACTGTGCAGAGCGACTTGTTTCTTAGCTTCCCAGAGAGCTGGAAGCAAGATGCTTTGGGGCCCTTCTCACCCTTTGGAAAGAAGGCAGCACTTTGTGCCTTGCAGCTCTAGGGCAATGTAGCACACCCAGAGCAGAAGTTCTACTTCTGCCAGATCAGGCCCGCAAAGAAACTGCATTTCACAGGCCTTTGTAAGAGATGTTCCCGGTAGGCTGTTAGAACACTGTGCAGAGCGAGTTGTTTCTTAGCTTCCCAAAGAGCTGGAAGCAAGATGCTTTGGGGCCCTTCGCCCCCTTTGGAAAGAAGGCATCACTTTGTGCCTTACAGCTCTACGGCAATGTAGCACACCCAGAGCACAAGTTCTACTTCAGCCAGATCAGGCCTGCAAAGAAACTGCGTTTCACAGGCCTTTGTAAGAGATATTCACGGTAGGCTGTAAGAGCACTGTGCAGAGCGAGTTGTTTCTTAGCTTCCCAACGAGCTGGAAGCAAGATGCTTTAGGGGCCATCTGCCCTTAAGGAAAGAAGGCAGCACTTTGTGCCTTGCAGCTCTAGGGCAATGTAGCACACCCAGAGCAGATGTTCTACTTCTCCCAGGTCAGGCCTGCAAAGAAACTTCGTTTCACAGGCCTTTGTAAGAGATGTTCCCGGTAGGCTGTAAGAGCACTGTGCAGAGCGACTTGTTTCTTAGCTTCCCAGAGAGCTGGAAGCAAGATGCTTTGGGGCCCGTTGATTTTATACCCTGCTACTTTGCTGTAGTTGTTGATTATTTCTAATAGTTTTTCTGTGGATTCTTTGGGGTTTTCTATGTATAAGATCATGTCGTCTGCAAACAACGCGAGTTTTACTTCTTCGTTACCTATTTGGATTCCTTTCATTTATTTTTCCTGCCGAATTGCTCTGGCCAGCACCTCCAGTTCTATGTTGAATAGGAGTGGTGAAAGTGGGCACCCTTGTCTTGTTCCTGTCCTCAGAGGGATGGCTTTCAGCTTTTGTCCATTGAGTATGATGTTGGCTGTGGGTCTATCATATATGGCCTTTATTATGTTGAGGTACTTTCCTTCTATACCCATTTTACTGAGGGTTTTTATCATAAATGGGTGTTGGATCTTGTCGAATGCTTTCTCTGCGTCTATTGAGATGATCATGTGGTTTTTGTTTTTCATTTTGTTGATGTAGTGTATCACGTTGATTGACTTGCGGGTGTTGAACCATCCCTGTGTCCCTGGTATAAATCCCACTTGATCATGGTGTATAATCTTTTTGATGTATTGCTGTAATCGGTTTGCCAAAATTTGGTTGAGGATTTTTGCATCTATGTTCATCAGTGATATCGGCCTGTAGTTCTCCTTGTTTGTGTTGTCCTTGTCAGGTTTGGGGATCAGAGTGATGTTGGCTTCATAGAATGTGTTAGGGAGTTCTCCATCTTTCTCAATTTTCTGGAACAGTTTGAGGAGAATAGGTACAAAGAACTCACACTGCTTAACAACAAAAAAACAAACAACCCGATCAAAAAATGGGCAGAGGACATGAACAGACATTTCTCCAAAGAAGATATGAACATGGCCAATAGACACATGAAAAGATGTTCATCATCGCTAATCATCAGGGAAATGCAAATCAAAACTACACTAAGATATCACCTTACCCCCGTTAGATTGGCAAAAACATCCAAAACCAAGAACGACAAATGTTGGAGAGGTTGTGGAGAAAGAGGAACCCTCATACACTGTTGGTGGGAATGCAAACTGGTACAGCCACTATGGAAAACAGTATGGAGATTTCTCAAAAAGTTAAAAATAGAAATACCCTATGACCCAGCCATCCCATTACTGGGTATCTATCCTAAGAACCTGATATCAGATATCTCAAGAGTCCGTTGCACCCCTATGTTCATCGCAGCATTATTTACAATAGCCAAGACGTGGAACCAGCCTACATGCCCAGAAACTGATGATTGGATAAAGAAGATGTGGTATATATACACAATGGAATACTACTCAGCCATAAAAAAAGACGACATTGGCCCATTCACAACAATGTGGATGGACCTCGAGGGCATTATGTTAAGCGAAATAAGTCAGTCAGAGAAAGACGATCTCTATATGACTCCACTCATAGGTGGAAATTAGTATATTGAGAAGGAGATCTGATCGGTGGTTACCAGGGAAAAGGGGGGGTAGGGGGAGGGCACGGAGGGGGAAGTGGTGTTCCCACAACATGACTAACAAAAATGTACAACTGAAATTTCACAAGCTTGTAATCCATCATAACATTAATAAACAAACAAAAAAAAAAGATGCTTTGGGGCCCATCTGCCCCTATGGAAAGAACGCAGCACTTTCTGCCTTGCAGCTCTAGGGCAATGTAGCACACCCAGAGCAGAAGTTCTACTTCAGCCAGATCAGGCCCGCAAAGAAACTGCGTTTCACAGGCCTTTGTAAGAGATGTTCCCGGTAGGCTGTTAGAGCACTGTGCAGAGCGAGTTGTTTCTTAGCTTCCCAAAGAGCTGGAAGCAAGATGCTTTAGGGGCCATCTGCCCTTAAGGAAAGAAGGCAGCACTTTGTGCCTTGCATCTCTAGGGCAATGTAGCACACCCAGAGCAGATGTTCTACTTCTGCCAGGTCAGGCCTGCAAAGAAACTTCGTTTCACAGGCCCTTGTAAGAGATGTTCCCGGTAGGCTGTTAGAGCACTGTGCAGAGCGACTTGTTTCTTAGCTTCCCAGAGAGCTGGAAGCAAGATGCTTTGGGGCCCTTCTCACCCTTTGGCAAGAAGGCAGCACTTTGTGCCTTGCAGCTCTAGGGCAATGTAGCACACCTCGAGCAGAAGTTCTACTTCAGCCAGATGAGGCCCGCAAAGAAACTGCGTTTCACAGGCCTTTGTAAGAGATGTTCCCGGTAGGCTGTTAGAGCACTGTGCAGAGCGAGTTGTTTCTTAGCTTCCCAGAGAGCTGGAATCAAGATGCTTTGGGGCCCGTTGATTTTATACCCTGCTACTTTGCTGTAGTTGTTGATTATTTCTAATAGTTTTTCTGTGGATTCTTTGGGGTTTTCTATGTATAAGATCATGTCGTCTGCAAACAACGCGAGTTTTACTTCTTCGTTACCTATTTGGATTCCTTTCATTTATTTTTCCTGCCGAATTGCTCCGGCCAGCACCTCCAGTTCTATGTTGAATAGGAGTGGTGAAAGTGGGCACCCTTGTCTTGTTCCTGTCCTCAGAGGGATGGCTTTCAGCTTTTGTCCATTGAGTATGATGTTGGCTGTGGGTCTATCATATATGGCCTTTATTATGTTGAGGTACTTTCCTTCTATACCCATTTTACTGAGGGTTTTTATCATAAATGGGTGTTGGATCTTGTCGAATGCTTTCTCTGCGTCTATTGAGATGATCATGTGGTTTTTGTTTTTCATTTTGTTGATGTAGTGTATCACGTTGATTGACTTGCGGGTGTTGAACCATCCCTGTGTCCCTGGTATAAATCCCACTTGATCATGGTGTATAATCTTTTTGATGTATTGCTGTAATCGGTTTGCCAAAATTTGGTTGAGGATTTTTGCATCTATGTTCATCAGTGATATCGGCCTGTAGTTCTCCTTCTTTGTGTTGTCCTTGTCAGGTTTGGGGATCAGAGTGATGTTGGCTTCATAGAATGTGTTAGGGAGTTCTCCATCTTTCTCAATTTTCTGGAACAGTTTGAGGAGAATAGGTACAAAGAACTCACACTGCTTAACAACAAAAAAACAAACAACCCGATCAAAAAATGGGCAGAGGACATGAACAGACATTTCTCAAAAGAAGATATGAACATGGCCAATAGACACATGAAAAGATGTTCATCATCGCTAATCATCAGGGAAATGCAAATCAAAACTACACTAAGATATCACCTTACCCCCGTTAGATTGGCAAAAACATCCAAAACCAAGAACGACAAATGTTGCAGAGGTTGTGGAGAAAGAGGAACCCTCATACACTGTTGGTGGGAATGCAAACTGGTACAGCCACTATGGAAAACAGTATGGAGATTTCTCAAAAAGTTAAAAATAGAAATACCCTATGACCCAGCCATCCCATTACTGGGTATCTATCCTAAGAACCTGATATCAGATATCTCAAGAGTCCGTTGCACCCCTATGTTCATCGCAGCATTATTTACAATAGCCAAGACGTGGAACCAGCCTACATGCCCAGAAACTGATGATTGGATAAAGAAGATGTGGTATATATACACAATGGAATACTACTCAGCCATAAAAAAAGACGACATTGGCCCCTTCACAACAATGTGGATGGACCTCGAGGGCATTATGTTAAGCGAAATAAGTCAGTCAGAGAAAGACGAACTCTATATGACTCCACTCATAGGTGGAAATTAGTATATTGAGAAGGAGATCTGATGGGTGGTTACCAGGGAAAAGGGGGGGTGGGGGGAGGGCACGGAGGGGGAAGTGGTGTTCCCACAACATGACTAACAAAAATGTACAACTGAAATTTCACAAGCTTGTAATCCATCATAACATTAATAAACAAACAAAAAAAAAAGATGCTTTGGGGCCCATCTGCCCCTATGGAAAGAACGCAGCACTTTCTGCCTTGCAGCTCTAGGGCAATGTAGCACACCCAGAGCAGAAGTTCTACTTCAGCCAGATCAGGCCCGCAAAGAAACTGCGTTTCACAGGCCTTTGTAAGAGATGTTCCCGGTAGGCTGTTAGAGCACTGTGCAGAGCGAGTTGTTTCTTAGCTTCCCAAAGAGCTGGAAGCAAGATGCTTTGGGGCCCTTCTCACCCTTTGGCAAGAAGGCAGCACTTTGTGCCTTGCAGCTCTAGGGCAATGTAGCACACCCACAGCAGAAGTTCTACTTCAGCCAGATCAGGCCCGCAAAGAAACTGCGTTTCACAGCTCTTTGTAAGAGATGTTCCCTGTAGGCTGTTAGAGCACTGTGCAGAGCGAGTTGTTTCTTAGCTTCCCAAAGAGCTGTAAGCAAGATGCTTTAGGGGCCATCTTCCCTTAAGGAAAGAAGGCAGCACTTTTGCCTTGCAGCTCTAGGGCAATGTAGCACACCCAGAGCAGATGTTCTACTTCTCCCAGGTCAGGCCTGCAAGGAAACTTCGTTTCACAGGCCTTTGTAAGAGATGTTCCCGGTACGCTGTAAGAGCACTGTGCAGAGCGTGTTTTCACTTAGCTTCCCAAAGAGCTGGAAACAAAAGCCTTTTGGTCCAGTCTCCCTCTTTGGAAACAAGGCAGCACTTGGTGCCTTGCACCTCTAGGGCAATGTAGCACATGGCAGAGCAGAAGTTCTACTTCAGGGAGATCACGCCTGCAAAGAAACTGCATTTCACAGGCCTTTGTAAAACATGTTCCCAGTAGGCTGTAAGAGCACTGTGCAGAGCGACTTGTTTCTTAGCTTCCCAAAGAGCTGGAAGCAAGATGCTTTGGGGCCATTCTCACCCTTTGGAAAGAAGGCAGCACTTTGTGCCTTCCAGCTCTAGGGCAATGTAGCACACCCAGAGCAGAAGTTCTTCTTCAGCAAGATCAGGCTTTCAAAGAAACTGCATTTCACAGGCCTTTGTAAGAAATGTTCCCTGTGGGCTGTTAGAGCACTGTGCAGAGCGAGTTCTTTCTTAGCTTCCCAAAGACCTGGAAGCAAGATGCTTTGGGGGCCATCTGCCCTTAAGTAAAGAAGGCAGCACTTTGTGCCTTGCAGCTCTAGGGCAATGTAGCTCACGCAGAGCAGATGTTGTACTTCTGCCAGGTCAGGCCTGCAAAGAAACTGCGTTTCACAGGCCTTTGTAAGAGCTGTTCCCGGTAGGCTGTAAGAGCACTGTGCAGAGCGTGTTTTCTCTTAGCTTCCCAAAGAGCTGGAAACAAAACGCTTTTGGTCCAGTCTCCCTCTTTGTAAACAAGGCAGCACTTGGTGCCTTGCACCTCTAGGGCGATGTAGCACATGGCAGAGCAGAAGTTCTACTTCAGGGAGATCACGCCTGCAAAGAAACTGCATTTCACAGGCCTTTGTAAAACATGTTCCCAGTAGGCTGTAAGAGCACTGTGCAGAGCGACTTGTTTCTTAGCTTCAGAAAGAGCTGGAAGCAAGATGCTTTGGGGCCCTTCTCACCCTTTGGAAAGAAGGCAGCACTTTGTGCCTTGCAGCTCTAGGGCAATGTAGCACACCCAGAGCAGAAGTTCTGCTTCAGCTACATCAGACCTGCAAAGAAACTTCGTTTCACAGGCCTTTGTAAAACATGTTCCCAGTAGGCTGTAAGAGTCCTGTGTAGAGCGACTTGTTTCTTAGCTTCCCAAAGAGCTGGAAGCAAGATGCTTTGGGGTCCTTCTGACCCTTTGGAAAGAAGGCAGCAGTTTGAGCCTTGCAGCTCTAGGGCAATGTAGCACACACAGAGCAGAATTTCTACTTCAGCCAGATCAGGCCTTCAAAGAAACTTCGTTTCACAGGCCTTTGTAAGAGATGTTCCCGGTAGGCTGTAAGAGCACTGTGCAGAGCGACTTGTTTCTTAGCTTCCCAAAGAGCTGGAAGCAAAATGCTTTGGGAATCATCTGCCCCTTTGGAAAGAAGGCAGCACTTTGTGCCTTGCAGCTCTAGGGCAATGTAGCACACCCAGAGCAGAAGTTCTACTTCAGCCAGATCAGGCCCGCAAAGAAACTGCGTTTCACAGGCCTTTGTAAGAGATGTTCCCGGTAGGCTGTTAGAGCACTGTGCAGAGCGAGTTGTTTCTTAGCTTCCCAGAGAGCTGGAAGCAAGATGCTTTGGGGCCCGTTAATTTTATACCCTGCTACTTTGCTGTAGTTGTTGATTATTTCTAATAGTTTTTCTGTGGATTCTTTGGGGTTTTCTATGTATAAGATCATGTCGTCTGCAAACAACGCGAGTTTTACTTCTTCGTTACCTATTTGGATTCCTTTCATTTTTTTTTCCTGCCGAATTGCTCTGGCCAGCACCTCCAGTACTATGTTGAATAGGAGTGGTGAAAGTGGGCACCCTTGTCTTGTTCCTGTCCTCAGAGGGATGGCTTTCAGCTTTTGTCCATTGAGTATGAGGTTGGCTGTGGGTCTATCATATATGGCCTTTATTATGTTGAGGTACTTTCCTTCTATACCCATTTTACTGAGGGTTTTTATCATAAATGGGTGTTGGATCTTGTCGAATGCTTTCTCTGCGTCTATTGAGATGATCATGTGGTTTTTGTTTTTCATTTTGTTGATGTAGTGTATCACGTTGATTGACTTGCGGGTGTTGAACCATCCCTGTGTCCCTGGTATAAATCCCACTTGATCATGGTGTATAATCTTTTTGATGTATTGCTGTAATCGGTTTGCCAAAATTTGGTTGAGGATTTTTGCATCTATGTTCATCAGTGATATCGG
The DNA here is from genome assembly GCF_041296235.1 of Equus asinus. Taxonomy (NCBI): domain Eukaryota; kingdom Metazoa; phylum Chordata; class Mammalia; order Perissodactyla; family Equidae; genus Equus; species Equus asinus. The sequence goes on from NC_091790.1 coordinate 38,432,200, forward strand.
CCTGTAGTTCTCCTTCTTTGTGTTGTCCTTGTCAGGTTTGGGGATCAGAGTGATGTTGGCTTCATAGAATGTGTTAGGGAGTTCTCCATCTTTCTCAATTTTCTGGAACAGTTTGAGGAGAATAGGTACAAAGAACTCACACTGCTTAACAACAAAAAAACAAACAACCCGATCAAAAAATGGGCAGAGGACATGAAAAGACATTTCTCAAAAAAAGATATGAACATGGCCAATAGACACATGAAAAGATGTTCATCATCGCTAATCATCAGGGAAATGCAAATCAAAACTACACTAAGATATCACCTTACCCCCGTTAGATTGGCAAAAACATCCAAAACCAAGAACGACAAATGTTGCAGAGGTTGTGGACAAAGAGGAACCCTCATACACTGTTGGTGGGAATGCAAACTGGTACAGCCACTATGGAAAACAGTATGGAGATTTCTCAAAAAGTTAAAAATAGAAATACCCTATGACCCAGCCATCCCATTACTGGGTATCTATCCTAAGAACCTGATATCAGATATCTCAAGAGTCCGTTGCACCCCTATGTTCATCGCAGCATTATTTACAATAGCCAAGACGTGGAACCAGCCTACATGCCCAGAAACTGATGATTGGATAAAGAAGATGTGGTATATATACACAATGGAATACTACTCAGCCATAAAAAAAGACGACATTGGCCCCTTCACAACAATGTGGATGGACCTCGAGGGCATTATGTTAAGCGAAATAAGTCAGTCAGAGAAAGACGAACTCTATATGACTCCACTCATAGGTGGAAATTAGTATATTGAGAAGGAGATCTGATGGGTGGTTACCAGGGAAAAGGGGGGGTGGGGGGAGGGCACGGAGGGGGAAGTGGTGTTCCCACAACATGACTAACAAAAATGTACAACTGAAATTTCACAAGCTTGTAATCCATCATAACATTAATAAACAAAAAAAAAAAAAAAAAGATGCTTTGGGGCCCATCTGCCCCTATGGAAAGAACGCAGCACTTTCTGCCTTGCAGCTCTAGGGCAATGTAGCACACCCAGAGCAGTTCTACTTCAGCCAGATCAGGCCCGCAAAGAAACTGCGTTTCTCAGGCCTTTGTAAGAGATGTTCCCGGTAGGTTGTTAGAGCACTGTGCAGAGCGAGTTGTTTCTTAGCTTCCCAAAGAGCTGGAAGCAAGATGCTTTGGGGCCCTTCTCACCCTTTGGAAAGAAGGCAGCACTTTGTGCCTTGCAGCTCTAGGGCAATGTAGCACACCCACAGCAGAAGTTCTACTTCAGCCAGATCAGGCCCGCAAAGAAACTGCGTTTCACAGGCCTTTGTAAGAGATGTTCCCGGTAGGCTGTTAGAGCACTGTGCAGAGCGAGTTGTTTCTTAGCTTCCCAACGAGCTGGAAGCAAGATGCTTTAGGGGCCATCTGCCCTTAAGGAAAGAAGGCAGCACTTTGTGCCTTGCATCTCTAGGGCAATGTAGCACACCCAGAGCAGATGTTCTACTTCTGCCAGGTCAGGCCTGCAAAGAAACTTCGTTTCACAGGACCTTGTAAGAGATGTTCCCGGTAGGCTGTTAGAGCACTGTGCAGAGCGACTTGTTTCTTAGCTTCCCAAAGAGCTGGAAGCAAGATGCTTTGGGTCCCTTCTCACCCTTTGGAAGGAAGGCAGCACTTTGTGCCTTGCAGCTCTAGGGCAATGTAGCACACCCCGAGCAGAAGTTCTACTTCAGCCAGATGAGGCCCGCAAAGAAACTGCGTTTCACAGGCCTTTGTAAGAGATGTTCCCGGTAGGCTGTTAGAGCACTGTGCAGAGCGAGTTGTTTCTTAGCTTCCCAGAGAGCCGGAAGCAAGATGCTTTGGGGCCCGTTAATTTTATACCCTGCTACTTTGCTGTAGTTGTTGATTATTTCTAATAGTTTTTCTGTGGATTCTTTGGGGTTTTCTATGTATAAGATCATGTCGTCTGCAAACAACGCGAGTTTTACTTCTTCGTTACCTATTTGGATTCCTTTCATTTTTTTTTCCTGCCGAATTGCTCTGGCCAGCACCTCCAGTACTATGTTGAATAGGAGTGGTGAAAGTGGGCACCCTTGTCTTGTTCCTGTCCTCAGAGGGATGGCTTTCAGCTTTTGTCCATTGAGTATGATGTTGGCTGTGGGTCTATCATATATGGCCTTTATTATGTTGAGGTACTTTCCTTCTATACCCGTTTTACTGAGGGTTTTTATCATAAATGGGTGTTGGATCTTGTCGAATGCTTTCTCTGCGTCTATTGAGATGATCATGTGGTTTTTGTTTTTCATTTTGTTGATGTAGTGTATCACGTTGATTGACTTGCGGGTGTTGAACCATCCCTGTGTCCCTGGTATAAATCCCACTTGATCATGGTGTATAATCTTTTTGATGTATTGCTGTAATCGGTTTGCCAAAATTTGGTTGAGGATTTTTGCATCTATGTTCATCAGTGATATCGGCCTGTAGTTCTCCTTCTTTGTGTTGTCCTTGTCAGGTTTGGGGATCAGAGTGATGTTGGCTTCATAGAATGTGTTAGGGAGTTCTCCATCTTTCTCAATTTTCTGGAACAGTTTGAGGAGAATAGGTACAAAGAACTCACACTGCTTAACAACAAAAAAACAAACAACCCGATCAAAAAATGGGCAGAGGACATGAACAGACATTTCTCCAAAGAAGATATGAACATGGCCAATAGACACATGAAAAGATGTTCATCATCGCTAATCATCAGGGAAATGCAAATCAAAACTACACTAAGATATCACCTTACCCCCGTTAGATTGGCAAAAACATCCAAAACCAAGAACCACAAATGTTGGAGAGGTTGTGGAGAAAGAGGAACCCTCATACACTGTTGGTGGGAATGCAAACTGGTACAGCCACTATGGAAAACAGTATGGAGATTTCTCAAAAAGTTAAAAATAGAAATACCCTATGACCCAGCCATCCCATTACTGGGTATCTATCCTAAGAACCTGATATCAGATATCTCAAGAGTCCGTTGCACCCCTATGTTCATCGCAGCATTATTTACAATAGCCAAGACGTGGAACCAGCCTACATGCCCAGAAACTGATGATTGGATAAAGAAGATGTGGTATATATACACAATGGAATACTACTCAGCCATAAAAAAAAGACGACATTGGCCCATTCACAACAATGTGGATGGACCTCGAGGGCATTATGTTAAGCGAAATAAGTCAGTCAGAGAAAGACGAACTCTATATGACTCCACTCATAGGTGGAAATTAGTATATTGAGAAGGAGATCTGATCGGTGGTTACCAGGGAAAAGGGGGGGTGGGGGGAGGGCACGGAGGGGGAAGTGGTGTTCCCACAACATGACTAACAAAAATGTACAACTGAAATTTCACAAGCTTGTAATCCATCATAACATTAATAAACAAACAAACAAAAAAAAAGATGCTTTGGGGAGCATCTGCCCCTATGGAAAGAACGCAGCACTTTCTGCCTTGCAGCTCTAGGGCAATGTAGCACACCCAGAGCAGAAGTTCTACTTCAGCCAGATCAGGCCTGCAAAGAAACTGCGTTTCACAGGCCTTTGTAAGAGATGTTCCCGGTAGGCTGTTAGAGCACTGTGCAGAGCGAGTTGTTTCTTAGCTTCCCAACGAGCTGGAAGCAAGATGCTTTAGGGGCCATCTGCCCTTAAGGAAAGAAGGCAGCACTTTGTGCCTTGCAGCTCTAGGGCAATGTAGCACACCCCGAGCAGAAGTTCTACTTCAGCCAGATCAGGCCCGCAAAGAAACTGCGTTTCACAGGCCTTTGTAAGAGATGTTCCCGGTAGGCTGTTAGAGCACTGTGCAGAGCGAGTTGTTTCTTAGCTTCCCAGAGAGCTGGAAGCAAGATGCTTTGGGGCCCGTTAATTTTATACCCTGCTACTTTGCTGTAGTTGTTGATTATTTCTAATAGTTTTTCTGTGGATTCTTTGGGGTTTTCTATGTATAAGATCATGTCGTCTGCAAACAACGCGAGTTTTACTTCTTCGTTACCTATTTGGATTCCTTTCATTTTTTTTTCCTGCCGAATTGCTCTTGCCAGCACCTCCAGTACTATGTTGAATAGGAGGGGTGAAAGTGGGCACCCTTGTCTTGTTCCTGTCCTCAGAGGGATGGCTTTCAGCTTTTGTCCATTGAGTATGTTGGCTGTGGGTCTATCATATATGGCCTTTATTATGTTGAGGTACTTTCCTTCTATACCCGTTTTACTGAGGGTTTTTATCATAAATGGGTGTTGGATCTTGTCGAATGCTTTCTCTGCGTCTATTGAGATGATCATGTGGTTTTTGTTTTTCATTTTGTTGATGTAGTGTATCACGTTGATTGACTTGCGGGTGTTGAACCATCCCTGTGTCCCTGGTATAAATCCCACTTGATCATGGCGTATAATCTTTTTGATGTATTGCTGTAATCGGTTTGCCAAAATTTGGTTGAGGATTTTTGCATCTATGTTCATCAGTGATATCGGCCTGTAGTTCTCCTTGTTTGTGTTGTCCTTGTCAGGTTTGGGGATCAGAGTGATGTTGGCTTCATAGAATGTGTTAGGGAGTTCTCCATCTTTCTCAATTTTCTGGAACAGTTTGAGGAGAATAGGTACAAAGAACTCACACTGCTTAACAACAAAAAAACAAACAACCCGATCAAAAAATGGGCAGAGGACATGAACAGACATTTCTCCAAAGAAGATATGAACATGGCCAATAGACACATGAAAAGATGTTCATCATCGCTAATCATCAGGGAAATGCAAATCAAAACTACACTAAGATATCACCTTACCCCCGTTAGATTGGCAAAAACATCCAAAACCAAGAACGACAAATGTTGGAGAGGTTGTGGAGAAAGAGGAACCCTCATACACTGTTGGTGGGAATGCAAACTGGTACAGCCACTATGGAAAACAGTATGGAGATTTCTCAAAAAGTTAAAAATAGAAATACCCTATGACCCAGCCATCCCATTACTGGGTATCTATCCTAAGAACCTGATATCAGATATCTCAAGAGTCCGTTGCACCCCTATGTTCATCGCAGCATTATTTACAATAGCCAAGACGTGGAACCAGCCTACATGCCCAGAAACTGATGATTGGATAAAGAAGATGTGGTATATATACACAATGGAATACTACTCAGCCATAAAAAAAGACGACATTGGCCCATTCACAACAATGTGGATGGACCTCGAGGGCATTATGTTAAGCGAAATAAGTCAGTCAGAGAAAGACGAACTCTATATGACTCCACTCATAGGTGGAAATTAGTATATTGAGAAGGAGATCTGATCGGTGGTTACCAGGGAAAATGGGGGGTGGGGGGAGGGCACGGAGGGGGAAGTGGTGTTCCCACAACATGACTAACAAAAATGTACAACTGAAATTTCACAAGCTTGTAATCCATCATAACATTAATAAACAAACAAACAAAAAAAAAGATGCTTTGGGGCCCATCTGCCCCTATGGAAAGAACGCAGCACTTTCTGCCCTGCAGCTCTAGGGCAATGTAGCACACCCAGAGCAGAAGTTCTACTTCAGCCAGATCAGGCCTGCAAAGAAACTGCGTTTCACAGGCCTTTGTAAGAGATGTTCCCGGTAGGCTGTTAGAGCACTGTGCAGAGCGAGTTGTTTCTTAGCTTCCCAACGAGCTGGAAGCAAGATGCTTTAGGGGCCATCTGCCCTTAAGGAAAGAAGGCAGCACTTTGTGCCTTGCAGCTCTAGGGCAATGTAGCACACCCCGAGCAGAAGTTCTACTTCAGCCAGATCAGGCCCGCAAAGAAACTGCGTTTCACAGGCCTTTGTAAGAGATGTTCCCGGTAGGCTGTTAGAGCACTGTGCAGAGCGAGTTGTTTCTTAGCTTCCCAGAGAGCTGGAAGCAAGATGCTTTGGGGCCCGTTAATTTTATACCCTGCTACTTTGCTTTAGTTGTTGATTATTTCTAATAGTTTTTCTGTGGATTCTTTGGGGTTTTCTATGTATAAGATCATGTCGTCTGCAAACAACGCGAGTTTTACTTCTTCGTTACCTATTTGGATTCCTTTCATTTTTTTTTCCTGCCGAATTGCTCTGGCCAGCACCTCCAGTACTATGTTGAATAGGAGGGGTGAAAGTGGGCACCCTTGTCTTGTTCCTGTCCTCAGAGGGATGGCTTTCAGCTTTTGTCCATTGAGTATGATGTTGGCTGTGGGTCTATCATATATGGCCTTTATTATGTTGAGGTACTTTCCTTCTATACCCGTTTTACTGAGGGTTTTTATCATAAATGGGTGTTGGATCTTGTCGAATGCTTTCTCTGCGTCTATTGAGATGATCATGTGGTTTTTGTTTTTCATTTTGTTGATGTAGTGTATCACGTTGATTGACTTGCGGGTGTTGAACCATCCCTGTGTCCCTGGTATAAATCCCACTTGATCATGGCGTATAATCTTTTTGATGTATTGCTGTAATCGGTTTGCCAAAATTTGGTTGAGGATTTTTGCATCTATGTTCATCAGTGATATCGGCCTGTAGTTCTCCTTGTTTGTGTTGTCCTTGTCAGGTTTGGGGATCAGAGTGATGTTGGCTTCATAGAATGTGTTAGGGAGTTCTCCATCTTTCTCAATTTTCTGGAACAGTTTGAGGAGAATAGGTACAAAGAACTCACACTGCTTAACAACAAAAAAACAAACAACCCGATCAAAAAATGGGCAGAGGACATGAACAGACATTTCTCCAAAGAAGATATGAACATGGCCAATAGACACATGAAAAGATGTTCATCATCGCTAATCATCAGGGAAATGCAAATCAAAACTACACTAAGATATCACCTTACCCCCGTTAGATTGGCAAAAACATCCAAAACCAAGAACGACAAATGTTGGAGAGGTTGTGGAGAAAGAGGAACCCTCATACACTGTTGGTGGGAATGCAAACTGGTACAGCCACTATGGAAAACAGTATGGAGATTTCTCAAAAAGTTAAAAATAGAAATACCCTATGACCCAGCCATCCCATTACTGGGTATCTATCCTAAGAACCTGATATCAGATATCTCAAGAGTCCGTTGCACCCCTATGTTCATCGCAGCATTATTTACAATAGCCAAGACGTGGAACCAGCCTACATGCCCAGAAACTGATGATTGGATAAAGAAGATGTGGTATATATACACAATGGAATACTACTCAGCCATAAAAAAAGACGACATTGGCCCATTCACAACAATGTGGATGGACCTCGAGGGCATTATGTTAAGCGAAATAAGTCAGTCAGAGAAAGACGAACTCTATATGACTCCACTCATAGGTGGAAATTAGTATATTGAGAAGGAGATCTGATCGGTGGTTACCAGGGAAAATGGGGGGTGGGGGGAGGGCACGGAGGGGGAAGTGGTGTTCCCACAACATGACTAACAAAAATGTACAACTGAAATTTCACAAGCTTGTAATCCATCATAACATTAATAAACAAACAAACAAAAAAAAAGATGCTTTGGGGCCCATCTGCCCCTATGGAAAGAACGCAGCACTTTGTGCCTTGCAGCTCTAGGGCAATGTAGCACACCCAGAGCAGAAGTTCTACTTCAGCCAGATCAGGCCTGCAAAGAAACTGCGTTTCACAGGCCTTTGTAAGAGATGTTCCCGGTAGGCTGTTAGAGCACTGTGCAGAGCGAGTTGTTTCTTAGCTTCCCAACGAGCTGGAAGCAAGATGCTTTAGGGGCCATCTGCCCTTAAGGAAAGAAGGCAGCACTTTGTGCCTTGCAGCTCTAGGGCAATGTAGCACACCCCGAGCAGAAGTTCTACTTCAGCCAGATCAGGCCCGCAAAGAAACTGCGTTTCACAGGCCTTTGTAAGAGATGTTCCCGGTAGGCTGTTAGAGCACTGTGCAGAGCGAGTTGTTTCTTAGCTTCCCAGAGAGCTGGAAGCAAGATGCTTTGGGGCCCGTTAATTTTATACCCTGCTACTTTGCTTTAGTTGTTGATTATTTCTAATAGTTTTTCTGTGGATTCTTTGGGGTTTTCTATGTATAAGATCATGTCGTCTGCAAACAACGCGAGTTTTACTTCTTCGTTACCTATTTGGATTCCTTTCATTTTTTTTTCCTGCCGAATTGCTCTGGCCAGCACCTCCAGTACTATGTTGAATAGGAGGGGTGAAAGTGGGCACCCTTGTCTTGTTCCTGTCCTCAGAGGGATGGCTTTCAGCTTTTGTCCATTGAGTATGATGTTGGCTGTGGGTCTATCATATATGGCCTTTATTATGTTGAGGTACTTTCCTTCTATACCCGTTTTACTGAGGGTTTTTATCATAAATGGGTGTTGGATCTTGTCGAATGCTTTCTCTGCGTCTATTGAGATGATCATGTGGTTTTTGTTTTTCATTTTGTTGATGTAGTGTATCACGTTGATTGACTTGCGGGTGTTGAACCATCCCTGTGTCCCTGGTATAAATCCCACTTGATCATGGCGTATAATCTTTTTGATGTATTGCTGTAATCGGTTTGCCAAAATTTGGTTGAGGATTTTTGCATCTATGTTCATCAGTGATATCGGCCTGTAGTTCTCCTTCTTTGGTTTGTCCTTGTCAGGTTTGGGGATCAGAGTGATGTTGGCTTCATAGAATGTGTTAGGGAGTTCTCCATCTTTCTCAATTTTCTGGAACAGTTTGAGGAGAATAGGTACAAAGAACTCACACTGCTTAACAACAAAAAAACAAACAACCCGATCAAAAAATGGGCAGAGGACATGAACAGACATTTCTCCAAAGAAGATATGAACATGGCCAATAGACACATGAAAAGATGTTCATCATCGCTAATCATCAGGGAAATGAAAATCAAAACTACACTAAGATATCACCTTACCCCCGTTAGATTGGCAAAAACATCCAAAACCAAGAACGACAAATGTGGGAGAGGTTGTGGAGAAAGAGGAACCCTCATACACTGTTGGTGGGAATGCAAACTGGTACAGCCACTATGGAAAACAGTATGGAGATTTCTCAAAAAGTTAAAAATAGAAATACCCTATGACCCAGCCATCCCATTACTGGGTATCTATCCTAAGAACCTGATATCAGATATCTCAAGAGTCCGTTGCACCCCTATGTTCATCGCAGCATTATTTACAATAGCCAAGACGTGGAACCAGCCTACATGCCCAGAAACTGATGATTGGATAAAGAAGATGTGGTATATATACACAATGGAATACTACTCAGCCATAAAAAAAGACGACATTGGCCCATTCACAACAATGTGGATGGACCTCGAGGGCATTATGTTAAGCGAAATAAGTCAGTCAGAGAAAGACGAACTCTATATGACTCCACTCCTAGGTGGAAATTAGTATATTGAGAAGGAGATCTGATCGGTGGTTACCAGGGAAAATGGGGGGTGGGGGGAGGGCACGGAGGGGGAAGTGGTGTTCCCACAACATGACTAACAAAAATGTACAACTGAAATTTCACAAGCTTGTAATCCATCATAACATTAATAAACAAACAAACAAAAAAAAAGATGCTTTGGGGCCCATCTGCCCCTATGGAAAGAACGCAGCACTTTCTGCCTTGCAGCTCTAGGGCAATGTAGCACACCCAGAGCAGAAGTTCTACTTCAGCCAGATCAGGCCTGCAAAGAAACTGCGTTTCACAGGCCTTTGTAAGAGATGTTCCCGGTAGGCTGTTAGAGCACTGTGCAGAGCGAGTTGTTTCTTAGCTTCCCAACGAGCTGGAAGCAAGATGCTTTAGGGGCCATCTGCCCTTAAGGAAAGAAGGCAGCACTTTGTGCCTTGCAGCTCTAGGGCAATGTAGCACACCCCGAGCAGAAGTTCTACTTCAGCCAGATCAGGCCCGCAAAGAAACTGCGTTTCACAGCCCTTGTAAGAGATGTTCCCGGTAGGCTGTTAGAGCACTGTGCAGAGCGAGTTGTTTCTTAGCTTCCCAGAGAGCTGGAAGCAAGATGCTTTGGGGCCCGTTAATTTTATACCCTGCTACTTTGCTTTAGTTGTTGATTATTTCTAATAGTTTTTCTGTGGATTCTTTGGGGTTTTCTATGTATAAGATCATGTCGTCTGCAAACAACGCGAGTTTTACTTCTTCGTTACCTATTTGGATTCCTTTCATTTTTTTTTCCTGCCGAATTGCTCTGGCCAGCACCTCCAGTACTATGTTGAATAGGAGGTGTGAAAGTGGGCACCCTTGTCTTGTTCCTGTCCTCAGAGGGATGGCTTTCAGCTTTTGTCCATTGAGTATGATGTTGGCTGTGGGTCTATCATATATGGCCTTTATTATGTTGAGGTACTTTCCTTCTATACCCATTTTACTGAGGGTTTTTATCATAAATGGGTGTTGGATCTTGTCGAATGCTTTCTCTGCGTCTATTGAGATGATCATGTGGTTTTTGTTTTTCATTTTGTTGATGTAGTGTATCACGTTGATTGACTTGCGGGTGTTGAACCATCCCTGTGTCCCTGGTATAAATCCCACTTGATCATGGTGTATAATCTTTTTGATGTATTGCTGTAATCGGTTTGCCAAAATTTGGTTGAGGATTTTTGCATCTATGTTCATCAGTGATATCGGCCTGTAGTTCTCCTTGTTTGTGTTGTCCTTGTCAGGTTTGGGGATCAGAGTGATGTTGGCTTCATAGAATGTGTTAGGGAGTTCTCCATCTTTCTCAATTTTCTGGAACAGTTTGAGGAGAATAGGTACAAAGAACTCACACTGCTTAACAACAAAAAAACAAACAACCCGATCAAAAAATGGGCAGAGGACATGAACAGACATTTCTCAAAAGAAGATATGAACATGGCCAATAGACACATGAAAAGATGTTCATCATCGCTAATCATCAGGGAAATGCAAATCAAAACTACACTAAGATATCACCTTACCCCCGTTAGATTGGCAAAAACATCCAAAACCAAGAACGACAAATGTTGCAGAGGTTGTGGAGAAAGAGGAACCCTCATACACTGTTGGTGGGAATGCAAACTGGTACAGCCACTATGGAAAACAGTATGGAGATTTCTCAAAAAGTTAAAAATAGAAATACCCTATGACCCAGCCATCCCATTACTGGGTATCTATCCTAAGAACCTGATATCAGATATCTCAAGAGTCCGTTGCACCCCTATGTTCATCGCAGCATTATTTACAATAGCCAAGACGTGGAACCAGCCTACATGCCCAGAAACTGATGATTGGATAAAGAAGATGTGGTATATATACACAATGGAATACTACTCAGCCATAAAAAAAGACGACATTGGCCCATTCACAAGAATGTGGATGGACCTCGAGGGCATTATGTTAAGCGAAATAAGTCAGTCAGAGAAAGACGAACTCTATATGACTCCACTCATAGGTGGAAATTAGTATATTGAGAAGGAGATCTGATGGGTGGTTATCAGGGAAAAGGGGGGGTGGGGGAGGGCACGGAGGGGGAAGTGGTGTTCCCACAACATGACTAACAAAAATGTACAACTGAAATTTCACAAGCTTGTAATCCATCATAACATTAATAAACAAAAAAAAAAAAAAAATGCTTTGGGGCCCATCTGCCCCTATGGAAAGAACGCAGCACTTTCTGCCTTGCAGCTCTAGGGCAATGTAGCACACCCAGAGCAGAAGTTCTACTTCAGCCAGATCAGGCCCGCAAAGAAACTGCGTTTCACAGGCCTTTGTAAGAGATGTTCCCGGTAGGCTGTTAGAGCACTGTGCAGAGCGAGTTGTTTCTTAGCTTCCCAAAGAGCTGGAAGCAAGATGCTTTGGGGCCCTTCTCACCCTTTGGCAAGAAGGCAGCACTTTGTGCCTTGCAGCTCTAGGGCAATGTAGCACACCCACAGCAGAAGTTCTACTTCAGCCAGATCAGGCCCGCAAAGAAACTGCGTTTCACAGGCCTTTGTAAGAGATGTTCCCTGTAGGCTGTTAGAGCACTGTGCAGAGCGAGTTGTTTCTTAGCTTCCCAAACAGCTGGAAGCAAGATGCTTTAGGGGCCATCTGCCCTTAAGGAAAGAAGGCAGCACTTTTGCCTTGCAGCTCTAGGGCAATGTAGCACACCCAGAGCAGATGTTCTACTTCTCCCAGGTCAGGCCTGCAAGGAAACTTCGTTTCACAGGCCTTTGTAAGAGATGTTCCCAGTACGCTGTAAGAGCACTGTGCAGAGCGTGTTTTCACTTAGCTTCCCAAAGAGCTGGAAACAAAAGCCTTTTGGTCCAGTCTCCCTCTTTGGAAACAAGGCAGCACTTGGTGCCTTGCACCTCTAGGGCAATGTAGCACATGGCAGAGCAGAAGTTCTACTTCAGGGAGATCACGCCTGCAAAGAAACTGCATTTCACAGGCCTTGGTAAAACATGTTCCCAGTAGGCTGTAAGAGCACTGTGCAGAGCGACTTGTTTCTTAGCTTCCCAAAGAGCTGGAAGCAAGATGCTTTGGGGCCATTCTCACCCTTTGGAAAGAAGGCTGCACTTTGTGCCTTCCAGCTCTAGGGCAATGTAGCACACCCAGAGCAGAAGTTCTTCTTCAGCCAGATCAGGCTTTCAAAGAAACTGCATTTCACAGGCCTTTGTAAGAAATGTTCCCTGTGGGCTGTTAGAGCACTGTGCAGAGCGAGTTCTTTCTTAGCTTCCCAAAGACCTGGAAGCAAGATGCTTTGGGGGCCATCTGCCCTTAAGTAAAGAAGGCAGCACTTTGTGCCTTGCAGCTCTAGGGCAATGTAGCTCACGCAGAGCAGATGTTGTACTTCTGCCAGGTCAGGCCTGCAAAGAAACTGCGTTTCACAGGCCTTTGTAAGAGATATTCCCGGTAGGCTGTAAGAGCACTGTGCAGAGCGTGTTTTCTCTTAGCTTCCCAAAGAGCTGGAAACAAAACGCTTTTGGTCCAGTCTCCCTCTTTGTAAACAAGGCAGCACTTGGTGCCTTGCACCTCTAGGGCGATGTAGCACATGGCAGAGCAGAAGTTCTACTTCAGGGAGATCACGCCTGCAAAGAAACTGCATTTCACAGGCCTTTGTAAAACATGTTCCCAGTAGGCTGTAAGAGCACTGTGCAGAGCGACTTGTTTCTTAGCTTCAGAAAGAGCTGGAAGCAAGATGCTTTGGGGCCCTTCTCACCCTTTGGAAAGAAGGCAGCACTTTGTGCCTTGCAGCTCTAGGGCAATGTAGCACACCCAGAGCAGAAGTTCTGCTTCAGCTACATCAGACCTGCAAAGAAAATTCGTTTCACAGGCCTTTGTAAGAGATGTTCCCGGTAGGCTGTAAGAGCACTGTGCAGAGCGACTAGTTTCTTAGCTTCCCAGAGAGCTGGAAGCAAGATGCTTTGGGGCCCATATGCCCCTATGGAAAGAACGCAGCACTTTGTGCCTTGCAGCTCTAGGGCGATGCAGCACACCCCGAGCAGAAGTTCTACTTTTGCCAGGTCAGGCCTGCAAAGAAACTGCGTTTCACAGGCCTTTGTAAGAGGTGTTCCCGGTAGGCTGTAAGAGCACTGTGCAGAGCGTGTTTTCTCTTAGCTTCCCAAAGAGCTGGAAACAAAACGCTTTTGGTCCAGTCTCCCTCTTTGGAAAGAAGGCAGCACTTGGTGCCTTGCACCTCTAGGGCAATGTAGCACATGGCAGAGCAGAAGTTCTACTTCAGGGAGATCACGCCTGCAAAGAAACTGCATTTCACAGGCCTTTGTAAAACATGTTCCCAGTAGGCTGTAAGAGCACTGTGCATAGCGACTTGTTTCTTAGCTTAGCAAAGAGCTGGAAGCAAGATGCTTTGGGGTCCTTCTGACCCTTTGGAAAGAAGGCATCACTTGGTGCCTTGCATCTCTAGGGCAATGTAGCACATGGCAGAGCAGAAGTTCTACTTCAGGGAGATCACGCCTGCAAAGAAACTGCATTTCACAGGCCTTTGTAAAACATGTTCCCAGTAGGCTGTAAGAGCACTGTGCAGAGCGACTTGTTTCTTAGCTTCCCAAAGAGCTGGAAGCAAGATGCTTTGGGGTCCTTCTGACCCTTTGGAAAGTAGGCAGCAGTTTGAGCCTTGCAGCTCTAGGGCAATGTAGCACACACAGAGCAGAAGTTCTACTTCAGCCAGATCAGGCCTTCAAAGAAACTTCGTTTCACAGGCCTTTGTAAGAGATGTTCCCGGTGGGCTGTAAGAGCACTGTGCAGAGCGACTTGTTTCTTAGCTTCCCAAAGAGCTGGAAGCAAAATGGTTTGGGAATCATCTGCCCCTTTGGAAAGAAGTCAGCACTTTGTGCCTTGCAGCTCTAGGGCAATGTAGCACACCCAGAGCAGAAGTTCTACTTCTGCCAGATCAGGCCCGCAAAGAAACTGCATTTCACAGGCCTTTGTAAGAGATGTTCCCGGTAGGCTGTTAGAACACTGTGCAGAGCGAGTTGTTTCTTAGCTTCCCAAAGAGCTGGAAGCAAGATGCTTTGGGGCCCTTCGCCCCCTTTGGAAAGAAGGCATCACTTTGTGCCTTACAGCTCTACGGCAATGTAGCACACCCAGAGCACAAGTTCTACTTCAGCCAGATCAGGCCTGCAAAGAAACTGCGTTTCACAGGCCTTTGTAAGAGATATTCACGGTAGGCTGTAAGAGCACTGTGCAGAGCGAGTTGTTTCTTAGCTTCCCAACGAGCTGGAAGCAAGATGCTTTAGGGGCCATCTGCCCTTAAGGAAAGAAGGCAGCACTTTGTGCCTTGCAGCTCTAGGGCAATGTAGCACACCCAGAGCAGATGTTCTACTTCTCCCAGGTCAGGCCTGCAAAGAAACTTCGTTTCACAGGCCTTTGTAAGAGATGTTCCCGGTAGGCTGTAAGAGCACTGTGCAGAGCGACTTGTTTCTTAGCTTCCCAGAGAGCTGGAAGCAAGATGCTTTGGGGCCCTTCTCACCCTTTGGAAAGAAGGCAGCACTTTGTGCCTTGCAGCTCAGGGCAATGTAGCACACACAGAGCAGAAGTTCTACTTCAGGGAGATCAGGCCGGCAAAGAAACTGCGTTTCACAGGCCTTTGTAAGAGATGTTCCCTGTAGGCTGTTAGAGCACTGTGCAGAGCGAGTTGTTTCTTAGCTTCCCAAACAGCTGGAAGCAAGATGCTTTAGGGGCCATCTGCCCTTAAGGAAAGAAGGCAGCAGTTTGTGCCTTGCATCTCTAGGGCAATGTAGCACACCCAGAGCAGATGTTCTACTTCTGCCAGGTCAGGCCTGCAAAGAAACTTCGTTTCACAGGCCCTTGTAAGAGATGTTCCCGGTAGGCTGTTAGAGCACTGTGCAGAGCGACTTGTTTCTTAGCTTCCTAAAGAGCTGGAAGCAAGATGCTTAGGGGCCCTTCTCACCCTTTGGAAAGAAGGCAGCACTTTGTGCCTTGCAGCTCTAGGGCAATGTAGCACACCCCGAGCAGAAGTTCTACTTCAGCCAGATCAGGCCCGCAAAGAAACTGCGTTTCACAGGCCTTTGTAAGAGATGTTCCCGGTAGGCTGTTAGAGCACTGTGCAGAGCGAGTTGTTTCTTAGCTTCCCAGAGAGCTGGAAGCAAGATGCTTTGGGGCCCGTTAATTTTATACCCTGCTACTTTGCTGTAGTTGTTGATTATTTCTAATAGTTTTTCTGTGGATTCTTTGGGGTTTTCTATGTATAAGATCATGTCGTCTGCAAACAACGCGAGTTTTACTTCTTCGTTACCTATTTGGATTCCTTTCATTTATTTTTCCTGCCGAATTGCTCTGGCCAGCACCTCCAGTACTATGTTGAATAGGAGTGGTGAAAGTGGGCACCCTTGTCTTGTTCCTGTCCTCAGAGGGATGGCTTTCAGCTTTTGTCCATTGAGTATGATGTTGGCTGTGGGTCTATCATATATGGCCTTTATTATGTTGAGGTACTTTCCTTCTATACCCATTTTACTGAGGGTTTTTATCATAAATGGGTGTTGGATCTTGTCGAATGCTTTCTCTGCGTCTATTGAGATGATCATGTGGTTTTTGTTTTTCATTTTGTTGATGTAGTGTATCACGTTGATTGACTTGCGGGTGTTGAACCATCCCTGTGTCCCTGGTATAAATCCCACTTGATCATGGTGTATAATCTTTTTGATGTATTGCTGTAATCGGTTTGCCAAAATTTGGTTGAGGATTTTTGCATCTATGTTCATCAGTGATATCGGCCTGTAGTTCTCCTTGTTTGTGTTGTCCTTGTCAGGTTTGGGGATCAGAGTGATGTTGGCTTCATAGAATGTGTTAGGGAGTTCTCCATCTTTCTCAATTTTCTGGAACAGTTTGAGGAGAATAGGTACAAAGAACTCACACTGCTTAACAACAAAAAAACAAACAACCCGATCAAAAAATGGGCAGAGGACATGAACAGACATTTCTCAAAAGAAGATATGAACATGGCCAATAGACACATGAAAAGATGTTCATCATCGCTAATCATCAGGGAAATGCAAATCAAAACTACACTAAGATATCACCTTACCCCCGTTAGATTGGCAAAAACATCCAAAACCAAGAACGACAAATGTGGGAGAGGTTGTGGAGAAAGAGGAACCCTCATACACTGTTGGTGGGAATGCAAACTGGTACAGCCACTATGGAAAACAGTATGGAGATTTCTCAAAAAGTTAAAAATAGAAATACCCTATGACCCAGCCATCCCATTACTGGGTATCTATCCTAAGAACCTGATATCAGATATCTCAAGAGTCCGTTGCACCCCTATGTTCATCGCAGCATTATTTACAATAGCCAAGACGTGGAACCAGCCTACATGCCCAGAAACTGATGATTGGATAAAGAAGATGTGGTATATATACACAATGGAATACTACTCAGCCATAAAAAAAGACGACATTGGCCCCTTCACAACAATGTGGATGGACCTCGAGGGCATTATGTTAAGCGAAATAAGTCAGTCAGAGAAAGACGAACTCTATATGACTCCACTCATAGGTGGAAATTAGTATATTGAGAAGGAGATCTGATGGGTGGTTACCAGGGAAAAGGGGGGGTGCGGGGAGGGCACGGAGGGGGAAGTGGTGTTCCCACAACATGACTAACAAAAATGTACAACTGAAATTTCACAAGCTTGTAATCCATTATAACATTAATAAACAAACAAAAAAAAAAGATGCTTTGGGGCCCATCTGCCCCTATGGAAAGAACGCAGCACTTTCTGCCTTGCAGCTCTAGGGCAATGTAGCACACCCAGAGCAGAAGTTCTACTTCAGCCAGATCAGGCCCGCAAAGAAACTGCGTTTCACAGGCCTTTGTAAGAGATGTTCCCGGTAGGCTGTTAGAGCACTGTGCAGAGCGAGTTGTTTCTTAGCTTCCCAAAGAGCTGGAAGCAAGATGCTTTGGGGCCCTTCTCACCCTTTGGCAAGAAGGCAGCACTTTGTGCCTTGCAGCTCTAGGGCAATGTAGCACACCCACAGCAGAAGTTCTACTTCAGCCAGATCAGGCCCGCAAAGAAACTGCGTTTCACAGGCCTTTGTAAGAGATGTTCCCGGTAGGCTGTTAGAACACTGTGCAGAGCGAGTTGTTTCTAAGCTTCCCAAAGAGCTGGAAGCAAGATGCTTTGGGGCCCTTCGCCCCCTTTGGAAAGAAGGCATCACTTTGTGCCTTACAGTTCTACGGCAATGTAGCACACCCAGAGCAGAAGTTCTACTTCAGCCAGATCAGGCCTGCAAAGAAACTGCGTTTCACAGGCCTTTGTAAGAGATATTCACGGTAGGCTGTAAGAGCACTGTGCAGAGCGAGTTGTTTCTTAGCTTCCCAACGAGCTGGAAGCAAGATGCTTTAGGGGCCATCTGCCCTTAAGGAAAGAAGGCAGCACTTTGTGCCTTGCAGCTCTAGGGCAATGTAGCACACCCAGAGCAGATGTTCTACTTCTCCCAGGTCAGGCCTGCAAAGAAACTTCGTTTCACAGGCCTTTGTAAGAGATGTTCCCGGTAGGCTGTAAGAGCACTGTGCAGAGCGACTTGGTTCTTAGCTTCCCAGAGAGCTGGAAGCAAGATGCTTTGGGGCCCTTCTCACCCTTTGGAAAGAAGGCAGCACTTTGTGCCTTGCAGCTCTAGGGCAATGTAGCACACACAGAGCAGAAGTTCTACTTCAGGGAGATCAGGCCTGCAAAGAAACTGCGTTTCACAGGCCTTTGTAAGAGATGTTCCCTGTAGGCTGTTAGAGCACTGTGCAGAGCGAGTTGTTTCTTAGCTTCCCAAACAGCTGGAAGCAAGATGCTTTAGGGGCCATCTGCCCTTAAGGAAAGAAGGCAGCAGTTTGTGCCTTGCATCTCTAGGGCAATGTAGCACACCCAGAGCAGATGTTCTACTTCTGCCAGGTCAGGCCTGCAAAGAAACTTCGTTTCACAGGCCCTTGTAAGAGATGTTCCCGGTCGGCTGTTAGAGCACTGTGCAGAGCGACTTGTTTCTTAGCTTCCTAAAGAGCTGGAAGCAAGATGCTTAGGGGCCCTTCTCACCCTTTGGAAAGAAGGCAGCACTTTGTGCCTTGCAGCTCTAGGGCAATGTAGCACACCCCGAGCAGAAGTTCTACTTCAGCCAGATCAGGCCCGCAAAGAAACTGCGTTTCACAGGCCTTTGTAAGAGATGTTCCCGGTAGGCTGTTAGAGCACTGTGCAGAGCGAGTTGTTTCTTAGCTTCCCAGAGAGCTGGAAGCAAGATGCTTTGGGGCCCGTTGATTTTATACCCTGCTACTTTGCTGTAGTTGTTGATTATTTCTAATAGTTTTTCTGTGGATTCTTTGGGGTTTTCTATGTATAAGATCATGTCGTCTGCAAACAACGCGAGTTTTACTTCTTCGTTACCTATTTGGATTCCTTTCATTTTTTTTTCCTGCCGAATTGCTCTGGCCAGCACCTCCAGTACTATGTTGAATAGGAGTGGTGAAAGTGGGCACCCTTGTCTTGTTCCTGTCCTCAGAGGGATGGCTTTCAGCTTTTGTCCATTGAGTATGATGTTGGCTGTGGGTCTATCATATATGGCCTTTATTATGTTGAGGTACTTTCCTTCTATACCCATTTTACTGAGGGTTTTTATCATAAATGGGTGTTGGATCTTGTCGAATGCTTTCTCTGCGTCTATTGAGATGATCATGTGGTTTTTGTTTTTCATTTTGTTGATGTAGTGTATCACGTTGATTGACTTGCGGGTGTTGAACCATCCCTGTGTCCCTGGTATAAATCCCACTTGATCATGGTGTATAATCTTTTTGATGTATTGCTGTAATCGGTTTGCCAAAATTTGGTTGAGGATTTTTGCATCTATGTTCATCAGTGATATCGGCCTGTAGTTCTCCTTCTTTGTGTTGTCCTTGTCAGGTTTGGGGATCAGAGTGATGTTGGCTTCATAGAATGTGTTAGGGAGTTCTCCATCTTTCTCAATTTTCTGGAACAGTTTGAGGAGAATAGGTACAAAGAACTCACACTGCTTAACAACAAAAAAACAAACAACCCGATCAAAAAATGGGCAGAGGACATGAACAGACATTTCTCAAAAGAAGATATGAACATGGCCAATAGACACATGAAAAGATGTTCATCATCGCTAATCATCAGGGAAATGCAAATCAAAACTACACTAAGATATCACCTTACCCCCGTTAGATTGGCAAAAACATCCAAAACCAAGAACGACAAATGTTGCAGAGGTTGTGGAGAAAGAGGAACCCTCATACACTGTTGGTGGCAATGCAAACTGGTACAGCCACTATGGAAAACAGTATGGAGATTTCTCAAAAAGTTAAAAATAGAAATACCCTATGACCCAGCCATCCCATTACTGGGTATCTATCCTAAGAACCTGATATCAGATATCTCAAGAGTCCGTTGCACCCCTATGTTCATCGCAGCATTATTTACAATAGCCAAGACGTGGAACCAGCCTACATGCCCAGAAACTGATGATTGGATAAAGAAGATGTGGTATATATACACAATGGAATACTACTCAGCCATAAAAAAAGACGACATTGGCCCATTCACAACAATGTGGATGGACCTCGAGGGCATTATGTTAAGCGAAATAAGTCAGTCAGAGAAAGACGATCTCTATATGACTCCACTCATAGGTGGAAATTAGTATATTGAGAAGGAGATCTGATGGGTGGTTACCAGGGAAAAGGGGGGGTAGGGGGAGGGCACGGAGGGGGAAGTGGTGTTCCCACAACATGACTAACAAAAATGTACAACTGAAATTTCACAAGCTTGTAATCCATCATAACATTAATAAACAAACAAAAAAAAAAGATGCTTTGGGGCCCATCTGCCCCTATGGAAAGAACGCAGCACTTTCTGCCTTGCAGCTCTAGGGCAATGTAGCACACCCAGAGCAGAAGTTCTACTTCAGCCAGATCAGGCCCGCAAAGAAACTGCGTTTCACAGGCCTTTGTAAGAGATGTTCCCGGTAGGCTGTTAGAGCACTGTGCAGAGCGAGTTGTTTCTTAGCTTCCCAAAGAGCTGGAAGCAAGATGCTTTGGGGCCCTTCTCACCCTTTGGCAAGAAGGCAGCACTTTGTGCCTTGCAGCTCTAGGGCAATGTAGCACACCCACAGCAGAAGTTCTACTTCAGCCAGATCAGGCCCGCAAAGAAACTGCGTTTCACAGGCCTTTGTAAGAGATGTTCCCTGTAGGCTGTTAGAGCACTGTGCAGAGCGAGTTGTTTCTTAGCTTCCCAAAGAGCTGGAAGCAAGATGCTTTAGGGGCCATCTGCCCTTAAGGAAAGAAGGCAGCACTTTTGCCTTGCAGCTCTAGGGCAATGTAGCACACCCAGAGCAGATGTTCTACTTCTCCCAGGTCAGGCCTGCAAGGAAACTTCGTTTCACAGGCCTTTGTAAGAGATGTTCCCGGTACGCTGTAAGAGCACTGTGCAGAGCGTGTTTTCACTTAGCTTCCCAAAGAGCTGGATACAAAAGCCTTTTGGTCCAGTCTCCCTCTTTGAAAACAAGGCAGCACTTGGTGCCTTGCACCTCTAGGGCAATGTAGCACATGGCAGAGCAGAAGTTCTACTTCAGGGAGATCACGCCTGCAAAGAAACTGCATTTCACAGGCCTTTGTAAAACATGTTCCCAGTAGGCTGTAAGAGCACTGTGCAGAGCGACTTGTTTCTTAGCTTCCCAAAGAGCTGGAAGCAAGATGCTTTGGGGCCCTTCTCACCCTTTGGAAAGAAGGCAGCACTTTGTGCCTTCCAGCTCTAGGGCAATGTAGCACACCCAGAGCAGAAGTTCTTCTTCAGCCAGATCAGGCTTTCAAAGAAACTGCATTTCACAGGCCTTTGTAAGAAATGTTCCCTGTGGGCTGTTAGAGCACTGTGCAGAGCGAGTTCTTTCTTAGCTTCCCAAAGACCTGGAAGCAAGATGCTTTGGGGGCCATCTGCCCTTAAGTAAAGAAGGCAGCACTTTGTGCCTTGCAGCTCTAGGGCAATGTAGCTCACGCAGAGCAGATGTTGTACTTCTGCCAGGTCAGGCCTGCAAAGAAACTGCGTTTCACAGGCCTTTGTAAGAGATGTTCCCGGTAGGCTGTAAGAGCACTGTGCAGAGCATGTTTTCTCTTAGCTTCCCAAAGAGCTGGAAACAAAACGCTTTTGGTCCAGTCTCCCTCTTTGTAAACAAGGCAGCACTTGGTGCCTTGCACCTCTAGGCCTTGTAGCACATGGCAGAGCAGAAGTTCTACTTCAGGGAGATCACGCCTGCAAAGAAACTGCATTTCACAGGCCTTTGTAAAACATGTTCCCAGTAGGCTGTAAGAGCACTGTGCAGAGCGACTTGTTTCTTAGCTTCAGAAAGAGCTGGAAGCAAGATGCTTTGGGGCCCTTCTCACCCTTTGGAAAGAAGGCAGCACTTTGTGCCTTGCAGCTCTAGGGCAATGTAGCACACCCAGAGCAGAAGTTCTGCTTCAGCTACATCAGACCTGCAAAGAAAATTCGTTTCACAGGCCTTTGTAAGAGATGTTCCCTGTAGGCTGTAAGAGCACTGTGCAGAGCGACTAGTTTCTTAGCTTCCCAGAGAGCTGGAAGCAAGATGCTTTGGGGCCCGTTGATTTTATACCCTGCTACTTTGCTGTAGTTGTTGATTATTTCTAATAGTTTTTCTGTGGATTCTTTGGGGTTTTCTATGTATAAGATCATGTCGTCTGCAAACAACGCGAGTTTTACTTCTTCGTTACCTATTTGGATTCCTTTCATTTTTTTTTCCTGCCGAATTGCTCTGGCCAGCACCTCCAGTACTATGTTGAATAGGAGTGGTGAAAGTGGGCACCCTTGTCTTGTTCCTGTCCTCAGAGGGATGGCTTTCAGCTTTTGTCCATTGAGTATGATGTTGGCTGTGGGTCTATCATATATGGCCTTTATTATGTTGAGGTACTTTCCTTCTATACCCATTTTACTGAGGGTTTTTATCATAAATGGGTGTTGGATCTTGTCGAATGCTTTCTCTGCGTCTATTGAGATGATCATGTGGTTTTTGTTTTTCATTTTGTTGATGTAGTGTATCACGTTGATTGACTTGCGGGTGTTGAACCATCCCTGTGTCCCTGGTATAAATCCCACTTGATCATGGTGTATAATCTTTTTGATGTATTGCTGTAATCGGTTTGCCAAAATTTGGTTGAGGATTTTTGCATCTATGTTCATCAGTGATATCGGCCTGTAGTTCTCCTTCTTTGTGTTGTCCTTGTCAGGTTTGGGGATCAGAGTGATGTTGGCTTCATAGAATGTGTTAGGGAGTTCTCCATCTTTCTCAATTTTCTGGAACAGTTTGAGGAGAATAGGTACAAAGAACTCACACTGCTTAACAACAAAAAAACAAACAACCCGATCAAAAAATGGGCAGAGGACATGAACAGACATTTCTCAAAAGAAGATATGAACATGGCCAATAGACACATGAAAAGATGTTCATCATCGCTAATCATCAGGGAAATGCAAATCAAAACTACACTAAGATATCACCTTACCCCCGTTAGATTGGCAAAAACATCCAAAACCAAGAACGACAAATGTTGCAGAGGTTGTGGAGAAAGAGGAACCCTCATACACTGTTGGTGGGAATGCAAACTGGTACAGCCACTATGGAAAACAGTATGGAGATTTCTCAAAAAGTTAAAAATAGAAATACCCTATGACCCAGCCATCCCATTACTGGGTATCTATCCTAAGAACCTGATATCAGATATCTCAAGAGTCCGTTGCACCCCTATGTTCATCGCAGCATTATTTACAATAGCCAAGACGTGGAACCAGCCTACATGCCCAGAAACTGATGATTGGATAAAGAAGATGTGGTATATATACACAATGGAATACTACTCAGCCATAAAAAAAGACGACATTGGCCCATTCACAACAATGTGGATGGACCTCGAGGGCATTATGTTAAGCGAAATAAGTCAGTCAGAGAAAGACGAACTCTATATGACTGCACTCATAGGTGGAAATTAGTATATTGAGAAGGAGATCTGATGGGTGGTTACCAGGGAAAAGGGGGGGTGGGGGGAGGTCACGGAGGGGGAAGTGGTGTTCCCACAACATGACTAACAAAAATGTACAACTGAAATTTCACAAGCTTGTAATCCATCATAACATTAATAAACAAACAAAAAAAAAAGATGCTTTGGGGCCCATCTGCCCCTATGGAAAGAAGGCAGCACTTTGTTCCTTGCAGCTCTAGGGCAATGTAGCACACCCAGAGCAGAAGTTCTACTTCAGCCAGATCAGGCCCGCAAAGAAACTGCGTTTCACAGGCCTTTGTAAGAGATGTTCCCGGTAGGCTGTTAGAGCACTGTGCAGAGCGACTTGTTTCTTAGCTCCCCAAAGAGCTGGAAGCAAGATGCTTTGGGGCCATTCTCACCCTTTGGAAAGAAGGCAGCACTTTGTTCCTTGCAGCTCTAGGGCAATGTAGCACACCCACAGCAGAAGTTCTACTTCAGCCAGATCAGGCCCGCAAAGAAACTGCGTTTCACAGGCCTTTGTAAGAGATGTTCCCGGTAGGCTGTTAGAGCACTGTGCAGAGCGAGTTGTTTCTTAGCTTCCCAGAGAGCTGGAAGCAAGATGCTTTGGGGCCCGTTGATTTTATACCCTGCTACTTTGCTGTAGTTGTTGATTATTTCTAATAGTTTTTCTGTGGATTCTTTGGGGTTTTCTATGTATAAGATCATGTCGTCTGCAAACAACGCGAGTTTTACTTCTTCGTTACCTATTTGGATTCCTTTCATTTTTTTTTCCTGCCGAATTGCTCTGGCCAGCACCTCCAGTACTATGTTGAATAGAAGTGGTGAAAGTGGGCACCCTTGTCTTGTTCCTGTCCTCAGACGGAGGGCTTTCAGCTTTTGTCCATTGAGTATGATGTTGGCTGTGGGTCTATCATATATGGCCTTTATTATGTTGAGGTACTTTCCTTCTATACCCATTTTACTGAGGGTTTTTATCATAAATGGGTGTTGGATCTTGTCGAATGCTTTCTCTGCGTCTATTGAGATGATCATGTGGTTTTTGTTTTTCATTTTGTTGATGTAGTGTATCACGTTGATTGACTTGCGGGTGTTGAACCATCCCTGTGTCCCTGGTATAAATCCCACTTGATCATGGTGTATAATCTTTTTGATGTATTGCTGTAATCGGTTTGCCAAAATTTGGTTGAGGATTTTTGCATCTATGTTCATCAGTGATATCGGCCTGTAGTTCTCCTTGTTTGTGTTGTCCTTGTCAGGTTTGGGGATCAGAGTGATGTTGGCTTCATAGAATGTGTTAGGGAGTTCTCCATCTTTCTCAATTTTCTGGAACAGTTTGAGGAGAATAGGTACAAAGAACTCACACTGCTTAACAACAAAAAAACAAACAACCCGATCAAAAAATGGGCAGAGGACATGAACAGACATTTCTCAAAAGAAGATATGAACATGGCCAATAGACACATGAAAAGATGTTCATCATCGCTAATCATCAGGGAAATGCAAATCAAAACTACACTAAGATATCACCTTACCCCCGTTAGATTGGCAAAAACATCCAAAACCAAGAACGACAAATGTTGCAGAGGTTGTGGAGAAAGAGGAACCCTCATACACTGTTGGTGGCAATGCAAACTGGTACAGCCACTATGGAAAACAGTATGGAGATTTCTCAAAAAGTTAAAAATAGAAATACCCTATGACCCAGCCATCCCATTACTGGGTATCTATCCTAAGAACCTGATATCAGATATCTCAAGAGTCCGTTGCACCCCTATGTTCATCGCAGCATTATTTACAATAGCCAAGACGTGGAACCAGCCTACATGCCCAGAAACTGATGATTGGATAAAGAAGATGTGGTATATATACACAATGGAATACTACTCAGCCATAAAAAAAGACGACATTGGCCCATTCACAACAATGTGGATGGACCTCGAGGGCATTATGTTAAGCGAAATAAGTCAGTCAGAGAAAGACAGACTCTATATGACTCCACTCATAGGTGGAAATTAGTATATTGAGAAGGAGATCTGATGGGTGGTTACCAGGGAAAAGGGGGGGTGGGGGGAGGGCACGGAGGGGGAAGTGGTGTTCCCACAACATGACTAACAAAAATGTACAACTGAAATTTCACAAGCTTGTAATCCATCATAACATTAATAAACAAACAAAAAAAAAAGATGCTTTGGGGCCCATCTGCCCCTATGGAAAGAACGCAGCACTTTCTGCCTTGCAGCTCTAGGGCAATGTAGCACACCCAGAGCAGAAGTTCTACTTCAGCCAGATCAGGCCCGCAAAGAAACTGCGTTTCACAGGCCTTTGTAAGAGATGTTCCCGGTAGGCTGTTAGAGCACTGTGCAGAGCGAGTTGTTTCTTAGCTTCCCAAAGAGCTGGAAGCAAGATGCTTTGGGGCCCTTCTCACCCTTTGGAAAGAAGGCAGCACTTTGTGCCTTCCAGCTCTAGGGCAATGTAGCACACCCAGAGCAGAAGTTCTTCTTCAGCCAGATCAGGCTTTCAAAGAAACTGCATTTCACAGGCCTTTGTAAGAAATGTTCCCTGTGGGCTGTTAGAGCACTGTGCAGAGCGAGTTCTTTCTTAGCTTCCCAAAGACCTGGAAGCAAGATGCTTTGGGGGCCATCTACCCTTAAGTAAAGAAGGCAGCACTTTGTGCCTTGCAGCTCTAGGGCAATGTAGCTCACGCAGAGCAGATGTTGTACTTCTGCCAGGTCAGGCCTGCAAAGAAACTGCGTTTCACAGGCCTTTGTAAGAGATGTTCCCGGTAGGCTGTAAGAGCACTGTGCAGAGCGTGTTTTCTCTTAGCTTCCCAAAGAGCTGGAAACAAAACGCTTTTGGTCCAGTCTCCCTCTTTGTAAACAAGGCAGCACTTGGTGCCTTGCACCTCTAGGGCGATGTAGCACATGGCAGAGCAGAAGTTCTACTTCAGGGAGATCACGCCTGCAAAGAAACTGCATTTCACAGGCCTTTGTAAAATATGTTCCCAGTAGGCTGTAAGAGCACTGTGCAGAGCGACTTGTTTCTTAGCTTCAGAAAGAGCTGGAAGCAAGATGCTTTGGGGCCCTTCTCACCCTTTGGAAAGAAGGCAGCACTTTGTGCCTTGCAGCTCTAGGGCAATGTAGCACACCCAGAGCAGAAGTTCTGCTTCAGCTACATCAGACCTGCAAAGAAACTTCGTTTCACAGGCCTTTGTAAGAGATGTTCCCTGTAGGCTGTAAGAGCACTGTGCAGAGCGACTAGTTTCTTAGCTTCCCAGAGAGCTGGAAGCAAGATGCTTTGGGGCCCATATGCCCCTATGGAAAGAACGCAGCACTTTGTGCCTTGCAGCTCTAGGGCGATGCAGCACACCCAGAGCAGAAGTTCTACTTTTGCCAGATCAGGCCCGCAAAGAAACTGCGTTTCACAGGCCTTTGTAAGAGATGTTCCCGGTAGGCTGTAAGAGCACTGTGCAGAGCGACTTTTTTCTTAGCTTCCCAAAGAGCTGGAAGCAAAATGGTTTGGGAATCATCTGCCCCTTTGGAAAGAAGGCAGCACTTTTGCCTTGCAGCTCTAGGGCAATGTAGCACACCCAGAGCAGATGTTCTACTTCTCCCAGGTCAGGCCTGCAAGGAAACTTCGTTTCACAGGCCTTTGTAAGAGATGTTCCCGGTACGCTGTAAGAGCACTGTGCAGAGCGTGTTTTCACTTAGCTTCCCAAAGAGCTGGAAACAAAAGCCTTTTGGTCCAGTCTCCCTCTTTGGAAACAAGGCAGCACTTGGTGCCTTGCACCTCTAGGGCAATGTAGCACATGGCAGAGCAGAAGTTCTACTTCAGGGAGATCACGCCTGCAAAGAAACTGCATTTCACAGGCCTTTGTAAAACATGTTCCCAGTAGGCTGTAAGAGCACTGTGCAGAGCGACTTGTTTCTTAGCTTCCCAAAGAGCTGGAAGCAAGATGCTTTGGTGCCATTCTCACCCTTTGGAAAGAAGGCAGCACTTTGTGCCTTCCAGCTCTAGGGCAATGTAGCACACCCAGAGCAGAAGTTCTTCTTCAGCCAGATCAGGCTTTCAAAGAAACTGCATTTCACAGGCCTTTGTAAGAAATGTTCCCTGTGGGCTGTTAGAGCACTGTGCAGAGCGAGTTCTTTCTTAGCTTCCCAAAGACCTGGAAGCAAGATGCTTTGGGGGCCATCTACCCTTAAGTAAAGAAGGCAGCACTTTGTGCCTTGCAGCTCTAGGGCAATGTAGCTCACGCAGAGCAGATGTTGTACTTCTGCCAGGTCAGGCCTGCAAAGAAACTGCGTTTCACAGGCCTTTGTAAGAGATGTTCCCGGTAGGCTGTAAGAGCACTGTGCAGAGCGTGTTTTCTCTTAGCTTCCCAAAGAGCTGGAAACAAAACGCTTTTGGTCCAGTCTCCCTCTTTGTAAACAAGGCAGCACTTGGTGCCTTGCACCTCTAGGGCGATGTAGCACATGGCAGAGCAGAAGTTCTACTTCAGGGAGATCACGCCTGCAAAGAAACTGCATTTCACAGGCCTTTGTAAAATATGTTCCCAGTAGGCTGTAAGAGCACTGTGCAGAGCGACTTGTTTCTTAGCTTCAGAAAGAGCTGGAAGCAAGATGCTTTGGGGCCCTTCTCACCCTTTGGAAAGAAGGCAGCACTTTGTGCCTTGCAGCTCTAGGGCAATGTAGCACACCCAGAGCAGAAGTTCTGCTTCAGCTACATCAGACCTGCAAAGAAACTTCGTTTCACAGGCCTTTGTAAGAGATGTTCCCTGTAGGCTGTAAGAGCACTGTGCAGAGCGACTAGTTTCTTAGCTTCCCAGAGAGCTGGAAGCAAGATGCTTTGGGGCCCATATGCCCCTATGGAAAGAACGCAGCACTTTGTGCCTTGCAGCTCTAGGGCGATGCAGCACACCCAGAGCAGAAGTTCTACTTTTGCCAGATCAGGCCCGCAAAGAAACTGCGTTTCACAGGCCTTTGTAAGAGATGTTCCCGGTAGGCTGTAAGAGCACTGTGCAGAGCGACTTTTTTCTTAGCTTCCCAAAGAGCTGGAAGCAAAATGGTTTGGGAATCATCTGCCCCTTTGGAAAGAAGGCAGCACTTTGTGCCTTGCAGCTCTAGGGCAATGTAGCACACCCAGAGCAGAAGTTCTACTTCTGCCAGATCAGGCCCGCAAAGAAACTGCATTTCACAGGCCTTTGTAAGAGATGTTCCCGGTAGGCTGTTAGAACACTGTGCAGAGCGAGTTGTTTCTTAGCTTCCCAAAGAGCTGGAAGCAAGATGCTTTGGGGCCCTTCGCCCCCTTTGGAAAGAAGGCATCACTTTGTGCCTTACAGCTCTACGGCAATGTAGCACACCCAGAGCACAAGTTCTACTTCAGCCAGATCAGGCCTGCAAAGAAACTGCGTTTCACAGGCCTTTGTAAGAGATATTCACGGTAGGCTGTAAGAGCACTGTGCAGAGCGAGTTGTTTCTTAGCTTCCCAACGAGCTGGAAGCAAGATGCTTTAGGGGCCATCTGCCCTTAAGGAAAGAAGGCAGCACTTTGTGCCTTGCAGCTGTAGGGCAATGTAGCTCACGCAGAGCAGATGTTGTACTTCTGCCAGGTCAGGCCTGCAAAGAAACTGCGTTTCACAGGCCTTTGTAAGAGATGTTCCCGGTAGGCTGTAAGAGCACTGTGCAGAGCGTGTTTTCTCTTAGCTTCCCAAAGAGCTGGAAACAAAACGCTTTTGGTCCAGTCTCCCTCTTTGTAAACAAGGCAGCACTTGGTGCCTTGCACCTCTAGGGCGATGTAGCACATGGCAGAGCAGAAGTTCTACTTCAGGGAGATCACGCCTGCAAAGAAACTGCATTTCACAGGCCTTTGTAAAACATGTTCCCAGTAGGCTGTAAGAGCACTGTGCAGAGCGACTTGTTTCTTAGCTTCAGAAAGAGCTGGAAGCAAGATGCTTTGGGGCCCTTCTCACCCTTTGGAAAGAAGGCAGCACTTTGTGCCTTGCAGCTCTAGGGCAATGTAGCACACCCAGAGCAGAAGTTCTGCTTCAGCTACATCAGACCTGCAAAGAAACTTCGTTTCACAGGCCTTTGTAAGAGATGTTCCCTGTAGGCTGTAAGAGCACTGTGCAGAGCGACTAGTTTCTTAGCTTCCCAGAGAGCTGGAAGCAAGATGCTTTGGGGCCCATATGCCCCTATGGAAAGAACGCAGCACTTTGTGCCTTGCAGCTCTAGGGCGATGCAGCACACCCAGAGCAGAAGTTCTACTTTTGCCAGGTCAGGCCTGCAAAGAAACTGCGTTTCACAGGCCTTTGTAAGAGATGTTCCCGGTAGGCTGTAAGAGCACTGTGCAGAGCGTGTTTTCTCTTAGCTTCCCAAAGAGCTGGAAACAAAACGCTTTTGGTCCAGTCTCCCTCTTTGGAAAGAAGGCAGCACTTGGTGCCTTGCACCTCTAGGGCAATGTAGCACATGGCAGAGCAGAAGTTCTACTTCAGGGAGATCACGCCTGCAAAGAAACTGCATTTCACAGGCCTTTGTAAAACATGTTCCCAGTAGGCTGTAAGAGCACTGTGCAGAGCGACTTGTTTCTTAGCTTAGCAAAGAGCTGGAAGCAAGATGCTTTGGGGTCCTTCTGACCCTTTGGAAAGAAGGCATCACTTGGTGCCTTGCATCTCTAGGGCAATGTAGCACATGGCAGAGCAGAAGTTCTACTTCAGGGAGATCACGCCTGCAAAGAAACTGCATTTCACAGGCCTTTGTAAAACATGTTCCCAGTAGGCTGTAAGAGCACTGTGCAGAGCGACTTGTTTCTTAGCTTCCCAAAGAGCTGGAAGCAAGATGCTTTGGGGTCCTTCTGACCCTTTGGAAAGAAGGCAGCAGTTTGAGCCTTGCAGCTCTAGGGCAATGTAGCACACACAGAGCAGAAGTTCTACTTCAGCCAGATCAGGCCTTCAAAGAAACTTCGTTTCACAGGCCTTTGTAAGAGATGTTCCCGGTAGGCTGTAAGAGCACTGTGCAGAGCGACTTGTTTCTTAGCTTCCCAGAGAGCTGGAAGCAAGATGCTTTGGGGCCCTTCTCACCCTTTGGAAAGAAGGCAGCACTTTGTGCCTTGCAGCTCTAGGGCAATGTAGCACACCCAGAGCAGAAGTTCTACTTCTGCCAGATCAGGCCCGCAAAGAAACTGCATTTCACAGGCCTTTGTAAGAGATGTTCCCGGTAGGCTGTTAGAACACTGTGCAGAGCGAGTTGTTTCTTAGCTTCCCAAAGAGCTGGAAGCAAGATGCTTTGGGGCCCTTCGCCCCCTTTGGAAAGAAGGCATCACTTTGTGCCTTACAGCTCTACGGCAATGTAGCACACCCAGAGCACAAGTTCTACTTCAGCCAGATCAGGCCTGCAAAGAAACTGCGTTTCACAGGCCTTTGTAAGAGATATTCACGGTAGGCTGTAAGAGCACTGTGCAGAGCGAGTTGTTTCTTAGCTTCCCAACGAGCTGGAAGCAAGATGCTTTAGGGGCCATCTGCCCTTAAGGAAAGAAGGCAGCACTTTGTGCCTTGCAGCTCTAGGGCAATGTAGCACACCCAGAGCAGATGTTCTACTTCTCCCAGGTCAGGCCTGCAAAGAAACTTCGTTTCACAGGCCTTTGTAAGAGATGTTCCCGGTAGGCTGTAAGAGCACTGTGCAGAGCGACTTGTTTCTTAGCTTCCCAGAGAGCTGGAAGCAAGATGCTTTGGGGCCCTTCTCACCCTTTGGAAAGAAGGCAGCACTTTGTGCCTTGCAGCTCAGGGCAATGTAGCACACACAGAGCAGAAGTTCTACTTCAGGGAGATCAGGCCGGCAAAGAAACTGCGTTTCACAGGCCTTTGTAAGAGATGTTCCCTGTAGGCTGTTAGAGCACTGTGCAGAGCGAGTTGTTTCTTAGCTTCCCAAACAGCTGGAAGCAAGATGCTTTAGGGGCCATCTGCCCTTAAGGAAAGAAGGCAGCAGTTTGTGCCTTGCATCTCTAGGGCAATGTAGCACACCCAGAGCAGATGTTCTACTTCTGCCAGGTCAGGCCTGCAAAGAAACTTCGTTTCACAGGCCCTTGTAAGAGATGTTCCCGGTAGGCTGTTAGAGCACTGTGCAGAGCGACTTGTTTCTTAGCTTCCTAAAGAGCTGGAAGCAAGATGCTTAGGGGCCCTTCTCACCCTTTGGAAAGAAGGCAGCACTTTGTGCCTTGCAGCTCTAGGGCAATGTAGCACACCCCGAGCAGAAGTTCTACTTCAGCCAGATCAGGCCCGCAAAGAAACTGCGTTTCACAGGCCTTTGTAAGAGATGTTCCCGGTAGGCTGTTAGAGCACTGTGCAGAGCGAGTTGTTTCTTAGCTTCCCAGAGAGCTGGAAGCAAGATGCTTTGGGGCCCGTTGATTTTATACCCTGCTACTTTGCTGTAGTTGTTGATTATTTCTAATAGTTTTTCTGTGGATTCTTTGGGGTTTTCTATGTATAAGATCATGTCGTCTGCAAACAACGCGAGTTTTACTTCTTCGTTACCTATTTGGATTCCTTTCATTTTTTTTTCCTGCCGAATTGCTCTGGCCAGCACCTCCAGTACTATGTTGAATAGGAGTGGTGAAAGTGGGCACCCTTGTCTTGTTCCTGTCCTCAGAGGGATGGCTTTCAGCTTTTGTCCATTGAGTATGATGTTGGCTGTGGGTCTATCATATATGGCCTTTATTATGTTGAGGTACTTTCCTTCTATACCCATTTTACTGAGGGTTTTTATCATAAATGGGTGTTGGATCTTGTCGAATGCTTTCTCTGCGTCTATTGAGATGATCATGTGGTTTTTGTTTTTCATTTTGTTGATGTAGTGTATCACGTTGATTGACTTGCGGGTGTTGAACCATCCCTGTGTCCCTGGTATAAATCCCACTTGATCATGGTGTATAATCTTTTTGATGTATTGCTGTAATCGGTTTGCCAAAATTTGGTTGAGGATTTTTGCATCTATGTTCATCAGTGATATCGGCCTGTAGTTCTCCTTGTTTGTGTTGTCCTTGTCAGGTTTGGGGATCAGAGTGATGTTGGCTTCATAGAATGTGTTAGGGAGTTCTCCATCTTTCTCAATTTTCTGGAACAGTTTGAGGAGAATAGGTACAAAGAACTCACACTGCTTAACAACAAAAAAACAAACAACCCGATCAAAAAATGGGCAGAGGACATGAACAGACATTTCTCCAAAGAAGATATGAACATGGCCAATAGACACATGAAAAGATGTTCATCATCGCTAATCATCAGGGAAATGCAAATCAAAACTACACTAAGATATCACCTTACCCCCGTTAGATTGGCAAAAACATCCAAAACCAAGAACGACAAATGTGGGAGAGGTTGTGGAGAAAGAGGAACCCTCATACACTGTTGGTGGGAATGCAAACTGGTACAGCCACTATGGAAAACAGTATGGAGATTTCTCAAAAAGTTAAAAATAGAAATACCCTATGACCCAGCCATCCCATTACTGGGTATCTATCCTAAGAACCTGATATCAGATATCTCAAGAGTCCGTTGCACCCCTATGTTCATCGCAGCATTATTTACAATAGCCAAGACGTGGAACCAGCATACATGCCCAGAAACTGATGATTGGATAAAGAAGATGTGGTATATATACACAATGGAATACTACTCAGCCATAAAAAAAGACGAAAGTGGCCCATTCACAACAATGTGGATGGACCTCGAGGGCATTATGTTAAGCGAAATAAGTCAGGCAGAGAAAGACGAACTCTATATGACTCCACTCATAGGTGGAAATTAGTATATTGAGAAGGAGATCTGATCGGTGGTTACCAGGGAAAAGGGGGGGTGGGGGGAGGTCACGGAGGGGGAAGTGGTGTTCCCACAACATGACTAACAAAAATGTACAACTGAAATTTCACAAGCTTGTAATCCATCATAACATTAATAAACAAACAAAAAAAAAAGATGCTTTGGGGCCCATCTGCCCCTATGGAAAGAACGCAGCACTTTGTGGCTTGCAGCTCTAGGGCAATGTAGCACACCCAGAGCAGAAGTTCTACTTTAGCCAGATCAGGCCCGCAAAGAAACTGCGTTTCACAGGCCTTTGTAAGAGATGTTCCCGGTAGGCTGTTAGAGCACTGTGCAGAGCGAGTTGTTTCTTAGCTTCCCAACGAGCTGGAAGCAAGATGCTTTAGGGGCCATCTGCCCTTAAGGAAAGAAGGCAGCACTTTGTGCCTTGCATCTCTAGGGCAATGTAGCACACCCAGAGCAGATGTTCTACTTCTGCCAGGTCAGGCCTGCAAAGAAACTTCGTTTCACAGGCCCTTGTAAGAGATGTTCCCTGTGGGCTGTTAGAGCACTGTGCAGAGCGAGTTCTTTCTTAGCTTCCCAAAGACCTGGAAGCAAGATGCTTTGGGGGCCATCTGCCCTTAAGTAAAGAAGGCAGCACTTTGTGCCTTGCAGCTCTAGGGCAATGTAGCTCACGCAGAGCAGATGTTGTACTTCTGCCAGGTCAGGCCTGCAAAGAAACTGCGTTTCACAGGCCTTTGTAAGAGATGTTCCCGGTAGGCTGTAAGAGCACTGTGCAGAGCGTGTTTTCTCTTAGCTTCCCAAAGAGCTGGAAACAAAACGCTTTTGGTCCAGTCTCCCTCTTTGTAAACAAGGCAGCACTTGGTGCCTTGCACCTCTAGGGCGATGTAGCACATGGCAGAGCAGAAGTTCTACTTCAGGGAGATCACGCCTGCAAAGAAACTGCATTTCACAGGCCTTTGTAAAATATGTTCCCAGTAGGCTGTAAGAGCACTGTGCAGAGCGACTTGTTACTTAGCTTCAGAAAGAGCTGGAAGCAAGATGCTTTGGGGCCCTTCTCACCCTTTGGAAAGAAGGCAGCACTTTGTGCCTTGCAGCTCTAGGGCAATGTAGCACACCCAGAGCAGAAGTTCTGCTTCAGCTACATCAGACCTGCAAAGAAACTTCGTTTCACAGGCCTTTGTAAGAGATGTTCCCTGTAGGCTGTAAGAGCACTGTGCAGAGCGACTAGTTTCTTAGCTTCCCAGAGAGCTGGAAGCAAGATGCTTTGGGGCCCACATGCCCCTATGGAAAGAACGCAGCACTTTGTGCCTTGCAGCTCTAGGGCGATGCAGCACACCCAGAGCAGAAGTTCTACTTTTGCCAGGTCAGGCCTGCAAAGAAACTGTGTTTCACAGGCCTTTGTAAGAGATGTTCCCGGTAGGCTGTAAGAGCACTGTGCAGAGCGTGTTTTCTCTTAGCTTCCCAAAGAGCTGGAAACAAAACGCTTTTGGTCCAGTCTCCCTCTTTGGAAAGAAGGCAGCACTTGGTGCCTTGCACCTCTAGGGCAATGTAGCACATGGCAGAGCAGAAGTTCTACTTCAGGGAGATCACGCCTGCAAAGAAACTGCATTTCACAGGCCTTTGTAAAACATGTTCCCAGTAGGCTGTAAGAGCACTGTGCAGAGCGACTTGTTTCTTAGCTTCAGAAAGAGCTGGAAGCAAGATGCTTTGGGGCCCTTCTCACCCTTTGGAAAGAAGGCAGCACTTTGTGCCTTGCAGCTCTAGGGCAATGTAGCACACCCAGAGCAGAAGTTCTGCTTCAGCTACATCAGACCTGCAAAGAAACTTCGTTTCACAGGCCTTTGTAAGAGATGTTCCCTGTAGGCTGTAAGAGCACTGTGCAGAGCGACTAGTTTCTTAGCTTCCCAGAGAGCTGGAAGCAAGATGCTTTGGGGCCCATATGCCCCTATGGAAAGAACGCAGCACTTTGTGCCTTGCAGCTCTAGGGCGATGCAGCACACCCAGAGCAGAAGTTCTACTTTTGCCAGGTCAGGCCTGCAAAGAAACTGTGTTTCACAGGCCTTTGTAAGAGATGTTCCCGGTAGGCTGTAAGAGCACTGTGCAGAGCGTGTTTTCTCTTAGCTTCCCAAAGAGCTGGAAACAAAACGCTTTTGGTCCAGTCTCCCTCTTTGGAAAGAAGGCAGCACTTGGTGCCTTGCACCTCTAGGGCAATGTAGCACATGGCAGAGCAGAAGTTCTACTTCAGGGAGATCACGCCTGCAAAGAAACTGCATTTCACAGGCCTTTGTAAAACATGTTCCCAGTAGGCTGTAAGAGCACTGTGCAGAGCGACTTGTTTCTTAGCTTCAGAAAGAGCTGGAAGCAAGATGCTTTGGGGTCCTTCTGACCCTTTGGAAAGAAGGCATCACTTGGTGCCTTGCACCTCTAGGGCAATGTAGCACATGGCAGAGCAGAAGTTCTACTTCAGGGAGATCACGCCTGCAAAGAAACTGCATTTCACAGGCCTTTGTAAAACATGTTCCCAGTAGGCTGTAAGAGCACTGTGCAGAGCGAGTTGTTTCTTAGCTTCCCAACGAGCTGGAAGCAAGATGCTTTAGGGGCCATCTGCCCTTAAGGAAAGAAGGCAGCACTTTGTGCCTTGCATCTCTAGGGCAATGTAGCACACCCAGAGCAGATGTTCTACTTCTGCCAGGTCAGGCCTGAAAAGAAACTTCGTTTCACAGGCCCTTGTAAGAGATGTTCCCGGTAGGCTGTTAGAGCACTGTGCAGAGCGACTTGTTTCTTAGCTTCCCAAAGAGTTGGAAGCAAGATGCTTTGGGGCCCTTCTCACCCTTTGGAAAGAAGGCAGCACTTTGTGCCTTGCAGCTCTAGGGCAATGTAGCACACCCCGAGCAGAAGTTCTACTTCAGCCAGATCAGGCCCGCAAAGAAACTGCGTTACACAGGCCTTTGTAAGAGATGTTCCCGGTAGGCTGTTAGAGCACTGTGCAGAGCGAGTTGTTTCTTAGCTTCCCAGAGAGCTGGAAGCAAGATGCTTTGGGGCCCGTTGATTTTATACCCTGCTACTTTGCTGTAGTTGTTGATTATTTCTAATAGTTTTTCTGTGGATTCTTTGGGGTTTTCTATGTATAAGATCATGTCGTCTGCAAACAACGCGAGTTTTACTTCTTCGTTACCTATTTGGATTCCTTTCATTTTTTTTTCCTGCCGAATTGCTCTGGCCAGCACCTCCAGTACTATGTTGAATAGGAGTGGTGAAAGTGGGCACCCTTGTCTTGTTCCTGTCCTCAGAGGGATGGCTTTCAGCTTTTGTCCATTGAGTATGATGTTGGCTGTGGGTCTATCATATATGGCCTTTATTATGTTGAGGTACTTTCCTTCTATACCCATTTTACTGAGGGTTTTTATCATAAATGGGTGTTGGATCTTGTCGAATGCTTTCTCTGCGTCTATTGAGATGATCATGTGGTTTTTGTTTTTCATTTTGTTGATGTAGTGTATCACGTTGATTGACTTGCGGGTGTTGAACCATCCCTGTGTCCCTGGTATAAATCCCACTTGATCATGGTGTATAATCTTTTTGATGTATTGCTGTAATCGGTTTGCCAAAATTTGGTTGAGGATTTTTGCATCTATGTTCATCAGTGATATCGGCCTGTAGTTCTCCTTCTTTGTGCTGTCCTTGTCAGGTTTGGGGATCAGAGTGATGTTGGCTTCATAGAATGTGTTAGGGAGTTCTCCATCTTTCTCAATTTTCTGGAACAGTTTGAGGAGAATAGGTACAAAGAACTCACACTGCTTAACAACAAAAAAACAAACAACCCGATCAAAAAATGGGCAGAGGACATGAACAGACATTTCTCAAAAGAAGATATGAACATGGCCAATAGACACATGAAAAGATGTTCATCATCGCTAATCATCAGGGAAATGCAAATCAAAACTACACTAAGATATCACCTTACCCCCGTTAGATTGGCAAAAACATCCAAAACCAAGAACGACAAATGGGGGAGAGGTTGTGGAGAAAGAGGAACCCTCATACACTGTTGGTGGGAATGCAAACTGGTACAGCCACTATGGAAAACAGTATGGAGATTTCTCAAAAAGTTAAAAATAGAAATACCCTATGACCCAGCCATCCCATTACTGGGTATCTATCCTAAGAACCTGATATCAGATATCTCAAGAGTCCGTTGCACCCCTATGTTCATCGCAGCATTATTTACAATAGCCAAGACGTGGAACCAGCCTACATGCCCAGAAACTTATGATTGGATAAAGAAGACGTGGTATATATACACAATGGAGTACTACTCAGCCATAAAAAAAGACGACATTGGCCCATTCACAACAGTGTGGATGGACCTCGAGGGCATTATGTTAAGCGAAATAAGTCAGTCAGAGAAAGACGAACTCTGTATGACTCCACTCATAGGTGGAAATTAGTATATTGAGAAGGAGATCTGATCGGTGGTTACCAGGGAAAAGGGGGGGTGGGGGGAAGGCACGGAGGGGGAAGTGGTGTTCCCACAACATGACTAACAAAAATGTACAACTGAAATTTCACAAGCTTGTAATCCATCATAACATTAATAAACAAACAAAAAAAAAAAAGATGCTTTGGGGCCCATCTGCCCCTATGGAAAGAACGCAGCACTTTCTGCCTTGCAGCTCTAGGGCAATGTAGCACACCCAGAGCAGAAGTTCTACTTCAGCCAGATCAGGCCAGCAAAGAAACTGCGTTTCACAGGCCTTTGTAAGAGATGTTCCCGGTAGGCTGTTAGAGCACTGTGCAGAGCGAGTTGTTTCTTAGCTTCCCAAAGAGCTGGAAGCAAGATGCTTTAGGGGCCATCTGCCCTTAAGGAAAGAAGGCAGCACTTTGTGCCTTGCATCTCTAGGGCAATGTAGCACACCCAGAGCAGATGTTCTACTTCTGCCAGGTCAGGCCTGCAAAGAAACTTCGTTTCACAGGCCCTTGTAAGAGATGTTCCCGGTAAGCTGTTAGAGCACTGTGCAGAGCGACTTGTTTCTTAGCTTCCCAGAGAGCTGGAAGCAAGATGCTTTGGGGCCCTTCTCACCCTTTGGCAAGAAGGCAGCACTTTGTGCCTTGCAGCTCTAGGGCAATGTAGCACACCCCGAGCAGAAGTTCTACTTCAGCCAGATGAGGCCCGCAAAGAAACTGCGTTTCACAGGCCTTTGTAAGAGATGTTCCCGGTAGGCTGTTAGAGCACTGTGCAGAGCGAGTTGTTTCTTAGCTTCCCAGAGAGCTGGAATCAAGATGCTTTGGGGCCCGTTGATTTTATACCCTGCTACTTTGCTGTAGTTGTTGATTATTTCTAATAGTTTTTCTGTGGATTCTTTGGGGTTTTCTATGTATAAGATCATGTCGTCTGCAAACAACGCGAGTTTTACTTCTTCGTTACCTATTTGGATTCCTTTCATTTATTTTTCCTGCCGAATTGCTCTGGCCAGCACCTCCAGTTCTATGTTGAATAGGAGTGGTGAAAGTGGGCACCCTTGTCTTGTTCCTGTCCTCAGAGGGATGGCTTTCAGCTTTTGTCCATTGAGTATGATGTTGGCTGTGGGTCTATCATATATGGCCTTTATTATGTTGAGGTACTTTCCTTCTATACCCATTTTACTGAGGGTTTTTATCATAAATGGGTGTTGGATCTTGTCGAATGCTTTCTCTGCGTCTATTGAGATGATCATGTGGTTTTTGTTTTTCATTTTGTTGATGTAGTGTATCACGTTGATTGACTTGCGGGTGTTGAACCATCCCTGTGTCCCTGGTATAAATCCCACTTGATCATGGTGTATAATCTTTTTGATGTATTGCTGTAATCGGTTTGCCAAAATTTGGTTGAGGATTTTTGCATCTATGTTCATCAGTGATATCGGCCTGTAGTTCTCCTTGTTTGTGTTGTCCTTGTCAGGTTTGGGGATCAGAGTGATGTTGGCTTCATAGAATGTGTTAGGGAGTTCTCCATCTTTCTCAATTTTCTGGAACAGTTTGAGGAGAATAGGTACAAAGAACTCACACTGCTTAACAACAAAAAAACAAACAACCCGATCAAAAAATGGGCAGAGGACATGAACAGACATTTCTCAAAAGAAGATATGAACATGGCCAATAGACACATGAAAAGATGTTCATCATCGCTAATCATCAGGGAAATGCAAATCAAAACTACACTAAGATATCACCTTACCCCCGTTAGATTGGCAAAAACATCCAAAACCAAGAACGACAAATGTTGCAGAGGTTGTGGAGAAAGAGGAACCCTCATACACTGTTGGTGGGAATGCAAACTGGTACAGCCACTATGGAAAACAGTATGGAGATTTCTCAAAAAGTTAAAAATAGAAATACCCTATGACCCAGCCATCCCATTACTGGGTATCTATCCTAAGAACCTGATATCAGATATCTCAAGAGTCCGTTGCACCCCTATGTTCATCGCAGCATTATTTACAATAGCCAAGACGTGGAACCAGCCTACATGCCCAGAAACTGATGATTGGATAAAGAAGATGTGGTATATATACACAATGGAATACTACTCAGCCATAAAAAAAGACGACATTGGCCCCTTCACAACAATGTGGATGGACCTCGAGGGCATTATGTTAAGCGAAATAAGTCAGTCAGAGAAAGACGAACTCTATATGACTCCACTCATAGGTGGAAATTAGTATATTGAGAAGGAGATCTGATGGGTGGTTACCAGGGAAAAGGGGGGGTGGGGGGAGGGCACGGAGGGGGAAGTGGTGTTCCCACAACATGACTAACAAAAATGTACAACTGAAATTTCACAAGCTTGTAATCCATCATAACATTAATAAACAAACAAAAAAAAAAGATGCTTTGGGGCCCATCTGCCCCTATGGAAAGAACGCAGCACTTTCTGCCTTGCAGCTCTAGGGCAATGTAGCA
Organism: Equus asinus; assembly: GCF_041296235.1. Classification (NCBI taxonomy): domain Eukaryota; kingdom Metazoa; phylum Chordata; class Mammalia; order Perissodactyla; family Equidae; genus Equus; species Equus asinus. The sequence continues at coordinate 38,472,387 of NC_091790.1, forward strand.
CACCCAGAGCAGAAGTTCTACTTCAGCCAGATCAGGCCCGCAAAGAAACTGCGTTTCACAGGCCTTTGTAAGAGATGTTCCCGGTAGGCTGTTAGAGCACTGTGCAGAGCGAGTTGTTTCTTAGCTTCCCAAAGAGCTGGAAGCAAGATGCTTTGGGGCCCTTCTCACCCTTTGGCAAGAAGGCAGCACTTTGTGCCTTGCAGCTCTAGGGCAATGTAGCACACCCACAGCAGAAGTTCTACTTCAGCCAGATCAGGCCCGCAAAGAAACTGCGTTTCACAGCTCTTTGTAAGAGATGTTCCCTGTAGGCTGTTAGAGCACTGTGCAGAGCGAGTTGTTTCTTAGCTTCCCAAAGAGCTGTAAGCAAGATGCTTTAGGGGCCATCTTCCCTTAAGGAAAGAAGGCAGCACTTTTGCCTTGCAGCTCTAGGGCAATGTAGCACACCCAGAGCAGATGTTCTACTTCTCCCAGGTCAGGCCTGCAAGGAAACTTCGTTTCACAGGCCTTTGTAAGAGATGTTCCCGGTACGCTGTAAGAGCACTGTGCAGAGCGTGTTTTCACTTAGCTTCCCAAAGAGCTGGAAACAAAAGCCTTTTGGTCCAGTCTCCCTCTTTGGAAACAAGGCAGCACTTGGTGCCTTGCACCTCTAGGGCAATGTAGCACATGGCAGAGCAGAAGTTCTACTTCAGGGAGATCACGCCTGCAAAGAAACTGCATTTCACAGGCCTTTGTAAAACATGTTCCCAGTAGGCTGTAAGAGCACTGTGCAGAGCGACTTGTTTCTTAGCTTCCCAAAGAGCTGGAAGCAAGATGCTTTGGGGCCATTCTCACCCTTTGGAAAGAAGGCAGCACTTTGTGCCTTCCAGCTCTAGGGCAATGTAGCACACCCAGAGCAGAAGTTCTTCTTCAGCAAGATCAGGCTTTCAAAGAAACTGCATTTCACAGGCCTTTGTAAGAAATGTTCCCTGTGGGCTGTTAGAGCACTGTGCAGAGCGAGTTCTTTCTTAGCTTCCCAAAGACCTGGAAGCAAGATGCTTTGGGGGCCATCTGCCCTTAAGTAAAGAAGGCAGCACTTTGTGCCTTGCAGCTCTAGGGCAATGTAGCTCACGCAGAGCAGATGTTGTACTTCTGCCAGGTCAGGCCTGCAAAGAAACTGCGTTTCACAGGCCTTTGTAAGAGATGTTCCCGGTAGGCTGTAAGAGCACTGTGCAGAGCGTGTTTTCTCTTAGCTTCCCAAAGAGCTGGAAACAAAACGCTTTTGGTCCAGTCTCCCTCTTTGTAAACAAGGCAGCACTTGGTGCCTTGCACCTCTAGGGCGATGTAGCACATGGCAGAGCAGAAGTTCTACTTCAGGGAGATCACGCCTGCAAAGAAACTGCATTTCACAGGCCTTTGTAAAACATGTTCCCAGTAGGCTGTAAGAGCACTGTGCAGAGCGACTTGTTTCTTAGCTTCAGAAAGAGCTGGAAGCAAGATGCTTTGGGGCCCTTCTCACCCTTTGGAAAGAAGGCAGCACTTTGTGCCTTGCAGCTCTAGGGCAATGTAGCACACCCAGAGCAGAAGTTCTGCTTCAGCTACATCAGACCTGCAAAGAAACTTCGTTTCACAGGCCTTTGTAAAACATGTTCCCAGTAGGCTGTAAGAGTCCTGTGTAGAGCGACTTGTTTCTTAGCTTCCCAAAGAGCTGGAAGCAAGATGCTTTGGGGTCCTTCTGACCCTTTGGAAAGAAGGCAGCAGTTTGAGCCTTGCAGCTCTAGGGCAATGTAGCACACACAGAGCAGAATTTCTACTTCAGCCAGATCAGGCCTTCAAAGAAACTTCGTTTCACAGGCCTTTGTAAGAGATGTTCCCGGTAGGCTGTAAGAGCACTGTGCAGAGCGACTTGTTTCTTAGCTTCCCAAAGAGCTGGAAGCAAAATGCTTTGGGAATCATCTGCCCCTTTGGAAAGAAGGCAGCACTTTGTGCCTTGCAGCTCTAGGGCAATGTAGCACACCCAGAGCAGAAGTTCTACTTCAGCCAGATCAGGCCCGCAAAGAAACTGCGTTTCACAGGCCTTTGTAAGAGATGTTCCCGGTAGGCTGTTAGAGCACTGTGCAGAGCGAGTTGTTTCTTAGCTTCCCAGAGAGCTGGAAGCAAGATGCTTTGGGGCCCGTTAATTTTATACCCTGCTACTTTGCTGTAGTTGTTGATTATTTCTAATAGTTTTTCTGTGGATTCTTTGGGGTTTTCTATGTATAAGATCATGTCGTCTGCAAACAACGCGAGTTTTACTTCTTCGTTACCTATTTGGATTCCTTTCATTTTTTTTTCCTGCCGAATTGCTCTGGCCAGCACCTCCAGTACTATGTTGAATAGGAGTGGTGAAAGTGGGCACCCTTGTCTTGTTCCTGTCCTCAGAGGGATGGCTTTCAGCTTTTGTCCATTGAGTATGAGGTTGGCTGTGGGTCTATCATATATGGCCTTTATTATGTTGAGGTACTTTCCTTCTATACCCATTTTACTGAGGGTTTTTATCATAAATGGGTGTTGGATCTTGTCGAATGCTTTCTCTGCGTCTATTGAGATGATCATGTGGTTTTTGTTTTTCATTTTGTTGATGTAGTGTATCACGTTGATTGACTTGCGGGTGTTGAACCATCCCTGTGTCCCTGGTATAAATCCCACTTGATCATGGTGTATAATCTTTTTGATGTATTGCTGTAATCGGTTTGCCAAAATTTGGTTGAGGATTTTTGCATCTATGTTCATCAGTGATATCGGCCTGTAGTTCTCCTTCTTTGTGTTGTCCTTGTCAGGTTTGGGGATCAGAGTGATGTTGGCTTCATAGAATGTGTTAGGGAGTTCTCCATCTTTCTCAATTTTCTGGAACAGTTTGAGGAGAATAGGTACAAAGAACTCACACTGCTTAACAACAAAAAAACAAACAACCCGATCAAAAAATGGGCAGAGGACATGAAAAGACATTTCTCAAAAGAAGATATGAACATGGCCAATAGACACATGAAAAGATGTTCATCATCGCTAATCATCAGGGAAATGCAAATCAAAACTACACTAAGATATCACCTTACCCCCGTTAGATTGGCAAAAACATCCAAAACCAAGAACGACAAATGTTGCAGAGGTTGTGGAGAAAGAGGAACCCTCATACACTGTTGGTGGGAATGCAAACTGGTACAGCCACTATGGAAAACAGTATGGAGATTTCTCAAAAAGTTAAAAATAGAAATACCCTATGACCCAGCCATCCCATTACTGGGTATCTATCCTAAGAACCTGATATCAGATATCTCAAGAGTCCGTTGCACCCCTATGTTCATCGCAGCATTATTTACAATAGCCAAGACGTGGAACCAGCCTACATGCCCAGAAACTGATGATTGGATAAAGAAGATGTGGTATATATACACAATGGAATACTACTCAGCCATAAAAAAAGACGAAAGTGGCCCATTCACAACAATGTGGATGGACCTCGAGGGCATTATGTTAAGCGAAATAAGTCAGTCAGAGAAAGACGAACTCTATATGACTCCACTCATAGGTGGAAATTAGTATATTGAGAAGGAGATCTGATGGGTGGTTACCAGGGAAAAGGGGGGGTGGGGGGAGGGCACGGAGGGGGAAGTGGTGTTCCCACAACATGACTAACAAAAATGTACAACTGAAATTTCACAAGCTTGTAATCCATCATAACATTAATAAACAAACAAAAAAAAAAAAAGATGCTTTGGGGCCCATCTGCCCCTATGGAAAGAACGCAGCACTTTCTGCCTTGCAGCTCTAGGGCAATGTAGCACACCCAGAGCAGTTCTACTTCAGCCAGATCAGGCCCGCAAAGAAACTGCGTTTCTCAGGCCTTTGTAAGAGATGTTCCCGGTAGGTTGTTAGAGCACTGTGCAGAGCGAGTTGTTTCTTAGCTTCCCAAAGAGCTGGAAGCAAGATGCTTTGGGGCCCTTCTCACCCTTTGGAAAGAAGGCAGCACTTTGTGCCTTGCAGCTCTAGGGCAATGTAGCACACCCACAGCAGAAGTTCTACTTCAGCCAGATCAGGCCCGCAAAGAAACTGCGTTTCACAGGCCTTTGTAAGAGATGTTCCCGGTAGGCTGTTAGAGCACTGTGCAGAGCGAGTTGTTTCTTAGCTTCCCAACGAGCTGGAAGCAAGATGCTTTAGGGGCCATCTGCCCTTAAGGAAAGAAGGCAGCACTTTGTGCCTTGCATCTCTAGGGCAATGTAGCACACCCAGAGCAGATGTTCTACTTCTGCCAGGTCAGGCCTGCAAAGAAACTTCGTTTCACAGGACCTTGTAAGAGATGTTCCCGGTAGGCTGTTAGAGCACTGTGCAGAGCGACTTGTTTCTTAGCTTCCCAAAGAGCTGGAAGCAAGATGCTTTGGGTCCCTTCTCACCCTTTGGAAGGAAGGCAGCACTTTGTGCCTTGCAGCTCTAGGGCAATGTAGCACACCCCGAGCAGAAGTTCTACTTCAGCCAGATGAGGCCCGCAAGGAAACTGCGTTTCACAGGCCTTTGTAAGAGATGTTCCCGGTAGGCTGTTAGAGCACTGTGCAGAGCGAGTTGTTTCTTAGCTTCCCAGAGAGCCGGAAGCAAGATGCTTTGGGGCCCGTTAATTTTATACCCTGCTACTTTGCTGTAGTTGTTGATTATTTCTAATAGTTTTTCTGTGGATTCTTTGGGGTTTTCTATGTATAAGATCATGTCGTCTGCAAACAACGCGAGTTTTACTTCTTCGTTACCTATTTGGATTCCTTTCATTTTTTTTTCCTGCCGAATTGCTCTGGCCAGCACCTCCAGTACTATGTTGAATAGGAGTGGTGAAAGTGGGCACCCTTGTCTTGTTCCTGTCCTCAGAGGGATGGCTTTCAGCTTTTGTCCATTGAGTATGATGTTGGCTGTGGGTCTATCATATATGGCCTTTATTATGTTGAGGTACTTTCCTTCTATACCCATTTTACTGAGGGTTTTTATCATAAATGGGTGTTGGATCTTGTCGAATGCTTTCTCTGCGTCTATTGAGATGATCATGTGGTTTTTGTTTTTCATTTTGTTGATGTAGTGTATCACGTTGATTGACTTGCGGGTGTTGAACCATCCCTGTGTCCCTGGTATAAATCCCACTTGATCATGGTGTATAATCTTTTTGATGTATTGCTGTAATCGGTTTGCCAAAATTTGGTTGAGGATTTTTGCATCTATGTTCATCAGTGATATCGGCCTGTAGTTCTCCTTCTTTGTGTTGTCCTTGTCAGGTTTGGGGATCAGAGTGATGTTGGCTTCATAGAATGTGTTAGGGAGTTCTCCATCTTTCTCAATTTTCTGGAACAGTTTGAGGAGAATAGGTACAAAGAACTCACACTGCTTAACAACAAAAAAACAAACAACCCGATCAAAAAATGGGCAGAGGACATGAACAGACATTTCTCCAAAGAAGATATGAACATGGCCAATAGACACATGAAAAGATGTTCATCATCGCTAATCATCAGGGAAATGCAAATCAAAACTACACTAAGATATCACCTTACCCCCGTTAGATTGGCAAAAACATCCAAAACCAAGAACCACAAATGTTGGAGAGGTTGTGGAGAAAGAGGAACCCTCATACACTGTTGGTGGGAATGCAAACTGGTACAGCCACTATGGAAAACAGTATGGAGATTTCTCAAAAAGTTAAAAATAGAAATACCCTATGACCCAGCCATCCCATTACTGGGTATCTATCCTAAGAACCTGATATCAGATATCTCAAGAGTCCGTTGCACCCCTATGTTCATCGCAGCATTATTTACAATAGCCAAGACGTGGAACCAGCCTACATGCCCAGAAACTGATGATTGGATAAAGAAGATGTGGTATATATACACAATGGAATACTACTCAGCCATAAAAAAAAGACGACATTGGCCCATTCACAACAATGTGGATGGACCTCGAGGGCATTATGTTAAGCGAAATAAGTCAGTCAGAGAAAGACGAACTCTATATGACTCCACTCATAGGTGGAAATTAGTATATTGAGAAGGAGATCTGATCGGTGGTTACCAGGGAAAAGGGGGGGTGGGGGGAGGGCACGGAGGGGGAAGTGGTGTTCCCACAACATGACTAACAAAAATGTACAACTGAAATTTCACAAGCTTGTAATCCATCATAACATTAATAAACAAACAAACAAAAAAAAAGATGCTTTGGGGAGCATCTGCCCCTATGGAAAGAACGCAGCACTTTCTGCCTTGCAGCTCTAGGGCAATGTAGCACACCCAGAGCAGAAGTTCTACTTCAGCCAGATCAGGCCTGCAAAGAAACTGCGTTTCACAGGCCTTTGTAAGAGATGTTCCCGGTAGGCTGTTAGAGCACTGTGCAGAGCGAGTTGTTTCTTAGCTTCCCAACGAGCTGGAAGCAAGATGCTTTAGGGGCCATCTGCCCTTAAGGAAAGAAGGCAGCACTTTGTGCCTTGCAGCTCTAGGGCAATGTAGCACACCCCGAGCAGAAGTTCTACTTCAGCCAGATCAGGCCCGCAAAGAAACTGCGTTTCACAGGCCTTTGTAAGAGATGTTCCCGGTAGGCTGTTAGAGCACTGTGCAGAGCGAGTTGTTTCTTAGCTTCCCAGAGAGCTGGAAGCAAGATGCTTTGGGGCCCGTTAATTTTATACCCTGCTACTTTGCTGTAGTTGTTGATTATTTCTAATAGTTTTTCTGTGGATTCTTTGGGGTTTTCTATGTATAAGATCATGTCGTCTGCAAACAACGCGAGTTTTACTTCTTCGTTACCTATTTGGATTCCTTTCATTTTTTTTTCCTGCCGAATTGCTCTTGCCAGCACCTCCAGTACTATGTTGAATAGGAGGGGTGAAAGTGGGCACCCTTGTCTTGTTCCTGTCCTCAGAGGGATGGCTTTCAGCTTTTGTCCATTGAGTATGATGTTGGCTGTGGGTCTATCATATATGGCCTTTATTATGTTGAGGTACTTTCCTTCTATACCCGTTTTACTGAGGGTTTTTATCATAAATGGGTGTTGGATCTTGTCGAATGCTTTCTCTGCGTCTATTGAGATGATCATGTGGTTTTTGTTTTTCATTTTGTTGATGTAGTGTATCACGTTGATTGACTTGCGGGTGTTGAACCATCCCTGTGTCCCTGGTATAAATCCCACTTGATCATGGCGTATAATCTTTTTGATGTATTGCTGTAATCGGTTTGCCAAAATTTGGTTGAGGATTTTTGCATCTATGTTCATCAGTGATATCGGCCTGTAGTTCTCCTTGTTTGTGTTGTCCTTGTCAGGTTTGGGGATCAGAGTGATGTTGGCTTCATAGAATGTGTTAGGGAGTTCTCCATCTTTCTCAATTTTCTGGAACAGTTTGAGGAGAATAGGTACAAAGAACTCACACTGCTTAACAACAAAAAAACAAACAACCCGATCAAAAAATGGGCAGAGGACATGAACAGACATTTCTCCAAAGAAGATATGAACATGGCCAATAGACACATGAAAAGATGTTCATCATCGCTAATCATCAGGGAAATGCAAATCAAAACTACACTAAGATATCACCTTACCCCCGTTAGATTGGCAAAAACATCCAAAACCAAGAACGACAAATGTTGGAGAGGTTGTGGAGAAAGAGGAACCCTCATACACTGTTGGTGGGAATGCAAACTGGTACAGCCACTATGGAAAACAGTATGGAGATTTCTCAAAAAGTTAAAAATAGAAATACCCTATGACCCAGCCATCCCATTACTGGGTATCTATCCTAAGAACCTGATATCAGATATCTCAAGAGTCCGTTGCACCCCTATGTTCATCGCAGCATTATTTACAATAGCCAAGACGTGGAACCAGCCTACATGCCCAGAAACTGATGATTGGATAAAGAAGATGTGGTATATATACACAATGGAATACTACTCAGCCATAAAAAAAGACGACATTGGCCCATTCACAACAATGTGGATGGACCTCGAGGGCATTATGTTAAGCGAAATAAGTCAGTCAGAGAAAGACGAACTCTATATGACTCCACTCATAGGTGGAAATTAGTATATTGAGAAGGAGATCTGATCGGTGGTTACCAGGGAAAATGGGGGGTGGGGGGAGGGCACGGAGGGGGAAGTGGTGTTCCCACAACATGACTAACAAAAATGTACAACTGAAATTTCACAAGCTTGTAATCCATCATAACATTAATAAACAAACAAACAAAAAAAAAGATGCTTTGGGGCCCATCTGCCCCTATGGAAAGAACGCAGCACTTTCTGCCCTGCAGCTCTAGGGCAATGTAGCACACCCAGAGCAGAAGTTCTACTTCAGCCAGATCAGGCCTGCAAAGAAACTGCGTTTCACAGGCCTTTGTAAGAGATGTTCCCGGTAGGCTGTTAGAGCACTGTGCAGAGCGAGTTGTTTCTTAGCTTCCCAACGAGCTGGAAGCAAGATGCTTTAGGGGCCATCTGCCCTTAAGGAAAGAAGGCAGCACTTTGTGCCTTGCAGCTCTAGGGCAATGTAGCACACCCCGAGCAGAAGTTCTACTTCAGCCAGATCAGGCCCGCAAAGAAACTGCGTTTCACAGGCCTTTGTAAGAGATGTTCCCGGTAGGCTGTTAGAGCACTGTGCAGAGCGAGTTGTTTCTTAGCTTCCCAGAGAGCTGGAAGCAAGATGCTTTGGGGCCCGTTAATTTTATACCCTGCTACTTTGCTTTAGTTGTTGATTATTTCTAATAGTTTTTCTGTGGATTCTTTGGGGTTTTCTATGTATAAGATCATGTCGTCTGCAAACAACGCGAGTTTTACTTCTTCGTTACCTATTTGGATTCCTTTCATTTTTTTTTCCTGCCGAATTGCTCTGGCCAGCACCTCCAGTACTATGTTGAATAGGAGGGGTGAAAGTGGGCACCCTTGTCTTGTTCCTGTCCTCAGAGGGATGGCTTTCAGCTTTTGTCCATTGAGTATGATGTTGGCTGTGGGTCTATCATATATGGCCTTTATTATGTTGAGGTACTTTCCTTCTATACCCGTTTTACTGAGGGTTTTTATCATAAATGGGTGTTGGATCTTGTCGAATGCTTTCTCTGCGTCTATTGAGATGATCATGTGGTTTTTGTTTTTCATTTTGTTGATGTAGTGTATCACGTTGATTGACTTGCGGGTGTTGAACCATCCCTGTGTCCCTGGTATAAATCCCACTTGATCATGGCGTATAATCTTTTTGATGTATTGCTGTAATCGGTTTGCCAAAATTTGGTTGAGGATTTTTGCATCTATGTTCATCAGTGATATCGGCCTGTAGTTCTCCTTGTTTGTGTTGTCCTTGTCAGGTTTGGGGATCAGAGTGATGTTGGCTTCATAGAATGTGTTAGGGAGTTCTCCATCTTTCTCAATTTTCTGGAACAGTTTGAGGAGAATAGGTACAAAGAACTCACACTGCTTAACAACAAAAAAACAAACAACCCGATCAAAAAATGGGCAGAGGACATGAACAGACATTTCTCCAAAGAAGATATGAACATGGCCAATAGACACATGAAAAGATGTTCATCATCGCTAATCATCAGGGAAATGCAAATCAAAACTACACTAAGATATCACCTTACCCCCGTTAGATTGGCAAAAACATCCAAAACCAAGAACGACAAATGTTGGAGAGGTTGTGGAGAAAGAGGAACCCTCATACACTGTTGGTGGGAATGCAAACTGGTACAGCCACTATGGAAAACAGTATGGAGATTTCTCAAAAAGTTAAAAATAGAAATACCCTATGACCCAGCCATCCCATTACTGGGTATCTATCCTAAGAACCTGATATCAGATATCTCAAGAGTCCGTTGCACCCCTATGTTCATCGCAGCATTATTTACAATAGCCAAGACGTGGAACCAGCCTACATGCCCAGAAACTGATGATTGGATAAAGAAGATGTGGTATATATACACAATGGAATACTACTCAGCCATAAAAAAAGACGACATTGGCCCATTCACAACAATGTGGATGGACCTCGAGGGCATTATGTTAAGCGAAATAAGTCAGTCAGAGAAAGACGAACTCTATATGACTCCACTCATAGGTGGAAATTAGTATATTGAGAAGGAGATCTGATCGGTGGTTACCAGGGAAAATGGGGGGTGGGGGGAGGGCACGGAGGGGGAAGTGGTGTTCCCACAACATGACTAACAAAAATGTACAACTGAAATTTCACAAGCTTGTAATCCATCATAACATTAATAAACAAACAAACAAACAAAAAGATGCTTTGGGGCCCATCTGCCCCTATGGAAAGAACGCAGCACTTTCTGCCCTGCAGCTCTAGGGCAATGTAGCACACCCAGAGCAGAAGTTCTACTTCAGCCAGATCAGGCCTGCAAAGAAACTGCGTTTCACAGGCCTTTGTAAGAGATGTTCCCGGTAGGCTGTTAGAGCACTGTGCAGAGCGAGTTGTTTCTTAGCTTCCCAACGAGCTGGAAGCAAGATGCTTTAGGGGCCATCTGCCCTTAAGGAAAGAAGGCAGCACTTTGTGCCTTGCAGCTCTAGGGCAATGTAGCACACCCCGAGCAGAAGTTCTACTTCAGCCAGATCAGGCCCGCAAAGAAACTGCGTTTCACAGGCCTTTGTAAGAGATGTTCCCGGTAGGCTGTTAGAGCACTGTGCAGAGCGAGTTGTTTCTTAGCTTCCCAGAGAGCTGGAAGCAAGATGCTTTGGGGCCCGTTAATTTTATACCCTGCTACTTTGCTTTAGTTGTTGATTATTTCTAATAGTTTTTCTGTGGATTCTTTGGGGTTTTCTATGTATAAGATCATGTCGTCTGCAAACAACGCGAGTTTTACTTCTTCGTTACCTATTTGGATTCCTTTCATTTTTTTTTCCTGCCGAATTGCTCTGGCCAGCACCTCCAGTACTATGTTGAATAGGAGGGGTGAAAGTGGGCACCCTTGTCTTGTTCCTGTCCTCAGAGGGATGGCTTTCAGCTTTTGTCCATTGAGTATGATGTTGGCTGTGGGTCTATCATATATGGCCTTTATTATGTTGAGGTACTTTCCTTCTATACCCGTTTTACTGAGGGTTTTTATCATAAATGGGTGTTGGATCTTGTCGAATGCTTTCTCTGCGTCTATTGAGATGATCATGTGGTTTTTGTTTTTCATTTTGTTGATGTAGTGTATCACGTTGATTGACTTGCGGGTGTTGAACCATCCCTGTGTCCCTGGTATAAATCCCACTTGATCATGGCGTATAATCTTTTTGATGTATTGCTGTAATCGGTTTGCCAAAATTTGGTTGAGGATTTTTGCATCTATGTTCATCAGTGATATCGGCCTGTAGTTCTCCTTCTTTGGTTTGTCCTTGTCAGGTTTGGGGATCAGAGTGATGTTGGCTTCATAGAATGTGTTAGGGAGTTCTCCATCTTTCTCAATTTTCTGGAACAGTTTGAGGAGAATAGGTACAAAGAACTCACACTGCTTAACAACAAAAAAACAAACAACCCGATCAAAAAATGGGCAGAGGACATGAACAGACATTTCTCCAAAGAAGATATGAACATGGCCAATAGACACATGAAAAGATGTTCATCATCGCTAATCATCAGGGAAATGAAAATCAAAACTACACTAAGATATCACCTTTCCCCCGTTAGATTGGCAAAAACATCCAAAACCAAGAACGACAAATGTTGCAGAGGTTGTGGAGAAAGAGGAACCCTCATACACTGTTGGTGGGAATGCAAACTGGTACAGCCACTATGGAAAACAGTATGGAGATTTCTCAAAAAGTTAAAAATAGAAATACCCTATGACCCAGCCATCCCATTACTGGGTATCTATCCTAAGAACCTGATATCAGATATCTCAAGAGTCCGTTGCACCCCTATGTTCATCGCAGCATTATTTACAATAGCCAAGACGTGGAACCAGCCTACATGCCCAGAAACTGATGATTGGATAAAGAAGATGTGGTATATATACACAATGGAATACTACTCAGCCATAAAAAAAGACGACATTGGCCCATTCACAACAATGTGGATGGACCTCGAGGGCATTATGTTAAGCGAAATAAGTCAGTCAGAGAAAGACGAACTCTATATGACTCCACTCCTAGGTGGAAATTAGTATATTGAGAAGGAGATCTGATCGGTGGTTACCAGGGAAAATGGGGGGTGGGGGGAGGGCACGGAGGGGGAAGTGGTGTTCCCACAACATGACTAACAAAAATGTACAACTGAAATTTCACAAGCTTGTAATCCATCATAACATTAATAAACAAACAAACAAAAAAAAAGATGCTTTGGGGCCCATCTGCCCCTATGGAAAGAACGCAGCACTTTGTGCCTTGCAGCTCTAGGGCAATGTAGCACACCCAGAGCAGAAGTTCTACTTCAGCCAGATCAGGCCTGCAAAGAAACTGCGTTTCACAGGCCTTTGTAAGAGATGTTCCCGGTAGGCTGTTAGAGCACTGTGCAGAGCGAGTTGTTTCTTAGCTTCCCAACGAGCTGGAAGCAAGATGCTTTAGGGGCCATCTGCCCTTAAGGAAAGAAGGCAGCACTTTGTGCCTTGCAGCTCTAGGGCAATGTAGCACACCCCGAGCAGAAGTTCTACTTCAGCCAGATCAGGCCCGCAAAGAAACTGCGTTTCACAGCCCTTTGTAAGAGATGTTCCCGGTAGGCTGTTAGAGCACTGTGCAGAGCGAGTTGTTTCTTAGCTTCCCAGAGAGCTGGAAGCAAGATGCTTTGGGGCCCGTTAATTTTATACCCTGCTACTTTGCTTTAGTTGTTGATTATTTCTAATAGTTTTTCTGTGGATTCTTTGGGGTTTTCTATGTATAAGATCATGTCGTCTGCAAACAACGCGAGTTTTACTTCTTCGTTACCTATTTGGATTCCTTTCATTTTTTTTTCCTGCCGAATTGCTCTGGCCAGCACCTCCAGTACTATGTTGAATAGGAGGGGTGAAAGTGGGCACCCTTGTCTTGTTCCTGTCCTCAGAGGGATGGCTTTCAGCTTTTGTCCATTGAGTATGATGTTGGCTGTGGGTCTATCATATATGGCCTTTATTATGTTGAGGTACTTTCCTTCTATACCCGTTTTACTGAGGGTTTTTATCATAAATGGGTGTTGGATCTTGTCGAATGCTTTCTCTGCGTCTATTGAGATGATCATGTGGTTTTTGTTTTTCATTTTGTTGATGTAGTGTATCACGTTGATTGACTTGCGGGTGTTGAACCATCCCTGTGTCCCTGGTATAAATCCCACTTGATCATGGCGTATAATCTTTTTGATGTATTGCTGTAATCGGTTTGCCAAAATTTGGTTGAGGATTTTTGCATCTATGTTCATCAGTGATATCGGCCTGTAGTTCTCCTTGTTTGTGTTGTCCTTGTCAGGTTTGGGGATCAGAGTGATGTTGGCTTCATAGAATGTGTTAGGGAGTTCTCCATCTTTCTCAATTTTCTGGAACAGTTTGAGGAGAATAGGTACAAAGAACTCACACTGCTTAACAACAAAAAAACAAACAACCCGATCAAAAAATGGGCAGAGGACATGAACAGACATTTCTCCAAAGAAGATATGAACATGGCCAATAGACACATGAAAAGATGTTCATCATCGCTAATCATCAGGGAAATGCAAATCAAAACTACACTAAGATATCACCTTACCCCCGTTAGATTGGCAAAAACATCCAAAACCAAGAACGACAAATGTTGGAGAGGTTGTGGAGAAAGAGGAACCCTCATACACTGTTGGTGGGAATGCAAACTGGTACAGCCACTATGGAAAACAGTATGGAGATTTCTCAAAAAGTTAAAAATAGAAATACCCTATGACCCAGCCATCCCATTACTGGGTATCTATCCTAAGAACCTGATATCAGATATCTCAAGAGTCCGTTGCACCCCTATGTTCATCGCAGCATTATTTACAATAGCCAAGACGTGGAACCAGCCTACATGCCCAGAAACTGATGATTGGATAAAGAAGATGTGGTATATATACACAATGGAATACTACTCAGCCATAAAAAAAGACGACATTGGCCCATTCACAACAATGTGGATGGACCTCGAGGGCATTATGTTAAGCGAAATAAGTCAGTCAGAGAAAGACGAACTCTATATGACTCCACTCATAGGTGGAAATTAGTATATTGAGAAGGAGATCTGATGGGTGGTTATCAGGGAAAAGGGGGGGTGGGGGAGGGCACGGAGGGGGAAGTGGTGTTCCCACAACATGACTAACAAAAATGTACAACTGAAATTTCACAAGCTTGTAATCCATCATAACATTAATAAACAAAAAAAAAAAAAAAATGCTTTGGGGCCCATCTGCCCCTATGGAAAGAACGCAGCACTTTCTGCCTTGCAGCTCTAGGGCAATGTAGCACACCCAGAGCAGAAGTTCTACTTCAGCCAGATCAGGCCCGCAAAGAAACTGCGTTTCACAGGCCTTTGTAAGAGATGTTCCCGGTAGGCTGTTAGAGCACTGTGCAGAGCGAGTTGTTTCTTAGCTTCCCAAAGAGCTGGAAGCAAGATGCTTTGGGGCCCTTCTCACCCTTTGGCAAGAAGGCAGCACTTTGTGCCTTGCAGCTCTAGGGCAATGTAGCACACCCACAGCAGAAGTTCTACTTCAGCCAGATCAGGCCCGCAAAGAAACTGCGTTTCACAGGCCTTTGTAAGAGATGTTCCCTGTAGGCTGTTAGAGCACTGTGCAGAGCGAGTTGTTTCTTAGCTTCCCAAACAGCTGGAAGCAAGATGCTTTAGGGGCCATCTGCCCTTAAGGAAAGAAGGCAGCACTTTTGCCTTGCAGCTCTAGGGCAATGTAGCACACCCAGAGCAGATGTTCTACTTCTCCCAGGTCAGGCCTGCAAGGAAACTTCGTTTCACAGGCCTTTGTAAGAGATGTTCCCAGTACGCTGTAAGAGCACTGTGCAGAGCGTGTTTTCACTTAGCTTCCCAAAGAGCTGGAAACAAAAGCCTTTTGGTCCAGTCTCCCTCTTTGGAAACAAGGCAGCACTTGGTGCCTTGCACCTCTAGGGCAATGTAGCACATGGCAGAGCAGAAGTTCTACTTCAGGGAGATCACGCCTGCAAAGAAACTGCATTTCACAGGCCTTGGTAAAACATGTTCCCAGTAGGCTGTAAGAGCACTGTGCAGAGCGACTTGTTTCTTAGCTTCCCAAAGAGCTGGAAGCAAGATGCTTTGGGGCCATTCTCACCCTTTGGAAAGAAGGCTGCACTTTGTGCCTTGCAGCTCTAGGGCAATGTAGCACACCCAGAGCAGAAGTTCTTCTTCAGCCAGATCAGGCTTTCAAAGAAACTGCATTTCACAGGCCTTTGTAAGAAATGTTCCCTGTGGGCTGTTAGAGCACTGTGCAGAGCGAGTTCTTTCTTAGCTTCCCAAAGACCTGGAAGCAAGATGCTTTGGGGGCCATCTGCCCTTAAGTAAAGAAGGCAGCACTTTGTGCCTTGCAGCTCTAGGGCAATGTAGCTCACGCAGAGCAGATGTTGTACTTCTGCCAGGTCAGGCCTGCAAAGAAACTGCGTTTCACAGGCCTTTGTAAGAGATATTCCCGGTAGGCTGTAAGAGCACTGTGCAGAGCGTGTTTTCTCTTAGCTTCCCAAAGAGCTGGAAACAAAACGCTTTTGGTCCAGTCTCCCTCTTTGTAAACAAGGCAGCACTTGGTGCCTTGCACCTCTAGGGCGATGTAGCACATGGCAGAGCAGAAGTTCTACTTCAGGGAGATCACGCCTGCAAAGAAACTGCATTTCACAGGCCTTTGTAAAACATGTTCCCAGTAGGCTGTAAGAGCACTGTGCAGAGCGACTTGTTTCTTAGCTTCAGAAAGAGCTGGAAGCAAGATGCTTTGGGGCCCTTCTCACCCTTTGGAAAGAAGGCAGCACTTTGTGCCTTGCAGCTCTAGGGCAATGTAGCACACCCAGAGCAGAAGTTCTGCTTCAGCTACATCAGACCTGCAAAGAAAATTCGTTTCACAGGCCTTTGTAAGAGATGTTCCCGGTAGGCTGTAAGAGCACTGTGCAGAGCGACTAGTTTCTTAGCTTCCCAGAGAGCTGGAAGCAAGATGCTTTGGGGCCCATATGCCCCTATGGAAAGAACGCAGCACTTTGTGCCTTGCAGCTCTAGGGCAATGCAGCACACCCCGAGCAGAAGTTCTACTTTTGCCAGGTCAGGCCTGCAAAGAAACTGCGTTTCACAGGCCTTTGTAAGAGGTGTTCCCGGTAGGCTGTAAGAGCACTGTGCAGAGCGTGTTTTCTCTTAGCTTCCCAAAGAGCTGGAAACAAAACGCTTTTGGTCCAGTCTCCCTCTTTGGAAAGAAGGCAGCACTTGGTGCCTTGCACCTCTAGGGCAATGTAGCACATGGCAGAGCAGAAGTTCTACTTCAGGGAGATCACGCCTGCAAAGAAACTGCATTTCACAGGCCTTTGTAAAACATGTTCCCAGTAGGCTGTAAGAGCACTGTGCATAGCGACTTGTTTCTTAGCTTAGCAAAGAGCTGGAAGCAAGATGCTTTGGGGTCCTTCTGACCCTTTGGAAAGAAGGCATCACTTGGTGCCTTGCATCTCTAGGGCAATGTAGCACATGGCAGAGCAGAAGTTCTACTTCAGGGAGATCACGCCTGCAAAGAAACTGCATTTCACAGGCCTTTGTAAAACATGTTCCCAGTAGGCTGTAAGAGCACTGTGCAGAGCGACTTGTTTCTTAGCTTCCCAAAGAGCTGGAAGCAAGATGCTTTGGGGTCCTTCTGACCCTTTGGAAAGTAGGCAGCAGTTTGAGCCTTGCAGCTCTAGGGCAATGTAGCACACACAGAGCAGAAGTTCTACTTCAGCCAGATCAGGCCTTCAAAGAAACTTCGTTTCACAGGCCTTTGTAAGAGATGTTCCCGGTGGGCTGTAAGAGCACTGTGCAGAGCGACTTGTTTCTTAGCTTCCCAAAGAGCTGGAAGCAAAATGGTTTGGGAATCATCTGCCCCTTTGGAAAGAAGTCAGCACTTTGTGCCTTGCAGCTCTAGGGCAATGTAGCACACCCAGAGCAGAAGTTCTACTTCTGCCAGATCAGGCCCGCAAAGAAACTGCATTTCACAGGCCTTTGTAAGAGATGTTCCCGGTAGGCTGTTAGAACACTGTGCAGAGCGAGTTGTTTCTTAGCTTCCCAAAGAGCTGGAAGCAAGATGCTTTGGGGCCCTTCGCCCCCTTTGGAAAGAAGGCATCACTTTGTGCCTTACAGCTCTACGGCAATGTAGCACACCCAGAGCACAAGTTCTACTTCAGCCAGATCAGGCCTGCAAAGAAACTGCGTTTCACAGGCCTTTGTAAGAGATATTCACGGTAGGCTGTAAGAGCACTGTGCAGAGCGAGTTGTTTCTTAGCTTCCCAACGAGCTGGAAGCAAGATGCTTTAGGGGCCATCTGCCCTTAAGGAAAGAAGGCAGCACTTTGTGCCTTGCAGCTCTAGGGCAATGTAGCACACCCAGAGCAGATGTTCTACTTCTCCCAGGTCAGGCCTGCAAAGAAACTTCGTTTCACAGGCCTTTGTAAGAGATGTTCCCGGTAGGCTGTAAGAGCACTGTGCAGAGCGACTTGTTTCTTAGCTTCCCAGAGAGCTGGAAGCAAGATGCTTTGGGGCCCTTCTCACCCTTTGGAAAGAAGGCAGCACTTTGTGCCTTGCAGCTCAGGGCAATGTAGCACACACAGAGCAGAAGTTCTACTTCAGGGAGATCAGGCCGGCAAAGAAACTGCGTTTCACAGGCCTTTGTAAGAGATGTTCCCTGTAGGCTGTTAGAGCACTGTGCAGAGCGAGTTGTTTCTTAGCTTCCCAAACAGCTGGAAGCAAGATGCTTTAGGGGCCATCTGCCCTTAAGGAAAGAAGGCAGCAGTTTGTGCCTTGCATCTCTAGGGCAATGTAGCACACCCAGAGCAGATGTTCTACTTCTGCCAGGTCAGGCCTGCAAAGAAACTTCGTTTCACAGGCCCTTGTAAGAGATGTTCCCGGTAGGCTGTTAGAGCACTGTGCAGAGCGACTTGTTTCTTAGCTTCCTAAAGAGCTGGAAGCAAGATGCTTAGGGGCCCTTCTCACCCTTTGGAAAGAAGGCAGCACTTTGTGCCTTGCAGCTCTAGGGCAATGTAGCACACCCCGAGCAGAAGTTCTACTTCAGCCAGATCAGGCCCGCAAAGAAACTGCGTTTCACAGGCCTTTGTAAGAGATGTTCCCGGTAGGCTGTTAGAGCACTGTGCAGAGCGAGTTGTTTCTTAGCTTCCCAGAGAGCTGGAAGCAAGATGCTTTGGGGCCCGTTAATTTTATACCCTGCTACTTTGCTGTAGTTGTTGATTATTTCTAATAGTTTTTCTGTGGATTCTTTGGGGTTTTCTATGTATAAGATCATGTCGTCTGCAAACAACGCGAGTTTTACTTCTTCGTTACCTATTTGGATTCCTTTCATTTTTTTTTCCTGCCGAATTGCTCTGGCCAGCACCTCCAGTACTATGTTGAATAGGAGTGGTGAAAGTGGGCACCCTTGTCTTGTTCCTGTCCTCAGAGGGATGGCTTTCAGCTTTTGTCCATTGAGTATGATGTTGGCTGTGGGTCTATCATATATGGCCTTTATTATGTTGAGGTACTTTCCTTCTATACCCATTTTACTGAGGGTTTTTATCATAAATGGGTGTTGGATCTTGTCGAATGCTTTCTCTGCGTCTATTGAGATGATCATGTGGTTTTTGTTTTTCATTTTGTTGATGTAGTGTATCACGTTGATTGACTTGCGGGTGTTGAACCATCCCTGTGTCCCTGGTATAAATCCCACTTGATCATGGT
Organism: Equus asinus; assembly: GCF_041296235.1. NCBI lineage: Eukaryota > Metazoa > Chordata > Mammalia > Perissodactyla > Equidae > Equus > Equus asinus. The sequence continues at coordinate 38,491,216 of NC_091790.1, forward strand.
GTATAATCTTTTTGATGTATTGCTGTAATCGGTTTGCCAAAATTTGGTTGAGGATTTTTGCATCTATGTTCATCAGTGATATCGGCCTGTAGTTCTCCTTGTTTGTGTTGTCCTTGTCAGGTTTGGGGATCAGAGTGATGTTGGCTTCATAGAATGTGTTAGGGAGTTCTCCATCTTTCTCAATTTTCTGGAACAGTTTGAGGAGAATAGGTACAAAGAACTCACACTGCTTAACAACAAAAAAACAAACAACCCGATCAAAAAATGGGCAGAGGACATGAACAGACATTTCTCAAAAGAAGATATGAACATGGCCAATAGACACATGAAAAGATGTTCATCATCGCTAATCATCAGGGAAATGCAAATCAAAACTACACTAAGATATCACCTTACCCCCGTTAGATTGGCAAAAACATCCAAAACCAAGAACGACAAATGTGGGAGAGGTTGTGGAGAAAGAGGAACCCTCATACACTGTTGGTGGGAATGCAAACTGGTACAGCCACTATGGAAAACAGTATGGAGATTTCTCAAAAAGTTAAAAATAGAAATACCCTATGACCCAGCCATCCCATTACTGGGTATCTATCCTAAGAACCTGATATCAGATATCTCAAGAGTCCGTTGCACCCCTATGTTCATCGCAGCATTATTTACAATAGCCAAGACGTGGAACCAGCCTACATGCCCAGAAACTGATGATTGGATAAAGAAGATGTGGTATATATACACAATGGAATACTACTCAGCCATAAAAAAAGACGACATTGGCCCATTCACAACAATGTGGATGGACCTCGAGGGCATTATGTTAAGCGAAATAAGTCAGTCAGAGAAAGACGATCTCTATATGACTCCACTCATAGGTGGAAATTAGTATATTGAGAAGGAGATCTGATGGGTGGTTACCAGGGAAAAGGGGGGGTGGGGGGAGGGCACTCAGGGGGAAGTGGTGTTCCCACAACATGACTAACAAAAATGTACAACTGAAATTTCACAAGCTTGTAATCCATTATAACATTAATAAACAAACAAAAAAAAAAGATGCTTTGGGGCCCATCTGCCCCTATGGAAAGAACGCAGCACTTTCTGCCTTGCAGCTCTAGGGCAATGTAGCACACCCAGAGCAGAAGTTCTACTTCAGCCAGATCAGGCCCGCAAAGAAACTGCGTTTCACAGGCCTTTGTAAGAGATGTTCCCGGTAGGCTGTTAGAGCACTGTGCAGAGCGAGTTGTTTCTTAGCTTCCCAAAGAGCTGGAAGCAAGATGCTTTGGGGCCCTTCTCACCCTTTGGCAAGAAGGCAGCACTTTGTGCCTTGCAGCTCTAGGGCAATGTAGCACACCCACAGCAGAAGTTCTACTTCAGCCAGATCAGGCCCGCAAAGAAACTGCGTTTCACAGGCCTTTGTAAGAGATGTTCCCGGTAGGCTGTTAGAACACTGTGCAGAGCGAGTTGTTTCTAAGCTTCCCAAAGAGCTGGAAGCAAGATGCTTTGGGGCCCTTCGCCCCCTTTGGAAAGAAGGCATCACTTTGTGCCTTACAGTTCTACGGCAATGTAGCACACCCAGAGCAGAAGTTCTACTTCAGCCAGATCAGGCCTGCAAAGAAACTGCGTTTCACAGGCCTTTGTAAGAGATATTCACGGTAGGCTGTAAGAGCACTGTGCAGAGCGAGTTGTTTCTTAGCTTCCCAACGAGCTGGAAGCAAGATGCTTTAGGGGCCATCTGCCCTTAAGGAAAGAAGGCAGCACTTTGTGCCTTGCAGCTCTAGGGCAATGTAGCACACCCAGAGCAGATGTTCTACTTCTCCCAGGTCAGGCCTGCAAAGAAACTTCGTTTCACAGGCCTTTGTAAGAGATGTTCCCGGTAGGCTGTAAGAGCACTGTGCAGAGCGACTTGGTTCTTAGCTTCCCAGAGAGCTGGAAGCAAGATGCTTTGGGGCCCTTCTCACCCTTTGGAAAGAAGGCAGCACTTTGTGCCTTGCAGCTCTAGGGCAATGTAGCACACACAGAGCAGAAGTTCTACTTCAGGGAGATCAGGCCTGCAAAGAAACTGCGTTTCACAGGCCTTTGTAAGAGATGTTCCCTGTAGGCTGTTAGAGCACTGTGCAGAGCGAGTTGTTTCTTAGCTTCCCAAACAGCTGGAAGCAAGATGCTTTAGGGGCCATCTGCCCTTAAGGAAAGAAGGCAGCAGTTTGTGCCTTGCATCTCTAGGGCAATGTAGCACACCCAGAGCAGATGTTCTACTTCTGCCAGGTCAGGCCTGCAAAGAAACTTCGTTTCACAGGCCCTTGTAAGAGATGTTCCCGGTAGGCTGTTAGAGCACTGTGCAGAGCGACTTGTTTCTTAGCTTCCTAAAGAGCTGGAAGCAAGATGCTTAGGGGCCCTTCTCACCCTTTGGAAAGAAGGCAGCACTTTGTGCCTTGCAGCTCTAGGGCAATGTAGCACACCCCGAGCAGAAGTTCTACTTCAGCCAGATCAGGCCCGCAAAGAAACTGCGTTTCACAGGCCTTTGTAAGAGATGTTCCCGGTAGGCTGTTAGAGCACTGTGCAGAGCGAGTTGTTTCTTAGCTTCCCAGAGAGCTGGAAGCAAGATGCTTTGGGGCCCGTTGATTTTATACCCTGCTACTTTGCTGTAGTTGTTGATTATTTCTAATAGTTTTTCTGTGGATTCTTTGGGGTTTTCTATGTATAAGATCATGTCGTCTGCAAACAACGCGAGTTTTACTTCTTCGTTACCTATTTGGATTCCTTTCATTTTTTTTTCCTGCCGAATTGCTCTGGCCAGCACCTCCAGTACTATGTTGAATAGGAGTGGTGAAAGTGGGCACCCTTGTCTTGTTCCTGTCCTCAGAGGGATGGCTTTCAGCTTTTGTCCATTGAGTATGATGTTGGCTGTGGGTCTATCATATATGGCCTTTATTATGTTGAGGTACTTTCCTTCTATACCCATTTTACTGAGGGTTTTTATCATAAATGGGTGTTGGATCTTGTCGAATGCTTTCTCTGCGTCTATTGAGATGATCATGTGGTTTTTGTTTTTCATTTTGTTGATGTAGTGTATCACGTTGATTGACTTGCGGGTGTTGAACCATCCCTGTGTCCCTGGTATAAATCCCACTTGATCATGGTGTATAATCTTTTTGATGTATTGCTGTAATCGGTTTGCCAAAATTTGGTTGAGGATTTTTGCATCTATGTTCATCAGTGATATCGGCCTGTAGTTCTCCTTCTTTGTGTTGTCCTTGTCAGGTTTGGGGATCAGAGTGATGTTGGCTTCATAGAATGTGTTAGGGAGTTCTCCATCTTTCTCAATTTTCTGGAACAGTTTGAGGAGAATAGGTACAAAGAACTCACACTGCTTAACAACAAAAAAACAAACAACCCGATCAAAAAATGGGCAGAGGACATGAACAGACATTTCTCAAAAGAAGATATGAACATGGCCAATAGACACATGAAAAGATGTTCATCATCGCTAATCATCAGGGAAATGCAAATCAAAACTACACTAAGATATCACCTTACCCCCGTTAGATTGGCAAAAACATCCAAAACCAAGAACGACAAATGTTGCAGAGGTTGTGGAGAAAGAGGAACCCTCATACACTGTTGGTGGGAATGCAAACTGGTACAGCCACTATGGAAAACAGTATGGAGATTTCTCAAAAAGTTAAAAATAGAAATACCCTATGACCCAGCCATCCCATTACTGGGTATCTATCCTAAGAACCTGATATCAGATATCTCAAGAGTCCGTTGCACCCCTATGTTCATCGCAGCATTATTTACAATAGCCAAGACGTGGAACCAGCCTACATGCCCAGAAACTGATGATTGGATAAAGAAGATGTGGTATATATACACAATGGAATACTACTCAGCCATAAAAAAAGACGACATTGGCCCATTCACAACAATGTGGATGGACCTCGAGGGCATTATGTTAAGCGAAATAAGTCAGTCAGAGAAAGACGAACTCTATATGACTCCACTCATAGGTGGAAATTAGTATATTGAGAAGGAGATCTGATCGGTGGTTACCAGGGAAAAGGGGGGGTGGGGGGAGGTCACGGAGTGGGAAGTGGTGTTCCCACAACATGACTAACAAAAATGTACAACTGAAATTTCACAAGCTTGTAATCCATCATAACATTAATAAACAAAAAAAAAAAAAAAAAGATGCTTTGGGGCCCATCTGCCCCTATGGAAAGAAGGCAGCACTTTGTGCCTTGCAGCTCTAGGGCAATGTAGCACACCCAGAGCAGAAGTTCTACTTCAGCCAGATCAGGCCCGCAAAGAAACTGCGTTTCACAGGCCTTTGTAAGAGATGTTCCCGGTAGGCTGTTAGAGCACTGTGCAGAGCGAGTTGTTTCTTAGCTTCCCAAAGAGCTGGAAGCAAGATGCTTTGGGGCCATTCTCACCCTTTGGAAAGAAGGCAGCACTTTGTGCCTTGCAGCTCTAGGGCAATGTAGCACACCCACAGCAGAAGTTCTACTTCAGCCAGATCAGGCCCGCAAAGAAACTGCGTTTCACAGGCCTTTGTAAGAGATGTTCCCGGTAGGCTGTTAGAGCACTGTGCAGAGCGAGTTGTTTCTTAGCTTCCCAGAGAGCTGGAAGCAAGATGCTTTGGGGCCCGTTGATTTTATACCCTGCTACTTTGCTGTAGTTGTTGATTATTTCTAATAGTTTTTCTGTGGATTCTTTGGGGTTTTCTATGTATAAGATCATGTCGTCTGCAAACAACGCGAGTTTTACTTCTTCGTTACCTATTTGGATTCCTTTCATTTTTTTTTCCTGCCGAATTGCTCTGGCCAGCACCTCCAGTACTATGTTGAATAGGAGTGGTGAAAGTGGGCACCCTTGTCTTGTTCCTGTCCTCAGAGGGATGGCTTTCAGCTTTTGTCCATTGAGTATGATGTTGGCTGTGGGTCTATCATATATGGCCTTTATTATGTTGAGGTACTTTCCTTCTATACCCATTTTACTGAGGGTTTTTATCATAAATGGGTGTTGGATCTTGTCGAATGCTTTCTCTGCGTCTATTGAGATGATCATGTGGTTTTTGTTTTTCATTTTGTTGATGTAGTGTATCACGTTGATTGACTTGCGGGTGTTGAACCATCCCTGTGTCCCTGGTATAAATCCCACTTGATCATGGTGTATAATCTTTTTGATGTATTGCTGTAATCGGTTTGCCAAAATTTGGTTGAGGATTTTTGCATCTATGTTCATCAGTGATATCGGCCTGTAGTTCTCCTTGTTTGTGTTGTCCTTGTCAGGTTTGGGGATCAGAGTGATGTTGGCTTCATAGAATGTGTTAGGGAGTTCTCCATCTTTCTCAATTTTCTGGAACAGTTTGAGGAGAATAGGTACAAAGAACTCACACTGCTTAACAACAAAAAAACAAACAACCCGATCAAAAAATGGGCAGAGGACATGAACAGACATTTCTCAAAAGAAGATATGAACATGGCCAATAGACACATGAAAAGATGTTCATCATCGCTAATCATCAGGGAAATGCAAATCAAAACTACACTAAGATATCACCTTACCCCCGTTAGATTGGCAAAAACATCCAAAACCAAGAACGACAAATGTTGCAGAGGTTGAGGAGAAAGAGGAACCCTCATACACTGTTGGTGGGAATGCAAACTGGTACAGCCACTATGGAAAACAGTATGGAGATTTCTCAAAAAGTTAAAAATAGAAATACCCTATGACCCAGCCATCCCATTACTGGGTATCTATCCTAAGAACCTGATATCAGATATCTCAAGAGTCCGTTGCACCCCTATGTTCATCGCAGCATTATTTACAATAGCCAAGACGTGGAACCAGCCTACATGCCCAGAAACTGATGATTGGATAAAGAAGATGTGGTATATATACACAATGGAATACTACTCAGCCATAAAAAAAGACGACATTGGCCCATTCACAACAATGTGGATGGACCTCGAGGGCATTATGTTAAGCGAAATAAGTCAGTCAGAGAAAGACGATCTCTATATGACTCCACTCATAGGTGGAAATTAGTATATTGAGAAGGAGATCTGATGGGTGGTTACCAGGGAAAAGGGGGGGTGGGGGGAGGGCACGGAGGGGGAAGTGGTGTTCCCACAACATGACTAACAAAAATGTACAACTGAAATTTCACAAGCTTGTAATCCATCATAACATTAATAAACAAACAAAAAAAAAAGATGCTTTGGGGCCCATCTGCCCCTATGGAAAGAACGCAGCACTTTCTGCCTTGCAGCTCTAGGGCAATGTAGCACACCCAGAGCAGAAGTTCTACTTCAGCCAGATCAGGCCCGCAAAGAAACTGCGTTTCACAGGCCTTTGTAAGAGATGTTCCCGGTAGGCTGTTAGAGCACTGTGCAGAGCGAGTTGTTTCTTAGCTTCCCAAAGAGCTGGAAGCAAGATGCTTTGGGGCCCTTCTCACCCTTTGGCAAGAAGGCAGCACTTTGTGCCTTGCAGCTCTAGGGCAATGTAGCACACCCACAGCAGAAGTTCTACTTCAGCCAGATCAGGCCCGCAAAGAAACTGCGTTTCACAGGCCTTTGTAAGAGATGTTCCCGGTAGGCTGTTAGAGCACTGTGCAGAGCGAGTTGTTTCTTAGCTTCCCAACGAGCTGGAAGCAAGATGCTTTAGGGGCCATCTGCCCTTAAGGAAAGAAGGCAGCACTTTTGCCTTGCAGCTCTAGGGCAATGTAGCACACCCAGAGCAGATGTTCTACTTCTCCCAGGTCAGGCCTGCAAGGAAATTTCGTTTCACAGGCCTTTGTAAGAGATGTTCCCGGTACGCTGTAAGAGCACTGTGCAGAGCGTGTTTTCACTTAGCTTCCCAAAGAGCTGGAAACAAAAGCCTTTTGGTCCAGTCTCCCTCTTTGGAAACAAGGCAGCACTTGGTGCCTTGCACCTCTAGGGCAATGTAGCACATGGCAGAGCAGAAGTTCTACTTCAGGGAGATCACGCCTGCAAAGAAACTGCATTTCACAGGCCTTTGTAAAACATGTTCCCAGTAGGCTGTAAGAGCACTGTGCAGAGCGACTTGTTTCTTAGCTTCCCAAAGAGCTGGAAGCAAGATGCTTTGGGGCCCTTCTCACCCTTTGGAAAGAAGGCAGCACTTTGTGCCTTCCAGCTCTAGGGCAATGTAGCACACCCAGAGCAGAAGATCTTCTTCAGCCAGATCAGGCTTTCAAAGAAACTGCATTTCACAGGCCTTTGTAAGAAATGTTCCCTGTGGGCTGTTAGAGCACTGTGCAGAGCGAGTTCTTTCTTAGCTTCCCAAAGACCTGGAAGCAAGATGCTTTGGGGGCCATCTGCCCTTAAGTAAAGAAGGCAGCACTTTGTGCCTTGCAGCTCTAGGGCAATGTAGCTCACGCAGAGCAGATGTTGTACTTCTGCCAGGTCAGGCCTGCAAAGAAACTGCGTTTCACAGGCCTTTGTAAGAGATGTTCCCGGTAGGCTGTAAGAGCACTGTGCAGAGCGTGTTTTCTCTTAGCTTCCCAAAGAGCTGGAAACAAAACGCTTTTGGTCCAGTCTCCCTCTTTGTAAACAAGGCAGCACTTGGTGCCTTGCACCTCTAGGCCTTGTAGCACATGGCAGAGCAGAAGTTCTACTTCAGGGAGATCACGCCTGCAAAGAAACTGCATTTCACAGGCCTTTGTAAAACATGTTCCCAGTAGGCTGTAAGAGCACTGTGCAGAGCGACTTGTTTCTTAGCTTCAGAAAGAGCTGGAAGCAAGATGCTTTGGGGCCCTTCTCACCCTTTGGAAAGAAGGCAGCACTTTGTGCCTTGCAGCTCTAGGGCAATGTAGCACACCCAGAGCAGAAGTTCTGCTTCAGCTACATCAGACCTGCAAAGAAAATTCGTTTCACAGGCCTTTGTAAGAGATGTTCCCTGTAGGCTGTAAGAGCACTGTGCAGAGCGACTAGTTTCTTAGCTTCCCAGAGAGCTGGAAGCAAGATGCTTTGGGGCCCATATGCCCCTATGGAAAGAACGCAGCACTTTGTGCCTTGCAGCTCTAGGGCGATGCAGCACACCCAGAGCAGAAGTTCTACTTTTGCCAGGTCAGGCCTGCAAAGAAACTGCGTTTCACAGGCCTTTGTAAGAGATGTTCCCGGTAGGCTGTAAGAGCACTGTGCAGAGCGTGTTTTCTCTTAGCTTCCCAAAGAGCTGGAAACAAAACGCTTTTGGTCCAGTCTCCCTCTTTGGAAAGAAGGCAGCACTTGGTGCCTTGCACCTCTAGGGCAATGTAGCACATGGCAGAGCAGAAGTTCTACTTCAGGGAAATCACGCCTGCAAAGAAACTGCATTTCACAGGCCTTTGTAAAACATGTTCCCAGTAGGCTGTAAGAGCACTGTGCAGAGCGACTTGTTTCTTAGCTTAGCAAAGAGCTGGAAGCAAGATGCTTTGGGGTCCTTCTGACCCTTTGGAAAGAAGGCATCACTTGGTGCCTTGCATCTCTAGGGCAATGTAGCACATGGCAGAGCAGAAGTTCTACTTCAGGGAGATCACGCCTGCAAAGAAACTGCATTTCACAGGCCTTTGTAAAACATGTTCCCAGTAGGCTGTAAGAGCACTGTGCAGAGCGACTTGTTTCTTAGCTTCCCAAAGAGCTGGAAGCAAGATGCTTTGGGGTCCTTCTGACCCTTTGGAAAGAAGGCAGCAGTTTGAGCCTTGCAGCTCTAGGGCAATGTAGCACACACAGAGCAGAAGTTCTACTTCAGCCAGATCAGGCCTTCAAAGAAACTTCGTTTCACAGGCCTTTGTAAGAGATGTTCCCGGTAGGCTGTAAGAGCACTGTGCAGAGCAACTTGTTTCTTAGCTTCCCAAAGAGCTGGAAGCAAAATGGTTTGGGAATCATCTGCCCCTTTTTAAAGAAGGCAGCACTTTGTGCCTTGCAGCTCTAGGGCAATGTAGCACACCCAGAGCAGAAGTTCTACTTCTGCCAGATCAGGCCCGCAAAGAAACTGCATTTCACAGGCCTTTGTAAGAGATGTTCCCGGTAGGCTGTTAGAACACTGTGCAGAGCGAGTTGTTTCTTAGCTTCCCAAAGAGCTGGAAGCAAGATGCTTTGGGGCGCTTCGCCCCCTTTGGAAAGAAGGCATCACTTTGTGCCTTACAGCTCTACGGCAATGTAGCACACCCAGAGCACAAGTTCTACTTCAGCCAGATCAGGCCTGCAAAGAAACTGCGTTTCACAGGCCTTTGTAAGAGATATTCACGGTAGGCTGTAAGAGCACTGTGCAGAGCGAGTTGTTTCTTAGCTTCCCAACGAGCTGGAAGAAAGATGCTTTAGGGGCCATCTGCCCTTAAGGAAAGAAGGCAGCACTTTGTGCCTTGCAGCTCTAGGGCAATGTAGCACACCCACAGCAGAAGTTCTACTTCAGCCAGATCAGGCCCGCAAAGAAACTGCGTTTCACAGGCCTTTGTAAGAGATGTTCCCGGTAGGCTGTTAGAGCACTGTGCAGAGCGAGTTGTTTCTTAGCTTCCCAGAGAGCTGGAAGCAAGATGCTTTGGGGCCCTTCTCACCCTTTGGAAAGAAGGCAGCACTTTGTGCCTTCCAGCTCTAGGGCAATGTAGCACACCCAGAGCAGAAGTTCTTCTTCAGCCAGATCAGGCTTTCAAAGAAACTGCATTTCACAGGCCTTTGTAAGAAATGTTCCCTGTGGGCTGTTAGAGCACTGTGCAGAGCGAGTTCTTTCTTAGCTTCCCAAAGACCTGGAAGCAAGATGCTTTGGGGGCCATCTGCCCTTAAGTAAAGAAGGCAGCACTTTGTGCCTTGCAGCTCTAGGGCAATGTAGCTCACGCAGAGCAGATGTTGTACTTCTGCCAGGTCAGGCCTGCAAAGAAACTGCGTTTCACAGGCCTTTGTAAGAGATGTTCCCGGTAGGCTGTAAGAGCACTGTGCAGAGCGTGTTTTCTCTTAGCTTCCCAAAGAGCTGGAAACAAAACGCTTTTGGTCCAGTCTCCCTCTTTGTAAACAAGGCAGCACTTGGTGCCTTGCACCTCTAGGCCTTGTAGCACATGGCAGAGCAGAAGTTCTACTTCAGGGAGATCACGCCTGCAAAGAAACTGCATTTCACAGGCCTTTGTAAAACATGTTCCCAGTAGGCTGTAAGAGCACTGTGCAGAGCGACTTGTTTCTTAGCTTCAGAAAGAGCTGGAAGCAAGATGCTTTGGGGCCCTTCTCACCCTTTGGAAAGAAGGCAGCACTTTGTGCCTTGCAGCTCTAGGGCAATGTAGCACACCCAGAGCAGAAGTTCTGCTTCAGCTACATCAGACCTGCAAAGAAAATTCGTTTCACAGGCCTTTGTAAGAGATGTTCCCTGTAGGCTGTAAGAGCACTGTGCAGAGCGACTAGTTTCTTAGCTTCCCAGAGAGCTGGAAGCAAGATGCTTTGGGGCCCATATGCCCCTATGGAAAGAACGCAGCACTTTGTGCCTTGCAGCTCTAGGGCGATGCAGCACACCCAGAGCAGAAGTTCTACTTTTGCCAGGTCAGGCCTGCAAAGAAACTGCGTTTCACAGGCCTTTGTAAGAGATGTTCCCGGTAGGCTGTAAGAGCACTGTGCAGAGCGTGTTTTCTCTTAGCTTCCCAAAGAGCTGGAAACAAAACGCTTTTGGTCCAGTCTCCCTCTTTGGAAAGAAGGCAGCACTTGGTGCCTTGCACCTCTAGGGCAATGTAGCACATGGCAGAGCAGAAGTTCTACTTCAGGGAAATCACGCCTGCAAAGAAACTGCATTTCACAGGCCTTTGTAAAACATGTTCCCAGTAGGCTGTAAGAGCACTGTGCAGAGCGACTTGTTTCTTAGCTTAGCAAAGAGCTGGAAGCAAGATGCTTTGGGGTCCTTCTGACCCTTTGGAAAGAAGGCATCACTTGGTGCCTTGCATCTCTAGGGCAATGTAGCACATGGCAGAGCAGAAGTTCTACTTCAGGGAGATCACGCCTGCAAAGAAACTGCATTTCACAGGCCTTTGTAAAACATGTTCCCAGTAGGCTGTAAGAGCACTGTGCAGAGCGACTTGTTTCTTAGCTTCCCAAAGAGCTGGAAGCAAGATGCTTTGGGGTCCTTCTGACCCTTTGGAAAGAAGGCAGCAGTTTGAGCCTTGCAGCTCTAGGGCAATGTAGCACACACAGAGCAGAAGTTCTACTTCAGCCAGATCAGGCCTTCAAAGAAACTTCGTTTCACAGGCCTTTGTAAGAGATGTTCCCGGTAGGCTGTAAGAGCACTGTGCAGAGCAACTTGTTTCTTAGCTTCCCAAAGAGCTGGAAGCAAAATGGTTTGGGAATCATCTGCCCCTTTTTAAAGAAGGCAGCACTTTGTGCCTTGCAGCTCTAGGGCAATGTAGCACACCCAGAGCAGAAGTTCTACTTCTGCCAGATCAGGCCCGCAAAGAAACTGCATTTCACAGGCCTTTGTAAGAGATGTTCCCGGTAGGCTGTTAGAACACTGTGCAGAGCGAGTTGTTTCTTAGCTTCCCAAAGAGCTGGAAGCAAGATGCTTTGGGGCGCTTCGCCCCCTTTGGAAAGAAGGCATCACTTTGTGCCTTACAGCTCTACGGCAATGTAGCACACCCAGAGCACAAGTTCTACTTCAGCCAGATCAGGCCTGCAAAGAAACTGCGTTTCACAGGCCTTTGTAAGAGATATTCACGGTAGGCTGTAAGAGCACTGTGCAGAGCGAGTTGTTTCTTAGCTTCCCAACGAGCTGGAAGAAAGATGCTTTAGGGGCCATCTGCCCTTAAGGAAAGAAGGCAGCACTTTGTGCCTTGCAGCTCTAGGGCAATGTAGCACACCCACAGCAGAAGTTCTACTTCAGCCAGATCAGGCCCGCAAAGAAACTGCGTTTCACAGGCCTTTGTAAGAGATGTTCCCGGTAGGCTGTTAGAGCACTGTGCAGAGCGAGTTGTTTCTTAGCTTCCCAGAGAGCTGGAAGCAAGATGCTTTGGGGCCCTTCTCACCCTTTGGAAAGAAGGCAGCACTTTGTGCCTTCCAGCTCTAGGGCAATGTAGCACACCCAGAGCAGAAGTTCTTCTTCAGCCAGATCAGGCTTTCAAAGAAACTGCATTTCACAGGCCTTTGTAAGAAATGTTCCCTGTGGGCTGTTAGAGCACTGTGCAGAGCGAGTTCTTTCTTAGCTTCCCAAAGACCTGGAAGCAAGATGCTTTGGGGGCCATCTGCCCTTAAGTAAAGAAGGCAGCACTTTGTGCCTTGCAGCTCTAGGGCAATGTAGCTCACGCAGAGCAGATGTTGTACTTCTGCCAGGTCAGGCCTGCAAAGAAACTGCGTTTCACAGGCCTTTGTAAGAGATGTTCCCGGTAGGCTGTAAGAGCACTGTGCAGAGCGTGTTTTCTCTTAGCTTCCCAAAGAGCTGGAAACAAAACGCTTTTGGTCCAGTCTCCCTCTTTGTAAACAAGGCAGCACTTGGTGCCTTGCACCTCTAGGCCTTGTAGCACATGGCAGAGCAGAAGTTCTACTTCAGGGAGATCACGCCTGCAAAGAAACTGCATTTCACAGGCCTTTGTAAAACATGTTCCCAGTAGGCTGTAAGAGCACTGTGCAGAGCGACTTGTTTCTTAGCTTCAGAAAGAGCTGGAAGCAAGATGCTTTGGGGCCCTTCTCACCCTTTGGAAAGAAGGCAGCACTTTGTGCCTTGCAGCTCTAGGGCAATGTAGCACACCCAGAGCAGAAGTTCTGCTTCAGCTACATCAGACCTGCAAAGAAAATTCGTTTCACAGGCCTTTGTAAGAGATGTTCCCTGTAGGCTGTAAGAGCACTGTGCAGAGCGACTAGTTTCTTAGCTTCCCAGAGAGCTGGAAGCAAGATGCTTTGGGGCCCATATGCCCCTATGGAAAGAACGCAGCACTTTGTGCCTTGCAGCTCTAGGGCGATGCAGCACACCCAGAGCAGAAGTTCTACTTTTGCCAGGTCAGGCCTGCAAAGAAACTGCGTTTCACAGGCCTTTGTAAGAGATGTTCCCGGTAGGCTGTAAGAGCACTGTGCAGAGCGTGTTTTCTCTTAGCTTCCCAAAGAGCTGGAAACAAAACGCTTTTGGTCCAGTCTCCCTCTTTGGAAAGAAGGCAGCACTTGGTGCCTTGCACCTCTAGGGCAATGTAGCACATGGCAGAGCAGAAGTTCTACTTCAGGGAAATCACGCCTGCAAAGAAACTGCATTTCACAGGCCTTTGTAAAACATGTTCCCAGTAGGCTGTAAGAGCACTGTGCAGAGCGACTTGTTTCTTAGCTTAGCAAAGAGCTGGAAGCAAGATGCTTTGGGGTCCTTCTGACCCTTTGGAAAGAAGGCATCACTTGGTGCCTTGCATCTCTAGGGCAATGTAGCACATGGCAGAGCAGAAGTTCTACTTCAGGGAGATCACGCCTGCAAAGAAACTGCATTTCACAGGCCTTTGTAAAACATGTTCCCAGTAGGCTGTAAGAGCACTGTGCAGAGCGACTTGTTTCTTAGCTTCCCAAAGAGCTGGAAGCAAGATGCTTTGGGGTCCTTCTGACCCTTTGGAAAGAAGGCAGCAGTTTGAGCCTTGCAGCTCTAGGGCAATGTAGCACACACAGAGCAGAAGTTCTACTTCAGCCAGATCAGGCCTTCAAAGAAACTTCGTTTCACAGGCCTTTGTAAGAGATGTTCCCGGTAGGCTGTAAGAGCACTGTGCAGAGCAACTTGTTTCTTAGCTTCCCAAAGAGCTGGAAGCAAAATGGTTTGGGAATCATCTGCCCCTTTTTAAAGAAGGCAGCACTTTGTGCCTTGCAGCTCTAGGGCAATGTAGCACACCCAGAGCAGAAGTTCTACTTCTGCCAGATCAGGCCCGCAAAGAAACTGCATTTCACAGGCCTTTGTAAGAGATGTTCCCGGTAGGCTGTTAGAACACTGTGCAGAGCGAGTTGTTTCTTAGCTTCCCAAAGAGCTGGAAGCAAGATGCTTTGGGGCCCTTCGCCCCCTTTGGAAAGAAGGCATCACTTTGTGCCTTACAGCTCTACGGCAATGTAGCACACCCAGAGCACAAGTTCTACTTCAGCCAGATCAGGCCTGCAAAGAAACTGCGTTTCACAGGCCTTTGTAAGAGATATTCACGGTAGGCTGTAAGAGCACTGTGCAGAGCGAGTTGTTTCTTAGCTTCCCAACGAGCTGGAAGAAAGATGCTTTAGGGGCCATCTGCCCTTAAGGAAAGAAGGCAGCACTTTGTTCCTTGCAGCTCTAGGGCAATGTAGCACACCCACAGCAGAAGTTCTACTTCAGCCAGATCAGGCCCGCAAAGAAACTGCGTTTCACAGGCCTTTGTAAGAGATGTTCCCGGTAGGCTGTTAGAGCACTGTGCAGAGCGAGTTGTTTCTTAGCTTCCCAGAGAGCTGGAAGCAAGATGCTTTGGGGCCCGTTGATTTTATACCCTGCTACTTTGCTGTAGTTGTTGATTATTTCTAATAGTTTTTCTGTGGATTCTTTGGGGTTTTCTATGTATAAGATCATGTCGTCTGCAAACAACGCGAGTTTTACTTCTTCGTTACCTATTTGGATTCCTTTCATTTTTTTTTCCTGCCGAATTGCTCTGGCCAGCACCTCCAGTACTATGTTGAATAGGAGTGGTGAAAGTGGGCACCCTTGTCTTGTTCCTGTCCTCAGAGGGATGGCTTTCAGCTTTTGTCCATTGAGTATGATGTTGGCTGTGGGTCTATCATATATGGCCTTTATTATGTTGAGGTACTTTCCTTCTATACCCATTTTACTGAGGGTTTTTATCATAAATGGGTGTTGGATCTTGTCGAATGCTTTCTCTGCGTCTATTGAGATGATCATGTGGTTTTTGTTTTTCATTTTGTTGATGTAGTGTATCACGTTGATTGACTTGCGGGTGTTGAACCATCCCTGTGTCCCTGGTATAAATCCCACTTGATCATGGTGTATAATCTTTTTGATGTATTGCTGTAATCGGTTTGCCAAAATTTGGTTGAGGATTTTTGCATCTATGTTCATCAGTGATATCGGCCTGTAGTTCTCCTTGTTTGTGTTGTCCTTGTCAGGTTTGGGGATCAGAGTGATGTTGGCTTCATAGAATGTGTTAGGGAGTTCTCCATCTTTCTCAATTTTCTGGAACAGTTTGAGGAGAATAGGTACAAAGAACTCACACTGCTTAACAACAAAAAAACAAACAACCCGATCAAAAAATGGGCAGAGGACATGAACAGACATTTCTCAAAAGAAGATATGAACATGGCCAATAGACACATGAAAAGATGTTCATCATCGCTAATCATCAGGGAAATGCAAATCAAAACTACACTAAGATATCACCTTACCCCCGTTAGATTGGCAAAAACATCCAAAACCAAGAACGACAAATGTTGCAGAGGTTGTGGAGAAAGAGGAACCCTCATACACTGTTGGTGGGAATGCAAACTGGTACAGCCACTATGGAAAACAGTATGGAGATTTCTCAAAAAGTTAAAAATAGAAATACCCTATGACCCAGCCATCCCATTACTGGGTATCTATCCTAAGAACCTGATATCAGATATCTCAAGAGTCCGTTGCACCCCTATGTTCATCGCAGCATTATTTACAATAGCCAAGACGTGGAACCAGCCTACATGCCCAGAAACTGATGATTGGATAAAGAAGATGTGGTATATATACACAATGGAATACTACTCAGCCATAAAAAAAGACGACATTGGCCCATTCACAACAATGTGGATGGACCTCGAGGGCATTATGTTAAGCGAAATAAGTCAGTCAGAGAAAGACGAACTCTATATGACTCCACTCATAGGTGGAAATTAGTATATTGAGAAGGAGATCTGATGGGTGGTTACCAGGGAAAAGGGGGGGTGGGGGGAGGTCACGGAGGGGGAAGTGGTGTTCCCACAACATGACTAACAAAAATGTACAACTGAAATTTCACAAGCTTGTAATCCATCATAACATTAATAAACAAAAAAAAAAAAAAAAGATGCTTTGGGGCCCATCTGCCCCTATGGAAAGAAGGCAGCACTTTGTGCCTTGCAGCTCTAGGGCAATGTAGCACACCCAGAGCAGAAGTTCTACTTCAGCCAGATCAGGCCCGCAAAGAAACTGCGTTTCACAGGCCTTTGTAAGAGATGTTCCCGGTAGGCTGTTAGAGCACTGTGCAGAGCGAGTTGTTTCTTAGCTTCCCAGAGAGCTGGAAGCAAGATGCTTTGGGGCCATTCTCACCCTTTGGAAAGAAGGCAGCACTTTGTTCCTTGCAGCTCTAGGGCAATGTAGCACACCCACAGCAGAAGTTCTACTTCAGCCAGATCAGGCCCGCAAAGAAACTGCGTTTCACAGGCCTTTGTAAGAGATGTTCCCGGTAGGCTGTTAGAGCACTGTGCAGAGCGAGTTGTTTCTTAGCTTCCCAGAGAGCTGGAAGCAAGATGCTTTGGGGCCCGTTGATTTTATACCCTGCTACTTTGCTGTAGTTGTTGATTATTTCTAATAGTTTTTCTGTGGATTCTTTGGGGTTTTCTATGTATAAGATCATGTCGTCTGCAAACAACGCGAGTTTTACTTCTTCGTTACCTATTTGGATTCCTTTCATTTTTTTTTCCTGCCGAATTGCTCTGGCCAGCACCTCCAGTACTATGTTGAATAGAAGTGGTGAAAGTGGGCACCCTTGTCTTGTTCCTGTCCTCAGACGGAGGGCTTTCAGCTTTTGTCCATTGAGTATGATGTTGGCTGTGGGTCTATCATATATGGCCTTTATTATGTTGAGGTACTTTCCTTCTATACCCATTTTACTGAGGGTTTTTATCATAAATGGGTGTTGGATCTTGTCGAATGCTTTCTCTGCGTCTATTGAGATGATCATGTGGTTTTTGTTTTTCATTTTGTTGATGTAGTGTATCACGTTGATTGACTTGCGGGTGTTGAACCATCCCTGTGTCCCTGGTATAAATCCCACTTGATCATGGTGTATAATCTTTTTGATGTATTGCTGTAATCGGTTTGCCAAAATTTGGTTGAGGATTTTTGCATCTATGTTCATCAGTGATATCGGCCTGTAGTTCTCCTTGTTTGTGTTGTCCTTGTCAGGTTTGGGGATCAGAGTGATGTTGGCTTCATAGAATGTGTTAGGGAGTTCTCCATCTTTCTCAATTTTCTGGAACAGTTTGAGGAGAATAGGTACAAAGAACTCACACTGCTTAACAACAAAAAAACAAACAACCCGATCAAAAAATGGGCAGAGGACATGAACAGACATTTCTCAAAAGAAGATATGAACATGGCCAATAGACACATGAAAAGATGTTCATCATCGCTAATCATCAGGGAAATGCAAATCAAAACTACACTAAGATATCACCTTACCCCCGTTAGATTGGCAAAAACATCCAAAACCAAGAACGACAAATGTTGCAGAGGTTGTGGAGAAAGAGGAACCCTCATACACTGTTGGTGGGAATGCAAACTGGTACAGCCACTATGGAAAACAGTATGGAGATTTCTCAAAAAGTTAAAAATAGAAATACCCTATGACCCAGCCATCCCATTACTGGGTATCTATCCTAAGAACCTGATATCAGATATCTCAAGAGTCCGTTGCACCCCTATGTTCATCGCAGCATTATTTACAATAGCCAAGACGTGGAACCAGCCTACATGCCCAGAAACTGATGATTGGATAAAGAAGATGTGGTATATATACACAATGGAATACTACTCAGCCATAAAAAAAGACGACATTGGCCCATTCACAACAATGTGGATGGACCTCGAGGGCATTATGTTAAGCGAAATAAGTCAGTCAGAGAAAGACGATCTCTATATGACTCCACTCATAGGTGGAAATTAGTATATTGAGAAGGAGATCTGATGGGTGGTTACCAGGGAAAAGGGGGGGTGGGGGGAGGGCACGGAGGGGGAAGTGGTGTTCCCACAACATGACTAACAAAAATGTACAACTGAAATTTCACAAGCTTGTAATCCATCATAACATTAATAAACAAACAAAAAAAAAAGATGCTTTGGGGCCCATCTGCCCCTATGGAAAGAACGCAGCACTTTCTGCCTTGCAGCTCTAGGGCAATGTAGCACACCCAGAGCAGAAGTTCTACTTCAGCCAGATCAGGCCCGCAAAGAAACTGCGTTTCACAGGCCTTTGTAAGAGATGTTCCCGGTAGGCTGTTAGAGCACTGTGCAGAGCGAGTTGTTTCTTAGCTTCCCAAAGAGCTGGAAGCAAGATGCTTTGGGGCCCTTCTCACCCTTTGGCAAGAAGGCAGCACTTTGTGCCTTGCAGCTCTAGGGCAATGTAGCACACCCACAGCAGAAGTTCTACTTCAGCCAGATCAGGCCTGCAAAGAAACTGCGTTTCACAGGCCTTTGTAAGAGATGTTCCCTGTAGGCTGTTAGAGCACTGTGCAGAGCGAGTTGTTTCTTAGCTTCCCAAAGAGCTGGAAGCAAGATGCTTTGGGGGCCATCTGCCCTTAAGTAAAGAAGGCAGCACTTTGTGCCTTGCAGCTCTAGGGCAATGTAGCTCACGCAGAGCAGATGTTGTACTTCTGCCAGGTCAGGCCTGCAAAGAAACTGCGTTTCACAGGCCTTTGTAAGAGATGTTCCCGGTAGGCTGTAAGAGCACTGTGCAGAGCGTGTTTTCTCTTAGCTTCCCAAAGAGCTGGAAACAAAACGCTTTTGGTCCAGTCTCCCTCTTTGTAAACAAGGCAGCACTTGGTGCCTTGCACCTCTAGGCCTTGTAGCACATGGCAGAGCAGAAGTTCTACTTCAGGGAGATCACGCCTGCAAAGAAACTGCATTTCACAGGCCTTTGTAAAACATGTTCCCAGTAGGCTGTAAGAGCACTGTGCAGAGCGACTTGTTTCTTAGCTTCAGAAAGAGCTGGAAGCAAGATGCTTTGGGGCCCTTCTCACCCTTTGGAAAGAAGGCAGCACTTTGTGCCTTGCAGCTCTAGGGCAATGTAGCACACCCAGAGCAGAAGTTCTGCTTCAGCTACATCAGACCTGCAAAGAAAATTCGTTTCACAGGCCTTTGTAAGAGATGTTCCCTGTAGGCTGTAAGAGCACTGTGCAGAGCGACTAGTTTCTTAGCTTCCCAGAGAGCTGGAAGCAAGATGCTTTGGGGCCCATATGCCCCTATGGAAAGAACGCAGCACTTTGTGCCTTGCAGCTCTAGGGCGATGCAGCACACCCAGAGCAGAAGTTCTACTTTTGCCAGGTCAGGCCTGCAAAGAAACTGCGTTTCACAGGCCTTTGTAAGAGATGTTCCCGGTAGGCTGTAAGAGCACTGTGCAGAGCGTGTTTTCTCTTAGCTTCCCAAAGAGCTGGAAACAAAACGCTTTTGGTCCAGTCTCCCTCTTTGGAAAGAAGGCAGCACTTGGTGCCTTGCACCTCTAGGGCAATGTAGCACATGGCAGAGCAGAAGTTCTACTTCAGGGAAATCACGCCTGCAAAGAAACTGCATTTCACAGGCCTTTGTAAAACATGTTCCCAGTAGGCTGTAAGAGCACTGTGCAGAGCGACTTGTTTCTTAGCTTAGCAAAGAGCTGGAAGCAAGATGCTTTGGGGTCCTTCTGACCCTTTGGAAAGAAGGCATCACTTGGTGCCTTGCATCTCTAGGGCAATGTAGCACATGGCAGAGCAGAAGTTCTACTTCAGGGAGATCACGCCTGCAAAGAAACTGCATTTCACAGGCCTTTGTAAAACATGTTCCCAGTAGGCTGTAAGAGCACTGTGCAGAGCGACTTGTTTCTTAGCTTCCCAAAGAGCTGGAAGCAAGATGCTTTGGGGTCCTTCTGACCCTTTGGAAAGAAGGCAGCAGTTTGAGCCTTGCAGCTCTAGGGCAATGTAGCACACACAGAGCAGAAGTTCTACTTCAGCCAGATCAGGCCTTCAAAGAAACTTCGTTTCACAGGCCTTTGTAAGAGATGTTCCCGGTAGGCTGTAAGAGCACTGTGCAGAGCAACTTGTTTCTTAGCTTCCCAAAGAGCTGGAAGCAAAATGGTTTGGGAATCATCTGCCCCTTTTTAAAGAAGGCAGCACTTTGTGCCTTGCAGCTCTAGGGCAATGTAGCACACCCAGAGCAGAAGTTCTACTTCTGCCAGATCAGGCCCGCAAAGAAACTGCATTTCACAGGCCTTTGTAAGAGATGTTCCCGGTAGGCTGTTAGAACACTGTGCAGAGCGAGTTGTTTCTTAGCTTCCCAAAGAGCTGGAAGCAAGATGCTTTGGGGCCCTTCGCCCCCTTTGGAAAGAAGGCATCACTTTGTGCCTTACAGCTCTACGGCAATGTAGCACACCCAGAGCACAAGTTCTACTTCAGCCAGATCAGGCCTGCAAAGAAACTGCGTTTCACAGGCCTTTGTAAGAGATATTCACGGTAGGCTGTAAGAGCACTGTGCAGAGCGAGTTGTTTCTTAGCTTCCCAACGAGCTGGAAGAAAGATGCTTTAGGGGCCATCTGCCCTTAAGGAAAGAAGGCAGCACTTTGTGCCTTGCAGCTCTAGGGCAATGTAGCACACCCACAGCAGAAGTTCTACTTCAGCCAGATCAGGCCCGCAAAGAAACTGCGTTTCACAGGCCTTTGTAAGAGATGTTCCCGGTAGGCTGTTAGAGCACTGTGCAGAGCGAGTTGTTTCTTAGCTTCCCAGAGAGCTGGAAGCAAGATGCTTTGGGGCCCGTTGATTTTATACCCTGCTACTTTGCTGTAGTTGTTGATTATTTCTAATAGTTTTTCTGTGGATTCTTTGGGGTTTTCTATGTATAAGATCATGTCGTCTGCAAACAACGCGAGTTTTACTTCTTCGTTACCTATTTGGATTCCTTTCATTTTTTTTTCCTGCCGAATTGCTCTTGCCAGCACCTCCAGTACTATGTTGAATAGGAGGGGTGAAAGTGGGCACCCTTGTCTTGTTCCTGTCCTCAGAGGGATGGCTTTCAGCTTTTGTCCATTGAGTATGATGTTGGCTGTGGGTCTATCATATATGGCCTTTATTATGTTGAGGTACTTTCCTTCTATACCCGTTTTACTGAGGGTTTTTATCATAAATGGGTGTTGGATCTTGTCGAATGCTTTCTCTGCGTCTATTGAGATGATCATGTGGTTTTTGTTTTTCATTTTGTTGATGTAGTGTATCACGTTGATTGACTTGCGGGTGTTGAACCATCCCTGTGTCCCTGGTATAAATCCCACTTGATCATGGTGTATAATCTTTTTGATGTATTGCTGTAATCGGTTTGCCAAAATTTGGTTGAGGATTTTTGCATCTATGTTCATCAGTGATATCGGCCTGTAGTTCTCCTTGTTTGTGTTGTCCTTGTCAGGTTTGGGGATCAGAGTGATGTTGGCTTCATAGAATGTGTTAGGGAGTTCTCCATCTTTCTCAATTTTCTGGAACAGTTTGAGGAGAATAGGTACAAAGAACTCACACTGCTTAACAACAAAAAAACAACCCGATCAAAAAATGGGCAGAGGACATGAACAGACATTTCTCAAAAGAAGATATGAACATGGCCAATAGACACATGAAAAGATGTTCATCATCGCTAATCATCAGGGAAATGCAAATCAAAACTACACTAAGATATCACCTTACCCCCGTTAGATTGGCAAAAACATCCAAAACCAAGAACGACAAATGTTGCAGAGGTTGTGGAGAAAGAGGAACCCTCATACACTGTTGGTGGGAATGCAAACTGGTACAGCCACTATGGAAAACAGTATGGAGATTTCTCAAAAAGTTAAAAATAGAAATACCCTATGACCCAGCCATCCCATTACTGGGTATCTATCCTAAGAACCTGATATCAGATATCTCAAGAGTCCGTTGCACCCCTATGTTCATCGCAGCATTATTTACAATAGCCAAGACGTGGAACCAGCCTACATGCCCAGAAACTGATGATTGGATAAAGAAGATGTGGTATATATACACAATGGAATACTACTCAGCCATAAAAAAAGACGACATTGGCCCATTCACAACAATGTGGATGGACCTCGAGGGCATTATGTTAAGCGAAATAAGTCAGTCAGAGAAAGACGATCTCTATATGACTCCACTCATAGGTGGAAATTAGTATATTGAGAAGGAGATCTGATGGGTGGTTACCAGGGAAAAGGGGGGGTGGGGGGAGGGCACGGAGGGGGAAGTGGTGTTCCCACAACATGACTAACAAAAATGTACAACTGAAATTTCACAAGCTTGTAATCCATCATAACATTAATAAACAAACAAAAAAAAAAGATGCTTTGGGGCCCATCTGCCCCTATGGAAAGAACGCAGCACTTTCTGCCTTGCAGCTCTAGGGCAATGTAGCACACCCAGAGCAGAAGTTCTACTTCAGCCAGATCAGGCCCGCAAAGAAACTGCGTTTCACAGGCCTTTGTAAGAGATGTTCCCGGTAGGCTGTTAGAGCACTGTGCAGAGCGAGTTGTTTCTTAGCTTCCCAAAGAGCTGGAAGCAAGATGCTTTGGGGCCCTTCTCACCCTTTGGCAAGAAGGCAGCACTTTGTGCCTTGCAGCTCTAGGGCAATGTAGCACACCCACAGCAGAAGTTCTACTTCAGCCAGATCAGGCCTGCAAAGAAACTGCGTTTCACAGGCCTTTGTAAGAGATGTTCCCTGTAGGCTGTTAGAGCACTGTGCAGAGCGAGTTGTTTCTTAGCTTCCCAAAGAGCTGGAAGCAAGATGCTTTGGGGGCCATCTGCCCTTAAGTAAAGAAGGCAGCACTTTGTGCCTTGCAGCTCTAGGGCAATGTAGCTCACGCAGAGCAGATGTTGTACTTCTGCCAGGTCAGGCCTGCAAAGAAACTGCGTTTCACAGGCCTTTGTAAGAGATGTTCCCGGTAGGCTGTAAGAGCACTGTGCAGAGCGTGTTTTCTCTTAGCTTCCCAAAGAGCTGGAAACAAAACTCTTTTGGTCCAGTCTCCCTCTTTGTAAACAAGGCAGCACTTGGTGCCTTGCACCTCTAGCCCTTGTAGCACATGGCAGAGCAGAAGTTCTACTTCAGGGAGATCACGCCTGCAAAGAAACTGCATTTCACAGGCCTTTGTAAAACATGTTCCCAGTAGGCTGTAAGAGCACTGTGCAGAGCGACTTGTTTCTTAGCTTCAGAAAGAGCTGGAAGCAAGATGCTTTGGGGCCCTTCTCACCCTTTGGAAAGAAGGCAGCACTTTGTGCCTTGCAGCTCTAGGGCAATGTAGCACACCCAGAGCAGAAGTTCTGCTTCAGCTACATCAGACCTGCAAAGAAACTTCGTTTCACAGGCCTTTGTAAGAGATGTTCCCTGTAGGCTGTAAGAGCACTGTGCAGAGCGACTAGTTTCTTAGCTTCCCAGAGAGCTGGAAGCAAGATGCTTTGGGGCCCATATGCCCCTATGGAAAGAACGCAGCACTTTGTGCCTTGCAGCTCTAGGGCGATGCAGCACACCCAGAGCAGAAGTTCTACTTTTGCCAGGTCAGGCCTGCAAAGAAACTGCGTTTCACAGGCCTTTGTAAGAGATGTTCCCGGTAGGCTGTAAGAGCACTGTGCAGAGCGTGTTTTCTCTTAGCTTCCCAAAGAGCTGGAAACAAAACGCTTTTGGTCCAGTCTCCCTCTTTGGAAAGAAGGCAGCACTTGGTGCCTTGCACCTCTAGGGCAATGTAGCACATGGCAGAGCAGAAGTTCTACTTCAGGGAAATCACGCCTGCAAAGAAACTGCATTTCACAGGCCTTTGTAAAACATGTTCCCAGTAGGCTGTAAGAGCACTGTGCAGAGCGACTTGTTTCTTAGCTTAGCAAAGAGCTGGAAGCAAGATGCTTTGGGGTCCTTCTGACCCTTTGGAAAGAAGGCATCACTTGGTGCCTTGCATCTCTAGGGCAATGTAGCACATGGCAGAGCAGAAGTTCTACTTCAGGGAGATCACGCCTGCAAAGAAACTGCATTTCACAGGCCTTTGTAAAACATGTTCCCAGTAGGCTGTAAGAGCACTGTGCAGAGCGACTTGTTTCTTAGCTTCCCAAAGAGCTGGAAGCAAGATGCTTTGGGGTCCTTCTGACCCTTTGGAAAGAAGGCAGCAGTTTGAGCCTTGCAGCTCTAGGGCAATGTAGCACACACAGAGCAGAAGTTCTACTTCAGCCAGATCAGGCCTTCAAAGAAACTTCGTTTCACAGGCCTTTGTAAGAGATGTTCCCGGTAGGCTGTAAGAGCACTGTGCAGAGCAACTTGTTTCTTAGCTTCCCAAAGAGCTGGAAGCAAAATGGTTTGGGAATCATCTGCCCCTTTTTAAAGAAGGCAGCACTTTGTGCCTTGCAGCTCTAGGGCAATGTAGCACACCCAGAGCAGAAGTTCTACTTCTGCCAGATCAGGCCCGCAAAGAAACTGCATTTCACAGGCCTTTGTAAGAGATGTTCCCGGTAGGCTGTTAGAACACTGTGCAGAGCGAGTTGTTTCTTAGCTTCCCAAAGAGCTGGAAGCAAGATGCTTTGGGGCCCTTCGCCCCCTTTGGAAAGAAGGCATCACTTTGTGCCTTACAGCTCTACGGCAATGTAGCACACCCAGAGCACAAGTTCTACTTCAGCCAGATCAGGCCTGCAAAGAAACTGCGTTTCACAGGCCTTTGTAAGAGATATTCACGGTAGGCTGTAAGAGCACTGTGCAGAGCGAGTTGTTTCTTAGCTTCCCAACGAGCTGGAAGAAAGATGCTTTAGGGGCCATCTGCCCTTAAGGAAAGAAGGCAGCACTTTGTGCCTTGCAGCTCTAGGGCAATGTAGCACACCCACAGCAGAAGTTCTACTTCAGCCAGATCAGGCCCGCAAAGAAACTGCGTTTCACAGGCCTTTGTAAGAGATGTTCCCGGTAGGCTGTTAGAGCACTGTGCAGAGCGAGTTGTTTCTTAGCTTCCCAGAGAGCTGGAAGCAAGATGCTTTGGGGCCCGTTGATTTTATACCCTGCTACTTTGCTGTAGTTGTTGATTATTTCTAATAGTTTTTCTGTGGATTCTTTGGGGTTTTCTATGTATAAGATCATGTCGTCTGCAAACAACGCGAGTTTTACTTCTTCGTTACCTATTTGGATTCCTTTCATTTTTTTTTCCTGCCGAATTGCTCTGGCCAGCACCTCCAGTACTATGTTGAATAGGAGTGGTGAAAGTGGGCACCCTTGTCTTGTTCCTGTCCTCAGAGGGATGGCTTTCAGCTTTTGTCCATTGAGTATGATGTTGGCTGTGGGTCTATCATATATGGCCTTTATTATGTTGAGGTACTTTCCTTCTATACCCATTTTACTGAGGGTTTTTATCATAAATGGGTGTTGGATCTTGTCGAATGCTTTCTCTGCGTCTATTGAGATGATCATGTGGTTTTTGTTTTTCATTTTGTTGATGTAGTGTATCACGTTGATTGACTTGCGGGTTTTGAACCATCCCTGTGTCCCTGGTATAAATCCCACTTGATCATGGTGTATAATCTTTTTGATGTATTGCTGTAATCGGTTTGCCAAAATTTGGTTGAGGATTTTTGCATCTATGTTCATCAGTGATATCGGCCTGTAGTTCTCCTTCTTTGTGTTGTCCTTGTCAGGTTTGGGGATCAGAGTGATGTTGGCTTCATAGAATGTGTTAGGGAGTTCTCCATCTTTCTCAATTTTCTGGAACAGTTTGAGGAGAATAGGTACAAAGAACTCACACTGCTTAACAACAAAAAAACAAACAACCCGATCAAAAAATGGGCAGAGGACATGAACAGACATTTCTCAAAAGAAGATATGAACATGGCCAATAGACACATGAAAAGATGTTCATCATCGCTAATCATCAGGGAAATGCAAATCAAAACTACACTAAGATATCACCTTACCCCCGTTAGATTGGCAAAAACATCCAAAACCAAGAACGACAAATGTTGCAGAGGTTGTGGAGAAAGAGGAACCCTCATACACTGTTGGTGGGAATGCAAACTGGTACAGCCACTATGGAAAACAGTATGGAGATTTCTCAAAAAGTTAAAAATAGAAATACCCTATGACCCAGCCATCCCATTACTGGGTATCTATCCTAAGAACCTGATATCAGATATCTCAAGAGTCCGTTGCACCCCTATGTTCATCGCAGCATTATTTACAATAGCCAAGACGTGGAACCAGCCTACATGCCCAGAAACTGATGATTGGATAAAGAAGATGTGGTATATATACACAATGGAATACTACTCAGCCATAAAAAAAGACGACATTGGCCCATTCACAACAATGTGGATGGACCTCGAGGGCATTATGTTAAGCGAAATAAGTCAGTCAGAGAAAGACGATCTCTATATGACTCCACTCATAGGTGGAAATTAGTATATTGAGAAGGAGATCTGATGGGTGGTTACCAGGGAAAAGGGGGGGTGGGGGGAGGGCACTCAGGGGGAAGTGGTGTTCCCACAACATGACTAACAAAAATGTACAACTGAAATTTCACAAGCTTGTAATCCATCATAACATTAATAAACAAACAAAAAAAAAAGATGCTTTGGGGCCCATCTGCCCCTATGGAAAGAACGCAGCACTTTCTGCCTTGCAGCTCTAGGGCAATGTAGCACACCCAGAGCAGAAGTTCTACTTCAGCCAGATCAGGCCCGCAAAGAAACTGCGTTTCACAGGCCTTTGTAAGAGATGTTCCCGGTAGGCTGTTAGAGCACTGTGCAGAGCGAGTTGTTTCTTAGCTTCCCAAAGAGCTGGAAGCAAGATGCTTTGGGGCCCTTCTCACCCTTTGGCAAGAAGGCAGCACTTTGTGCCTTGCAGCTCTAGGGCAATGTAGCACACCCACAGCAGAAGTTCTACTTCAGCCAGATCAGGCCCGCAAAGAAACTGCGTTTCACAGGCCTTTGTAAGAGATGTTCCCGGTAGGCTGTTAGAGCACTGTGCAGAGCGAGTTGTTTCTTAGCTTCCCAAAGAGCTGGAAGCAAGATGCTTTAGGGGCCATCTGCCCTTAAGGAAAGAAGGCAGCACTTTTGCCTTGCAGCTCTAGGGCAATGTAGCACACCCAGAGCAGATGTTCTACTTCTCCCAGGTCAGGCCTGCAAGGAAACTTCGTTTCACAGGCCTTTGTAAGAGATGTTCCCGGTACGCTGTAAGAGCACTGCGCAGAGCGTGTTTTCACTTAGCTTCCCAAAGAGCTGGAAACAAAAGCCTTTTGGTCCAGTCTCCCTCTTTGGAAATAAGGCAGCACTTGGTGCCTTGCACCTCTAGGGCAATGTAGCACATGGCAGAGCAGAAGTTCTACTTCAGGGAGATCACGCCTGCAAAGAAACTGCATTTCACAGGCTTTTGTAAAACATGTTCCCAGTAGGCTGTAAGAGCACTGTGCAGAGCGACTTGTTTCTTAGCTTCCCAAAGAGCTGGAAGCAAGATGCTTTGGGGCCATTCTCACCCTTTGGAAAGAAGGCAGCACTTTGTGCCTTCCAGCTCTAGGGCAATGTAGCACACCCAGAGCAGAAGTTCTTCTTCAGCCAGATCAGGCTTTCAAAGAAACTGCATTTCACAGGCCTTTGTAAGAAATGTTCCCTGTGGGCTGTTAGAGCACTGTGCAGAGCGAGTTCTTTCTTAGCTTCCCAAAGACCTGGAAGCAAGATGCTTTGGGGGCCATCTGCCCTTAAGTAAAGAAGGCAGCACTTTGTGCCTTGCAGCTCTAGGGCAATGTAGCTCACGCAGAGCAGATGTTGTACTTCTGCCAGGTCAGGCCTGCAAAGAAACTGCGTTTCACAGGCCTTTGTAAGAGATGTTCCCGGTAGGCTGTAAGAGCACTGTGCAGAGCGTGTTTTCTCTTAGCTTCCCAAAGAGCTGGAAACAAAACGCTTTTGGTCCAGTCTCCCTCTTTGTAAACAAGGCAGCACTTGGTGCCTTGCACCTCTAGGGCGATGTAGCACATGGCAGAGCAGAAGTTCTACTTCAGGGAGATCACGCCTGCAAAGAAACTGCATTTCACAGGCCTTTGTAAAACATGTTCCCAGTAGGCTGTAAGAGCACTGTGCAGAGCGACTTGTTTCTTAGCTTCAGAAAGAGCTGGAAGCAAGATGCTTTGGGGCCCTTCTCACCCTTTGGAAAGAAGGCAGCACTTTGTGCCTTGCAGCTCTAGGGCAATGTAGCACACCCAGAGCAGAAGTTCTGCTTCAGCTACATCAGACCTGCAAAGAAACTTCGTTTCACAGGCCTTTGTAAGAGATGTTCCCTGTAGGCTGTAAGAGCACTGTGCAGAGCGACTAGTTTCTTAGCTTCCCAGAGAGCTGGAAGCAAGATGCTTTGGGGCCCATATGCCCCTATGGAAAGAACGCAGCACTTTGTGCCTTGCAGCTCTAGGGCGATGCAGCACACCCAGAGCAGAAGTTCTACTTTTGCCAGATCAGGCCCGCAAAGAAACTGCGTTTCACAGGCCTTTGTAAGAGATGTTCCCGGTAGGCTGTAAGAGCACTGTGCAGAGCGACTTGTTTCTTAGCTTCCCAAAGAGCTGGAAGCAAAATGGTTTGGGAATCATCTGCCCCTTTGGAAAGAAGGCAGCACTTTGTGCCTTGCAGCTCTAGGGCAATGTAGCACACCCAGAGCAGAAGTTCTACTTCTGCCAGATCAGGCACGCAAATAAACTGCATTTCACAGGCCTTTGTAAGAGATGTTCCCGGTAGGCTGTTAGAACACTGTGCAGAGCGAGTTGTTTCTTAGCTTCCCAAAGAGCTGGAAGCAAGATGCTTTGGGGCCCTTCGCCCCCTTTGGAAAGAAGGCATCACTTTGTGCCTTACAGCTCTACGGCAATGTAGCACACCCAGAGCACAAGTTCTACTTCAGCCAGATCAGGCCTGCAAAGAAACTGCGTTTCACAGGCCTTTGTAAGAGATATTCACGGTAGGCTGTAAGAGCACTGTGCAGAGCGAGTTGTTTCTTAGCTTCCCAACGAGCTGGAAGCAAGATGCTTTAGGGGCCATCTGCCCTTAAGGAAAGAAGGCAGCACTTTGTGCCTTGCAGCTCTAGGGCAATGTAGCTCACGCAGAGCAGATGTTGTACTTCTGCCAGGTCAGGCCTGCAAAGAAACTGCGTTTCACAGGCCTTTGTAAGAGATGTTCCCGGTAGGCTGTAAGAGCACTGTGCAGAGCGTGTTTTCTCTTAGCTTCCCAAAGAGCTGGAAACAAAACGCTTTTGGTCCAGTCTCCCTCTTTGTAAACAAGGCAGCACTTGGTGCCTTGCACCTCTAGGGCGATGTAGCACATGGCAGAGCAGAAGTTCTACTTCAGGGAGATCACGCCTGCAAAGAAACTGCATTTCACAGGCCTTTGTAAAACATGTTCCCAGTAGGCTGTAAGAGCACTGTGCAGAGCGACTTGTTTCTTAGCTTCAGAAAGAGCTGGAAGCAAGATGCTTTGGGGCCCTTCTCACCCTTTGGAAAGAAGGCAGCACTTTGTGCCTTGCAGCTCTAGGGCAATGTAGCACACCCAGAGCAGAAGTTCTGCTTCAGCTACATCAGACCTGCAAAGAAACTTCGTTTCACAGGCCTTTGTAAGAGATGTTCCCTGTAGGCTGTAAGAGCACTGTGCAGAGCGACTAGTTTCTTAGCTTCCCAGAGAGCTGGAAGCAAGATGCTTTGGGGCCCATATGCCCCTATGGAAAGAACGCAGCACTTTGTGCCTTGCAGCTCTAGGGCGATGCAGCACACCCAGAGCAGAAGTTCTACTTTTGCCAGGTCAGGCCTGCAAAGAAACTGCGTTTCACAGGCCTTTGTAAGAGATGTTCCCGGTAGGCTGTAAGAGCACTGTGCAGAGCGTGTTTTCTCTTAGCTTCCCAAAGAGCTGGAAACAAAACGCTTTTGGTCCAGTCTCCCTCTTTGGAAAGAAGGCAGCACTTGGTGCCTTGCACCTCTAGGGCAATGTAGCACATGGCAGAGCAGAAGTTCTACTTCAGGGAGATCACGCCTGCAAAGAAACTGCATTTCACAGGCCTTTGTAAAACATGTTCCCAGTAGGCTGTAAGAGCACTGTGCAGAGCGACTTGTTTCTTAGCTTAGCAAAGAGCTGGAAGCAAGATGCTTTGGGGTCCTTCTGACCCTTTGGAAAGAAGGCATCACTTGGTGCCTTGCATCTCTAGGGCAATGTAGCACATGGAAGAGCAGAAGTTCTACTTCAGGGAGATCACGCCTGCAAAGAAACTGCATTTCACAGGCCTTTGTAAAACATGTTCCCAGTAGGCTGTAAGAGCACTGTGCAGAGCGACTTGTTTCTTAGCTTCCCAAAGAGCTGGAAGCAAGATGCTTTGGGGTCCTTCTGACCCTTTGGAAAGAAGGCAGCAGTTTGAGCCTTGCAGCTCTAGGGCAATGTAGCACACACAGAGCAGAAGTTCTACTTCAGCCAGATCAGGCCTTCAAAGAAACTTCGTTTCACAGGCCTTTGTAAGAGATGTTCCCGGTAGGCTGTAAGAGCACTGTGCAGAGCGACTTGTTTCTTAGCTTCCCAAAGAGCTGGAAGCAAAATGGTTTGGGAATCATCTGCCCCTTTGGAAAGAAGGCAGCACTTTGTGCCTTGCAGCTCTAGGGCAATGTAGCACACCCAGAGCAGAAGTTCTACTTCTGCCAGATCAGGCCCGCAAAGAAACTGCATTTCACAGGCCTTTGTAAGAGATGTTCCCGGTAGGCTGTTAGAACACTGTGCAGAGCGAGTTGTTTCTTAGCTTCCCAAAGAGCTGGAAGCAAGATGCTTTGGGGCCGTGAATTTTATACCCTGCTACTTTGCTGTAGTTGTTGATTATTTCTAATAGTTTTTCTGTGGATTCTTTGGGGTTTTCTATGTATAAGATCATGTCGTCTGCAAACAACGCGAGTTTTACTTCTTCGTTACCTATTTGGATTCCTTTCATTTATTTTTCCTGCCGAATTGCTCTGGCCAGCACCTCCAGTACTATGTTGAATAGGAGTGGTGAAAGTGGGCACCCTTGTCTTGTTCCTGTCCTCAGAGGGATGGCTTTCAGCTTTTGTCCATTGAGTATGATGTTGGCTGTGGGTCTATCATATATGGCCTTTATTATGTTGAGGTACTTTCCTTCTATACCCATTTTACTGAGGGTTTTTATCATAAATGGGTGTTGGATCTTGTCGAATGCTTTCTCTGCGTCTATTGAGATGATCATGTGGTTTTTGTTTTTCATTTTGTTGATGTAGTGTATCACGTTGATTGACTTGCGGGTGTTGAACCATCCCTGTGTCCCTGGTATAAATCCCACTTGATCATGGTGTATAATCTTTTTGATGTATTGCTGTAATCGGTTTGCCAAAATTTGGTTGAGGATTTTTGCATCTATGTTCATCAGTGATATCGGCCTGTAGTTCTCCTTCTTTGTGTTGTCCTTGTCAGGTTTGGGGATCAGAGTGATGTTGGCTTCATAGAATGTGTTAGGGAGTTCTCCATCTTTCTCAATTTTCTGGAACAGTTTGAGGAGAATAGGTACAAAGAACTCACACTGCTTAACAACAAAAAAACAAACAACCCGATCAAAAAATGGGCAGAGGACATGAACAGACATTTCTCAAAAGAAGATATGAACATGGCCAATAGACACATGAAAAGATGTTCATCATCGCTAATCATCAGGGAAATGCAAATCAAAACTACACTAAGATATCACCTTACCCCCGTTAGATTGGCAAAAACATCCAAAACCAAGAACGACAAATGTTGCAGAGGTTGTGGAGAAAGAGGAACCCTCATACACTGTTGGTGGGAATGCAAACTGGTACAGCCACTATGGAAAACAGTATGGAGATTTCTCAAAAAGTTAAAAATAGAAATACCCTATGACCCAGCCATCCCATTACTGGGTATCTATCCTAAGAACCTGATATCAGATATCTCAAGAGTCCGTTGCACCCCTATGTTCATCGCAGCATTATTTACAATAGCCAAGACGTGGAACCAGCCTACATGCCCAGAAACTGATGATTGGATAAAGAAGATGTGGTATATATACACAATGGAATACTACTCAGCCATAAAAAAAGACGACATTGGCCCCTTCACAACAATGTGGATGGACCTCGAGGGCATTATGTTAAGCGAAATAAGTCAGTCAGAGAAAGACGATCTCTATATGACTCCACTCATAGGTGGAAATTAGTATATTGAGAAGGAGATCTGATGGGTTTTTACCAGGGAAAAGGGGTGGTAGGGGGAGGGCACGGAGGGGGAAGTGGTGTTCCCACAACATGACTAACAAAAATGTACAACTGAAATTTCACAAGCTTGTAATCCATCATAACATTAATAAACAAACAAAAAAAAAAGATGCTTTGGGGCCCATCTGCCCCTATGGAAAGAACGCAGCACTTTCTGCCTTGCAGCTCTAGGGCAATGTAGCACACCCAGAGCAGAAGTTCTACTTCAGCCAGATCAGGCCCGCAAAGAAACTGCGTTTCACAGGCCTTTGTAAGAGATGTTCCCGGTAGGCTGTTAGAGCACTGTGCAGAGCGAGTTGTTTCTTAGCTTCCCAAAGAGCTGGAAGCAAGATGCTTTAGGGGCCATCTGCCCTTAAGGAAAGAAGGCAGCACTTTTGCCTTGCAGCTCTAGGGCAATGTAGCACACCCAGAGCAGATGTTCTACTTCTCCCAGGTCAGGCCTGCAAGGAAACTTCGTTTCACAGGCCTTTGTAAGAGATGTTCCCGGTACGCTGTAAGAGCACTGTGCAGAGCGTGTTTTCACTTAGCTTCCCAAAGAGCTGGAAACAAAAGCCTTTTGGTCCAGTCTCCCTCTTTGGAAACAAGGCAGCACTTGGTGCCTTGCACCTCTAGGGCAATGTAGCACATGGCAGAGCAGAAGTTCTACTTCAGGGAGATCACGCCTGCAAAGAAACTGCATTTCACAGGCCTTTGTAAAACATGTTCCCAGTAGGCTGTAAGAGCACTGTGCAGAGCGACTTGTTTCTTAGCTTCCCAAAGAGCTGGAAGCAAGATGCTTTGGGGCCATTCTCACCCTTTGGAAAGAAGGCAGCACTTTGTGCCTTCCAGCTCTAGGGCAATGTAGCACACCCAGAGCAGAAGTTCTTCTTCAGCCAGATCAGGCTTTCAAAGAAACTGCATTTCACAGGCCTTTGTAAGAAATGTTCCCTGTGGGCTGTTAGAGCACTGTGCAGAGCGAGTTCTTTCTTAGCTTCCCAAAGACCTGGAAGCAAGATGCTTTGGGGGCCATCTGCCCTTAAGTAAAGAAGGCAGCACTTTGTGCCTTGCAGCTCTAGGGCAATGTAGCTCACGCAGAGCCGATGTTGTACTTCTGCCAGGTCAGGCCTGCAAAGAAACTGCGTTTCACAGGCCTTTGTAAGAGATGTTCCCGGTAGGCTGTAAGAGCACTGTGCAGAGCGTGTTTTCTCTTAGCTTCCCAAAGAGCTGGAAACAAAACGCTTTTGGTCCAGTCTCCCTCTTTGTAAACAAGGCAGCACTTGGTGCCTTGCACCTCTAGGGCGATGTAGCACATGGCAGAGCAGAAGTTCTACTTCAGGGAGATCACGCCTGCAAAGAAACTGCATTTCACAGGCCTTTGTAAAACATGTTCCCAGTAGGCTGTAAGAGCACTGTGCAGAGCGACTTGTTTCTTAGCTTCAGAAAGAGCTGGAAGCAAGATGCTTTGGGGCCCTTCTCACCCTTTGGAAAGAAGGCAGCACTTTGTGCCTTGCAGCTCTAGGGCAATGTAGCACACCCAGAGCAGAAGTTCTGCTTCAGCTACATCAGACCTGCAAAGAAACTTCGTTTCACAGGCCTTTGTAAGAGATGTTCCCTGTAGGCTGTAAGAGCACTGTGCAGAGCGACTAGTTTCTTAGCTTCCCAGAGAGCTGGAAGCAAGATGCTTTGGGGCCCATATGCCCCTATGGAAAGAACGCAGCACTTTGTGCCTTGCAGCTCTAGGGCGATGCAGCACACCCAGAGCAGAAGTTCTACTTTTGCCAGGTCAGGCCTGCAAAGAAACTGCGTTTCACAGGCCTTTGTAAGAGATGTTCCCGGTAGGCTGTAAGAGCACTGTGCAGAGCGTGTTTTCTCTTAGCTTCCCAAAGAGCTGGAAACAAAACGCTTTTGGTCCAGTCTCCCTCTTTGGAAAGAAGGCAGCACTTGGTGCCTTGCACCTCTAGGGCAATGTAGCACATGGCAGAGCAGAAGTTCTACTTCAGGGAGATCACGCCTGCAAAGAAACTGCATTTCACAGGCCTTTGTAAAACATGTTCCCAGTAGGCTGTAAGAGCACTGTGCAGAGCGACTTGTTTCTTAGCTTAGCAAAGAGCTGGAAGCAAGATGCTTTGGGGTCCTTCTGACCCTTTGGAAAGAAGGCATCACTTGGTGCCTTGCATCTCTAGGGCAATGTAGCACATGGCAGAGCAGAAGTTCTACTTCAGGGAGATCACGCCTGCAAAGAAACTGCATTTCACAGGCCTTTGTAAAACATGTTCCCAGTAGGCTGTAAGAGCACTGTGCAGAGCGACTTGTTTCTTAGCTTCCCAAAGAGCTGGAAGCAAGATGCTTTGGGGTCCTTCTGACCCTTTGGAAAGAAGGCAGCAGTTTGAGCCTTGCAGCTCTAGGGCAATGTAGCACACACAGAGCAGAAGTTCTACTTCAGCCAGATCAGGCCTTCAAAGAAACTTCGTTTCACAGGCCTTTGTAAGAGATGTTCCCGGTAGGCTGTAAGAGCACTGTGCAGAGCGACTAGTTTCTTAGCTTCCCAGAGAGCTGGAAGCAAGATGCTTTAGGGGCCATCTGCCCTTAAGGAAAGAAGGCAGCAGTTTGTGCCTTGCATCTCTAGGGCAATGTAGCACACCCAGAGCAGATGTTCTACTTCTGCCAGGTCAGGCCTGAAAAGAAACTTCGTTTCACAGGCCCTTGGAAGAGATGTTCCCGGTAGGCTGTTAGAGCACTGTGCAGAGCGACTTGTTTCTTAGCTTCCTAAAGAGCTGGAAGCAAGATGCTTTGGGGCCCTTCTCACCCTTTGGAAAGAAGGCAGCACTTTGTGCCTTGCAGCTCTAGGGCAATGTAGCACACCCCGAGCAGAAGTTCTACTTCAGCCAGATCAGGCCCGCAAAGAAACTGCGTTTCACAGGCCTTTGTAAGAGATGTTCCCGGTAGGCTGTTAGAGCACTGTGCAGAGCGAGTTGTTTCTTAGCTTCCCAGAGAGCTGGAAGCAAGATGCTTTGGGGCCCGTTGATTTTATACCCTGCTACTTTGCTGTAGTTGTTGATTATTTCTAATAGTTTTTCTGTGGATTCTTTGGGGTTTTCTATGTATAAGATCATGTCGTCTGCAAACAACGCGAGTTTTACTTCTTCGTTACCTATTTGGATTCCTTTCATTTTTTTTTCCTGCCGAATTGCTCTGGCCAGCACCTCCAGTACTATGTTGAATAGGAGTGGTGAAAGTGGGCACCCTTGTCTTGTTCCTGTCCTCAGAGGGATGGCTTTCAGCTTTTGTCCATTGAGTATGATGTTGGCTGTGGGTCTATCATATATGGCCTTTATTATGTTGAGGTACTTTCCTTCTATACCCATTTTACTGAGGGTTTTTATCATAAATGGGTGTTGGATCTTGTCGAATGCTTTCTCTGCGTCTATTGAGATGATCATGTGGTTTTTGTTTTTCATTTTGTTGATGTAGTGTATCACGTTGATTGACTTGCGGGTGTTGAACCATCCCTGTGTCCCTGGTATAAATCCCACTTGATCATGGTGTATAATCTTTTTGATGTATTGCTGTAATCGGTTTGCCAAAATTTGGTTGAGGATTTTTGCATCTATGTTCATCAGTGATATCGGCCTGTAGTTCTCCTTCTTTGTGTTGTCCTTGTCAGGTTTGGGGATCAGAGTGATGTTGGCTTCATAGAATGTGTTAGGGAGTTCTCCATCTTTCTCAATTTTCTGGAACAGTTTGAGGAGAATAGGTACAAAGAACTCACACTGCTTAACAACAAAAAAACAAACAACCCGATCAAAAAATGGGCAGAGGACATGAACAGACATTTCTCCAAAGAAGATATGAACATGGCCAATAGACACATGAAAAGATGTTCATCATCGCTAATCATCAGGGAAATGCAAATCAAAACTACACTAAGATATCACCTTACCCCCGTTAGATTGGCAAAAACATCCAAAACCAAGAACGACAAATGTTGCAGAGGTTGTGGAGAAAGAGGAACCCTCATACAATGTTGGTGGGAATGCAAACTGGTACAGCCACTATGGAAAACAGTATGGAGATTTCTCAAAAAGTTAAAAATAGAAATACCCTATGACCCAGCCATCCCATTACTGGGTATCTATCCTAAGAACCTGATATCAGATATCTCAAGAGTCCGTTGCACCCCTATGTTCATCGCAGCATTATTTACAATAGCCAAGACGTGGAACCAGCATACATGCCCAGAAACTGATGATTGGATAAAGAAGATGTGGTATATATACACAATGGAATACTACTCAGCCATAAAAAAAGACGAAAGTGGCCCATTCACAACAATGTGGATGGACCTCGAGGGCATTATGTTAAGCGAAATAAGTCAGGCAGAGAAAGACGAACTCTATATGACTCCACTCATAGGTGGAAATTAGTATATTGAGAAGGAGATCTGATCGGTGGTTACCAGGGAAAAGGGGGGGTGGGGGGAGGTCACGGAGGGGGAAGTGGTGTTCCCACAACATGACTAACAAAAATGTACAACTGAAATTTCACAAGCTTGTAATCCATCATAACATTAATAAACAAACAAAAAAAAAAGATGCTTTGGGGCCCATCTGCCCCTATGGAAAGAACGCAGCACTTTGTGCCTTGCAGCTCTAGGGCAATGTAGCACACCCAGAGCAGAAGTTCTACTTCAGCCAGATCAGGCCCGCAAAGAAACTGCGTTTCACAGGCCTTTGTAAGAGATGTTCCCGGTAGGCTGTTAGAGCACTGTGCAGAGCGAGTTGTTTCTTAGCTTCCCAAAGAGCTGGAAGCAAGATGCTTTGGGGCCCTTCTCACCCTTTGGCAAGAAGGCAGCACTTTGTGCCTTGCAGCTCTAGGGCAATGTAGCACACCCAGAGCAGAAGTTCTACTTTAGCCAGATCAGGCCCGCAAAGAAACTGCGTTTCACAGGCCTTTGTAAGAGATGTTCCCGGTAGGCTGTTAGAGCACTGTGCAGAGCGAGTTGTTTCTTAGCTTCCCAACGAGCTGGAAGCAAGATGCTTTAGGGGCCATCTGCCCTTAAGGAAAGAAGGCAGCACTTTGTGCCTTGCATCTCTAGGGCAATGTAGCACACCCAGAGCAGATGTTCTACTTCTGCCAGGTCAGGCCTGCAAAGAAACTTCGTTTCACAGGCCCTTGTAAGAGATGTTCCCTGTGGGCTGTTAGAGCACTGTGCAGAGCGAGTTCTTTCTTAGCTTCCCAAAGACCTGGAAGCAAGATGCTTTGGGGGCCATCTGCCCTTAAGTAAAGAAGGCAGCACTTTGTGCCTTGCAGCTCTAGGGCAATGTAGCTCACGCAGAGCAGATGTTGTACTTCTGCCAGGTCAGGCCTGCAAAGAAACTGCGTTTCACAGGCCTTTGTAAGAGATGTTCCCGGTAGGCTGTAAGAGCACTGTGCAGAGCGTGTTTTCTCTTAGCTTCCCAAAGAGCTGGAAACAAAACGCTTTTGGTCCAGTCTCCCTCTTTGTAAACAAGGCAGCACTTGGTGCCTTGCACCTCTAGGGCGATGTAGCACATGGCAGAGCAGAAGTTCTACTTCAGGGAGATCACGCCTGCAAAGAAACTGCATTTCACAGGCCTTTGTAAAATATGTTCCCAGTAGGCTGTAAGAGCACTGTGCAGAGCGACTTGTTTCTTAGCTTCAGAAAGAGCTGGAAGCAAGATGCTTTGGGGCCCTTCTCACCCTTTGGAAAGAAGGCAGCACTTTGTGCCTTGCAGCTCTAGGGCAATGTAGCACACCCAGAGCAGAAGTTCTGCTTCAGCTACATCAGACCTGCAAAGAAACTTCGTTTCACAGGCCTTTGTAAGAGATGTTCCCTGTAGGCTGTAAGAGCACTGTGCAGAGCGACTAGTTTCTTAGCTTCCCAGAGAGCTGGAAGCAAGATGCTTTGGGGCCCATATGCCCCTATGGAAAGAACGCAGCACTTTGTGCCTTGCAGCTCTAGGGCGATGCAGCACACCCAGAGCAGAAGTTCTACTTTTGCCAGGTCAGGCCTGCAAAGAAACTGTGTTTCACAGGCCTTTGTAAGAGATGTTCCCGGTAGGCTGTAAGAGCACTATGCAGAGCGTGTTTTCTCTTAGCTTCCCAAAGAGCTGGAAACAAAACGCTTTTGGTCCAGTCTCCCTCTTTGGAAAGAAGGCAGCACTTGGTGCCTTGCACCTCTAGGGCAATGTAGCACATGGCAGAGCAGAAGTTCTACTTCAGGGAGATCACGCCTGCAAAGAAACTGCATTTCACAGGCCTTTGTAAAACATGTTCCCAGTAGGCTGTAAGAGCACTGTGCAGAGCGACTTGTTTCTTAGCTTCAGAAAGAGCTGGAAGCAAGATGCTTTGGGGTCCTTCTGACCCTTTGGAAAGAAGGCATCACTTGGTGCCTTGCACCTCTAGGGCAATGTAGCACATGGCAGAGCAGAAGTTCTACTTCAGGGAGATCACGCCTGCAAAGAAACTGCATTTCACAGGCCTTTGTAAAACATGTTCCCAGTAGGCTGTAAGAGCACTGTGCAGAGCGAGTTGTTTCTTAGCTTCCCAACGAGCTGGAAGCAAGATGCTTTAGGGGCCATCTGCCCTTAAGGAAAGAAGGCAGCACTTTGTGCCTTGCATCTCTAGGGCAATGTAGCACACCCAGAGCAGATGTTCTACTTCTGCCAGGTCAGGCCTGCAAAGAAACTTCGTTTCACAGGCCCTTGTAAGAGATGTTCCCGGTAGGCTGTTAGAGCACTGTGCAGAGCGACTTGTTTCTTAGCTTCCCAAAGAGTTGGAAGCAAGATGCTTTGGGGCCCTTCTCACCCTTTGGAAAGAAGGCAGCACTTTGTGCCTTGCAGCTCTAGGGCAATGTAGCACACCCCGAGCAGAAGTTCTACTTCAGCCAGATCAGGCCCGCAAAGAAACTGCGTTACACAGGCCTTTGTAAGAGATGTTCCCGGTAGGCTGTTAGAGCACTGTGCAGAGCGAGTTGTTTCTTAGCTTCCCAGAGAGCTGGAAGCAAGATGCTTTGGGGCCCGTTGATTTTATACCCTGCTACTTTGCTGTAGTTGTTGATTATTTCTAATAGTTTTTCTGTGGATTCTTTGGGGTTTTCTATGTATAAGATCATGTCGTCTGCAAACAACGCGAGTTTTACTTCTTCGTTACCTATTTGGATTCCTTTCATTTATTTTTCCTGCCGAATTGCTCTGGCCAGCACCTCCAGTACTATGTTGAATAGGAGTGGTGAAAGTGGGCACCCTTGTCTTGTTCCTGTCCTCAGAGGGATGGCTTTCAGCTTTTGTCCATTGAGTATGATGTTGGCTGTGGGTCTATCATATATGGCCTTTATTATGTTGAGGTACTTTCCTTCTATACCCATTTTACTGAGGGTTTTTATCATAAATGGGTGTTGGATCTTGTCGAATGCTTTCTCTGCGTCTATTGAGATGATCATGTGGTTTTTGTTTTTCATTTTGTTGATGTAGTGTATCACGTTGATTGACTTGCGGGTGTTGAACCATCCCTGTGTCCCTGGTATAAATCCCACTTGATCATGGTGTATAATCTTTTTGATGTATTGCTGTAATCGGTTTGCCAAAATTTGGTTGAGGATTTTTGCATCTATGTTCATCAGTGATATCGGCCTGTAGTTCTCCTTCTTTGTGCTGTCCTTGTCAGGTTTGGGGATCAGAGTGATGTTGGCTTCATAGAATGTGTTAGGGAGTTCTCCATCTTTCTCAATTTTCTGGAACAGTTTGAGGAGAATAGGTACAAAGAACTCACACTGCTTAACAACAAAAAAACAAACAACCCGATCAAAAAATGGGCAGAGGACATGAACAGACATTTCTCAAAAGAAGATATGAACATGGCCAATAGACACATGAAAAGATGTTCATCATCGCTAATCATCAGGGAAATGCAAATCAAAACTACACTAAGATATCACCTTACCCCCGTTAGATTGGCAAAAACATCCAAAACCAAGAACGACAAATGTGGGAGAGGTTGTGGAGAAAGAGGAACCCTCATACACTGTTGGTGGGAATGCAAACTGGTACAGCCACTATGGAAAACAGTATGGAGATTTCTCAAAAAGTTAAAAATAGAAATACCCTATGACCCAGCCATCCCATTACTGGGTATCTATCCTAAGAACCTGATATCAGATATCTCAAGAGTCCGTTGCACCCCTATGTTCATCGCAGCATTATTTACAATAGCCAAGACGTGGAACCAGCCTACATGCCCAGAAACTGATGATTGGATAAAGAAGACGTGGTATATATACACAATGGAGTACTACTCAGCCATAAAAAAAGACGACATTGGCCCATTCACAACAGTGTGGATGGACCTCGAGGGCATTATGTTAAGCGAAATAAGTCAGTCAGAGAAAGACGAACTCTGTATGACTCCACTCATAGGTGGAAATTAGTATATTGAGAAGGAGATCTGATCGGTGGTTACCAGGGAAAAGGGGGGGTGGGGGGAAGGCACGGAGGGGGAAGTGGTGTTCCCACAACATGACTAACAAAAATGTACAACTGAAATTTCACAAGCTTGTAATCCATCATAACATTAATAAACAAACAAAAAAAAAAAAGATGCTTTGGGGCCCATCTGCCCCTATGGAAAGAACGCAGCACTTTCTGCCTTGCAGCTCTAGGGCAATGTAGCACACCCAGAGCAGAAGTTCTACTTCAGCCAGATCAGGCCCGCAAAGAAACTGCGTTTCACAGGCCTTTGTAAGAGATGTTCCCGGTAGGCTGTTAGAGCACTGTGCAGAGCGAGTTGTTTCTTAGCTTCCCAAAGAGCTGGAAGCAAGATGCTTTGGGGCCATTCTCACCCTTTGGCAAGAAGGCAGCACTTTGTGCCTTGCAGCTCTAGGGCAATGTAGCACACCCAGAGCAGAAGTTCTACTTCAGCCAGATCAGGCCAGCAAAGAAACTGCGTTTCACAGGCCTTTGTAAGAGATGTTCCCGGTAGGCTGTTAGAGCACTGTGCAGAGCGAGTTGTTTCTTAGCTTCCCAAAGAGCTGGAAGCAAGATGCTTTAGGGGCCATCTGCCCTTAAGGAAAGAAGGCAGCACTTTGTGCCTTGCATCTCTAGGGCAATGTAGCACACCCAGAGCAGATGTTCTACTTCTGCCAGGTCAGGCCTGCAAAGAAACTTCGTTTCACAGGCCCTTGTAAGAGATGTTCCCGGTAGGCTGTTAGAGCACTGTGCAGAGCGACTTGTTTCTTAGCTTCCCAGAGAGCTGGAAGCAAGATGCTTTGGGGCCCTTCTCACCCTTTGGCAAGAAGGCAGCACTTTGTGCCTTGCAGCTCTAGGGCAATGTAGCACACCCCGAGCAGAAGTTCTACTTCAGCCAGATCAGGCCCGCAAAGAAACTGCGTTTCACAGGCCTTTGTAAGAGATGTTCCCGGTAGGCTGTTAGAGCACTGTGCAGAGCGAGTTGTTTCTTAGCTTCCCAACGAGCTGGAAGCAAGATGCTTTAGGGGCCATCTGCCCTTAAGGAAAGAAGGCAGCACTTTGTGCCTTGCATCTCTAGGGCAATGTAGCACACCCAGAGCAGATGTTCTACTTCTGCCAGGTCAGGCCTGCAAAGAAACTTCGTTTCACAGG
Organism: Equus asinus; assembly: GCF_041296235.1. Taxonomy (NCBI): domain Eukaryota; kingdom Metazoa; phylum Chordata; class Mammalia; order Perissodactyla; family Equidae; genus Equus; species Equus asinus. The sequence continues at coordinate 38,532,985 of NC_091790.1, forward strand.
CCCTTGTAAGAGATGTTCCCTGTGGGCTGTTAGAGCACTGTGCAGAGCGAGTTCTTTCTTAGCTTCCCAAAGACCTGGAAGCAAGATGCTTTGGGGGCCATCTGCCCTTAAGTAAAGAAGGCAGCACTTTGTGCCTTGCAGCTCTAGGGCAATGTAGCTCACGCAGAGCAGATGTTGTACTTCTGCCAGGTCAGGCCTGCAAAGAAACTGCGTTTCACAGGCCTTTGTAAGAGATGTTCCCGGTAGGCTGTAAGAGCACTGTGCAGAGCGTGTTTTCTCTTAGCTTCCCAAAGAGCTGGAAACAAAACGCTTTTGGTCCAGTCTCCCTCTTTGTAAACAAGGCAGCACTTGGTGCCTTGCACCTCTAGGGCGATGTAGCACATGGCAGAGCAGAAGTTCTACTTCAGGGAGATCACGCCTGCAAAGAAACTGCATTTCACAGGCCTTTGTAAAATATGTTCCCAGTAGGCTGTAAGAGCACTGTGCAGAGCGACTTGTTTCTTAGCTTCAGAAAGAGCTGGAAGCAAGATGCTTTGGGGCCCTTCTCACCCTTTGGAAAGAAGGCAGCACTTTGTGCCTTGCAGCTCTAGGGCAATGTAGCACACCCAGAGCAGAAGTTCTGCTTCAGCTACATCAGACCTGCAAAGAAACTTCGTTTCACAGGCCTTTGTAAGAGATGTTCCCTGTAGGCTGTAAGAGCACTGTGCAGAGCGACTAGTTTCTTAGCTTCCCAGAGAGCTGGAAGCAAGATGCTTTGGGGCCCATATGCCCCTATGGAAAGAACGCAGCACTTTGTGCCTTGCAGCTCTAGGGCGATGCAGCACACCCAGAGCAGAAGTTCTACTTTTGCCAGGTCAGGCCTGCAAAGAAACTGTGTTTCACAGGCCTTTGTAAGAGATGTTCCCGGTAGGCTGTAAGAGCACTGTGCAGAGCGTGTTTTCTCTTAGCTTCCCAAAGAGCTGGAAACAAAACGCTTTTGGTCCAGTCTCCCTCTTTGGAAAGAAGGCAGCACTTGGTGCCTTGCACCTCTAGGGCAATGTAGCACATGGCAGAGCAGAAATTCTACTTCAGGGAGATCACGCCTGCAAAGAAACTGCATTTCACAGGCCTTTGTAAAACATGTTCCCAGTAGGCTGTAAGAGCACTGTGCAGAGCGACTTGTTTCTTAGCTTCAGAAAGAGCTGGAAGCAAGATGCTTTGGGGTCCTTCTGACCCTTTGGAAAGAAGGCATCACTTGGTGCCTTGCACCTCTAGGGCAATGTAGCACATGGCAGAGCAGAAGTTCTACTTCAGGGAGATCACGCCTGCAAAGAAACTGCATTTCACAGGCCTTTGTAAAACATGTTCCCAGTAGGCTGTAAGAGCACTGTGCAGAGCGACTTGTTTCTTAGCTTCAGAAAGAGCTGGAAGCAAGATGCTTTGGGGTCCTTCTGACCCTTTGGAAAGAAGGCATCACTTGGTGCCTTGCACCTCTAGGGCAATGTAGCACATGGCAGAGCAGAAGTTCTACTTCAGGGAGATCACGCCTGCAAAGAAACTGCATTTCACAGGCCTTTGTAAAACATGTTCCCAGTAGGCTGTAAGAGCACTGTGCAGAGCGAGTTGTTTCTTAGCTTCCCAACGAGCTGGAAGCAAGATGCTTTAGGGGCCATCTGCCCTTAAGGAAAGAAGGCAGCACTTTGTGCCTTGCATCTCTAGGGCAATGTAGCACACCCAGAGCAGATGTTCTACTTCTGCCAGGTCAGGCCTGCAAAGAAACTTCGTTTCACAGGCCCTTGTAAGATATGTTCCCGGTAGGCTGTTAGAGCACTGTGCAGAGCGACTTGTTTCTTAGCTTCCCAAAGAGTTGGAAGCAAGATGCTTTGGGGCCCTTCTCACCCTTTGGAAAGAAGGCAGCACTTTGTGCCTTGCAGCTCTAGGGCAATGTAGCACACCCCGAGCAGAAGTTCTACTTCAGCCAGATCAGGCCCGCAAAGAAACTGCGTTACACAGGCCTTTGTAAGAGATGTTCCCGGTAGGCTGTTAGAGCACTGTGCAGAGCGAGTTGTTTCTTAGCTTCCCAGAGAGCTGGAAGCAAGATGCTTTGGGGCCGTGAATTTTATACCCTGCTACTTTGCTGTAGTTGTTGATTATTTCTAATAGTTTTTCTGTGGATTCTTTGGGGTTTTCTATGTATAAGATCATGTCGTCTGCAAACAACGCGAGTTTTACTTCTTCGTTACCTATTTGGATTCCTTTCATTTTTTTTTCCTGCCGAATTGCTCTGGCCAGCACCTCCAGTACTATGTTGAATAGGAGTGGTGAAAGTGGGCACCCTTGTCTTGTTCCTGTCCTCAGAGGGATGGCTTTCAGCTTTTGTCCATTGAGTATGATGTTGGCTGTGGGTCTATCCTATATGGCCTTTATTATGTTGAGGTACTTTCCTTCTATACCCATTTTACTGAGGGTTTTTATCATAAATGGGTGTTGGATCTTGTCGAATGCTTTCTCTGCGTCTATTGAGATGATCATGTGGTTTTTGTTTTTCATTTTGTTGATGTAGTGTATCACGTTGATTGACTTGCGGGTGTTGAACCATCCCTGTGTCCCTGGTATAAATCCCACTTGATCATGGTGTATAATCTTTTTGATGTATTGCTGTAATCGGTTTGCCAAAATTTGGTTGAGGATTTTTGCATCTATGTTCATCAGTGATATCGGCCTGTAGTTCTCCTTCTTTGTGCTGTCCTTGTCAGGTTTGGGGATCAGAGTGATGTTGGCTTCATAGAATGTGTTAGGGAGTTCTCCATCTTTCTCAATTTTCTGGAACAGTTTGAGGAGAATAGGTACAAAGAACTCACACTGCTTAACAACAAAAAAACAAACAACCCGATCAAAAAATGGGCAGAGGACATGAACAGACATTTCTCCAAAGAAGATATGAACATGGCCAATAGACACATGAAAAGATGTTCATCATCGCTAATCATCAGGGAAATGCAAATCAAAACTACACTAAGATATCACCTTACCCCCGTTAGATTGGCAAAAACATCCAAAACCAAGAACGACAAATGTGGGAGAGGTTGTGGAGAAAGAGGAACCCTCATACACTGTTGGTGGGAATGCAAACTGGTACAGCCACTATGGAAAACAGTATGGAGATTTCTCAAAAAGTTAAAAATAGAAATACCCTATGACCCAGCCATCCCATTACTGGGTATCTATCCTAAGAACCTGATATCAGATATCTCAAGAGTCCGTTGCACCCCTATGTTCATCGCAGCATTATTTACAATAGCCAAGACGTGGAACCAGCCTACATGCCCAGAAACTGATGATTGGATAAAGAAGACGTGGTATATATACACAATGGAGTACTACTCAGCCATAAAAAAAGACGACATTGGCCCATTCACAACAGTGTGGATGGACCTCGAGGGCATTATGTTAAGCGAAATAAGTCAGTCAGAGAAAGACGAACTCTGTATGACTCCACTCATAGGTGGAAATTAGTATATTGAGAAGGAGATCTGATCGGTGGTTACCAGGGAAAAGGGGGGGTGGGGGGAAGGCACGGAGGGGGAAGTGGTGTTCCCACAACATGACTAACAAAAATGTACAACTGAAATTTCACAAGCTTGTAATCCATCATAACATTAATAAACAAACAAAAAAAAAAAAGATGCTTTGGGGCCCATCTGCCCCTATGGAAAGAACGCAGCACTTTCTGCCTTGCAGCTCTAGGGCAATGTAGCACACCCAGAGCAGAAGTTCTACTTCAGCCAGATCAGGCCCGCAAAGAAACTGCGTTTCACAGGCCTTTGTAAGAGATGTTCCCGGTAGGCTGTTAGAGCACTGTGCAGAGCGAGTTGTTTCTTAGCTTCCCAAAGAGCTGGAAGCAAGATGCTTTAGGGGCCATCTGCCCTTAAGGAAAGAAGGCAGCACTTTGTGCCTTGCATCTCTAGGGCAATGTAGCACACCCAGAGCAGATGTTCTACTTCTGCCAGGTCAGGCCTGCAAAGAAACTTCGTTTCACAGGCCCTTGTAAGAGATGTTCCCGGTAGGCTGTTAGAGCACTGTGCAGAGCGACTTGTTTCTTAGCTTCCCAGAGAGCTGGAAGCAAGATGCTTTGGGGCCCTTCTCACCCTTTGGAAAGAAGGCAGCACTTTGTGCCTTGCAGCTCTAGGGCAATGTAGCACACCCCGAGCAGAAGTTCTACTTCAGCCAGATCAGGCCCGCAAAGAAACTGCGTTTCACAGGCCTTTGTAAGAGATGTTCCCGGTAGGCTGTTAGAGCACTGTGCAGAGCAAGTTGTTTCTTAGCTTCCCAGAGAGCTGGAAGCAAGATGCTTTGGGGCCCGTTAATTTTATACCCTGCTACTTTGCTGTAGTTGTTGATTATTTCTAATAGTTTTTCTGTGGATTCTTTGGGGTTTTCTATGTATAAGATCATGTCGTCTGCAAACAACGCGAGTTTTACTTCTTCGTTACCTATTTGGATTCCTTTCATTTTTTTTTCCTGCCGAATTGCTCTGGCCAGCACCTCCAGTACTATGTTGAATAGGAGTGGTGAAAGTGGGCACCCTTGTCTTGTTCCTGTCCTCAGAGGGATGGCTTTCAGCTTTTGTCCATTGAGTATGATGTTGGCTGTGGGTCTATCATATATGGCCTTTATTATGTTGAGGTACTTTCCTTCTATACCCATTTTACTGAGGGTTTTTATCATAAATGGGTGTTGGATCTTGTCGAATGCTTTCTCTGCGTCTATTGAGATGATCATGTGGTTTTTGTTTTTCATTTTGTTGATGTAGTGTATCACGTTGATTGACTTGCGGGTGTTGAACCATCCCTGTGTCCCTGGTATAAATCCCACTTGATCATGGTGTATAATCTTTTTGATGTATTGCTGTAATCGGTTTGCCAAAATTTGGTTGAGGATTTTTGCATCTATGTTCATCAGTGATATCGGCCTGTAGTTCTCCTTCTTTGTGTTGTCCTTGTCAGGTTTGGGGATCAGAGTGATGTTGGCTTCATAGAATGTGTTAGGGAGTTCTCCATCTTTCTCAATTTTCTGGAACAGTTTGAGGAGAATAGGTACAAAGAACTCACACTGCTTAACAACAAAAAAACAAACAACCCGATCAAAAAATGGGCAGAGGACATGAACAGACATTTCTCAAAAGAAGATATGAACATGGCCAATAGACACATGAAAAGATGTTCATCATCGCTAATCATCAGGGAAATGCAAATCAAAACTACACTAAGATATCACCTTACCCCCGTTAGATTGGCAAAAACATCCAAAACCAAGAACGACAAATGTTGCAGAGGTTGTGGAGAAAGAGGAACCCTCATACACTGTTGGTGGGAATGCAAACTGGTACAGCCACTATGGAAAACAGTATGGAGATTTCTCAAAAAGTTAAAAATACAAATACCCTATGACCCAGCCATCCCATTACTGGGTATCTATCCTAAGAACCTGATATCAGATATCTCAAGAGTCCGTTGCACCCCTATGTTCATCGCAGCATTATTTACAATAGCCAAGACGTGGAACCAGCCTACATGCCCAGAAACTGATGATTGGATAAAGAAGATGTGGTATATATACACAATGGAATACTACTCAGCCATAAAAAAAGACGACATTGGCCCCTTCACAACAATGTGGATGGACCTCGAGGGCATTATGTTAAGCGAAATAAGTCAGTCAGAGAAAGACGAACTCTATATGACTCCACTCATAGGTGGAAATTAGTATATTGAGAAGGAGATCTGATCGGTGGTTACCAGGGAAAAGGGGGGGTTGGGGGAGGGCACGGAGGGGGAAGTGGTGTTCCCACAACATGACTAACAAAAATGTACAACTGAAATTTCACAAGCTTGTAATCCATCATAACATTAATAAACAAACAAAAAAAAAAGATGCTTTGGGGCCCATCTGCCCCTATGAAAAGAACGCAGCACTTTCTGCCTTGCAGCTCTAGGGCAATGTAGCACACCCAGAGCAGAAGTTCCACTTCAGCCAGATCAGGCCCGCAAAGAAACTGCGTTTCACAGGCCTTTGTAAGAGATGTTCCCGGTAGGCTGTTAGAGCACTGTGCAGAGCGAGTTGTTTCTTAGCTTCCCAAAGAGCTGGAAGCAAGATGCTTTGGGGCCCTTCTCACCCTTTGGCAAGAAGGCAGCACTTTGTGCCTTGCAGCTCTAGGGCAATGTAGCACACCCACAGCAGAAGTTCTACTTCAGCCAGATCAGGCCCGCAAAGAAACTGCGTTTCACAGCTCTTTGTAAGAGATGTTCCCTGTAGGCTGTTAGAGCACTGTGCAGAGCGAGTTGTTTCTTAGCTTCCCAAAGAGCTGGAAGCAAGATGCTTTAGGGGCCATCTTCCCTTAAGGAAAGAAGGCAGCACTTTTGCCTTGCAGCTCTAGGGCAATGTAGCACACCCAGAGCAGATGTTCTACTTCTCCCAGGTCAGGCCTGCAAGGAAACTTCGTTTCACAGGCCTTTGTAAGAGATGTTCCCGGTACGCTGTAAGAGCACTGTGCAGAGCGTGTTTTCACTTAGCTTCCCAAAGAGCTGGAAACAAAAGCCTTTTGGTCCAGTCTCCCTCTTTGGAAACAAGGCAGCACTTGGTGCCTTGCACCTCTAGGGCAATGTAGCACATGGCAGAGCAGAAGTTCTACTTCAGGGAGATCACGCCTGCAAAGAAACTGCATTTCACAGGCCTTTGTAAAACATGTTCCCAGTAGGCTGTAAGAGCACTGTGCAGAGCGACTTGTTTCTTAGCTTCCCAAAGAGCTGGAAGCAAGATGCTTTGGGGCCATTCTCACCCTTTGGAAAGAAGGCAGCACTTTGTGCCTTCCAGCTCTAGGGCAATGTAGCACACCCAGAGCAGAAGTTCTTCTTCAGCAAGATCAGGCTTTCAAAGAAACTGCATTTCACAGGCCTTTGCAAGAAATGTTCCCTGTGGGCTGTTAGAGCACTGTGCAGAGCGAGTTCTTTCTTAGCTTCCCAAAGACCTGGAAGCAAGATGCTTTGGGGGCCATCTGCCCTTAAGTAAAGAAGGCAGCACTTTGTGCCTTGCAGCTCTAGGGCAATGTAGCTCACGCAGAGCAGATGTTGTACTTCTGCCAGGTCAGGCCTGCAAAGAAACTGCGTTTCACAGGCCTTTGTAAGAGATGTTCCCGGTAGGCTGTAAGAGCACTGTGCAGAGCGTGTTTTCTCTTAGCTTCCCAAAGAGCTGGAAACAAAACCCTTTTGGTCCAGTCTCCCTCTTTGTAAACAAGGCAGCACTTGGTGCCTTGCACCTCTAGGGCGATGTAGCACATGGCAGAGCAGAAGTTCTACTTCAGGGAGATCACGCCTGCAAAGAAACTGCATTTCACAGGCCTTTGTAAAACATGTTCCCAGTAGGCTGTAAGAGCACTGTGCAGAGCGACTTGTTTCTTAGCTTCAGAAAGAGCTGGAAGCAAGATGCTTTGGGGCCCTTCTCACCCTTTGGAAAGAAGGCAGCACTTTGTGCCTTGCAGCTCTAGGGCAATGTAGCACACCCAGAGCAGAAGTTCTGCTTCAGCTACATCAGACCTGCAAAGAAACTTCGTTTCACAGGCCTTTGTAAAACATGTTCCCAGTAGGCTGTAAGAGTCCTGTGTAGAGCGACTTGTTTCTTAGCTTCCCAAAGAGCTGGAAGCAAGATGCTTTGGGGTCCTTCTGACCCTTTGGAAAGAAGGCAGCAGTTTGAGCCTTGCAGCTCTAGGGCAATGTAGCACACACAGAGCAGAATTTCTACTTCAGCCAGATCAGGCCTTCAAAGAAACTTCGTTTCACAGGCCTTTGTAAGAGATGTTCCCGGTAGGCTGTAAGAGCACTGTGCAGAGCGACTTGTTTCTTAGCTTCCCAAAGAGCTGGAAGCAAAATGGTTTGGGAATCATCTGCCCCTTTGGAAAGAAGGCAGCACTTTGTGCCTTGCAGCTCTAGGGCAATGTAGCACACCCAGAGCAGAAGTTCTACTTCTGCCAGATCAGGCCCGCAAAGAAACTGCATTTCACAGGCCTTTGTAAGAGATGTTCCCGGTAGGCTGTTAGAACACTGTGCAGAGCGAGTTGTTTCTTAGCTTCCCAACGAGCTGGAAGCAAGATGCTTTGGGGCCCGTTGATTTTATACCCTGCTACTTTGCTGTAGTTGTTGATTATTTCTAATAGTTTTTCTGTGGATTCTTTGGGGTTTTCTATGTATAAGATCATGTCGTCTGCAAACAACGCGAGTTTTACTTCTTCGTTACCTATTTGGATTCCTTTCATTTTTTTTTCCTGCCGAATTGCTCTGGCCAGCACCTCCAGTACTATGTTGAATAGGAGTGGTGAAAGTGGGCACCCTTGTCTTGTTCCTGTCCTCAGAGGGATGGCTTTCAGCTTTTGTCCATTGAGTATGATGTTGGCTGTGGGTCTATCATATATGGCCTTTATTATGTTGAGGTACTTTCCTTCTATACCCATTTTACTGAGGGTTTTTATCATAAATGGGTGTTGGATCTTGTCGAATGCTTTCTCTGCGTCTATTGAGATGATCATGTGGTTTTTGTTTTTCATTTTGTTGATGTAGTGTATCACGTTGATTGACTTGCGGGTGTTGAAGGATCCCTGTGTCCCTGGTATAAATCCCACTTGATCATGGTGTATAAACTTTTTGATGTATTGCTGTAATCGGTGTGCCAAAATTTGGTTGAGGATATTTGCATCTATGTTCATCAGTGATATCGGCCTGTAGTTCTCCTTCTTTGTGTTGTCCTTGTCAGGTTTGGGGATCAGAGTGATGTTGGCTTCATAGAATGTGTTAGGGAGTTCTCCATCTTTCTCAATTTTCTGGAACAGTTTGAGGAGAATAGGTACAAAGAACTCACACTGCTTAACAACAAAAAAACAAACAACCCGATCAAAAAATGGGCAGAGGACATGAACAGACATTTCTCAAAAGAAGATATGAACATGGCCAATAGACACATGAAAAGATGTTCATCATCGCTAATCATCAGGGAAATGCAAATCAAAACTACACTAAGATATCACCTTACCCCCGTTAGATTGGCAAAAACATCCAAAACCAAGAACGACAAATGTTGCAGAGGTTGTGGAGAAAGAGGAACCCTCATACACTGTTGGTGGGAATGCAAACTGGTACAGCCACTATGGAAAACAGTATGGAGATTTCTCAAAAAGTTAAAAATAGAAATACCCTATGACCCAGCCATCCCATTACTGGGTATCTATCCTAAGAACCTGATATCAGATATCTCAAGAGTCCGTTGCACCCCTATGTTCATCGCAGCATTATTTACAATAGCCAAGACGTGGAACCAGCATACATGCCCAGAAACTGATGATTGGATAAAGAAGACGTGGTATATATACACAATGGAGTACTACTCAGCCATAAAAAAAGACGACATTGGCCCATTCACAACAATGTGGATGGACCTCGAGGGCATTATGTTAAGCGAAATAAGTCAGGCAGAGAAAGACGAACTCTATATGACTCCACTCATAGGTGGAAATTAGTATATTGAGAAGGAGATCTGATCGGTGGTTACCAGGGAAAAGGGGGGGTGGGGGGAGGGCACGGAGGGGGAAGTGGTGTTCCCACAACATGACTAACAAAAATGTACAACTGAAATTTCACAAGCTTGTAATCCATCATAACATTAATAAACAAACAAAAAAAAAAGATGCTTTGGGGCCCATCTGCCCCTATGGAAAGAACGCAGCACTTTCTGCCTTGCAGCTCTAGGGCAATGTAGCACACCCAGAGCAGAAGTTCTACTTCAGCCAGATCAGGCCCGCAAAGAAACTGCGTTTCACAGGCCTTTGTAAGAGATGTTCCCGGTAGGCTGTTAGAGCACTGTGCAGAGCGAGTTGTTTCTTAGCTTCCCAAAGAGCTGGAAGCAAGATGCTTTGGGGCCCTTCTCACCCTTTGGCAAGAAGGCAGCACTTTGTGCCTTGCAGCTCTAGGGCAATGTAGCACACCCAGAGCAGAAGTTCTACTTCAGCCAGATCAGGCCCGCAAACAAACTGCGTTACACAGGCCTTTGTAAGAGATGTTCCCGGTAGGCTGTTAGAGCAGTGTGCAGAGCGAGTTGTTTCTTAGCTTCCCAACGAGCTGGAAGCAAGATGCTTTAGGGGCCATCTGCCCTTAAGGAAAGAAGGCAGCACTTTGTGCCTTGCATCTCTAGGGCAATGTAGCACACCCAGAGCAGATGTTCTACTTCTGCCAGGTCAGGCCTGCAAAGAAACTTCGTTTCACAGGCCCTTGTAAGAGATGTTCCCGGTAGGCTGTTAGAGCACTGTGCAGAGCGACTTGTTTCTTAGCTTCCCAAAGAGCTGGAAGCAAGATGCTTTGGGGCCCTTCTCACCCTTTGGAAAGAAGGCAGCCCTTTGTGCCTTGCAGCTCTAGGGCAATGTAGCACACCCCGAGCAGAAGTTCTACTTCAGCCAGATCAGGCCCGCAAACAAACTGCGTTACACAGGCCTTTGTAAGAGATGTTCCCGGTAGGCTGTTAGAGCACTGTGCAGAGCGAGTTGTTTCTTAGCTTCCCAGAGAGCTGGAAGCAAGATGCTTTGGGGCCCGTTGATTTTATACCCTGCTACTTTGCTGTAGTTGTTGATTATTTCTAATAGTTTTTCTGTGGATTCTTTGGGGTTTTCTATGTATAAGATCATGTCGTCTGCAAACAACGCGAGTTTTACTTCTTCGTTACCTATTTGGATTCCTTTCATTTTTTTTTCCTGCCGAATTGCTCTGGCCAGCACCTCCAGTACTATGTTGAATAGGAGTGGTGAAAGTGGGCACCCTTGTCTTGTTCCTGTCCTCAGAGGGATGGCTTTCAGCTTTTGTCCATTGAGTATGATGTTGGCTGTGGGTCTATCATATATGGCCTTTATTATGTTGAGGTACTTTCCTTCTATACCCATTTTACTGAGGGTTTTTATCATAAATGGGTGTTGGATCTTGTCGAATGCTTTCTCTGCGTCTATTGAGATGATCATGTGGTTTTTGTTTTTCATTTTGTTGATGTAGTGTATCACGTTGATTGACTTGCGGGTGTTGAACCATCCCTGTGTCCCTGGTATAAATCCCACTTGATCATGGTGTATAATCTTTTTGATGTATTGCTGTAATCGGTTTGCCAAAATTTGGTTGAGGATTTTTGCATCTATGTTCATCAGTGATATCGGCCTGTAGTTCTCCTTCTTTGTGTTGTCCTTGTCAGGTTGGGGGATCAGAGTGATGTTGGCTTCATAGAATGTGTTAGGGAGTTCTCCATCTTTCTCAATTTTCTGGAACAGTTTGAGGAGAATAGGTACAAAGAACTCACACTGCTTAACAACAAAAAAACAAACAACCCGATCAAAAAATGGGCAGAGGACATGAACAGACATTTCTCAAAAGAAGATATGAACATGGCCAATAGACACATGAAAAGATGTTCATCATCGCTAATCATCAGGGAAATGCAAATCAAAACTACACTAAGATATCACCTTACCCCCGTTAGATTGGCAAAAATATCCAAAACCAAGAACGACAAATGTTGCAGAGGTTGTGGAGAAAGAGGAACCCTCATACACTGTTGGTGGGAATGCAAACTGGTACAGCCACTATGGAAAACAGTATGGAGATTTCTCAAAAAGTTAAAAATAGAAATACCCTATGACCCAGCCATCCCATTACTGGGTATCTATCCTAAGAACCTGATATCAGATATCTCAAGAGTCCGTTGCACCCCTATGTTCATCGCAGCATTATTTACAATAGCCATGACGTGGAACCAGCCTACATGACCAGAAACTGATGATTGGATAAAGAAGATGTGGTATATATACACAATGGAATACTACTCAGCCATAAAAAAAGACGACATTGGCCCCTTCACAACAATGTGGATGGACCTCGAGGGCATTATGTTAAGCGAAATAAGTCAGTCAGAGAAAGACGAACTCTATATGACTCCACTCATAGGTGGAAATTAGTATATTGAGAAGGAGATCTGATGGGTGGTTACCAGGGAAAAGGGGGGGTGGGGGGAGGGCACGGAGGGGGAAGTGGTGTTCCCACAACATGACTAACAAAAATGTACAACTGAAATTTCACAAGCTTGTAATCCATCATAACATTAATAAACAAAACAAAAAAAGATGCTTTGGGGCCCATCTGCCCCTATGGAAAGAACGCAGCACTTTCTGCCTTGCAGCTCTAGGGCAATGTAGCACACCCAGAGCAGAAGTTCTACTTCAGCCAGATCAGGCCCGCAAAGAAACTGCGTTTCACAGGCCTTTGTAAGAGATGTTCCCGGTAGGCTGTTAGAGCACTGTGCAGAGCGAGTTGTTTCTTAGCTTCCCAAAGAGCTGGAAGCAAGATGCTTTGGGGCCCTTCTCACCCTTTGGCAAGAAGGCAGCACTTTGTGCCTTGCAGCTCTAGGGCAATGTAGCACACCCAGAGCAGAAGTTCTACTTCAGCCAGATCAGGCCCGCAAACAAACTGCGTTACACAGGCCTTTGTAAGAGATGTTCCCGGTAGGCTGTTAGAGCAGTGTGCAGAGCGAGTTGTTTCTTAGCTTCCCAACGAGCTGGAAGCAAGATGCTTTAGGGGCCATCTGCCCTTAAGGAAAGAAGGCAGCACTTTGTGCCTTGCATCTCTAGGGCAATGTAGCACACCCAGAGCAGATGTTCTACTTCTGCCAGGTCAGGCCTGCAAAGAAACTTCGTTTCACAGGCCCTTGTAAGAGATGTTCCCGGTAGGCTGTTAGAGCACTGTGCAGAGCGACTTGTTTCTTAGCTTCCCAAAGAGCTGGAAGCAAGATGCTTTGGGGCCCTTCTCACCCTTTGGAAAGAAGGCAGCCCTTTGTGCCTTGCAGCTCTAGGGCAATGTAGCACACCCCGAGCAGAAGTTCTACTTCAGCCAGATCAGGCCCGCAAACAAACTGCGTTACACAGGCCTTTGTAAGAGATGTTCCCGGTAGGCTGTTAGAGCACTGTGCAGAGCGAGTTGTTTCTTAGCTTCCCAGAGAGCTGGAAGCAAGATGCTTTGGGGCCCGTTGATTTTATACCCTGCTACTTTGCTGTAGATGTTGATTATTTCTAATAGTTTTTCTGTGGATTCTTTGGGGTTTTCTATGTATAAGATCATGTCGTCTGCAAACAACGCGAGTTTTACTTCTTCGTTACCTATTTGGATTCCTTTCATTTTTTTTTCCTGCCGAATTGCTCTGGCCAGCACCTCCAGTACTATGTTGAATAGGAGTGGTGAAAGTGGGCACCCTTGTCTTGTTCCTGTCCTCAGAGGGATGGCTTTCAGCTTTTGTCCATTGAGTATGATGTTGGCTGTGGGTCTATCATATATGGCCTTTATTATGTTGAGGTACTTTCCTTCTATACCCATTTTACTGAGGGTTTTTATCATAAATGGGTGTTGGATCTTGTCGAATGCTTTCTCTGCGTCTATTGAGATGATCATGTGGTTTTTGTTTTTCATTTTGTTGATGTAGTGTATCACGTTGATTGACTTGCGGGTGTTGAACCATCCCTGTGTCCCTGGTATAAATCCCACTTGATCATGGTGTATAATCTTTTTGATGTATTGCTGTAATCGGTTTGCCAAAATTTGGTTGAGGATTTTTGCATCTATGTTCATCAGTGATATCGGCCTGTAGTTCTCCTTCTTTGTGTTGTCCTTGTCAGGTTGGGGGATCAGAGTGATGTTGGCTTCATAGAATGTGTTAGGGAGTTCTCCATCTTTCTCAATTTTCTGGAACAGTTTGAGGAGAATAGGTACAAAGAACTCACACTGCTTAACAACAAAAAAACAAACAACCCGATCAAAAAATGGGCAGAGGACATGAACAGACATTTCTCAAAAGAAGATATGAACATGGCCAATAGACACATGAAAAGATGTTCATCATCGCTAATCATCAGGGAAATGCAAATCAAAACTACACTAAGATATCACCTTACCCCCGTTAGATTGGCAAAAACATCCAAAACCAAGAACGACAAATGTGGGAGAGGTTGTGGAGAAAGAGGAACCCTCATACACTGTTGGTGGGAATGCAAACTGGTACAGCCACTATGGAAAACAGTATGGAGATTTCTCAAAAAGTTAAAAATAGAAATACCCTATGACCCAGCCATCCCATTACTGGGTATCTATCCTAAGAACCTGATATCAGATATCTCAAGAGTCCGTTGCACCCCTATGTTCATCGCAGCATTATTTACAATAGCCATGACGTGGAACCAGCCTACATGACCAGAAACTGATGATTGGATAAAGAAGATGTGGTATATATACACAATGGAATACTACTCAGCCATAAAAAAAGACGACATTGGCCCCTTCACAACAATGTGGATGGACCTCGAGGGCATTATGTTAAGCGAAATAAGTCAGTCAGAGAAAGACGAACTCTATATGACTCCACTCATAGGTGGAAATTAGTATATTGAGAAGGAGATCTGATGGGTGGTTACCAGGGAAAAGGGGGGGTGGGGGGAGGGCACGGAGGGGGAAGTGGTGTTCCCACAACATGACTAACAAAAATGTACAACTGAAATTTCACAAGCTTGTAATCCATCATAACATTAATAAACAAAACAAAAAAAGATGCTTTGGGGCCCATCTGCCCCTATGGAAAGAACGCAGCACTTTCTGCCTTGCAGCTCTAGGGCAATGTAGCACACCCAGAGCAGAAGTTCTACTTCAGCCAGATCAGGCCCGCAAAGAAACTGCGTTTCACAGGCCTTTGTAAGAGATGTTCCCGGTAGGCTGTTAGAGCACTGTGCAGAGCGAGTTGTTTCTTAGCTTCCCAGAGAGCTGGAAGCAAGATGCTTTGGGGCCCGTTGATTTTATACCCTGCTACTTTGCTGTAGTTGTTGATTATTTCTAATAGTTTTTCTGTGGATTCTTTGGGGTTTTCTATGTATAAGATCATGTCGTCTGCAAACAAAGCGAGTTTTACTTCTTCGTTACCTATTTGGATTCCTTTCATTTTTTTTTCCTGCCGAATTGCTCTGGCCAGCACCTCCAGTACTATGTTGAATAGGAGTGGTGAAAGTGGGCACCCTTGTCTTGTTCCTGTCCTCAGAGGGATGGCTTTCAGCTTTTGTCCATTGAGTATGATGTTGGCTGTGGGTCTATCATATATGGCCTTTATTATGTTGAGGTACTTTCCTTCTATACCCATTTTACTGAGGGTTTTTATCATAAATGGGTGTTGGATCTTGTCGAATGCTTTCTCTGCGTCTATTGAGATGATCATGTGGTTTTTGTTTTTCATTTTGTTGATGTAGTGTATCACGTTGATTGACTTGCGGGTGTTGAACCATCCCTGTGTCCCTGGTATAAATCCCACTTGATCATGGTGTATAATCTTTTTGATGTATTGCTGTAATCGGTTTGCCAAAATTTGGTTGAGGATTTTTGCATCTATGTTCATCAGTGATATCGGCTTGTAGTTCTCCTTCTTTGTGTTGTCCTTGTCAGGTTGGGGGATCAGAGTGATGTTGGCTTCATAGAATGTGTTAGGGAGTTCTCCATCTTTCTCAATTTTCTGGAACAGTTTGAGGAGAATAGGTACAAAGAACTCACACTGCTTAACAACAAAAAAACAAACAACCCGATCAAAAAATGGGAAGAGGACATGAACAGACATTTCTCAAAAGAAGATATGAACATGGCCAATAGACACATGAAAAGATGTTCATCATCGCTAATCATCAGGGAAATGCAAATCAAAACTACACTAAGATTTCACCTTACGCCCGTTAGATTGGCAAAAATATCCAAAACCAAGAACGACAAATGTTGGAGAGGTTGTAGAGAAAGAGGAACCCTCATACACTGTTGGTGGGAATGCAAACTGGTACAGCCACTATGGAAAACAGTATGGAGATTTCTCAAAAAGTTAAAATTAGAAATACCCTATGACCCAGCCATCCCATTACTGGGTATCTATCCTAAGAACCTGATATCAGATATCTCAAGAGTCCGTTGCACCCCTATGTTCATCGCAGCATTATTTACAATAGCCAAGACGTGGAACCAGCATACATGCCCAGAAACTGATGATTGGATAAAGAAGACGTGGTATATATACACAATGGAGTACTACTCAGCCATAAAAAAAGACGACATTGGCCCATTCACAACAATGTGGATGGACCTCGAGGGCATTATGTTAAGCGAAATAAGTCAGGCAGAGAAAGACGAACTCTATATGACTCCACTCATAGGTGGAAATTAGTATATTGAGAAGGAGATCTGATCGGTGGTTACCAGGGAAAAGGGGGGGTGGGGGGAGGGCACGGAGGGGGAAGTGGTGTTCCCACAACATGACTAACAAAAATGTACAACTGAAATTTCACAAGCTTGTAATCCATCATAACATTAATAAACAAACAAAAAAAAAAGATGCTTTGGGGCCCATCTGCCCCTATGGAAAGAACGCAGCACTTTCTGCCTTGCAGCTCTAGGGCAATGTAGCACACCCAGAGCAGAAGTTCTACTTCAGCCAGATCAGGCCCGCAAAGAAACTGCGTTTCACAGGCCTTTGTAAGAGATGTTCCCGGTAGGCTGTTAGAGCACTGTGCAGAGCGAGTTGTTTCTTAGCTTCCCAAAGAGCTGGAAGCAAGATGCTTTGGGGCCCTTCTCACCCTTTGGCAAGAAGGCAGCACTTTGTGCCTTGCAGCTCTAGGGCAATGTAGCACACCCAGAGCAGAAGTTCTACTTCAGCCAGATCAGGCCCGCAAACAAACTGCGTTACACAGGCCTTTGTAAGAGATGTTCCCGGTAGGCTGTTAGAGCAGTGTGCAGAGCGAGTTGTTTCTTAGCTTCCCAACGAGCTGGAAGCAAGATGCTTTAGGGGCCATCTGCCCTTAAGGAAAGAAGGCAGCACTTTGTGCCTTGCATCTCTAGGGCAATGTAGCACACCCAGAGCAGATGTTCTACTTCTGCCAGGTCAGGCCTGCAAAGAAACTTCGTTTCACAGGCCCTTGTAAGAGATGTTCCCGGTAGGCTGTTAGAGCACTGTGCAGAGCGACTTGTTTCTTAGCTTCCCAAAGAGCTGGAAGCAAGATGCTTTGGGGCCCTTCTCACCCTTTGGAAAGAAGGCAGCCCTTTGTGCCTTGCAGCTCTAGGGCAATGTAGCACACCCCGAGCAGAAGTTCTACTTCAGCCAGATCAGGCCCGCAAACAAACTGCGTTACACAGGCCTTTGTAAGAGATGTTCCCGGTAGGCTGTTAGAGCACTGTGCAGAGCGAGTTGTTTCTTAGCTTCCCAGAGAGCTGGAAGCAAGATGCTTTGGGGCCCGTTGATTTTATACCCTGCTACTTTGCTGTAGTTGTTGATTATTTCTAATAGTTTTTCTGTGGATTCTTTGGGGTTTTCTATGTATAAGATCATGTCGTCTGCAAACAACGCGAGTTTTACTTCTTCGTTACCTATTTGGATTCCTTTCATTTTTTTTTCCTGCCGAATTGCTCTGGCCAGCACCTCCAGTACTATGTTGAATAGGAGTGGTGAAAGTGGGCACCCTTGTCTTGTTCCTGTCCTCAGAGGGATGGCTTTCAGCTTTTGTCCATTGAGTATGATGTTGGCTGTGGGTCTATCATATATGGCCTTTATTATGTTGAGGTACTTTCCTTCTATACCCATTTTACTGAGGGTTTTTATCATAAATGGGTGTTGGATCTTGTCGAATGCTTTCTCTGCGTCTATTGAGATGATCATGTGGTTTTTGTTTTTCATTTTGTTGATGTAGTGTATCACGTTGATTGACTTGCGGGTGTTGAACCATCCCTGTGTCCCTGGTATAAATCCCACTTGATCATGGTGTATAATCTTTTTGATGTATTGCTGTAATCGGTTTGCCAAAATTTGGTTGAGGATTTTTGCATCTATGTTCATCAGTGATATCGGCCTGTAGTTCTCCTTCTTTGTGTTGTCCTTGTCAGGTTGGGGGATCAGAGTGATGTTGGCTTCATAGAATGTGTTAGGGAGTTCTCCATCTTTCTCAATTTTCTGGAACAGTTTGAGGAGAATAGGTACAAAGAACTCACACTGCTTAACAACAAAAAAACAAACAACCCGATCAAAAAATGGGCAGAGGACATGAACAGACATTTCTCAAAAGAAGATATGAACATGGCCAATAGACACATGAAAAGATGTTCATCATCGCTAATCATCAGGGAAATGCAAATCAAAACTACACTAAGATATCACCTTACCCCCGTTAGATTGGCAAAAATATCCAAAACCAAGAACGACAAATGTTGCAGAGGTTGTGGAGAAAGAGGAACCCTCATACACTGTTGGTGGGAATGCAAACTGGTACAGCCACTATGGAAAACAGTATGGAGATTTCTCAAAAAGTTAAAAATAGAAATACCCTATGACCCAGCCATCCCATTACTGGGTATCTATCCTAAGAACCTGATATCAGATATCTCAAGAGTCCGTTGCACCCCTATGTTCATCGCAGCATTATTTACAATAGCCATGACGTGGAACCAGCCTACATGACCAGAAACTGATGATTGGATAAAGAAGATGTGGTATATATACACAATGGAATACTACTCAGCCATAAAAAAAGACGACATTGGCCCCTTCACAACAATGTGGATGGACCTCGAGGGCATTATGTTAAGCGAAATAAGTCAGTCAGAGAAAGACGAACTCTATATGACTCCACTCATAGGTGGAAATTAGTATATTGAGAAGGAGATCTGATGGGTGGTTACCAGGGAAAAGGGGGGGTGGGGGGAGGGCACGGAGGGGGAAGTGGTGTTCCCACAACATGACTAACAAAAATGTACAACTGAAATTTCACAAGCTTGTAATCCATCATAACATTAATAAACAAAACAAAAAAAGATGCTTTGGGGCCCATCTGCCCCTATGGAAAGAACGCAGCACTTTCTGCCTTGCAGCTCTAGGGCAATGTAGCACACCCAGAGCAGAAGTTCTACTTCAGCCAGATCAGGCCCGCAAAGAAACTGCGTTTCACAGGCCTTTGTAAGAGATGTTCCCGGTCGGCTGTTAGAGCACTGTGCAGAGCGAGTTGTTTCTTAGCTTCCCAAAGAGCTGGAAGCAAGATGCTTTGGGGCCCTTCTCACCCTTTGGCAAGAAGGCAGCACTTTGTGCCTTGCAGCTCTAGGGCAATGTAGCACACCCAGAGCAGAAGTTCTACTTCAGCCAGATCAGGCCCGCAAACAAACTGCGTTACACAGGCCTTTGTAAGAGATGTTCCCGGTAGGCTGTTAGAGCAGTGTGCAGAGCGAGTTGTTTCTTAGCTTCCCAACGAGCTGGAAGCAAGATGCTTTAGGGGCCATCTGCCCTTAAGGAAAGAAGGCAGCACTTTGTGCCTTGCATCTCTAGGGCAATGTAGCACACCCAGAGCAGATGTTCTACTTCTGCCAGGTCAGGCCTGCAAAGAAACTTCGTTTCACAGGCCCTTGTAAGAGATGTTCCCGGTAGGCTGTTAGAGCACTGTGCAGAGCGACTTGTTTCTTAGCTTCCCAAAGAGCTGGAAGCAAGATGCTTTGGGGCCCTTCTCACCCTTTGGAAAGAAGGCAGCCCTTTGTGCCTTGCAGCTCTAGGGCAATGTAGCACACCCCGAGCAGAAGTTCTACTTCAGCCAGATCAGGCCCGCAAACAAACTGCGTTACACAGGCCTTTGTAAGAGATGTTCCCGGTAGGCTGTTAGAGCACTGTGCAGAGCGAGTTGTTTCTTAGCTTCCCAGAGAGCTGGAAGCAAGATGCTTTGGGGCCCGTTGATTTTATACCCTGCTACTTTGCTGTAGATGTTGATTATTTCTAATAGTTTTTCTGTGGATTCTTTGGGGTTTTCTATGTATAAGATCATGTCGTCTGCAAACAACGCGAGTTTTACTTCTTCGTTACCTATTTGGATTCCTTTCATTTTTTTTTCCTGCCGAATTGCTCTGGCCAGCACCTCCAGTACTATGTTGAATAGGAGTGGTGAAAGTGGGCACCCTTGTCTTGTTCCTGTCCTCAGAGGGATGGCTTTCAGCTTTTGTCCATTGAGTATGATGTTGGCTGTGGGTCTATCATATATGGCCTTTATTATGTTGAGGTACTTTCCTTCTATACCCATTTTACTGAGGGTTTTTATCATAAATGGGTGTTGGATCTTGTCGAATGCTTTCTCTGCGTCTATTGAGATGATCATGTGGTTTTTGTTTTTCATTTTGTTGATGTAGTGTATCACGTTGATTGACTTGCGGGTGTTGAACCATCCCTGTGTCCCTGGTATAAATCCCACTTGATCATGGTGTATAATCTTTTTGATGTATTGCTGTAATCGGTTTGCCAAAATTTGGTTGAGGATTTTTGCATCTATGTTCATCAGTGATATCGGCCTGTAGTTCTCCTTCTTTGTGTTGTCCTTGTCAGGTTGGGGGATCAGAGTGATGTTGGCTTCATAGAATGTGTTAGGGAGTTCTCCATCTTTCTCAATTTTCTGGAACAGTTTGAGGAGAATAGGTACAAAGAACTCACACTGCTTAACAACAAAAAAACAAACAACCCGATCAAAAAATGGGCAGAGGACATGAACAGACATTTCTCAAAAGAAGATATGAACATGGCCAATAGACACATGAAAAGATGTTCATCATCGCTAATCATCAGGGAAATGCAAATCAAAACTACACTAAGATATCACCTTACCCCCGTTAGATTGGCAAAAATATCCAAAACCAAGAACGACAAATGTTGCAGAGGTTGTGGAGAAAGAGGAACCCTCATACACTGTTGGTGGGAATGCAAACTGGTACAGCCACTATGGAAAACAGTATGGAGATTTCTCAAAAAGTTAAAAATAGAAATACCCTATGACCCAGCCATCCCATTACTGGGTATCTATCCTAAGAACCTGATATCAGATATCTCAAGAGTCCGTTGCACCCCTATGTTCATCGCAGCATTATTTACAATAGCCATGACGTGGAACCAGCCTACATGACCAGAAACTGATGATTGGATAAAGAAGATGTGGTATATATACACAATGGAATACTACTCAGCCATAAAAAAAGACGACATTGGCCCCTTCACAACAATGTGGATGGACCTCGAGGGCATTATGTTAAGCGAAATAAGTCAGTCAGAGAAAGACGAACTCTATATGACTCCACTCATAGGTGGAAATTAGTATATTGAGAAGGAGATCTGATGGGTGGTTACCAGGGAAAAGGGGGGGTGGGGGGAGGGCACGGAGGGGGAAGTGGTGTTCCCACAACATGACTAACAAAAATGTACAACTGAAATTTCACAAGCTTGTAATCCATCATAACATTAATAAACAAAACAAAAAAAGATGCTTTGGGGCCCATCTGCCCCTATGGAAAGAACGCAGCACTTTCTGCCTTGCAGCTCTAGGGCAATGTAGCACACCCAGAGCAGAAGTTCTACTTCAGCCAGATCAGGCCCGCAAAGAAACTGCGTTTCACAGGCCTTTGTAAGAGATGTTCCCGGTAGGCTGTTAGAGCACTGTGCAGAGCGAGTTGTTTCTTAGCTTCCCAGAGAGCTGGAAGCAAGATGCTTTGGGGCCCGTTGATTTTATACCCTGCTACTTTGCTGTAGTTGTTGATTATTTCTAATAGTTTTTCTGTGGATTCTTTGGGGTTTTCTATGTATAAGATCATGTCGTCTGCAAACAAAGCGAGTTTTACTTCTTCGTTACCTATTTGGATTCCTTTCATTTTTTTTTCCTGCCGAATTGCTCTGGCCAGCACCTCCAGTACTATGTTGAATAGGAGTGGTGAAAGTGGGCACCCTTGTCTTGTTCCTGTCCTCAGAGGGATGGCTTTCAGCTTTTGTCCATTGAGTATGATGTTGGCTGTGGGTCTATCATATATGGCCTTTATTATGTTGAGGTACTTTCCTTCTATACCCATTTTACTGAGGGTTTTTATCATAAATGGGTGTTGGATCTTGTCGAATGCTTTCTCTGCGTCTATTGAGATGATCATGTGGTTTTTGTTTTTCATTTTGTTGATGTAGTGTATCACGTTGATTGACTTGCGGGTGTTGAACCATCCCTGTGTCCCTGGTATAAATCCCACTTGATCATGGTGTATAATCTTTTTGATGTATTGCTGTAATCGGTTTGCCAAAATTTGGTTGAGGATTTTTGCATCTATGTTCATCAGTGATATCGGCTTGTAGTTCTCCTTCTTTGTGTTGTCCTTGTCAGGTTTGGGGATCAGAGTGATGTTGGCTTCATAGAATGTGTTAGGGAGTTCTCCATCTTTCTCAATTTTCTGGAACAGTTTGAGGAGAATAGGTACAAAGAACTCACACTGCTTAACAACAAAAAAACAAACAACCCGATCAAAAAATGGGCAGAGGACATGAACAGACATTTCTCAAAAGAAGATATGAACATGGCCAATAGACACATGAAAAGATGTTCATCATCGCTAATCATCAGGGAAATGCAAATCAAAACTACACTAAGATTTCACCTTACGCCCGTTAGATTGGCAAAAATATCCAAAACCAAGAACGACAAATGTTGGAGAGGTTGTAGAGAAAGAGGAACCCTCATACA
Organism: Equus asinus; assembly: GCF_041296235.1. NCBI lineage: Eukaryota > Metazoa > Chordata > Mammalia > Perissodactyla > Equidae > Equus > Equus asinus. Next base: position 38,555,603 of record NC_091790.1, read on the forward strand.
CTGTTGGTGGGAATGCAAACTGGTACAGCCACTATGGAAAACAGTATGGAGATTTCTCAAAAAGTTAAAATTAGAAATACCCTATGACCCAGCCATCCCATTACTGGGTATCTATCCTAAGAACCTGATATCAGATATCTCAAGAGTCCGTTGCACCCCTATGTTCATCGCAGCATTATTTACAATAGCCATGACGTGGAACCAGCCTACATGCCCAGAAACTGATGATTGGATAAAGAAGATGTGGTATATATACACAATGGAATACTACTCAGCCATAAAAAAAGACGACATTGGCCCCTTCACAACAATGTGGATGGACCTCGAGGGCATTATGTTAAGCGAAATAAGTCAGTCAGAGAAAGACGAACTCTATATGACTCCACTCATAGGTGGAAATTAGTATATTGAGAAGGAGATCTGATCGGTGGTTACCAGGGAAAAGGGGGGGTGGGGGGAGGGCACGGAGGGGGAAGTGGTGTTCCCACAACATGACTAACAAAAATGTACAACTGAAATTTCACAAGCTTGTAATCCATCATAACATTAATAAACAAACAAACAAAAAAAAAAAAGATGCTTTGGGGCCCATCTGCCCCTATGGAAAGAACGCAGCACTTTCTGCCTTGCAGCTCTAGGGCAATGTAGCACACCCAGAGCAGAAGTTCTACTTCAGCCAGATCAGGCCCGCAAAGAAACTGCGTTTCACAGGCCTTTGTAAGAGATGTTCCCGGTAGGCTGTTAGAGCACTGTGCAGAGCGAGTTGTTTCTTAGCTTCCCAAAGAGCTGGAAGCAAGATGCTTTGGGGCACTTCTCACCCTTTGGAAAGAAGGCAGCACTTTGTGCCTTGCAGCTCTAGGGCAATGTAGCACACCCAGAGCAGAAGTTCTACTTCAGCCAGATCAGGCCCGCAGAGAAACTGCGTTTCACAGGCCTTTGTAAGAGATGTTCCCGGTAGGCTGTTAGAGCACTGTGCAGAGCGAGTTGTTTCTTAGCTTCCCAACGAGCTGGAAGCAAGATGCTTTAGGGGCCATCTGCCCTTAAGGAAAGAAGGCAGCACTTTGTGCCTTGCATCTCTAGGGCAATGTAGCACACCCAGAGCAGATGTTCTACTTCTGCCAGGTCAGGCCTGCAAAGAAACTTCGTTTCACAGGCCCTTGTAAGAGATGTTCCCGGTAGGCTGTTAGAGCACTGTGCAGAGCGACTTGTTTCTTAGCTTCCCAAAGAGCTGGAAGCAAGATGCTTTGGGGCCCTTCTCACCCTTTGGAAAGAAGGCAGCACTTTGTGCCTTGCAGCTCTAGGGCAATGTAGCACACCCCGAGCAGAAGTTCTACTTCAGCCAGATCAGGCCCGCAAAGAAACTGTGTTACACAGGCCTTTGTAAGAGATGTTCCCGGTAGGCTGTTAGAGCACTGTGCAGAGCGAGTTGTGTCTTAGCTTCACAGAGAGCTGGGAGCAAGATGCTTTGGGGCCCGTTGATTTTATACCCTGCTACTTTGCTGTAGTTGTTGATTATTTCTAATAGTTTTTCTGTGGATTCTTTGGGGTTTTCTATGTATAAGATCATGTCGTCTGCAAACAACGCGAGTTTTACTTCTTCGTTACCTATTTGGATTCCTTTCATTTTTTTTTCCTGCCGAATTGCTCTGGCCAGCACCTCCAGTACTATGTTGAATAGGAGTGGTGAAAGTGGGCACCCTTGTCTTGTTCCTGTCCTCAGAGGGATGGCTTTCAGCTTTTGTCCATTGAGTATGATGTTGGCTGTGGGTCTATCATATATGGCCTTTATTATGTTGAGGTACTTTCCTTCTATACCCATTTTACTGAGGGTTTTTATCATAAATGGGTGTTGGATCTTGTCGAATGCTTTCTCTGCGTCTATTGAGATGATCATGTGGTTTTTGTTTTTCATTTTGTTGATGTAGTGTATCACGTTGATTGACTTGCGGGTGTTGAACCATCCCTGTGTCCCTGGTATAAATCCCACTTGATCATGGTGTATAATCTTTTTGATGTATTGCTGTAATCGGTTTGCCAAAATTTGGTTGAGGATTTTTGCATCTATGTTCATCAGTGATATCGGCCTGTAGTTCTCCTTCTTTGTGTTGTCCTTGTCAGGTTGGGGGATCAGAGTGATGTTGGCTTCATAGAATGTGTTAGGGAGTTCTCCATCTTTCTCAATTTTCTGGAACAGTTTGAGGAGAATAGGTACAAAGAACTCACACTGCTTAACAACAAAAAAACAAACAACCCGATCAAAAAATGGGCAGAGGACATGAACAGACATTTCTCAAAAGAAGATATGAACATGGCCAATAGACACATGAAAAGATGTTCATCATCGCTAATCATCAGGGAAATGCAAATCAAAACTACACTAAGATATCACCTTACCCCCGTTAGATTGGCAAAAACATCCAAAACCAAGAACGACAAATGTGGGAGAGGTTGTGGAGAAAGAGGAACCCTCATACACTGTTGGTGGGAATGCAAACTGGTACAGCCACTATGGAAAACAGTATGGAGATTTCTCAAAAAGTTAAAAATAGAAATACCCTATGACCCAGCCATCCCATTACTGGGTATCTATCCTAAGAACCTGATATCAGATATCTCAAGAGTCCGTTGCACCCCTATGTTCATCGCAGCATTATTTACAATAGCCAAGACGTGGAACCAGCCTACATGCCCAGAAACTGATGACTGGATAAAGAAGATGTGGTATATATACACAATGGAATACTACTCAGCCATAAAAAAAGACGACATTGGCCCCTTCACAACAGTGTGGATGGACCTCGAGGGCATTATGTTAAGCGAAATAAGTCAGGCAGAGAAAGACGAACTCTGTATGACTCCACTCATAGGTGGAAATTAGTATATTGAGAAGGAGATCTGATCGGTGGTTACCAGGGAAAAGGGGGGGTGGGGGGAGGGCACGGAGGGGGAAGTGGTGTTCCCACAACATGACTAACAAAAATGTACAACTGAAATTTCACAAGCTTGTAATCCATCATAACATTAATAAACAAAAAAAAAAAAAAAAAGATGCTTTGGGGCCCATCTGCCCCTATGGAAAGAACGCAGCACTTTCTGCCTTGCAGCTCTAGGGCAATGTAGCACACCCAGAGCAGAAGTTCTACTTCAGCCAGATCAGGCCCGCAAAGAAACTGCGTTTCACAGGCCTTTGTAAGAGATGTTCCCGGTCGGCTGTTAGAGCACTGTGCAGAGCGAGTTGTTTCTTAGCTTCCCAAAGAGCTGGAAGCAAGATGCTTTGGGGCCCTTCTCACCCTTTGGAAAGAAGGCAGCACTTTGTGCCTTGCAGCTCTAGGGCAATGTAGCACACCCAGAGCAGAAGTTCTACTTCAGCCAGATCAGGCCCGTAAAGAAACTGCGTTTCACAGGCCTTTGTAAGAGATGTTCCCAGTAGGCTGTTAGAGCACTGTGCAGAGCGAGTTGTTTCTTAGCTTCCCAACGAGCTGGAAGCAAGATGCTTTAGGGGCCATCTGCCCTTAAGGAAAGAAGGCAGCACTTTGTACCTTGCATCTCTAGGGCAATGTAGCACACCCAGAGCAGATGTTCTACTTCTGCCAGGTCAGGCCTGCAAAGAAACTTCGTTTCACATTCCCTTGTAAGAGATGTTCCCGGTAGGCTGTTAGAGCACTGTGCAGAGCGACTTGTTTCTTAGCTTCCCAAAGAGCTGGAAGCAAGATGCTTTGGGGCCCTTCTCACCCTTTGGAAAGAAGGCAGCACTTTGTGCCTTGCAGCTCTAGGGCAATGTAGCACACCCCGAGCAGAATTTCTACTTCAGCCAGATCAGGCCCGCAAAGAAACTGCGTTTCACAGGCCTTTGTAAGAGATGTTCCCGGTAGGCTGTTAGAGCACTGTGCAGAGCGAGTTGTTTCTTAGCTTCCCAGAGAGCTGAAAGCAAGATGCTTTGGGGCCCGTTAATTTTATACCCTGCTACTTTGCTGTAGTTGTTGATTATTTCTAATAGTTTTTCTGTGGATTCTTTGGGGTTTTCTATGTATAAGATCATGTCGTCTGCAAACAACGCGAGTTTTACTTCTTCGTTACCTATTTGGATTCCTTTCATTTTTTTTTCCTGCCGAATTGCTCTGGCCAGCACCTCCAGTACTATGTTGAATAGGAGTGGTGAAAGTGGGCACCCTTGTCTTGTTCCTGTCCTCAGAGGGATGGCTTTCAGCTTTTGTCCATTGAGTATGCTGTTGGCTGTGGGTCTATCATATATGGCCTTTATTATGTTGAGGTACTTTCCTTCTATACCCATTTTACTGAGGGTTTTTATCATAAATGGGTGTTGGATCTTGTCGAATGCTTTCTCTGCGTCTATTGAGATGATCATGTGGTTTTTGTTTTTCATTTTGTTGATGTAGTGTATCACGTTGATTGACTTGCGGGTGTTGAACCATCCCTGTGTCCCTGGTATAAATCCCACTTGATCATGGTGTATAATCTTTTTGATGTATTGCTGTAATCGGTTTGCCAAAATTTGGTTGAGGATTTTTGCATCTATGTTCATCAGTGATATCGGCCTGTAGTTCTCCTTCTTTGTGTTGTCCTTGTCAGGTTGGGGGATCAGAGTGATGTTGGCTTCATAGAATGTGTTAGGGAGTTCTCCATCTTTCTCAATTTTCTGGAACAGTTTGAGGAGAATAGGTACAAAGAACTCACACTGCTTAACAACAAAAAAACAAACAACCCGATCAAAAAATGGGCAGAGGACATGAACAGACATTTCTCAAAAGAAGATATGAACATGGCCAATAGACACATGAAAAGATGTTCATCATCGCTAATCATCAGGGAAATGCAAATCAAAACTACACTAAGATATCACCTTACCCCCGTTAGATTGGCAAAAACATCCAAAACCAAGAACGACAAATGTGGGAGAGGTTGTGGAGAAAGAGGAACCCTCATACACTGTTGGTGGGAATGCAAACTGGTACAGCCACTATGGAAAACAGTATGGAGATTTCTCAAAAAGTTAAAAATAGAAATACCCTATGACCCAGCCATCCCATTACTGGGTATCTATCCTAAGAACCTGATATCAGATATCTCAAGAGTCCGTTGCACCCCTATGTTCATCGCAGCATTATTTACAATAGCCAAGACGTGGAACCAGCCTACATGCCCAGAAACTGATGACTGGATAAAGAAGATGTGGTATATATACACAATGGAATACTACTCAGCCATAAAAAAAGACGACATTGGCCCCTTCACAACAGTGTGGATGGACCTCGAGGGCATTATGTTAAGCGAAATAAGTCAGGCAGAGAAAGACGAACTCTGTATGACTCCACTCATAGGTGGAAATTAGTATATTGAGAAGGAGATCTGATCGGTGGTTACCAGGGAAAAGGGGGGGTGGGGGGAGGGCACGGAGGGGGAAGTGGTGTTCCCACAACATGACTAACAAAAATGTACAACTGAAATTTCACAAGCTTGTAATCCATCATAACATTAATAAACAAAAAAAAAAAAAAAAGATGCTTTGGGGCCCATCTGCCCCTATGGAAAGAACGCAGCACTTTCTGCCTTGCAGCTCTAGGGCAATGTAGCACACCCAGAGCAGAAGTTCTACTTCAGCCAGATCAGGCCCGCAAAGAAACTGCGTTTCACAGGCCTTTGTAAGAGATGTTCCCGGTCGGCTGTTAGAGCACTGTGCAGAGCGAGTTGTTTCTTAGCTTCCCAAAGAGCTGGAAGCAAGATGCTTTGGGGCCCTTCTCACCCTTTGGAAAGAAGGCAGCACTTTGTGCCTTGCAGCTCTAGGGCAATGTAGCACACCCAGAGCAGAAGTTCTACTTCAGCCAGATCAGGCCCGTAAAGAAACTGCGTTTCACAGGCCTTTGTAAGAGATCTTCCCAGTAGGCTGTTAGAGCACTGTGCAGAGCGAGTTGTTTCTTAGCTTCCCAACGAGCTGGAAGCAAGATGCTTTAGGGGCCATCTGCCCTTAAGGAAAGAAGGCAGCACTTTGTACCTTGCATCTCTAGGGCAATGTAGCACACCCAGAGCAGATGTTCTACTTCTGCCAGGTCAGGCCTGCAAAGAAACTTCGTTTCACATTCCCTTGTAAGAGATGTTCCCGGTAGGCTGTTAGAGCACTGTGCAGAGCGACTTGTTTCTTAGCTTCCCAAAGAGCTGGAAGCAAGATGCTTTGGGGCCCTTCTCACCCTTTGGAAAGAAGGCAGCACTTTGTGCCTTGCAGCTCTAGGGCAATGTAGCACACCCCGAGCAGAATTTCTACTTCAGCCAGATCAGGCCCGCAAAGAAACTGCGTTTCACAGGCCTTTGTAAGAGATGTTCCCGGTAGGCTGTTAGAGCACTGTGCAGAGCGAGTTGTTTCTTAGCTTCCCAGAGAGCTGAAAGCAAGATGCTTTGGGGCCCGTTAATTTTATACCCTGCTACTTTGCTGTAGTTGTTGATTATTTCTAATAGTTTTTCTGTGGATTCTTTGGGGTTTTCTATGTATAAGATCATGTCGTCTGCAAACAACGCGAGTTTTACTTCTTCGTTACCTATTTGGATTCCTTTCATTTTTTTTTCCTGCCGAATTGCTCTGGCCAGCACCTCCAGTACTATGTTGAATAGGAGTGGTGAAAGTGGGCACCCTTGTCTTGTTCCTGTCCTCAGAGGGATGGCTTTCAGCTTTTGTCCATTGAGTATGCTGTTGGCTGTGGGTCTATCATATATGGCCTTTATTATGTTGAGGTACTTTCCTTCTATACCCATTTTACTGAGGGTTTTTATCATAAATGGGTGTTGGATCTTGTCGAATGCTTTCTCTGCGTCTATTGAGATGATCATGTGGTTTTTGTTTTTCATTTTGTTGATGTAGTGTATCACGTTGATTGACTTGCGGGTGTTGAACCATCCCTGTGTCCCTGGTATAAATCCCACTTGATCATGGTGTATAATCTTTTTGATGTATTGCTGTAATCGGTTTGCCAAAATTTGGTTGAGGATTTTTGCATCTATGTTCATCAGTGATATCGGCCTGTAGTTCTCCTTCTTTGTGTTGTCCTTGTCAGGTTGGGGGATCAGAGTGATGTTGGCTTCATAGAATGTGTTAGGGAGTTCTCCATCTTTCTCAATTTTCTGGAACAGTTTGAGGAGAATAGGTACAAAGAACTCACACTGCTTAACAACAAAAAAACAAACAACCCGATCAAAAAATGGGCAGAGGACATGAACAGACATTTCTCAAAAGAAGATATGAACATGGCCAATAGACACATGAAAAGATGTTCATCATCGCTAATCATCAGGGAAATGCAAATCAAAACTACACTAAGATATCACCTTACCCCCGTTAGATTGGCAAAAACATCCAAAACCAAGAACGACAAATGTGGGAGAGGTTGTGGAGAAAGAGGAACCCTCATACACTGTTGGTGGGAATGCAAACTGGTACAGCCACTATGGAAAACAGTATGGAGATTTCTCAAAAAGTTAAAAATAGAAATACCCTATGACCCAGCCATCCCATTACTGGGTATCTATCCTAAGAACCTGATATCAGATATCTCAAGAGTCCGTTGCACCCCTATGTTCATCGCAGCATTATTTACAATAGCCAAGACGTGGAACCAGCCTACATGCCCAGAAACTGATGATTGGATAAAGAAGATGTGGTATATATACACAATGGAATACTACTCAGCCATAAAAAAAGACGACATTGGCCCCTTCACAACAGTGTGGATGGACCTCGAGGGCATTATGTTAAGCGAAATAAGTCAGGCAGAGAAAGACGAACTCTGTATGACTCCACTCATAGGTGGAAATTAGTATATTGAGAAGGAGATCTGATCGGTGGTTACCAGGGAAAAGGGGGGGTGGGGGGAGGGCACGGAGGGGGAAGTGGTGTTCCCACAACATGACTAACAAAAATGTACAACTGAAATTTCACAAGCTTGTAATCCATCATAACATTAATAAACAAAAAAAAAAAAAAAAAAGATGCTTTGGGGCCCATCTGCCCCTATGGAAAGAACGCAGCACTTTCTGCCTTGGAGCTCTAGGGCAATGTAGCACACCCAGAGCAGAAGTTCTACTTCAGCCAGATCAGGCCCGCAAAGAAACTGCGTTTCACAGGCCTTTGTAAGAGATGTTCCCGGTCGGCTGTTAGAGCACTGTGCAGAGCGAGTTGTTTCTTAGCTTCCCAAAGAGTTGGAAGCAAGATGCTTTGGGGCCCTTCTCACCCTTTGGAAAGAAGGCAGCACTTTGTGCCTTGCAGCTCTAGGGCAATGTAGCACACCCAGAGCAGAAGTTCTACATCAGCCAGATCAGGCCCGTAAAGAAACTGCGTTTCACAGGCCTTTGTAAGAGATGTTCCCAGTAGGCTGTTAGAGCACTGTGCAGAGCGAGTTGTTTCTTAGCTTCCCAACGAGCTGGAAGCAAGATGCTTTAGGGGCCATCTGCCCTTAAGGAAAGAAGGCAGCACTTTGTACCTTGCATCTCTAGGGCAATGTAGCACACCCAGAGCAGATGTTCTACTTCTGCCAGGTCAGGCCTGCAAAGAAACTTCGTTTCACATTCCCTTGTAAGAGATGTTCCCGGTAGGCTGTTAGAGCACTGTGCAGAGCGACTTGTTTCTTAGCTTCCCAAAGAGCTGGAAGCAAGATGCTTTGGGGCCCTTCTCACCCTTTGGAAAGAAGGCAGCACTTTGTGCCTTGCAGCTCTAGGGCAATGTAGCACACCCCGAGCAGAATTTCTACTTCAGCCAGATCAGGCCCGCAAAGAAACTGCGTTTCACAGGCCTTTGTAAGAGATGTTCCCGGTAGGCTGTTAGAGCACTGTGCAGAGCGAGTTGTTTCTTAGCTTCCCAGAGAGCTGAAAGCAAGATGCTTTGGGGCCCGTTAATTTTATACCCTGCTACTTTGCTGTAGTTGTTGATTATTTCTAATAGTTTTTCTGTGGATTCTTTGGGGTTTTCTATGTATAAGATCATGTCGTCTGCAAACAACGCGAGTTTTACTTCTTCGTTACCTATTTGGATTCCTTTCATTTTTTTTTCCTGCCGAATTGCTCTGGCCAGCACCTCCAGTACTATGTTGAATAGGAGTGGTGAAAGTGGGCACCCTTGTCTTGTTCCTGTCCTCAGAGGGATGGCTTTCAGCTTTTGTCCATTGAGTATGCTGTTGGCTGTGGGTCTATCATATATGGCCTTTATTATGTTGAGGTACTTTCCTTCTATACCCATTTTACTGAGGGTTTTTATCATAAATGGGTGTTGGATCTTGTCGAATGCTTTCTCTGCGTCTATTGAGATGATCATGTGGTTTTTGTTTTTCATTTTGTTGATGTAGTGTATCACGTTGATTGACTTGCGGGTGTTGAACCATCCCTGTGTCCCTGGTATAAATCCCACTTGATCATGGTGTATAATCTTTTTGATGTATTGCTGTAATCGGTTTGCCAAAATTTGGTTGAGGATTTTTGCATCTATGTTCATCAGTGATATCGGCCTGTAGTTCTCCTTCTTTGTGTTGTCCTTGTCAGGTTGGGGGATCAGAGTGATGTTGGCTTCATAGAATGTGTTAGGGAGTTCTCCATCTTTCTCAATTTTCTGGAACAGTTTGAGGAGAATAGGTACAAAGAACTCACACTGCTTAACAACAAAAAAACAAACAACCCGATCAAAAAATGGGCAGAGGACATGAACAGACATTTCTCAAAAGAAGATATGAACATGGCCAATAGACACATGAAAAGATGTTCATCATCGCTAATCATCAGGGAAATGCAAATCAAAACTACACTAAGATATCACCTTACCCCCGTTAGATTGGCAAAAACATCCAAAACCAAGAACGACAAATGTGGGAGAGGTTGTGGAGAAAGAGGAACCCTCATACACTGTTGGTGGGAATGCAAACTGGTACAGCCACTATGGAAAACAGTATGGAGATTTCTCAAAAAGTTAAAAATAGAAATACCCTATGACCCAGCCATCCCATTACTTGGTATATATCCTAAGAACCTGATATCAGATATCTCAAGAGTCCGTTGCACCCCTATGTTCATCGCAGCATTATTTACAATAGCCAAGACGTGGAACCAGCCTACATGCCCAGAAACTGATGATTGGATAAAGAAGATGTGGTATATATACACAATGGAATACTACTCAGCCATAAAAAAAGACGACATTGGCCCATTCACAACAATGTGGATGGACCTCGAGGGCATTATGTTAAGCGAAATAAGTCAGTCAGAGAAAGACGAACTCTATATGACTCCACTCATAGGTGGAAATTAGTATATTGAGAAGGAGATCTGATGGGGGGTTACCAGGGAAAAGGGGGGGTGGGGGGAGGGCACGGAGGGGGAAGTGGTGTTCCCACAACATGACTAACAAAAATGTACAACTGAAATTTCACAAGCTTGTAATCCATCATAACATTAATAAACAAAAAAAAAAAAAGATGCTTTGGGGCCCATCTGCCCCTATGGAAAGAACGCAGCACTTTCTGCCTTGCAGCTCTAGGTCAATGTAGCACACCCAGAGCAGAAGTTCTACTTCAGCCAGATCAGGCCCGCAAAGAAACTGCGTTTCACAGGCCTTTGTGAGAGATGTTCCCTGTAGGCTGTTAGAGCACTGTGCAGAGCGAGTTGTTTCTTAGCTTCCCAAAGAGCTGGAAGCAAGATGCTTTGGGGCCCTTCTCACCCTTTGGAAAGAAGGCAGCACTTTGTGCCTTGCAGCTCTAGGGCAATGTAGCACACCCCGAGCAGAAGTTCTACTTCAGCCAGATCAGGCCCGCAAAGAAACTGCGTTTCACAGGCCTTTGTAAGAGATGTTCCCGGTAGGCTGTTAGAGCACTGTGCAGAGCAGGTTGTTTCTTAGCTTCCCAATGAGCTGGAAGCAAGATGCTTTAGGGGCCATCTGCCCTTAAGGAAAGAAGGCAGCACTTTGTGCCTTGCATCTCTAGGGCAATGTAGCACACCCAGAGCAGATGTACTACTTCTGCCAGGTCAGGCCTGCAAAGAAACTTCGTTTCACAGGCCCTTGTAAGAGATGTTCCCGGTAGGCTGTTAGAGCACTGTGCAGAGCGACTTGTTTCTTAGCTTCCCAAAGAGCTGGAAGCAAGATGCTTTGGGGCCCTTCTCACCCTTTGGAAAGAAGGCAGCACTTTGTGCCTTGCAGCTCTAGGGCAATGTAGCACACCCCGAGCAGAAGTTCTACTTCAGCCAGATCAGGCCTGCAAAGAAACTGCGTTTCACAGGCCTTTGTAAGAGATGTTCCCGGTAGGCTGTTAGAGCACTGTGCAGAGCGAGTTGTTTCTTAGCTTCCCAGAGAGCTGGAAGCAAGATGCTTTGGGGCCCGTTAATTTTATACCCTGCTACTTTGCTGTAGTTGTTGATTATTTCTAATAGTTTTTCTGTGGATTCTTTGGGGTTTTCTATGTATAAGATCATGTCGTCTGCAAACAACGCGAGTTTTACTTCTTCGTTACCTCTTTGGATTCCTTTCATTTTTTTTTCCTGCCGAATTGCTCTGGCCAGCACCTCCAGTACTATGTTGAATAGGAGTGGTGAAAGTGGGCACCCTTGTCTTGTTCCTGTCCTCAGAGGGATGGCTTTCAGCTTTTGTCCATTGAGTATGATGTTGGCTGTGGGTCTATCATATATGGCCTTTATTATGTTGAGGTACTTTCCTTCTATACCCATTTTACTGAGGGTTTTTATCATAAATGGGTGTTGGATCTTGTCGAATGCTTTCTCTGCGTCTATTGAGATGATCATGTGGTTTTTGTTTTTCATTTTGTTGATGTAGTGTATCACGTTGATTGACTTGCGGGTGTTGAACCATCCCTGTGTCCCTGGTATAAATCCCACTTGATCATGGTGTATAATCTTTTTGATGTATTGCTGTAATCGGTTTGCCAAAATTTGGTTGAGGATTTTTGCATCTATGTTCATCAGTGATATCGGCCTGTAGTTCTCCTTCTTTGTGTTGTCCTTGTCAGGTTTGGGGATCAGAGTGATGTTGGCTTCATAGAATGTGTTAGGGAGTTCTCCATCTTTCTCAATTTTCTGGAACAGTTTGAGGAGAATAGGTACAAAGAACTCACACTGCTTAACAACAAAAAAACAAACAATCCGATCAAAAAATGGGCAGAGGACATGAAAAGACATTTCTCAAAAGAAGATATGAACATGGCCAATAGACACATGAAAAGATGTTCATCATCGCTAATCATCAGGGAAATGCAAATCAAAACTACACTAAGATATCACCTTACCCCCGTTAGATTGGCAAAAACATCCAACACCAAGAACGACAAATGTTGCAGAGGTTGTGGAGAAAGAGGAACCCTCATACACTGTTGGTGGGAATGCAAACTGGTACAGCCACTATGGAAAACAGTATGGAGATTTCTCAAAAAGTTAAAAATAGAAATACCCTATGACCCAGCCATCCCATTACTGGGTATCTATCCTAAGAACCTGATATCAGATATCTCAAGAGTCCGTTGCACCCCTATGTTCATCGCAGCATTATTTACAATAGCCAAGACGTGGAACCAGCCTACATGCCCAGAAACTGATGATTGGATAAAGAAGATGTGGTATATATACACAATGGAATACTACTCAGCCATAAAAAAAAACGACATTGGCCCCTTCACAACAATGTGGATGGACCTCGAGGGCATTATGTTAAGCGAAATAAGTCAGTCAGAGAAAGACGAACTCTATATGACTCCACTCATAGGTGGAAATTAGTATATTGAGAAGGAGATCTGATGGGTGGTTACCAGGGAAAAGGGGGGGTGGGGGGAGGGCACGGAGGGGGAAGTGGTGTTCCCACAACATGACTAACAAAAATGTACAACTGAAATTTCACAAGCTTGTAATCCATCATAACATTAATAAACAAAAAAAAAAAAAGATGCTTTGGGGCCCATCTGCCCCTATGGAAAGAACGCAGCACTTTCTGCCTTGCAGCTCTAGGGCAATGTAGCACACCCAGAGCAGAAGTTCTACTTCAGCCAGATCTGGCCCGCAAAGAAACTGCGTTTCACAGGCCTTTGTAAGAGATGTTCCCGGTAGGCTGTTAGAGCACTGTGCAGAGCGAGTTGCTTCTTAGCTTCCCAAAGAGCTGGAAGCAAGATGCTTTGGGGCCCTTCTCACCCTTTGGCAAGAAGGCAGCACTTTGTGCCTTGCAGCTCTAGGGAAATGTAGCACACCCACAGCAGAAGTTGTACTTCAGCCAGATCAGGCCCGCAAAGAAACTGCGTTTCACAGGCCTTTGTAAGAGATGTTCCCGGTAGGCTGTTAGAGCACTGTGCAGAGCGAGTTGTTTCTTAGCTTCCCAACGAGCTGGAAGCAAGATGCTTTAGGGGCCATCTGCCCTTAAGGAAAGAAGGCAGCACTTTGTGCCTTGCATCTCTAGGGCAATGTAGCACACCCAGAGCAGATGTTCTACTTCTGCCAGGTCAGGCCTGCAAAGAAACTTCGTTTCACAGGCCCTTGTAAGAGACGTTCCCGGTAGGCTGTTAGAGCACTGTGCAGAGCGAGTTGTTTCTTAGCTTCCCAAAGAGCTGGAAGCAAGATGCTTTGGGGCCCTTCTCACCCTTTGCAAAGAAGGCAGCACTTTGTGCCTTGCAGCTCTAGGTCAATGTAGCACACCCCGAGCAGAAGTTCTACTTCAGCCAGATCAGGCCCGCAAAGAAACTGCGTTTCACAGGCCTTTGTAAGAGATGTTCCCGGTAGGCTGTAAGAGCACTGTGCAGAGCGAGTTGTTTCTTAGCTTCCCAGAGAGCTGGAAGCAAGATGCTTTGGGGCCCGTTAATTTTATACCCTGCTACTTTGCTGTAGTTGTTGATTATTTCTAATAGTTTTTCTGTGGATTCTTTGGGGTTTTCTATGTATAAGATCATGTCGTCTGCAAACAACGCGAGTTTTACTTCTTCGTTACCTCTTTGGATTCCTTTCATTTTTTTTTCCTGCCGAATTGCTCTGGCCAGCACCTCCAGTACTATGTTGAATAGGAGTGGTGAAAGTGGGCACCCTTGTCTTGTTCCTGTCCTCAGAGGGATGGCTTTCAGCTTTTGTCCATTGAGTATAATGTTGGCTGTGGGTCTATCATATATGGCCTTTATTATGTTGAGGTACTTTCCTTCTATACCCATTTTACTGAGGGTTTTTATCATAAATGGGTGTTGGATCTTGTCGAATGCTTTCTCTGCGTCTATTGAGATGATCATGTGGTTTTTGTTTTTCATTTTGTTGATGTAGTGTATCACGTTGATTGACTTGCGGGTGTTGAACCATCCCTGTGTCCCTGGTATAAATCCCACTTGATCATGGTGTATAATCTTTTTGATGTATTGCTGTAATCGGTTTGCCAAAATTTGGTTGAGGATTTTTGCATCTATGTTCATCAGTGATATCGGCCTGTAGTTCTCCTTCTTTGTGTTGTCCTTGTCAGGTTTGGGGATCAGAGTGATGTTGGCTTCATAGAATGTGTTAGGGAGTTCTCCATCTTTCTCAATTTTCTGGAACAGTTTGAGGAGAATAGGTACAAAGAACTCACACTGCTTAACAACAAAAAAACAAACAACCCGATCAAAAAATGGGCAGAGGACATGAACAGACATTTCTCAAAAGAAGATATGAACATGGCCAATAGACACATGAAAAGATGTTCATCATCGCTAATCATCAGGGAAATGCAAATCAAAGCTACACTAAGATATCACCTTACCCCCGTTAGATTGGCAAAAACATCCAAAACCAAGAACGACAAATGTTGGAGAGGTAGTGGAGAAAGAGGAACCCTCATACACTGTTGGTGGGAATGCAAACTGGTACAGCCACTATGGAAAACAGTATGGAGATTTCTCAAAAAGTTAAAAATAGAAATACCCTATGACCCAGCCATCCCATTACTGGGTATCTATCCTAAGAACCTGATATCAGATATCTCAAGAGTCCGTTGCACCCCTATGTTCATCGCAGCATTATTTACAATAGCCAAGACGTGGAACCAGCCTACATGCCCAGAAACTGATGTTTGGATAAAGAAGATGTGGTATATATACACAATGGAATACTACTCAGCCATAAAAAAAGACGACATTGGCCCCTACACAACAATGTGGATGGACCTCGAGGGCATTATGTTAAGCGAAATAAGTCAGTCAGAGAAAGACGAACTCTATATGACTCCACTCATAGGTGGAAATTAGTATATTGAGAAGGAGATCTGATGGGTGGTTACCAGGGAAAAGGGTGAGTGGGGGGAGGGCACGGAGGGGGAAGTGGTGTTCCCACAACATGACTAACAAAAATGTACAACTGAAATTTCACAAGCTTGTAATCCATCATAACATTAATAAACAAAAAAGAAAAAAGATGCTTTGGGGCCCATCTGCCTCTATGGAAAGAACGCAGCACTTTCTGCCTTGCAGCTCTATGGCAATGTAGCACACCCACAGCAGAAGTTCTACTTCAGCCAGATCAGGCCCGCAAAGAAACTGCGTTTCACAGGCCTTTGTAAGAGATGTTCCCGGTAGGCTGTTAGAGCACTGTGCAGAGCGAGTTGTTTCTTAGCTTCCCAACGAGCTCGAAGCAAGATGCTTTAGGGGCCATCTGCCCTTAAGGAAAGAAGGCAGCACTTTGTGCCTTGCATCTCTAGGGCAATGTAGCACACCCAGAGCAGATGTTCTACTTCTGTCAGGTCAGGCCTGCAAAGAAACTTCGTTTCACAGGCCCTTGTAAGAGACGTTCCCGGTAGGCTGTTAGAGCACTGTGCAGAGCGAGTTGTTTCTTAGCTTCCCAAAGAGCTGGAAGCAAGATGCTTTGGGGCCCTTCTCACCCTTTGGCAAGAAGGCAGCACTTTGTGCCTTGCAGCTCTAGGGCAATGTAGCACACCCCGAGCAGAAGTTCTACTTCAGCCAGATCTGGCATGCAAGAAACTGCGTTTCACAGGCCTTTGTAAGAGTTGTTCCCGGTAGGCTGTTAGAGCACTGTGCAGAGCGAGTTGTTTCTTAGCTTCCCAGAGAGCTGGAAGCAAGATGCTTTGGGGCCCGTTAATTTTATACCCTGCTACTTTGCTGTAGTTGTTGATTATTTCTAATAGTTTTTCTGTGGATTCTTTGGGGTTTTCTATGTATAAGATCATGTCGTCTGCAAACAACGCGAGTTTTACTTCTTCGTTACCTATTTGGATTCCTTTCATTTTTTTTTCCTGCCGAATTGCTCTGGCCAGCACCTCCAGTACTATGTTGAATAGGAGTGGTGAAAGTGGGCACCCTTGTCTTGTTCCTGTCCTCAGAGGGATGGCTTTCAGCTTTTGTCCATTGAGTATGCTGTTGGCTGTGGGTCTATCATATATGGCCTTTATTATGTTGAGGTACTTTCCTTCTATACCCATTTTACTGAGGGTTTTTATCATAAATGGGTGTTGGATCTTGTCGAATGCTTTCTCTGCGTCTATTGAGATGATCATGTGGTTTTTGTTTTTCATTTTGTTGATGTAGTGTATCACGTTGATTGACTTGCGGGTGTTGAACCATCCCTGTGTCCCTGGTATAAATCCCACTTGATCATGGTGTATAATCTTTTTGATGTATTGCTGTAATCGGTTTGCCAAAATTTGGTTGAGGATTTTTGCATCTATGTTCATCAGTGATATCGGCCTGTAGTTCTCCTTCTTTGTGTTGTCCTTGTCAGGTTTGGGGATCAGAGTGATGTTGGCTTCATAGAATGTGTTAGGGAGTTCTCCATCTTTCTCAATTTTCTGGAACAGTTTGAGGAGAATAGGTACAAAGAACTCACACTGCTTAACAACAAAAAAACAAACAACCCGATCAAAAAATGGGCAGAGGACATGAACAGACATTTCTCCAAAGAAGATATGAACATGGCCAATAGACACATGAAAAGATGTTCATCATCGCTAATCATCAGGGAAATGCAAATCAAAACTACACTAAGATATCACCTTACCCCCGTTAGATTGGCAAAAACATCCAAAACCAAGAACGACAAATGTTGGAGAGGTTGTGGAGAAAGAGGAACCCTCATACACTGTTGGTGGGAATGCAAACTGGTACAGCCACTATGGAAAACAGTATGGAGATTTCTCAAAAAGTTAAAAATAGAAATACCCTATGACCCAGCCATCCCATTACTGGGTATCTATCCTAAGAACCTGATATCAGATATCTCAAGAGTCCGTTGCACCCCTATGTTCATCGCAGCATTATTTACAATAGCCAAGACGTGGAACCAGCCTACATGCCCAGAAACTGATGATTGGATAAAGAAGATGTGGTATATATACACAATGGAATACTACTCAGCCATAAAAAAAGACGACATTGGCCCCTTCACAACAATGTGGATGGACCTCGAGGGCATTATGTTAAGCGAAATAAGTCAGTCAGAGAAAGACGAACTCTATATGACTCCACTCATAGGTGGAAATTAGTATATTGAGAAGGAGATCTGATCGGTGGTTACCAGGGAAAAGGGGGGGTGGGGGGAGGGCACGGAGGGGGAAGTGGTGTTCCCACAACATGACTAACAAAAATGTACAACTGAAATTTCACAAGCTTGTAATCCATCATAACATTAATAAACAAACAAACAAACAAAAAAAAGATGCTTTGGGGCCCATCTGCCCCTATGGAAAGAACGCAGCACTTTATGCCTTGCAGCTCTAGGGCAATGTAGCACACCCAGAGCAGAAGTTCTACTTCAGCCAGATCAGGCCCGCAAAGAAACTGCGTTTCACAGGCCATTGTAAGAGATGTTCCCGGTAGGCTGTTAGAGCACTGTGCAGAGCGAGTTGTTTCTTAGCTTCAGAAAGAGCTGGAAGCAAGATGCTTTGGGGCCCTTCTCACCCTTTGGCAAGAAGGCAGCACTTTGTGCCTTGCATCTCTAGGGCAATGTAGCACACCCAGAGCAGAAGTTGTACTTCAGCCAGATCAGGCCCGCAAAGAAACTGCGTTTCACAGGCCTTTGTAAGAGATGTTCCCGGTAGGCTGTTAGAGCACTGTGCAGAGCAGGTTGTTTCTTAGCTTCCCAATGAGCTGGAAGCAAGATGCTTTAGGGGCCATCTGCCCTTAAGGAAAGAAGGCAGCACTTTGTGCCTTGCATCTCTAGGGCAATGTAGCACACCCAGAGCAGATGTACTACTTCTGCCAGGTCAGGCCTGCAAAGAAACTTCGTTTCACAGGCCCTTGTAAGAGATGTTCCCGGTAGGCTGTTAGAGCACTGTGCAGAGCGACTTGTTTCTTAGCTTCCCAAAGAGCTGGAAGCAAGATGCTTTGGGGCCCTTCTCACCCTTTGGAAAGAAGGCAGCACTTTGTGCCTTGCAGCTCTAGGGCAATGTAGCACACCCCGAGCAGAAGTTCTACTTCAGCCAGATCAGGCCTGCAAAGAAACTGCGTTTCACAGGCCTTTGTAAGAGATGTTCCCGGTAGGCTGTTAGAGCACTGTGCAGAGCGAGTTGTTTCTTAGCTTCCCAGAGAGCTGGAAGCAAGATGCTTTGGGGCCCGTTAATTTTATACCCTGCTACTTTGCTGTAGTTGTTGATTATTTCTAATAGTTTTTCTGTGGATTCTTTGGGGTTTTCTATGTATAAGATCATGTCGTCTGCAAACAACGCGAGTTTTACTTCTTCGTTACCTCTTTGGATTCCTTTCATTTTTTTTTCCTGCCGAATTGCTCTGGCCAGCACCTCCAGTACTATGTTGAATAGGAGTGGTGAAAGTGGGCACCCTTGTCTTGTTCCTGTCCTCAGAGGGATGGCTTTCAGCTTTTGTCCATTGAGTATGATGTTGGCTGTGGGTCTATCATATATGGCCTTTATTATGTTGAGGTACTTTCCTTCTATACCCATTTTACTGAGGGTTTTTATCATAAATGGGTGTTGGATCTTGTCGAATGCTTTCTCTGCGTCTATTGAGATGATCATGTGGTTTTTGTTTTTCATTTTGTTGATGTAGTGTATCACGTTGATTGACTTGCGGGTGTTGAACCATCCCTGTGTCCCTGGTATAAATCCCACTTGATCATGGTGTATAATCTTTTTGATGTATTGCTGTAATCGGTTTGCCAAAATTTGGTTGAGGATTTTTGCATCTATGTTCATCAGTGATATCGGCCTGTAGTTCTCCTTCTTTGTGTTGTCCTTGTCAGGTTTGGGGATCAGAGTGATGTTGGCTTCATAGAATGTGTTAGGGAGTTCTCCATCTTTCTCAATTTTCTGGAACAGTTTGAGGAGAATAGGTACAAAGAACTCACACTGCTTAACAACAAAAAAACAAACAACCCGATCAAAAAATGGGCAGAGGACATGAACAGACATTTCTCAAAAGAAGATATGAACATGGCCAATAGACACATGAAAAGATGTTCATCATCGCTAATCATCAGGGAAATGCAAATCAAAACTACACTAAGATATCACCTTACCCCCGTTAGATTGGCAAAAACATCCAAAACCAAGAACGACAAATGTTGGAGAGGTTGTGGAGAAGGAGGAACCCTCATACACTGTTGGTGGGAATGCAAACTGGTACAGCCACTATGGAAAACAGTATGGAGATTTCTCAAAAAGTTAAAAATAGAAATACCCTATGACCCAGCCATCCCATTACTGGGTATCTATCCTAAGAACCTGATATCAGATATCTCAAGAGTCCGTTGCACCCCTATGTTCATCGCAGCATTATTTACAATAGCCAAGACGTGGAACCAGCCTACATGCCCAGAAACTGATGATTGAATAAAGAAGATGTGGTATATATACACAATGGAATACTACTCAGCCATAAAAAAAGACGACATTGGCCCCTACACAACAATGTGGATGGACCTCGAGGGCATTATGTTAAGCGAAATAAGTCAGTCAGAGAAAGACGAACTCTATATGACTCCACTCATAGGTGGAAATTAGTATATTGAGAAGGAGATCTGATGGGTGGTTACCAGGGAAAAGGGGGAGTGGGGGGAGGGCACGGAGGGGGAAGTGGTGTTCCCACAACATGACTAACAAAAATGTACAACTGAAATTTCACAAGCTTGTAATCCATCATAACATTAATAAACAAAAAAAAAAAAGATGCTTTGGGGCCCATCTGCCCCTATGGAAAGAACGCAGCACTTTCTGCCTTGCAGCTCTAGGGCAATGTAGCACACCCAGAGCAGAAGTTCTACTTCAGCCAGATCTGGCCCGCAAAGAAACTGCGTTTCACAGGCCTTTGTAAGAGATGTTCCCGGTAGGCTGTTAGAGCACTGTGCAGAGCGAGTTGTTTCTTAGCTTCCCAAAGAGCTGGAAGCAAGATGCTTTGGGGCCCTTCTCACCCTTTGGCAAGAAGGCAGCACTTTGTGCCTTGCAGCTCAAGGGCAATGTAGCACACCCAGAGCAGAAGTTGTACTTCAGCCAGATCAGGCCCGCAAAGAAACTGCGTTTCACAGGCCTTTGTAAGAGATGTTCCCGGTAGGCTGTTAGAGCACTGTGCAGAGCAGGTTGTTTCTTAGCTTCCCAATGAGCTGGAAGCAAGATGCTTTAGGGGCCATCTGCCCTTAAGGAAAGAAGGCAGCACTTTGTGCCTTGCATCTCTAGGGCAATGTAGCACACCCAGAGCAGATGTACTACTTCTGCCAGGTCAGGCCTGCAAAGAAACTTCGTTTCACAGGCCCTTGTAAGAGATGTTCCCGGTAGGCTGTTAGAGCACTGTGCAGAGCGACTTGTTTCTTAGCTTCCCAAAGAGCTGGAAGCAAGATGCTTTGGGGCCCTTCTCACCCTTTGGAAAGAAGGCAGCACTTTGTGCCTTGCAGCTCTAGGGCAATGTAGCACACCCCGAGCAGAAGTTCTACTTCAGCCAGATCAGGCCTGCAAAGAAACTGCATTTCACAGGCCTTTGTAAGAGATGTTCCCGGTAGGCTGTTAGAGCACTGTGCAGAGCGAGTTGTTTCTTAGCTTCCCAGAGAGCTGGAAGCAAGATGCTTTGGGGCCCGTTAATTTTATACCCTGCTACTTTGCTGTAGTTGTTGATTATTTCTAATAGTTTTTCTGTGGATTCTTTGGGGTTTTCTATGTATAAGATCATGTCGTCTGCAAACAACGCGAGTTTTACTTCTTCGTTACCTCTTTGGATTCCTTTCATTTTTTTTTCCTGCCGAATTGCTCTGGCCAGCACCTCCAGTACTATGTTGAATAGGAGTGGTGAAAGTGGGCACCCTTGTCTTGTTCCTGTCCTCAGAGGGATGGCTTTCAGCTTTTGTCCATTGAGTATGATGTTGGCTGTGGGTCTATCATATATGGCCTTTATTATGTTGAGGTACTTTCCTTCTATACCCATTTTACTGAGGGTTTTTATCATAAATGGGTGTTGGATCTTGTCGAATGCTTTCTCTGCGTCTATTGAGATGATCATGTGGTTTTTGTTTTTCATTTTGTTGATGTAGTGTATCACGTTGATTGACTTGCGGGTGTTGAACCATCCCTGTGTCCCTGGTATAAATCCCACTTGATCATGGTGTATAATCTTTTTGATGTATTGCTGTAATCGGTTTGCCAAAATTTGGTTGAGGATTTTTGCATCTATGTTCATCAGTGATATCGGCCTGTAGTTCTCCTTCTTTGTGTTGTCCTTGTCAGGTTTGGGGATCAGAGTGATGTTGGCTTCATAGAATGTGTTAGGGAGTTCTCCATCTTTCTCAATTTTCTGGAACAGTTTGAGGAGAATAGGTACAAAGAACTCACACTGCTTAACAACAAAAAAACAAACAACCCGATCAAAAAATGGGCAGAGGACATGAACAGACATTTCTCAAAAGAAGATATGAACATGGCCAATAGACACATGAAAAGATGTTCATCATCGCTAATCATCAGGGAAATGCAAATCAAAACTACACTAAGATATCACCTTACCCCCGTTAGATTGGCAAAAACATCCAAAACCAAGAACGACAAATGTTGGAGAGGTTGTGGAGAAAGAGGAACCCTCATACACTGTTGGTGGGAATGCAAACTGGTACAGCCACTATGGAAAACAGTATGGAGATTTCTCAAAAAGTTAAAAATAGAAATACCCTATGACCCAGCCATCCCATTACTGGGTATCTATCCTAAGAACCTGATATCAGATATCTCAAGAGTCCGTTGCACCCCTATGTTCATCGCAGCATTATTTACAATAGCCAAGACGTGGAACCAGCCTACATGCCCAGAAACTGATGATTGGATAAAGAAGATGTGGTATATATACACAATGGAATACTACTCAGCCATAAAAAAAGACGACATTGGCCCCTTCACAACAATGTGGATGGACCTCGAGGGCATTATGTTAAGCGAAATAAGTCAGTCAGAGAAAGACGAACTCTATATGACTCCACTCATAGGTGGAAATTAGTATATTGAGAAGGAGATCTGATGGGTGGTTACCAGGGAAAAGGGGGGGTGGGGGGAGGGCACGGAGGGGGAAGTGGTGTTCCCACAACATGACTAACAAAAATGTACAACTGAAATTTCACAAGCTTGTAATCCATCATAACATTAATAAACAAACAAACAAACAAAAAAAAGATGCTTTGGGGCCCATCTGCCCCTATGGAAAGAACGCAGCACTTTCTGCCTTGCAGCTCTATGGCAATGTAGCACACCCACAGCAGAAGTTCTACTTCAGCCAGATCAGGCCCGCAAAGAAACTGCGTTTCACAGGCCTTTGTAAGAGATGTTCCCGGTAGGCTGTTAGAGCACTGTGCAGAGCGAGTTGATTCTTATCTTCCCAACGAGCTCGAAGCAAGATGCTTTAGGGGCCATCTGCCCTTAAGGAAAGAAGGCAGCACTTTGTGCCTTGCATCTCTAGGGCAATGTAGCACACCCAGAGCAGATGTTCTACTTCTGCCAGGTCAGGCCTGCAAAGAAACTTCGTTTCACAGGCCCTTGTAAGAGACGTTCCCGGTAGGCTGTTAGAGCACTGTGCAGAGCGAGTTGTTTCTTAGCTTCCCAAAGAGCTGGAAGCAAGATGCTTTGGGGCCCTTCTCACCCTTTGGAAAGAAGGCAGCACTTTGTGCCTTGCAGCTCTAGGGCAATGTAGCACACCCACAGCAGAAGTTCTACTTCAGCCAGATCTGGCATGCAAAGAAACTGCGTTTCACAGGCCTTTGTAAGAGTTGTTCCCGGTAGGCTGTTAGAGCACTGTGCAGAGCGAGTTGTTTCTTAGCTTCCCAGAGAGCTGGAAGCAAGATGCTTTGGGGCCCGTTAATTTTATACCCTGCTACTTTGCTGTAGTTGTTGATTATTTCTAATAGTTTTTCTGTGGATTCTTTGGGGTTTTCTATGTATAAGATCATGTCGTCTGCAAACAACGCGAGTTTTACTTCTTCGTTACCTATTTGGATTCCTTTCATTTTTTTTTCCTGCCGAATTGCTCTGGCCAGCACCTCCAGTACTATGTTGAATAGGAGTGGTGAAAGTGGGCACCCTTGTCTTGTTCCTGTCCTCAGAGGGATGGCTTTCAGCTTTTGTCCATTGAGTATGCTGTTGGCTGTGGGTCTATCATATATGGCCTTTATTATGTTGAGGTGCTTTCCTTCTATACCCATTTTACTGAGGGTTTTTATCATAAATGGGTGTTGGATCTTGTCGAATGCTTTCTCTGCGTCTATTGAGATGATCATGTGGTTTTTGTTTTTCATTTTGTTGATGTAGTGTATCACGTTGATTGACTTGCGGGTGTTGAACCATCCCTGTGTCCCTGGTATAAATCCCACTTGATCATGGTGTATAATCTTTTTGATGTATTGCTGTAATCGGTTTGCCAAAATTTGGTTGAGGATTTTTGCATCTATGTTCATCAGTGATATCGGCCTGTAGTTCTCCTTCTTTGTGTTGTCCTTGTCAGGTTTGGGGATCAGAGTGATGTTGGCTTCATAGAATGTGTTAGGGAGTTCTCCATCTTTCTCAATTTTCTGGAACAGTTTGAGGAGAATAGGTACAAAGAACTCACACTGCTTAACAACAAAAAAACAAACAACCCGATCAAAAAATGGGCAGAGGACATGAACAGACATTTCTCAAAAGAAGATATGAACATGGCCAATAGACACATGAAAAGATGTTCATCATCCCTAATCATCAGGGAAATGCAAATCAAAACTACACTAAGATATCACCTTACCCCCGTTAGATTGGCAAAAACATCCAAAACCAAGAACGACAAATGTTGGAGAGGTTGTGGAGAAGGAGGAACCCTCATACACTGTTGGTGGGAATGCAAACTGGTACAGCTACTATGGAAAACAGTATGGAGATTTCTCAAAAAGTTAAAAATAGAAATACCCTATGACCCAGCCATCCCATTACTGGGTATCTATCCTAAGAACCTGATATCAGATATCTCAAGAGTCCGTTGCACCCCTATGTTCATCGCAGCATTATTTACAATAGCCAAGACGTGGAACCAGCCTACATGCCCAGAAACTGATGATTGGATAAAGAAGATGTGGTATATATACACAATGGAATACTACTCAGCCATAAAAAAAGACGACATTGGCCCCTACACAACAATGTGGATGGACCTCGAGGGCATTATGTTAAGCGAAATAAGTCAGTCAGAGAAAGACGAACTCTATATGACTCCACTCATAGGTGGAAATTAGTATATTGAGAAGGAGATCTGATGGGTGGTTACCAGGGAAAAGGGGGAGTGGGGGGAGGGCACGGAGGGGGAAGTGGTGTTCCCACAACATGACTAACAAAAATGTACAACTGAAATTTCACAAGCTTGTAATCCATCATAACATTAATAAACAAAAAAAAAAAAAGATGCTTTGGGGCCCATCTGCCCCTATGGAAAGAACGCAGCACTTTCTGCCTTGCAGCTCTATGGCAATGTAGCACACCCACAGCAGAAGTTCTACTTCAGCCAGATCAGGCCCGCAAAGAAACTGCGTTTCACAGGCCTTTGTAAGAGATGTTCCCGGTAGGCTGTTAGAGCACTGTGCAGAGCGAGTTGTTTCTTAGCTTCCCAAAGAGCTGGAAGCAAGATGCTTTGGGGCCCTTCTCACCCTTTGGAAAGAAGGCAGCACTTTGTGCCTTGCAGCTCTAGGGCAATGTAGCACACCCCGAGCAGAAGTTCTACTTCAGCCAGATCTGGCATGCAATGAAACTGCGTTTCACAGGCCTTTGTAAGAGTTGTTCCCGGTAGGCTGTTAGAGCACTGTGCAGAGCGAGTTGTTTCTTAGCTTCCCAGAGAGCTGGAAGCAAGATGCTTTGGGGCCCGTTAATTTTATACCCTGCTACTTTGCTGTAGTTGTTGATTATTTCTAATAGTTTTTCTGTGGATTCTTTGGGGTTTTCTATGTATAAGATCATGTCGTCTGCAAACAACGCGAGTTTTACTTCTTCGTTACCTCTTTGGATTCCTTTCATTTTTTTTTCCTGCCGAATTGCTCTGGCCAGCACCTCCAGTACTATGTTGAATAGGAGTGGTGAAAGTGGGCACCCTTGTCTTGTTCCTGTCCTCAGAGGGATGGCTTTCAGCTTTTGTCCATTGAGTATGATGTTGGCTGTGGGTCTATCATATATGGCCTTTATTATGTTGAGGTACTTTCCTTCTATACCCATTTTACTGAGGGTTTTTATCATAAATGGGTGTTGGATCTTGTCGAATGCTTTCTCTGCGTCTATTGAGATGATCATGTGGTTTTTGTTTTTCATTTTGTTGATGTAGTGTATCACGTTGATTGACTTGCGGGTGTTGAACCATCCCTGTGTCCCTGGTATAAATCCCACTTGATCATGGTGTATAATCTTTTTGATGTATTGCTGTAATCGGTTTGCCAAAATTTGGTTGAGGATTTTTGCATCTATGTTCATCAGTGATATCGGCCTGTAGTTCTCCTTCTTTGTGTTGTCCTTGTCAGGTTTGGGGATCAGAGTGATGTTGGCTTCATAGAATGTGTTAGGGAGTTCTCCATCTTTCTCAATTTTCTGGAACAGTTTGAGGAGAATAGGTACAAAGAACTCACACTGCTTAACAACAAAAAAACAAACAACCCGATCAAAAAATGGCCAGAGGACATGAACAGACATTTCTCCAAAGAAGATATGAACATGGCCAATAGACACATGAAAAGATGTTCATCATCGCTAATCATCAGGGAAATGCAAATCAAAACTACACTAAGATATCACCTTACCCCCGTTAGATTGGCAAAAACATCCAAAACCAAGAACGACAAATGTGGGAGAGGTTGTGGAGAAAGAGGAACCCTCATACACTGTTGGTGGGAATGCAAACTGGTACAGCCACTATGGAAAACAGTATGGAGATTTCTCAAAAAGTTAAAAATAGAAATACCCTATGACCCAGCCATCCCATTACTGGGTATCTATCCTAAGAACCTGATATCAGATATCTCAAGAGTCCGTTGCACCCCTATGTTCATCGCAGCATTATTTACAATAGCCAAGACGTGGAACCAGCCTACATGCCCAGAAACTGATGATTGGATAAAGAAGATGTGGTATATATACACAATGGAATACTACTCAGCCATAAAAAAAGACGACATTGGCCCCTTCACAACAATGTGGATGGACCTCGAGGGCATTATGTTAAGCGAAATAAGTCAGTCAGAGAAAGACGAACTCTATATGACTCCACTCATAGGTGGAAATTAGTATATTGAGAAGGAGATCTGATGGGTGGTTACCAGGGAAAAGGGGGGGTGGGGGGAGGGCACAGAGGGGGAAGTGGTGTTCCCACAACATGACTAACAAAAATGTACAACTGAAATTTCACAAGCTTGTAATCCATCATAACATTAATAAACAAACAAACAAACAAAAAAAAGATGCTTTGGGGCCCATCTGCCCCTATGGAAAGAACGCAGCACTTTATGCCTTGCAGCTCTAGGGCAATGTAGCACACCCAGAGCAGAAGTTCTACTTCAGCCAGATCAGGCCCGCAAAGAAACTGCGTTTCACAGGCCTTTGTAAGAGATGTTCCCGGTAGGCTGTTAGAGCACTGCAGAGCGAGTTGATTCTTAGCTTCCCAACGAGCTCGAAGCAAGATGCTTTAGGGGCCATCTGCCCTTAAGGAAAGAAGGCAGCACTTTGTGCCTTGCATCTCTAGGGCAATGTAGCACACCCAGAGCAGATGTTCTACTTCTGCCAGGTCAGGCCTGCAAAGAAACTTCGTTTCACAGGCCCTTGTAAGAGACGTTCCCGGTAGGCTGTTAGAGCACTGTGCAGAGCGAGTTGTTTCTTAGCTTCCCAAAGAGCTGGAAGCAAGATGCTTTGGGGCCCTTCTCACCCTTTGGAAAGAAGGCAGCACTTTGTGCCTTGCAGCTCTAGGGCAATGTAGCACACCCCGAGCAGAAGTTCTACTTCAGCCAGATCTGGCCCGCAAAGAAACTGCGTTTCACAGGCCTTTGTAAGAGATGTTCCCGGTAGGCTGTTAGAGCACTGTGCAGAGCGAGTTGTTTCTTAGCTTCCCAATGAGCTGGAAGCAAGATGCTTTAGGGGCCATCTGCCCTTAAGGAAAGAAGGCAGTACTTTGTGCCTTGCATCTCTAGGGCAATGTAGCACACCCAGAGCAGATGTACTACTTCTGCCAGGTCAGGCCTGCAAAGAAACTTCATTTCACAGGCCCTTGTAAGAGATGTTCCCGGTAGGCTGTTAGAGCACTGTGCAGAGCGAGTTGTTTCTTAGCTTCCCAAAGAGCTGGAAGCAAGATGCTTTGGGGCCCTTCTCACCCTTTGGAAAGAAGGCAGCACTTTGTGCCTTGCAGCTCTAGGGCAATGTAGCACACCCCGAGCAGAAGTTCTACTTCAGCCAGATCAGGCCTGCAAAGAAACTGCGTTTCACAGGCCTTTGTAAGAGATGTTCCCAGTAGGCTGTTAGAGCACTGTGCAGAGCGAGTTGTTTCTTAGCTTCCCAGAGAGCTGGAAGCAAGATGCTTTGGGGCCCGTTAATTTTATACCCTGCTACTTTGCTGTAGTTGTTGATTATTTCTAATAGTTTTTCTGTGGATTCTTTGGGGTTTTCTATGTATAATATCATGTCGTCTGCAAACAACGCGAGTTTTACTTCTTCGTTACCTATTTGGATTCCTTTCATTTTTTTTTCCTGCCGAATTGCTCTGGCCAGCACCTCCAGTACTATGTTGAATAGGAGTGGTGAAAGTGGGCACCCTTGTCTTGTTCCTGTCCTCAGAGGGATGGCTTTCAGCTTTTGTCCATTGAGTATGATGTTGGCTGTGGGTCTATCATATATGGCCTTTATTATGTTGAGGTACTTTCCTTCTATACCCGTTTTACTGAGGGTTTTTATCATAAATGGGTGTTGGATCTTGTCGAATGCTTTCTCTGCGTCTATTGAGATGATCATGTGGTTTTTGTTTTTCATTTTGTTGATGTAGTGTATCACGTTGATTGACTTGCGGGTGTTGAACCATCCCTGTGTCCCTGGTATAAATCCCACTTGATCATGGTGTATAATCTTTTTGATGTATTGCTGTAATCGGTTTGCCAAAATTTGGTTGAGGATTTTTGCATCTATGTTCATCAGTGATATCGGCCTGTAGTTCTCCTTCTTTGTGTTGTCCTTGTCAGGTTTGGGGATCAGAGTGATGTTGGCTTCATAGAATGTGTTAGGGAGTTCTCCATCTTTCTCAATTTTCTGGAACAGTTTGAGGAGAATAGGTACAAAGAACTCACACTGCTTAACAACAAAAAAACAAACAACCCGATCAAAAAATGGCCAGAGGACATGAACAGACATTTCTCCAAAGAAGATATGAACATGGCCAATAGACACATGAAAAGATGTTCATCATCGCTAATCATCAGGGAAATGCAAATCAAAACTACACTAAGATATCACCTTACCCCCGTTAGATTGGCAAAAACATCCAAAACCAAGAACGACAAATGTGGGAGAGGTTGTGGAGAAAGAGGAACCCTCATACACTGTTGGTGGGAATGCAAACTGGTACAGCCACTATGGAAAACAGTATGGAGATTTCTCAAAAAGTTAAAAATAGAAATACCCTATGACCCAGCCATCCCATTACTGGGTATCTATCCTAAGAACCTGATATCAGATATCTCAAGAGTCCGTTGCACCCCTATGTTCATCGCAGCATTATTTACAATAGCCAAGACGTGGAACCAGCCTACATGCCCAGAAACTGATGATTGGATAAAGAAGATGTGGTATATATACACAATGGAATACTACTCAGCCATAAAAAAAGACGACATTGGCCCATTCACAACAATGTGGATGGACCTCGAGGGCATTATGTTAAGCGAAATAAGTCAGTCAGAGAAAGACGAACTCTATATGACTCCACTCATAGGTGGAAATTAGTATATTGAGAAGGAGATCTGATCTGTGGTTACCAGGGAAAAGGGGGGGTGGGGGGAGGGCACGGAGGGGGAAGTGGTGTTCCCACAACGTGACTAACAAAAATGTACAACTGAAATTTCACAAGCTTGTAATCCATCATAACATTAATAAACAACAAAAAAAAGATGCTTTGGGGCCCATCTGACCCTATGGAAAGAACGCAGCACTTTCTGCCTTGCAGCTCTAGGGCAATGTAGCACACCCAGAGTAGAAGTTGTACTTCAGCCAGATCAGGCCCGCAAAGAAACTGCGTTTCACAGGCCTTTGTAAGAGATGTTCCCGGTAGGCTGTTAGAGCACTGTGCAGAGCGAGTTGTTTCTTAGCTTCCCAAAGAGCTGGAAGCAAGATGCTTTGGGGCCCTTCTCACCCTTTGGCAAGAAGGCATCACTTTGTGCCTTGCATCTCTAGGGCAATGTAGCACACCCAGAGCAGAAGTTGTACTTCAGCCAGATCAGGCCCGCAAAGAAACTGCGTTTCACAGGCCTTTGTAAGAGATGTTCCCGGTAGGCTGTTAGAGCACTGTGCAGAGCGAGTTGTTTCTTAGCTTCCCAACGAGCTGGAAGCAAGATGCTTTAGGGGCCATCTGCCCTTAAGGAAAGAAGGCAGCACTTTGTGCCTTGCATCTCTAGGGCAATGTAGCACACCCAGAGCAGATGTTCTACTTCTGCCAGGTCAGGCCTGCAAAGAAACTTCGTTTCACAGGCCCTTGTAAGAGACGTTCCCGGTAGGCTGTTAGAGCACTGTGCAGAGCGAGTTGTTTCTTAGCTTCCCAAAGAGCTGGAAGCAAGATGCTTTGGGGCCCTTCTCACCCTTTGGAAAGAAGGCAGCACTTTGTGCCTTGCAGCTCTAGGGCAATGTAGCACACCCCGAGCAGAAGTTCTACTTCAGCCAGATCTGGCATGCAAAGAAACTGCGTTTCACAGGCCTATGTAAGAGATGTTCCCGGTAGGCTGTTAGAGCACTGTGCAGAGCGAGTTGTTTCTTAGCTTCCCAGAGAGCTGGAATCAAGATGCTTTGGGGCCCGTTGATTTTATACCCTGCTACTTTGCTGTAGTTGTTGATTATTTCTAATAGTTTTTCTGTGGATTCTTTGGGGTTTTCTATGTATAAGATCATGTCGTCTGCAAACAACGTGAGTTTTACTTCTTCGTTACCTATTTGGATTCCTTTCATTTTTTTTTCCTGCCGAATTGCTCTTGCCAGCACCTCCAGTACTATGTTGAATAGGAGTGGTGAAAGTGGGCACCCTTGTCTTGTTCCTGTCCTCAGAGGGATGGCTTTCAGCTTTTGTCCATTGAGTATGATGTTGGCTGTGGGTCTATCATATATGGCCTTTATTATGTTGAGGTACTTTCCTTCTATACCCATTTTTACTGAGGGTTTTTTTATCATAAATGGGTGTTGGATCTTGTCGAATGCTTTCTCTGCGTCTATTGAGATGATCATGTGGTTTTTGTTTTTCATTTTGTTGATGTAGTGTATCACGTTGATTGACTTGCGGGTGTTGAACCATCCCTGTGTCCCTGGTATAAATCCCACTTGATCATGGTGTATAATCTTTTTGATGTATTGCTGTAATCGGTTTGCCAAAATTTGGTTGAGGATTTTTGCATCTATGTTCATCAGTGATATCGGCCTGTAGTTCTCCTTCTTTGTGTTGTCCTTGTCAGGTTTGGGGATCAGAGTGATGTTGGCTTCATAGAATGTGTTAGGGAGTTCTCCATCTTTCTCAATTTTCTGGAACAGTTTGAGGAGAATAGGTACAAAGAACTCACACTGCTTAACAACAAAAAAACAAACAACCCGATCAAAAAATGGGCAGAGGACATGAACAGACATTTCTCAAAAGAAGATATGAACATGGCCAATAGACACATGAAAAGATGTTCATCATCGCTAATCATCAGGGAAATGCAAATCAAAACTACACTAAGATATCACCTTACCCCCGTTAGATTGGCAAAAACATCCAAAACCAAGAACGACAAATGTGGGAGAGGTTGTGGAGAAAGAGGAACCCTCATACACTGTTGGTGGGAATGCAAACTGGTACAGCCACTATGGAAAACAGTATGGAGATTTCTCAAAAAGTTAAAAATAGAAATACCCTATGACCCAGCCATCCCATTACTGGGTATCTATCCTAAGAACCTGATATCAGATATCTCAAGAGTCCGTTGCACCCCTATGTTCATCGCAGCATTATTTACAATAGCCAAGACGTGGAACCAGCCTACATGCCCAGAAACTGATGATTGGATAAAGAAGATGTGGTATATATACACAATGGAATACTACTCAGCCATAAAAAAAGACGACATTGGCCCCTACACAACAATGTGGATGGACCTCGAGGGCATTATGTTAAGCGAAATAAGTCAGTCAGAGAAAGACGAACTCTATATGACTCCACTCATAGGTGGAAATTAGTATATTGAGAAGGAGATCTGATGGGTGGTTACCAGGGAAAAGGGGGAGTGGGGGGAGGGCACGGAGGGGGAAGTGGTGTTCCCACAACATGACTAACAAAAATGTACAACTGAAATTTCACAAGCTTGTAATCCATCATAACATTAATAAACAAACAAACAAACAAAAAAAACATGCTTTGGGGCCCATCTGCCCCTATGGAAAGAACGCAGCACTTTATGCCTTGCAGCTCTAGGGCAATGTAGCACACCCAGAGCAGAAGTTCTACTTCAGCCAGATCAGGCCCGCAAAGAAACTGCGTTTCACAGGCCATTGTAAGAGATGTTCCCGGTAGGCTGTTAGAGCACTGTGCAGAGCGAGTTGTTTCTTAGCTTCAGAAAGAGCTGGAAGCAAGATGCTTTGGGGCCCTTCTCACCATTTGGCAAGAAGGCAGCACTTTGTGCCTTGCAGCTCTAGGGCAATGTAGCAGACCCAGAACAGAAGTTGTACTTCAGCCAGATCAGGCCCGCAAAGAAACTGCGTTTCACAGGCCTTTGTAAGAGATGTTCCCGGTAGGCTGTTAGAGCACTGTGCAGAGCGAGTTGTTTCTTAGCTTCCCAACGAGCTGGAAGCAAGATGCTTTAGGGGCCATCTGCCCTTAAGGAAAGAAGGCAGCACTTTGTGCCTTGCATCTCTAGGGCAATGTAGCACACCCAGAGCAGATGTTCTACTTCTGCCAGGTCAGGCCTGCAAAGAAACTTCGTTTCACAGGCCCTTGTAAGAGACGTTCCCGGTAGGCTGTTAGAGCACTGTGCAGAGCGAGTTGTTTCTTAGCTTCCCAAAGAGCTGGAAGCAAGATGCTTTGGGGCCCTTCTCACCCTTTGGAAAGAAGGCAGCACTTTGTGCCTTGCAGCTCTAGGGCAATGTAGCACACCCCGAGCAGAAGTTCTACTTCAGCCAGATCTGGCATGGAAAGAAACTGCGTTTCACAGGCCTTTGTAAGAGATGTTTCCGGTAGGCTGTTAGAGCACTGTGCAGAGCGAGTTGTTTCTTAGCTTCCCAGAGAGCTGGAAGCAAGATGCTTTGGGGCCCGTTAATTTTATACCCTGCTACTTTGCTGTAGTTGTTGATTATTTCTAATAGTTTTTCTGTGGATTCTTTGGGGTTTTCTATGTATAAGATCATGTCGTCTGCAAACAACGCGAGT
The DNA here is from genome assembly GCF_041296235.1 of Equus asinus. Taxonomy (NCBI): domain Eukaryota; kingdom Metazoa; phylum Chordata; class Mammalia; order Perissodactyla; family Equidae; genus Equus; species Equus asinus. The sequence goes on from NC_091790.1 coordinate 38,588,650, forward strand.
TTTACTTCTTCGTTACCTCTTTGGATTCCTTTCATTTTTTTTTCCTGCCGAATTGCTCTGGCCAGCACCTCCAGTACTATGTTGAATAGGAGTGGTGAAAGTGGGCACCCTTGTCTTGTTCCTGTCCTCAGAGGGATGGCTTTCAGCTTTTGTCCATTGAGTATGATGTTGGCTGTGGGTCTATCATATATGGCCTTTATTATGTTGAGGTACTTTCCTTCTATACCCATTTTACTGAGGGTTTTTATCATAAATGGGTGTTGGATCTTGTCGAATGCTTTCTCTGCGTCTATTGAGATGATCATGTGGTTTTTGTTTTTCATTTTGTTGATGTAGTGTATCACGTTGATTGACTTGCGGGTGTTGAACCATCCCTGTGTCCCTGGTATAAATCCCACTTGATCATGGTGTATAATCTTTTTGATGTATTGCTGTAATCGGTTTGCCAAAATTTGGTTGAGGATTTTTGCATCTATGTTCATCAGTGATATCGGCCTGTAGTTCTCCTTCTTTGTGTTGTCCTTGTCAGGTTTGGGGATCAGAGTGATGTTGGCTTCATAGAATGTGTTAGGGAGTTCTCCATCTTTCTCAATTTTCTGGAACAGTTTGAGGAGAATAGGTACAAAGAACTCACACTGCTTAACAACAAAAAAACAAACAACCCGATCAAAAAATGGGCAGAGGACATGAACAGACATTTCTCCAAAGAAGATATGAACATGGCCAATAGACACATGAAAAGATGTTCATCATCGCTAATCATCAGGGAAATGCAAATCAAAACTACACTAAGATATCACCTTACCCCCGTTAGATTGGCAAAAACATCCAAAACCAAGAACGACAAATGTGGGAGAGGTTGTGGAGAAAGAGGAACCCTCATACACTGTTGGTGGGAATGCAAACTGGTACAGCCACTATGGAAAACAGTATGGAGATTTCTCAAAAAGTTAAAAATAGAAATACCCTATGACCCAGCCATCCCATTACTGGGTATCTATCCTAAGAACCTGATATCAGATATCTCAAGAGTCCGTTGCACCCCTATGTTCATCGCAGCATTATTTACAATAGCCAAGACGTGGAACCAGCCTACATGCCCAGAAACTGATGATTGGATAAAGAAGATGTGGTATATATACACAATGGAATACTACTCAGCCATAAAAAAAGACGACATTGGCCCCTTCACAACAATGTGGATGGACCTCGAGGGCATTATGTTAAGCGAAATAAGTCAGTCAGAGAAAGACGAACTCTATATGACTCCACTCATAGGTGGAAATTAGTATATTGAGAAGGAGATCTGATGGGTGGTTACCAGGGAAAAGGGGGGGTGGGGGGAGGGCACGGAGGGGGAAGTGGTGTTCCCACAACATGACTAACAAAAATGTACAACTGAAATTTCACAAGCTTGTAATCCATCATAACATTAATAAACAAACAAACAAACAAAAAAAAGATGCTTTGGGGCCCATCTGCCCCTATGGAAAGAACGCAGCACTTTATGCCTTGCAGCTCTAGGGCAATGTAGCACACCCAGAGCAGAAGTTCTACTTCAGCCAGATCAGGCCCGCAAAGAAACTGCGTTTCACAGGCCTTTGTAAGAGATGTTCCCGGTAGGCTGTTAGAGCACTGTGCAGAGCGAGTTGATTCTTAGCTTCCCAACGAGCTCGAAGCAAGATGCTTTAGGGGCCATCTGCCCTTAAGGAAAGAAGGCAGCACTTTGTGCCTTGCATCTCTAGGGCAATGTAGCACACCCAGAGCAGATGTTCTACTTCTGCCAGGTCAGGCCTGCAAAGAAACTTCGTTTCACAGGCCCTTGTAAGAGACGTTCCCGGTAGGCTGTTAGAGCACTGTGCAGAGCGAGTTGTTTCTTAGCTTCCCAAAGAGCTGGAAGCAAGATGCTTTGGGGCCCTTCTCACCCTTTGGAAAGAAGGCAGCACTTTGTGCCTTGCAGCTCTAGGGCAATGTAGCACACCCCGAGCAGAAGTTCTACTTCAGCCAGATCTGGCATGCAAAGAAACTGCGTTTCACAGGCCTTTGTAAGAGTTGTTCCCGGTAGGCTGTTAGAGCACTGTGCAGAGCGAGTTGTTTCTTAGCTTCCCAGAGAGCTGGAAGCAAGATGCTTTGGGGCCCGTTAATTTTATACCCTGCTACTTTGCTGTAGTTGTTGATTATTTCTAATAGTTTTTCTGTGGATTCTTTGGGGTTTTCTATGTATAAGATCATGTCGTCTGCAAACAACGCGAGTTTTACTTCTTCGTTACCTATTTGGATTCCTTTCATTTTTTTTTCCTGCCGAATTGCTCTGGCCAGCACCTCCAGTACTATGTTGAATAGGAGTGGTGAAAGTGGGCACCCTTGTCTTGTTCCTGTCCTCAGAGGGATGGCTTTCAGCTTTTGTCCATTGAGTATGATGTTGGCTGTGGGTCTATCATATACGGCCTTTATTATGTTGAGGTACTTTCCTTCTATACCCGTTTTACTGAGGGTTTTTATCATAAATGGGTGTTGGATCTTGTCGAATGCTTTCTCTGCGTCTATTGAGATGATCATGTGGTTTTTGTTTTTCATTTTGTTGATGTAGTGTATCACGTTGATTGACTTGCGGGTGTTGAACCATCCCTGTGTCCCTGGTATAAATCCCACTTGATCATGGTGTATAATCTTTTTGATGTATTGCTGTAATCGGTTTGCCAAAATTTGGTTGAGGATTTTTGCATCTATGTTCATCAGTGATATCGGCCTGTAGTTCTCCTTCTTTGTGTTGTCCTTGTCAGGTTTGGGGATCAGAGTGATGTTGGCTTCATAGAATGTGTTAGGGAGTTCTCCATCTTTCTCAATTTTCTGGAACAGTTTGAGGAGAATAGGTACAAAGAACTCACACTGCTTAACAACAAAAAAACAAACAACCCGATCAAAAAATGGCCAGAGGACATGAACAGACATTTCTCCAAAGAAGATATGAACATGGCCAATAGACACATGAAAAGATGTTCATCATCGCTAATCATCAGGGAAATGCAAATCAAAACTACACTAAGATATCACCTTACCCCCGTTAGATTGGCAAAAACATCCAAAACCAAGAACGACAAATGTTGGAGAGGTTGTGGAGAAAGAGGAACCCTCATACACTGTTGGTGGGAATGCAAACTGGTACAGCCACTATGGAAAACAGTATGGAGATTTCTCAAAAAGTTAAAAATACAAATACCCTATGACCCAGCCATCCCATTACTGGGTATCTATCCTAAGAACCTGATATCAGATATCTCAAGAGTCCGTTGCACCCCTATGTTCATCGCAGCATTATTTACAATAGCCAAGACGTGGAACCAGCATACATGCCCAGACACTGATGATTGGATAAAGAAGATGTGGTATATATACACAATGGAATACTACTCAGCCATAAAAATAGACGACATTGGCCCCTTCACAACAATGTGGATGGACCTCGAGGGCATTATGTTAAGCGAAATAAGTCAGGCAGAGAAAGACGAACTCTATATGACTCCACTCATAGGTGGAAATTAGTATATTGAGAAGGAGATCTGATCGGTGGTTACCAGGGAAAAGGGGGGGTGGGGTAGGGCACGGAGGGGGAAGTGGTGTTCCCACAACATGACTAACAAAAATGTACAACTGAAATTTCACAAGCTTGTAATCCATCATAACATTAATAAACAAACAAACAAACAAAAAAAAGATGCTTTGGGGCCCATCTGCCCCTATGGAAAGAACGCAGCACTTTATGCCTTGCAGCTCTAGGGCAATGTAGCACACCCAGAGCAGAAGTTCTACTTCAGCCAGATCAGGCCCACAAAGAAACTGCGTTTCACAGGCCATTGTAAGAGATGTTCCCGGTAGGCTGTTAGAGCACTGTGCAGAGCGAGTTGTTTCTTAGCTTCAGAAAGAGCTGGAAGCAAGATGCTTTGGGGCCCTTCTCACCCTTTGGCAAGAAGGCAGCACTTTGTGCCTTGCAGCTCTAGGGCAATGTAGCACACCCAGAGCAGAAGTTGTACTTCAGCCAGATCAGGCCCGCAAAGAAACTGCGTTTCACAGGCCTTTGTAAGAGATGTTCCCGGTAGGCTGTTAGAGCACTGTGCAGAGCGAGTTGTTTCTTAGCTTCCCAATGAGCTGGAAGCAAGATGCTTTAGGGGCCATCTGCCCTTAAGGAAAGAAGGCAGCACTTTGTGCCTTGCATCTCTAGGGCAATGTAGCACACCCAGAGCAGATGTACTACTTCTGCCAGGTCAGGCCTGCAAAGAAACTTCATTTCACAGGCCCTTGTAAGAGATGTTCCCGGTAGGCTGTTAGAGCACTGTGCAGAGCGAGTTGTTTCTTAGCTTCCCAAAGAGCTGGAAGCAAGATGCTTTGGGGCCCTTCTCACCCTTTGGAAAGAAGGCAGCACTTTGTGCCTTGCAGCTCTAGGGCAATGTAGCACACCCCGAGCAGAAGTTCTACTTCAGCCAGATCAGGCCTGCAAAGAAACTGCGTTTCACAGGCCTTTGTAAGAGATGTTCCCAGTAGGCTGTTAGAGCACTGTGCAGAGCGAGTTGTTTCTTAGCTTCCCAGAGAGCTGGAAGCAAGATGCTTTGGGGCCCGTTAATTTTATACCCTGCTACTTTGCTGTAGTTGTTGATTATTTCTAATAGTTTTTCTGTGGATTCTTTGGGGTTTTCTATGTATAAGATCATGTCGTCTGCAAACAACGCGAGTTTTACTTCTTCGTTACCTATTTGGATTCCTTTCATTTTTTTTTCCTGCCGAATTGCTCTGGCCAGCACCTCCAGTACTATGTTGAATAGGAGTGGTGAAAGTGGGCACCCTTGTCTTGTTCCTGTCCTCAGAGGGATGGCTTTCAGCTTTTGTCCATTGAGTATGATGTTGGCTGTGGGTCTATCATATATGGCCTTTATTATGTTGAAGTACTTTCCTTCTATACCCGTTTTACTGAGGGTTTTTATCATAAATGGGTGTTGGATCTTGTCGAATGCTTTCTCTGCGTCTATTGAGATGATCATGTGGTTTTTGTTTTTCATTTTGTTGATGTAGTGTATCACGTTGATTGACTTGCGGGTGTTGAACCATCCCTGTGTCCCTGGTATAAATCCCACTTGATCATGGTGTATAATCTTTTTGATGTATTGCTGTAATCGGTTTGCCAAAATTTGGTTGAGGATTTTTGCATCTATGTTCATCAGTGATATCGGCCTGTAGTTCTCCTTCTTTGTGTTGTCCTTGTCAGGTTTGGGGATCAGAGTGATGTTGGCTTCATAGAATGTGTTAGGGAGTTCTCCATCTTTCTCAATTTTCTGGAACAGTTTGAGGAGAATAGGTACAAAGAACTCACACTGCTTAACAACAAAAAAACAAACAACCCGATCAAATAATGGGCAGAGGACATGAACAGACATTTCTCCAAAGAAGATATGAACATGGCCAATAGACACATGAAAAGATGTTCATCATCGCTAATCATCAGGGAAATGCAAATCAAAACTACACTAAGATATCACCTTACCCCCGTTAGATTGGCAAAAACATCCAAAACCAAGAACGACAAATGTTGCAGAGGTTGTGGAGAAAGAGGAACCCTCATACACTGTTGGTGGGAATGCAAACTGGTACAGCCACTATGGAAAACAGTATGGAGATTTCTCAAAAAGTTAAAAATAGAAATACCCTATGACCCAGCCATCCCATTACTGGGTATCTATCCTAAGAACCTGATATCAGATATCTCAAGAGTCCGTTGCACCCCTATGTTCATCGCAGCATTATTTACAATAGCCAAGACGTGGAACCAGCCTACATGCCCAGAAACTGATGATTGGATAAAGAAGATGTGGTATATATACACAATGGAATACTACTCAGCCATAAAAAAAGACGACATTGGCCCATTCACAACAATGTGGATGGACCTCGACGGCATTATGTTAAGCGAAATAAGTCAGGCAGAGAAAGACGAACTCTATATGACTCCACTCATAGGTGGAAATTAGTATATTGAGAAGGAGATCTGATCTGTGGTTACCAGGGAAAAGGGGGGGTGGGGGGAGGGCACGGAGGGGGAAGTGGTGTTCCCACAACGTGACTAACAAAAATGTACAACTGAAATTTCACAAGCTTGTAATCCATCATAACATTAATAAACAACAAAAAAAAGATGCTTTGGGGCCCATCTGACCCTATGGAAAGAACGCAGCACTTTCTGCCTTGCAGCTCTAGGGCAATGTAGCACACCCAGAGTAGAAGTTGTACTTCAGCCAGATCAGGCCCGCAAAGAAACTGCGTTTCACAGGCCTTTGTAAGAGATGTTCCCGGTAGGCTGTTAGAGCACTGTGCAGAGCGAGTTGTTTCTTAGCTTCCCAAAGAGCTGGAAGCAAGATGCTTTGGGGCCCTTCTCACCGTTTGGCAAGAAGGCATCACTTTGTGCCTTGCATCTCTAGGGCAATGTAGAACACCCACAGCAGAAGTTGTACTTCAGCCAGATCAGGCCCGCAAAGAAACTGCGTTTCACAGGCCTTTGTAAGAGATGTTCCCGGTAGGCTGTTAGAGCACTGTGCAGAGCGAGTTGTTTCTTAGCTTCCCAACGAGCTGGAAGCAAGATGCTTTAGGGGCCATCTGCCCTTAAGGAAAGAAGGCAGCACTTTGTGCCTTGCATCTCTAGGGCAATGTAGCACACCCAGAGCAGATGTTCTACTTCTGCCAGGTCAGGCCTGCAAAGAAACTTCGTTTCACAGGCCCTTGTAAGAGACGTTCCCGGTAGGCTGTTAGAGCACTGTGCAGAGCGAGTTGTTTCTTAGCTTCCCAAAGAGCTGGAAGCAAGATGCTTTGGGGCCCTTCTCACCCTTTGGAAAGAAGGCAGCACTTTGTGCCTTGCAGCTCTAGGGCAATGTAGCACACCCCGAGCAGAAGTTCTACTTCAGCCAGATCTGGCATGCAAAGAAACTGCGTTTCACAGGCCTATGTAAGAGATGTTCCCGGTAGGCTGTTAGAGCACTGTGCAGAGCGAGTTGTTTCTTAGCTTCCCAGAGAGCTGGAATCAAGATGCTTTGGGGCCCGTTGATTTTATACCCTGCTACTTTGCTGTAGTTGTTGATTATTTCTAATAGTTTTTCTGTGGATTCTTTGGGGTTTTCTATGTATAAGATCATGTCGTCTGCAAACAACGCGAGTTTTACTTCTTCGTTACCTATTTGGATTCCTTTCATTTTTTTTTCCTGCCGAATTGCTCTTGCCAGCACCTCCAGTACTATGTTGAATAGGAGTGGTGAAAGTGGGCACCCTTGTCTTGTTCCTGTCCTCAGAGGGATGGCTTTCAGCTTTTGTCCATTGAGTATGATGTTGGCTGTGGGTCTATCATATATGGCCTTTATTATGTTGAGGTACTTTCCTTCTATACCCATTTTTACTGAGGGTTTTTTTATCATAAATGGGTGTTGGATCTTGTCGAATGCTTTCTCTGCATCTATTGAGATGATCATGTGGTTTTTGTTTTTCATTTTGTTGATGTAGTGTATCACGTTGATTGACTTGCGGGTGTTGAACCATCCCTGTGTCCCTGGTATAAATCCCACTTGATCATGGTGTATAATCTTTTTGATGTATTGCTGTAATCGGTTTGCCAAAATTTGGTTGAGGATTTTTGCATCTATGTTCATCAGTGATATCGGCCTGTAGTTCTCCTTCTTTGTGTTGTCCTTGTCAGGTTTGGGGATCAGAGTGATGTTGGCTTCATAGAATGTGTTAGGGAGTTCTCCATCTTTCTCAATTTTCTGGAACAGTTTGAGGAGAATAGGTACAAAGAACTCACACTGCTTAACAACAAAAAATCAAACAACCCGATCAAAAAATGGGCAGAGGACATGAACAGACATTTCTCCAAAGAAGATATGAACATGGCCAATAGACACATGAAAAGATGTTCATCATCGCTAATCATCAGGGAAATGCAAATCAAAACTACACTAAGATATCACCTTACCCCCGTTAGATTGGCAAAAACATCCAAAACCAAGAACGACAAATGTTGCAGAGGTTGTGGAGAAAGAGGAACCCTCATACACTGTTGGTGGGAATGCAAACTGGTACAGCCACTATGGAAAACAGTATGGAGATTTCTCAAAAAGTTAAAAATAGAAATACCCTATGACCCAGCCATCCCATTACTGGGTATCTATCCTAAGAACCTGATATCAGATATCTCAAGAGTCCGTTGCACCCCTATGTTCATCGCAGCATTATTTACAATAGCCAAGACGTGGAACCAGCCTACATGCCCAGAAACTGATGATTGGATAAAGAAGATGTGGTATATATACACAATGGAATACTACTCAGCCATAAAAAAAGACGACATTGGCCCATTCACAACAATGTGGATGGACCTCGAGGGCATTATGTTAAGCGAAATAAGTCAGGCAGAGAAAGACGAACTCTATATGACTCCACTCATAGGTGGAAATTAGTATATTGAGAAGGAGATCTGATCTGTGGTTACCAGGGAAAAGGGGGGGTGGGGGGAGGGCACGGAGGGGGAAGTGGTGTTCCCACAACGTGACTAACAAAAATGTACAACTGAAATTTCACAAGCTTGTAATCCATCATAACATTAATAAACAACAAAAAAAAGATGCTTTGGGGCCCATCTGACCCTATGGAAAGAACGCAGCACTTTCTGCCTTGCAGCTCTAGGGCAATGTAGCACACCCAGAGAAGAAGTTGTACTTCAGCCAGATCAGGCCCGCAAAGAAACTGCGTTTCACAGGCCTTTGTAAGAGATGTTCCCGGTAGGCTGTTAGAGCACTGTGCAGAGCGAGTTGTTTCTTAGCTTCCCAAAGAGCTGGAAGCAAGATGCTTTGGGGCCCTTCTCACCCTTTGGCAAGAAGGCATCACTTTGTGCCTTGCATCTCTAGGGCAATGTAGAACACCCACAGCAGAAGTTGTACTTCAGCCAGATCAGGCCCGCAAAGAAACTGCGTTTCACAGGCCTTTGTAAGAGATGTTCCCGGTAGGCTGTTAGAGCACTGTGCAGAGCGAGTTGTTTCTTAGCTTCCCAACGAGCTGGAATCAAGATGCTTTAGGGGCCATCTGCCCTTAAGGAAAGAAGGCAGCACTTTGTGCCTTGCATCTCTAGGGCAATGTAGCACACCCAGAGCAGATGTTCTACTTCTGCCAGGTCAGGCCTGCAAAGAAACTTCGTTTCACAGGCCCTTGTAAGAGACGTTCCCGGTAGGCTGTTAGAGCACTGTGCAGAGCGAGTTGTTTCTTAGCTTCCCAAAGAGCTGGAAGCAAGATGCTTTGGGGCCCTTCTCACCCTTTGGAAAGAAGGCAGCACTTTGTGCCTTGCAGCTCTAGGGCAATGTAGCACACCCCGAGCAGAAGTTCTACTTCAGCCAGATCTGGCATGCAAAGAAACTGCGTTTCACAGGCCTATGTAAGAGATGTTCCCGGTAGGCTGTTAGAGCACTGTGCAGAGCGAGTTGTTTCTTAGCTTCCCAGAGAGCTGGAATCAAGATGCTTTGGGGCCCGTTGATTTTATACCCTGCTACTTTGCTGTAGTTGTTGATTATTTCTAATAGTTTTTCTGTGGATTCTTTGGGGTTTTCTATGTATAAGATCATGTCGTCTGCAAACAACGCGAGTTTTACTTCTTCGTTACCTATTTGGATTCCTTTCATTTTTTTTTCCTGCCGAATTGCTCTTGCCAGCACCTCCAGTACTATGTTGAATAGGAGTGGTGAAAGTGGGCACCCTTGTCTTGTTCCTGTCCTCAGAGGGATGGCTTTCAGCTTTTGTCCATTGAGTATGATGTTGGCTGTGGGTCTATCATATATGGCCTTTATTATGTTGAGGTACTTTCCTTCTATACCCATTTTTACTGAGGGTTTTTTTATCATAAATGGGTGTTGGATCTTGTCGAATGCTTTCTCTGCGTCTATTGAGATGATCATGTGGTTTTTGTTTTTCATTTTGTTGATGTAGTGTATCACGTTGATTGACTTGCGGGTGTTGAACCATCCCTGTGTCCCTGGTATAAATCCCACTTGATCATGGTGTATAATCTTTTTGATGTATTGCTGTAATCGGTTTGCCAAAATTTGGTTGAGGATTTTTGCATCTATGTTCATCAGTGATATCGGCCTGTAGTTCTCCTTCTTTGTGTTGTCCTTGTCAGGTTTGGGGATCAGAGTGATGTTGGCTTCATAGAATGTGTTAGGGAGTTCTCCATCTTTCTCAATTTTCTGGAACAGTTTGAGGAGAATAGGTACAAAGAACTCACACTGCTTAACAACAAAAAAACAAACAACCCGATCAAAAAATGGGCAGAGGACATGAACAGACATTTCTCAAAAGAAGATATGAACATGGCCAATAGACACATGAAAAGATGTTCATCATCGCTAATCATCAGGGAAATGCAAATCAAAACTACACTAAGATATCACCTTACCCCCGTTAGATTGGCAAAAACATCCAAAACCAAGAACGACAAATGTGGGAGAGGTTGTGGAGAAAGAGGAACCCTCATACACTGTTGGTGGGAATGCAAACTGGTACAGCCACTATGGAAAACAGTATGGAGATTTCTCAAAAAGTTAAAAATAGAAATACCCTATGACCCAGCCATCCCATTACTGGGTATCTATCCTAAGAACCTGATATCAGATATCTCAAGAGTCCGTTGCACCCCTATGTTCATCGCAGCATTATTTACAATAGCCAAGACGTGGAACCAGCCTACATGCCCAGAAACTGATGATTGGATAAAGAAGATGTGGTATATATACACAATGGAATACTACTCAGCCATAAAAAAAGACGACATTGGCCCCTACACAACAATGTGGATGGACCTCGAGGGCATTATGTTAAGCGAAATAAGTCAGTCAGAGAAAGACGAACTCTATATGACTCCACTCATAGGTGGAAATTAGTATATTGAGAAGGAGATCTGATGGGTGGTTACCAGGGAAAAGGGGGAGTGGGGGGAGGGCACGGAGGGGGAAGTGGCGTTCCCACAACATGACTAACAAAAATGTACAACTGAAATTTCACAAGCTTGTAATCCATCATAACATTAATAAACAAACAAAAAAAAAAAAAAAACATGCTTTGGGGCCCATCTGCCCCTATGGAAAGAACGCAGCACTTTATGCCTTGCAGCTCTAGGGCAATGTAGCACACCCAGAGCAGAAGTTCTACTTCAGCCAGATCAGGCCCGCAAAGAAACTGCGTTTCACAGGCCATTGTAAGAGATGTTCCCGGTAGGCTGTTAGAGCACTGTGCAGAGCGAGTTGTTTCTTAGCTTCAGAAAGAGCTGGAAGCAAGATGCTTTGGGGCCCTTCTCACCATTTGGCAAGAAGGCAGCACTTTGTGCCTTGCAGCTCTAGGGCAATGTAGCAGACCCAGAACAGAAGTTGTACTTCAGCCAGATCAGGCCCGCAAAGAAACTGCGTTTCACAGGCCTTTGTAAGAGATGTTCCCGGTAGGCTGTTAGAGCACTGTGCAGAGCGAGTTGTTTCTTAGCTTCCCAACGAGCTGGAAGCAAGATGCTTTAGGGGCCATCTGCCCTTAAGGAAAGAAGGCAGCACTTTGTGCCTTGCATCTCTAGGGCAATGTAGCACACCCAGAGCAGATGTTCTACTTCTGCCAGGTCAGGCCTGCAAAGAAACTTCGTTTCACAGGCCCTTGTAAGAGACGTTCCCGGTAGGCTGTTAGAGCACTGTGCAGAGCGAGTTGTTTCTTAGCTTCCCAAAGAGCTGGAAGCAAGATGCTTTGGGGCCCTTCTCACCCTTTGGAAAGAAGGCAGCACTTTGTGCCTTGCAGCTCTAGGGCAATGTAGCACACCCCGAGCAGAAGTTCTACTTCAGCCAGATCTGGCATGCAAAGAAACTGCGTTTCACAGGCCTTTGTAAGAGATGTTTCCGGTAGGCTGTTAGAGCACTGTGCAGAGCGAGTTGTTTCTTAGCTTCCCAGAGAGCTGGAAGCAAGATGCTTTGGGGCCCGTTAATTTTATACCCTGCTACTTTGCTGTAGTTGTTGATTATTTCTAATAGTTTTTCTGTGGATTCTTTGGGGTTTTCTATGTATAAGATCATGTCGTCTGCAAACAACGCGAGTTTTACTTCTTCGTTACCTCTTTGGATTCCTTTCATTTTTTTTTCCTGCCGAATTGCTCTGGCCAGCACCTCCAGTACTATGTTGAATAGGAGTGGTGAAAGTGGGCACCCTTGTCTTGTTCCTGTCCTCAGAGGGATGGCTTTCAGCTTTTGTCCATTGAGTATGATGTTGGCTGTGGGTCTATCATATATGGCCTTTATTATGTTGAGGTACTTTCCTTCTATACCCATTTTACTGAGGGTTTTTATCATAAATGGGTGTTGGATCTTGTCGAATGCTTTCTCTGCGTCTATTGAGATGATCATGTGGTTTTTGTTTTTCATTTTGTTGATGTAGTGTATCACGTTGATTGACTTGCGGGTGTTGAACCATCCCTGTGTCCCTGGTATAAATCCCACTTGATCATGGTGTATAATCTTTTTGATGTATTGCTGTAATCGGTTTGCCAAAATTTGGTTGAGGATTTTTGCATCTATGTTCATCAGTGATATCGGCCTGTAGTTCTCCTTCTTTGTGTTGTCCTTGTCAGGTTTGGGGATCAGAGTGATGTTGGCTTCATAGAATGTGTTAGGGAGTTCTCCATCTTTCTCAATTTTCTGGAACAGTTTGAGGAGAATAGGTACAAAGAACTCACACTGCTTAACAACAAAAAAACAAACAACCCGATCAAAAAATGGGCAGAGGACATGAACAGACATTTCTCCAAAGAAGATATGAACATGGCCAATAGACACATGAAAAGATGTTCATCATCGCTAATCATCAGGGAAATGCAAATCAAAACTACACTAAGATATCACCTTACCCCCGTTAGATTGGCAAAAACATCCAAAACCAAGAACGACAAATGTGGGAGAGGTTGTGGAGAAAGAGGAACCCTCATACACTGTTGGTGGGAATGCAAACTGGTACAGCCACTATGGAAAACAGTATGGAGATTTCTCAAAAAGTTAAAAATAGAAATACCCTATGACCCAGCCATCCCATTACTGGGTATCTATCCTAAGAACCTGATATCAGATATCTCAAGAGTCCGTTGCACCCCTATGTTCATCGCAGCATTATTTACAATAGCCAAGACGTGGAACCAGCCTACATGCCCAGAAACTGATGATTGGATAAAGAAGATGTGGTATATATACACAATGGAATACTACTCAGCCATAAAAAAAGACGACATTGGCCCCTACACAACAATGTGGATGGACCTCGAGGGCATTATGTTAAGCGAAATAAGTCAGTCAGAGAAAGACGAACTCTATATGACTCCACTCATAGGTGGAAATTAGTATATTGAGAAGGAGATCTGATGGGTGGTTACCAGGGAAAAGGGGGAGTGGGGGGAGGGCACGGAGGGGGAAGTGGTGTTCCCACAACATGACTAACAAAAATGTACAACTGAAATTTCACAAGCTTGTAATCCATCATAACATTAATAAACAAAAAAAAAAAAAGATGCTTTGGGGCCCATCTGCCCCTATGGAAAGAACGCAGCACTTTCTGCCTTGCAGCTCTATGGCAATGTAGCACACCCAGAGCAGAAGTTCTACTTCAGCCAGATCTGGCCCGCAAAGAAACTGCGTTTCACAGGCCTTTGTAAGAGATGTTCCCGGTAGGCTGTTAGAGCACTGTGCAGAGCGAGTTGTTTCTTAGCTTCCCAAAGAGCTGGAAGCAAGATGCTTTGGGGCCCTTCTCACCCTTTGGCAAGAAGGCAGCACTTTGTGCCTTGCAGCTCTAGGGCAATGTAGCACACCCAGAGCAGAAGTTGTACTTCAGCCAGATCAGGCCCGCAAAGAAACTGCGTTTCACAGGCCTTTGTAAGAGATGTTCCCGGTAGGCTGTTAGAGCACTGTGCAGAGCGAGTTGTTTCTTAGCTTCCCAACGAGCTGGAAGCAAGATGCTTTAGGGGCCATCTGCCCTTAAGGAAAGAAGGCAGCACTTTGTGCCTTGCATCTCTAGGGCAATGTAGCACACCCAGAGCAGATGTTCTACTTCTGCCAGGTCAGGCCTGCAAAGAAACTTCGTTTCACAGGCCCTTGTAAGAGACGTTCCCGGTAGGCTGTTAGAGCACTGTGCAGAGCGAGTTGTTTCTTAGCTTCCCAAAGAGCTGGAAGCAAGATGCTTTGGGGCCCTTCTCACCCTTTGGAAAGAAGGCAGCACTTTGTGCCTTGCAGCTCTAGGGCAATGTAGCACACCCCGAGCAGAAGTTCTACTTCAGCCAGATCTGGCATGCAAAGAAACTGCGTTTCACAGGCCTTTGTAAAAGATGTTTCCGGTAGGCTGTTAGAGCACTGTGCAGAGCGAGTTGTTTCTTAGCTTCCCAGAGAGCTGGAAGCAAGATGCTTTGGGGCCCGTTAATTTTATACCCTGCTACTTTGCTGTAGTTGTTGATTATTTCTAATAGTTTTTCTGTGGATTCTTTGGGGTTTTCTATGTATAAGATCATGTCATCTGCAAACAACGCGAGTTTTACTTCTTCGTTACCTATTTGGATTCCTTTCATTTTTTTTCCTGCCGAATTGCTCTGGCCAGCACCTCCAGTACTATGTTGAATAGGAGTGGTGAAAGTGGGCACCCTTGTCTTGTTCCTGTCCTCAGAGGGATGGCTTTCAGCTTTTGTCCATTGAGTATGATGTTGGCTGTGGGTCTATCATATATGGCCTTTATTATGTTGAGGTACTTTCCTTCTATACCCATTTTACTGAGGGTTTTTTATCATAAATGGGTGTTGGATCTTGTCGAATGCTTTCTCTGCGTCTATTGAGATGATCATGTGGTTTTTGTTTTTCATTTTGTTGATGTAGTGTATCACGTTGATTGACTTGCGGGTGTTGAACCATCCCTGTGTCCCTGGTATAAATCCCACTTGATCATGGTGTATAATCTTTTTGATGTATTGCTGTAATCGGTTTGCCAAAATTTGGTTGAGGATTTTTGCATCTATGTTCATCAGTGATATCGGCCTGTAGTTCTCCTTCTTTGTGTTGTCCTTGTCAGGTTTGGGGATCAGAGTGATGTTGGCTTCATAGAATGTGTTAGGGAGTTCTCCATCTTTCTCAATTTTCTGGAACAGTTTGAGGAGAATAGGTACAAAGAACTCACACTGCTTAACAACAAAAAAACAAACAACCCGATCAAAAAATGGGCAGAGGACATGAACAGACATTTCTCCAAAGAAGATATGAACATGGCCAATAGACACATGAAAAGATGTTCATCATCGCTAATCATCAGGGAAATGCAAATCAAAACTACACTAAGATATCACCTTACCCCCGTTAGATTGGCAAAAACATCCAAAACCAAGAACGACAAATGTGGGAGAGGTTGTGGAGAAAGAGGAACCCTCATACACTGTTGGTGGGAATGCAAACTGGTACAGCCACTATGGAAAACAGTATGGAGATTTCTCAAAAAGTTAAAAATAGAAATACCCTATGACCCAGCCATCCCATTACTGGGTATCTATCCTAAGAACCTGATATCAGATATCTCAAGAGTCCGTTGCACCCCTATGTTCATCGCAGCATTATTTACAATAGCCAAGACGTGGAACCAGCCTACATGCCCAGAAACTGATGATTGGATAAAGAAGATGTGGTATATATACACAATGGAATACTACTCAGCCATAAAAAAAGACGACATTGGCCCCTACACAACAATGTGGATGGACCTCGAGGGCATTATGTTAAGCGAAATAAGTCAGTCAGAGAAAGACGAACTCTATATGACTCCACTCATAGGTGGAAATTAGTATATTGAGAAGGAGATCTGATGGGTGGTTACCAGGGAAAAGGGGGAGTGGGGGGAGGGCACGGAGGGGGAAGTGGTGTTCCCACAACATGACTAACAAAAATGTACAACTGAAATTTCACAAGCTTGTAATCCATCATAACATTAATAAACAAAAAAAAAAAAAGATGCTTTGGGGCCCATCTGCCCCTATGGAAAGAACGCAGCACTTTCTGCCTTGCAGCTCTATGGCAATGTAGCACACCCAGAGCAGAAGTTCTACTTCAGCCAGATCTGGCCCGCAAAGAAACTGCGTTTCACAGGCCTTTGTAAGAGATGTTCCCGGTAGGCTGTTAGAGCACTGTGCAGAGCGAGTTGTTTCTTAGCTTCCCAAAGAGCTGGAAGCAAGATGCTTTGGGGCCCTTCTCACCCTTTGGCAAGAAGGCAGCACTTTGTGCCTTGCAGCTCTAGGGCAATGTAGCACACCCAGAGCAGAAGTTGTACTTCAGCCAGATCAGGCCCGCAAAGAAACTGCGTTTCACAGGCCTTTGTAAGAGATGTTCCCGGTAGGCTGTTAGAGCACTGTGCAGAGCGAGTTGTTTCTTAGCTTCCCAACGAGCTGGAAGCAAGATGCTTTAGGGGCCATCTGCCCTTAAGGAAAGAAGGCAGCACTTTGTGCCTTGCATCTCTAGGGCAATGTAGCACACCCAGAGCAGATGTTCTACTTCTGCCAGGTCAGGCCTGCAAAGAAACTTCGTTTCACAGGCCCTTGTAAGAGACGTTCCCGGTAGGCTGTTAGAGCACTGTGCAGAGCGAGTTGTTTCTTAGCTTCCCAAAGAGCTGGAAGCAAGATGCTTTGGGGCCCTTCTCACCCTTTGGCAAGAAGGCAGCACTTTGTGCCTTGCAGCTCTAGGGCAATGTAGCACACCCAGAGCAGAAGTTGTACTTCAGCCAGATCAGGCCCGCAAAGAAACTGCGTTTCACAGGCCTTTGTAAGAGATGTTCCCGGTAGGCTGTTAGAGCACTGTGCAGAGCGAGTTGTTTCTTAGCTTCCCAACGAGCTGGAAGCAAGATGCTTTAGGGGCCATCTGCCCTTAAGGAAAGAAGGCAGCACTTTGTGCCTTGCATCTCTAGGGCAATGTAGCACACCCAGAGCAGATGTTCTACTTCTGCCAGGTCAGGCCTGCAAAGAAACTTCGTTTCACAGGCCCTTGTAAGAGACGTTCCCGGTAGGCTGTTAGAGCACTGTGCAGAGCGAGTTGTTTCTTAGCTTCCCAAAGAGCTGGAAGCAAGATGCTTTGGGGCCCTTCTCACCCTTTGGAAAGAAGGCAGCACTTTGTGCCTTGCAGCTCTAGGGCAATGTAGCACACCCCGAGCAGAAGTTCTACTTCAGCCAGATCTGGCATGCAAAGAAACTGCGTTTCACAGGCCTTTGTAAAAGATGTTTCCGGTAGGCTGTTAGAGCACTGTGCAGAGCGAGTTGTTTCTTAGCTTCCCAGAGAGCTGGAAGCAAGATGCTTTGGGGCCCGTTAATTTTATACCCTGCTACTTTGCTGTAGTTGTTGATTATTTCTAATAGTTTTTCTGTGGATTCTTTGGGGTTTTCTATGTATAAGATCATGTCATCTGCAAACAACGCGAGTTTTACTTCTTCGTTACCTATTTGGATTCCTTTCATTTTTTTTTCCTGCCGAATTGCTCTGGCCAGCACCTCCAGTACTATGTTGAATAGGAGTGGTGAAAGTGGGCACCCTTGTCTTGTTCCTGTCCTCAGAGGGATGGCTTTCAGCTTTTGTCCATTGAGTATGATGTTGGCTGTGGTTCTATCATATATGGCCTTTATTATGTTGAGGTACTTTCCTTCTATACCCATTTTACTGAGGGTTTTTTATCATAAATGGGTGTTGGATCTTGTCGAATGCTTTCTCTGCGTCTATTGAGATGATCATGTGGTTTTTGTTTTTCATTTTGTTGATGTAGTGTATCACGTTGATTGACTTGCGGGTGTTGAACCATCCCTGTGTCCCTGGTATAAATCCCACTTGATCATGGTGTATAATCTTTTTGATGTATTGCTGTAATCGGTTTGCCAAAATTTGGTTGAGGATTTTTGCATCTATGTTCATCAGTGATATCGGCCTGTAGTTCTCCTTCTTTGTGTTGTCCTTGTCAGGTTTGGGGATCAGAGTGATGTTGGCTTCATAGAATGTGTTAGGGAGTTCTCCATCTTTCTCAATTTTCTGGAACAGTTTGAGGAGAATAGGTACAAAGAACTCACACTGCTTAACAACAAAAAAACAAACAACCCGATCAAAAAATGGGCAAAGGACATGAACAGACATTTCTCCAAAGAAGATATGAACATGGCCAATAGACACATGAAAAGATGTTCATCATCGCTAATCATCAGGGAAATGCAAATCAAAACTACACTAAGATATCACCGTACCCCCGTTAGATTGGCAAAAACATCCAAAACCAAGAACGACAAATGTTGGAGAGGTTGTGGAGAAAGAGGAACCCTCATACACTGTTGGTGGGAATGCAAACTGGTACAGCCACTATGGAAAACAGTATGGAGATTTCTCAAAAAGTTAAAAATAGAAATACCCTATGACCCAGCCATCCCATTACTGGGTATCTATCCTAAGAACCTGATATCAGATATCTCAAGAGTCCGTTGCACCCCTATGTTCATCGCAGCATTATTTACAATAGCCAAGACGTGGAACCAGCCTACATGCCCAGAAACTGATGATTGGATAAAGAAGATGTGGTATATATACACAATGGAATACTACTCAGCCATAAAAAAAGACGACATTGGCCCCTTCACAACAATGTGGATGGACCTCGAGGGCATTATGTTAAGCGAAATAAGTCAGTCAGAGAAAGACGAACTCTATATGACTCCACTCATAGGTGGAAATTAGTATATTGAGAAGGAGATCTGATGGGTGGTTACCAGGGAAAAGGGGGGGTGGGGGGAGGGCACGGAGGGGGAAGTGGTGTTCCCACAACATGACTAACAAAAATGTACAACTGAAATATCACAAGCTTGTAATCCATCATAACATTAATAAACAAACAAACAAACAAAAAAAGATGCTTTGGGGCCCATCTGCCCCTATGGAAAGAACGCAGCACTTTCTGCCTTGCAGCTCTATGGCAATGTAGCACACCCAGAGCAGAAGTTCTACTTCAGCCAGATCTGGCCCGCAAAGAAACTGCGTTTCACAGGCCTTTGTAAGAGATGTTCCCGGTAGGCTGTTAGAGCACTGTGCAGAGCGAGTTGTTTCTTAGCTTCCCAAAGAGCTGGAAGCAAGATGCTTTGGGGCCCTTCTCACCCTTTGGCAAGAAGGCAGCACTTTGTGCCTTGCAGCTCTAGGGCAATGTAGCACACCCAGAGCAGAAGTTGTACTTCAGCCAGATCAGGCCCGCAAAGAAACTGCGTTTCACAGGCCTTTGTAAGAGATGTTCCCGGTAGGCTGTTAGAGCACTGTGCAGAGCGAGTTGTTTCTTAGCTTCCCAACGAGCTGGAAGCAAGATGCTTTAGGGGCCATCTGCCCTTAAGGAAAGAAGGCAGCACTTTGTGCCTTGCATCTCTAGGGCAATGTAGCACACCCAGAGCAGATGTTCTACTTCTGCCAGGTCAGGCCTGCAAAGAAACTTCGTTTCACAGGCCCTTGTAAGAGACGTTCCCGGTAGGCTCTTAGAGCACTGTGCAGAGCGAGTTGTTTCTTAGCTTCCCAAAGAGCTGGAAGCAAGATGCTTTGGGGCCCTTCTCACCCTTTGGAAAGAAGGCAGCACTTTGTGCCTTGCAGCTCTAGGGCAATGTAGCACACCCCGAGCAGAAGTTCTACTTCAGCCAGATCTGGCATGCAAAGAAACTGCGTTTCACAGGCCTTTGTAAAAGATGTTTCCGGTAGGCTGTTAGAGCACTGTGCAGAGCGAGTTGTTTCTTAGCTTCCCAGAGAGCTGGAAGCAAGATGCTTTGGGGCCCGTTAATTTTATACCCTGCTACTTTGCTGTAGTTGTTGATTATTTCTAATAGTTTTTCTGTGGATTCTTTGGGGTTTTCTATGTATAAGATCATGTCATCTGCAAACAACGCGAGTTTTACTTCTTCGTTACCTATTTGGATTCCTTTCATTTTTTTTTCCTGCCGAATTGCTCTGGCCAGCACCTCCAGTACTATGTTGAATAGGAGTGGTGAAAGTGGGCACCCTTGTCTTGTTCCTGTCCTCAGAGGGATGGCTTTCAACTTTTGTCCATTGAGTATGATGTTGGCTGTGGTTCTATCATATATGGCCTTTATTATGTTGAGGTACTTTCCTTCTATACCCATTTTACTGAGGGTTTTTTATCATAAATGGGTGATGGATCTTGTCGAATGCTTTCTCTGCGTCTATTGAGATGATCATGTGGTTTTTGTTTTTCATTTTGTTGATGTAGTGTATCACGTTGATTGACTTGCGGGTGTTGAACCATCCCTGTGTCCCTGGTATAAATCCCACTTGATCATGGTGTATAATCTTTTTGATGTATTGCTGTAATCGGTTTGCCAAAATTTGGTTGAGGATTTTTGCATCTATGTTCATCAGTGATATCGGCCTGTAGTTCTCCTTCTTTGTGTTGTCCTTGTCAGGTTTGGGGATCAGAGTGATGTTGGCTTC
Organism: Equus asinus; assembly: GCF_041296235.1. NCBI lineage: Eukaryota > Metazoa > Chordata > Mammalia > Perissodactyla > Equidae > Equus > Equus asinus. The sequence goes on from NC_091790.1 coordinate 38,609,202, forward strand.
ATAGAATGTGTTAGGGAGTTCTCCATCTTTCTCAATTTTCTGGAACAGTTTGAGGAGAATAGGTACAAAGAACTCACACTGCTTAACAACAAAAAAACAAACAACCCGATCAAAAAATGGGCAAAGGACATGAACAGACATTTCTCCAAAGAAGATATGAACATGGCCAATAGACACATGAAAAGATGTTCATCATCGCTAATCATCAGGGAAATGCAAATCAAAACTACACTAAGATATCACCGTACCCCCGTTAGATTGGCAAAAACATCCAAAACCAAGAACGACAAATGTTGGAGAGGTTGTGGAGAAAGAGGAACCCTCATACACTGTTGGTGGGAATGCAAACTGGTACAGCCACTATGGAAAACAGTATGGAGATTTCTCAAAAAGTTAAAAATAGAAATACCCTATGACCCAGCCATCCCATTACTGGGTATCTATCCTAAGAACCTGATATCAGATATCTCAAGAGTCCGTTGCACCCCTATGTTCATCGCAGCATTATTTACAATAGCCAAGACGTGGAACCAGCCTACATGCCCAGAAACTGATGATTGGATAAAGAAGATGTGGTATATATACACAATGGAATACTACTCAGCCATAAAAAAAGACGACATTGGCCCCTTCACAACAATGTGGATGGACCTCGAGGGCATTATGTTAAGCGAAATAAGTCAGTCAGAGAAAGACGAACTCTATATGACTCCACTCATAGGTGGAAATTAGTATATTGAGAAGGAGATCTGATGGGTGGTTACCAGGGAAAAGGGGGGGTGGGGGGAGGGCACGGAGGGGGAAGTGGTGTTCCCACAACATGACTAACAAAAATGTACAACTGAAATATCACAAGCTTGTAATCCATCATAACATTAATAAACAAACAAACAAACAAAAAAAGATGCTTTGGGGCCCATCTGCCCCTATGGAAAGAACGCAGCACTTTATGCCTTGCAGCTCTAGGGCAATGTAGCACACCCAGAGCAGAAGTTCTACTTCAGCCAGATCAGGCCCGCAAAGAAACTGCGTTTCACAGGCCATTGTAAGAGATGTTCCCGGTAGGCTGTTAGAGCACTGTGCAGAGCGAGTTGTTTCTTAGCTTCAGAAAGAGCTGGAAGCAAGATGCTTTGGGGCCCTTCTCACCATTTGGCAAGAAGGCAGCACTTTGTGCCTTGCAGCTCTAGGGCAATGTAGCACACCCAGAGCAGAAGTTGTACTTCAGCCAGATCAGGCCCGCAAAGAAACTGCGTTTCACAGGCCTTTGTAAGAGATGTTCCCGGTAGGCTGTTAGAGCACTGTGCAGAGCAGGTTGTTTCTTAGCTTCCCAATGAGCTGGAAGCAAGATGCTTTACGGGCCATCTGCCCTTAAGGAAAGAAGGCAGCACTTTGTGCCTTGCATCTCTAGGGCAATGTAGCACACCCAGAGCAGATGTACTACTTCTGCCAGGTCAGGCCTGCAAAGAAACTTCGTTTCACAGGCCCTTGTAAGAGATGTTCCCGGTAGGCTGTTAGAGCACTGTGCAGAGCGAGTTGTTTCTTAGCTTCCCAAAGAGCTGGAAGCAAGATGCTTTGGGGCCCTTCTCACCCTTTGGAAAGAAGGCAGCACTTTGTGCCTTGCAGCTCTAGGGCAATGTAGCACACCCCGAGCAGAAGTTCTACTTCAGCCAGATCTGGCATGCAAAGAAACTGCGTTTCACAGGCCTTTGTAAGAGATGTTTCCGGTAGGCTGTTAGAGCACTGTGCAGAGCGAGTTGTTTCTTAGCTTCCCAGAGAGCTGGAAGCAAGATGCTTTGGGGCCCGTTAATTTTATACCCTGCTACTTTGCTGTAGTTGTTGATTATTTCTAATAGTTTTTCTGTGGATTCTTTGGGGTTTTCTATGTATAAGATCATGTCGTCTGCAAACAACGCGAGTTTTACTTCTTCGTTACCTATTTGGATTCCTTTCATTTTTTTTTTCCTGCCGAATTGCTCTGGCCAGCACCTCCAGTACTATGTTGAATAGGAGTGGTGAAAGTGGGCACCCTTGTCTTGTTCCTGTCCTCAGAGGGATGGCTTTCAGCTTTTGTCCATTGAGTATGATGTTGGCTGTGGGTCTATCATATATGGCCTTTATTATGTTGAGGTACTTTCCTTCTATACCCATTTTACTGAGGGTTTTTTATCATAAATGGGTGTTGGATCTTGTCGAATGCTTTCTCTGCGTCTATTGAGATGATCATGTGGTTTTTGTTTTTCATTTTGTTGATGTAGTGTATCACGTTGATTGACTTGCGGGTGTTGAACCATCCCTGTGTCCCTGGTATAAATCCCACTTGATCATGGTGTATAATCTTTTTGATGTATTGCTGTAATCGGTTTGCCAAAATTTGGTTGAGGATTTTTGCATCTATGTTCATCAGTGATATCGGCCTGTAGTTCTCCTTCTTTGTGTTGTCCTTGTCAGGTTTGGGGATCAGAGTGATGTTGGCTTCATAGAATGTGTTAGGGAGTTCTCCATCTTTCTCAATTTTCTGGAACAGTTTGAGGAGAATAGGTACAAAGAACTCACACTGCTTAACAACAAAAAAACAAACAAGCCGATCAAAAAATGGGCAGAAGACATGAACAGACATTTCTCAAAAGAAGATATGAACATGGCCAATAGACACATGAAAAGATGTTCATCATCGCTAATCATCAGGGAAATGCAAATCAAAACTACACTAAGATATCACCTTACCCCCGTTAGATTGGCAAAAACATCCAAAACCAAGAACGACAAATGTTGCAGAGGTTGTGGAGAAAGAGGAACCCTCATACACTGTTGGTGGGAATGCAAACTGGTACAGCCACTATGGAAAAGAGTATGGAGATTTCTCAAAAAGTTAAAAATAGAAATACCCTATGACCCAGCCATCCCATTACTGGGTATCTATCCTAAGAACCTGATATCAGATATCTCAAGAGTCCGTTGCACCCCTATGTTCATCGCAGCATTATATACAATAGCCAAGACGTGGAACCAGCCTACATGCCCAGAAACTGATGATTGGATAAAGAAGATGTGGTATATATACACAATGGAATACTACTCAGCCATAAAAAAAGACGACATTGGCCCCTTCACAACAATGTGGATGGACCTCGAGGGCATTATGTTAAGCGAAATAAGTGAGGCAGAGAAAGACGAACTCTATATGACTCCACTCATAGGTGGAAATTAGTATATTGAGAAGGAGATCTGATGGGTGGTTACCAGGGAAAAGGGGGGGTGGGGGGAGGGCACGGAGGGGGAAGTGGTGTTCCCACAACATGACTAACAAAAATGTACAACTGAAATTTCACAAGCTTGTAATCCATCATAACATTAATAAACAATCAAACAAACAAAAAAAAGATGCTTTGGGGCCCATCTGCCCCTATGGAAAGAACGCAGCACTTTATGCCTTGCAGCTCTAGGGCAATGTAGCACACCCAGAGCAGAAGTTCTACTTCAGCCAGATCAGGCCCGCAAAGAAACTGCGTTTCACAGGCCATTGTAAGAGATGTTCCCGGTAGGCTGTTAGAGCACTGTGCAGAGCGAGTTGTTTCTTAGCTTCAGAAAGAGCTGGAAGCAAGATGCTTTGGGGCCCTTCTCACCCTTTGGCAAGAAGGCAGCACTTTGTGCCTTGCAGCTCTAGGGCAATGTAGCACACCCAGAGCAGATGTACTACTTCTGCCAGGTCAGGCCTGCAAAGAAACTTCGTTTCACAGGCCCTTGTAAGAGATGTTCCCTGTAGGCTGTTAGAGCACTGTGCAGAGCGACTTGTTTCTTAGCTTCCCAAACAGCTGGAAGCAAGATGCTTTGGGGCCCTTCTCACCCTTTGGAAAGAAGGCAGCACTTTGTGCCTTGCAGCTCTAGGGCAATGTAGCACACCCCGAGCAGAAGTTCTACTTCAGCCAGATCAGGCCTGCAAAGAAACTGCGTTTCACAGGCCTTTGTAAGAGATGTTCCCGGTAGGCTGTTAGAGCACTGTGCAGAGCGAGTTGTTTCTTAGCTTCCCAGAGAGCTGGAAGCAAGATGCTTTGGGGCCCGTTAATTTTATACCCTGCTACTTTGCTGTAGTTGTTGATTATTTCTAATAGTTTTTCTGTGGATTCTTTGGGGTTTTCTATGTATAAGATCATGTCGTCTGCAAACAACGCGAGTTTTACTTCTTCGTTACCTATTTGGATTCCTTTCATTTTTTTTTCCTGCCGAATTGCTCTGGCCAGCACCTCCAGTACTATGTTGAATAGGAGTGGTGAAAGTGGGCACCCTTGTCTTGTTCCTGTCCTCAGAGGGATGGCTTTCAGCTTTTGTCCATTGAGTATGATGTTGGCTGTGGGTCTATCATATATGGCCTTTATTATGTTGAGGTACTTTCCTTCTATACCCATTTTACTGAGGGTTTTTATCATAAATGGGTGTTGGATCTTGTCGAATGCTTTCTCTGCGTCTATTGAGATGATCATGTGGTTTTTGTTTTTCATTTTGTTGATGTAGTGTATCACGTTGATTGACTTGCGGGTGTTGAACCATCCCTGTGTCCCTGGTATAAATCCCACTTGATCATGGTGTATAATCTTTTTGATGTATTGCTGTAATCGGTTTGCCAAAATTTGGTTGAGGATTTTTGCATCTATGTTCATCAGTGATATCGGCCTGTAGTTCTCCTTCTTTGTGTTGTCCTTGTCAGGTTTGGGGATCAGAGTGATGTTGGCTTCATAGAATGTGTTAGGGAGTTCTCCATCTTTCTCAATTTTCTGGAACAGTTTGAGGAGAATAGGTACAAAGAACTCACACTGCTTAACAACAAAAAAACAAACAACCCGATCAAAAAATGGGCAGAGGACATGAACAGACATTTCTCAAAAGAAGATATGAACATGGCCAATAGACACATGAAAAGATGTTCATCATCGCTAATCATCAGGGAAATGCAAATCAAAACTACACTAAGATATCACCTTACCCCCGTTAGATTGGCAAAAACATCCAAAACCAAGAACGACAAATGTTGCAGAGGTTGTGGAGAAAGAGGAACCCTCATACACTGTTGGTGGGAATGCAAACTGGTACAGCCACTATGGAAAACAGTATGGAGATTTCTCAAAAAGTTAAAAATAGAAATACCCTATGACCCAGCCATCCCATTACTGGGTATCTATCCTAAGAACCTGATATCAGATATCTCAAGAGTCCGTTGCACCCCTATGTTCATCGCAGCATTATTTACAATAGCCAAGACGTGGAACCAGCCTACATGCCCAGAAACTGATGATTGGATAAAGAAGATGTGGTATATATACACAATGGAATACTACTCAGCCATAAAAAAAGACGACATTGGCCCCTTCACAACAATGTGGATGGACCTCGAGGGCATTATGTTAAGCGAAATAAGTCAGGCAGAGAAAGACGAACTCTATATGACTCCACTCATAGGTGGAAATTAGTATATTGAGAAGGAGATCTGATCGGTGGTTACCAGGGAAAAGGGGGGGTGGGGGGAGGGCACGGAGGGGGAAGTGGTGTTCCCACAACATGACTAACAAAAATGTACAACTGAAATTTCACAAGCTTGTAATCCATCATAACATTAATAAACAAACAAACAAAAAAAAAAAGATGCTTTGGGGCCCATCTGCCCCTATGGAAAGAACGCAGCACTTTCTGCCTTGCAGCTCTAGGGCAATGTAGCACACCCAGAGCAGAAGTTCTACTTCAGCCAGATCAGGCCCGCAAAGAAACTGCGTTTCACAGGCCATTGTAAGAGATGTTCCCAGTAGGCTGTTAGAGCACTGTGCAGAGCGAGTTGTTTCTTAGCTTCAGAAAGAGCTGGAAGCAAGATGCTTTGGGGCCCTTCTCACCCTTTGGCAAGAAGGCAGCACTTTGTGCCTTGCAGCTCTAGGGCAATGTAGCACACCCACAGCAGAAGTTGTACTTCAGCCAGATCAGGCCCGCAAAGAAACTGCGTTTCACAGGCCTTTGTAAGAGATGTTCCCGGTAGGCTGTTAGAGCACTGTGCAGAGCGAGTTGTTTCTTAGCTTCCCAATGAGCTGGAAGCAAGATGCTTTAGGGGCCATCTGCCCTTAAGGAAAGAAGGCAGCACTTTGTGCCTTGCATCTCTAGGGCAATGTAGCACACCCAGAGCAGATGTTCTACTTCTGCCAGGTCAGGCCTGCAAAGAAACTTCGTTTCACAGGCCCTTGTAAGAGACGTTCCCGGTAGGCTGTTAGAGCACTGTGCAGAGCGAGTTGTTTCTTAGCTTCCCAAAGAGCTGGAAGCAAGATGCTTTGGGGCCCTTCTCACCCTTTGGAAAGAAGGCAGCACTTTGTGCCTTGCAGCTCTAGGGCAATGTAGCACACCCCGAGCAGAAGTTCTACTTCAGCCAGATCTGGCATGCAAAGAAACTGCGTTTCACAGGCCTTTGTAAGAGTTGTTCCCGGTAGGCTGTTAGAGCACTGTGCAGAGCGAGTTGTTTCTTAGCTTCCCAGAGAGCTGGAAGCAAGATGCTTTGGGGCCCGTTAATTTTATACCCTGCTACTTTGCTGTAGTTGTTGATTATTTCTAATAGTTTTTCTGTGGATTCTTTGGGGTTTTCTATGTATAAGATCATGTCGTCTGCAAACAACGCGAGTTTTACTTCTTCGTTACCTATTTGGATTCCTTTCATTTTTTTTTCCTGCCGAATTGCTCTGGCCAGCACCTCCAGTACTATGTTGAATAGGAGTGGTGAAAGTGGGCACCCTTGTCTTGTTCCTGTCCTCAGAGGGATGGCTTTCAGCTTTTGTCCATTGAGTATGATGTTGGCTGTGGGTCTATCATATATGGCCTTTATTATGTTGAGGTACTTTCCTTCTATACCCATTTTACTGAGGGTTTTTATCATAAATGGGTGTTGGATCTTGTCGAATGCTTTCTCTGCGTCTATTGAGATGATCATGTGGTTTTTGTTTTTCATTTTGTTGATGTAGTGTATCACGTTGATTGACTTGCGGGTGTTGAACCATCCCTGTGTCCCTGGTATAAATCCCACTTGATCATGGTGTATAATCTTTTTGATGTATTGCTGTAATCGGTTTGCCAAAATTTGGTTGAGGATTTTTGCATCTATGTTCATCAGTGATATCGGCCTGTAGTTCTCCTTCTTTGTGTTCTCCTTGTCAGGTTGGGGGATCAGAGTGATGTTGGCTTCATAGAATGTGTTAGGGAGTTCTCCATCTTTCTCAATTTTCTGGAACAGTTTGAGGAGAATAGGTACAAAGAACTCACACTGCTTAACAACAAAAAAACAAACAACCCGATCAAAAAATGGGCAGAGGACATGAACAGACATTTCTCCAAAGAAGATATGATCATGGCCAATAGACACATGAAAAGATGTTCATCATCGCTAATCATCAGGGAAATGCAAACCAAAACTACACTAAGATATCACCTTACCCCCGTTAGATTGGCAAAAACATCCAAAACCAAGAACGACAAATGTTGGAGAGGTTGTGGAGAAAGAGGAACCCTCATACACTGTTGGTGGGAATGCAAACTGGTACAGCCACTATGGAAAACAGTATGGAGATTTCTCAAAAAGTTAAAAATAGAAATACCCTATGACCCAGCCATCCCATTACTGGGTATCTATCCTAAGAACCTGATATCAGATATCTCAAGAGTCCGTTGCACCCCTATATTCATCGCAGCATTATTTACAATAGCCAAGACGTGGAACCAGCCTACATGCCCAGAAACTGATGATTGGATAAAGAAGATGTGGTATATATACACAATGGAATACTACTCAGCCATAAAAAAAGACGACATTGGCCCCTTCACAACAATGTGGATGGACCTCGAGGGCATTATGTTAAGCGAAATAAGTCAGGCAGAGAAAGACGAACTCTATATGACTCCACTCATAGGTGGAAATTAGTATATTGAGAAGGAGATCTGATCGGTGGTTACCAGGGAAAAGGGGGGGTGGGGGGAGGGCACGGAGGGGGAAGTGGTGTTCCCACAACATGACTAACAAAAATGTACAACTGAAATTTCACAAGCTTGTAATCCATCATAACATTAATAAACAAACAAACAAAAAAAAAAAGATGCTTTGGGGCCCATCTGCCCCTATGGAAAGAACGCAGCACTTTGTGCCTTGCAGCTCTAGGGCAATGTAGCACACCCAGAGCAGAAGTTCTACTTCAGCCAGATCAGGCCCGCAAAGAAACTGCGTTTCACAGGCCTTTGTAAGAGATGTTCCCGGTAGGCTGTTAGAGCACTGTGCAGAGCGAGTTGTTTCTTAGCTTCCCAAAGAGCTGGAAGCAAGATGCTTTGGGGCCCTTCTCACCCTTTGGCAAGAAGGCAGCACTTTGTGCCTTGCAGCTCTAGGGCAATGTAGCACACCCACAGCAGAAGTTGTACTTCAGCCAGATCAGGCCCGCAAAGAAACTGCGTTTCACAGGCCTTTGTAAGAGATGTTCCCTGTAGGCTGTTAGAGCACTGTGCAGAGCGAGTTGTTTCTTAGCTTCCCAACGAGCTGGAAGCAAGATGCTTTAGGGGCCATCTGCCCTTAAGGAAAGAAGGCAGCACTTTGTGCCTTGCATCTCTAGGGCAATGTAGCACACCCAGAGCAGATGTTCTACTTCTGCCAGGTCAGGCCTGCAAAGAAACTTCGTTTCACAGGCCCTTGTAAGAGACGTTCCCGGTAGGCTGTTAGAGCACTGTGCAGAGCGAGTTGTTTCTTAGCTTCCCAAAGAGCTGGAAGCAAGATGCTTTGGGGCCCTTCTCACCCTTTGGAAAGAAGGCAGCACTTTGTGCCTTGCAGCTCTAGGGCAATGTAGCACACCCCGAGCAGAAGTTCTACTTCAGCCAGATCAGGCCCGCAAAGAAACTGCGTTTCACAGGCCTTTGTAAGAGATGTTCCCGGTAGGCTGTTAGAGCACTGTGCAGAGCAAGTTGTTTCTTAGCTTCCCAGAGAGCTGGAAGCAAGATGCTTTGGGGCCCGTTAATTTTATACCCTGCTACTTTGCTGTAGTTGTTGATTATTTCTAATAGTTTTTCTGTGGATTCTTTGGGGTTTTCTATGTATAAGATCATGTCGTCTGCAAACAACGCGAGTTTTACTTCTTCGTTACCTATTTGGATTCCTTTCATTTTTTTTTCCTGCCGAATTGCTCTGGCCAGCACCTCCAGTACTATGTTGAATAGGAGTGGTGAAAGTGGGCACCCTTGTCTTGTTCCTGTCCTCAGAGGGATGGCTTTCAGCTTTTGTCCATTGAGTATGATGTTGGCTGTGGGTCTATCATATATGGCCTTTATTATGTTGAGGTACTTTCCTTCTATACCCATTTTACTGAGGGTTTTTATCATAAATGGGTGTTGGATCTTGTCGAATGCTTTCTCTGCGTCTATTGAGATGATCATGTGGTTTTTGTTTTTCATTTTGTTGATGTAGTGTATCACGTTGATTGACTTGCGGGTGTTGAACCATCCCTGTGTCCCTGGTATAAATCCCACTTGATCATGGTGTATAATCTTTTTGATGTATTGCTGTAATCGGTTTGCCAAAATTTGGTTGAGGATTTTTGCATCTATGTTCATCAGTGATATCGGCCTGTAGTTCTCCTTCTTTGTGTTGTCCTTGTCAGGTTTGGGGATCAGAGTGATGTTGGCTTCATAGAATGTGTTAGGGAGTTCTCCATCTTTCTCAATTTTCTGGAACAGTTTGAGGAGAATAGGTACAAAGAACTCACACTGCTTAACAACAAAAAAACAAACAACCCGATCAAAAAATGGGCAGAGGACATGAACAGACATTTCTCCAAAGAAGATATGAACATGGCCAATAGACACATGAAAAGATGTTCATCATCGCTAATCATCAGGGAAATGCAAACCAAAACTACACTAAGATATCACCTTACCCCCGTTAGATTGGCAAAAACATCCAAAACCAAGAACGACAAATGTGGGAGAGGTTGTGGAGAAAGAGGAACCCTCATACACTGTTGGTGGGAATGCAAACTGGTACAGCCACTATGGAAAACAGTATGGAGATTTCTCAAAAAGTTAAAAATAGAAATACCCTATGACCCAGCCATCCCATTACTGGGTATCTATCCTAAGAACCTGATATCAGATATCTCAAGAGTCCGTTGCACCCCTATGTTCATCGCAGCATTATTTACAATAGCCAAGACGTGGAACCAGCCTACATGCCCAGAAACTGATGATTGGATAAAGAAGATGTGGTATATATACACAATGGAATACTACTCAGCCATAAAAAAAGACGACATTGGCCCCTTCACAACAATGTGGATGGACCTCGAGGGCATTATGTTAAGCGAAATAAGTCAGGCAGAGAAAGACGAACTCTATATGACTCCACTCATAGGTGGAAATTAGTATATTGAGAAGGAGATCTGATCGGTGGTTACCAGGGAAAAGGGGGGGTGGGGGGAGGGCACGGAGGGGGAAGTGGTGTTCCCACAACATGACTAACAAAAATGTACAACTGAAATTTCACAAGCTTGTAATCCATCATAACATTAATAAACAAACAAACAAACAAAAAAAGATGCTTTGGGGCCCATCTGCCCCTATGGAAAGAACGCAGCACTTTGTGCCTTGCAGCTCTAGGGCAATGTAGCACACCCAGAGCAGAAGTTCTACTTCAGCCAGATCAGGCCCGCAAAGAAAGTGCGTTTCACAGGCCTTTGTAAGAGATGTTGCCGGTAGGCTGTTAGAGCACTGTGCAGAGCGAGTTGTTTCTTAGCTTCCCAAAGAGCTGGAAGCAAGATGCTTTGGGGCCCTTCTCACCCTTTGGCAAGAAGGCAGCACTTTGTGCCTTGCAGCTCTAGGGCAATGTAGCACACCCACAGCAGAAGTTGTACTTCAGCCAGATCAGGCCCGCAAAGAAACTGCGTTTCACAGGCCTTTGTAAGAGATGTTCCCGGTAGGCTGTTAGAGCACTGTGCAGAGCGAGTTGTTTCTTAGCTTCCCAACGAGCTGGAAGCAAGATGCTTTAGGGGCCATCTGCCCTTAAGGAAAGAAGGCAGCACTTTGTGCCTTGCATCTCTAGGGCAATGTAGCACACCCAGAGCAGATGTTCTACTTCTGCCAGGTCAGGCCTGCAAAGAAACTTCGTTTCACAGGCCCTTGTAAGAGACGTTCCCGGTAGGCTGTTAGAGCACTGTGCAGAGCGAGTTGTTTCTTAGCTTCCCAAAGAGCTGGAAGCAAGATGCTTTGGGGCCCTTCTCACCCTTTGGAAAGAAGGCAGCACTTTGTGCCTTGCAGCTCTAGGGCAATGTAGCACACCCCGAGCAGAAGTTCTACTTCAGCCAGATCAGGCCCGCAAAGAAACTGCGTTTCACAGGCCTTTGTAAGAGATTTTCCCGGTAGGCTGTTAGAGCACTGTGCAGAGCAAGTTGTTTCTTAGCTTCCCAGAGAGCTGGAAGCAAGATGCTTTGGGGCCCGTTAATTTTATACCCTGCTACTTTGCTGTAGTTGTTGATTATTTCTAATAGTTTTTCTGTGGATTCTTTGGGGTTTTCTATGTATAAGATCATGTCGTCTGCAAACAACGCGAGTTTTACTTCTTCGTTACCTATTTGGATTCCTTTCATTTTTTTTTCCTGCCGAATTGCTCTGGCCAGCACCTCCAGTACTATGTTGAATAGGAGTGGTGAAAGTGGGCACCCTTGTCTTGTTCCTGTCCTCAGAGGGATGGCTTTCAGCTTTTGTCCATTGAGTATGATGTTGGCTGTGGGTCTATCATATATGGCCTTTATTATGTTGAGGTACTTTCCTTCTATACCCATTTTACTGAGGGTTTTTATCATAAATGGGTGTTGGATCTTGTCGAATGCTTTCTCTGCGTCTATTGAGATGATCATGTGGTTTTTGTTTTTCATTTTGTTGATGTAGTGTATCACGTTGATTGACTTGCGGGTGTTGAACCATCCCTGTGTCCCTGGTATAAATCCCACTTGATCATGGTGTATAATCTTTTTGATGTATTGCTGTAATCGGTTTGCCAAAATTTGGTTGAGGATTTTTGCATCTATGTTCATCAGTGATATCGGCCTGTAGTTCTCCTTCTTTGTGTTGTCCTTGTCAGGTTGGGGGATCAGAGTGATGTTGGCTTCATAGAATGTGTTAGGGAGTTCTCCATCTTTCTCAATTTTCTGGAACAGTTTGAGGAGAATAGGTACAAAGAACTCACACTGCTTAACAACAAAAAAACAAACAACCCGATCAAAAAATGGGCAGAGGACATGAACAGACATTTCTCCAAAGAAGATATGAACATGGCCAATAGACACATGAAAAGATGTTCATCATCGCTAATCATCAGGGAAATGCAAACCAAAACTACACTAAGATATCACCTTACCCCCGTTAGATTGGCAAAAACATCCAAAACCAAGAACGACAAATGTGGGAGAGGTTGTGGAGAAAGAGGAACCCTCATACACTGTTGGTGGGAATGCAAACTGGTACAGCCACTATGGAAAACAGTATGGAGATTTCTCAAAAAGTTAAAAATAGAAATACCCTATGACCCAGCCATCCCATTACTGGGTATCTATCCTAAGAACCTGATATCAGATATCTCAAGAGTCCGTTGCACCCCTATGTTCATCGCAGCATTATTTACAATAGCCAAGACGTGGAACCAGCCTACATGCCCAGAAACTGATGATTGGATAAAGAAGATGTGGTATATATACACAATGGAATACTACTCAGCCATAAAAAGAGACGACATTGGCCCCTTCACAACAATGTGGATGGACCTCGAGGGCATTATGTTAAGCGAAATAAGTCAGGCAGAGAAAGACGAACTCTATATGACTCCACTCATAAGTGGAAATTAGTATATTGAGAAGGAGATCTGATCGGTGGTTACCAGGGAAAAGGGGGGGTGGGGGGAGGGCACGGAGGGGGAAGTGGTGTTCCCACAACATGACTAACAAAAATGTACAACTGAAATTTCACAAGCTTGTAATCCATCATAACATTAATAAACAAACAAACAAACAAAAAAAAGATGCTTTGGGGCCCATCTGCCCCTATGGAAAGAACGCAGCACTTTCTGCCTTGCAGCTCTAGGGCAATGTAGCACACGCAGAGCAGAAGTTCTACTTCACCCAGATCAGGCCCGCAAAGAAACTGCGTTTCACAGGCCTTTGTAAGAGATGTTCCCGGTAGGCTGTTAGAGCACTGTGCAGAGCGAGTTGTTTCTTAGCTTCCCAAAGAGCTGGAAGCAAGATGCTTTGGGGCCCTTCTCACCCTTTGGCAAGAAGGCAGCACTTTGTGCCTTGCAGCTCTAGGGCAATGTAGCACACCCACAGCAGAAGTTGTACTTCAGCCAGATCAGGCCCGCAAAGAAACTGCGTTTCACAGGCCTTTGTAAGAGATGTTCCCTGTAGGCTGTTAGAGCACTGTGCAGAGCGAGTTGTTTCTTAGCTTCCCAACGAGCTGGAAGCAAGATGCTTTAGGGGCCATCTGCCCTTAAGGAAAGAAGGCAGCACTTTGTGCCTTGCATCTCTAGGGCAATGTAGCACACCCAGAGCAGATGTTCTACTTCTGCCAGGTCAGGCCTGCAAAGAAACTTCGTTTCACAGGCCCTTGTAAGAGACGTTCCCGGTAGGCTGTTAGAGCACTGTGCAGAGCGAGTTGTTTCTTAGCTTCCCAAAGAGCTGGAAGCAAGATGCTTTGGGGCCCTTCTCACCCTTTGGAAAGAAGGCAGCACTTTGTGCCTTGCAGCTCTAGGGCAATGTAGCACACCCCGAGCAGAAGTTCTACTTCAGCCAGATCAGGCCCGCAAAGAAACTGCGTTTCACAGGCCTTTGTAAGAGATGTTCCCGGTAGGCTGTTAGAGCACTGTGCAGAGCAAGTTGTTTCTTAGCTTCCCAGAGAGCTGGAAGCAAGATGCTTTGGGGCCCGTTAATTTTATACCCTGCTACTTTGCTGTAGTTGTTGATTATTTCTAATAGTTTTTCTGTGGATTCTTTGGGGTTTTCTATGTATAAGATCATGTCGTCTGCAAACAACGCGAGTTTTACTTCTTCGTTACCTATTTGGATTCCTTTCATTTTTTTTTCCTGCCGAATTGCTCTGGCCAGCACCTCCAGTACTATGTTGAATAGGAGTGGTGAAAGTGGGCACCCTTGTCTTGTTCCTGTCCTCAGAGGGATGGCTTTCAGCTTTTGTCCATTGAGTATGATGTTGGCTGTGGGTCTATCATATATGGCCTTTATTATGTTGAGGTACTTTCCTTCTATACCCATTTTACTGAGGGTTTTTATCATAAATGGGTGTTGGATCTTGTCGAATGCTTTCTCTGCGTCTATTGAGATGATCATGTGGTTTTTGTTTTTCATTTTGTTGATGTAGTGTATCACGTTGATTGACTTGCGGGTGTTGAACCATCCCTGTGTCCCTGGTATAAATCCCACTTGATCATGGTGTATAATCTTTTTGATGTATTGCTGTAATCGGTTTGCCAAAATTTGGTTGAGGATTTTTGCATCTATGTTCATCAGTGATATCGGCCTGTAGTTCTCCTTCTTTGTGTTGTCCTTGTCAGGTTGGGGGATCAGAGTGATGTTGGCTTCATAGAATGTGTTAGGGAGTTCTCCATCTTTCTCAATTTTCTGGAACAGTTTGAGGAGAATAGGTACAAAGAACTCACACTGCTTAACAACAAAAAAACAAACAACCCGATCAAAAAATGGGCAGAGGACATGAACAGACATTTCTCAAAAGAAGATATGAACATGGCCAATAGACACATGAAAAGATGTTCATCATCGCTAATCATCAGGGAAATGCAAACCAAAACTACACTAAGATATCACCTTACCACCGTTAGATTGGCAAAAACATCCAAAACCAAGAACGACAAATGTTGGAGAGGTTGTGGAGAAAGAGGAACCCTCATACACTGTTGGTGGGAATGCAAACTGGTACAGCCACTATGGAAAACAGTATGGAGATTTCTCAAAAAGTTAAAAATAGAAATACCCTATGACCCAGCCATCCCATTACTGGGTATCTATCCTAAGAACCTGATATCAGATATCTCAAGAGTCCGTTGCACCCCTATGTTCATCGCAGCATTATTTACAATAGCCAAGACGTGGAACCAGCCTACATGCCCAGAAACTGATGATTGGATAAAGAAGATGTGGTATATATACACAATGGAATACTACTCAGCCATAAAAAGAGACGACATTGGCCCCTTCACAACAATGTGGATGGACCTCGAGGGCATTATGTTAAGCGAAATAAGTCAGGCAGAGAAAGACGAACTGTATATGACTCCACTCATAGGTGGAAATTAGTATATTGAGAAGGAGATCTGATCGGTGGTTACCAGGGAAAAGGGGGGGTGGGGGGAGGGCACGGAGGGGGAAGTGGTGTTCCCACAACATGACTAACAAAAATGTACAACTGAAATTTCACAAGCTTGTAATCCATCATAACATTAATAAACAAACAAACAAACAAAAAAAAGATGCTTTGGGGCCCATCTGCCCCTATGGAAAGAACGCAGCACTTTCTGCCTTGCAGCTCTAGGGCAATGTAGCACACGCAGAGCAGAAGTTCTACTTCACCCAGATCAGGCCTGCAAAGAAACTGCGTTTCACAGGCCTTTGTAAGAGATGTTCCCGGTAGGCTGTTAGAGCACTGTGCAGAGCGAGTTGTTTCTTAGCTTCCCAAAGAGCTGGAAGCAAGATGCTTTGGGGCCCTTCTCACCCTTTGGCAAGAAGGCAGCACTTTGTGCCTTGCAGCTCTAGGGCAATGTAGCACACCCACAGCAGAAGTTGTACTTCAGCCAGATCAGGCCCGCAAAGAAACTGCGTTTCACAGGCCTTTGTAAGAGATGTTCCCTGTAGGCTGTTAGAGCACTGTGCAGAGCGAGTTGTTTCTTAGCTTCCCAACGAGCTGGAAGCAAGATGCTTTAGGGGCCATCTGCCCTTAAGGAAAGAAGGCAGCACTTTGTGCCTTGCATCTCTAGGGCAATGTAGCACACCCAGAGCAGATGTTCTACTTCTGCCAGGTCAGGCCTGCAAAGAAACTTCGTTTCACAGGCCCTTGTAAGAGACGTTCCCGGTAGGCTGTTAGAGCACTGTGCAGAGCGAGTTGTTTCTTAGCTTCCCAAAGAGCTGGAAGCAAGATGCTTTGGGGCCCTTCTCACCCTTTGGAAAGAAGGCAGCACTTTGTGCCTTGCAGCTCTAGGGCAATGTAGCACACCCCGAGCAGAAGTTCTACTTCAGCCAGATCAGGCCCGCAAAGAAACTGCGTTTCACAGGCCTTTGTAAGAGATGTTCCCGGTAGGCTGTTAGAGCACTGTGCAGAGCAAGTTGTTTCTTAGCTTCCCAGAGAGCTGGAAGCAAGATGCTTTGGGGCCCGTTAATTTTATACCCTGCTACTTTGCTGTAGTTGTTGATTATTTCTAATAGTTTTTCTGTGGATTCTTTGGGGTTTTCTATGTATAAGATCATGTCGTCTGCAAACAACGCGAGTTTTACTTCTTCGTTACCTATTTGGATTCCTTTCATTTTTTTTTCCTGCCGAATTGCTCTGGCCAGCACCTCCAGTACTATGTTGAATAGGAGTGGTGAAAGTGGGCACCCTTGTCTTGTTCCTGTCCTCAGAGGGATGGCTTTCAGCTTTTGTCCATTGAGTATGATGTTGGCTGTGGGTCTATCATATATGGCCTTTATTATGTTGAGGTACTTTCCTTCTATACCCATTTTACTGAGGGTTTTTATCATAAATGGGTGTTGGATCTTGTCGAATGCTTTCTCTGCGTCTATTGAGATGATCATGTGGTTTTTGTTTTTCATTTTGTTGATGTAGTGTATCACGTTGATTGACTTGCGGGTGTTGAACCATCCCTGTGTCCCTGGTATAAATCCCACTTGATCATGGTGTATAATCTTTTTGATGTATTGCTGTAATCGGTTTGCCAAAATTTGGTTGAGGATTTTTGCATCTATGTTCATCAGTGATATCGGCCTGTAGTTCTCCTTCTTTGTGTTGTCCTTGTCAGGTTGGGGGATCAGAGTGATGTTGGCTTCATAGAATGTGTTAGGGAGTTCTCCATCTTTCTCAATTTTCTGGAACAGTTTGAGGAGAATAGGTACAAAGAACTCACACTGCTTAACAACAAAAAAACAAACAACCCGATCAAAAAATGGGCAGAGGACATGAACAGACTTTTCTCCAAAGAAGATATGAACATGGCCAATAGACACATGAAAAGATGTTCATCATCGCTAATCATCAGGGAAATGCAAACCAAAACTACACTAAGATATCACCTTACCCCCGTTAGATTGGCAAAAACATCCAAAACCAAGAACGACAAATGTTGGAGAGGTTGTGGAGAAAGAGGAACCCTCATACACTGTTGGTGGGAATGCAAACTGGTACAGCCACTATGGAAAACAGTATGGAGATTTCTCAAAAAGTTAAAAATAGAAATACCCTATGACCCAGCCATCCCATTACTGGGTATCTATCCTAAGAACCTGATATCAGATATCTCAAGAGTCCGTTGCACCCCTATGTTCATCGCAGCATTATTTACAATAGCCAAGACGTGGAACCAGCCTACATGCCCAGAAACTGATGATTGGATAAAGAAGATGTGGTATATATACACAATGGAATACTACTCAGCCATAAAAAAAGACGACATTGGCCCCTTCACAACAATGTGGATGGACCTCGAGGGCATTATGTTAAGCGAAATAAGTCAGGCAGAGAAAGACGAACTCTATATGACTCCACTCATAGGTGGAAATTAGTATATTGAGAAGGAGATCTGATCGGTGGTTACCAGGGAAAAGGGGGGGTGGGGGGAGGGCACGGAGGGGGAAGTGGTGTTCCCACAACATGACTAACAAAAATGTACAACTGAAATTTCACAAGCTTGTAATCCATCATAACATTAATAAACAAACAAACAAACAAAAAAAAGATGCTTTGGGGCCCATCTGCCCCTATGGAAAGAACGCAGCACTTTGTGCCTTGCAGCTCTAGGGCAATGTAGCACACCCAGAGCAGAAGTTCTACTTCAGCCAGATCAGGCCCGCAAAGAAACTGCGTTTCACAGGCCTTTGTAAGAGATGTTCCCGGTATGCTGTTAGAGCACTGTGCAGAGCGAGTTGTTTCTTAGCTTCCCAAAGAGCTGGAAGCAAGATGCTTTGGGGCCCTTCTCACCCTTTGGCAAGAAGGCAGCACTTTGTGCCTTGCAGCTCTAGGGCAATGTAGCACACCCACAGCAGAAGTTGTACTTCAGCCAGATCAGGCCCGCAAAGAAACTGCGTTTCACAGGCCTTTGTAAGAGATGTTCCCGGTAGGCTGTTAGAGCACTGTGCAGAGCGAGTTGTTTCTTAGCTTCCCAACGAGCTGGAAGCAAGATGCTTTAGGGGCCATCTGCCCTTAAGGAAAGAAGGCAGCACTTTGTGCCTTGCATCTCTAGGGCAATGTAGCACACCCAGAGCAGATGTTCTACTTCTGCCAGGTCAGGCCTGCAAAGAAACTTCGTTTCACAGGCCCTTGTAAGAGACGTTCCCGGTAGGCTGTTAGAGCACTGTGCAGAGCGAGTTGTTTCTTAGCTTCCCAAAGAGCTGGAAGCAAGATGCTTTGGGGCCCTTCTCACCCTTTGGAAAGAAGGCAGCACTTTGTGCCTTGCAGCTCTAGGGCAATGTAGCACACCCCGAGCAGAAGTTCTACTTCAGCCAGATCAGGCCCGCAAAGAAACTGCGTTTCACAGGCCTTTGTAAGAGATGTTCCCGGTAGGCTGTTAGAGCACTGTGCAGAGCAAGTTGTTTCTTAGCTTCCCAGAGAGCTGGAAGCAAGATGCTTTGGGGCCCGTTAATTTTATACCCTGCTACTTTGCTGTAGTTGTTGATTATTTCTAATAGTTTTTCTGTGGATTCTTTGGGGTTTTCTATGTATAAGATCATGTCGTCTGCAAACAACGCGAGTTTTACTTCTTCGTTACCTATTTGGATTCCTTTCATTTTTTTTTCCTGCCGAATTGCTCTGGCCAGCACCTCCAGTACTATGTTGAATAGGAGTGGTGAAAGTGGGCACCCTTGTCTTGTTCCTGTCCTCAGAGCGATGGCTTTCAGCTTTTGTCCATTGAGTATGATGTTGGCTGTGGGTCTATCATATATGGCCTTTATTATGTTGAGGTACTTTCCTTCTATACCCATTTTACTGAGGGTTTTTATCATAAATGGGTGTTGGATCTTGTCGAATGCTTTCTCTGCGTCTATTGAGATGATCATGTGGTTTTTGTTTTTCATTTTGTTGATGTAGTGTATCACGTTGATTGACTTGCGGGTGTTGAACCATCCCTGTGTCCCTGGTATAAATCCCACTTGATCATGGTGTATAATCTTTTTGATGTATTGCTGTAATCGGTTTGCCAAAATTTGGTTGAGGATTTTTGCATCTATGTTCATCAGTGATATCGGCCTGTAGTTCTCCTTCTTTGTGTTGTCCTTGTCAGGTTTGGGGATCAGAGTGATGTTGGCTTCATAGAATGTGTTAGGGAGTTCTCCATCTTTCTCAATTTTCTGGAACAGTTTGAGGAGAATAGGTACAAAGAACTCACACTGCTTAACAACAAAAAAACAAACAACCCGATCAAAAAATGGGCAGAGGACATGAACAGACATTTCTCAAAAGAAGATATGAACATGGCCAATAGACACATGAAAAGATGTTCATCATCGCTAATCATCAGGGAAATGCAAACCAAAACTACACTAAGATATCACCTTACCACCGTTAGATTGGCAAAAACATCCAAAACCAAGAACGACAAATGTTGGAGAGGTTGTGGAGAAAGAGGAACCCTCATACACTGTTGGTGGGAATGCAAACTGGTACAGCCACTATGGAAAACAGTATGGAGATTTCTCAAAAAGTTAAAAATAGAAATACCCTATGACCCAGCCATCCCATTACTGGGTATCTATCCTAAGAACCTGATATCAGATATATCAAGAGTCCGTTGCACCCCTATGTTCATCGCAGCATTATTTACAATAGCCAAGACGTGGAACCAGCCTACATGCCCAGAAACTGATGATTGGATAAAGAAGATGTGGTATATATACACAATGGAATACTACTCAGCCATAAAAAGAGACGACATTGGCCCCTTCACAACAATGTGGATGGACCTCGAGGGCATTATGTTAAGCGAAATAAGTCAGGCAGAGAAAGACGAACTGTATATGACTCCACTCATAGGTGGAAATTAGTATATTGAGAAGGAGATCTGATCGGTGGTTACCAGGGAAAAGGGGGGGTGGGGGGAGGGCACGGAGGGGGAAGTGGTGTTCCCACAACATGACTAACAAAAATGTACAACTGAAATTTCACAAGCTTGTAATCCATCATAACATTAATAAACAAACAAACAAAAAAAAAAAAGATGCTTTGGGGCCCATCTGCCCCTATGGAAAGAACGCAGCACTTTCTGCCTTGCAGCTCTAGGGCAATGTAGCACACCCAGAGCAGATGTTCTACTTCAGCCAGATCAGGCCCGCAAAGAAACTGCGTTTCACAGGCCTTTGTAAGAGATGTTCCCGGTAGGCTGTTAGAGCACTGTGCAGAGCGAGTTGTTTCTTAGCTTCCCAAAGAGCTGGAAGCAAGATGCTTTGGGGCCCTTCTCACCCTTTGGCAAGAAGGCAGCACTTTGTGCCTTGCAGCTCTAGGGCAATGTAGCACACCCACAGCAGAAGTTGTACTTCAGCCAGATCAGGCCCGCAAAGAAACTGCGTTTCACAGGCCTTTGTAAGAGATGTTCCCGGTAGGCTGTTAGAGCACTGTGCAGAGCGAGTTGTTTCTTAGCTTCCCAACGAGCTGGAAGCAAGATGCTTTAGGGGCCATCTGCCCTTAAGGAAAGAAGGCAGCACTTTGTGCCTTGCATCTCTAGGGCAATGTAGCACACCCAGAGCAGATGTTCTACTTCTGCCAGGTCAGGCCTGCAAAGAAACTTCGTTTCACAGGCCCTTGTAAGAGACGTTCCCGGTAGGCTGTTAGAGCACTGTGCAGAGCGAGTTGTTTCTTAGCTTCCCAAAGAGCTGGAAGCAAGATGCTTTGGGGCCCTTCTCACCCTTTGGCAAGAAGGCAGCACTTTCTGCCTTGCAGCTCTAGGGCAATGTAGCACACCCAGAGCAGAAGTTCTACTTCAGCCAGATCAGGCCCGCAAAGAAACTGCGTTTCACAGGCCTTTGTAAGAGATGTTCCCGGTAGGCTGTTAGAGCACTGTGCAGAGCAGGTTGTTTCTTAGCTTCCCAATGAGCTGGAAGCAAGATGCTTTAGGGGCCATCTGCCCTTAAGGAAAGAAGGCAGCACTTTGTGCCTTGCATCTCTAGGGCAATGTAGCACACCCAGAGCAGATGTACTACTTCTGCCAGGTCAGGCCTGCAAAGAAACTTCGTTTCACAGGCCCTTGTAAGAGATGTTCCCGGTAGGCTGTTAGAGCACTGTGCAGAGCGAGTTGTTTCTTAGCTTCCCAGAGAGCTGGAAGCAAGATGCTTTGGGGCCCGTTAATTTTATACCCTGCTACTTTGCTGTAGTTGTTGATAATTTCTAGTAGTTTTTCTGTGGATTCTTTGGGGTTTTCTATGTATAAGATCATGTCGTCTGCAAACAACGCGAGTTTTACTTCTTCGTTACCTATTTGGATTCCTTTCATTTTTTTTTTCCTGCCGAATTGCTCTGGCCAGCACCTCCAGTACTATGTTGAATAGGAGTGGTGAAAGTGGGCACCCTTGTCTTGTTCCTGTCCTCAGAGGGATGGCTTTCAGCTTTTGTCCATTGAGTATGATGTTGGCTGTGGGTCTATCATATATGGCCTTTATTATGTTGAGGTACTTTCCTTCTATACCCATTTTACTGAGGGTTTTTTATCATAAATGGGTGTTGGATCTTGTCGAATGCTTTCTCTGCGTCTATTGAGATGATCATGTGGTTTTTGTTTTTCATTTTGTTGATGTAGTGTATCACGTTGATTGACTTGCGGGTGTTGAACCATCCCTGTGTCCCTGGTATAAATCCCACTTGATCATGGTGTATAATCTTTTTGATGTATTGCTGTAATCGGTTTGCCAAAATTTGGTTGAGGATTTTTGCATCTATGTTCATCAGTGATATCGGCCTGTAGTTCTCCTTCTTTGTGTTGTCCTTGTCAGGTTTGGGGATCAGAGTGATGTTGGCTTCATAGACTGTGTTAGGGAGTTCTCCATCTTTCTCAATTTTCTGGAACAGTTTGAGGAGAATAGGTACAAAGAACTCACACTGCTTAACAACAAAAAAACAAACAACCCGATCAAAAAATGGGCAGAGGACATGAACAGACATTTCTCCAAAGAAGATATGAACATGGCCAATAGACACATGAAAAGATGTTCATCATCGCTAATCATCAGGGAAATGCAAATCAAAACTACACTAAGATATCACCTTACCCCCGTTAGATTGGCAAAAACATCCAAAACCAAGAACGACAAATGTTGCAGAGGTTGTGGACAAAGAGGAACCCTCATACACTGTTGGTGGGAATGCAAACTGGTACAGCCACTATGGAAAACAGTATGGAGATTTCTCAAAAAGTTAAAAATAGAAATACCCTATGACCCAGCCATCCCATTACTGGGTATCTATCCTAAGAACCTGATATCAGATATCTCAAGAGTCCGTTGCACCCCTATGTTCATCGCAGCATTATTTACAATAGCCAAGACGTGGAACCAGCCTACATGCCCAGAAACTGATGATTGGATAAAGAAGATGTGGTATATATACACAATGGAATACTACTCAGCCATAAAAAAAGACGACATTGGCCCCTACACAACAATGTGGATGGACCTCGAGGGCATTATGTTAAGCGAAATAAGTCAGTCAGAGAAAGACGAACTCTATATGACTCCACTCATAGGTGGAAATTAGTATATTGAGAAGGAGATCTGATGGGTGGTTACCAGGGAAAAGGGGGAGTGGGGGGAGGGCACGGAGGGGGAAGTGGTGTTCCCACAATATGACTAACAAAAATGTACAGCTGAAATTTCACAAGCTTGTAATCCATCATAACATTAATAAACAAACAAACAAAAAAAAAAAAGATGCTTTGGGGCCCATCTGCCCCTTTGGAAAGAACGCAGCACTTTCTGCCTTGCAGCTCTATGGCAATGTAGCACACCCACAGCAGAAGTTCTACTTCAGCCAGATCAGGCCCGCAAAGAAACTGCGTTTCACAGGCCTTTGTAAGAGATGTTCCCGGTAGGCTGTTAGAGCACTGTGCAGAGCGAGTTGATTCTTAGCTTCCCAACGAGCTGGAAGCAAGATGCTTTAGGGGCCATCTGCCCTTAAGGAAAGAAGGCAGCACTTTGTGCCTTGCATCTCTAGGGCAATGTAGCACACCCAGAGCAGATGTTCTACTTCTGCCAGGTCAGGCCTGCAAAGAAACTTCGTTTCACAGGCCCTTGTAAGAGACGTTCCCGGTAGGCTGTTAGAGCACTGTGCAGAGCGAGTTGTTTCTTAGCTTCCCAAAGAGCTGGAAGCAAGATGCTTTGGGGCCCTTCTCACCCTTTGGAAAGAAGGCAGCACTTTGTGCCTTGCAGCTCTAGGGCAATGTAGCACACCCCGAGCAGAAGTTCTACTTCAGCCAGATCTGGCATGCAAAGAAACTGCGTTTCACAGGCCTTTGTAAGAGTTGTTCCCGGTAGGCTGTTAGAGCACTGTGCAGAGCGAGTTGTTTCTTAGCTTCCCAGAGAGCTGGAAGCAAGATGCTTTGGGGCCCGTTAATTTTATACCCTGCTACTTTGCTGTAGTTGTTGATTATTTCTAATAGTTTTTCTGTGGATTCTTTGGGGTTTTCTATGTATAAGATCATGTCGTCTGCAAACAACGCGAGTTTTACTTCTTCGTTACCTATTTGGATTCCTTTCATTTTTTTTTCCTGCCGAATTGCTCTGGCCAGCACCTCCAGTATTATGTTGAATAGGAGTGGTGAAAGTGGGCACCCTTGTCTTGTTCCTGTCCTCAGAGGGATGGCTTTCAGCTTTTGTCCATTGAGTATGATGTTGGCTGTGGGTCTATCATATATGGCCTTTATTATGTTGAGGTACTTTCCTTCTATACCCATTTTACTGAGGGTTTTTATCATAAATGGGTGTTGGATCTTGTCGAATGCTTTCTCTGCGTCTATTGAGATGATCATGTGGTTTTTGTTTTTCATTTTGTTGATGTAGTGTATCACGTTGATTGACTTGCGGGTGTTGAACCATCCCTGTGTCCCTGGTATAAATCCCACTTGATCATGGTGTATAATCTTTTTGATGTATTGCTGTAATCGGTTTGCCAAAATTTGGTTGAGGATTTTTGCATCTATGTTCATCAGTGATATCGGCCTGTAGTTCTCCTTCTTTGTGTTGTCCTTGTCAGGTTTGGGGATCAGAGTGATGTTGGCTTCATAGAATGTGTTAGGGAGTTCTCCATCTTTCTCAATTTTCTGGAACAGTTTGAGGAGAATAGGTACAAAGAACTCACACTGCTTAACAACAAAAAAACAAACAACCCGATCAAAAAATGGGCAGAGGACATGAACAGACATTTCTCCAAAGAAGATATGAACATGGCCAATAGACACATGAAAAGATGTTCATCATCGCTAATCATCAGGGAAATGCAAATCAAAACTACACTAAGATATCACCTTACCCCCGTTAGATTGGCAAAAACATCCAAAACCAAGAACGACAAATGTTGGAGAGGTTGTGGAGAAAGAGGAACCCTCATACACTGTTGGTGGGAATGCAAACTGGTACAGCCACTATGGAAAACAGTATGGAGATTTCTCAAAAAGTTAAAAATAGAAATACCCTATGACCCAGCCATCCCATTACTGGGTATCTATCCTAAGAACCTGATATCAGATATCTCAAGAGTCCGTTGCACCCCTATGTTCATCGCAGCATTATTTACAATAGCCAAGACGTGGAACCAGCCTACATGCCCAGAAACTGATGATTGGATAAAGAAGATGTGGTATATATACACAATGGAATACTACTCAGCCATAAAAAAAGACGACATTGGCCCCTTCACAACAATGTGGATGGACCTCGAGGGCATTATGTTAAGCGAAATAAGTCAGGCAGAGAAAGACGAACTCTATATGACTCCACTCATAGGTGGAAATTAGTATATTGAGAAGGAGATCTGATCGGTGGTTACCAGGGAAAAGGGGGGGTGGGGGGAGGGCACGGAGGGGGAAGTGGTGTTCCCACAACATGACTAACAAAAATGTACAACTGAAATTTCACAAGCTTGTAATCCATCATAACATTAATAAACAAACAAACAAAAAAAAAAAGATGCTTTGGGGCCCATCTGCCCCTATGGAAAGAACGCAGCACTTTCTGCCTTGCAGCTCTAGGGCAATGTAGCACACCCAGAGCAGAAGTTCTACTTCAGCCAGATCAGGCCCGCAAAGAAACTGCGTTTCACAGGCCATTGTAAGAGATGTTCCCAGTAGGCTGTTAGAGCACTGTGCAGAGCGAGTTGTTTCTTAGCTTCAGAAAGAGCTGGAAGCAAGATGCTTTGGGGCCCTTCTCACCCTTTGGCAAGAAGGCAGCACTTTGTGCCTTGCAGCTCTAGGGCAATGTAGCACACCCACAGCAGAAGTTGTACTTCAGCCAGATCAGGCCCGCAAAGAAACTGCGTTTCACAGGCCTTTGTAAGAGATGTTCCCGGTAGGCTGTTAGAGCACTGTGCAGAGCGAGTTGTTTCTTAGCTTCCCAATGAGCTGGAAGCAAGATGCTTTAGGGGCCATCTGCCCTTAAGGAAAGAAGGCAGCACTTTGTGCCTTGCATCTCTAGGGCAATGTAGCACACCCAGAGCAGATGTTCTACTTCTGCCAGGTCAGGCCTGCAAAGAAACTTCGTTTCACAGGCCCTTGTAAGAGACGTTCCCGGTAGGCTGTTAGAGCACTGTGCAGAGCGAGTTGTTTCTTAGCTTCCCAAAGAGCTGGAAGCAAGATGCTTTGGGGCCCTTCTCACCCTTTGGAAAGAAGGCAGCACTTTGTGCCTTGCAGCTCTAGGGCAATGTAGCACACCCCGAGCAGAAGTTCTACTTCAGCCAGATCTGGCATGCAAAGAAACTGCGTTTCACAGGCCTTTGTAAGAGTTGTTCCCGGTAGGCTGTTAGAGCACTGTGCAGAGCGAGTTGTTTCTTAGCTTCCCAGAGAGCTGGAAGCAAGATGCTTTGGGGCCCGTTAATTTTATACCCTGCTACTTTGCTGTAGTTGTTGATTATTTCTAATAGTTTTTCTGTGGATTCTTTGGGGTTTTCTATGTATAAGATCATGTCGTCTGCAAACAACGCGAGTTTTACTTCTTCGTTACCTATTTGGATTCCTTTCATTTTTTTTTCCTGCCGAATTGCTCTGGCCAGCACCTCCAGTACTATGTTGAATAGGAGTGGTGAAAGTGGGCACCCTTGTCTTGTTCCTGTCCTCAGAGGGATGGCTTTCAGCTTTTGTCCATTGAGTATGATGTTGGCTGTGGGTCTATCATATATGGCCTTTATTATGTTGAGGTACTTTCCTTCTATACCCATTTTACTGAGGGTTTTTATCATAAATGGGTGTTGGATCTTGTCGAATGCTTTCTCTGCGTCTATTGAGATGATCATGTGGTTTTTGTTTTTCATTTTGTTGATGTAGTGTATCACGTTGATTGACTTGCGGGTGTTGAACCATCCCTGTGTCCCTGGTATAAATCCCACTTGATCATGGTGTATAATCTTTTTGATGTATTGCTGTAATCGGTTTGCCAAAATTTGGTTGAGGATTTTTGCATCTATGTTCATCAGTGATATCGGCCTGTAGTTCTCCTTCTTTGTGTTGTCCTTGTCAGGTTTGGGGATCAGAGTGATGTTGGCTTCATAGAATGTGTTAGGGAGTTCTCCATCTTTCTCAATTTTCTGGAACAGTTTGAGGAGAATAGGTACAAAGAACTCACACTGCTTAACAACAAAAAAACAAACAACCCGATCAAAAAATGGGCAGAGGACATGAACAGACATTTCTCCAAAGAAGATATGATCATTGCCAATAGACACATGAAAAGATGTTCATCATCGCTAATCATCAGGGAAATGCAAACCAAAACTACACTAAGATATCACCTTACCCCCGTTAGATTGGCAAAAACATCCAAAACCAAGAACGACAAATGTTGGAGAGGTTGTGGAGAAAGAGGAACCCTCATACACTGTTGGTGGGAATGCAAACTGGTACAGCCACTATGGAAAACAGTATGGAGATTTCTCAAAAAGTTAAAAATAGAAATACCCTATGACCCAGCCATCCCATTACTGGGTATCTATCCTAAGAACCTGATATCAGATATCTCAAGAGTCCGTTGCACCCCTATGTTCATCGCAGCATTATTTACAATAGCCAAGACGTGGAACCAGCCTACATGCCCAGAAACTGATGATTGGATAAAGAAGATGTGGTATATATACACAATGGAATACTACTCAGCCATAAAAAAAGACGACATTGGCCCCTTCACAACAATGTGGATGGACCTCGAGGGCATTATGTTAAGCGAAATAAGTCAGGCAGAGAAAGACGAACTCTATATGACTCCACTCATAGGTGGAAATTAGTATATTGAGAAGGAGATCTGATCGGTGGTTACCAGGGAAAAGGGGGGGTGGGGGGAGGGCACGGAGGGGGAAGTGGTGTTCCCACAACATGACTAACAAAAATGTACAACTGAAATTTCACAAGCTTGTAATCCATCATAACATTAATAAACAAACAAACAAACAAAAAAAGATGCTTTGGGGCCCATCTGCCCCTATGGAAAGAACGCAGCACTTTGTGCCTTGCAGCTCTAGGGCAATGTAGCACACCCAGAGCAGAAGTTCTACTTCAGCCAGATCAGGCCCGCAAAGAAACTGCGTTTCACAGGCCTTTGTAAGAGATGTTCCCGGTAGGCTGTTAGAGCACTGTGCAGAGCGAGTTGTTTCTTAGCTTCCCAAAGAGCTGGAAGCAAGATGCTTTGGGGCCCTTCTCACCCTTTGGCAAGAAGGCAGCACTTTGTGCCTTGCAGCTCTAGGGCAATGTAGCACACCCACAGCAGAAGTTGTACTTCAGCCAGATCAGGCCCGCAAAGAAACTGCGTTTCACAGGCCTTTGTAAGAGATGTTCCCGGTAGGCTGTTAGAGCACTGTGCAGAGCGAGTTGTTTCTTAGCTTCCCAACGAGCTGGAAGCAAGATGCTTTAGGGGCCATCTGCCCTTAAGCAAAGAAGGCAGCACTTTGTGCCTTGCATCTCTAGGGCAATGTAGCACACCCAGAGCAGATGTTCTACTTCTGCCAGGTCAGGCCTGCAAAGAAACTTCGTTTCACAGGCCCTTGTAAGAGACGTTCCCGGTAGGCTGTTAGAGCACTGTGCAGAGCGAGTTGTTTCTTAGCTTCCCAAAGAGCTGGAAGCAAGATGCTTTGGGGCCCTTCTCACCCTTTGGAAAGAAGGCAGCACTTTGTGCCTTGCAGCTCTAGGGCAATGTAGCACACCCCGAGCAGAAGTTCTACTTCAGCCAGATCAGGCCCGCAAAGAAACTGCGTTTCACAGGCCTTTGTAAGAGATGTTCCCGGTAGGCTGTTAGAGCACTGTGCAGAGCGAGTTGTTTCTTAGCTTCCCAGAGAGCTGGAAGCAAGATGCTTTGGGGCCCGTTAATTTTATACCCTGCTACTTTGCTGTAGTTGTTGATTATTTCTAATAGTTTTTCTGTGGATTCTTTGGGGTTTTCTATGTATAAGATCATGTCGTCTGCAAACAACGCGAGTTTTACTTCTTCGTTACCTATTTGGATTCCTTTCATTTTTTTTTCCTGCCGAATTGCTCTGGCCAGCACCTCCAGTACTATGTTGAATAGGAGTGGTGAAAGTGGGCACCCTTGTCTTGTTCCTGTCCTCAGAGGGATGGCTTTCAGCTTTTGTCCATTGAGTATGATGTTGGCTGTGGGTCTATCATATATGGCCTTTATTATGTTGAGGTACTTTCCTTCTATACCCATTTTACTGAGGGTTTTTATCATAAATGGGTGTTGGATCTTGTCGAATGCTTTCTCTGCGTCTATTGAGATGATCATGTGGTTTTTGTTTTTCATTTTGTTGATGTAGTGTATCACGTTGATTGACTTGCGGGTGTTGAACCATCCCTGTGTCCCTGGTATAAATCCCACTTGATCATGGTGTATAATCTTTTTGATGTATTGCTGTAATCGGTTTGCCAAAATTTGGTTGAGGATTTTTGCATCTATGTTCATCAGTGATATCGGCCTGTAGTTCTCCTTGTTTGTGTTGTCCTTGTCAGGTTTGGGGATCAGAGTGATGTTGGCTTCATAGAATGTGTTAGGGAGTTCTCCATCTTTCTCAATTTTCTGGAACAGTTTGAGGAGAATAGGTACAAAGAACTCACACTGCTTAACAACAAAAAAACAAACAACCCGATCAAAAAATGGGCAGAGGACATGAACAGACATTTCTCAAAAGAAGATATGAACATGGCCAATAGACACATGAAAAGATGTTCATCATCGCTAATCATCAGGGAAATGCAAATCAAAACTACACTAAGATATCACCTTACCCCCGTTAGATTGGCAAAAACATCCAAAACCAAGAACGACAAATGTGGGAGAGGTTGTGGAGAAAGAGGAACCCTCATACACTGTTGGTGGGAATGCAAACTGGTACAGCCACTATGGAAAACAGTATGGAGATTTCTCAAAAAGTTAAAAATAGAAATACCCTATGACCCAGCCATCCCATTACTGGGTATCTATCCTAAGAACCTGATATCAGATATCTCAAGAGTCCGTTGCACCCCTATGTTCATCGCAGCATTATTTACAATAGCCAAGACGTGGAACCAGCCTACATGCCCAGAAACTGATGATTGGATAAAGAAGATGTGGTATATATACACAATGGAATACTACTCAGCCATAAAAAAAGACGACATTGGCCCCTTCACAACAATGTGGATGGACCTCGAGGGCATTATGTTAAGCGAAATAAGTCAGGCAGAGAAAGACGAACTCTATATGACTCCACTCATAGGTGGAAATGAGTATATTGAGAAGGAGATCTGATCGGTGGTTACCAGGGAAAAGGGGGGGTGGGGGGAGGGCACGGAGGGGGAAGTGGTGTTCCCACAACATGACTAACAAAAATGTACAACTGAAATTTCACAAGCTTGTAATCCATCATAACATTAATAAACAAACAAACAAAAAAAAAAAGATGCTTTGGGGCCCATCTGCCCCTATGGAAAGAACGCAGCACTTTGTGCCTTGCAGCTCTAGGGCAATGTAGCACACCCAGAGCAGAAGTTCTACTTCAGCCAGATCAGGCCCGCAAAGAAACTGCGTTTCACAGGCCTTTGTAAGAGATGTTCCCGGTAGGCTGTTAGAGCACTGTGCAGAGCGAGTTGTTTCTTAGCTTCCCAAAGAGCTGGAAGCAAGATGCTTTGGGGCCCTTCTCACCCTTTGGCAAGAAGGCAGCACTTTGTGCCTTGCAGCTCTAGGGCAATGTAGCACACCCACAGCAGAAGTTGTACTTCAGCCAGATCAGGCCCGCAAAGAAACTGCGTTTCACAGGCCTTTGTAAGAGATGTTCCCGGTAGGCTGTTAGAGCACTGTGCAGAGCGAGTTGTTTCTTAGCTTCCCAACGAGCTGGAAGCAAGATGCTTTAGGGGCCATCTGCCCTTAAGGAAAGAAGGCAGCACTTTGTGCCTTGCATCTCTAGGGCAATGTAGCACACCCAGAGCAGATGTTCTACTTCTGCCAGGTCAGGCCTGCAAAGAAACTTCGTTTCACAGGCCCTTGTAAGAGACGTTCCCGGTAGGCTGTTAGAGCACTGTGCAGAGCGACTTGTTTCTTAGCTTCCCAAAGAGCTGGAAGCAAGATGCTTTGGGGCCCTTCTCACCCTTTGGAAAGAAGGCAGCACTTTGTGCCTTGCAGCTCTAGGGCAATGTAGCACACCCCGAGCAGAAGTTCTACTTCAGCCAGATCAGGCCCGCAAAGAAACTGCGTTTCACAGGCCTTTGTAAGAGATGTTCCCGGTAGGCTGTTAGAGCACTGTGCAGAGCAAGTTGTTTCTTAGCTTCCCAGAGAGCTGGAAGCAAGATGCTTTGGGGCCCGTTAATTTTATACCCTGCTACTTTGCTGTAGTTGTTGATTATTTCTAATAGTTTTTCTGTGGATTCTTTGGGGTTTTCTATGTATAAGATCATGTCGTCTGCAAACAACGCGAGTTTTACTTCTTCGTTACCTATTTGGATTCCTTTCATTTTTTTTTCCTGCCGAATTGCTCTGGCCAGCACCTCCAGTACTATGTTGAATAGGAGTGGTGAAAGTGGGCACCCTTGTCTTGTTCCTGTCCTCAGAGGGATGGCTTTCAGCTTTTGTCCATTGAGTATGATGTTGGCTGTGGGTCTATCATATATGGCCTTTATTATGTTGAGGTACTTTCCTTCTATACCCATTTTACTGAGGGTTTTTATCATAAATGGGTGTTGGATCTTGTCGAATGCTTTCTCTGCGTCTATTGAGATGATCATGTGGTTTTTGTTTTTCATTTTGTTGATGTAGTGTATCACGTTGATTGACTTGCGGGTGTTGAACCATCCCTGTGTCCCTGGTATAAATCCCACTTGATCATGGTGTATAATCTTTTTGATGTATTGCTGTAATCGGTTTGCCAAAATTTGGTTGAGGATTTTTGCATCTATGTTCATCAGTGATATCGGCCTGTAGTTCTCCTTCTTTGTGTTGTCCTTGTCAGGTTGGGGGATCA
The DNA here is from genome assembly GCF_041296235.1 of Equus asinus. NCBI lineage: Eukaryota > Metazoa > Chordata > Mammalia > Perissodactyla > Equidae > Equus > Equus asinus. Next base: position 38,641,137 of record NC_091790.1, read on the forward strand.
GAGTGATGTTGGCTTCATAGAATGTGTTAGGGAGTTCTCCATCTTTCTCAATTTTCTGGAACAGTTTGAGGAGAATAGGTACAAAGAACTCACACTGCTTAACAACAAAAAAACAAACAACCCGATCAAAAAATGGGCAGAGGACATGAACAGACATTTCTCAAAAGAAGATATGAACATGGCCAATAGACACATGAAAAGATGTTCATCATCGCTAATCATCAGGGAAATGCAAATCAAAACTACACTAAGATATCACCTTACCCCCGTTAGATTGGCAAAAACATCCAAAACCAAGAACGACAAATGTGGGAGAGGTTGTGGAGAAAGAGGAACCCTCATACACTGTTGGTGGGAATGCAAACTGGTACAGCCACTATGGAAAACAGTATGGAGATTTCTCAAAAAGTTAAAAATAGAAATACCCTATGACCCAGCCATCCCATTACTGGGTATCTATCCTAAGAACCTGATATCAGATATCTCAAGAGTCCGTTGCACCCCTATGTTCATCGCAGCATTATTTACAATAGCCAAGACGTGGAACCAGCCTACATGCCCAGAAACTGATGATTGGATAAAGAAGATGTGGTATATATACACAATGGAATACTACTCAGCCATAAAAAAAGACGACATTGGCCCCTTCACAACAATGTGGATGGACCTCGAGGGCATTATGTTAAGCGAAATAAGTCAGGCAGAGAAAGACGAACTCTATATGACTCCACTCATAGGTGGAAATTAGTATATTGAGAAGGAGATCTGATCGGTGGTTACCAGGGAAAAGGGGGGGTGGGGGGAGGGCACGGAGGGGGAAGTGGTGTTCCCACAACATGACTAACAAAAATGTACAACTGAAATTTCACAAGCTTGTAATCCATCATAACATTAATAAACAAACAAACAAAAAAAAAAAGATGCTTTGGGGCCCATCTGCCCCTATGGAAAGAACGCAGCACTTTGTGCCTTGCAGCTCTAGGGCAATGTAGCACACCCAGAGCAGAAGTTCTACTTCAGCCAGATCAGGCCCGCAAAGAAACTGCGTTTCACAGGCCTTTGTAAGAGATGTTCCCGGTAGGCTGTTAGAGCACTGTGCAGAGCGAGTTGTTTCTTAGCTTCCCAAAGAGCTGGAAGCAAGATGCTTTGGGGCCCTTCTCACCCTTTGGCAAGAAGGCAGCACTTTGTGCCTTGCAGCTCTAGGGCAATGTAGCACACCCACAGCAGAAGTTGTACTTCAGCCAGATCAGGCCCGCAAAGAAACTGCGTTTCACAGGCCTTTGTAAGAGATGTTCCCGGTAGGCTGTTAGAGCACTGTGCAGAGCGAGTTGTTTCTTAGCTTCCCAACGAGCTGGAAGCAAGATGCTTTAGGGGCCATCTGCCCTTAAGGAAAGAAGGCAGCACTTTGTGCCTTGCATCTCTAGGGCAATGTAGCACACCCAGAGCAGATGTTCTACTTCTGCCAGGTCAGGCCTGCAAAGAAACTTCGTTTCACAGGCCCTTGTAAGAGACGTTCCCGGTAGGCTGTTAGAGCACTGTGCAGAGCGAGTTGTTTCTTAGCTTCCCAAAGAGCTGGAAGCAAGATGCTTTGGGGCCCTTCTCACCCTTTGGAAAGAAGGCAGCACTTTGTGCCTTGCAGCTCTAGGGCAATGTAGCACACCCCGAGCAGAAGTTCTACTTCAGCCAGATCAGGCCCGCAAAGAAACTGCGTTTCACAGGCCTTTGTAAGAGATGTTCCCGGTAGGCTGTTAGAGCACTGTGCAGAGCAAGTTGTTTCTTAGCTTCCCAGAGAGCTGGAAGCAAGATGCTTTGGGGCCCGTTAATTTTATACCCTGCTACTTTGCTGTAGTTGTTGATTATTTCTAATAGTTTTTCTGTGGATTCTTTGGGGTTTTCTATGTATAAGATCATGTCGTCTGCAAACAACGCGAGTTTTACTTCTTCGTTACCTATTTGGATTCCTTTCATTTTTTTTTCCTGCCGAATTGCTCTGGCCAGCACCTCCAGTACTATGTTGAATAGGAGTGGTGAAAGTGGGCACCCTTGTCTTGTTCCTGTCCTCAGAGGGATGGCTTTCAGCTTTTGTCCATTGAGTATGATGTTGGCTGTGGGTCTATCATATATGGCCTTTATTATGTTGAGGTACTTTCCTTCTATACCCATTTTACTGAGGGTTTTTATCATAAATGGGTGTTGGATCTTGTCGAATGCTTTCTCTGCGTCTATTGAGATGATCATGTGGTTTTTGTTTTTCATTTTGTTGATGTAGTGTATCACGTTGATTGACTTGCGGGTGTTGAACCATCCCTGTGTCCCTGGTATAAATCCCACTTGATCATGGTGTATAATCTTTTTGATGTATTGCTGTAATCGGTTTGCCAAAATTTGGTTGAGGATTTTTGCATCTATGTTCATCAGTGATATCGGCCTGTAGTTCTCCTTCTTTGTGTTGTCCTTGTCAGGTTGGGGGATCAGAGTGATGTTGGCTTCATAGAATGTGTTAGGGAGTTCTCCATCTTTCTCAATTTTCTGGAACAGTTTGAGGAGAATAGGTACAAAGAACTCACACTGCTTAACAACAAAAAAACAAACAACCCGATCAAAAAATGGGCAGAGGACATGAACAGACTTTTCTCCAAAGAAGATATGAACATGGCCAATAGACACATGAAAAGATGTTCATCATCGCTAATCATCAGGGAAATGCAAACCAAAACTACACTAAGATATCACCTTACCACCGTTAGATTGGCAAAAACATCCAAAACCAAGAACGACAAATGTGGGAGAGGTTGTGGAGAAAGAGGAACCCTCATACACTGTTGGTGGGAATGCAAACTGGTACAGCCACTATGGAAAACAGTATGGAGATTTCTCAAAAAGTTAAAAATAGAAATACCCTATGACCCAGCCATCCCATTACTGGGTATCTATCCTAAGAACCTGATATCAGATATCTCAAGAGTCCGTTGCACCCCTATGTTCATCGCAGCATTATTTACAATAGCCAAGACGTGGAACCAGCCTACATGCCCAGAAACTGATGATTGGATAAAGAAGATGTGGTATATATACACAATGGAATACTACTCAGCCATAAAAAAAGACGACAGTGGCCCCTTCACAACAATGTGGATGGACCTCGAGGGCATTATGTTAAGCGAAATAAGTCAGGCAGAGAAAGACGAACTCTATATGACTCCACTCATAGGTGGAAATTAGTATATTGAGAAGGAGATCTGATCGGTGGTTACCAGGGAAAAGGGGGGGTGGGGGGAGGGCACGGAGGGGGAAGTGGTGTTCCCACAACATGACTAACAAAAATGTACAACTGAAATTTCACAAGCTTGTAATCCATCATAACATTAATAAACAAACAAACAAACAAAAAAAAGATGCTTTGGGGCCCATCTGCCCCTATGGAAAGAACGCAGCACTTTGTGCCTTGCAGCTCTAGGGCAATGTAGCACACCCAGAGCAGAAGTTCTACTTCAGCCAGATCAGGCCCGCAAAGAAACTGCGTTTCACAGGCCTTTGTAAGAGATGTTCCCGGTATGCTGTTAGAGCACTGTGCAGAGCGAGTTGTTTCTTAGCTTCCCAAAGAGCTGGAAGCAAGATGCTTTGGGGCCCTTCTCACCCTTTGGCAAGAAGGCAGCACTTTGTGCCTTGCAGCTCTAGGGCAATGTAGCACACCCACAGCAGAAGTTGTACTTCAGCCAGATCAGGCCCGCAAAGAAACTGCGTTTCACAGGCCTTTGTAAGAGATGTTCCCGGTAGGCTGTTAGAGCACTGTGCAGAGCGAGTTGTTTCTTAGCTTCCCAACGAGCTGGAAGCAAGATGCTTTAGGGGCCATCTGCCCTTAAGGAAAGAAGGCAGCACTTTGTGCCTTGCATCTCTAGGGCAATGTAGCACACCCAGAGCAGATGTTCTACTTCTGCCAGGTCAGGCCTGCAAAGAAACTTCGTTTCACAGGCCCTTGTAAGAGACGTTCCCGGTAGGCTGTTAGAGCACTGTGCAGAGCGAGTTGTTTCTTAGCTTCCCAAAGAGCTGGAAGCAAGATGCTTTGGGGCCCTTCTCACCCTTTGGAAAGAAGGCAGCACTTTGTGCCTTGCAGCTCTAGGGCAATGTAGCACACCCCGAGCAGAAGTTCTACTTCAGCCAGATCAGGCCCGCAAAGAAACTGCGTTTCACAGGCCTTTGTAAGAGATGTTCCCGGTAGGCTGTTAGAGCACTGTGCAGAGCAAGTTGTTTCTTAGCTTCCCAGAGAGCTGGAAGCAAGATGCTTTGGGGCCCGTTAATTTTATACCCTGCTACTTTGCTGTAGTTGTTGATTATTTCTAATAGTTTTTCTGTGGATTCTTTGGGGTTTTCTATGTATAAGATCATGTCGTCTGCAAACAACGCGAGTTTTACTTCTTCGTTACCTATTTGGATTCCTTTCATTTTTTTTTCCTGCCGAATTGCTCTGGCCAGCACCTCCAGTACTATGTTGAATAGGAGTGGTGAAAGTGGGCACCCTTGTCTTGTTCCTGTCCTCAGAGCGATGGCTTTCAGCTTTTGTCCATTGAGTATGATGTTGGCTGTGGGTCTATCATATATGGCCTTTATTATGTTGAGGTACTTTCCTTCTATACCCATTTTACTGAGGGTTTTTATCATAAATGGGTGTTGGATCTTGTCGAATGCTTTCTCTGCGTCTATTGAGATGATCATGTGGTTTTTGTTTTTCATTTTGTTGATGTAGTGTATCACGTTGATTGACTTGCGGGTGTTGAACCATCCCTGTGTCCCTGGTATAAATCCCACTTGATCATGGTGTATAATCTTTTTGATGTATTGCTGTAATCGGTTTGCCAAAATTTGGTTGAGGATTTTTGCATCTATGTTCATCAGTGATATCGGCCTGTAGTTCTCCTTCTTTGTGTTGTCCTTGTCAGGTTGGGGGATCAGAGTGATGTTGGCTTCATAGAATGTGTTAGGGAGTTCTCCATCTTTCTCAATTTTCTGGAACAGTTTGAGGAGAATAGGTACAAAGAACTCACACTGCTTAACAACAAAAAAACAAACAACCCGATCAAAAAATGGGCAGAGGACATGAACAGACTTTTCTCCAAAGAAGATATGAACATGGCCAATAGACACATGAAAAGATGTTCATCATCGCTAATCATCAGGGAAATGCAAACCAAAACTACACTAAGATATCACCTTACCACCGTTAGATTGGCAAAAACATCCAAAACCAAGAACGACAAATGTTGGAGAGGTTGTGGAGAAAGAGGAACCCTCATACACTGTTGGTGGGAATGCAAACTGGTACAGCCACTATGGAAAACAGTATGGAGATTTCTCAAAAAGTTAAAAATAGAAATACCCTATGACCCAGCCATCCCATTACTGGGTATCTATCCTAAGAACCTGATATCAGATATCTCAAGAGTCCGTTGCACCCCTATGTTCATCGCAGCATTATTTACAATAGCCAAGACGTGGAACCAGCCTACATGCCCAGAAACTGATGATTGGATAAAGAAGATGTGGTATATATACACAATGGAATACTACTCAGCCATAAAAAAAGACGAAAGTGGCCCCTTCACAACAATGTGGATGGACCTCGAGGGCATTATGTTAAGCGAAATAAGTCAGGCAGAGAAAGACGAACTCTATATGACTCCACTCATAGGTGGAAATTAGTATATTGAGAAGGAGATCTGATCGGTGGTTACCAGGGAAAAGGGGGGGTGGGGGGAGGGCACGGAGGGGGAAGTGGTGTTCCCACAACATGACTAACAAAAATGTACAACTGAAATTTCACAAGCTTGTAATCCATCATAACATTAATAAACAAACAAACAAACAAAAAAAAGATGCTTTGGGGCCCATCTGCCCCTATGGAAAGAACGCAGCACTTTCTGCCTTGCAGCTCTAGGGCAATGTAGCACACCCAGAGCAGAAGTTCTACTTCAGCCAGATCAGGCCCGCAAAGAAACTGCGTTTCACAGGCCTTTGTAAGAGATGTTCCCGGTATGCTGTTAGAGCACTGTGCAGAGCGAGTTGTTTCTTAGCTTCCCAAAGAGCTGGAAGCAAGATGCTTTGGGGCCCTTCTCACCCTTTGGCAAGAAGGCAGCACTTTGTGCCTTGCAGCTCTAGGGCAATGTAGCACACCCACAGCAGAAGTTGTACTTCAGCCAGATCAGGCCCGCAAAGAAACTGCGTTTCACAGGCCTTTGTAAGAGATGTTCCCGGTAGGCTGTTAGAGCACTGTGCAGAGCGAGTTGTTTCTTAGCTTCCCAACGAGCTGGAAGCAAGATGCTTTAGGGGCCATCTGCCCTTAAGGAAAGAAGGCAGCACTTTGTGCCTTGCATCTCTAGGGCAATGTAGCACACCCAGAGCAGATGTTCTACTTCTGCCAGGTCAGGCCTGCAAAGAAACTTCGTTTCACAGGCCCTTGTAAGAGACGTTCCCGGTAGGCTGTTAGAGCACTGTGCAGAGCGAGTTGTTTCTTAGCTTCCCAAAGAGCTGGAAGCAAGATGCTTTGGGGCCCTTCTCACCCTTTGGAAAGAAGGCAGCACTTTGTGCCTTGCAGCTCTAGGGCAATGTAGCACACCCCGAGCAGAAGTTCTACTTCAGCCAGATCAGGCCCGCAAAGAAACTGCGTTTCACAGGCCTTTGTAAGAGATGTTCCCGGTAGGCTGTTAGAGCACTGTGCAGAGCAAGTTGTTTCTTAGCTTCCCAGAGAGCTGGAAGCAAGATGCTTTGGGGCCCGTTAATTTTATACCCTGCTACTTTGCTGTAGTTGTTGATTATTTCTAATAGTTTTTCTGTGGATTCTTTGGGGTTTTCTATGTATAAGATCATGTCGTCTGCAAACAACGCGAGTTTTACTTCTTCGTTACCTATTTGGATTCCTTTCATTTTTTTTTCCTGCCGAATTGCTCTGGCCAGCACCTCCAGTACTATGTTGAATAGGAGTGGTGAAAGTGGGCACCCTTGTCTTGTTCCTGTCCTCAGAGCGATGGCTTTCAGCTTTTGTCCATTGAGTATGATGTTGGCTGTGGGTCTATCATATATGGCCTTTATTATGTTGAGGTACTTTCCTTCTATACCCATTTTACTGAGGGTTTTTATCATAAATGGGTGTTGGATCTTGTCGAATGCTTTCTCTGCGTCTATTGAGATGATCATGTGGTTTTTGTTTTTCATTTTGTTGATGTAGTGTATCACGTTGATTGACTTGCGGGTGTTGAACCATCCCTGTGTCCCTGGTATAAATCCCACTTGATCATGGTGTATAATCTTTTTGATGTATTGCTGTAATCGGTTTGCCAAAATTTGGTTGAGGATTTTTGCATCTATGTTCATCAGTGATATCGGCCTGTAGTTCTCCTTCTTTGTGTTGTCCTTGTCAGGTTTGGGGATCAGAGTGATGTTGGCTTCATAGAATGTGTTAGGGAGTTCTCCATCTTTCTCAATTTTCTGGAACAGTTTGAGGAGAATAGGTACAAAGAACTCACACTGCTTAACAACAAAAAAACAAACAACCCGATCAAAAAATGGGCAGAGGACATGAACAGACATTTCTCAAAAGAAGATATGAACATGGCCAATAGACACATGAAAAGATGTTCATCATCGCTAATCATCAGGGAAATGCAAACCAAAACTACACTAAGATATCACCTTACCACCGTTAGATTGGCAAAAACATCCAAAACCAAGAACGACAAATGTGGGAGAGGTTGTGGAGAAAGAGGAACCCTCATACACTGTTGGTGGGAATGCAAACTGGTACAGCCACTATGGAAAACAGTATGGAGATTTCTCAAAAAGTTAAAAATAGAAATACCCTATGACCCAGCCATCCCATTACTGGGTATCTATCCTAAGAACCTGATATCAGATATCTCAAGAGTCCGTTGCACCCCTATGTTCATCGCAGCATTATTTACAATAGCCAAGACGTGGAACCAGCCTACATGCCCAGAAACTGATGATTGGATAAAGAAGATGTGGTATATATACACAATGGAATACTACTCAGCCATAAAAAAAGACGAAAGTGGCCCCTTCACAACAATGTGGATGGACCTCGAGGGCATTATGTTAAGCGAAATAAGTCAGGCAGAGAAAGACGAACTCTATATGACTCCACTCATAGGTGGAAATTAGTATATTGAGAAGGAGATCTGATCGGTGGTTACCAGGGAAAAGGGGGGGTGGGGGGAGGGCACGGAGGGGGAAGTGGTGTTCCCACAACATGACTAACAAAAATGTACAACTGAAATTTCACAAGCTTGTAATCCATCATAACATTAATAAACAAACAAACAAAAAAAAAAAGATGCTTTGGGGCCCATCTGCCCCTATGGAAAGAACGCAGCACTTTGTGCCTTGCAGCTCTAGGGCAATGTAGCACACCCAGAGCAGAAGTTCTACTTCAGCCAGATCAGGCCCGCAAAGAAACTGCGTTTCACAGGCCTTTGTAAGAGATGTTCCCGGTAGGCTGTTAGAGCACTGTGCAGAGCGAGTTGTTTCTTAGCTTCCCAAAGAGCTGGAAGCAAGATGCTTTGGGGCCCTTCTCACCCTTTGGCAAGAAGGCAGCACTTTGTGCCTTGCAGCTCTAGGGCAATGTAGCACACCCACAGCAGAAGTTGTACTTCAGCCAGATCAGGCCCGCAAAGAAACTGCGTTTCACAGGCCTTTGTAAGAGATGTTCCCGGTAGGCTGTTAGAGCACTGTGCAGAGCGAGTTGTTTCTTAGCTTCCCAACGAGCTGGAAGCAAGATGCTTTAGGGGCCATCTGCCCTTAAGGAAAGAAGGCAGCACTTTGTGCCTTGCATCTCTAGGGCAATGTAGCACACCCAGAGCAGATGTTCTACTTCTGCCAGGTCAGGCCTGCAAAGAAACTTCGTTTCACAGGCCCTTGTAAGAGACGTTCCCGGTAGGCTGTTAGAGCACTGTGCAGAGCGAGTTGTTTCTTAGCTTCCCAAAGAGCTGGAAGCAAGATGCTTTGGGGCCCTTCTCACCCTTTGGAAAGAAGGCAGCACTTTGTGCCTTGCAGCTCTAGGGCAATGTAGCACACCCCGAGCAGAAGTTCTACTTCAGCCAGATCAGGCCCGCAAAGAAACTGCTTTTCACAGGCCTTTGTAAGAGATGTTCCCGGTAGGCTGTTAGAGCACTGTGCAGAGCAAGTTGTTTCTTAGCTTCCCAGAGAGCTGGAAGCAAGATGCTTTGGGGCCCGTTAATTTTATACCCTGCTACTTTGCTGTAGTTGTTGATTATTTCTAATAGTTTTTCTGTGGATTCTTTGGGGTTTTCTATGTATAAGATCATGTCGTCTGCAAACAACGCGAGTTTTACTTCTTCGTTACCTATTTGGATTCCTTTCATTTTTTTTTCCTGCCGAATTGCTCTGGCCAGCACCTCCAGTACTATGTTGAATAGGAGTGGTGAAAGTGGGCACCCTTGTCTTGTTCCTGTCCTCAGAGGGATGGCTTTCAGCTTTTGTCCATTGAGTATGATGTTGGCTGTGGGTCTATCATATATGGCCTTTATTATGTTGAGGTACTTTCCTTCTATACCCATTTTACTGAGGGTTTTTATCATAAATGGGTGTTGGATCTTGTCGAATGCTTTCTCTGCGTCTATTGAGATGATCATGTGGTTTTTGTTTTTCATTTTGTTGATGTAGTGTATCACGTTGATTGACTTGCGGGTGTTGAACCATCCCTGTGTCCCTGGTATAAATCCCACTTGATCATGGTGTATAATCTTTTTGATGTATTGCTGTAATCGGTTTGCCAAAATTTGGTTGAGGATTTTTGCATCTATGTTCATCAGTGATATCGGCCTGTAGTTCTCCTTCTTTGTGTTGTCCTTGTCAGGTTTGGGGATCAGAGTGATGTTGGCTTCATAGAATGTGTTAGGGAGTTCTCCATCTTTCTCAATTTTCTGGAACAGTTCGAGGAGAATAGGTACAAAGAACTCACACTGCTTAACAACAAAAAAACAAACAACCCGATCAAAAAATGGGCAGAGGACATGAACAGACATTTCTCCAAAGAAGATATGAATATGGCCAATAGACACATGAAAAGATGTTCATCATCGCTAATCATCAGGGAAATGCAAACCAAAACTACACTAAGATATCACCTTACCACCGTTAGATTGGCAAAAACATCCAAAACCAAGAACGACAAATGTTGGAGAGGTTGTGGAGAAAGAGGAACCCTCATACACTGTTGGTGGGAATGCAAACTGGTATAGCCACTATGGAAAACAGTATGGAGATTTCTCAAAAAGTTAAAAATAGAAATACCCTATGACCCAGCCATCCCATTACTGGGTATCTATCCTAAGAACCTGATATCAGATATCTCAAGAGTCCGTTGCACCCCTATGTTCATCGCAGCATTATTTACAATAGCCAAGACGTGGAACCAGCCTACATGCCCAGAAACTGATGATTGGATAAAGAAGATGTGGTATATATACACAATGGAATACTACTCAGCCATAAAAAAAGACGACATTGGCCCATTCACAACAATGTGGATGGACCTCGAGGGCATTATGTTAAGCGAAATAAGTCAGGCAGAGAAAGACGAACTCTATATGACTCCACTCATAGGTGGAAATTAGTATATTGAGAAGGAGATCTGATCGGTGGTTACCAGGGAAAAGGGGGGGTGGGGGGAGGGCACGGAGGGGGAAGTGGTGTTCCCACAACGTGACTAACAAAAATGTACAACTGAAATTTCACAAGCTTGTAATCCATCATAACATTAATAAACAAAAAAAAAAAGATGCTTTGGGGCCCATCTGCCCCTATGGAAAGAACGCAGCACTTTCTGCCTTGCAGCTCTAGGGCAATGTAGCACACCCAGAGCAGAAGTTGTACTTCAGCCAGATCAGGCCCGCAAAGAAACTGCGTTTCACAGGCCTTTGTAAGAGATGTTCCCGGTAGGCTGTTAGAGCACTGTGCAGAGCGAGTTGTTTCTTAGCTTCCCAAAGAGCTGGAAGCAAGATGCTTTGGGGCCCTTCTCACCCTTTGGCAAGAAGGCAGCACTTTGTGCCTTGCATCTCTAGGGCAATGCAGCACACCCACAGCAGAAGTTGTACTTCAGCCAGATCAGGCCCGCAAAGAAACTGCGTTTCACAGGCCTTTGTAAGAGATGTTCCCGGTAGGCTCTTAGAGCACTGTGCAGAGCGAGTTGTTTCTTAGCTTCCCAATGAGCTGGAAGCAAGATGCTTTAGGGGCCATCTGCCCTTAAGGAAAGAAGGCAGCACTTTGTGCCTTGCATCTCTAGGGCAATGTAGCACACCCAGAGCAGATGTTCTACTTCTGCCAGGTCAGGCCTGCAAAGAAACTTCGTTTCACAGGCCCTTGTAAGAGATGTTCCCGGTAGGCTGTTAGAGCACTGTGCAGAGCGACTTGTTTCTTAGCTTCCCAAAGAGCTGGAAGCAAGATGCTTTGGGGCCCTTCTCACCCTTTGAAAAGAAGGCAGCACTTTGTGCCTTGCAGCTCTAGGGCAATGTAGCACACCCCGAGCAGAAGTTCTACTTCAGCCAGATCAGGCCCGCAAAGAAACTTCGTTTCACAGGCCTTTGTAAGAGATGTTCCCGGTAGGCTGTTAGAGCACTGTGCAGAGCGAGTTGTTTCTTAGCTTCCCAGAGAGCTGGAAGCAAGATGCTTTGGGGCCCGTTAATTTTATACCCTGCTACTTTGCTGTAGTTGTTGATTATTTCTAATAGTTTTTCTGTGGATTCTTTGGGGTTTTCTATGTATAAGATCATGTCGTCTGCAAACAACGCGAGTTTTACTTCTTCGTTACCGATTTGGATTCCTTTCATTTTTTTTTCCTGCCGAATTGCTCTGGCCAGCACCTCCAGTACTATGTTGAATAGGAGTGGTGAAAGTGGGCACCCTTGTCTTGTTCCTGTCCTCAGAGGGATGGCTTTCAGCTTTTGTCCATTGAGTATGATGTTGGCTGTGGGTCTATCATATATGGCCTTTATTATGTTGAGGTACTTTCCTTCTATACCCATTTTACTGAGGGTTTTTATCATAAATGGGTGTTGGATCTTGTCGAATGCTTTCTCTGCGTCTATTCAGATGATCATGTGGTTTTTTTTTTTCATTTTGTTGATGTAGTGTATCACGTTGATTGACTTGTGGGTGTTGAACCATCCCTGTGTCCCTGGTATAAATCCCACTTGATCATGGTGTATAATCCTTTTGATGTATTGCTGTAATCGGTTTGCCAAAATTTTGTTGAGGATTTTTGCATCTATGTTCATCAGTGATATCGGCCTGTAGTTCTCCTTCTTTGTGTTGTCCTTGTCAGGTTTGGGGATCAGAGTGATGTTGGCTTCATAGAATGTGTTAGGGAGTTCTCCATCTTTCTCAATTTTCTGGAACAGTTTGAGGAGAATAGGTACAAAGAACTCACACTGCTTAACAACAAAAAAACAAACAACCCGATCAAAAAATGGGCAGAGGACATGAACAGACATTTCTCCAAAGAAGATATGAACATGGCCAATAGACACATGAAAAGATGTTCATCATCGCTAATCATCAGGGAAATGCAAATCAAAACTACACTAAGATATCACCTTACCCCCGTTAGATTGGCAAAAACATCCAAAACCAAGAACGACAAATGTTGGAGAAGTTGTGGAGAAAGAGGAACCCTCATACACTGTTGGTGGGAATGCAAACTGGTACAGCCACTATGGAAAACAGTATGGAGATTTCTCAAAAAGTTAAAAATAGAAATACCCTATGACCCAGCCATCCCATTACTGGGTATCTATCCTAAGAACCTGATATCAGATATCTCAAGAGTCCGTTGCACCCCTATGTTCATCGCAGCATTATTTACAATAGCCAAGACGTGGAACCAGCCTACATGCCCAGAAACTGATGATTGGATAAAGAAGATGTGGTATATATACACAATGGAATACTACTCAGCCATAAAAAAAGACGACATTGGCCCCTTCACAACAATGTGGATGGACCTCGAGGGCATTATGTTAAGCGAAATAAGTCAGTCAGAGAAAGACGAACTCTATATGACTCCACTCATAGGTGGAAATTAGTATATTGAGAAGGAGATCTGATGGGTGGTTACCAGGGAAAAGGGGGGGTGGGGGGAGGGCACGGAGGGGGAAGTGGTGTTCCCACAACATGACTAACAAAAATGTACAACTGAAATTTCACAAGCTTGTAATCCATCATAACATTAATAAACAAACAAACAAAAAAAAAGATGCTTTGGGGCCCATCTGCCCCTATGGAAAGAAGGCAGCACTTTCTGCCTTGCAGCTCTAGGGCAATGTAGCACACCCAGAGCAGAAGTTCTACTTCAGCCAGATCAGGCCCGCAAAGAAACTGCGTTTCACAGGCCTTTGTAAGAGATGATCCCGGTAGGCTGTTAGAGCACTGTGCAGAGCGACTTGTTTCTTAGCTTCCCAAAGAGCTGGAAGCAAGATGCTTTGGGGCCCTTCTCACCCTTTGGCAAGAAGGCAGCACTTTGTGCCTTGCAGCTCTAGGGCAATGTAGCACACCCAGAGCAGAAGTTCTACTTCAGCCAGATCAGGCCTGCAAAGAAACTGCGTTTCACAGGCCTTTGTAAGAGATGTTCCCTGTAGGCTGTTAGAGCACTGTGCAGAGCGAGTTGTTTCTCAGCTTCCCAAAGAGCTGGAAGCAAGATGCTTTGGGGCCCTTCTCACCCTTTGGAAAGAAGGCAGCACTTTGTGCCTTGCAGCTCTAGGGCAATGTAGCACACCCCGAGCAGAAGTTCTACTTCAGCCAGATCTGGCCTGCAAAGAAACTGCGTTTCACAGGCCTTTGTAAGAGATGTTCCCGGTAGGCTCTTAGAGCACTGTGCAGAGCGAGTTGTTTCTTAGCTTCCCAATGAGCTGGAAGCAAGATGCTTTAGGGGCCATCTGCCCTTAAGGAAAGAAGGCAGCACTTTGTGCCTTGCATCTCTAGGGCAATGTAGCACACCCAGAGCAGATGTTCTACTTCTGCCAGGTCAGGCCTGCAAAGAAACTTCGTTTCACAGGCCCTTGTAAGAGATGTTCCCGGTAGGCTGTTAGAGCACTGTGCAGAGCGACTTGTTTCTTAGCTTCCCAAAGAGCTGGAAGCAAGATGCTTTGGGGCCCTTCTCACCCTTTGAAAAGAAGGCAGCACTTTGTGCCTTGCAGCTCTAGGGCAATGTAGCACACCCCGAGCAGAAGTTCTACTTCAGCCAGATCAGGCCCGCAAAGAAACTGCGTTTCACAGGCCTTTGTAAGAGATGTTCCCGGTAGGCTGTTAGAGCACTGTGCAGAGCGAGTTGTTTCTTAGCTTCCCAGAGAGCTGGAAGCAAGATGCTTTGGGGCCCGTTAATTTTATACCCTGCTACTTTGCTGTAGTTGTTGATTATTTCTAATAGTTTTTCTGTGGATTCTTTGGGGTTTTCTATGTATAAGATCATGTCGTCTGCAAACAACGCGAGTTTTACTTCTTCGTTACCGATTTGGATTCCTTTCATTTGTTTTTCCTGCCGAATTGCTCTGGCCAGCACCTCCAGTACTATGTTGAATAGGAGTGGTGAAAGTGGGCACCCTTGTCTTGTTCCTGTCCTCAGAGGGATGGCTTTCAGCTTTTGTCCATTGAGTATGATGTTGGCTGTGGGTCTATCATATATGGCCTTTATTATGTTGAGGTACTTTCCTTCTATACCCATTTTACTGAGGGTTTTTATCATAAATGGGTGTTGGATCTTGTCGAATGCTTTCTCTGCGTCTATTCAGATGATCATGTGGTTTTTTTTTTTCATTTTGTTGATGTAGTGTATCACGTTGATTGACTTGTGGGTGTTGAACCATCCCTGTGTCCCTGGTATAAATCCCACTTGATCATGGTGTATAATCCTTTTGATGTATTGCTGTAATCGGTTTGCCAAAATTTTGTTGAGGATTTTTGCATCTATGTTCATCAGTGATATCGGCCTGTAGTTCTCCTTCTTTGTGTTGTCCTTGTCAGGTTTGGGGATCAGAGTGATGTTGGCTTCATAGAATGTGTTAGGGAGTTCTCCATCTTTCTCAATTTTCTGGAACAGTTTGAGGAGAATAGGTACAAAGAACTCACACTGCTTAACAACAAAAAAACAAACAACCCGATCAAAAAATGGGCAGAGGACATGAACAGACATTTCTCCAAAGAAGATATGAACATGGCCAATAGACACATGAAAAGATGTTCATCATCGCTAATCATCAGGGAAATGCAAATCAAAACTACACTAAGATATCACCTTACCCCCGTTAGATTGGCAAAAACATCCAAAACCAAGAACGACAAATGTTGGAGAAGTTGTGGAGAAAGAGGAACCCTCATACACTGTTGGTGGGAATGCAAACTGGTACAGCCACTATGGAAAACAGTATGGAGATTTCTCAAAAAGTTAAAAATAGAAATACCCTATGACCCAGCCATCCCATTACTGGGTATCTATCCTAAGAACCTGATATCAGATATCTCAAGAGTCCGTTGCACCCCTATGTTCATCGCAGCATTATTTACAATAGCCAAGACGTGGAACCAGCCTACATGCCCAGAAACTGATGATTGGATAAAGAAGATGTGGTATATATACACAATGGAATACTACTCAGCCATAAAAAAAGACGACATTGGCCCCTTCACAACAATGTGGATGGACCTCGAGGGCATTATGTTAAGCGAAATAAGTCAGTCAGAGAAAGACGAACTCTATATGACTCCACTCATAGGTGGAAATTAGTATATTGAGAAGGAGATCTGATGGGTGGTTACCAGGGAAAAGGGGGGGTGGGGGGAGGGCACGGAGGGGGAAGTGGTGTTCCCACAACATGACTAACAAAAATGTACAACTGAAATTTCACAAGCTTGTAATCCATCATAACATTAATAAACAAACAAAAAAAAAAAAAGATGCTTTGGGGCCCATCTGCCCCTATGGAAAGAAGGCAGCACTTTCTGCCTTGCAGCTCTAGGGCAATGTAGCACACCCAGAGCAGAAGTTCTACTTCAGCCAGATCAGGCCCGCAAAGAAACTGCGTTTCACAGGCCTTTGTAAGAGATGATCCCGGTAGGCTGTTAGAGCACTGTGCAGAGCGACTTGTTTCTTAGCTTCCCAAAGAGCTGGAAGCAAGATGCTTTGGGGCCCTTCTCACCCTTTGGCAAGAAGGCAGCACTTTGTGCCTTGCAGCTCTAGGGCAATGTAGCACACCCAGAGCAGAAGTTCTACTTCAGCCAGATCAGGCCTGCAAAGAAACTGCGTTTCACAGGCCTTTGTAAGAGATGTTCCCTGTAGGCTGTTAGAGCACTGTGCAGAGCGAGTTGTTTCTCAGCTTCCCAAAGAGCTGGAAGCAAGATGCTTTGAGGCCCTTCTCACCCTTTGGAAAGAAGGCAGCACTTTGTGCCTTGCAGCTCTAGGGCAATGTAGCACACCCCGAGCAGAAGTTCTACTTCAGCCAGATCTGGCCTGCAAAGAAACTGCGTTTCACAGGCCTTTGTAAGTGATGTTCCCGGTAGGCTGTTACAGCACTGTGCAGAGCGAGTTGTTTCTCAGCTTCCCAAACAGCCGGAAGCAAGATGCTTTGGGGCCCTTCTCACCCTTTGGAAAGAAGGCAGCACTTTGTGCCTTGCAGCTCTAGGGCAATGTAGCACACCCACAGCAGAAGTTCTACTTCAGCCAGATCAGGCCCGCAAAGAAACTGCGTTTCACAGGCCTTTGTAAGAGATGTTCCTGGTAGGCTGTTAGAGCACTGTGCAGAGCGAGTTGTTTCTTAGCTTCCCAACGAGCTGGAAGCAAGATGCTTCAGGGGCCATCTGCCCTTAAGGAAAGAAGGCAGCACTTTGTGCCTTGCAGCTCTAGGGCAATGTAGCACACCCAGAGCAGATGTTCTACTTCTCCCAGGTCAGGCCTGCAAAGAAACTTCGTTTCACAGGCCTTTGTAAGAGATGTTCCCGGTATGCTGTAAGAGCACTGTGCAGAGCGACTTGTTTCTTAGCTTCCCAGAGAGGTGGAAGCAAGATGCTTTGGGGCCCTTCTCACCCTTTGGAAAGAAGGCAGCACTTTGTGCCTTGCAGCTCTAGGGCAATGTAGTACACCCACAGCAGAAGTTGTACTTCAGCCAGATCAGGCCCGCAAAGAAACTGCGTTTCACAGGCCTTTGTAAGAGATGTTCCCTGTAGGCTGTTAGAGCACTGTGCAGAGCGAGTTGTTTCTTAGCTTCCCAAAGAGCTGGAAGCAAGATGCTTTAGGGGCCATCTGCCCTTAAGGAAAGAAGGCAGCACTTTGTGCCTTGCATCTCTAGGGCAATGTAGCACACCCAGAGCAGAAGTTCTACTTCAGCCAGATCTGGCATGCAAAGAAACTGCGTTTCACAGGCCTTTGTAAGAGATGTTCCCGGTAGGCTGTTAGAGCACTGTGCAGAGCGAGTTGCTTCTTAGCTTCCCAGAGAGCTGGAAGCAAGATGCTTTGGGGCCCTTTAATTTTATACCCTGCTACTTTGCTGTAGTTGTTGATTATTTCTAATAGTTTTTCTGTGGATTCTTTGGGGTTTTCTATGTATAAGATCATGTCGTCTGCAAACAACGCGAGTTTTACTTCTTCGTTACCGATTTGGATTCCTTTCATTTTTTTTTCCTGCCGAATTGCTCTGGCCAGCACCTCCAGTACTATGTTGAATAGGAGTGGTGAAAGTGGGCACCCTTGTCTTGTTCCTGTCCTCAGAGGGATGGCTTTCAGCTTTTGTCCATTGAGTATGATGTTGGCTGTGGGTCTATCATATATGGCCTCTATTATGTTGAGGTACTTTCCTTCTATACCCATTTTACTGAGGGTTTTTATCATAAATGGGTGTTGGATCTTGTCGAATGCTTTCTCTGCGTCTATTGAGATGATCATGTGGTTTTTGTTTTTCATTTTGTTGATGTAGTGTATCACGTTGATTGACTTGCGGGTGTTGAACCATCCCTGTGTCCCTGGTATAAATCCCACTTGATCATGGTGTATAATCTTTTTGATGTATTGCTGTAATCGGTTTGCCAAAATTTGGTTGAGGATTTCTGCATCTATGTTCATCAGTGATATCGGCCTGTAGTTCTCCTTCTTTGTGTTGTCCTTGTCAGGTTTGGGGATCAGAGTGATGTTGGCTTCATAGAATGTGTTAGGGAGTTCTCCATCTTTCTCAATTTTCTGGAACAGTTTGAGGAGAATAGGTACAAAGAACTCACACTGCTTAACAACAAAAAAACAAACAACCCGATCAAAAAATGGGCAGAGGACATGAACAGACATTTCTCAAAAGAAGATATGAACATGGCCAATAGACACATGAAAAGATGTTCATCATCGCTAATCATCAGGGAAATGCAAACCAAAACTACACTAAGATATCACCTTACCCCCGTTAGATTGGCAAAAACATCCAAAACCAAGAACGACAAATGTTGGAGAGGTTGTGGAGAAAGAGGAACCCTCATACACTGTTGGTGGGAATGCAAACTGGTACAGCCACTATGGAAAACAGTATGGAGATTTCTCAAAAAGTTAAAAATAGAAATACCCTATGACCCAGCCATCCCATTACTGGGTATCTATCCTAAGAACCTGATATCAGATATCTCAAGAGTCCGTTGCACCCCTATGTTCATCGCAGCATTATTTACAATAGCCAAGACGTGGAACCAGCCTACATGCCCAGAAACTGATGATTGGATAAAGAAGATGTGGTATATATACACAATGGAATACTACTCAGCCATAAAAAAAGACGACATTGGCCCCTTCACAACAATGGGGATGGACCTCGAGGGCATTATGTTAAGCGAAATAAGTCAGGCAGAGAAAGACGAACTCTATATGACTCCACTCATAGGTGGAAATGAGTATATTGAGAAGGAGATCTGATCGGTGGTTACCAGGGAAAAGGGGGGGTGGGGGGAGGGCACGGAGGGGGAAGTGGTGTTCCCACAACATGACTAACAAAAATGTACAACTGAAATTTCACAAGCTTGTAATCCATCATAACATTAATAAACAAACAAACAAAAAAAAAAGATGCTTTGGGGCCCATCTGCCCCTATGGAAAGAACGCAGCACTTTGTGCCTTGCAGCTCTAGGGCAATGTAGCACACCCAGAGCAGAAGTTCTACTTCAGCCAGATCAGGCCCGCAAAGAAACTGCGTTTCACAGGCCTTTGTAAGAGATGTTCCCGGTAGGCTGTTAGAGCACTGTGCAGAGCGAGTTGTTTCTTAGCTTCCCAAAGAGCTGGAAGCAAGATGCTTTGGGGCCCTTCTCACCCTTTGGCAAGAAGGCAGCACTTTGTGCCTTGCAGCTCTAGGGCAATGTAGCACACCCACAGCAGAAGTTGTACTTCAGCCAGATCAGGCCTGCAAAGAAACTGCGTTTCACAGGCCTTTGTAAGAGATGTTCCCGGTAGGCTGTTAGAGCACTGTGCAGAGCGAGTTGTTTCTTTGCTTCCCAGAGAGCTGGAAGCAAGATGCTTTGGGGCCCGTTAATTTTATACCCTGCTACTTTGCTGTAGTAGTTGATTATTTCTAATAGTTTTTCTGAGGATTCTTTGGGGTTTTCTATGTATAAGATCATGTCGTCTGCAAACAACGCGAGTTTTACTTCTTCGTTACCTATTTGGATTCCTTTCATTTTTTTTTCCTGCCGAATTGCTCTGGCCAGCACCTCCAGTACTATGTTGAATAGGAGTGGTGAAAGTGGGCACCCTTGTCTTGTTCCTGTCCTCAGAGGGATGGCTTTCAGCTTTTGTCCATTGAGTATGATGTTGGCTGTGGGTCTATCATATATGGCCTTTATTATGTTGAGGTACTTTCCTTCTATACCCATTTTACTGAGGGTTTTTATCATAAATGGGTGTTGGATCTTGTCGAATGCTTTCTCTGCGTCTATTGAGATGATCATGTGGTTTTTGTTTTTCATTTTGTTGATGTAGTGTATCACGTTGATTGACTTGCGGGTGTTGAACCATCCCTGTGTCCCTGGTATAAATCCCACTTGATCATGGTGTATAATCTTTTTGATGTATTGCTGTAATCGGTTTGCCAAAATTTGGTTGAGGATTTTTGCATCTATGTTCATCAGTGATATCGGCCTGTAGTTCTCCTTCTTTGTGTTGTCCTTGTCAGGTTTGGGGATCAGAGTGATGTTGGCTTCATAGAATGTGTTAGGGAGTTCTCCATCTTTCTCAATTTTCTGGAACAGTTTGAGGAGAATAGGTACAAAGAACTCACACTGCTTAACAACAAAAAAACAAACAACCCGATCAAAAAATGGGCAGAGGACATGAACAGACATTTCTCCAAAGAAGATATGAACATGGCCAATAGACACATGAAAAGATGTTCATCATCGCTAATCATCAGGGAAATGCAAATCAAAACTACACTAAGATATCACCTTACCCCCGTTAGATTGGCAAAAACATCCAAAACCAAGAACGACAAATGTTGGAGAGGTTGTGGAGAAAGAGGAACCCTCATACACTGTTGGTGGGAATGCAAACTGGTACAGCCACTATGGAAAACAGTATGGAGATTTCTCAAAAAGTTAAAAATAGAAATACCCTATGACCCAGCCATCCCATTACTGGGTATCTATCCTAAGAACCTGATATCAGATATCTCAAGAGTCCGTTGCACCCCTATGTTCATCGCAGCATTATTTACAATAGCCAAGACGTGGAACCAGCCTACATGCCCAGAAACTGATGATTGGATAAAGAAGATGTGGTATATATACACAATGGAATACTACTCAGCCATAAAAAAAGACGACATTGGCCCCTTCACAACAATGTGGATGGACCTCGAGGGCATTATGTTAAGCGAAATAAGTCAGGCAGAGAAAGACGAACTCTATATGACTCCACTCATAGGTGGAAATTATTATATTGAGAAGGAGATCTGATCGGTGGTTACCAGGGAAAAGGGGAGGTGGGGGGAGGGCACGGAGGGGGAAGTGGTGTTCCCACAACGTGACTAACAAAAATGTACAACTGAAATTTCACAAGCTTGTAATCCATCATAACATTAATAAACAAACAAACAAAAAAAAAAGATGCTTTGGGGCCCATCTGCCCCTATGGAAAGAACGCAGCACTTTGTGCCTTGCAGCTCTAGGGCAATGTAGCACACCCAGAGCAGAAGTTCTACTTCAGCCAGATCAGGCCCGCAAAGAAACTGCGTTTCACAGGCCTTTGTAAGAGATGTTCCCGGTAGGCTGTTAGAGCACTGTGCAGAGCGAGTTGTTTCTTAGCTTCCCAAAGAGCTGGAAGCAAGATGCTTTGGGGCCCTTCTCACCCTTTGGCAAGAAGGCAGCACTTTGTGCCTTGCAGCTCTAGGGCAATGTAGCACACCCACAGCAGAAGTTGTACTTCAGCCAGATCAGGCCCGCAAAGAAACTGCGTTTCACAGGCCTTTGTAAGAGATGTTCCCGGTAGGCTGTTAGAGCACTGTGCAGAGCGAGTTGTTTCTTTGCTTCCCAGAGAGCTGGAAGCAAGATGCTTTGGGGCCCGTTAATTTTATACCCTGCTACTTTGCTGTAGTAGTTGATTATTTCTAATAGTTTTTCTGAGGATTCTTTGGGGTTTTCTATGTATAAGATCATGTCGTCTGCAAACAACGCGAGTTTTACTTCTTCGTTACCTATTTGGATTCCTTTCATTTTTTTTTCCTGCCGAATTGCTCTGGCCAGCACCTCCAGTACTATGTTGAATAGGAGTGGTGAAAGTGGGCACCCTTGTCTTGTTCCTGTCCTCAGAGGGATGGCTTTCAGCTTTTGTCCATTGAGTATGATGTTGGCTGTGGGTCTATCATATATGGCCTTTATTATGTTGAGGTACTTTCCTTCTATACCCATTTTACTGAGGGTTTTTATCATAAATGGGTGTTGGATCTTGTCGAATGCTTTCTCTGCGTCTATTGAGATGATCATGTGGTTTTTGTTTTTCATTTTGTTGATGTAGTGTATCACGTTGATTGACTTGCGGGTGTTGAACCATCCCTGTGTCCCTGGTATAAATCCCACTTGATCATGGTGTATAATCTTTTTGATGTATTGCTGTAATCGGTTTGCCAAAATTTGGTTGAGGATTTTTGCATCTATGTTCATCAGTGATATCGGCCTGTAGTTCTCCTTCTTTGTGTTGTCCTTGTCAGGTTTGGGGATCAGAGTGATGTTGGCTTCATAGAATGTGTTAGGGAGTTCTCCATCTTTCTCAATTTTCTGGAACAGTTTGAGGAGAATAGGTACAAAGAACTCACACTGCTTAACAACAAAAAAACAAACAACCCGATCAAAAAATGGGCAGAGGACATGAACAGACATTTCTCCAAAGAAGATATGAACATGGCCAATAGACACATGAAAAGATGTTCATCATCGCTAATCATCAGGGAAATGCAAATCAAAACTACACTAAGATATCACCTTACCCCCGTTAGATTGGCAAAAACATCCAAAACCAAGAACGACAAATGTTGGAGAGGTTGTGGAGAAAGAGGAACCCTCATACACTGTTGGTGGGAATGCAAACTGGTATAGCCACTATGGAAAACAGTATGGAGATTTCTCAAAAAGTTAAAAATAGAAATACCCTATGACCCAGCCATCCCATTACTGGGTATCTATCCTAAGAACCTGATATCAGATATCTCAAGAGTCCGTTGCACCCCTATGTTCATCGCAGCATTATTTACAATAGCCAAGACGTGGAACCAGCCTACATGCCCAGAAACTGATGATTGGATAAAGAAGATGTGGTATATATACACAATGGAATACTACTCAGCCATAAAAAAAGACGACATTGGCCCCTTCACAACAATGTGGATGGACCTCGAGGGCATTATGTTAAGCGAAATAAGTCAGTCAGAGAAAGACGAACTCTATATGACTCCACTCATAGGTGGAAATTAGTATATTGAGAAGGAGATCTGATGGGTGGTTACCAGGGAAAAGGGGGGGTGGGAGGAGGGCACGGAGGGGGAAGTGGTGTTCCCACAACATGACTAACAAAAATGTACAACTGAAATTTCACAAGCTTGTAATCCATCATAACATTAATAAACAAACAAACAAAAAAAAAGATGCTTTGGGGCCCATCTGCCCCTATGGAAAGAAGGCAGCACTTTCTGCCTTGCAGCTCTAGGGCAATGTAGCACACCCAGAGCAGAAGTTCTACTTCAGCCAGATCAGGCCCGCAAAGAAACTGCGTTTCACAGGCCTTTGTAAGAGATGATCCCGGTAGGCTGTTAGAGCACTGTGCAGAGCGAGTTGTTTCTTAGCTTCCCAAAGAGCTGGAAGCAAGATGCTTTGGGGCCCTTCTCACCCTTTGGCAAGAAGGCAGCACTTTGTGCCTTGCAGCTCTAGGGCAATGTAGCACACCCAGAGCAGAAGTTCTACTTCAGCCAGATCAGGCCTGCAAAGAAACTGCGTTTCACAGGCCTTTGTAAGAGATGTTCCCTGTAGGCTGTTAGAGCACTGTGCAGAGCGAGTTGTTTCTCAACTTCCCAAAGAGCTGGAAGCAAGATGCTTTGAGGCCCTTCTCACCCTTTGGAAAGAAGGCAGCACTTTGTGCCTTGCAGCTCTAGGGCAATGTAGCACACCCCGAGCAGAAGTTCTACTTCAGCCAGATCTGGCCTGCAAAGAAACTGCGTTTCACAGGCCTTTGTAAGTGATGTTCCCGGTAGGCTGTTACAGCACTGTGCAGAGCGAGTTGTTTCTCAGCTTCCCAAACAGCCGGAAGCAAGATGCTTTGGGGCCCTTCTCACCCTTTGGAAAGAAGGCAGCACTTTGTGCCTTGCAGCTCTAGGGCAATGTAGCACACCCACAGCAGAAGTTCTACTTCAGCCAGATCAGGCCCGCAAAGAAACTGCGTTTCACAGGCCTTTGTAAGAGATGTTCCTGGTAGGCTGTTAGAGCACTGTGCAGAGCGAGTTGTTTCTTAGCTTCCCAACGAGCTGGAAGCAAGATGCTTCAGGGGCCATCTGCCCTTAAGGAAAGAAGGCAGCACTTTGTGCCTTGCAGCTCTAGGGCAATGTAGCACACCCAGAGCAGATGTTCTACTTCTCCCAGGTCAGGCCTGCAAAGAAACTTCGTTTCACAGGCCTTTGTAAGAGATGTTCCCGGTATGCTGTAAGAGCACTGTGCAGAGCGACTTGTTTCTTAGCTTCCCAGAGAGGTGGAAGCAAGATGCTTTGGGGCCCTTCTCACCCTTTGGAAAGAAGGCAGCACTTTGTGCCTTGCAGCTCTAGGGCAATGTAGTACACCCACAGCAGAAGTTCTACTTCAGCCAGATCTGGCATGCAAAGAAACTGCGTTTCACAGGCCTTTGTAAGAGATGTTCCCTGTAGGCTGTTAGAGCACTGTGCAGAGCGAGTTGTTTCTTAGCTTCCCAAAGAGCTGGAAGCAAGATGCTTTAGGGGCCATCTGCCCTTAAGGAAAGAAGGCAGCACTTTGTGCCTTGCATCTCTAGGGCAATGTAGCACACCCAGAGCAGATGTTCTACTTCTGCCAGGTCAGGCCTGCAAAGAAACTTCGTTTCACAGGCCCTTGTAAGAGATGTTCCCGGTAGGCTGTTAGAGCACTGTGCAGAGCGACTTGTTTCTTAGCTTCCCAAAGAGCTGGAAGCAAGATGCTTTGGGGCCCGTTAATTTTATACCCTGCTACTTTGCTGCAGTTGTTGATTATTTCTAATAGTTTTTCTGTGGATTCTTTGGGGTTTTATATGTATAAGATCATGTCGTCTGCAAACAACGCGAGTTTTACTTCTTCGTTACCAATTTGGATTCCTTTCATTTGTTTTTCCTGCCGAATTGCTCTGGCCAGCACCTCCAGTACTATGTTGAATAGGAGTGGTGAAAGTGGGCACCCTTGTCTTGTTCCTGTCCTCAGAGGGATGGCTTTCAGCTTTTGTCCATTGAGTATGATGTTGGCTGTGGGTCTATCATATATGGCCTTTATTATGTTGAGGTACTTTCCTTCTATACCCGTTTTACTGAGGGTTTTTATCATAAATGGGTGTTGGATCTTGTCGAATGCTTTCTCTGCGTCTATTGAGATGATCATGTGGTTTTTGTTTTTCATTTTGTTGATGTAGTGTATCACGTTGATTGACTTGCGGGTGTTGAACCATCCCTGTGTCCCTGGTATAAATCCCACTTGATCATGGTGTATAATCTTTTTGATGTATTGCTGTAATCGGTTTGCCAAAATTTGGTTGAGGATTTTTGCATCTATGTTCATCAGTGATATCGGCCTGTAGTTCTCCTTCTTTGTGTTGTCCTTGTCAGGTTGGGGGATCAGAGTGATGTTGGCTTCATAGAATGTGTTAGGGAGTTCTCCATCTTTCTCAATTTTCTGGAACAGTTTGAGGAGAATAGGTACAAAGAACTCACACTGCTTAACAACAAAAAAACAAACAACCCGATCAAAAAATGGGCAGAGGACATGAACAGACTTTTCTCCAAAGAAGATATGAACATGGCCAATAGACACATGAAAAGATGTTCATCATCGCTAATCATCAGGGAAATGCAAACCAAAACTACACTAAGATATCACCTTACCCCCGTTAGATTGGCAAAAACATCCAAAACCAAGAACGACAAATGTTGGAGAGGTTGTGGAGAAAGAGGAACCCTCATACACTGTTGGTGGGAATGCAAACTGGTACAGCCACTATGGAAAACAGTATGGAGATTTCTCAAAAAGTTAAAAATAGAAATACCCTATGACCCAGCCATCCCATTACTGGGTATCTATCCTAAGAACCTGATATCAGATATCTCAAGAGTCCGTTGCACCCCTATGTTCATCGCAGCATTATTTACAATAGCCAAGACGTGGAACCAGCCTACATGCCCAGAAACTGATGATTGGATAAAGAAGATGTGGTATATATACACAATGGAATACTACTCAGCCATAAAAAAAGACGACATTGGCCCCTTCACAACAATGTGGATGGACCTCGAGGGCATTATGTTAAGCGAAATAAGTCAGGCAGAGAAAGACGAACTCTATATGACTCCACTCATAGGTGGAAATGAGTATATTGAGAAGGAGATCTGATCGGTGGTTACCAGGGAAAAGGGGGGGTGGGGGGAGGGCACGGAGGGGGAAGTGGTGTTCCCACAACGTGACTAACAAAAATGTACAACTGAAATTTCACAAGCTTGTAATCCATCATAACATTAATAAACAAACAAACAAAAAAAAAAGATGCTTTGGGGCCCATCTGCCCCTATGGAAAGAACGCAGCACTTTGTGCCTTGCAGCTCTAGGGCAATGTAGCACACCCAGAGCAGAAGTTCTACTTCAGCCAGATCAGGCCCGCAAAGAAACTGCGTTTCACAGGCCTTTGTAAGAGATGTTCCCGGTAGGCTGTTAGAGCACTGTGCAGAGCGAGTTGTTTCTTAGCTTCCCAAAGAGCTGGAAGCAAGATGCTTTGGGGCCCTTCTCACCCTTTGGCAAGAAGGCAGCACTTTGTGCCTTGCAGCTCTAGGGCAATGTAGCACACCCACAGCAGAAGTTGTACTTCAGCCAGATCAGGCCCGCAAAGAAACTGCGTTTCACAGGCCTTTGTAAGAGATGTTCCCGGTAGGCTGTTAGAGCACTGTGCAGAGCGAGTTGTTTCTTTGCTTCCCAGAGAGCTGGAAGCAAGATGCTTTGGGGCCCGTTAATTTTATACCCTGCTACTTTGCTGTAGTAGTTGATTATTTCTAATAGTTTTTCTGAGGATTCTTTGGGGTTTTCTATGTATAAGATCATGTCGTCTGCAAACAACGCGAGTTTTACTTCTTCGTTACCTATTTGGATTCCTTTCATTTTTTTTTCCTGCCGAATTGCTCTGGCCAGCACCTCCAGTACTATGTTGAATAGGAGTGGTGAAAGTGGGCACCCTTGTCTTGTTCCTGTCCTCAGAGGGATGGCTTTCAGCTTTTGTCCATTGAGTATGATGTTGGCTGTGGGTCTATCATATATGGCCTTTATTATGTTGAGGTACTTTCCTTCTATACCCATTTTACTGAGGGTTTTTATCATAAATGGGTGTTGGATCTTGTCGAATGCTTTCTCTGCGTCTATTGAGATGATCATGTGGTTTTTGTTTTTCATTTTGTTGATGTAGTGTATCACGTTGATTGACTTGCGGGTGTTGAACCATCCCTGTGTCCCTGGTATAAATCCCACTTGATCATGGTGTATAATCTTTTTGATGTATTGCTGTAATCGGTTTGCCAAAATTTGGTTGAGGATTTTTGCATCTATGTTCATCAGTGATATCGGCCTGTAGTTCTCCTTCTTTGTGTTGTCCTTGTCAGGTTTGGGGATCAGAGTGATGTTGGCTTCATAGAATGTGTTAGGGAGTTCTCCATCTTTCTCAATTTTCTGGAACAGTTTGAGGAGAATAGGTACAAAGAACTCACACTGCTTAACAACAAAAAAACAAACAACCCGATCAAAAAATGGGCAGAGGACATGAACAGACATTTCTCCAAAGAAGATATGAACATGGCCAATAGACACATGAAAAGATGTTCATCATCGCTAATCATCAGGGAAATGCAAATCAAAACTACACTAAGATATCACCTTACCCCCGTTAGATTGGCAAAAACATCCAAAACCAAGAACGACAAATGTTGCAGAGGTTGTGGAGAAAGAGGAACCCTCATACACTGTTGGTGGGAATGCAAACTGGTACAGCCACTATGGAAAACAGTATGGAGATTTCTCAAAAAGTTAAAAATAGAAATACCCTATGACCCAGCCATCCCATTACTGGGTATCTATCCTAAGAACCTGATATCAGATATCTCAAGAGTCCGTTGCACCCCTATGTTCATCGCAGCATTATTTACAATAGCCAAGACGTGGAACCAGCCTACATGCCCAGAAACTGATGATTGGATAAAGAAGATGTGGTATATATACACAATGGAATACTACTCAGCCATAAAAAAAGACGACATTGGCCCCTTCACAACAATGTGGATGGACCTCGAGGGCATTATGTTAAGCGAAATAAGTCAGGCAGAGAAAGACGAACTCTATATGACTCCACTCATAGGTGGAAATTATTATATTGAGAAGGAGATCTGATCGGTGGTTACCAGGGAAAAGGGGAGGTGGGGGGAGGGCACGGAGGGGGAAGTGGTGTTCCCACAACGTGACTAACAAAAATGTACAACTGAAATTTCACAAGCTTGTAATCCATCATAACATTAATAAACAAAGAAAAAAAAAGATGCTTTGGGGCCCATCTGCCCCTATGGAAAGAACGCAGCACTTTCTGCCTTGCAGCTCTAGGGCAATGTAGCACACCAAGAGCAGAAGTTCTACTTCAGCCAGATCAGGCCCGCAAAGAAACTGCGTTTCACAGGCCTTTGTAAGAGATGTTCCCGGTAGGCTGTTAGAGCACTGTGCAGAGCGAGTTGTTTCTTAGCTTCCCAAAGAGCTGGAAGCAAGATGCTTTGGGGCCCTTCTCACCCTTTGGCAAGAAGGCAGCACTTTGTGCCTTGCAGCTCTAGGGCAATGTAGCACACCCACAGCAGAAGTTGTACTTCAGCCAGATCAGGCCCACAAAGAAACTGCGTTTCACAGGCCTTTTTAAGAGATGTTCCCGGTAGGCTGTTAGAGCACTGTGCAGAGCGAGTTGTTTCTTAGCTTCCCAACGAGCTGGAAGCAAGATGCTTTAGGGGCCATCTGCCCTTAAGGAAAGAAGGCAGCACTTTGTGCCTTGCATCTCTAGGGCAATGTAGCACACCCAGAGCAGATGTTCTACTTCTGCCAGGTCAGGCCTGCAAAGAAACTTCGTTTCACAGGCCCTTGTAAGAGACGTTCCCGGTAGGCTGTTAGAGCACTGTGCAGAGCGAGTTGTTTCTTAGCTTCCCAAAGAGCTGGAAGCAAGATGCTTTGGGGCCCTTCTCACCCTTTGGCAAGAAGGCAGCACTTTGTGCCTTGCAGCTCTAGGGCAATGTAGCACACCCCGAGCAGAAGTTCTACTTCAGCCAGATCAGGCCCGCAAAGAAACTGCGTTTCACAGGCCTTTGTAAGAGATGTTCCCGGTAGGCTGTTAGAGCACTGTGCAGAGCGAGTTGTTTCTTAGCTTCCCAGAGAGCTGGAAG
Source organism: Equus asinus (assembly GCF_041296235.1). Lineage (NCBI taxonomy): Eukaryota > Metazoa > Chordata > Mammalia > Perissodactyla > Equidae > Equus > Equus asinus. The sequence goes on from NC_091790.1 coordinate 38,670,351, forward strand.
CAAGATGCTTTGGGGCCCGTTAATTTTATACCCTGCTACTTTGCTGTAGTTGTTGATTATTTCTAATAGTTTTTCTGTGGATTCTTTGGGGTTTTCTATGTATAAGATCATGTCGTCTGCAAACAACGCGAGTTTTACTTCTTCGTTACCTATTTGGATTCCTTTCATTTTTTTTTCCTGCCGAATTGCTCTGGCCAGCACCTCCAGTACTATGTTGAATAGGAGTGGTGAAAGTGGGCACCCTTGTCTTGTTCCTGTCCTCAGAGGGATGGCTTTCAGCTTTTGTCCATTGAGTATGATGTTGGCTGTGGGTCTATCATATATGGCCTTTATTATGTTGAGGTACTTTCCTTCTATACCCATTTTACTGAGGGTTTTTATCATAAATGGGTGTTGGATCTTGTCGAATGCTTTCTCTGCGTCTATTGAGATGATCATGTGGTTTTTGTTTTTCATTTTGTTGATGTAGTGTATCACGTTGATTGACTTGCGGGTGTTGAACCATCCCTGTGTCCCTGGTATAAATCCCACTTGATCATGGTGTATAATCTTTTTGATGTATTGCTGTAATCGGTTTGCCAATATTTGGTTGAGGATTTCTGCATCTATGTTCATCAGTGATATCGGCCTGTAGTTCTCCTTCTTTGTGTTGTCCTTGTCAGGTTTGGGGATCAGAGTGATGTTGGCTTCATAGAATGTGTTAGGGAGTTCTCCATCTTTCTCAATTTTCTGGAACAGTTTGAGGAGAATAGGTACAAAGAACTCACACTGCTTAACAACAAAAAAACAAACAACCCGATCAAAAAATGGGCAGAGGACATGAACAGACATTTCTCAAAAGAAGATATGAACATGGCCAATAGACACATGAAAAGATGTTCATCATCGCTAATCATCAGGGAAATGCAAACCAAAACTACACTAAGATATCACCTTACCCCCGTTAGATTGGCAAAAACATCCAAAACCAAGAACGACAAATGTTGGAGAGGTTGTGGAGAAAGAGGAACCCTCATACACTGTTGGTGGGAATGCAAACTGGTACAGCCACTATGGAAAACAGTATGGAGATTTCTCAAAAAGTTAAAAATAGAAATACCCTATGACCCAGCCATCCCATTACTGGGTATCTATCCTAAGAACCTGATATCAGATATCTCAAGAGTCCGTTGCACCCCTATGTTCATCGCAGCATTATTTACAATAGCCAAGACGTGGAACCAGCCTACATGCCCAGAAACTGATGATTGGATAAAGAAGATGTGGTATATATACACAATGGAATACTACTCAGCCATAAAAAAAGACGACATTGGCCCCTTCACAACAATGGGGATGGACCTCGAGGGCATTATGTTAAGCGAAATAAGTCAGGCAGAGAAAGACGAACTCTATATGACTCCACTCATAGGTGGAAATGAGTATATTGAGAAGGAGATCTGATCGGTGGTTACCAGGGAAAAGGGGGGGTGGGGGGAGGGCACGGAGGGGGAAGTGGTGTTCCCACAACATGACTAACAAAAATGTACAACTGAAATTTCACAAGCTTGTAATCCATCATAACATTAATAAACAAACAAACAAAAAAAAAAGATGCTTTGGGGCCCATCTGCCCCTATGGAAAGAACGCAGCACTTTGTGCCTTGCAGCTCTAGGGCAATGTAGCACACCCAGAGCAGAAGTTCTACTTCAGCCAGATCAGGCCCGCAAAGAAACTGCGTTTCACAGGCCTTTGTAAGAGATGTTCCCGGTAGGCTGTTAGAGCACTGTGCAGAGCGAGTTGTTTCTTAGCTTCCCAAAGAGCTGGAAGCAAGATGCTTTGGGGCCCTTCTCACCCTTTGGCAAGAAGGCAGCACTTTGTGCCTTGCAGCTCTAGGGCAATGTAGCACACCCACAGCAGAAGTTGTACTTCAGCCAGATCAGGCCCGCAAAGAAACTGCGTTTCACAGGCCTTTGTAAGAGATGTTCCCGGTAGGCTGTTAGAGCACTGTGCAGAGCGAGTTGTTTCTTTGCTTCCCAGAGAGCTGGAAGCAAGATGCTTTGGGGCCCGTTAATTTTATACCCTGCTACTTTGCTGTAGTAGTTGATTATTTCTAATAGTTTTTCTGAGGATTCTTTGGGGTTTTCTATGTATAAGATCATGTCGTCTGCAAACAACGCGAGTTTTATTTCTTCGTTACCTATTTGGATTCCTTTCATTTTTTTTTCCTGCCGAATTGCTCTGGCCAGCACCTCCAGTACTATGTTGAATAGGAGTGGTGAAAGTGGGCACCCTTGTCTTGTTCCTGTCCTCAGAGGGATGGCTTTCAGCTTTTGTCCATTGAGTATGATGTTGGCTGTGGGTCTATCATATATGGCCTTTATTATGTTGAGGTACTTTCCTTCTATACCCATTTTACTGAGGGTTTTTATCATAAATGGGTGTTGGATCTTGTCGAATGCTTTCTCTGCGTCTATTGAGATGATCATGTGGTTTTTGTTTTTCATTTTGTTGATGTAGTGTATCACGTTGATTGACTTGCGGGTGTTGAACCATCCCTGTGTCCCTGGTATAAATCCCACTTGATCATGGTGTATAATCTTTTTGATGTATTGCTGTAATCGGTTTGCCAAAATTTGGTTGAGGATTTTTGCATCTATGTTCATCAGTGATATCGGCCTGTAGTTCTCCTTCTTTGTGTTGTCCTTGTCAGGTTTGGGGATCAGAGTGATGTTGGCTTCATAGAATGTGTTAGGGAGTTCTCCATCTTTCTCAATTTTCTGGAACAGTTTGAGGAGAATAGGTACAAAGAACTCACACTGCTTAACAACAAAAAAACAAACAACCCGATCAAAAAATGGGCAGAGGACATGAACAGACATTTCTCCAAAGAAGATATGAACATGGCCAATAGACACATGAAAAGATGTTCATCATCGCTAATCATCAGGGAAATGCAAATCAAAACTACACTAAGATATCACCTTACCCCCGTTAGATTGGCAAAAACATCCAAAACCAAGAACGACAAATGTTGGAGAGGTTGTGGAGAAAGAGGAACCCTCATACACTGTTGGTGGGAATGCAAACTGGTATAGCCACTATGGAAAACAGTATGGAGATTTCTCAAAAAGTTAAAAATAGAAATACCCTATGACCCAGCCATCCCATTACTGGGTATCTATCCTAAGAACCTGATATCAGATATCTCAAGAGTCCGTTGCACCCCTATGTTCATCGCAGCATTATTTACAATAGCCAAGACGTGGAACCAGCCTACATGCCCAGAAACTGATGATTGGATAAAGAAGATGTGGTATATATACACAATGGAATACTACTCAGCCATAAAAAAAGACGACATTGGCCCCTTCACAACAATGGGGATGGACCTCGAGGGCATTATGTTAAGCGAAATAAGTCAGGCAGAGAAAGACGAACTCTATATGACTCCACTCATAGGTGGAAATTATTATATTGAGAAGGAGATCTGATCGGTGGTTACCAGGGAAAAGGGGAGGTGGGGGGAGGGCACGGAGGGGGAAGTGGTGTTCCCACAACGTGACTAACAAAAATGTACAACTGAAATTTCACAAGCTTGTAATCCATCATAACATTAATAAACAAAGAAAAAAAAAGATGCTTTGGGGCCCATCTGCCCCTATGGAAAGAACGCAGCACTTTGTGCCTTGCAGCTCTAGGGCAATGTAGCACACCCAGAGCAGAAGTTCTACTTCAGCCAGATCAGGCCCGCAAAGAAACTGCGTTTCACAGGCCTTTGTAAGAGATGTTCCCGGTAGGCTGTTAGAGCACTGTGCAGAGCGAGTTGTTTCTTAGCTTCCCAAAGAGCTGGAAGCAAGATGCTTTGGGGCCCTTCTCACCCTTTGGCAAGAAGGCAGCACTTTGTGCCTTGCAGCTCTAGGGCAAAGTAGCACACCCACAGCAGAAGTTGTACTTCAGCCAGATCAGGCCCGCAAAGAAACTGCGTTTCACAGGCCTTTGTAAGAGATGTTCCCGGTAGGCTGTTAGAGCACTGTGCAGAGCGAGTTGTTTCTTAGCTTCCCAACGAGCTGGAAGCAAGATGCTTTAGGGGCCATCTGCCCTTAAGGAAAGAAGGCAGCACTTTGTGCCTTGCATCTCTAGGGCAATGTAGCACACCCAGAGCAGATGTTCTACTTCTGCCAGGTCAGGCCTGCAAAGAAACTTCGTTTCACAGGCCCTTGTAAGAGACGTTCCCGGTAGGCTGTTAGAGCACTGTGCAGAGCGAGTTGTTTCTTAGCTTCCCAAAGAGCTGGAAGCAAGATGCTTTGGGGCCCTTCTCACCCTTTGGCAAGAAGGCAGCACTTTGTGCCTTGCAGCTCTAGGGCAATGTAGCACACCCCGAGCAGAAGTTCTACTTCAGCCAGATCAGGCCCGCAAAGAAACTGCGTTTCACAGGCCTTTGTAAGAGATGTTCCCGGTAGGCTGTTAGAGCACTGTGCAGAGCAAGTTGTTTCTTAGCTTCCCAGAGAGCTGGAAGCAAGATGCTTTGGGGCCCGTTAATTTTATACCCTGCTACTTTGCTGTAGTTGTTGATTATTTCTAATAGTTTTTCTGTGGATTCTTTGGGGTTTTCTATGTATAAGATCATGTCGTCTGCAAACAACGCGAGTTTTACTTCTTCGTTACCGATTTGGATTCCTTTCATTTTTTTTCCCTGCCGAATTGCTCTGGCCAGCACCTCCAGTACTATGTTGAATAGGAGTGGTGAAAGTGGGCACCCTTGTCTTGTTCCTGTCCTCAGAGGGATGGCTTTCAGCTTTTGTCCATTGAGTATGATGTTGGCTGTGGGTCTATCATATATGGCCTTTATTATGTTGAGGTACTTTCCTTCTATACCCATTTTACTGAGGGTTTTTATCATAAATGGGTGTTGGATCTTGTCGAATGCTTTCTCTGCGTCTATTGAGATGATCATGTGGTTTTTGTTTTTCATTTTGTTGATGTAGTGTATCACGTTGATTGACTTGCGGGTGTTGAACCATCCCTGTGTCCCTGGTATAAATCCCACTTGATCATGGTGTATAATCTTTTTGATGTATTGCTGTAATCGGTTTGCCAAAATTTGGTTGAGGATTTTTGCATCTATGTTCATCAGTGATATCGGCCTGTAGTTCTCCTTCTTTGTGTTGTCCTTGTCAGGTTTGGGGATCAGAGTGATGTTGGCTTCATAGAATGTGTTAGGGAGTTCTCCATCTTTCTCAATTTTCTGGAACAGTTTGAGGAGAATAGGTACAAAGATCTCACACTGCTTAACAACAAAATAACAAACAACCCGATCAAAAAATGGGCAGAGGACATGAACAGACATTTCTCCAAAGAAGATATGAACATGGCCAATAGACACATGAAAAGATGTTCATCATCGCTAATCATCAGGGAAATGCAAATCAAAACTACACTAAGATATCACCTTACCCCCGTTAGATTGGCAAAAACATCCAAAACCAAGAACGACAAATGTGGGAGAGGTTGTGGAGAAAGAGGAACCCTCATACACTGTTGGTGGGAATGCAAACTGGTACAGCCACTATGGAAAACAGTATGGAGATTTCTCAAAAAGTTAAAAATAGAAATACCCTATGACCCAGCCATCCCATTACTGGGTATCTATCCTAAGAACCTGATATCAGATATCTCAAGAGTCCGTTGCACCCCTATGTTCATCGCAGCATTATTTACAATAGCCAAGACGTGGAACCAGCCTACATGCCCAGAAACTGATGATTGGATAAAGAAGATGTGGTATATATACACAATGGAATACTACTCAGCCATAAAAAAAGACGACATTGGCCCCTTCACAACAATGGGGATGGACCTCGAGGGCATTATGTTAAGCGAAATAAGTCAGGCAGAGAAAGACGAACTCTATATGACTCCACTCATAGGTGGAAATGAGTATATTGAGAAGGAGATCTGATCGGTGGTTACCAGGGAAAAGGGGGGGTGGGGGGAGGGCACGGAGGGGGAAGTGGTGTTCCCACAACATGACTAACAAAAATGTACAACTGAAATTTCACAAGCTTGTAATCCATCATAACATTAATAAACAAACAAACAAAAAAAAAAGATGCTTTGGGGCCCATCTGCCCCTATGGAAAGAACGCAGCACTTTGTGCCTTGCAGCTCTAGGGCAATGTAGCACACCCAGAGCAGAAGTTCTACTTCAGCCAGATCAGGCCCGCAAAGAAACTGCGTTTCACAGGCCTTTGTAAGAGATGTTCCCGGTAGGCTGTTAGAGCACTGTGCAGAGCGAGTTGTTTCTTAGCTTCCCAAAGAGCTGGAAGCAAGATGCTTTGGGGCCCTTCTCACCCTTTGGCAAGAAGGCAGCACTTTGTGCCTTGCAGCTCTAGGGCAATGTAGCACACCCACAGCAGAAGTTGTACTTCAGCCAGATCAGGCCCGCAAAGAAACTGCGTTTCACAGGCCTTTGTAAGAGATGTTCCCGGTAGGCTGTTAGAGCACTGTGCAGAGCGAGTTGTTTCTTTGCTTCCCAGAGAGCTGGAAGCAAGATGCTTTGGGGCCCGTTAATTTTATACCCTGCTACTTTGCTGTAGTAGTTGATTATTTCTAATAGTTTTTCTGAGGATTCTTTGGGGTTTTCTATGTATAAGATCATGTCGTCTGCAAACAACGCGAGTTTTACTTCTTCGTTACCTATTTGGATTCCTTTCATTTTTTTTTCCTGCCGAATTGCTCTGGCCAGCACCTCCAGTACTATGTTGAATAGGAGTGGTGAAAGTGGGCACCCTTGTCTTGTTCCTGTCCTCAGAGGGATGGCTTTCAGCTTTTGTCCATTGAGTATGATGTTGGCTGTGGGTCTATCATATATGGCCTTTATTATGTTGAGGTACTTTCCTTCTATACCCATTTTACTGAGGGTTTTTATCATAAATGGGTGTTGGATCTTGTCGAATGCTTTCTCTGCGTCTATTGAGATGATCATGTGGTTTTTGTTTTTCATTTTGTTGATGTAGTGTATCACGTTGATTGACTTGCGGGTGTTGAACCATCCCTGTGTCCCTGGTATAAATCCCACTTGATCATGGTGTATAATCTTTTTGATGTATTGCTGTAATCGGTTTGCCAAAATTTGGTTGAGGATTTTTGCATCTATGTTCATCAGTGATATCGGCCTGTAGTTCTCCTTCTTTGTGTTGTCCTTGTCAGGTTTGGGGATCAGAGTGATGTTGGCTTCATAGAATGTGTTAGGGAGTTCTCCATCTTTCTCAATTTTCTGGAACAGTTTGAGGAGAATAGGTACAAAGAACTCACACTGCTTAACAACAAAAAAACAAACAACCCGATCAAAAAATGGGCAGAGGACATGAACAGACATTTCTCCAAAGAAGATATGAACATGGCCAATAGACACATGAAAAGATGTTCATCATCGCTAATCATCAGGGAAATGCAAATCAAAACTACACTAAGATATCACCTTACCCCCGTTAGATTGGCAAAAACATCCAAAACCAAGAACGACAAATGTTGGAGAGGTTGTGGAGAAAGAGGAACCCTCATACACTGTTGGTGGGAATGCAAACTGGTATAGCCACTATGGAAAACAGTATGGAGATTTCTCAAAAAGTTAAAAATAGAAATACCCTATGACCCAGCCATCCCATTACTGGGTATCTATCCTAAGAACCTGATATCAGATATCTCAAGAGTCCGTTGCACCCCTATGTTCATCGCAGCATTATTTACAATAGCCAAGACGTGGAACCAGCCTACATGCCCAGAAACTGATGATTGGATAAAGAAGATGTGGTATATATACACAATGGAATACTACTCAGCCATAAAAAAAGACGACATTGGCCCCTTCACAACAATGGGGATGGACCTCGAGGGCATTATGTTAAGCGAAATAAGTCAGGCAGAGAAAGACGAACTCTATATGACTCCACTCATAGGTGGAAATTATTATATTGAGAAGGAGATCTGATCGGTGGTTACCAGGGAAAAGGGGAGGTGGGGGGAGGGCACGGAGGGGGAAGTGGTGTTCCCACAACGTGACTAACAAAAATGTACAACTGAAATTTCACAAGCTTGTAATCCATCATAACATTAATAAACAAAGAAAAAAAAAGATGCTTTGGGGCCCATCTGCCCCTATGGAAAGAACGCAGCACTTTGTGCCTTGCAGCTCTAGGGCAATGTAGCACACCCAGAGCAGAAGTTCTACTTCAGCCAGATCAGGCCCGCAAAGAAACTGCGTTTCACAGGCCTTTGTAAGAGATGTTCCCGGTAGGCTGTTAGAGCACTGTGCAGAGCGAGTTGTTTCTTAGCTTCCCAAAGAGCTGGAAGCAAGATGCTTTGGGGCCCTTCTCACCCTTTGGCAAGAAGGCAGCACTTTGTGCCTTGCAGCTCTAGGGCAAAGTAGCACACCCACAGCAGAAGTTGTACTTCAGCCAGATCAGGCCCGCAAAGAAACTGCGTTTCACAGGCCTTTGTAAGAGATGTTCCCGGTAGGCTGTTAGAGCACTGTGCAGAGCGAGTTGTTTCTTAGCTTCCCAACGAGCTGGAAGCAAGATGCTTTAGGGGCCATCTGCCCTTAAGGAAAGAAGGCAGCACTTTGTGCCTTGCATCTCTAGGGCAATGTAGCACACCCAGAGCAGATGTTCTACTTCTGCCAGGTCAGGCCTGCAAAGAAACTTCGTTTCACAGGCCCTTGTAAGAGACGTTCCCGGTAGGCTGTTAGAGCACTGTGCAGAGCGAGTTGTTTCTTAGCTTCCCAAAGAGCTGGAAGCAAGATGCTTTGGGGCCCTTCTCACCCTTTGGCAAGAAGGCAGCACTTTGTGCCTTGCAGCTCTAGGGCAATGTAGCACACCCCGAGCAGAAGTTCTACTTCAGCCAGATCAGGCCCGCAAAGAAACTGCGTTTCACAGGCCTTTGTAAGAGATGTTCCCGGTAGGCTGTTAGAGCACTGTGCAGAGCAAGTTGTTTCTTAGCTTCCCAGAGAGCTGGAAGCAAGATGCTTTGGGGCCCGTTAATTTTATACCCTGCTACTTTGCTGTAGTTGTTGATTATTTCTAATAGTTTTTCTGTGGATTCTTTGGGGTTTTCTATGTATAAGATCATGTCGTCTGCAAACAACGCGAGTTTTACTTCTTCGTTACCGATTTGGATTCCTTTCATTTTTTTTCCCTGCCGAATTGCTCTGGCCAGCACCTCCAGTACTATGTTGAATAGGAGTGGTGAAAGTGGGCACCCTTGTCTTGTTCCTGTCCTCAGAGGGATGGCTTTCAGCTTTTGTCCATTGAGTATGATGTTGGCTGTGGGTCTATCATATATGGCCTTTATTATGTTGAGGTACTTTCCTTCTATACCCATTTTACTGAGGGTTTTTATCATAAATGGGTGTTGGATCTTGTCGAATGCTTTCTCTGCGTCTATTGAGATGATCATGTGGTTTTTGTTTTTCATTTTGTTGATGTAGTGTATCACGTTGATTGACTTGCGGGTGTTGAACCATCCCTGTGTCCCTGGTATAAATCCCACTTGATCATGGTGTATAATCTTTTTGATGTATTGCTGTAATCGGTTTGCCAAAATTTGGTTGAGGATTTTTGCATCTATGTTCATCAGTGATATCGGCCTGTAGTTCTCCTTCTTTGTGTTGTCCTTGTCAGGTTTGGGGATCAGAGTGATGTTGGCTTCATAGAATGTGTTAGGGAGTTCTCCATCTTTCTCAATTTTCTGGAACAGTTTGAGGAGAATAGGTACAAAGATCTCACACTGCTTAACAACAAAATAACAAACAACCCGATCAAAAAATGGGCAGAGGACATGAACAGACATTTCTCCAAAGAAGATATGAACATGGCCAATAGACACATGAAAAGATGTTCATCATCGCTAATCATCAGGGAAATGCAAATCAAAACTACACTAAGATATCACCTTACCCCCGTTAGATTGGCAAAAACATCCAAAACCAAGAACGACAAATGTGGGAGAGGTTGTGGAGAAAGAGGAACCCTCATACACTGTTGGTGGGAATGCAAACTGGTACAGCCACTATGGAAAACAGTATGGAGATTTCTCAAAAAGTGAAAAATAGAAATACCCTATGACCCAGCCATCCCATTACTGGGTATCTATCCTAAGAACCTGATATCAGATATCTCAAGAGTCCGTTGCACCCCTATGTTCATCGCAGCATTATTTACAATAGCCAAGACGTGGAACCAGCCTACATGCCCAGAAACTGATGATTGGATAAAGAAGATGTGGTATATATACACAATGGAATACTACTCAGCCATAAAAAAAGACGACATTGGCCCCTTCACAACAATGTGGATGGACCTCGAGGGCATTATGTTAAGCGAAATAAGTCAGTCAGAGAAAGACGAACTCTATATGACTCCACTCATAGGTGGAAATTAGTATATTGAGAAGGAGATCTGATGGGTGGTTACCAGGGAAAAGGGGGGGTGGGGGGAGGGCACGGAGGGGGAAGTGGTGTTCCCACAACATGACTAACAAAAATGTACAACTGAAATTTCACAAGCTTGTAATCCATCATAACATTAATAAACAACAACAAAAAAAAAAGATGCTTTGGGGCCCATCTGCCCCTATGGAAAGAACGCAGCACTTTATGCCTTGCAGCGCTAGGGCAATGTAGCACACCCAGAGCAGAAGTTCTACTTCAGCCAGATCAGGCCCGCAAAGAAACTGCATTTCACAGGCCTTTGTAAGAGATGTTCCCGGTAGGCTGTTAGAGCACTGTGCAGAGCGAGTTGTTTCTTAGCTTCAGAAAGAGCTGGAAGCAAGATGCTTTGGGGCCCTTCTCACCCTTTGGCAAGAAGGCAGCACTTTGTGCCTTGCAGCTCTAGGGCAATGTAGCACACCCATAGCAGAAGTTGTACTTCAGCCAGATCAGGCCCGCAAAGAAACTGCGTTTCACAGGCCTTTGTAAGAGATGTTCCCGGTAGGCTGTTAGAGCACTGTGCAGAGCGAGTTGTTTCTTAGCTTCCCAATGAGCTGGAAGCAAGATGCTTTAGGGGCCATCTGCCCTTAAGGAAAGAAGGCAGCACTTTGTGCCTTGCATCTCTAGGGCAATGTAGCACACCCAGAGCAGATGTTCTACTTCTGCCAGGTCAGGCCTGCAAAGAAACTTCGTTTCACAGGCCCTTGTAAGAGATGTTCCCGGTAGGCTGTTAGAGCACTGTGCAGAGCGACTTGTTTCTTAGCTTCCCAAAGAGCTGGAAGCAAGATGCTTTGGGGCCCTTCTCACCCTTTGAAAAGAAGGCAGCACTTTGTGCCTTGCAGCTCTAGGGCAATGTAGCACACCCCGAGCAGAAGTTCTACTTCAGCCAGATCAGGCCCGCAAAGAAACTGCGTTTCACAGGCCTTTGTAAGAGATGTTCCCGGTAGGCTGTTAGAGCACTGTGCAGAGCGAGTTGTTTCTTAGCTTCCCAGAGAGCTGGAAGCAAGATGCCTTGGGGCCCGTTAATTTTATACCCTGCTACTTTGCTGTAGTTGTTGATTATTTCTAATAGTTTTTCTGTGGATTCTTTGGGGTTTTCTATGTATAAGATCATGTCGTCTGCAAACAACGCGAGTTTTACTTCTTCGTTACCGATTTGGATTCCTTTCATTTTTTTTTCCTGCCGAATTGCTCTGGCCAGCACCTCCAGTACTATGTTGAATAGGAGTGGTGAAAGTGGGCACCCTTGTCTTGTTCCTGTCCTCAGAGGGATGGCTTTCAGCTTTTGTCCATTGAGTATGATGTTGGCTGTGGGTCTATCATATATGGCCTTTATTATGTTGAGGTACTTTCCTTCTATACCCGTTTTACTGAGGGTTTTTATCATAAATGGGTGTTGGATCTTGTCGAATGCTTTCTCTGCGTCTATTGAGATGATCATGTGGTTTTTGTTTTTCATTTTGTTGATGTAGTGTATCACGTTGATTGACTTGCGGGTGTTGAACCATCCCTGTGTCCCTGGTATAAATCCCACTTGATCATGGTGTATAATCTTTTTGATGTATTGCTGTAATCGGTTTGCCAAAATTTGGTTGAGGATTTTTGCATCTATGTTCATCAGTGATATCGGCCTGTAGTTCTCCTTCTTTGTGTTGTCCTTGTCAGGTTTGGGGATCAGAGTGATGTTGGCTTCATAGAATGTGTTAGGGAGTTCTCCATCTTTCTCAATTTTCTGGAACAGTTTGAGGAGAATAGGTACAAAGAACTCACACTGCTTAACAACAAAAAAACAAACAACCCGATCAAAAAATGGGCAGAGGACATGAACAGACATTTCTCCAAAGAAGATATGAACATGGCCAATAGACACATGAAAAGATGTTCATCATCGCTAATCATCAGGGAAATGCAAATCAAAACTACACTAAGATATCACCTTACCCCCGTTAGATTGGCAAAAACATCCAAAACCAAGAACGACAAATGTTGCAGAGGTTGTGGAGAAAGAGGAACCCTCATACACTGTTGGTGGGAATGCAAACTGGTACAGCCACTATGGAAAACAGTATGGAGATTTCTCAAAAAGTTAAAAATAGAAATACCCTATGACCCAGCCATCCCATTACTGGGTATCTATCCTAAGAACCTGATATCAGATATCTCAAGAGTCCGTTGCACCCCTATGTTCATCGCAGCATTATTTACAATAGCCAAGACGTGGAACCAGCCTACATGCCCAGAAACTGATGATTGGATAAAGAAGATGTGGTATATATACACAATGGAATACTACTCAGCCATAAAAAAAGACGACATTGGCCCATTCACAACAATGTGGATGGACCTCGAGGGCATTATGTTAAGCGAAATAAGTCAGTCAGAGAAAGACGAACTCTATATGACTCCACTCATAGGTGGAAATTAGTGTATTGAGAAGGAGATTTGATCGGTGGTTACCAGGGAAAAGGGGGGTGGGGGGAGGGCACGGAGGGGTAAGTGGTGTTCCCACAACATGACTAACAAATATGTACAACTGAAATTTCACAAGCTTGTAATCCATCATAACATTAATAAACAAAAAAAAAAAAAAAAAGATGCTTTGGGGCCCATCTGCCCCTATGGAAAGAACGCAGCACTTTGTGCCTTGCAGCTCTAGGGCAATGTAGCACACCCAGAGCAGAAGTTCTACTTCAGCCAGATCAGGCCCGCAAAGAAACTGCGTTTCACAGGCCTTTGTAAGAGATGATCCCGGTAGGCTGTTAGAGCACTGTGCAGAGAGACTTGTTTCTTAGCTTCCCAAAGAGCTGGAAGCAAGATGCTTTGGGGCCCTTCTCACCCTTGGGCAAGAAGGCAGCACTTTGTGCCTTGCAGCTCTAGGGCAATGTAGCACACCCAGAGCAGAAGTTGTACTTCAGCCAGATCAGGCCCGCAAAGAAACTGCGTTTCACAGGCCTTTGTAAGAGATGTTCCCTGTAGGCTGTTAGAGCACTGTGCAGAGCGAGTTGTTTCTTAGCTTCCCAAAGAGCTGGAAGCAAGATGCTTTGAGGCCCTTCTCACCCTTTGGAAAGAAGGCAGCACTTTGTGCCTTGCAGCTCTAGGGCAATGCAGCACACCCCGAGCAGAAGTTCTACTTCAGCCAGATCTGGCCTGCAAAGAAACTGCGTTTCACAGGCCTTTGTAAGAGATGTTCCCGGTAGGCTGTTAGAGCACTGTGCAGAGCGAGTTGTTTCTCAGCTTCCCAAACAGCCGGAAGCAAGATGCCTTGATGCCCTTCTCACCCTTTGGAAAGAAGGCAGCACTTTGTGCCTTGCAGCACTAGGGCAATGTAGCACACCCACAGCAGAAGTTCTACTTCAGCCAGATCAGGCCCGCAAAGAAACTGCGTTTCACAGGCCTTTGTAAGAGATGTTCCCGGTAGGCTGTTAGAGCACTGTGCAGAGCGAGTTGTTTCTTAGCTTCCCAACGAGCTGGAAGCAAGAAGCTTTGGGGCCCTTCTAACCCTTTGGAAAGAAGGCAGCACTTTGTGCCTTGCAGCTCTAGGGCAATGTAGCACACCCCGAGCAGAAGTTCTACTTCAGCCAATCTGGCATGCAAAGAAACTGCGTTTCACAGGCCTTTGTAAGATATGTTCCCGGTAGGCTGTTAGAGCACTGTGCAGAGCGAGTTGTTTCTTAGCTTCCCAACGAGCTGGAAGCAAGATGCTTTAGGGGCCATCTGCCCTTAAGGAAAGAAGGCAGCACTTTGTGCCTTGCAGCTCTAGGGCAATGTAGCACACCCAGAGCAGATGTTCTACTTCTCCCAGGTCAGGCCTGCAAAGAAACTTCGTTTCACAGGCCTTTGTAAGAGATGTTGCCGGTATGCTGTAAGAGCACTGTGCAGAGCGACTTGTTTCTTAGCTTCCCAGAGAGCTGGAAGCTAGATGCTTTGGGGCCCTTCTCACCCTTTGGAAAGAAGGCAGCACTTTGTGCCTTGCAGCTCTAGGGCAATGTAGCACACCCAGAGCAGAAGTTCTACTTCAGCCAGATCTGGCATGCAAAGAAACTGCGTTTCACAGGCCTTTGTAAGAGATGTTCCCGGTAGGCTGTTAGAGCACTGTGCAGAGCGCCTTGCTTCTTAGCTTCCCAGAGAGCTGGAAGCAAGATGCTTTGGGGCCCGTTAATTTTATACCCTGCTACTTTGCTGTAGTTGTTGATTATTTCTAATAGTTTTTCTGTGGATTCTTTGGGGTTTTCTATGTATAAGATCATGTCGTCTGCAAACAACGCGAGTTTTACTTCTTCGTTACCGATTTGGATTCCTTTCATTTATTTTTCCTGCCGAATTGCTCTGGCCAGCACCTCCAGTACTATGTTGAATAGGAGTGGTGAAAGTGGGCACCCTTGTCTTGTTCCTGTCCTCAGAGGGATGGCTTTCAGCTTTTGTCCATTGAGTATGATGTTGGCTGTGGGTCTATCATATATGGCCTTTATTATGTTGAGGTACTTTCCTTCTATACCCGTTTTACTGAGGGTTTTTATCATAAATGGGTGTTGGATCTTGTCGAATGCTTTCTCTGCGTCTATTGAGATGATCATGTGGTTTTTGTTTTTCATTTTGTTGATGTAGTGTATCACGTTGATTGACTTGCGGGTGTTGAACCATCCCTGTGTCCCTGGTATAAATCCCACTTGATCATGGTGTATAATCTTTTTGATGTATTGCTGTAATCGGTTTGCCAAAATTTGGTTGAGGATTTTTGCATCTATGTTCATCAGTGATATCGGCCTGTAGTTCTCCTTCTTTGTGTTGTCCTTGTCAGGTTTGGGGATCAGAGTGATGTTGGCTTCATAGAATGTGTTAGGGAGTTCTCCATCTTTCTCAATTTTCTGCAACAGTTTGAGGAGAATAGGTACAAAGAACTCACACTGCTTAACAACAAAAAAACAAACAACCCGATCAAAAAATGGGCAGAGGACATGAACAGACATTTCTCCAAAGAAGATATGAACATGGCCAATAGACACATGAAAAGATGTTCATCATCGCTAATCATCAGGGAAATGCAAATCAAAACTACACTAAGATATCACCTTACCCCCGTTAGATTGGCAAAAACATCCAAAACCAAGAACGACAAATGTTGCAGAGGTTGTGGAGAAAGAGGAACCCTCATACACTGTTGGTGGGAATGCAAACTGGTACAGCCACTATGGAAAACAGTATGGAGATTTCTCAAAAAGTGAAAAATAGAAATACCCTATGACCCAGCCATCCCATTACTGGGTATCTATCCTAAGAACCTGATATCAGATATCTCAAGAGTCCGTTGCACCCCTATGTTCATCGCAGCATTATTTACAATAGCCAAGACGTGGAACCAGCCTACATGCCCAGAAACTGATGATTGGATAAAGAAGATGTGGTATATATACACAATGGAATACTACTCAGCCATAAAAAAAGACGACATTGGCCCATTCACAACAATGTGGATGGACCTCGAGGGCATTATGTTAAGCGAAATAAGTCAGTGAGAGAAAGACGAACTCTATATGACTCCACTCATAGGTGGAAATTAGTATATTGAGAAGGAGATCTGATCGGTGGTTACCAGGGAAAAGAGGGGGTGGGGGGAGGGCACGGAGGGGGAAGTGGTGTTCCCACAACATGACTAACAAAAATGTACAACTGAAGTTTCACAAGCTTGTAATCCATCATAACATTAATACACAAACAAAAAAAAAAAAAGATGCTTTGGGGCCCATCTGCCCCTATGGAAAGAACGCAGCACTTTCTGCCTTGCAGCTCTAGGGCAATGTAGCACACCCAGAGCAGAAGTTCTACTTCAGCCAGATCAGGCCTGCAAAGAAACTGCGTTTCACAGGCCTTTGTAAGAGATGTTCCCGGTATGCTGTAAGAGCACTGTGCAGAGCGACATGTTTCTTAGCTTTTCAGAGAGCTGGAAGCAAGATGCTTTGGGTCCCTTCTCACCCTTTGGAAAGAAGGCAGCACTTTGTGCCTTGCAGCTCTAGGGCAATGTAGCACACCCAGAGCAGAAGTTCTACTTCAGGGATATCAGGCCTGCAAAGAAACTTCGTTTCACAGGCCTTTGTAAGAGATGTTCCCTGTAGGCTGTTAGAGCACTGTGCAGAGCGAGTTGTTTCTTAGCTTCCCAAAGAGCTGGAAGCAAGATGCTTTAGGGGCCATCTGCCCTTAAGGAAAGAAGGCAGCACTTTGTGCCTTGCAGCTCTAGGGCAATGTAGCACACCCGGAGCAGAAGTTCTACTTCAGCCAGATCAGGCCCGCAAAGAAACTGCGTTTCACAGGCCTTTGTAAGAGATGCTCCCGGTAGGCTGTTAGAGCACTGTGCAGAGCGAGTTGTTTCTTAGCTTCCCAGAGAGCTGGAAGCAAGATGCTTTGGGGCCCGTTAATTTTATTCCCTGCTACTTTGCTGTAGTTGTTGATTATTTCTAATACTTTTTCTGTGGATTCTTTGGGGTTTTCTATGTATAAGATCATGTCGTCTGCAAACAACGCGAGTTTTACTTCTTCGTTACCGATTTGGATTCCTTTCATTTTTTTTTCCTGCCGAATTGCTCTGGCCAGCACCTCCAGTACTATGTTGAATAGGAGCGGTGAAAGTGGGCACCCTTGTCTTGTTCCTCTCCTCAGAGGGATGGCTTTCAGCTTTTGTCCATTGAGTATGATGTTGGCTGTGGGTCTATCATATATGGCCTTTATTATGTTGAGGTACTTTCCTTCTATACCCGTTTTACTGAGGGTTTTTATCATAAATGGGTGTTGGATCTTGTCGAATGCTTTCTCTGCGTCTATTGAGATCATCATGTGGTTTTTGTTTTTCATTTTGTTGATGTAGTGTATCACGTTGATTGACTTGCGGGTGTTGAACCATCCCTGTGTCCCTGGTATAAATCCCACTTGATCATGGTGTATAATCTTTTTGATGTATTGCTGTAATCGGTTTGCCAAAATTTGGTTGAGGATTTTTGCATCTATGTTCATCAGTGATATCGGCCTGTAGTTCTCCTTCTTTGTGTTGTCCTTGTCAGGTTTGGGGATCAGAGTGATGTTGGCTTCATAGAATGTGTTAGGGAGTTCTCCATCTTTCTCAATTTTCTGGAACCGTTTGAGGAGAATAGGTACAAAGAACTCACACTGCTTAACAACAAAAAAACAAACAACCCGATCAAAAAATGGGCAGAGGACATGAACAGACATTTCTCAAAAGAAGATATGAACATGGCCAATAGACACATGAAAAGATGTTCATCATCGCTAATCATCAGGGAAATGCAAATCAAAACTACACTAAGATATCACCTTACCCCCGTTAGATTGGCAAAAACATCCAAAACCAAGAACGACAAATGTTGGAGAGGTTGTGGAGAAAGAGGAACCCTCATACACTGTTGGTGGGAATGCAAACTGGTACAGCCACTATGGAAAACATGATGGAGATTTCTCAAAAAGTTAAAAATAGAAATACCCTATGACCCAGCCATCCCATTACTGGGTATCTATCCTAAGAACCTGATATCAGATATCTCAAGAGTCCGTTGTACCCCTATGTTCATCGCAGCATTATTTACAATAGCCAAGACGTGGAACCAGCCTACATGCCCAGAAACTGATGATTGGATAAAGAAGATGTGGTATATATACACAATGGAATACTACTCAGCCATAAAAAAAGACGACATTGGCCCATTCACAACAATGTGGATGGACCTCGAGGGCATTATGTTAAGCGAAATAAGTCAGTCAGAGAAAGACGAACTCTATATGACTCCACTCATAGGTGGAAATTAGTATATTGAGAAGGAGATCTGATCGGTGGTTACCAGGGAAAAGGGGGGGTGGGGGGAGGGCACGGAGGGGGAAGTGGTGTTCCCACAACATGAGTAACAAAAATGTACAACTGAAATTTCACAAGCTTGTAATCCATCATAACATTAATAAACAAAAAAAAAAAAAAAAAGATGCTTTGGGGCCCATCTGCCCCTATGGAAAGAACGCAGCACTTTCTGCCTTGCAGCTCTAGGGCAATGTAGCACACCCAGAGCAGAAGTTCTACTTCAGCCAGATCAGGCCCGCAAAGAAACTGCGTTTCACAGGCCTTTGTAAGAGATGTTCCCTGCAGGCTGTTAGAGCACTGTGCAGAGCGAGTTGTTTCTTAGCTTCCCAAAGAGCTGGAAGCAAGATGCTTTGAGGCCCTTCTCACCCTTTGGAAAGAAGGCAGCACTTTGTGCCTTGCAGCTCTAGGGCAATGTAGCACACCCCGAGCAGAAGTTCTACTTCAGCCAGATCTGGCATGCAAAGAAACTGCGTTTCACAGGCCTTTGTAAGAGATGTTCCCGGTAGGCTGTTAGAGCACTGTGCAGAGCGAGTTGTTTCTTAGCTTCCCAAAGAGCTGGAAGCAAGATGCTTTAGGGGCCATCTGCCGTTACGGAAAGAAGGCAGCACTTTGTGCCTTGCATCTCTAGGGCAATGTAGCACACCCAGAGCAGATGTTCTACTTTTCCCAGGTCAGGCCTGCAAAGAGACTGCGTTTCACAGGCCCTTGTAAGAGATGTTCCCGGTAGGCTGTTAGAGCACTGTGCAGAGCGACTTGTTTCTTAGCTTCCCAAAGAGCTGGAAGCAAGATGCTTTGGGGCCCTTCTCACCCTTTGAAAAGAAGGCAGCACTTTGTGCCTTGCAGCTCTAGGGCAATGTAGCACACCCCGAGCAGAAGTTCTACTTCAGCCAGATCAGGCCCGCAAAGAAACTGCGTTTCACAGCCCTTTGTAAGAGATGCTCCCGGTAGGCTGTTAGAGCACTGTGCAGAGCGAGTTGTTTCTTAGCTTCCCAGAGAGCTGGAAGCAAGATGCTTTGGGGCCCGTTAATTTTATTCCCTGCTACTTTGCTGTAGTTGTTGATTATTTCTAATAGTTTTTCTGTGGATTCTTTGGGGTTTTCTATGTATAAGATCATGTCGTCTGCAAACAACCCGAGTTTTACTTCTTCATTACCTATTTGGATTCCTTTCATTTTTTTTTCCTGCCGAATTGCTCTGGCCAGCACCTCCAGTACTATGTTGAATAGGAGTGGTGAAAGTGGGCACCCTTGTCTTGTTCCTGTCCTCAGAGGGATGGCTTTCAGCTTTTGTCCATTGAGTATGATGTTGGCTGTGGGTCTATCATATATGGCCTTTATTATGTTGAGGTACTTTCCTTCTATACCCATTTTACTGAGGGTTTTTATCATAAATGGGTGTTGGATCTTGTCGAATGCTTTCTCTGCATCTATTGAGATGATCATGTGGTTTTTGTTTTTCATTTTGTTGATGTAGTGTATCACGTTGATTGACTTGCGGGTGTTGAACCATCCCTGTGTCCCTGGTATAAATCCCACTTGATCATGGTGTATAATCTTTTTGATGTATTGCTGTAATCGGTTTGCCAAAATTTGGTTGAGGATTTTTGCATCTATGTTCATCAGTGATATCGGCCTGTAGTTCTCCTTCTTTGTGTTGTCCTTGTCAGGTTTGGGGATCAGAGTGATGTTGGCTTCATAGAATGTGTTAGGGAGATCTCCATCTTTCTCAATTTTCTGGAACAGTTTGAGGAGAATAGGTACAAAGAACTCACACTGCTTAACAACAAAAAAACAAACAACCCGATCAAAAAATGGGCAGAGGACATGAACAGACATTTCTCAAAAGAAGATATGAACATGGCCAATAGACACATGAAAAGATGTTCATCATCGCTAATCATCAGGGAAATGCAAATCAAAACTACACTAAGATATCACCTTACCCCCGTTAGATTGGCAAAAACATCCAAAACCAAGAACGACAAATGTTGCAGAGGTTGTGGAGAAAGAGGAACCCTCATACACTGTTGGTGTGAATGCAAACTGCTACAGCCACTACGGAAAACAGTATGGAGATTTCTCAAAAAGTTAAAAATAGAAATACCCTATGACCCAGCCATCCCATTACTGGGTATCTATCCTAAGAACCTGATATCAGATATCTCAAGAGTCCGTTGCACCCCTATGTTCATCGCAGCATTATTTACAATAGCCAAGACGTGGAACCAGCCTACATGCCCAGAAACTGATGATTGGATAAAGAAGATGTGGTATATATACACAATGGAATACTACTCAGCCATAAAAAAAGACGACATTGGCCCATTCACAACAATGTGGATGGACCTCGAGGGCATTATGTTAAGCGAAATAAGTCAGTCAGAGAAAGACGAACTCTATATGACTCCACTCATAGGTGGAAATTAGTATATTGAGAAGGAGATCTGATCGGTGGTTACCAGGGAAAAGGGGGGGTGGGGGGAGGGCACGGAGGGGGAAGTGGTGTTCCCACAACATGACTAACAAAAATGTACAACTGAAATTTCACAAGCTTGTAATCCATCATAACATTAATAAACAAACAAACAAAAAAAAAAAGATGCTTTGGGGCCCATCTGCCCCTATGGAAAGAACGCAGCACTTTCTGCCTTGCAGCTCTAGGGCAATGTAGCACACCCAGAGCAGAAGTTCTACTTCAGCCAGATCAGGCCCGCAAAGAAACTGCGTTTCACAGGCCTTTGTAAGAGATGTTCCCGGTAGGCTGTTAGAGCACTGTGCAGAGCGAGTTGTTTCTTAGCTTCCCAAAGAGCTGGAAGCAAGATGCTTTGAGGCCCTTCTCACCCTTTGGAAAGAAGGCAGCACTTTGTGCCTTGCAGCTCTAGGGCAATGTAGCACACCCCGAGCAGAAGTTCTACTTCAGCCAGATCTGGCCTGCAAAGAAACTGCGTTTCACAGGCCCTTGTAAGAGACTTTCCCGGTAGGCTGTTAGAGCACTGTGCAGAGCGAGTTGTTTCTTAGCTTCTCAAAGAGCTGGAAGCAAGATGCTTTGGGGCCCGTTAATTTTATACCCTGCTACTTTGCTGTAGTTGTTGATTATTTCTGATAGTTTCCTTTGGATTCTTTGGGGTTTTCTATGTATAAGATCATGTCGTCTGCAAACAACGCGAGTTTTACTTCTTCGTTACCTATTTGGATTCCTTTCATTTTTTTTTCCTGCCGAATTGCTCTGGCCAGCACCTCCAGTACTATGTTGAATAGGAGTGGTGAAAGTGGGCACCCTTGTCTTGTTCCTGTCCTCAGAGGGATGGCTTTCAGCTTTTGTCCATTGAGTATGATGTTGGCTGTGGGTCTATCATATATGGCCTTTATTATGTTGAGGTACTTTCCTTCTATACCCATTTTACTGAGGATTTTTATCATAAATGGGTGTTGGATCTTGTCGAATGCTTTCTCTGCGTCTATTGAGATGATCATGTGGTTTTTGTTTTTCATTTTGTTGATGTAGTGTATCACGTTGATTGACTTGCGGGTGTTGAACCATCCCTGTGTCCCTGGTATAAATCCCACTTGATCATGGTGTATAATCTTTTTGATGTATTGCTGTAATCGGTTTGCCAAAATTTGGTTGAGGATTTTTGCATCTATGTTCATCAGTGATATCGGCCTGTAGTTCTCCTTCTTTGTGTTGTCCTTGTCAGGTTTGGGGATCAGAGTGATGTTGGCTTCATAGAATGTGTTAGGGAGTTCTCCATCTTTCTCAATTTTCTGGAACAGTTTGAGGAGAATAGGTACAAAGAACTCACACTGCTTAACAACAAAAAAACAAACAACCCGATCAAAAAATGGGCAGAGGACATGAACAGACATTTCTCCAAAGAAGATATGAACATGGCCAATAGAAACATGAAAAGATGTTCATCATCGCTAATCATCAAGGAAATGCATATCAAAACTACACTAAGATATCACCTTACCCCCGTTAGATTGGCAAAAACATCCAAAACCAAGAACGACAAATGTTGCAGAGGTTGTGGACAAAGAGGAACCCTCATACACTGTTGGTGGGAATGCAAACTGGTACAGCCACTATGGAAAACAGTATGGAGATTTCTCAAAAAGTTAAAAATAGAAATACCCTATGACCCACCCATCCCATTACTGGGTATCTATCCTAAGAACCTGATATCAGATATCTCAAGAGTCCCTTGCACCCCTATGTTCATCGCAGCATTATTTACAATAGCCAAGACGTGGAACCAGCCTACATGCCCAGAAACTGATGATTGGATAAAGAAGATGTGGTATATATACACAATGGAATACTACTCAGCCATAAAAAAAGACGACATTGGCCCATTCACAACAATGTGGATGGACCTCGAGGGCATTATGTTAAGCGAAATAAGTCAGTCAGAGAAAGACGAACTCTATATGACTCCACTCATAGGTGGAAATTAGTATATTGAGAAGGAGATCTGATCTGTGGTTACCAGGGAAAAGGGGGGGTGGGGGGAGGGCACGGAGGGGGAAGTGGTGTTCCCACAACATGACTAACAAAAATGTACAACTGAAATTTCACAAGCTTGTAATCCGTCATTAGATTAATAAACAAACAAACAAACAAACAAAAAAAGATGCTTTGGGGCCCCTCTGCCCCTATGGAAAGAACGCAGCACTTTGTGCCTTGCAGCTCTAGGGCAATGCAGCACACCCAGAACCGAAGTTCTACTTCAGCCAGATCAGGCCCGCAAAGAAACTGCGTTTCACAGGCCATTGTAAGAGATGTTCCCGGTAGGCTGTTAGAGCACTGTGCAGAGCGAGTTGTTTCTTAGCTTCCCAAAGAGCTGGAAGCAAGATGATTTACGGGCCATCTGCCCTTAAGGAAAGAAGGCAGCACTTTGTGCCTTGCAGCTCTAGGGCAATGTAGCACACCCCGACCAGAAGTTCTACTTCAGCCAGATCTTCTCTGCAAAGAAACTGCGTTTCACAGGCCTTTGTAAGAGATGATCCCGGTAGGCTGTTAGAGCAGTGTGCAGAGCGAGTTGTTTCTCAGCTTCCCAAACAGCCGGAAGCAAGATGCTTTGGGGCCCTTCTCACCCCTTGGAAAGAAGGCAGCACTTTGTGCCTTGCAGCTCTAGGGCAATGTAGCACACCCAGAGCAGAAGTTTTACTTCAGCCAGATCATGCCCGCAAAGAAACTGCGTTTCACAGGCCTTTGTAAGAGATGTTCCCGGTAGGCTGTTAGAGCACTGTGCAGAGCGAGTTGTTTCTTAGATTCCCAACGAGCTGGAAGCAAGATGCTTTAGGGGCCATCTGCCCTTAAGGAAAGAAGGCAGCACTTTGTGCCTTGCAGCTCTAGGGCAATGTAGCACACCCAGAGCAGATGTTCTACTACTCCCAGGTCAGGCCTGTAAAGAAACTTCGTTTCACAGGCCTTTGTAAGATATGTTGCCGGTAGGCTCTAAGAGCACTGTGCAGAGCGACTTGTTTCTTAGCTTCCCACAGACCTGGAAGCAAGATGCTTTGGGGCCCTTCTCACCCTTTGGAAAGAAGGCAGCACTTTGTGCCTTGCAGCTCTAGGGCAATGTAGCACACCCAGGGCAGAAGTTCTACTTCAGCTAGATCAGACCTGCAAAGAAACTGCGTTTCACAGGCCTTTGTAAGAGATGTTCCCGGTAGGCTGTTAGAGCACTGTGCAGAGCGAGTTGTTTCTTAGCTTCCCAAAGAGCTGGAAGCAAGATGCTTTACGGGCCATCTGCCCTTAAGGAAAGAAGGCAGCACTTTGTGCCTTGCAGCTCTAGGGCAATGTAGCACACCCAGAGCAGATGTTCTACTTCTCCCAGGTCAGGCCTGAAAAGAAACTGCGTTTCACAGGCCTTTGTAAGAGATGTTCCCTGTAGGCTGTTAGAGCACTGTGCAGAGCGAGTTGTTTCTTAGCTTCCCAAAGAGCTGGAAGCAAGATGCTTTAGGGGCCATCTGCCCTTAAGGAAAGAAGGCAGCACTTTGTGCCTTGCATCTCTAGGGCAATGTAGCACACCCAGAGCAGATGTTCTACTTCAGCCGTATCAGGCCTGCAAAGAAACTGCGTTTCACAGGCCTTTGTAAGAGATGTTCCCGGTAGGCTGTAAGAGCACTGTGCAGAGGGACTTGTTTCTTAGCTTCCGAAAGAGCTGGAAGCAAAATGCTTTGAGACTCATCTGCCCCTTTGGAAAGAAGGCAACACTTTGTGTCTTGCAGGTCTAGGGCAATGTAGCACACCCAGAGCAGATGTTCTACTTCTTCAAGGTCAGTCCTGCAAAGAAACTTCGTTACACAGTCCTTTGTAAGAGATTTGCCCAGTAGGCTGTTAGAGCACTGTGCAGAGCGAGTTGTTTCTCAGCTTCCCAAACAGCCGGAAGCAAGATGCTTTTGGGCCCTTCTCACCCTTTGGAAAGAAGGCAGCACTTTGTGCCTTGCAGCTCTAGGGCAATGTAGCACACCCACAGCAGAAGTTCTACTTCAGCCAGATCAGGCCTGCAAAGAAACTGCGTTTCACAGGCCTTTGTAAGAGATGTTCCCGGTAGGCTGTTAGAGCAGTGTGCAGAGCGAGTTGTTTCTTAGCTTCCCAAAGAGCTGGAAGCAAAATACTTTACGGGCCATCTGCCCTTAAGGAAAGAAGGCAGCACTTTGTGCCTTGCAGCTCTAGGGCAATGTAGCACACCCCGAGCAGAAGTTCTACTTCAGCCAGATCTGGCCTGCAAAGAAACTGCATTTCACAGGCCTTTGTAAGAGATGTTCCCGGTAGGCTGTTAGAGCACTGTGCAGAGCGAGTTGTTTCTCAGCTTCCCAAACAGCTGGAAGCAAGATGCTTTAGGGGCCATCTGCCCTTAAGGAAAGAAGGCAGCACTTTGTGCCTTGCAGCTCTAGGGCAATGTAGCACACCCAGAGCAGATGTTCTACTTCTGCCAGGTCAGGCCTGCAAAGAAACTTCGTTTCACCGGCCTTTGTAAGAGATGTTGCCGGTAGGCTCTAAGAGCACTGTGCAGAGCGACTTGTTTCTTAGCTTCCCACAGAGCTGGAAGCAAGATGCTTTGGGGCCCTTCTCACCCTTTGGCAAGAAGGCAGCACTTTGTGCCTTGCAGCTCTAGGGCAATGTAGCACACCCAGAGCAGAAGTTTTACTTCAGCCAGATCATGCCCGCAAAGAAACTGCGTTTCACAGGCCTTTGTAAGAGATGTTCCCGGTAGGCTGTTAGAGCACTGTGCAGAGCGAGTTGTTTCTTAGATTCCCAACGAGCTGGAAGCAAGATGCTTTAGGGGCCATCTGCCCTTAAGGAAAGAAGGCAGCACTTTGTGCCTTGCAGCTCTAGGGCAATGTAGCACACCCAGAGCAGATGTTCTACTACTCCCAGGTCAGGCCTGCAAAGAAACTTCGTTTCACAGGCCTTTGTAAGATATGTTGCCGGTAGGCTCTAAGAGCACTGTGCAGAGCGACTTGTTTCTTAGCTTCCCACAGACCTGGAAGCAAGATGCTTTGGGGCCCTTCTCACCCTTTGGAAAGAAGGCAGCACTTTGTGCCTTGCAGCTCTAGGGCAATGTAGCACACCCAGGGCAGAAGTTCTACTTCAGCTAGATCAGACCTGCAAAGAAACTGCGTTTCACAGGCCTTTGTAAGAGATGTTCCCAGTAGGCTGTTAGAGCACTGTGCAGAGCGAGTTGTTTCTTAGCTTCCCAAAGAGCTGGAAGCAAGATGCTTTAGGGGCCATCTGCCCTTAAGGAAAGAAGGCAGCACTTTGTGCCTTGCACCTCTAGGGCAATGTAGCACACCCAGAGCAGATGTTCTACTTCTCCCAGGTCAGGCCTGAAAAGAAACTGCGTTTCACAGGCCTTTGTAAGAGATGTTCCCTGTAGGCTGTTAGAGCACTGTGCAGAGCGAGTTGTTTCTTAGCTTCCCAAAGAGCTGGAAGCAAGATGCTTTGGGGCCCGTTAATTTTATACCCTGCTACTTTGCTGTAGTTGTTGATTATTTCTAATAGTTTTTCTGTGGATTCTTTGGGGTTTTCTATGTATAAGATCATGTCGTCTGCAAACAACGCGAGTTTTACTTCTTCGTTACCGATTTGGATTCCTTTCATTTGTTTTTCCTGCCGAATTGCTCTGGCCAGCACCTCCAGTACTATGTTGAATAGGAGTGGTGAAAGTGGGCACCCTTGTCTTGTTCCTGTCCTCAGAGGGATGGCTTTCAGCTTTTGTCCATTGAGTATGATGTTGGCTGTGGGTCTATCATATATGGCCTTTATTATGTTGAGGTACTTTCCTTCTATACCCGTTTTACTGAGGGTTTTTATCATAAATGGGTGTTGGATCTTGTCGAATGCTTTCTCTGCGTCTATTGAGATGATCATGTGGTTTTTGTTTTTCATTTTGTTGATGTAGTGTATCACGTTGATTGACTTGCGGGTGTTGAACCATCCCTGTGTCCCTGGTATAAATCCCACTTGATCATGGTGTATAATCTTTTTGATGTATTGCTGTAATCGGTTTGCCAAAATTTGGTTGAGGATTTTTGCATCTATGTTCATCAGTGATATCGGCCTGTAGTTCTCCTTCTTTGTGTTGTCCTTGTCAGGTTTGGGGATCAGAGTGATGTTGGCTTCATAGAATGTGTTAGGGAGTTCTCCATCTTTCTCAATTTTCTGGAACAGTTTGAGGAGAATAGGTACAAAGAACTCACACTGCTTAACAACAAAAAAACAAACAACCCGATCAAAAAATGGGCAGAGGACATGAACAGACATTTCTCCAAAGAAGATATGAACATGGCCAATAGACACATGAAAAGATGTTCATCATCGCTAATCATCAGGGAAATGCAAATCAAAACTACACTAAGATATCACCTTACCCCCGTTAGATTGGCAAAAACATCCAAAACCAAGAACGACAAATGTTGCAGAGGTTGTGGAGAAAGAGGAACCCTCATACACTGTTGGTGGGAATGCAAACTGGTACAGCCACTATGGAAAACAGTATGGAGATTTCTCAAAAAGTTAAAAATAGAAATACCCTATGACCCAGCCATCCCATTACTGGGTATCTATCCTAAGAACCTGATATCAGATATCTCAAGAGTCCGTTGCACCCCTATGTTCATCGCAGCATTATTTACAATAGCCAAGACGTGGAACCAGCCTACATGCCCAGAAACTGATGATTGGATAAAGAAGATGTGGTATATATACACAATGGAATACTACTCAGCCATAAAAAAAGACGACATTGGCCCATTCACAACAGTGTGGATGGACCTCGAGGGCATTATGTTAAGCGAAATAAGTCAGGCAGAGAAAGACGAACTCTATATGACTCCACTCATACGTGGAAATTAGTATATTGAGAAGGAGATCTGATCGGTGGTTACCAGGGAAAAGGGGGGGTGGGAGGAGGGCACGGAGGGGGAAGTGGTGTTCCCACAACATGACTAACAAAACTGTACAACTGAAATTTCACAAGCTTGTAATCCATCATAACATTAATAAACAAAAAAAAAAGATGCTTTGGGGCCCATCTGCCCCTAAGGAAAGAACGCAGCACTTTCTGCCTTGCAGCTCTAGGGCAATGTAGCACACCCAGGGCAGAAGTTCTACTTCAGCTAGATCAGACCTGCAAAGAAACTGCGTTTCACAGGCCTTTGTAAGAGATGTTCCCGGTAGGCTGTTAGAGCACTGTGCAGAGCGAGTTGTTTCTTAGCTTACCAACGAGCTGGAAGCAAGATGCTTTAGGGGCCATCTGCCCTTAAGGAAAGAAGGCAGCACTTTGTGCCTTGCAGCTCTAGGGCAATGTAGCACACCCAGAGCAGATGTTCTACTTCTGCCAGGTCAGGCCTGCAAAGACACTTCGTTTCACAGGCCCTTGTAGGAGATGTTCCCGGTAGGCTCTAAGAGCACTGTGCAGAGCGACTAGTTTCTTAGCTTCCCAGAGAGCTGGAAGCAAGATGCTTTGGGGCCCATCTGCCCCTATGGAAAGAACGCAGCACTTTGTGCCTTGCAGCTCTAGGGCAATGCCGCACACCCCGAGCAGAAGTTCTACTTCAGCCAGATCAGGCCCGCAAAGAAACTGCGTTTCACAGGCCTTTGTAAGAGATGTTCCCGGTAGGCTGTTAGAGCACTGTGCAGAGCGAGTTGTTTCTTAGCTTCCCAAAGAGCTGGAAGCAAGATGCTTTACGGGCCATCTGCCCTTAAGGAAAGAAGGCAGCACTTTGTGCCTTGCAGCTCTAGGGCAATGTAGCACACCCAGAGCAGATGTTCTACTTCTCCCAGGTCAGGCCTGAAAAGAAACTGCGTTTCACAGGCCTTTGTAAGAGATGTTCCCTGTAGGCTGTTAGAGCACTGTGCAGAGCGAGTTGTTTCTTAGCTTCCCAAAGAGCTGGAAGCAAGATGCTTTAGGGGCCATCTGCCCTTAAGGAAAAAAGGCAGCACTTTGTGCCTTGCATCTCTAGGGCAATGTAGCACACCCAGAGCAGATGTTCTACTTCAGCCGTATCAGGCCTGCAAAGAAACTGCGTTTCACAGGCCTTTGTAAGAGATGTTCCCGGTAGGCTGTAAGAGCACTGTGCAGAGGGACTTGTTTCTTAGCTTCCGAAAGAGCTGGAAGCAAAATGCTTTGAGACTCATCTGCCCCTTTGGAAAGAAGGCAACACTTTGTGTCTTGCAGGTCTAGGGCAATGTAGCACACCCAGAGCAGATGTTCTACTTCTTCAAGGTCAGTCCTGCAAAGAAACTTCGTTACACAGTCCTTTGTAAGAGATTTTCCCAGTAGGCTGTTAGAGCACTGTGCAGAGCGAGTTGTTTCTCAGCTTCCCAAACAGCCGGAAGCAAGATGCTTTTGGGCCCTTCTCACCCTTTGGAAAGAAGGCAGCACTTTGTGCCTTGCAGCTCTAGGGCAATGTAGCACACCCACAGCAGAAGTTCTACTTCAGCCAGATCAGGCCTGCAAAGAAACTGCGTTTCACAGGCCTTTGTAAGAGATGTTCCCGGTAGGCTGTTAGAGCAGTGTGCAGAGCGAGTTGTTTCTTAGCTTCCCAAAGAGCTGGAAGCAAAATACTTTACGGGCCATCTGCCCTTAAGGAAAGAAGGCAGCACTTTGTGCCTTGCAGCTCTAGGGCAATGTAGCACACCCCGAGCAGAAGTTCTACTTCAGCCAGATCTGGCCTGCAAAGAAACTGCGTTTCACAGGCCTTTGTAAGAGATGTTCCCGGTAGGCTGTTAGAGCACTGTGCAGAGCGAGTTGTTTCTCAGCTTCCCAAACAGCTGGAAGCAAGATGCTTTAGGGGCCATCTGCCCTTAAGGAAAGAAGGCAGCACTTTGTGCCTTGCAGCTCTAGGGCAATGTAGCACACCCAGAGCAGATGTTCTACTTCTGCCAGGTCAGGCCTGCAAAGAAACTTCGTTTCACCGGCCTTTGTAAGAGATGTTGCCGGTAGGCTCTAAGAGCACTGTGCAGAGCGACTTGTTTCTTAGCTTCCCACAGAGCTGGAAGCAAGATGCTTTGGGGCCCTTCTCACCCTTTGGCAAGAAGGCAGCACTTTGTGCCTTGCAGCTCTAGGGCAATGTAGCACACCCACAGCAGAAGTTGTACTTCTGCTAGATCAGACCTGCAAAGAAACTGCGTTTCACAGGCCTTTGTAAGAGATGTTCCCCGTAGGCTGTTAGAGCACTGTGCGGAGCGAGTTGTTTCTTAGCTTCCCAAAGAGCTGGAAGCAAGATGCTTTAGGGGCCATCTGCCCTTAAGGAAAGAAGGCAGCACTTTGTGCCTTGCAGCTCTAGGGCAATGTAGCACCCCCCGAGCAGAAGTTCTACTTCAGCCAGATCTTCCCTGCAAAGAAACTGCGTTTCACAGGCCTTTGTAAGAGATGTTCCCGGTAGGCTGTTAGAGCAGTGTGCAGAGCGAGTTGTTTCTCAGCTTCCCAAACAGCCGGAAGCAAGATGCTTTGGGGCCCTTCTCACCCCTTGGAAAGAAGGCAGCACTTTGTGCCTTGCAGCTCTAGGGCAATGTAGCACACCCAGAGCAGAAGTTTTACTTCAGCCAGATCATGCCCGCAAAGAAACTGCGTTTCACAGGCCTTTGTAAGAGATGTTCCCGGTAGGCTGTTAGAGCACTGTGCAGAGCGAGTTGTTTCTTAGATTCCCAACGAGCTGGAAGCAAGATGCTTTAGGGGCCATCTGCCCTTAAGGAAAGAAGGCAGCACTTTGTGCCTTGCAGCTCTAGGGCAATGTAGCACACCCAGAGCAGATGTTCTACTACTCCCAGGTCAGGCCTGCAAAGAAACTTCGTTTCACAGGCCTTTGTAAGATATGTTGCCGGTAGGCTCTAAGAGCACTGTGGAGAGCGACTTGTTTCTTAGCTTCCCACAGACCTGGAAGCAAGATGCTTTGGGGCCCTTCTCACCCTTTGGAAAGAAGGCAGCACTTTGTGCCTTGCAGCTCTAGGGCAATGTAGCACACCCAGGGCAGAAGTTCTACTTCAGCTAGATCAGACCTGCAAAGAAACTGCGTTTCACAGGCCTTTGTAAGAGATGTTCCCGGTAGGCTGTTAGAGCACTGTGCAGAGCGAGTTGTTTCTTAGCTTCCCAAAGAGCTGGAAGCAAGATGCTTTAGGGGCCATCTGCCCTTAAGGAAAGAAGGCAGCACTTTGTGCCTTGCACCTCTAGGGCAATGTAGCACACCCAGAGCAGATGTTCTACTTCTCCCAGGTCAGGCCTGAAAAGAAACTGCGTTTCACAGGCCTTTGTAAGAGATGTTCCCTGTAGGCTGTTAGAGCACTGTGCAGAGCGAGTTGTTTCTTAGCTTCCCAAAGAGCTGGAAGCAAGATGCTTTGGGGCCCGTTAATTTTATACCCTGCTACTTTGCTGTAGTTGTTGATTATTTCTAATAGTTTTTCTGTGGATTCTTTGGGGTTTTCTATGTATAAGATCATGTCGTCTGCAAACAACGCGAGTTTTACTTCTTCGTTACCGATTTGGATTCCTTTCATTTGTTTTTCCTGCCGAATTGCTCTGGCCAGCACCTCCAGTACTATGTTGAATAGGAGTGGTGAAAGTGGGCACCCTTGTCTTGTTCCTGTCCTCAGAGGGATGGCTTTCAGCTTTTGTCCATTGAGTATGATGTTGGCTGTGGGTCTATCATATATGGCCTTTATTATGTTGAGGTACTTTCCTTCTATACCCGTTTTACTGAGGGTTTTTATCATAAATGGGTGTTGGATCTTGTCGAATGCTTTCTCTGCGTCTATTGAGATGATCATGTGGTTTTTGTTTTTCATTTTGTTGATGTAGTGTATCACGTTGATTGACTTGCGGGTGTTGAACCATCCCTGTGTCCCTGGTATAAATCCCACTTGATCATGGTGTATAATCTTTTTGATGTATTGCTGTAATCGGTTTGCCAAAATTTGGTTGAGGATTTTTGCATCTATGTTCATCAGTGATATCGGCCTGTAGTTCTCCTTCTTTGTGTTGTCCTTGTCAGGTTTGGGGATCAGAGTGATGTTGGCTTCATAGAATGTGTTAGGGAGTTCTCCATCTTTCTCAATTTTCTGGAACAGTTTGAGGAGAATAGGTACAAAGAACTCACACTGCTTAACAACAAAAAAACAAACAACCCGATCAAAAAATGGGCAGAGGACATGAACAGACATTTCTCCAAAGAAGATATGAACATGGCCAATAGACACATGAAAAGATGTTCATCATCGCTAATCATCAGGGAAATGCAAATCAAAACTACACTAAGATATCACCTTACCCCCGTTAGATTGGCAAAAACATCCAAAACCAAGAACGACAAATGTTGCAGAGGTTGTGGAGAAAGAGGAACCCTCATACACTGTTGGTGGGAATGCAAACTGGTACAGCCACTATGGAAAACAGTATGGAGATTTCTCAAAAAGTTAAAAATAGAAATACCCTATGACCCAGCCATCCCATTACTGGGTATCTATCCTAAGAACCTGATATCAGATATCTCAAGAGTCCGTTGCACCCCTATGTTCATCGCAGCATTATTTACAATAGCCAAGACGTGGAACCAGCCTACATGCCCAGAAACTGATGATTGGATAAAGAAGATGTGGTATATATACACAATGGAATACTACTCAGCCATAAAAAAAGACGACATTGGCCCATTCACAACAGTGTGGATGGACCTCGAGGGCATTATGTTAAGCGAAATAAGTCAGGCAGAGAAAGACGAACTCTATATGACTCCACTCATACGTGGAAATTAGTATATTGAGAAGGAGATCTGATCGGTGGTTACCAGGGAAAAGGGGGGGTGGGAGGAGGGCACGGAGGGGGAAGTGGTGTTCCCACAACATGACTAACAAAACTGTACAACTGAAATTTCACAAGCTTGTAATCCATCATAACATTAATAAACAAAAAAAAAAGATGCTTTGGGGCCCATCTGCCCCTATGGAAAGAACGCAGCACTTTCTGCCTTGCAGCTCTAGGGCAATGTAGCACACCCAGGGCAGAAGTTCTACTTCAGCTAGATCAGACCTGCAAAGAAACTGCGTTTCACAGGCCTTTGTAAGAGATGTTCCCGGTAGGCTGTTAGAGCACTGTGCAGAGCGAGTTGTTTCTTAGCTTCCCAACGAGCTGGAAGCAAGATGCTTTAGGGGCCATCTGCCCTTAAGGAAAGAAGGCAGCACTTTGTGCCTTGCAGCTCTAGGGCAATGTAGCACACCCAGAGCAGATGTTCTACTTCTGCCAGGTCAGGCCTGCAAAGACACTTCGTTTCACAGGCCCTTGTAGGAGATGTTCCCGGTAGGCTCTAAGAGCACTGTGCAGAGCGACTAGTTTCTTAGCTTCCCAGAGAGCTGGAAGCAAGATGCTTTGGGGCCCATCTGCCCCTATGGAAAGAACGCAGCACTTTGTGCCTTGCAGCTCTAGGGCAATGCCGCACACCCCGAGCAGAAGTTCTACTTCAGCCAGATCAGGCCCGCAAAGAAACTGCGTTTCACAGGCCTTTGTAAGAGATGTTCCCAGTAGGCTGTTAGAGCACTGTGCAGAGCGAGTTGTTTCTTAGCTTCCCAAAGAGCTGGAAGCAAGATGCTTTAGGGGCCATCTGCCCTTAAGGAAAGAAGGCAGCACTTTGTGCCTTGCAGCTCTAGGGCAATGTAGCACACCCCGAGCAGAAGTTCTACTTCAGCCAGATCTGGCCTGCAAAGAAACTGCGTTTCACAGGCCTTTGTAAGAGATGTTCCCGGTAGGCTGTTAGAGCACTGTGCAGAGCGAGTTGTTTCTCAGCTTCCCAAACAGCTGAAAGCAAGATGCTTTAGGGGCCATCTGCCCTTAAGGAAAGAAGGCAGCACTTTGTGCCTTGCAGCTCTAGGGCAATGTAGCACACCCAGAGCAGATGTTCTACTTCTGCCAGGTCAGGCCTGCAAAGAAACTTCGTTTCACCGGCCTTTGTAAGAGATGTTGCCGGTAGGCTCTAAGAGCACTGTGCAGAGCGACTTGTTTCTTAGCTTCCCACAGAGCTGGAAGCAAGATGCTTTGGGGCCCTTCTCACCCTTTGGCAAGAAGGCAGCACTTTGTGCCTTGCAGCTCTAGGGCAATGTAGCACACCCACAGCAGAAGTTGTACTTCTGCTAGATCAGACCTGCAAAGAAACTGCGTTTCACAGGCCTTTGTAAGAGATGTTCCCCGTAGGCTGTTAGAGCACTGTGCGGAGCGAGTTGTTTCTTAGCTTCCCAAAGAGCTGGAAGCAAGATGCTTTAGGGGCCATCTGCCCTTAAGGAAAGAAGGCAGCACTTTGTGCCTTGCAGCTCTAGGGCAATGTAGCACACCCCGAGCAGAAGTTCTACTTCAGCCAGATCTTCCCTGCAAAGAAACTGCGTTTCACAGGCCTTTGTAAGAGATGTTCCCGGTAGGCTGTTAGAGCAGTGTGCAGAGCGAGTTGTTTCTCAGCTTCCCAAACAGCCGGAATCAAGATGCTTTGGGGCCCTTCTCACCCCTTGGAAAGAAGGCAGCACTTTGTGCCTTGCAGCTCTAGGGCAATGTAGCACACCCAGAGCAGAAGTTTTACTTCAGCCAGATCATGCCCGCAAAGAAACTGCGTTTCACAGGCCTTTGTAAGAGATGTTCCCGGTAGGCTGTTAGAGCACTGTGCAGAGCGAGTTGTTTCTTAGATTCCCAACGAGCTGGAAGCAAGATGCTTTAGGGGCCATCTGCCCTTAAGGAAAGAAGGCAGCACTTTGTGCCTTGCAGCTCTAGGGCAATGTAGCACACCCAGAGCAGATGTTCTACTACTCCCAGGTCAGGCCTGCAAAGAAACTTCGTTTCACAGGCCTTTGTAAGATATGTTGCCGGTAGGCTCTAAGAGCACTGTGCAGAGCGACTTGTTTCTTAGCTTCCCACAGACCTGGAAGCAAGATGCTTTGGGGCCCTTCTCACCCTTTGGAAAGAAGGCAGCACTTTGTGCCTTGCAGCTCTAGGGCAATGTAGCACACCCAGGGCAGAAGTTCTACTTCAGCTAGATCAGACCTGCAAAGAAACTGCGTTTCACAGGCCTTTGTAAGAGATGTTCCCAGTAGGCTGTTAGAGCACTGTGCAGAGCGAGTTGTTTCTTAGCTTCCCAAAGAGCTGGAAGCAAGATGCTTTAGGGGCCATCTGCCCTTAAGGAAAGAAGGCAGCACTTTGTGCCTTGCTGCTCTAGGGCAATGTAGCACACCCAGAGCAGATGTTCTACTTCTCCCAGGTCAGGCCTGAAAAGAAACTGCGTTTCACAGGCCTTTGTAAGAGATGTTCCCTGTAGGCTGTTAGAGCACTGTGCAGAGCGAGTTGTTTCTTAGCTTCCCAAAGAGCTGGAAGCAAGATGCTTTGGGGCCCGTTAATTTTATACCCTGCTACTTTGCTGTAGTTGTTGATTATTTCTAATAGTTTTTCTGTGGATTCTTTGGGGTTTTCTATGTATAAGATCATGTCGTCTGCAAACAACGCGAGTTTTACTTCTTCGTTACCGATTTGGATTCCTTTCATTTGTTTTTCCTGCCGAATTGCTCTGGCCAGCACCTCCAGTACTATGTTGAATAGGAGTGGTGAAAGTGGGCACCCTTGTCTTGTTCCTGTCCTCAGAGGGATGGCTTTCAGCTTTTGTCCATTGAGTATGATGTTGGCTGTGGGTCTATCATATATGGCCTTTATTATGTTGAGGTACTTTCCTTCTATACCCGTTTTACTGAGGGTTTTTATCATAAATGGGTGTTGGATCTTGTCGAATGCTTTCTCTGCGTCTATTGAGATGATCATGTGGTTTTTGTTTTTCATTTTGTTGATGTAGTGTATCACGTTGATTGACTTGCGGGTGTTGAACCATCCCTGTGTCCCTGGTATAAATCCCACTTGATCATGGTGTATAATCTTTTTGATGTATTGCTGTAATCGGTTTGCCAAAATTTGGTTGAGGATTTTTGCATCTATGTTCATCAGTGATATCGGCCTGTAGTTCTCCTTCTTTGTGTTGTCCTTGTCAGGTTTGGGGATCAGAGTGATGTTGGCTTCATAGAATGTGTTAGGGAGTTCTCCATCTTTCTCAATTTTCTGGAACAGTTTGAGGAGAATAGGTACAAAGAACTCACACTGCTTAACAACAAAAAAACAAACAACCCGATCAAAAAATGGGCAGAGGACATGAACAGACATTTCTCCAAAGAAGATATGAACATGGCCAATAGACACATGAAAAGATGTTCATCATCGCTAATCATCAGGGAAATGCAAATCAAAACTACACTAAGATATCACCTTACCCCCGTTAGATTGGCAAAAACATCCAAAACCAAGAACGACAAATGTTGCAGAGGTTGTGGAGAAAGAGGAACCCTCATACACTGTTGGTGGGAATGCAAACTGGTACAGCCACTATGGAAAACAGTATGGAGATTTCTCAAAAAGTTAAAAATAGAAATACCCTATGACCCAGCCATCCCATTACTGGGTATCTATCCTAAGAACCTGATATCAGATATCTCAAGAGTCCGTTGCACCCCTATGTTCATCGCAGCATTATTTACAATAGCCAAGACGTGGAACCAGCCTACATGCCCAGAAACTGATGATTGGATAAAGAAGATGTGGTATATATACACAATGGAATACTACTCAGCCATAAAAAAAGACGACATTGGCCCATTCACAACAGTGTGGATGGACCTCGAGGGCATTATGTTAAGCGAAATAAGTCAGGCAGAGAAAGACGAACTCTATATGACTCCACTCATACGTGGAAATTAGTATATTGAGAAGGAGATCTGATCGGTGGTTACCAGGGAAAAGGGGGGGTGGGAGGAGGGCACGGAGGGGGAAGTGGTGTTCCCACAACATGACTAACAAAACTGTACAACTGAAATTTCACAAGCTTGTAATCCATCATAACATTAATAAACAAAAAAAAAAGATGCTTTGGGGCCCATCTGCCCCTATGGAAAGAACGCAGCACTTTCTGCCTTGCAGCTCTAGGGCAATGTAGCACACCCAGGGCAGAAGTTCTACTTCAGCTAGATCAGACCTGCAAAGAAACTGCGTTTCACAGGCCTTTGTAAGAGATGTTCCCGGTAGGCTGTTAGAGCACTGTGCAGAGCGAGTTGTTTCTTAGCTTCCCAACGAGCTGGAAGCAAGATGCTTTAGGGGCCATCTGCCCTTAAGGAAAGAAGGCAGCACTTTGTGCCTTGCAGCTCTAGGGCAATGTAGCACACCCAGAGCAGATGTTCTACTTCTGCCAGGTCAGGCCTGCAAAGACACTTCGTTTCACAGGCCCTTGTAGGAGATGTTCCCGGTAGGCTCTAAGAGCACTGTGCAGAGCGACTAGTTTCTTAGCTTCCCAGAGAGCTGGAAGCAAGATGCTTTGGGGCCCATCTGCCCCTATGGAAAGAACGCAGCACTTTGTGCCTTGCAGCTCTAGGGCAATGCCGCACACCCCGAGCAGAAGTTCTACTTCAGCCAGATCAGGCCCGCAAAGAAACTGCGTTTCACAGGCCTTTGTAAGAGATGTTCCCGGTAGGCTGTTAGAGCACTGTGCAGAGCGAGTTGTTTCTTAGCTTCCCAAAGAGCTGGAAGCAAGATGCTTTACGGGCCATCTGCCCTTAAGGAAAGAAGGCAGCACTTTGTGCCTTGCAGCTCTAGGGCAATGTAGCACACCCAGAGCAGATGTTCTACTTCTCCCAGGTCAGGCCTGAAAAGAAACTGCGTTTCACAGGCCTTTGTAAGAGATGTTCCCTGTAGGCTGTTAGAGCACTGTGCAGAGCGAGTTGTTTCTTAGCTTCCCAAAGAGCTGGAAGCAAGATGCTTTAGGGGCCATCTGCCCTTAAGGAAAGAAGGCAGCACTTTGTGCCTTGCATCTCTAGGGCAATGTAGCACACCCAGAGCAGATGTTCTACTTCAGCCGTATCAGGCCTGCAAAGAAACTGCGTTTCACAGGCCTTTGTAAGAGATGTTCCCGGTAGGCTGTAAGAGCACTGTGCAGAGGGACTTGTTTCTTAGCTTCCGAAAGAGCTGGAAGCAAAATGCTTTGCGACTCATCTGCCCCTTTGGAAAGAAGGCAACACTTTGTGTCTTGCAGGTCTAGGGCAATGTAGCACACCCAGAGCAGATGTTCTACTTCTTCAAGGTCAGTCCTGCAAAGAAACTTCGTTACACAGTCCTTTGTAAGAGATTTTCCCAGTAGGCTGTTAGAGCACTGTGCAGAGCGAGTTGTTTCTCAGCTTCCCAAACAGCCGGAAGCAAGATGCTTTTGGGCCCTTCTCACCCTTTGGAAAGAAGGCAGCACTTTGTGCCTTGCAGCTCTAGGGCAATGTAGCACACCCACAGCAGAAGTTCTACTTCAGCCAGATCAGGCCTGCAAAGAAACTGCGTTTCACAGGCCTTTGTAAGAGATGTTCCCGGTAGGCTGTTAGAGCAGTGTGCAGAGCGAGTTGTTTCTTAGCTTCCCAAAGAGCTGGAAGCAAAATACTTTACGGGCCATCTGCCCTTAAGGAAAGAAGGCAGCACTTTGTGCCTTGCAGCTCTAGGGCAATGTAGCACACCCCGAGCAGAAGTTCTACTTCAGCCAGATCTGGCCTGCAAAGAAACTGCGTTTCACAGGCCTTTGTAAGAGATGTTCCCGGTAGGCTGTTAGAGCACTGTGCAGAGCGAGTTGTTTCTCAGCTTCCCAAACAGCTGGAAGCAAGATGCTTTAGGGGCCATCTGCCCTTAAGGAAAGAAGGCAGCACTTTGTGCCTTGCAGCTCTAGGGCAATGTAGCACACCCAGAGCAGATGTTCTACTTCTGCCAGGTCAGGCCTGCAAAGAAACTTCGTTTCACCGGCCTTTGTAAGAGATGTTGCCGGTAGGCTCTAAGAGCACTGTG
Source organism: Equus asinus (assembly GCF_041296235.1). Lineage (NCBI taxonomy): Eukaryota > Metazoa > Chordata > Mammalia > Perissodactyla > Equidae > Equus > Equus asinus. The sequence goes on from NC_091790.1 coordinate 38,709,055, forward strand.
CAGAGCGACTTGTTTCTTAGCTTCCCACAGAGCTGGAAGCAAGATGCTTTGGGGCCCTTCTCACCCTTTGGCAAGAAGGCAGCACTTTGTGCCTTGCAGCTCTAGGGCAATGTAGCACACCCAGAGCAGAAGTTTTACTTCAGCCAGATCATGCCCGCAAATAAACTGCGTTTCACAGGCCTTTGTAAGAGATGTTCCCGGTAGGCTGTTAGAGCACTGTGCAGAGCGAGTTGTTTCTTAGATTCCCAACGAGCTGGAAGCAAGATGCTTTAGGGGCCATCTGCCCTTAAGGAAAGAAGGCAGCACTTTGTGCCTTGCAGCTCTAGGGCAATGTAGCACACCCAGAGCAGATGTTCTACTACTCCCAGGTCAGGCCTGCAAAGAAACTTCGTTTCACAGGCCTTTGTAAGATATGTTGCCGGTAGGCTCTAAGAGCACTGTGCAGAGCGACTTGTTTCTTAGCTTCCCACAGACCTGGAAGCAAGATGCTTTGGGGCCCTTCTCACCCTTTGGAAAGAAGGCAGCACTTTGTGCCTTGCAGCTCTAGGGCAATGTAGCACACCCAGGGCAGAAGTTCTACTTCAGCTAGATCAGACCTGCAAAGAAACTGCGTTTCACAGGCCTTTGTAAGAGATGTTCCCAGTAGGCTGTTAGAGCACTGTGCAGAGCGAGTTGTTTCTTAGCTTCCCAAAGAGCTGGAAGCAAGATGCTTTAGGGGCCATCTGCCCGTAAGGAAAGAAGGCAGCACTTTGTGCCTTGCAGCTCTAGGGCAATGTAGCACACCCCGAGCAGAAGTTCTACTTCAGCCAGATCTGGCCTGCAAAGAAACTGCGTTTCACAGGCCTTTGTAAGAGATGTTCCCGGTAGGCTGTTAGAGCACTGTGCAGAGCGAGTTGTTTCTCAGCTTCCCAAACAGCTGGAAGCAAGATGCTTTAGGGGCCATCTGCCTTTAAGGAAAGAAGGCAGCACTTTGTGCCTTGCAGCTCTAGGGCAATGTAGCACACCCAGAGCAGATGTTCTACTTCTGCCAGGTCAGGCCTGCAAAGAAACTTCGTTTCACCGGCCTTTGTAAGAGATGTTGCCGGTAGGCTCTAAGAGCACTGTGCAGAGCGACTTGTTTCTTAGCTTCCCACAGAGCTGGAAGCAAGATGCTTTGGGGCCCTTCTCACCCTTTGGCAAGAAGGCAGCACTTTGTGCCTTGCAGCTCTAGGGCAATGTAGCACACCCACAGCAGAAGTTGTACTTCTGCTAGATCAGACCTGCAAAGAAACTGCGTTTCACAGGCCTTTGTAAGAGATGTTCCCCGTAGGCTGTTAGAGCACTGTGTGGAGCGAGTTGTTTCTTAGCTTCCCAAAGAGCTGGAAGCAAGATGCTTTAGGGGCCATCTGCCCTTAAGGAAAGAAGGCAGCACTTTGTGCCTTGCAGCTCTAGGGCAATGTAGCACACCCCGAGCAGAAGTTCTACTTCAGCCAGATCTTCCCTGCAAAGAAACTGCGTTTCACAGGCCTTTGTAAGAGATGTTCCCGGTAGGCTGTTAGAGCAGTGTGCAGAGCGAGTTGTTTCTCAGCTTCCCAAACAGCCGGAATCAAGATGCTTTGGGGCCCTTCTCACCCCTTGGAAAGAAGGCAGCACTTTGTGCCTTGCAGCTCTAGGGCAATGTAGCACACCCAGAGCAGAAGTTTTACTTCAGCCAGATCATGCCCGCAAAGAAACTGCGTTTCACAGGCCTTTGTAAGAGATGTTCCCGGTAGGCTGTTAGAGCACTGTGCAGAGCGAGTTGTTTCTTAGATTCCCAACGAGCTGGAAGCAAGATGCTTTAGGGGCCATCTGCCCTTAAGGAAAGAAGGCAGCACTTTGTGCCTTGCAGCTCTAGGGCAATGTAGCACACCCAGAGCAGATGTTCTACTACTCCCAGGTCAGGCCTGCAAAGAAACTTCGTTTCACAGGCCTTTGTAAGATATGTTGCCGGTAGGCTCTAAGAGCACTGTGCAGAGCGACTTGTTTCTTAGCTTCCCACAGACCTGGAAGCAAGATGCTTTGGGGCCCTTCTCACCCTTTGGAAAGAAGGCAGCACTTTGTGCCTTGCAGCTCTAGGGCAATGTAGCACACCCAGGGCAGAAGTTCTACTTCAGCTAGATCAGACCTGCAAAGAAACTGCGTTTCACAGGCCTTTGTAAGAGATGTTCCCAGTAGGCTGTTGGAGCACTGTGCAGAGCGAGTTGTTTCTTAGCTTCCCAAAGAGCTGGAAGCAAGATGCTTTAGGGGCCATCTGCCCTTAAGGAAAGAAGGCAGCACTTTGTGCCTTGCAGCTCTAGGGCAATGTAGCACACCCAGAGCAGATGTTCTACTTCTCCCAGGTCAGGCCTGAAAAGAAACTGCGTTTCACAGGCCTTTGTAAGAGATGTTCCCTGTAGGCTGTTAGAGCACTGTGCAGAGCGAGTTGTTTCTTAGCTTCCCAAAGAGCTGGAAGCAAGATGCTTTGGGGCCCGTTAATTTTATACCCTGCTACTTTGCTGTAGTTGTTGATTATTTCTAATAGTTTTTCTGTGGATTCTTTGGGGTTTTCTATGTATAAGATCATGTCGTCTGCAAACAACGCGAGTTTTACTTCTTCGTTACCGATTTGGATTCCTTTCATTTGTTTTTCCTGCCGAATTGCTCTGGCCAGCACCTCCAGTACTATGTTGAATAGGAGTGGTGAAAGTGGGCACCCTTGTCTTGTTCCTGTCCTCAGAGGGATGGCTTTCAGCTTTTGTCCATTGAGTATGATGTTGGCTGTGGGTCTATCATATATGGCCTTTATTATGTTGAGGTACTTTCCTTCTATACCCGTTTTACTGAGGGTTTTTATCATAAATGGGTGTTGGATCTTGTCGAATGCTTTCTCTGCGTCTATTGAGATGATCATGTGGTTTTTGTTTTTCATTTTGTTGATGTAGTGTATCACGTTGATTGACTTGCGGGTGTTGAACCATCCCTGTGTCCCTGGTATAAATCCCACTTGATCATGGTGTATAATCTTTTTGATGTATTGCTGTAATCGGTTTGCCAAAATTTGGTTGAGGATTTTTGCATCTATGTTCATCAGTGATATCGGCCTGTAGTTCTCCTTCTTTGTGTTGTCCTTGTCAGGTTTGGGGATCAGAGTGATGTTGGCTTCATAGAATGTGTTAGGGAGTTCTCCATCTTTCTCAATTTTCTGGAACAGTTTGAGGAGAATAGGTACAAAGAACTCACACTGCTTAACAACAAAAAAACAAACAACCCGATCAAAAAATGGGCAGAGGACATGAACAGACATTTCTCCAAAGAAGATATGAACATGGCCAATAGACACATGAAAAGATGTTCATCATCGCTAATCATCAGGGAAATGCAAATCAAAACTACACTAAGATATCACCTTACCCCCGTTAGATTGGCAAAAACATCCAAAACCAAGAACGACAAATGTTGCAGAGGTTGTGGAGAAAGAGGAACCCTCATACACTGTTGGTGGGAATGCAAACTGGTACAGCCACTATGGAAAACAGTATGGAGATTTCTCAAAAAGTTAAAAATAGAAATACCCTATGACCCAGCCATCCCATTACTGGGTATCTATCCTAAGAACCTGATATCAGATATCTCAAGAGTCCGTTGCACCCCTATGTTCATCGCAGCATTATTTACAATAGCCAAGACGTGGAACCAGCCTACATGCCCAGAAACTGATGATTGGATAAAGAAGATGTGGTATATATACACAATGGAATACTACTCAGCCATAAAAAAAGACGACATTGGCCCATTCACAACAGTGTGGATGGACCTCGAGGGCATTATGTTAAGCGAAATAAGTCAGGCAGAGAAAGACGAACTCTATATGACTCCACTCATACGTGGAAATTAGTATATTGAGAAGGAGATCTGATCGGTGGTTACCAGGGAAAAGGGGGGGTGGGAGGAGGGCACGGAGGGGGAAGTGGTGTTCCCACAACATGACTAACAAAACTGTACAACTGAAATTTCACAAGCTTGTAATCCATCATAACATTAATAAACAAAAAAAAAAGATGCTTTGGGGCCCATCTGCCCCTAAGGAAAGAACGCAGCACTTTCTGCCTTGCAGCTCTAGGGCAATGTAGCACACCCAGGGCAGAAGTTCTACTTCAGCTAGATCAGACCTGCAAAGAAACTGCGTTTCACAGGCCTTTGTAAGAGATGTTCCCGGTAGGCTGTTAGAGCACTGTGCAGAGCGAGTTGTTTCTTAGATTCCCAACGAGCTGGAAGCAAGATGCTTTAGGGGCCATCTGCCCTTAAGGAAAGAAGGCAGCACTTTGTGCCTTGCAGCTCTAGGGCAATGTAGCACACCCAGAGCAGATGTTCTACTACTCCCAGGTCAGGCCTGCAAAGAAACTTCGTTTCACAGGCCTTTGTAAGATATGTTGCCGGTAGGCTCTAAGAGCACTGTGCAGAGCGACTTGTTTCTTAGCTTCCCACAGACCTGGAAGCAAGATGCTTTGGGGCCCTTCTCACCCTTTGGAAAGAAGGCAGCACTTTGTGCCTTGCAGCTCTAGGGCAATGTAGCACACCCAGGGCAGAAGTTCTACTTCAGCTAGATCAGACCTGCAAAGAAACTGCGTTTCACAGGCCTTTGTAAGAGATGTTCCCAGTAGGCTGTTAGAGCACTGTGCAGAGCGAGTTGTTTCTTAGCTTCCCAAAGAGCTGGAAGCAAGATGCTTTAGGGGCCATCTGCCCGTAAGGAAAGAAGGCAGCACTTTGTGCCTTGCAGCTCTAGGGCAATGTAGCACACCCCGAGCAGAAGTTCTACTTCAGCCAGATCTGGCCTGCAAAGAAACTGCGTTTCACAGGCCTTTGTAAGAGATGTTCCCGGTAGGCTGTTAGAGCACTGTGCAGAGCGAGTTGTTTCTCAGCTTCCCAAACAGCTGGAAGCAAGATGCTTTAGGGGCCATCTGCCTTTAAGGAAAGAAGGCAGCACTTTGTGCCTTGCAGCTCTAGGGCAATGTAGCACACCCAGAGCAGATGTTCTACTTCTGCCAGGTCAGGCCTGCAAAGAAACTTCGTTTCACCGGCCTTTGTAAGAGATGTTGCCGGTAGGCTCTAAGAGCACTGTGCAGAGCGACTTGTTTCTTAGCTTCCCACAGAGCTGGAAGCAAGATGCTTTGGGGCCCTTCTCACCCTTTGGCAAGAAGGCAGCACTTTGTGCCTTGCAGCTCTAGGGCAATGTAGCACACCCACAGCAGAAGTTGTACTTCTGCTAGATCAGACCTGCAAAGAAACTGCGTTTCACAGGCCTTTGTAAGAGATGTTCCCCGTAGGCTGTTAGAGCACTGTGTGGAGCGAGTTGTTTCTTAGCTTCCCAAAGAGCTGGAAGCAAGATGCTTTAGGGGCCATCTGCCCTTAAGGAAAGAAGGCAGCACTTTGTGCCTTGCAGCTCTAGGGCAATGTAGCACACCCCGAGCAGAAGTTCTACTTCAGCCAGATCTTCCCTGCAAAGAAACTGCGTTTCACAGGCCTTTGTAAGAGATGTTCCCGGTAGGCTGTTAGAGCAGTGTGCAGAGCGAGTTGTTTCTCAGCTTCCCAAACAGCCGGAATCAAGATGCTTTGGGGCCCTTCTCACCCCTTGGAAAGAAGGCAGCACTTTGTGCCTTGCAGCTCTAGGGCAATGTAGCACACCCAGAGCAGAAGTTTTACTTCAGCCAGATCATGCCCGCAAAGAAACTGCGTTTCACAGGCCTTTGTAAGAGATGTTCCCGGTAGGCTGTTAGAGCACTGTGCAGAGCGAGTTGTTTCTTAGATTCCCAACGAGCTGGAAGCAAGATGCTTTAGGGGCCATCTGCCCTTAAGGAAAGAAGGCAGCACTTTGTGCCTTGCAGCTCTAGGGCAATGTAGCACACCCAGAGCAGATGTTCTACTACTCCCAGGTCAGGCCTGCAAAGAAACTTCGTTTCACAGGCCTTTGTAAGATATGTTGCCGGTAGGCTCTAAGAGCACTGTGCAGAGCGACTTGTTTCTTAGCTTCCCACAGACCTGGAAGCAAGATGCTTTGGGGCCCTTCTCACCCTTTGGAAAGAAGGCAGCACTTTGTGCCTTGCAGCTCTAGGGCAATGTAGCACACCCAGGGCAGAAGTTCTACTTCAGCTAGATCAGACCTGCAAAGAAACTGCGTTTCACAGGCCTTTGTAAGAGATGTTCCCAGTAGGCTGTTGGAGCACTGTGCAGAGCGAGTTGTTTCTTAGCTTCCCAAAGAGCTGGAAGCAAGATGCTTTAGGGGCCATCTGCCCTTAAGGAAAGAAGGCAGCACTTTGTGCCTTGCAGCTCTAGGGCAATGTAGCACACCCAGAGCAGATGTTCTACTTCTCCCAGGTCAGGCCTGAAAAGAAACTGCGTTTCACAGGCCTTTGTAAGAGATGTTCCCTGTAGGCTGTTAGAGCACTGTGCAGAGCGAGTTGTTTCTTAGCTTCCCAAAGAGCTGGAAGCAAGATGCTTTGGGGCCCGTTAATTTTATACCCTGCTACTTTGCTGTAGTTGTTGATTATTTCTAATAGTTTTTCTGTGGATTCTTTGGGGTTTTCTATGTATAAGATCATGTCGTCTGCAAACAACGCGAGTTTTACTTCTTCGTTACCGATTTGGATTCCTTTCATTTGTTTTTCCTGCCGAATTGCTCTGGCCAGCACCTCCAGTACTATGTTGAATAGGAGTGGTGAAAGTGGGCACCCTTGTCTTGTTCCTGTCCTCAGAGGGATGGCTTTCAGCTTTTGTCCATTGAGTATGATGTTGGCTGTGGGTCTATCATATATGGCCTTTATTATGTTGAGGTACTTTCCTTCTATACCCGTTTTACTGAGGGTTTTTATCATAAATGGGTGTTGGATCTTGTCGAATGCTTTCTCTGCGTCTATTGAGATGATCATGTGGTTTTTGTTTTTCATTTTGTTGATGTAGTGTATCACGTTGATTGACTTGCGGGTGTTGAACCATCCCTGTGTCCCTGGTATAAATCCCACTTGATCATGGTGTATAATCTTTTTGATGTATTGCTGTAATCGGTTTGCCAAAATTTGGTTGAGGATTTTTGCATCTATGTTCATCAGTGATATCGGCCTGTAGTTCTCCTTCTTTGTGTTGTCCTTGTCAGGTTTGGGGATCAGAGTGATGTTGGCTTCATAGAATGTGTTAGGGAGTTCTCCATCTTTCTCAATTTTCTGGAACAGTTTGAGGAGAATAGGTACAAAGAACTCACACTGCTTAACAACAAAAAAACAAACAACCCGATCAAAAAATGGGCAGAGGACATGAACAGACATTTCTCCAAAGAAGATATGAACATGGCCAATAGACACATGAAAAGATGTTCATCATCGCTAATCATCAGGGAAATGCAAATCAAAACTACACTAAGATATCACCTTACCCCCGTTAGATTGGCAAAAACATCCAAAACCAAGAACGACAAATGTTGCAGAGGTTGTGGAGAAAGAGGAACCCTCATACACTGTTGGTGGGAATGCAAACTGGTACAGCCACTATGGAAAACAGTATGGAGATTTCTCAAAAAGTTAAAAATAGAAATACCCTATGACCCAGCCATCCCATTACTGGGTATCTATCCTAAGAACCTGATATCAGATATCTCAAGAGTCCGTTGCACCCCTATGTTCATCGCAGCATTATTTACAATAGCCAAGACGTGGAACCAGCCTACATGCCCAGAAACTGATGATTGGATAAAGAAGATGTGGTATATATACACAATGGAATACTACTCAGCCATAAAAAAAGACGACATTGGCCCATTCACAACAGTGTGGATGGACCTCGAGGGCATTATGTTAAGCGAAATAAGTCAGGCAGAGAAAGACGAACTCTATATGACTCCACTCATACGTGGAAATTAGTATATTGAGAAGGAGATCTGATCGGTGGTTACCAGGGAAAAGGGGGGGTGGGAGGAGGGCACGGAGGGGGAAGTGGTGTTCCCACAACATGACTAACAAAACTGTACAACTGAAATTTCACAAGCTTGTAATCCATCATAACATTAATAAACAAAAAAAAAAGATGCTTTGGGGCCCATCTGCCCCTATGGAAAGAACGCAGCACTTTCTGCCTTGCAGCTCTAGGGCAATGTAGCACACCCAGGGCAGAAGTTCTACTTCAGCTAGATCAGACCTGCAAAGAAACTGCGTTTCACAGGCCTTTGTAAGAGATGTTCCCGGTAGGCTGTTAGAGCACTGTGCAGAGCGAGTTGTTTCTTAGCTTCCCAACGAGCTGGAAGCAAGATGCTTTAGGGGCCATCTGCCCTTAAGGAAAGAAGGCAGCACTTTGTGCCTTGCAGCTCTAGGGCAATGTAGCACACCCAGAGCAGATGTTCTACTTCTGCCAGGTCAGGCCTGCAAAGACACTTCGTTTCACAGGCCCTTGTAGGAGATGTTCCCGGTAGGCTCTAAGAGCACTGTGCAGAGCGACTAGTTTCTTAGCTTCCCAGAGAGCTGGAAGCAAGATGCTTTGGGGCCCATCTGCCCCTATGGAAAGAACGCAGCACTTTGTGCCTTGCAGCTCTAGGGCAATGCCGCACACCCCGAGCAGAAGTTCTACTTCAGCCAGATCAGGCCCGCAAAGAAACTGCGTTTCACAGGCCTTTGTAAGAGATGTTCCCGGTAGGCTGTTAGAGCACTGTGCAGAGCGAGTTGTTTCTTAGCTTCCCAAAGAGCTGGAAGCAAGATGCTTTACGGGCCATCTGCCCTTAAGGAAAGAAGGCAGCACTTTGTGCCTTGCAGCTCTAGGGCAATGTAGCACACCCAGAGCAGATGTTCTACTTCTCCCAGGTCAGGCCTGAAAAGAAACTGCGTTTCACAGGCCTTTGTAAGAGATGTTCCCTGTAGGCTGTTAGAGCACTGTGCAGAGCGAGTTGTTTCTTAGCTTCCCAAAGAGCTGGAAGCAAGATGCTTTAGGGGCCATCTGCCCTTAAGGAAAGAAGGCAGCACTTTGTGCCTTGCATCTCTAGGGCAATGTAGCACACCCAGAGCAGATGTTCTACTTCAGCCGTATCAGGCCTGCAAAGAAACTGCGTTTCACAGGCCTTTGTAAGAGATGTTCCCGGTAGGCTGTAAGAGCACTGTGCAGAGGGACTTGTTTCTTAGCTTCCGAAAGAGCTGGAAGCAAAATGCTTTGCGGCTCATCTGCCCCTTTGGAAAGAAGGCAACACTTTGTGTCTTGCAGGTCTAGGGCAATGTAGCACACCCAGAGCAGATGTTCTACTTCTTCAAGGTCAGTCCTGCAAAGAAACTTCGTTACACAGTCCTTTGTAAGAGATTTTCCCAGTAGGCTGTTAGAGCACTGTGCAGAGCGAGTTGTTTCTCAGCTTCCCAAACAGCCGGAAGCAAGATGCTTTTGGGCCCTTCTCACCCTTTGGAAAGAAGGCAGCACTTTGTGCCTTGCAGCTCTAGGGCAATGTAGCACACCCACAGCAGAAGTTCTACTTCAGCCAGATCAGGCCTGCAAAGAAACTGCGTTTCACAGGCCTTTGTAAGAGATGTTCCCGGTAGGCTGTTAGAGCAGTGTGCAGAGCGAGTTGTTTCTTAGCTTCCCAAAGAGCTGGAAGCAAAATACTTTACGGGCCATCTGCCCTTAAGGAAAGAAGGCAGCACTTTGTGCCTTGCAGCTCTAGGGCAATGTAGCACACCCCGAGCAGAAGTTCTACTTCAGCCAGATCTGGCCTGCAAAGAAACTGCGTTTCACAGGCCTTTGTAAGAGATGTTCCCGGTAGGCTGTTAGAGCACTGTGCAGAGCGAGTTGTTTCTCAGCTTCCCAAACAGCTGGAAGCAAGATGCTTTAGGGGCCATCTGCCCTTAAGGAAAGAAGGCAGCACTTTGTGCCTTGCAGCTCTAGGGCAATGTAGCACACCCAGAGCAGATGTTCTACTTCTGCCAGGTCAGGCCTGCAAAGAAACTTCGTTTCACCGGCCTTTGTAAGAGATGTTGCCGGTAGGCTCTAAGAGCACTGTGCAGAGCGACTTGTTTCTTAGCTTCCCACAGAGCTGGAAGCAAGATGCTTTGGGGCCCTTCTCACCCTTTGGCAAGAAGGCAGCACTTTGTGCCTTGCAGCTCTAGGGCAATGTAGCACACCCACAGCAGAAGTTGTACTTCTGCTAGATCAGACCTGCAAAGAAACTGCGTTTCACAGGCCTTTGTAAGAGATGTTCCCCGTAGGCTGTTAGAGCACTGTGCGGAGCGAGTTGTTTCTTAGCTTCCCAAAGAGCTGGAAGCAAGATGCTTTAGGGGCCATCTGCCCTTAAGGAAAGAAGGCAGCACTTTGTGCCTTGCAGCTCTAGGGCAATGTAGCACACCCCGAGCAGAAGTTCTACTTCAGCCAGATCTTCCCTGCAAAGAAACTGCGTTTCACAGGCCTTTGTAAGAGATGTTCCCGGTAGGCTGTTAGAGCAGTGTGCAGAGCGAGTTGTTTCTCAGCTTCCCAAACAGCCGGAATCAAGATGCTTTGGGGCCCTTCTCACCCCTTGGAAAGAAGGCAGCACTTTGTGCCTTGCAGCTCTAGGGCAATGTAGCACACCCAGAGCAGAAGTTTTACTTCAGCCAGATCATGCCCGCAAAGAAACTGCGTTTCACAGGCCTTTGTAAGAGATGTTCCCGGTAGGCTGTTAGAGCACTGTGCAGAGCGAGTTGTTTCTTAGATTCCCAACGAGCTGGAAGCAAGATGCTTTAGGGGCCATCTGCCCTTAAGGAAAGAAGGCAGCACTTTGTGCCTTGCAGCTCTAGGGCAATGTAGCACACCCAGAGCCGATGTTCTACTACTCCCAGGTCAGGCCTGCAAAGAAACTTCGTTTCACAGGCCTTTGTAAGATATGTTGCCGGTAGGCTCTAAGAGCACTGTGCAGAGCGACTTGTTTCTTAGCTTCCCACAGACCTGGAAGCAAGATGCTTTGGGGCCCTTCTCACCCTTTGGAAAGAAGGCAGCACTTTGTGCCTTGCAGCTCTAGGGCAATGTAGCACACCCAGGGCAGAAGTTCTACTTCAGCTAGATCAGACCTGCAAAGAAACTGCGTTTCACAGGCCTTTGTAAGAGATGTTCCCAGTAGGCTGTTAGAGCACTGTGCAGAGCGAGTTGTTTCTTAGCTTCCCAAAGAGCTGGAAGCAAGATGCTTTAGGAGCCATCTGCCCTTAAGGAAAGAAGGCAGCACTTTGTGCCTTGCACCTCTAGGGCAATGTAGCACACCCAGAGCAGATGTTCTACTTCTCCCAGGTCAGGCCTGAAAAGAAACTGCGTTTCACAGGCCTTTGTAAGAGATGTTCCCTGTAGGCTGTTAGAGCACTGTGCAGAGCGAGTTGTTTCTTAGCTTCCCAGAGAGCTGGAAGCAAGATGCTTTGGGGCCCGTTAATTTTATACCCTGCTACTTTGCTGTAGTTGTTGATTATTTCTAATAGTTTTTCTGTGGATTCTTTGGGGTTTTCTATGTATAAGATCATGTCGTCTGCAAACAACGCGAGTTTTACTTCTTCGTTACCGATTTGGATTCCTTTCATTTGTTTTTCCTGCCGAATTGCTCTGGCCAGCACCTCCAGTACTATGTTGAATAGGAGTGGTGAAAGTGGGCACCCTTGTCTTGTTCCTGTCCTCAGAGGGATGGCTTTCAGCTTTTGTCCATTGAGTATGATGTTGGCTGTGGGTCTATCATATATGGCCTTTATTATGTTGAGGTACTTTCCTTCTATACCCGTTTTACTGAGGGTTTTTATCATAAATGGGTGTTGGATCTTGTCGAATGCTTTCTCTGCGTCTATTGAGATGATCATGTGGTTTTTGTTTTTCATTTTGTTGATGTAGTGTATCACGTTGATTGACTTGCGGGTGTTGAACCATCCCTGTGTCCCTGGTATAAATCCCACTTGATCATGGTGTATAATCTTTTTGATGTATTGCTGTAATCGGTTTGCCAAAATTTGGTTGAGGATTTTTGCATCTATGTTCATCAGTGATATCGGCCTGTAGTTCTCCTTCTTTGTGTTGTCCTTGTCAGGTTTGGGGATCAGAGTGATGTTGGCTTCATAGAATGTGTTAGGGAGTTCTCCATCTTTCTCAATTTTCTGGAACAGTTTGAGGAGAATAGGTACAAAGAACTCACACTGCTTAACAACAAAAAAACAAACAACCCGATCAAAAAATGGGCAGAGGACATGAACAGACATTTCTCCAAAGAAGATATGAACATGGCCAATAGACACATGAAAAGATGTTCATCATCGCTAATCATCAGGGAAATGCAAATCAAAACTACACTAAGATATCACCTTACCCCCGTTAGATTGGCAAAAACATCCAAAACCAAGAACGACAAATGTTGCAGAGGTTGTGGAGAAAGAGGAACCCTCATACACTGTTGGTGGGAATGCAAACTGGTACAGCCACTATGGAAAACAGTATGGAGATTTCTCAAAAAGTTAAAAATAGAAATACCCTATGACCCAGCCATCCCATTACTGGGTATCTATCCTAAGAACCTGATATCAGATATCTCAAGAGTCCGTTGCACCCCTATGTTCATCGCAGCATTATTTACAATAGCCAAGACGTGGAACCAGCCTACATGCCCAGAAACTGATGATTGGATAAAGAAGATGTGGTATATATACACAATGGAATACTACTCAGCCATAAAAAAAGACGACATTGGCCCATTCACAACAGTGTGGATGGACCTCGAGGGCATTATGTTAAGCGAAATAAGTCAGGCAGAGAAAGACGAACTCTATATGACTCCACTCATACGTGGAAATTAGTATATTGAGAAGGAGATCTGATCGGTGGTTACCAGGGAAAAGGGGGGGTGGGAGGAGGGCACGGAGGGGGAAGTGGTGTTCCCACAACATGACTAACAAAACTGTACAACTGAAATTTCACAAGCTTGTAATCCATCATAACATTAATAAACAAAAAAAAAAGATGCTTTGGGGCCCATCTGCCCCTATGGAAAGAACGCAGCACTTTCTGCCTTGCAGCTCTAGGGCAATGTAGCACACCCAGAGCAGAAGTTCTACTTCAGCCAGATGAGGCCCGCAAAGAAACTGCGTTTCACAGGCCTTTGTAAGAGATGTTCCCGGTAGGCTGTTAGAGCACTGTGCAGAGCGAGTTGTTTCTTAGCTTCCCAGAGAGCTGGAAGCAAGATGCTTTGGGGCCCGTTAATTTTATACCCTGCTACTTTGCTGTAGTTGTTGATTATTTCTAATAGTTTTTCTGTGGATTCTTTGGGGTTTTCTATGTATAAGATCATGTCGTCTGCAAACAACGCGAGTTTTACTTCTTCGTTACCTATTTGGATTCCTTTCATTTTTTTTTCCTGCCGAATTGCTCTGGCCAGCACCTCCAGTACTATGTTGAATAGGAGTGGTGAAAGTGGGCACCCTTGTCTTGTTCCTGTCCTCAGAGGGATGGCTTTCAGCTTTTGTCCATTGAGTATGATGTTGGCTGTGGGTCTATCATATATGGCCTTTATTATGTTGAGGTACTTTCCTTCTATACCCATTTTACTGAGGGTTTTTATCATAAATGGGTGTTGGATCTTGTCGAATGCTTTCTCTGCGTCTATTGAGATGATCATGTGGTTTTTGTTTTTCATTTTGTTGATGTAGTGTATCACGTTGATTGACTTGCGGGTGTTGAACCATCCCTGTGTCCCTGGTATAAATCCCACTTGATCATGGTGTATAATCTTTTTGATGTATTGCTGTAATCGGTTTGCCAAAATTTGGTTGAGGATTTTTGCATCTATGTTCATCAGTGATATCGGCCTGTAGTTCTCCTTCTTTGTGTTGTCCTTGTCAGGTTTGGGGATCAGAGTGATGTTGGCTTCATAGAATGTGTTAGGGAGTTCTCCATCTTTCTCAATTTTCTGGAACAGTTTGAGGAGAATAGGTACAAAGAACTCACACTGCTTAACAACAAAAAAACAAACAACCCGATCAAAAAATGGGCAGAGGACATGAACAGACATTTCTCCAAAGAAGATATGAACATGGCCAATAGACACATGAAAAGATGTTCATCATCGCTAATCATCAGGGAAATGCAAATCAAAACTACACTAAGATATCACCTTACCCCCGTTAGATTGGCAAAAACATCCAAAACCAAGAACGACAAATGTTGCAGAGGATGTGGACAAAGAGGAACCCTCATACACTGTTGGTGGGAATGCAAACTGGTACAGCCACTATGGAAAACAGTATGGAGATTTCTCAAAAAGTTAAAAATAGAAATACCCTATGACCCAGCCATCCCATTACTGGGTATCTATCCTAAGAACCTGATATTAGATATCTCAAGGGTCCGTTGCACCCCTATGTTCATCGCAGCATTATTTACAATAGCCAAGACGTGGAACCAGCCTACATGCCCAGAAACTGATGATTGGATAAAGAAGATGTGGTATATATACACAATGGAATACTACTCAGCCATAAAAAAAGACGACATTGGCCCATTCACAACAATGTGGATGGACCTCGAGGGCATTATGTTAAGCGAAATAAGTGAGTCAGAGAAAGACGAACTCTATATGACTCCACTCATAGGTGGAAATTAGTATATTGAGAAGGAGATCTGATCGGTGGTTACCAGGGAAAAGGGGGGGTGAGGGGAGGGCACGGAGGGGGAAGTGGTGTTCCCACAACATGACTAACAAAAATGTACAACTGAAATTTCACAAGCTTGTAATCCATCATAACATTAATAAACAAACAAACAAAAAAAAGATGCTTTGGGGCCCATCTGCCCCTATGGACACAACGCAGCACTTTCTGCCTTGCAGCTCTAGGGCAATGTAGCACACCCAGAGCAGAAGTTCTACTTCAGCCAGATAGGGCCGCAAAGAAACTGCGTTTCACAGGCCTTTGTAAGAGATGTTCCCGGTAGGCTGTTAGAGCACTGTGCAGAGCGAGTTGTTTCTTAGCTTCCCAAAGAGCTGGAAGCAAGATGCTTTGGGGCCCTTCTCACCCTTGGGCAAGAAGGCAGCACTTTGTGCCTTGCAGCTCTAGGGCAATGTAGCACACCCAGAGCAGAAGTTCTACTTCAGCCGTATCAAGCCCGCAAAGAAACTGCATTTCACAGGCCTTTGTAAGAGATCTTCCCGGTAGGCTGTTAGAGCACTGTGCAGAGCGAGTTGTTTCTTAGCTTCCCAAAGAGCCGGAAGCAAAATGCTTTGAGACTCATCTGCCCCTTTGGAAAGAAGGCAGCACTTTGTGTCTTGCAGGTCTAGGGCAATGTAGCACACCCAGAGCAGATGTTCTACTTCTTCCAGGTCAGTCCTGCAAAGAAACTGCGTTTCACAGTCCTTTGTAAGAGATGTTCCCGGTAGGCTGTTAGAGCACTGTGCAGAGCGAGTTGTTTCTTAGCTTCCCAAAGAGCTGGAAGCAAGATGCTTTGGGGCCCTTCTCACCCTTTGGAAAGAAGGCAGCACTTTGTGCCTTGCAGCTCTAGGGCAATGCAGCACACCCTGAGCAGAAGTTCTACTTCAGCCAGATCAGGCCCGCAAAGAAACTGCGTTTCACAGGCCTTTGTTGGAGATGTTCCCGGAAGGCTGTTAGAGCACTGTGCAGAGCGAGTTGTTTCTTAGATTCCCAACGAGCTGGAAGCAAGATGCTTTAGGGGCCATCTGCCCTTAAGGAAAGAAGGCAGCACTTTGTGCCTTGCAGCTCTAGGGCAATGTAGCGCACCCAGAGCAGATGTTCTACTTCTGCCAGGTCAGGCCTGCAAAGAAACTTCGTTTCACAGGCCTTTGTAAGAGATGTTGCCGGTAGGCTGTAAGAGCACTGTGCAGAGTGACTTGTTTCTTAGCTTCCCAGAGAGCCGGAAGCAAGATGCTTTGGGGCCCTTCTCACCCTTTGGAAAGAAGGCAGCACTTTGTGCCTTGCAGCTCTAGGGCAATGTAGCACACCCAGAGCAGAAGTTCTACTTCAGCTACATCACACCTGCAAAGAAACTGCGTTTCACAGGCCTTTGTAAGAGATGTTCCCTGTAGGCTGTTAGAGCACTGTGCAGAGCGAGTTGTTTCTTAGCTTCCCAAAGAGCTGGAAGCAAGATGCTTTAGGGGCCATCTGCCCTTAAGGAAAGAAGGCAGCACTTTGTGCCTTGCAGCTCTAGGGCAATGTAGCACACCCAGAGCAGATGTTCTACTTCTGCCAGGTCAGGCCTGCAAAGAAACTTCGTTTCACAGGCCCTTGTAAGAGATGTTCCCGGTAGGCTGTTAGAGCCCTGTGCAGAGCGACTTGTTTCTTAGCTTCCCAAAGAGCTGGAAGCAAGATGCTTTGGGGCCCTTCTCACCCTTTGGAAAGAAGGCAGCACTTTGTGCCTTGCAGCTCTAGGGCAATGTAGCACACCCACAGCAGAAGTTCTACTTAAGCCAGATCTGGCCCGCAAAGAAACTGCGTTTCACAGGCCTTTGTAAGAGATGTTCCCGGTAGGCTGTTAGAGCACTGTGCAGAGCGAGTTGTTTCTTAGCTTCCCAGAGAGCTGGAAGCAAGATGCTTTGGGGCCCGTTAATTTTATACCCTGCTACTTTGCTGTAGTTGTTGATTATTTCTAATAGTTTTTCTGTGGATTCTTTGGGGTTTTCTATGTATAAGATCATGTCGTCTGCAAACAACGCGAGTTTTACTTCTTCGTTACCGATTTGGATTCCTTTCATTTTTTTTTCCTGCCGAATTGCTCTGGCCAGCACCTCCAGTACTATGTTGAATAGGAGTGGTGAAAGTGGGCACCCTTGTCTTGTTCCTGTCCTCAGAGGGATGGCTTTCAGCTTTTGTCCATTGAGTATGATGTTGGCTGTGGGTCTATCATATATGGCCTTTATTATGTTGAGGTACTTTCCTTCTATACCCGTTTTACTGAGGGTTTTTATCATAAATGGGTGTTGGATCTTGTCGAATGCTTTCTCTGCGTCTATTGAGATGATCATGTGGTTTTTGTTTTTCATTTTGTTGATGTAGTGTATCACGTTGATTGACTTGCGGGTGTTGAACCATCCCTGTGTCCCTGGTATAAATCCCACTTGATCATGGTGTATAATCTTTTTGATGTATTGCTGTAATCGGTTTGCCAAAATTTGGTTGAGGATTTTTGCATCTATGTTCATCAGTGATATCGGCCTGTAGTTCTCCTTCTTTGTGTTGTCCTTGTCAGGTTTGGGGATCAGAGTGATGTTGGCTTCATAGAATGTGTTAGGGAGTTCTCCATCTTTCTCAATTTTCTGGAACAGTTTGAGGAGAATAGGTACAAAGAACTCACACTGCTTAACAACAAAAAAACAAACAACCCGATCAAAAAATGGGCAGAGGACATGAACAGACATTTCTCCAAAGAAGATATGAACATGGCCAATAGACACATGAAAAGATGTTCATCATCGCTAATCATCAGGGAAATGCAAATCAAAACTACACTAAGATATCACCTTACCCCCGTTAGATTGGCAAAAACATCCAAAACCAAGAACGACAAATGTTGCAGAGGATGTGGACAAAGAGGAACCCTCATACACTGTTGGTGGGAATGCAAACTGGTACAGCCACTATGGAAAACAGTATGGAGATTTCTCAAAAAGTTAAAAATAGAAATACCCTATGACCCAGCCATCCCATTACTGGGTATCTATCCTAAGAACCTGATATCAGATATCTCAAGGGTCCGTTGCACCCCTATGTTCATCGCAGCATTATTTACAATAGCCAAGACGTGGAACCAGCCTACATGCCCAGAAACTGATGATTGGATAAAGAAGATGTGGTATATATACACAATGGAATACTACTCAGCCATAAAAAAAGACGACATTGGCCCCTTCACAACAATGTGGATGGACCTCGAGGGCATTATGTTAAGCGAAATAAGTGAGTCAGAGAAAGACGAACTCTATATGACTCCACTCATAGGTGGAAATTAGTATATTGAGAAGGAGATCTGATCGGTGGTTACCAGGGAAAAGGGGGGGTGAGGGGAGGGCACGGAGGGGGAAGTGGTGTTCCCACAACATGACTAACAAAAATGTACAACTGAAATTTCACAAGCTTGTAATCCATCATAACATTAATAAACAAACAAACAAAAAAAAGATGCTTTGGGGCCCATCTGCCCCTATGGACACAACGCAGCACTTTCTGCCTTGCAGCTCTAGGGCAATGTAGCACACCCAGAGCAGAAGTTCTACTTCAGCCAGATAGGGCCGCAAAGAAACTGCGTTTCACAGGCCTTTGTAAGAGATGTTCCCGGTAGGCTGTTAGAGCACTGTGCAGAGCGAGTTGTTTCTTAGCTTCCCAAAGAGCTGGAAGCAAGATGCTTTGGGGCCCTTCTCACCCTTGGGCAAGAAGGCAGCACTTTGTGCCTTGCAGCTCTAGGGCAATGTAGCACACCCAGAGCAGAAGTTCTACTTCAGCCGTATCAAGCCCGCAAAGAAACTGCATTTCACAGGCCTTTGTAAGAGATCTTCCCGGTAGGCTGTTAGAGCACTGTGCAGAGCGAGTTGTTTCTTAGCTTCCCAAAGAGCCGGAAGCAAAATGCTTTGAGACTCATCTGCCCCTTTGGAAAGAAGGCAGCACTTTGTGTCTTGCAGGTCTAGGGCAATGTAGCACACCCAGAGCAGATGTTCTACTTCTTCCAGGTCAGTCCTGCAAAGAAACTGCGTTTCACAGTCCTTTGTAAGAGATGTTCCCGGTAGGCTGTTAGAGCACTGTGCAGAGCGAGTTGTTTCTTAGCTTCCCAAAGAGCTGGAAGCAAGATGCTTTGGGGCCCTTCTCACCCTTTGGAAAGAAGGCAGCACTTTGTGCCTTGCAGCTCTAGGGCAATGCAGCACACCCTGAGCAGAAGTTCTACTTCAGCCAGATCAGGCCCGCAAAGAAACTGCGTTTCACAGGCCTTTGTTGGAGATGTTCCCGGAAGGCTGTTAGAGCACTGTGCAGAGCGAGTTGTTTCTTAGATTCCCAACGAGCTGGAAGCAAGATGCTTTAGGGGCCATCTGCCCTTAAGGAAAGAAGGCAGCACTTTGTGCCTTGCAGCTCTAGGGCAATGTAGCGCACCCAGAGCAGATGTTCTACTTCTGCCAGGTCAGGCCTGCAAAGAAACTTCGTTTCACAGGCCTTTGTAAGAGATGTTGCCGGTAGGCTGTAAGAGCACTGTGCAGAGTGACTTGTTTCTTAGCTTCCCAGAGAGCCGGAAGCAAGATGCTTTGGGGCCCTTCTCACCCTTTGGAAAGAAGGCAGCACTTTGTGCCTTGCAGCTCTAGGGCAATGTAGCACACCCAGAGCAGAAGTTCTACTTCAGCTACATCACACCTGCAAAGAAACTGCGTTTCACAGGCCTTTGTAAGAGATGTTCCCTGTAGGCTGTTAGAGCACTGTGCAGAGCGAGTTGTTTCTTAGCTTCCCAAAGAGCTGGAAGCAAGATGCTTTAGGGGCCATCTGCCCTTAAGGAAAGAAGGCAGCACTTTGTGCCTTGCAGCTCTAGGGCAATGTAGCACACCCAGAGCAGATGTTCTACTTCTGCCAGGTCAGGCCTGCAAAGAAACTTCGTTTCACAGGCCCTTGTAAGAGATGTTCCCGGTAGGCTGTTAGAGCCCTGTGCAGAGCGACTTGTTTCTTAGCTTCCCAAAGAGCTGGAAGCAAGATGCTTTGGGGCCCTTCTCACCCTTTGGAAAGAAGGCAGCACTTTGTGCCTTGCAGCTCTAGGGCAATGTAGCACACCCACAGCAGAAGTTCTACTTAAGCCAGATCTGGCCCGCAAAGAAACTGCGTTTCACAGGCCTTTGTAAGAGATGTTCCCGGTAGGCTGTTAGAGCACTGTGCAGAGCGAGTTGTTTCTTAGCTTCCCAGAGAGCTGGAAGCAAGATGCTTTGGGGCCCGTTAATTTTATACCCTGCTACTTTGCTGTAGTTGTTGATTATTTCTAATAGTTTTTCTGTGGATTCTTTGGGGTTTTCTATGTATAAGATCATGTCGTCTGCAAACAACGCGAGTTTTACTTCTTCGTTACCGATTTGGATTCCTTTCATTTTTTTTTCCTGCCGAATTGCTCTGGCCAGCACCTCCAGTACTATGTTGAATAGGAGTGGTGAAAGTGGGCACCCTTGTCTTGTTCCTGTCCTCAGAGGGATGGCTTTCAGCTTTTGTCCATTGAGTATGATGTTGGCTGTGGGTCTATCATATATGGCCTTTATTATGTTGAGGTACTTTCCTTCTATACCCGTTTTACTGAGGGTTTTTATCATAAATGGGTGTTGGATCTTGTCGAATGCTTTCTCTGCGTCTATTGAGATGATCATGTGGTTTTTGTTTTTCATTTTGTTGATGTAGTGTATCACGTTGATTGACTTGCGGGTGTTGAACCATCCCTGTGTCCCTGGTATAAATCCCACTTGATCATGGTGTATAATCTTTTTGATGTATTGCTGTAATCGGTTTGCCAAAATTTGGTTGAGGATTTTTGCATCTATGTTCATCAGTGATATCGGCCTGTAGTTCTCCTTCTTTGTGTTGTCCTTGTCAGGTTTGGGGATCAGAGTGATGTTGGCTTCATAGAATGTGTTAGGGAGTTCTCCATCTTTCTCAATTTTCTGGAACAGTTTGAGGAGAATAGGTACAAAGAACTCACACTGCTTAACAACAAAAAAACAAACAACCCGATCAAAAAATGGGCAGAGGACATGAACAGACATTTCTCCAAAGAAGATATGAACATGGCCAATAGACACATGAAAAGATGTTCATCATCGCTAATCATCAGGGAAATGCAAATCAAAACTACACTAAGATATCACCTTACCCCCGTTAGATTGGCAAAAACATCCAAAACCAAGAACGACAAATGTTGCAGAGGATGTGGACAAAGAGGAACCCTCATACACTGTTGGTGGGAATGCAAACTGGTACAGCCACTATGGAAAACAGTATGGAGATTTCTCAAAAAGTTAAAAATAGAAATACCCTAAGACCCAGCCATCCCATTACTGGGTATCTATCCTAAGAACCTGATATCAGATATCTCAAGGGTCCGTTGCACCCCTATGTTCATCGCAGCATTATTTACAATAGCCAAGACGTGGAACCAGCCTACATGCCCAGAAACTGATGATTGGATAAAGAAGATGTGGTATATATACACAATGGAATACTACTCAGCCATAAAAAAAGACGACATTGGCCCATTCACAACAATGTGGATGGACCTCGAGGGCATTATGTTAAGCGAAATAAGTGAGTCAGAGAAAGACGAACTCTATATGACTCCACTCATAGGTGGAAATTAGTATATTGAGAAGGAGATCTGATCGGTGGTTACCAGGGAAAAGGGGGGGTGAGGGGAGGGCACGGAGGGGGAAGTGGTGTTCCCACAACATGACTAACAAAAATGTACAACTGAAATTTCACAAGCTTGTAATCCATCATAACATTAATAAACAAACAAACAAAAAAAAGATGCTTTGGGGCCCATCTGCCCCTATGGACACAACGCAGCACTTTCTGCCTTGCAGCTCTAGGGCAATGTAGCACACCCAGAGCAGAAGTTCTACTTCAGCCAGATAGGGCCGCAAAGAAACTGCGTTTCACAGGCCTTTGTAAGAGATGTTCCCGGTAGGCTGTTAGAGCACTGTGCAGAGCGAGTTGTTTCTTAGCTTCCCAAAGAGCTGGAAGCAAGATGCTTTGGGGCCCTTCTCACCCTTGGGCAAGAAGGCAGCACTTTGTGCCTTGCAGCTCTAGGGCAATGTAGCACACCCAGAGCAGAAGTTCTACTTCAGCCGTATCAAGCCCGCAAAGAAACTGCATTTCACAGGCCTTTGTAAGAGATCTTCCCGGTAGGCTGTTAGAGCACTGTGCAGAGCGAGTTGTTTCTTAGCTTCCCAAAGAGCCGGAAGCAAAATGCTTTGAGACTCATCTGCCCCTTTGGAAAGAAGGCAGCACTTTGTGTCTTGCAGGTCTAGGGCAATGTAGCACACCCAGAGCAGATGTTCTACTTCTTCCAGGTCAGTCCTGCAAAGAAACTGCGTTTCACAGTCCTTTGTAAGAGATGTTCCCGGTAGGCTGTTAGAGCACTGTGCAGAGCGAGTTGTTTCTTAGCTTCCCAAAGAGCTGGAAGCAAGATGCTTTGGGGCCCTTCTCACCCTTTGGAAAGAAGGCAGCACTTTGTGCCTTGCAGCTCTAGGGCAATGCAGCACACCCTGAGCAGAAGTTCTACTTCAGCCAGATCAGGCCCGCAAAGAAACTGCGTTTCACAGGCCTTTGTTGGAGATGTTCCCGGAAGGCTGTTAGAGCACTGTGCAGAGCGAGTTGTTTCTTAGATTCCCAACGAGCTGGAAGCAAGATGCTTTAGGGGCCATCTGCCCTTAAGGAAAGAAGGCAGCACTTTGTGCCTTGCAGCTCTAGGGCAATGTAGCGCACCCAGAGCAGATGTTCTACTTCTGCCAGGTCAGGCCTGCAAAGAAACTTCGTTTCACAGGCCTTTGTAAGAGATGTTGCCGGTAGGCTGTAAGAGCACTGTGCAGAGAGACTTGTTTCTTAGCTTCCCAGAGAGCCGGAAGCAAGATGCTTTGGGGCCCTTCTCACCCTTTGGAAAGAAGGCAGCACTTTGTGCCTTGCAGCTCTAGGGCAATGTAGCACACCCAGAGCAGAAGTTCTACTTCAGCCAGATCAGGCCCGCAAAGAAACTGCGTTTCACAGGCCTTTGTAAGAGATGTTCCCGGTAGGCTGTTAGAGCACTGTGCAGAGCGAGTTGTTTCTTAGATTCCCAACGAGCTGGAAGCAAGATGCTTTAGGGGCCATCTGCCCTTAAGGAAAGAAGGCAGCACTTTGTGCCTTGCAGCTCTAGGGCAATGTAGCACACCCAGAGCAGATGTTCTACTTCTGCCAGGTCAGGCCTGCAAAGAAACTTCGTTTCACAGGCCTTTGTAAGAGATGTTGCCGGTAGGCTGTAAGAGCACTGTGCAGAGCGACTTATTTCTTAGCTTCCCAGAGAGCTGGAAGCAAGATGCTTTGGGGCCCTTCTCACCCTTTGGAAAGAAGGCAGCACTTTGTGCCTTGCAGCTCTAGGGCAATGTAGCACACCCAGAGCAGAAGTTCTACTTCAGCTAGATCAGACCTGCAAAGAAACTGCGTTTCACAGGCCTTTGTAAGAGATGTTCCCTGTAGGCTGTTAGAGCACTGTGCAGAGCGAGTTGTTTCTTAGCTTCCCAAAGAGCTGGAAGCAAGATGCTTTAGGGGCCATCTGCCCTTAAGGAAAGAAGGCAGCACTTTGTGCCTTGCAGCTCTAGGGCAATGTAGCACACCCAGAGCAGATGTTCTACTTCTGCCAGGTCAGGCCTGCAAAGAAACTTCGTTTCACAGGCCCTTGTAAGAGATGTTCCCGGTAGGCTGTTAGAGCACTGTGCAGAGCGACTCGTTTCTTAGCTTCCCAAAGAGCTGGAAGCAAGATGCTTTGGGGCCCTTCTCACCCTTTGGAAAGAAGGCAGCACTTTGTGCCTTGCAGCTCTAGGACAATGTAGCACACCCCGAGCAGAAGTTCTACTTCAGCCAGATCAAGCCCGCAAAGAAACTGCGTTTCACAGGCCTTTGTAGGAGATGTTCCCGGTAGGCTGTTAGAGCACTGTGCAGAGCGAGTTGTTTCTTAGATTCCCAACGAGCTGGAAGCAAGATGCATTAGGGGCCATCTGCCCTTAAGGAAAGAAGGCAGCACTTTGTGCCTTGCAGCTCTAGGGCAATGTAGCACACCCAGAGCAGATGTTCTACTTCTGCCAGGTCAGGCCTGCAAAGAAACTTCGTTTCACAGGCCTTTGTAAGAGATGTTGCCGGTAGGCTGTAAGAGCACTGTGCAGAGCGACTTATTTCTTAGCTTCCCAGAGAGCTGAAAGCAAGATGCTTTGGGGCCCTTCTCACCCTTTGGAAAGAAGGCAGCACTTTGTGCCTTGCAGCTCTAGGGCAATGTAGCACACCCAGAGCAGAAGTTCTACTTCAGCTAGATCAGACCTGCAAAGAAACTGCGTTTCACAGGCCTTTGTAAGAGATGTTCCCTGTAGGCTGTTAGAGCACTGTGCAGAGCGAGTTGTTTCTTAGCTTCCCAAAGAGCTGGAAGCAAGATGCTTTAGGGGCCATCTGCCCTTAAGGAAAGAAGGCAGCACTTTGTGCCTTGCAGCTCTAGGGCAATGTAGCACACCCAGAGCAGATGTTCTACTTCTGCCAGGTCAGGCCTGCAAAGAAACTTCGTTTCACAGGCCCTTGTAAGAGATGTTCCCGGTGGGCTGTTAGAGCACTGTGCAGAGCGACTTGTTTCTTAGCTTCCCAAAGAGCTGGAAGCAAGATGCTTTGGGGCCCTTCTCACCCTTTGGAAAGAAGGCAGCACTTTGTGCCTTGCAGCTCTAGGGCAATGTAGCACACCCCGAGCAGAAGTTCTACTTCAGCCAGATCTGGCATGCAAAGAAACTGCGTTTCACAGGCCTTTGTAACAGATGTTCCCGGTAGGCTGTTAGAGCACTGTGCAGAGCGAGTTGTTTCTTA
Organism: Equus asinus; assembly: GCF_041296235.1. Classification (NCBI taxonomy): domain Eukaryota; kingdom Metazoa; phylum Chordata; class Mammalia; order Perissodactyla; family Equidae; genus Equus; species Equus asinus. The sequence continues at coordinate 38,733,603 of NC_091790.1, forward strand.
GCTTCCCAGAGAGCCGGAAGCAAGATGCTTTGGGGCCCGTTAATTTTATACCCTGGTACTTTGCTGCAGTTGTTGATTATTTCTAATAGTTTTTCTGTGGATTCTTTGGGGTTTTCTATGTATAAGATCATGTCGTCTGCAAACAACGCGAGTTTTACTTCTTCGTTACCGATTTGGATTCCTTTCATTTTTTTTTCCTGCCGAATTGCTCTGGTCAGCACCTCCAGTACTATGTTGAATAGGAGTGGTGAAAGTGGGCACCCTTGTCTTGTTCCTGTCCTCAGAGGGATGGCTTTCAGCTTTTGTCCATTGAGTATGATGTTGGCTGTGGGTCTATCATATATGGCCTTTATTATGTTGAGGTACTTTCCTTCTATACCCGTTTTACTGAGGGTTTTTATCATAAATGGTGTTGGATCTTGTCGAATGCTTTCTCTGCGCCTATTGAGATGATCATGTGGTTTTTGTTTTTCATTTGGTTGATGTAGTGTATCACGTTGATTGACTTGCGGGTGTTGAACCATCCCTGTGTCCCTGGTATAAATCCCACTTGATCATGGTGTATAATCTTTTTGATGTATTGCTGTAATCGGTTTGCCAAAATTTGGTTGAGGATTTTTGCATCTATGTTCATCAGTGATATCGGCCTGTAGTTCTCCTTCTTTGTGTTGTCCTTGTCAGGTTTGGGGATCAGAGTGATGTTGGCTTCATAGAATGTGTTAGGGAGTTCTCCATCTTTCTCAATTTTCTGGAACAGTTTGAGGAGAATAGGTACAAAGAACTCACACTGCTTAACAACAAAAAAACAAACAACCCGATCAAAAAATGGGCAGAGGACATGAACAGACATTTCTCCAAAGAAGATATGAACATGGCCAATAGACACATGAAAAGATGTTCATCATCGCTAATCATCAGGGAAATGCAAATCAAAACTACACTAAGATATCACCTTACCCCCGTTAGATTGGCAAAAACATCCAAAACCAAGAACGACAAATGTTGGAGAGGTTGTGGAGAAAGAGGAACCCTCATACACTGTTGGTGGGAATGCAAACTGGTACAGCCACTATGGAAAACAGTATGGAGATTTCTCAAAAAGTTAAAAATAGAAATACCCTATGACCCAGCCATCCCATTACTGGGTATCTATCCTAAGAACCTGATATCAGATATCTCAAGAGTCCGTTGCACCCCTATGTTCATCGCAGCATTATTTACAATAGCCAAGATGTGGAACCAGCCTACATGCCCAGAAACTGATGATTGGATAAAGAAGATGTGGTATATATACACAATGGAATACTACTCAGCCATAAAAAAAGACGAAAGTGGCCCATTCACAACAATGTGGATGGACCTCGAGGGCATTATGTTAAGCGAAATAAGTCAGGCAGAGAAAGACGAACTCTATATGACTCCACTCATAGGTGGAAATTAGTATATTGATAAGGAGATCTGATCGGTGGTTACCAGGGAAAAGGGGGGGTGGGGGGAGGGCACGGAGGGGGAAGTGGTGTTCCCACAACATGACTAACAAAAATGTACAACTGAAATTTCACAAGCTTGTAATCCGTCATAAGATTAATAAACAAACAAACAAACAAACAAAAAAAGATGCTTTGGGGCCCATCTGCCCCTATGGAAAGAACGCAGCACTTTCTGCCTTGCAGCTCTAGGGCAATGTAGCACACCCAGAGCAGAAGTTCTACTTCAGCCAGATCAGGCCCGCAAAGAAACTGCGTTTGACAGGCCTTTGTAAGAGATGTTCCCGGTAGGCTGTTAGAGCACTGTGCAGAGCGAGTTGTTTCTTAGCTTCCCAAAGAGCTGGCAGCAAAATGCTTTGAGACTCATCTGCCCCTTTGGAAAGAAGGCAGCACTTTGTGCCTTGCAGCTCTAGGGCAATGTAGCACACCCAGAGCAGATGTTCTACTTCTTCCAGGTCAGTCCTGCAAAGAAACTGCGTTTCAGAGGCCTTTGTAAGAGATGTTCCCGGTAGGCTGTTAGAGCACTGTGCAGAGCGAGTTGTTTCTTAGCTTCCCAAAGAGCTGGAAGCAAGATGCTTTGGGGCCCATCTGCCCCTATGGAAGAACGCAGCACTTTGTGCCTTGCAGCTCTAGGGCAATGTAGCACACCCACAGCAGAAGTTCTACTTCAGCCAGATCAGGCCCGCAAAGAAACTGCGTTTCACAGGCCTTTGTAAGAGATGTTCCCGGTAGGCTGTTAGAGCACTGTGCAGAGCGACTTGTTTCTTAGCTTCCCAAAGAGCTGGAAGCAAGATGCTTTAGGGGCCATCTGCCCTTAAGGAAAGAAGGCAGCACTTTGTGCCTTGCAGCTCTAGGGCAATGTAGCACACCCAGAGCAGATGTTCTACTTCTGCCAGGTCAGGCCTGCAAAGAAACTTCGTTTCACAGGCCTTTGTAAGAGATGTTGCCGGTAGGCTGTAAGAGCACTGTGCAGAGCGACTTATTTCTTAGCTTCCCAGAGAGCTGGAAGCAAGATGCTTTGGGGCCATTCTCACCCTTTTGAAAGAAGGCAGCACTTTGTGCCTTGCAGCTCTAGGGCAATGTAGCACACCCAGAGCAGAAGTTCTACTTCAGCTAGATCAGACCTGCAAAGAAACTGCGTTTCACAGGCCTTTGTAAGAGATGTTCCCTGTAGGCTGTTAGAGCACTGTGCAGAGCGAGTTGTTTCTTAGCTTCCAAAAGAGCTGGAAGCAAGATGCTTTAGGGGCCATCTGCCCTTAAGGAAAGAAGGCAGCACTTTGTGCCTTGCAGCTCTAGGGCAATGTAGCACACCCAGAGCAGATGTTCTACTTCTGCCAGGTCAGGCCTGCAAAGAAACTTCGTTTCACAGGTCCTTGTAAGAGATGTTCCCGGTAGGCTGTTAGAGCACTGTGCAGAGCGACTTGTTTCTTAGCTTCCCAAAGAGCTGGACGCAAGATGCTTTGGGGCCCTTCTCACCCTTTGGAAAGAAGGCAGCACTTTGTGCCTTGCAGCTCTAGGGCAATGTAGCACACCCACAGCAGAAGTTCTACTTAATCCAGATCTGGCCCGCAAAGTAACTGCGTTTCACAGGCCTTTGTAAGAGATGTTCCCGGTAGGCTGTTAGAGCACTGTGCAGAGCGAGTTGTTTCTTAGCTTCCCAGAGAGCTGGAAGCAAGATGCTTTGGGGCCCGTTAATTTTATACCCTGCTACTTTGCTGTAGTTGTTGATTATTTCTAATAGTTTTTCTGTGGATTCTTTGGGGTTTTCTATGTATAAGATCATGTCGTCTGCAAACAACGCGAGTTTTACTTCTTCGTTACCGATTTGGATTCCTTTCATTTTTTTTTCCTGCCGAATTGCTCTGGCCAGCACCTCCAGTACTATGTTGAATAGGAGTGGTGAAAGTGGGCACCCTTGTCTTGTTCCTGTCCTCAGAGGGATGGCTTTCAGCTTTTGTCCATTGAGTATGATGTTGGCTGTGGGTCTATCATATATGGCCTTTATTATGTTGAGGTACTTTCCTTCTATACCCGTTTTACTGAGGGTTTTTATCATAAATGGGTGTTGGATCTTGTCGAATGCTTTCTCTGCGTCTATTGAGATGATCATGTGGTTTTTGTTTTTCATTTTGTTGATGTAGTGTATCACGTTGATTGACTTGCGGGTGTTGAACCATCCCTGTGTCCCTGGTATAAATCCCACTTGATCATGGTGTATAATCTTTTTGATGTATTGCTGTAATCGGTTTGCCAAAATTTGGTTGAGGATTTTTGCATCTATGTTCATCAGTGATATCGGCCTGTAGTTCTCCTCCTTTGTGTTGTCCTTGTCAGGTTTGGGGATCAGAGTGATGTTGGCTTCATAGAATGTGTTAGGGAGTTCTCCATCTTTCTCAATTTTCTGGAACAGTTTGAGGAGAATAGGTACAAAGAACTCACACTGCTTAACAACAAAAAAACAAACAACCCGATCAAAAAATGGGCAGAGGACATGAACAGACATTTCTCCAAAGAAGATATGAACATGGCCAATAGACACATGAAAAGATGTTCATCATCGCTAATCATCAGGGAAATGCAAATCACAACTACACTAAGATATCACCTTACCCCCGTTAGATTGGCAAAAACATCCAAAACCAAGAACGACAAATGTTGCAGAGGTTGTGGACAAAGAGGAACCCTCATACACTGTTGGTGGGAATGCAAACTGGTACAGCCACTATGGAAAACAGTATGGAGATTTCTCAAAAAGTGAAAAATAGAAATACCCTATGACCCAGCCATCCCATTACTGGGTATCTATCCTAAGAACCTGATATCAGATATCTCAAGTGTCCGTTGCACCCCTATGTTCATCGCAGCATTATTTACAATAGCCAAGACGTGGAACCAGCCTACATGCCCAGAAACTGATGATTGGATAAAGAAGATGTGGTATATATACACAATGGAATACTACTCAGCCATAAAAAAAGACGACATTGGCCCATTCACAACAATGTGGATGGACCTCGAGGGCATTATGTTAAGCGAAATAAGTCAGTCAGAGAAAGACGAACTCTATATGACTCCACTCATAAGTGGAAATTAGTATATTGAGAAGGAGATCTGATCGGTGGTTACCAGGGAAAAGGGGGGGTGGGGGGAGGGCACGGAGGGGGAAGTGGTGTTCCCACAACATGACTAACAAAAATGTACAACTGAAATTTCACAAGCTTGTAATCCGTCATAAGATTAATAAACAAACAAACAAACAAACAAAAAAAGATGCTTTGGGGCCCATCTGCCCCTATGGAAAGAACGCAGCACTTTCTGCCTTGCAGCTCTAGGGCAATGTAGCACACCCAGAGCAGAAGTTCTACTTCAGCCAGATCAGGCCCGCAAAGAAACTGCGTTTCACAGGCCTTTGTAAGAGATGTTCCCGGTAGGCTGTTAGAGCACTGTGCAGAGCGAGTTGGTTCTTAGATTCCCAACGAGCTGGAAGCAAGATGCTTTAGGGGCCATCTGCCCTTAAGGAAAGAAGGCAGCACTTTGTGCCTTGCAGCTCTAGGGCAATGTAGCACACCCAGAGCAGATGTTCTACTTCTGCCAGGTCAGGCCTGCAAAGAAACTTCGTTTCAGAGGCCCTTGTAAGAGATGTTCCCGGTAGGCTGTTAGAGCACTGTGCAGAGCGACTTGTTTCTTAGCTTCCCAAAGAGCTGGAAGCAAGATGCTTTGGGGCCCTTCTCACCCTTTGGAAAGAAGGCAGCACTTTCTGCCTTGCAGCTCTAGGGCAATGTAGCACACCCACAGCAGAAGTTCTACTTAAGCCAGATCTGGCCCGCAAAGAAACTGCGTTTCACAGGCCTTTGTAAGAGATGTTCCCGGTAGGCTGTTAGAGCACTGTGCAGAGCGAGTTGTTTCTTAGCTTCCCAGAGAGCTGGAAGCAAGATGCTTTGGGGCCCGTTAATTTTATACCCTGCTACTTTGCTGTAGTTGTTGATTATTTCTAATAGTTTTTCTGTGGATTCTTTGGGGTTTTCTATGTATAAGATCATGTCGTCTGCAAACAACGCGAGTTTTACTTCTTCGTTACCGATTTGGATTCCTTTCATTTTTTTTTCCTGCCGAATTGCTCTGGCCAGCACCTCCAGTACTATGTTGAATAGGAGTGGTGAAAGTGGGCACCCTTGTCTTGTTCCTGTCCTCAGAGCGATGGCTTTCAGCTTTTGTCCATTGAGTATGATGTTGGCTGTGGGTCTATCATATATGGCCTTTATTATGTTGAGGTACTTTCCTTCTATACCCGTTTTACTGAGGGTTTTTATCATAAATGGGTGTTGGATCTTGTCGAATGCTTTCTCTGCGTCTATTGAGATGATCATGTGGTTTTTGTTTTTCATTTTGTTGATGTAGTGTATCACGTTGATTGACTTGCGGGTGTTGAACCATCCCTGTGTCCCTGGTATAAATCCCACTTGATCATGGTGTATAATCTTTTTGATGTATTGCTGTAATCGGTTTGCCAAAATTTGGTTGAGGATTTTTGCATCTATGTTCATCAGTGATATCGGCCTGTAGTTCTCCTTCTTTGTGTTGTCCTTGTCAGGTTTGGGGATCAGAGTGATGTTGGCTTCATAGAATGTGTTAGGGAGTTCTCCATCTTTCTCAATTTTCTGGAACAGTTTGAGGAGAATAGGTACAAAGAACTCACACTGCTTAACAACAAAAAAACAAACAACCCGATCAAAAAATGGGCAGAGGACATGAACAGACATTTCTCCAAAGAAGATATGAACATGGCCAATAGACACATGAAAAGATGTTCATCATCGCTAATCATCAGGGAAATGCAAATCACAACTACACTAAGATATCACCTTACCCCCGTTAGATTGGCAAAAACATCCAAAACCAAGAACGACAAATTTTGCAGAGGTTGTGGAGAAAGAGGAACCCTCATACACTGTTGGTGGGAATGCAAACTGGTACAGCCACTATGGAAAACAGTATGGAGATTTCTCAAAAAGTTAAAAATAGAAATACCCTATGACCCAGCCATCCCATTACTGGGTATCTATCCTAAGAACCTGATATCAGATATCTCAAGAGTCCGTTGCACCCCTATGGTCATCGCAGCATTATTTACAATAGCCAAGACGTGGAACCAGCCTACATGCCCAGAAACTGATGATTGGATAAAGAAGATGTGGTATATATACACAATGGAATACTACTCAGCCATAAAAAAAGACGAAAGTGGCCCATTCACAACAATGTGGATGGACCACGAGGGCATTATGTTAAGCGAAATAAGTCAGTCAGAGAAAGACGAACTCTATATGACTCCACTCATAGGTGGAAATTAGTATATTGAGAAGGAGATCTGATCGGTGGTTACCAGGGAAAAGGGGGGGTGGGGGGAGGGCACGGAGGGGGAAGTGGTGTTCCCACAACATGACTAACAAAAATGTACAACTGAAATTTCACAAGCTTGTAATCCGTCATAAGATTAATAAACAAACAAACAAAAAAAGATGCTTTGGGGCCCATCTGCCCCTATGGAAAGAACGCAGCACTTTCTGCCTTGCAGCTCTAGGGCAATGTAGCACACCCAGAGCAGAAGTTCTACTTCAGCCAGATCAGGCCCGCAAAGAAACTGCGTTTCACAGGCCTTTGTAAGAGATGTTCCCGGTAGGCTGTTAGAGCACTGTGCAGAGCGAGTTGTTTCTTAGCTTCCCAAAGAGCTGGAAGCAAAATGCTTTGAGACTCATCTGCCCCTTTGGAAAGAAGGCAGCACTTTGTGCCTTGCAGCTCTAGGGCAATGTAGCACACCCAGAGCAGATGTTCTACTTCTTCCAGGTCAGTCCTGCAAAGAAACTGCGTTTCACAGTCCTTTGTAAGAGATGTTCCCGGTAGGCTGTTAGAGCACTGTGCAGAGCGAGTTGTTTCTTAGCTTCCCAAAGAGCTGGAAGCAAGATGCTTTGGGGCCCTTCTCACCCTTTGGAAAGAAGGCAGCACTTTGTGCCTTGCAGCTCTAGGGCAATGTAGCACACCCAGAGCAGAAGTTCTACTTCAGCCAGATCAGGCCCGCAAAGAAACTGCGTTTCACAGGCCTTTGTAAGAGATGTTCCCGGTAGGCTGTTAGAGCACTGTGCAGAGCGAGTTGTTTCTTAGATTCCCAACGAGCTGGAAGCAAGATGCTTTAGGGGCCATCTGCCCTTAAGGAAAGAAGGCAGCACTTTGTGCCTTGCAGCTCTAGGGCAATGTAGCACACCCAGAGCAGATGTTCTACTTCTGCCAGGTCAGGCCTGCAAAGAAACTTCGTTTCACAGGCCTTTGTAAGAGATGTTGCCGGTAGGCTGTAAGAGCACTGTGCAGAGCGACTTATTTCTTAGCTTCCCAGAGAGCTGGAAGCAAGATGCTTTGGGGCCCTTCTCACCCTTTGGAAAGAAGGCAGCACTTTGTGCCTTGCAGCTCTAGGGCAATGTAGCACACCCAGAGCAGAAGTTCTACTTCAGCTAGATCAGACCTGCAAAGAAACTGCGTTTCACAGGCCTTTGTAAGAGATGTTCCCTGTAGGCTGTTAGAGCACTGTGCAGAGCGAGTTGTTTCTTAGCTTCCCAAAGAGCTGGAAGCAAGATGCTTTAGGGGCCATCTGCCCTTAAGGAAAGAAGGCAGCACTTTGTGCCTTGCAGCTCTAGGGCAATGTAGCACACCCAGAGCAGATGTTCTACTTCTGCCAGGTCAGGCCTGCAAAGAAACTTCGTTTCACAGGCCCTTGTAAGAGATGTTCCCGGTAGGCTGTTAGAGCACTGTGCAGAGCGACTTGTTTCTTAGCTTCCCAAAGAGCTGGAAGCAAGATGCTTTGGGGCCCTTCTCACCCTTTGGAAAGAAGGCAGCACTTTGTGCCTTGCAGCTCTAGGGCAATGTAGCACACCCACAGCAGAAGTTCTACTTAAGCCAGATCTGGCCCGCAAAGAAACTGCGTTTCACAGGCCTTTTTAAGAGATGTTCCCGGTAGGCTGTTAGAGCACTGTGCAGAGCGAGTTGTTTCTTAGCTTCCCAGAGAGCTGGAAGCAAGATGCTTTGGGGCCCGTTAATTTTATACCCTGCTACTTTGCTGTAGTTGTTGATTATTTCTAATAGTTTTTCTGTGGATTCTTTGGGGTTTTCTATGTATAAGATCATGTCGTCTGCAAACAACGCGAGTTTTACTTCTTCGTTACCGATTTGGATTCCTTTCATTTTTTTTTCCTGCCGAATTGCTCTGGCCAGCACCTCCAGTACTATGTTGAATAGGAGTGGTGAAAGTGGGCACCCTTGTCTTGTTCCTGTCCTCAGAGGGATGGCTTTCAGCTTTTGTCCATTGAGTATGATGTTGGCTGTGGGTCTATCATATATGGCCTTTATTATGTTGAGGTACTTTCCTTCTATACCCGTTTTACTGAGGGTTTTTATCATAAATGGGTGTTGGATCTTGTCGAATGCTTTCTCTGCGTCTATTGAGATGATCATGTGGTTTTTGTTTTTCATTTTGTTGATGTAGTGTATCACGTTGATTGACTTGCGGGTGTGGAACCATCCCTGTGTCCCTGGTATAAATCCCACTTGATCATGGTGTATAATCTTTTTGATGTATTGCTGTAATCGGTTTGCCAAAATTTGGTTGAGGATTTTTGCATCTATGTTCATCAGTGATATCGGCCTGTAGTTCTCCTTCTTTGTGTTGTCCTTGTCAGGTTTGGGGATCAGAGTGATGTTGGCTTCATAGAATGTGTTAGGGAGTTCTCCATCTTTCTCAATTTTCTGGAACAGTTTGAGGAGAATAGGTACAAAGAACTCACACTGCTTAACAACAAAAAAACAAACAACCCGATCAAAAAATGGGCAGAGGACATGAACAGACATTTCTCCAAAGAAGATATGAACATGGCCAATAGACACATGAAAAGATGTTCATCATCGCTAATCATCAGGGAAATGCAAATCACAACTACACTAAGATATCACCTTACCCCCGTTAGATTGGCAAAAACATCCAAAACCAAGAACGACAAATGTTGCAGAGGTTGTGGAGAAAGAGGAACCCTCATACACTGTTGGTGGGAATGCAAACTGGTACAGCCACTATGGAAAACAGTATGGAGATTTCTCAAAAAGTTAAAAATAGAAATACCCTATGACCCAGCCATCCCATTACTGGGTATCTATCCTAAGAACCTGATATCAGATATCTCAAGAGTCCGTTGCACCCCTATGGTCATCGCAGCATTATTTACAATAGCCAAGACGTGGAACCAGCCTACATGCCCAGAAACTGATGATTGGATAAAGAAGATGTGGTATATATACACAATGGAATACTACTCAGCCATAAAAAAAGACGAAAGTGGCCCATTCACAACAATGTGGATGGACCACGAGGGCATTGTTAAGCGAAATAAGTCAGTCAGAGAAAGACGAACTCTATATGACTCCACTCATAGGTGGAAATTAGTATATTGAGAAGGAGATCTGATCGGTGGTTACCAGGGAAAAGGGGGGGTGGGGGGAGGGCACGGAGGGGGAAGTGGTGTTCCCACAACATGACTAACAAAAATGTACAACTGAAATTTCACAAGCTTGTAATCCGTCATAAGATTAATAAACAAACAAACAAAAAAAGATGCTTTGGGGCCCATCTGCCCCTATGGAAAGAACGCAGCACTTTCTGCCTTGCAGCTCTAGGGCAATGTAGCACACCCAGAGCAGAAGTTCTACTTCAGCCAGATCAGGCCCGCAAAGAAACTGCGTTTCACAGGCCTTTGTAAGAGATGTTCCCGGTAGGCTGTTAGAGCACTGTGCAGAGCGAGTTGTTTCTTAGCTTCCCAAAGAGCTGGAAGCAAAATGCTTTGAGACTCATCTGCCCCTTTGGAAAGAAGGCAGCACTTTGTGCCTTGCAGCTCTAGGGCAATGTAGCACACCCAGAGCAGATGTTCTACTTCTTCCAGGTCAGTCCTGCAAAGAAACTGCGTTTCACAGTCCTTTGTAAGAGATGTTCCGGGTAGGCTGTTAGAGCACTGTGCAGAGCGAGTTGTTTCTTAGCTTCCCAAAGAGCTGGAAGCAAGATGCTTTGGGGCCCTTCTCACCCTTTGGAAAGAAGGCAGCACTTTGTGCCTTGCAGCTCTAGGGCAATGTAGCACACCCAGAGCAGAAGTTCTACTTCAGCCAGATCAGGCCCGCAAAGAAACTGCGTTTCACAGGCCTTTGTAAGAGATGTTCCCGGTAGGCTGTTAGAGCACTGTGCAGAGCGAGTTGTTTCTTAGATTCCCAACGAGCTGGAAGCAAGATGCTTTAGGGGCCATCTGCCCTTAAGGAAAGAAGGCAGCACTTTGTGCCTTGCAGCTCTAGGGCAATGTAGCACACCCAGAGCAGATGTTCTACTTCTGCCAGGTCAGGCCTGCAAAGAAACTGCGTTTCACAGGCCTTTGTAAGAGATGTTGCCGGTAGGCTGTAAGAGCACTGTGCAGAGCGACTTATTTCTTAGCTTCCCAGAGAGCTGGAAGCAAGATGCTTTGGGGCCCTTCTCACCCTTTGGAAAGAAGGCAGCACTTTCTGCCTTGCAGCTCTAGGGCAATGTAGCACACCCAGAGCAGAAGTTCTACTTCAGCTAGATCAGACCTGCAAAGAAACTGCGTTTCACAGGCCTTTGTAAGAGATGTTCCCTGTAGGCTGTTAGAGCACTGTGCAGAGCGAGTTGTTTCTTAGCTTCCCAAAGAGCTGGAAGCAAGATGCTTTGGGGCCCTTCTCACCCTTTGGAAAGAAGGCAGCACTTTGTGCCTTGCAGCTCTAGGGCAATGTAGCACACCCAGAGCAGAAGTTCTACTTCAGCCAGATCAGGCCCGCAAAGAAACTGCGTTTCACAGGCCCTTGTAAGAGATGTTCCCGGTAGGCTGTTAGAGCACTGTGCAGAGCGACTTGTTTCTTAGCTTCCCAAAGAGCTGGAAGCAAGATGCTTTGGGGCCCCTCTCACCCTTTGGAAAGAAGGCAGCACTTTGTGCCTTGCAGCTCTAGGGCAATGTAGCACACCCAGAGCAGAAGTTCTACTTCATCCAGATCAGGCCCGCAAAGAAACTGCGTTTCACAGGCCCTTGTAAGAGATGTTCCCGGTAGGCTGTTAGAGCACTGTGCAGAGCGAGTTGTTTCTTAGCTTCCCAGAGAGCTGGAAGCAAGATGCTTTGGGGCCCGTTAATTTTATACCCTGCTACTTTGCTGTAGTTGTTGATTATTTCTAATAGTTTTTCTGTGGATTCTTTGGGGTTTTCTATGTATAAGATCATGTCGTCTGCAAACAACGCGAGTTTTACTTCTTCGTTACCGATTTGGATTCCTTTCATTTTTTTTTCCTGCCGAATTGCTCTGGCCAGCACCTCCAGTACTATGTTGAATAGGAGTGGTGAAAGTGGGCACCCTTGTCTTGTTCCTGTCCTCAGAGGGATGGCTTTCAGCTTTTGTCCATTGAGTATGATGTTGGCTGTGGGTCTATCATATATGGCCTTTATTATGTTGAGGTACTTTCCTTCTATACCCGTTTTCCTGAGGGTTTTTATGATAAATGGGTGTTGGATCTTGTTGAATGCTTTCTCTGCGTCTATTGAGATGATCATGTGGTTTTTGTTTTTCATTTTGTTGATGTAGTGTATCACGTTGATTGACTTGCGGGTGTTGAACCATCCCTGTGTCCCTGGTATAAATCCCACTTGATCATGGTGTATAATCTTTTTGATGTATTGCTGTAATCGGTTTGCCAAAATTTGGTTGAGGATTTTTGCATCTATGTTCATCAGTGATATCGGCCTGTAGTTCTCCTTCTTTGTGTTGTCCTTGTCAGGTTTGGGGATCAGAGTGATGTTGGCTTCATAGAATGTGTTAGGGAGTTCTCCATCTTTCTCAATTTTCTGGAACAGTTTGAGGAGAATAGGTACAAAGAACTCACACTGCTTAACAACAAAAAAACAAACAACCCGATCAAAAAATGGGCAGAGGACATGAACAGACATTTCTCCAAAGAAGATATGAACATGGCCAATAGACACATGAAAAGATGTTCATCATCGCTAATCATCAGGGAAATGCAAATCACAACTACACTAAGATATCACCTTACCCCCGTTAGATTGGCAAAAACATCCAAAACCAAGAACGACAAATGTTGCAGAGGTTGTGGACAAAGAGGAACCCTCATACACTGTTGGTGGGAATGCAAACTGGTACAGCCACTATGGAAAACAGTATGGAGATTTCTCAAAAAGTGAAAAATAGAAATACCCTATGACCCAGCCATCCCATTACTGGGTATCTATCCTAAGAACCTGATATCAGATATCTCAAGTGTCCGTTGCACCCCTATGTTCATCGCAGCATTATTTACAATAGCCAAGACGTGGAACCAGCCTACATGCCCAGAAACTGATGATTGGATAAAGAAGATGTGGTATATATACACAATGGAATACTACTCAGCCATAAAAAAAGACGACATTGGCCCATTCACAACAATGTGGATGGACCTCGAGGGCATTATGTTAAGCGAAATAAGTCAGTCAGAGAAAGACGAACTCTATATGACTCCACTCATAAGTGGAAATTAGTATATTGAGAAGGAGATCTGATCGGTGGTTACCAGGGAAAAGGGGGGGTGGGGGGAGGGCACGGAGGGGGAAGTGGTGTTCCCACAACATGACTAACAAAAATGTACAACTGAAATTTCACAAGCTTGTAATCCGTCATAAGATTAATAAACAAACAAACAAACAAACAAAAAAAGATGCTTTGGGGCCCATCTGCCCCTATGGAAAGAACGCAGCACTTTCTGCCTTGCAGCTCTAGGGCAATGTAGCACACCCAGAGCAGAAGTTCTACTTCAGCCAGATCAGGCCCGCAAAGAAACTGCGTTTCACAGGCCTTTGTAAGAGATGTTCCCGGTAGGCTGTTAGAGCACTGTGCAGAGCGAGTTGTTTCTTAGCTTCCCAAAGAGCTGGAAGCAAGATGCTTTGGGGCCCTTCTCACCCTTTGGAAAGAAGGCAGCACTTTGTGCCTTGCAGCTCTAGGGCAATGTAGCACACCCAGAGCAGAAGTTCTACTTCAGCCAGATCAGGCCCGCAAAGAAACTGCGTTTCACAGGCCTTTGTAAGAGATGTTCCCGGTAGGCTGTTAGAGCACTGTGCAGAGCGAGTTGTTTCTTAGCTTCCCAAAGAGCTGGAAGCAAGATGCTTTAGGGGCCATCTGCCCTTAAGGAAAGAAGGCAGCTCTTTGTGCCTTGCAGCTCTAGGGCAATGTAGCACACCCAGAGCAGATGTTCTACTTCTGCCAGGTCAGGGCTGCAAAGAAACTTCGTTTCACAGGCCCTTGTAAGAGATGTTCCCGGTAGGCTGTTAGAGCACTGTGCAGAGCGACTTGTTTCTTAGCTTCCCACAGAGCTGGAAGCAAGATGCTTTGGGGCCCTTCTCACCCTTTGGAAAGAAGGCAGCACTTTGTGCCTTGCAGCTCTAGGGCAATGTAGCACTCCCACAGCAGAAGTTCTACTTAAGCCAGATCTGTCGTGCAAAGAAACTGCGTTTCACAGGCCTTTGTAAGAGATGTTCCCGGTAGGCTGTTAGAGCACTGTGCAGAGCGAGTTGTTTCTTAGCTTCCCGAGAGCTGGAAGCAAGATGCTTTGGGGCCCGTTAATTTTATACCCTGCTACTTTGCTGTAGTTGTTGATTATTTCTAATAGTTTTTCTGTGGATTCTTTGGGGTTTTCTATGTATAAGATCATGTCGTCTGCAAACAACGCGAGTTTTACTTCTTCGTTACCGATTTGGATTCCTTTCATTTTTTTTTCCTGCCGAATTGCTCTGGCCAGCACCTCCAGTACTACGTTGAATAGGAGTGGTGAAAGTGGGCACCCTTGTCTTGTTCCTGTCCTCAGAGCGATGGCTTTCAGCTTTTGTCCATTGAGTATGATGTTGGCTGTGGGTCTATCATATATGGCCTTTATTATGTTGAGGTACTTTCCTTCTATACCCGTTTTACTGAGGGTTTTTATCATAAATGGGTGTTGGATCTTGTCGAATGCTTTCTCTGCGTCTATTGAGATGATCATGTGGTTTTTGTTTTTCATTTTGTTGATGTAGTGTATCACGTTGATTGACTTGCGGGTGTTGAACCATCCCTGTGTCCCTGGTATAAATCCCACTTGATCATGGTGTATAATCTTTTTGATGTATTGCTGTAATCGGTTTGCCAAAATTTGGTTGAGGATTTTTGCATCTATGTTCATCCGTGATATCGGCCTGTAGTTCTCCTTCTTTGTGTTGTCCTTGTCAGGTTTGGGGATCAGAGTGATGTTGGCTTCATAGAATGTGTTAGGGAGTTCTCCATCTTTCTCAATTTTCTGGAACAGTTTGAGGAGAATAGGTACAAAGAACTCACACTGCTTAACAACAAAAAAACAAACAACCCGATCAAATAATGGGCAGAGGACATGAACAGACATTTCTCCAAAGAAGATATGAACATGGCCAATAGACACATGAAAAGATGTTCATCATCGCTAATCATCAGGGAAATGCAAATCACAACTACACTAAGATATCACCTTACCCCCGTTAGATTGGCAAAAACATCCAACACCAAGAACGACAAATGTTGCAGAGGTTGTGGAGAAAGAGGAACCCTCATACACTGTTGGTGGGAATGCAAACTGGTACAGCCACTATGGAAAACAGTATGGAGATTTCTCAAAAAGTTAAAAATAGAAATACCCTATGACCCAGCCATCCCATTACTGGGTATCTATCCTAAGAACCTGATATCAGATATCTCAAGAGTCCGTTGCACCCCTATGTTCATCGCAGCATTATTTACAATAGCCAAGACGTGGAACCAGCCTACATGCCCAGAAACTGATGATTGGATAAAGAAGATGTGGTATATATACACAATGGAATACTACTCAGCCATAAAAAAAGACGAAAGTGGCCCATTCACAACAATGTGGATGGACCTCGAGGGCATTATGTTAAGCGAAATAAGTCAGTCAGAGAAAGACGAACTCTATATGACTCCACTCATAGGTGGAAATTAGTATATTGAGAAGGAGATCTGATCGGTGGTTACCAGGGAAAAGGGGGGGTGGGGGGAGGGCACGGAGGGGGAAGTGGTGTTCCCACAACATGACTAACAAAAATGTACAACTGAAATTTCACAAGCTTGTAATCCGTCATAAGATTAATAAACAAACAAACAAACAAACAAAAAAAGATGCTTTGGGGCCCATCTGCCCCTATGGAAAGAACGCAGCACTTTCTGCCTTGCAGCTCTAGGGCAATGTAGCACAACCAGAGCAGAAGTTCTACTTCAGCCAGATCAGGCCCGCAAAGAAACTGCGTTTCACAGGCCTTTGTAAGAGATGTTCCCGGTAGGCTGTTAGAGCACTGTGCAGAGTGAGTTGTTTCTTAGCTTCCCAAAGAGCTGGAAGCAAAATGCTTTGAGACTCATCTGCCCCTTTGGAAAGAAGGCAGCACTTTGTGTCTTGCAGGTCTAGGGCAATGTAGCACACCCAGAGCAGATGTTCTACTTCTTCCAGGTCAGTCCTGCAAAGAAACTGCGTTTCACAGTCCTTTGTAAGAGATGTTCCCGGTAGGCTGTTAGAGCACTGTGCAGAGCGAGTTGTTTCTTAGCTTCCCAAAGAGCTGGAAGCAAGATGCTTTGGGGCCCTTCTCACCCTTTGGAAAGAAGGCAGCACTTTGTGCCTTGCAGCTCTAGGGCAATGTAGCACACCCAGAGCAGAAGTTCTACTTCAGCCAGATCAGGCCCGCAAAGAAACTGCGTTTCACAGGCCTTTGTAAGAGATGTTCCCGGTAGGCTGTTAGAGCACTGTGCAGAGCGAGTTGTTTCTTAGATT